>NC_058100.1:15667500-16917500 GCF_020171115.1 Neogale vison
TTTAAAAAAATTATAATAGTCCCACAGACAGTCAAGGAATGGTACAAAGGTAGGGAGGGGTAAATAGGGCAGGGAAGCCTGATTTTAAACCTTGTGAAATAGAGTGTGGTCAATATGTTGTCAGCACATTATGGTGTTCAGATATCAACTCTATATTTCCCCTCCTTGAACCCCAGGTGGCCAATTAGGAGCATGTGCTATTTATTCATTACCAAAAGGCAGGATAAATTGAATGGTTAGATTGGCTAATACAAATTCTTAACAAGGAGTAGAATAAAAAATTATGCGTGAAGGGAGACCCCCCCCCAAAAAAAATCTCTGGGGAATTGCAGAAAAAATCTGGAGGAATTCCCTCTCAAATGTATCTGGAGTTTCATCTGGAAGCAAGATAATTTAAATGGAAATTTAAATTTTAAAGATTCACTTTGCTAAATTTTCTTCCTAAAATATATCCTTGTTAATTCTCTCATTTGTATTTCCATAGTTTCTTTCCTTCTTAAGGCAGAAAGATAGTCTTCAATTACTCCCAGCAATTACTAGTTTCATTAGGATATTTTGATGCCCCTTTTACAAACGACAGCATTTCATAGCCTCTCTATTCATCAAGCTGCAACCCAGCAAATAAGAAGCCTGTGAATTTACTTGATCCTGTAAATACTCATTTTTGCAAATATGAAGGAATTTAGGGAGGGATTATAAAATCTATCAACATAGTTAAATTCCCATTAAAATATGTATATTAAACATATTAACTGATTCATTTTCATATTGTGGCCAAAGATTATATGTTTCTCTATGTCTGACATCTGTTCCTACCAAAAATGTTCTGTCTCATTGCAAAATGTACATCAGAAGGTAGAGGTAGCAGTGTTACTAGATTGCGTGATTTGAGGATCTATAGACGCTGATAGAGGTTTCCAAATAAGAAATGCTGAACTCTCTGCTGTGAAGTGTGTAAACCTGGCGATTCACAGACCTGTACCCCTGGGGATAATATTATATGTTTATTAAAAAAAAAAAATTAAAACCCTCAAAAAAAAAAAAAAGAAATGCTGAACTCTCATCCTCAAAAATCTAAAAACATGTAATATTGAGGCTCTTTGCTTTCTAATTCTTGACTAACTTAGTAGTTCTTGTTCAGAATACTAAGGGTCTGTGGGCGCCTGGGTGGCTCAGTGGGTTAAGCCTCTGCCCCCAGCTCAGGTCATGATCCCAGGGTCCTGGAATCGAGTCCAACATCGGGCTCTCTGCTCAGCAGGGAGCCTGCTGCCCCTTCTCTCTCTCTGCCTGCCTCTCTGCCTACTTGTGATCTCTCTCTCTCTCTGTCAAATGAATAAATAAAATCTTTTAAAAAAAGAAAAAGAAGAGAAAATTAAGGGTCTGCAGCTGGCATCATCTGAAAGAAATTACTCAACTGGGTACCTTTGAGAGCCCAATATATCATTTTAAAAGTCAATATTTGTTTCGGCAGTGAATGTTTCTGAAAGGAAATGACTATTTTAGTGTGTGTAGTATACTGAATATTTTCATTTTGAGCCCCCAAGCGGAGTGCTCTGTCCGGAGGAATGCTACCCCTTTCTTTCCATGAGGAGAGCGCCCTCTACTGGGTGTAGCTACATACCACGTAGGCCTGCCAAAGCCTGGAAGCCTCCTGCACCAAACGTGGGAGCAGTTAAGATGAACATGAGCAAAAGGGTTTTAGAAAATCCTTGCCTCTTTCTGTACTAGAATGATTGCAAGTGTGGAAGTGGCCATAGTTCACTGCAGTTTTCTTTTTACTGCTGTATTATTGCACCCTGTTGGGGGATACATCTGAGCATTTCATGTGTCCTACTTTAAAATGCCCAGATGGTAACTACGTGCTCTGGTTTGAATTGGGTAGCCCTCATCTTTCATGCTCTGCAGTCTGCCTAGTTATCAGAGAGACATGAGACAAGGAAAATTCTCCCATTTTTCAGCTCCTCTTCATCTGTTTCTAGTCACCCACAGTGAATGATGCACTAGTGCAATTGTTAAGATGACAGTCACCATGATAACTGAACATCGCTTCCCTGGGATGGGGAGTGCCCTGTGTCCCCGTAGTTCCCCGCTTCCCTCCCAGCATCCTACCTTTTGCAGTGTAACTGATTACTTGCAATCTTGTAAGTTACACCGGAGTGAGAGGCTCTGTAAATATTTTATACCTTGCCAAACCACTTCTGTTTGCCTTGTTCTTCTTCACTCTAGTCTTTACATTTAACTGAGAATTTAAATCAAATTTTTCAAACTGAGAAATAGTCAAAAGAGCTAATAAAATAAATGTAACGGTGTAACGGGTTATAATAGCCCAAGTGCATAATAGAGGTTTAGTAGGACTTTGTGACATCCACATTTTGTAGGGGTTTTGTCTTCAACTATATTCTTCAAAGTGCCATCTGGGCAATGACCATCGGTATCATTTTTATCAATAATAGTCAGCACTTCCACTGGGAAATTAGTCAAGGGGATGAGATTTTCTTTTTTTTTTTTTTTAACAAATTATCTTTAAGCATTTATCTTCCAAAAAGTTGTCCTGGATTTTGTCCATTACAAGGCAATAACAAAAGTGAGTTACTTGTTTTTATTTTAGACTTTATTCATGAGAAGCTCATGATAGGATTGTGTTTTATTTTTCATAGAGGAAAATGATTTTGCTGTTTGCCTTCTTAATAATAGCTTTGCTGTGGAAAAAAAATGTTAACATAAGCCAGTTGTCTCCAAACTTTTCAGAATGTGCACTCCTATAAATAATAACTTCTGGAACACATATCACCATTACTTATTTATAAAGTATGCACTAGTGAATAAATGTTACTTACACTATGAAAATAGAAATTTTAAAAAGTGTAGCTATGGATAAAATTATCAATAGACTATTTGGTTAATCAGGAGCTAATACTGTCATTTGCTAGTACCTCAGGGCATAATAAACACTTATTGAAAGATACATTGTTAATAATACTGGATACCAGTCCATTTTCCAAGAGGTATCTTTGATAATTTCAAATTTCTTTGTCAACTTCTGGCCAAATAGGATTGGACTCTGAGTGTTTATACCTCATACTGTTGCTGGTTATGAGCTTGCACCCAAAGTAAGAAGTACCAAATTGGCCTTTTACTTATTTTTCATTCATCTATGAATTATTAGCATGATATTTGAACCATGTTTCTTCATTCTTTCAGGAATCTTGAAAGTCACCCATGTTTGTAAGGATCATATAGTTAATACCAAGTAGTATAATATATAAACCTCTTAGCATGGAACCATAAACTATAATTTATCACTATGTGCTAAAAGCAAATAAGTAAATGAGATAACTACTTCCAGTTCCTCCATGTTGTAAACCCCTCTCCCCTTTTTCCTTTCTGACGACTCATCCAGAACTTCATTCATTCATTTACTTCCCCAGTCAACAAGCACTTAATATATACCAACTGGGTATACAGCGCTGAGTATACACCAAACAAAATTCCTTCCTTCTTGAAGCTCTTATTCTAGTAGGGAAAGATAGTAAACAAGATAATTTTGTAAGTATTTATTTTAAATTTTTAAATATAAAACGTGTGTGTGTGTATGTTTGATATATAAATGTATGATAATGCAATGGGAAAAAAATCATTGGTAAGAGATCACAGGTGTTGTGTTGGACAGTCAAAGGAATGTTCTATGGACCAGTTGTGGGAGTGGAGAGACATTGGACTATTAGGACAGGAGGGTAACATTAAATGCAGGGAGGAGAAGGAAGGCCTCGCAAGAGGGTGACACTGGTACAGAGATTAGGAGGAAAGGAGAAAACCATGCAGTTAACCAGGAGAAGAATTTTAGTTCAGGAACAGTTCAGGAATCAGAATCAGATTCTGGGCTTCAGGAGTCTGAGTGTCCTGTTAATTCCCAGGACCCATCAGCATGTGCGCTGACCTTCAGCCCAGGATTTCAGAAGGTCATGTTCAACCACTGGCGCATCTTGGACAGATCAGTACTCATTGCTTGGGAATATAAGTCTCAGCCATCAGATGTGCAATATCTTTTCCCAGTTTCCAGAACTATTCTTTGAGTTTATAGTATTCGCACACTGCTGACAAAGTTTTCCTTGAAGGCCAGCCCATCCCTTGGCTCTCTATCAGCCTTCATTCCTTCCTGTATATTCTTTCAAAACGTCCCCACATTCCAGGCAAACCAGATAAGCCTCTTCGAATTACGAAGGCCAGCTGCAAGCCTAGGAGCTCTTGAGAATGGCTCCAATCTTTAGTTATTTTGTGATCCAGGATCATCCAGAGCGAAATAGTAACTGTAACCACTCCGGCATGTCACATATACAAGAGTGGGCTAAAAGAAGAGAATGAATATTGATATAATGACGCAATAAAAAACAAAAACTGCATCATTTGTAGAATTTATTTCTCTACAATAAGTCGAGAGACCAGTAGTAACATTTATGACTTCCCTTTCTTAGCTCCCTAACTAATTGGGATTATTTGGTTGATGCAAGCAACCAAGCTCATTTTTGAAGGATCTGAGTTCTAGGTGGTCTTGCCTTCATCAGCTTTCATTAGTGTGGCAAGGTGGTCAAATAAAGGGAGGGGGAGGGGAAACACTTCTAGGCTCACGGTGGGCTTCCAAGCTTCATTATGTTATAGCATCCCTATTTTTTCTTATCAATCACTTCTGCCACCAGTCTAAGCTCTTTTTTTGCTTCCTTACCGAGTTGTACAAGGTAGTCCAAATCGCAAGGCAACAATTTTCTACCTTCCATTCAGCAAAACTATTATGGATTCATTTCTCTTCTAAATCTCCAGATCACCAGATTCCAGAGTCTTGGTTACAGTAAATAAAACTTTTGCAAAGTGGCCTTTGTGACACAGTTAAGTTGTGTTGAAAAGATGCCTCACTTCCCTGCCTTTTTACCCACCATCATCCGGGATTTCTGAATCAGATATGAAGGTCAAATTGCTAACTGTAAATTCTTTTTGACTGTAAGATTTTTTAAATGAATTTTAAATATGTTTTAATTGCATAAATCTTGCACTGTCACAATGCTTCTCTCTTACTGTACACGTCCTACATAGTGTTATTCAGAGTGAATTCTTTGTGAAACTTTCTTTTGGGAATGCTTAAGCCCATGATGACTTCCTGCATATTCCTCTTTAGTGCTTGTTTCCATGTGTTTTTCTTCATGAAAAACATGGCTTCATGTTTGTTAAGTGGATTCATGAATATAAGTCTTCCATCCTTAATGGGTGGCAGTTCCTGAAATCTAGGATTTGCATATTTTTTTACTTCTTTCCACTGCCTTTCGTCCCTAGCACCATGCCAGAAAAAAGTAGATGCTAAATAAATCTTTGACCGTGATTTGACCCTCAAACCATAAACCAGTCTCAGCACTTTTATTTGATAAAGCTTTAAACAAAGCATAAAATTAAACAATTACCCTTTGAAATCAACAGAAGCCCATGTTTTCTTAGTTGCTTCTATTAGCAAGGATCTGATTTAGAGCACTTTTCTTGAGAATCAACGAAGTCCACGAGAAAGGCATTGTTAGAAACCAAGACTCAGAAATGTAAATAATTTGCCTAAGGACTTCTAGTATGAGTAACAGAGCCAAATCTTGAACTCAGGGCTTTTGCTTATAAGTTAACTGCTTAAAGCATCTGGGCTCTCAACACTTTCTATCCTTAGTGAAAAACTTTCTTTTCTATTTTGACCAAATGTCTATTAAAAACAATTATGCAAGATTAAAATCAATCTTTGATTTGCCTTAATGTAAATAGGAAGCACAACTTCTAACTCTCAGAAAAAATAAAAATTGTTCTTATTCTTAATTAAGTATGCTTGGCTTAAGTACATTTTCTCTTAAGGTATAATGGCTAAACCATGATCATTTCTTTTTGTTTATTCATTTAAAACTCAAATAAAAGCAGATAATCAATAGATCATAATCTAAAACTAGAGGATTTACAAGTTAATAAGCTTGAGTCAATAGATATTCCATAACGAAGCCCTCAATGGTGAACCTGACATAATTTGCTTTACACTAAGCTGGTTGACTTAATGCTTTAATTTAATTCCAATATTAGCTGAAAAATCCAAAGAAAAGAAGAAAATTTAAATCCTATTATATTAAAGTGTTTTCAAAGCAACAGCTCAATATCATGCCACGACTGCGTAAGTGTACCACCAGTATCTGTCTAAATCACCGGAGTTCCAAGTGTGGATGACCACTTAACCCCTTTGGAGCCTCGTACAAGTAAATTGTGAAAGTTTCTCAGTGGTCCGTCTTCATGTCTTTTCTTTTAGCCTCAAGTGTCATTATTTTTGGCTCACTCTATGTCCTTTTCCTGACTTACAGGCAAAAAAAAAAGGAGGAAAGAAAGAAAAAAAAAAAAAGAAAAGTTGTGCCTATTTGAAAAGCAGCCTACTTCCCTTTAGTTGACCATTCAGCCTGACTCCCCAGAAAGCAGAACTTACACAAACAGGCTTGGGTTGTAGAGCAGAGGAAGCCTTTCCTGGTTCCCCGGGGCGGGGGTGGGGGGGTGAGAAAATATATCAAGATGTGATATAGGTTGGCTTCCACCTTCCGAAGTCTGGTGGTCCTGGTGGGGCGGTAAGGAGACTTGGATGCAGTACTCAGCACAGCTCCCAGTCTGAGGACAGACTGGACAGTTGGAAGGCCTCCACTCAGGTCCTGGCTCTTCGCCTTAGAACCGCATGACAGCTATCCCCAGGCGCAACTGGCTTCAACTGTCTTTGCATGCATTCCCTTATCTGAAGAATGAGGGTAATAACTGTCTATTTCATGAGGTTGGTTTGAGGAATGAACAACTTAAAATACAAAGAACACTTGGAAGGTGCTTGTCATACACGAAGCACTCACTGTTGTAAGGCTTTGAGAAACTCTTTGGGAAAAGAACAAAAAGCATCAAGGACACATGCTAAGAGTAACTGGAAGGAGCAGCACCGGCCACTGGAGGGAGTGGCCAGATGTGTCTCTTAGAACAGTTCCGTGTGCGCAGCCAGAGTCCCTTTGTTACCATCCTTGCAACATCGTTCATGAATTCTTAGGTCTGGTTCTGAGATGGGCCATGGCCAGTCCCCCCATAGCTGGGTGGCAGTGTATCTCGGCAGCCTTTTAGCCAGTTCAAGCTTTCTGGTACCAGTGTTGTCACTAAGAGCAAATCACTTTGCTCGAGTCAGTGGACTAGAAGTTACGCACTGGCTTTTTATCATAGCGTGTCCTTTTCCGTTCAGGAGGGATCCTCAGGAAACAGAGAACAGGAATCTCACTGATTTTAATGATGACCATTTTTCCACATTTCTCCATCTCTGAAATCACGTGCATCTAACAAGTTTACAAGTGCTGTAGGTGGCAGTTGTGACATACTTGTCATTTCCTCTGCCTGCACAAACCTGATCAATGCCGTTCACAGTCTCGTCACTTCAGCTGAGTTATGTTCCCTGTTGTAGTACTACACACGTTGAGTTTAATTGCCACTTAAAATGTTTTCGAAAAGATTACACTATGACTTGGTATTAAAATGAAAAGTTATTGTAGACATAGAAAGGCACAGAAATAGCAGCTTAATATACAATTTTTATAAAAAATTTATGCCCATACAAGTCTAAAGATGTCATTCTCTAAATATAAAATTAAAATTCTAAGTGATAAGAAAGTATTGTATCTTCATTCAGTTGGAAGCATTTTTTTCTTCTGAGGAATATGTCAAATAACAGTATGTCTTGAAATAAATGGAATCCTGGATTCAAAGAAATAGGGTATAGTCCATAATATTTTTAAACATATTGCTAACAAAATAATGTTGTATTATATTAATATGTAATATTATATCAAATATAATATTAAATTAATATTTATAAAAACAAAATAAATTTAAATAAAAGATTATTTATTCGCTGGACAGAAATCTATTCAACATTCAGAAGGTGCCAAACATGATTCATATCCTCGGTCCCTGTCCTCTAAGATCAAGGTTTAGTGGGGAGAGAAGGCAGGTAAATAAATCACCATAATGTGGTGTAAAAAATGCCATGAACAATATAAAAGCAGAAAGGAGGAGCAAGTAACTGCCTGGGGCATCAACAAGCTCTTCCAAATGAAGATGACATCAAATTTCTTTTTAAGGATGGTTAAGAGTTGCCAGGCATGGAAGTGCAGTCTGAACAAAGGAGAAGTCATGCGCTAAAGCAAGGCCTCAACGAAGAGGGTGGTGACCCCGCCCCTGAGCCACAAGGCTGGAGCCTGGGCTGTAAAGGGACGTGAGTAGAGCACGGAGGGGCAGAGGGTAAGTCCAGAAAAGCAAGCTGCACGCGTCCGTGCTGATGAGGACTGGCAGAGCCATCCACAAGTGCTTCCTGACCGGGTCCAAGCTATGGCATCCGAACAACTTTCGCGTTAGACAAGTTGGCCCTTGACTCTTCCATTTGACAGTGGAAGTGGAATGGAATCGAGGAGAGCAAGTGAGGTTGGAAAGTATTAGGAATTTGGGAGGCAGAAAATTAGCTATTTCTACCTGAAGTTACCATGATTTCCTCTCCTCGAAGCTATGTAAACTGGGATGAAATAAACCCCTGAAATCAGGACATTCATGTAAGAGCAGCAATGGAGGTACAGAAAATGAAGGGAATGGCTCAAAAGATTGAAAGGTCACTGACACTCCCAACTAAGCAATAAATTACCTGATTCTGTAGGATTTCTTTGACATATAGGCTTCAGGACTGCTTCAAATCTAAGAGATAGGATGTTAATCAGATCACTGATCAGTCTTGGGAAGAAAAAAGGTCTTTCCAGAGATAGTCTTAGCAATCCGTAGTCAAAGATATGACCTTCACTGGGAGTGTTTGTTCTAGAATGACCATACATCCTCTCACCGAGATCTGTCACCAATTAATAATTGATACTGAAACAGGAGACCTAGGGACATAGATATCTACTATCCACTCTTCAGCAACAGCTGACCCAAGACTGGCAAATCCATCACCCAACTAACAACCGCTCAGATCCTCTCTCTCTCCAGACACACAGAGGTGGGGGTCTGATGGCCCAGAGTACTCTGAAGCTGAAAGGTTATTTAGATTGGGAATTATTTTCCATGATGGGCAATAACAAATAAAGCAAGTTAAGAGAAAGAGAAGACGGAAATATCATGCAGCCCCAGAAAGAGAAAAAGCTGACAGTTTTCCAATTTCTTTCCTTTTTTTTTTTTTTTTGAGTACAGTTGATACACAATGTTACATCAGTTTCAGGTGTGCAACATAGTGATTCAACATCTCTATACATTATACTACGCTTATCACAAGTGTTGCTACCATTCATCTTCATACAAATAGATAGATAGATAGATAGATACATGGGCATAGATATATAGAGATATATCTTACATCTTCTTTATTCATTCATCTATCAATGGACACTTGGGTTTTTTCCATATCTTGGTTATTGCAGTAACAGAGGGCTTCGTATATCTTTTCAAATTAGTGTTTTCACTCTTGGGGGCTAAAGGCCCAGTAACAAAATTATTAGATCCTATGGTATTTCTATTTCCAGTTTCAAAGAGACAAAGCTGTATTTCATGTGCTAGGATTCTATTCTTTCACTTTCTCCTTAAATGAGTCAAAAAGAGTTTCTGTTCCCCTTAACTAAATATTCTGGGTGAGAATGTAGACTACATTATATACCGCCTTTTCTGTAACTACAGAGTGTCAGTTTTAAAAGCTGGGTGTCATAGTTCTTATTGCAAAATACAATTGATTTCTGGACTTGATCCTAATTTATTATTAGATGCTTTGGACTTTTTAAGTAGGCAGTATCCATACTTCTCATTCTTTCAAGCACATATGCTTTGTATTAGTCAGGATAAGATAGGAAATGCTGCAGTAACAAATAAAACTCAAATATCAGTGCCTAACAAAATAAAGGTGGGAAAAGTAATTTGGCTTTAGCTGCCTTTCTCCATCTTATATTAATGATGGGCCATGATAGGGAAGAGCATGTTGGAGGGCTCTGTGAGATGTTTTTGAGGTCCAGGATGGAAAGTAGCTAACATCCCTTCTCTCCACGTGTACTAGTCATCTCACCCCGTTGCTGTGTGTAGGGAGGTTGAGGAATGTAGATAAGTAAGTGGGATTTTGAGAAGCACCAATAATCTCTGCTGCATTTCTCTCCCCCCACTCTTGGTCTGGCATTGCCTAAGAATACCAGTACAGTAATGAATAGAGAGCATCCTGTTTTTTTAATAGTTTTTTTTTTAATTTTAATTCCAGTATAGTTGACATAGAGTGTTAAATTAGTTTCAGGTGGACAGTATAGTGATTCAGCAGTTCTGTATATTATTCGGTGCTCATCATAAGTGTCCTCTTAATCCCCTTCACCTGTTTGGACCCACCCTCCCACTCCCCCCTCTTCTGGTAATTATCTGTTTGCTCCCTATAGGTAAGAGTCTGTCTTTTGGTTTATCTCTTTTATTTCCTTTTTTCATTTGTTTTGCTTCTTAAATTCCACATATGAATGAAATCATATGGTATTTGTCTTTCTCTGACTGACTTATATCACTAAGCATTTATTCTCTAGATCCATATTGTGGCAAATGGAAAAATTTCATTCTTTTTATGGTTAAATAATATTCCATCGTAGATATATACCACATCATCTTTAACCATTCATCTGTTGGTGAACGCTTGGACTGCTTCCATCATTTGACTATTATAAGTAATGCTGCAGTAAACATGGGGGTGTGTATATCTTTTCAAATTGCTTTCAAATTCAAATTCAAATACAAAATGCTTTTGTATTCTTTGGGCAACTACCAGTAATGCAGAGATTGCATCATTGGATAGTTCTATTTTTTTTTTTTTCCCCAATTTATTTATTTTCAGAAAAACAGTATTCATTATTTTTTCACCACACCCAGTGCTCCATGCAAGCTGTGCCCTCTATAATACCCACCACCTGGTACCCCAACCTCCCACCCCCCCACCACTTCAAACCCCTCAGACTGTTTTTCAGAGTCCATAGTCTCTCATGGTTCACCTCCCCTTCCAATTTACCCAAATTCCCTACTACTCTCTAACGCCCCTTGTCCTCCATGCTATTGGTTATGCTCCACAAATGAGTGAAACCATATGATAATTGACTCTCTCTGCTTGACTGATTTCACTCAGCATAATCTCTTCCAGTCCCGTCCATGTTGCTACAAAAGTTGGATATTCGTCCTTTCTGATGGAGGCATAATACTCCATAGTGTATATGGACCACATCTTCCTTATCCATTCATCCGTTGAAGGGCATCTTGGTTCTTTCCATAGTTTGGCGACTGTGGCCATTGCTGCTATAAACATTGGGGTACAGATGGCCCTTCTTTTCACGACATCTGTATCTTTGGGGTAAATACCCAGGAGTGCAATTGCAGGGTCGTAGGGAAGCTCTATTTTTAATTTCTTGAGGAATCTCCACACTGTTCTCCAAAGAGGCTGCACCAACTTGCATTCCCACCAACAGTGTAAGAGGGTTCCCCTTTCTCCACATCCTCTCCAACACATGTTGTTTCCTGTTTTGTTAATTTTGGCCATTCTAACTGGTGTAAGGTGATATCTCAATGTGGTTTTAATTTGAATCTCCCTGAGGGCTAATGATGATGAGCATTTTTTCATGTGTCTGATAGCCATTTGTATTTTTAATTTTTTGAGGAACCTTGCTACTGTCTTACACAGGTGCTGCCTCAGTTTTCATTCCCACCAGCAGAACAAGAAGCTTCCTTTTTCTCCGTATCCTTGCCAACACCAGTTGCTTCTTGTGTTGTTGATTTTAGCCATTCTGACAGGTGTGAAGTGTTATCTCAATGTGGTTTTGATTTGCATTTATCTGATGGTAAATAATATTAGGCATCTTTGCACGTGTCTGTTGCCATCTGTATGTTTTCTTTGGAGAAGTTTGTGTTCATGATTTTCTTTCTTTCTTTTTTTAAATTTTATTGCAGTGTTACAAAATTCATTGGTTATACACCACACCCAGTGCTCTATGTAATACATGCTCTCCATAATACCCACCACCAGGCTCATCCAACCCCCCACCCCCCTCTTCTCCAAAACCCTCAGTTTAATTCAATTATTTGTTTTGGGAGGTATGGAGTTGTATAAGATCTTTATATATTTTGGATACTTACCCTTTATCAGATATATCATTTGCAAATCCTCCTTTCATTCAGTAAATTTTCTTTTAGTTTTATTCATAGTTTCCTTTGCTATGCAGAAGCTTTTATTTTGATGTGGTTTATTTTTATTTTTGTTTCCCTTACCTCAAGAGACGTATCTAGAAGAATGTTTTTATAGAGAGGGTATTCTCTCTTACTTGATTGTCATATTGATAGTAAGATTTATAAGGCTTTATCATTAAATGTGATTTATTATATGACTTTAATAGATGCTGTTTATCAGATTAAAGATAATTTCTTCTATTTTTATGTAGCTAAAAGATTTTATCATAAATAGATGTTGAATTTTTAAATTCTACTTAGGATAATCTTATGCAAATCAATTTTTTAAGAGTTAACTCCTGTATAATCATAATATTTCTTTTAAATATACTATTGGACACTATTTGCTAATAGAACTTTTTCATCTAATCTCAAGTGATTTCTGCTTATAACACACTTTTCTTATTATGCTACTGTTCAATATTGTCCCAATTTCATACAATCAGTTTGGTATGTGGTCCATTTAACCAATTTTAGTTAAACACTTTGTACATAATATCAATTATCTGTTACAGATTTAATTAAAAACAATAACAAAAAACTTCACTGGTAGAACTCTTTGGTCCCAGTATTTTTGGAGTAGGAGGCTGATTCAGGACTTTTTCTATTTTATTATAAAGCTGGATCCATCTATTATTGAGTACATTTGTTTTGTTGGGGTCCATTACCAAAGGAATGAGACTGAGACAAAGTGAAAGTTATGCAAAGCCTTATTCTATGCCAAGCATAAGAAGTTAGACTGACAGGCCAGGGCCGCCTCCGAAGAGAGCGACCTGCTCCCGATCTCACAGGCTGGTTTTATAGGGCATAACCGCAGACCCAAGGTATGTGGCTTCTATTCTTAAGGCGTTTACTTCTGGAATCGATACCCGAAACGATACCAGGAATTACGGGGGCGTTTATTCCCGGAATGAAGCCCGTGGATGTAAACAACAATATGGCTACCTAGGCAATATGGAGTTGCTCTGGCTAAGCAGGCCCTAATAGTTAAACAGGCTTTAACATTAAATTGGCCCTAACAGTTTGATTTTTGTATTTTTTCTAGAATTTCCCACTGTATGTACATTTTTACATTTGTCAAAAATTGTTCACATTTTCCTGTTTCTAAGGATAACCTGATCCATGGCACTGAAGGAGTTTCTGCCATCCAAATACCCTAGACTCTCTGGAAAATGCCATTTTGTGTTTTATAGCACCAACTTCCCTATGCAAATTTCCTATACCACCTATTAGTGTTATTTATTCTTCGCTGGAGAAAGGTATTATCTTTTTCAGCTCACCCCCAATTTCAGGTTATATAAGAACACAAAACTTGTCATATTGTGCTCCCTGTAGATACTGGTGAAAAATCATATTCATTATTATGTGATCTAGTTTATATATACATGTGTATAAATAAATTCTTAAAGACCAAATGATTGAAGTCAGTAACAAGGGAGAATTTACAATTTACTCAATTATTTCATGCATACTTACCCAATACCTAGTAGGTCTTCATTAAAAAACATTTACAAGGATGATGTTTATAAATTTAACCGGAAAGAAGTGCTTACTTTCCTGAAATGCTATGCCTTCGTTCAAAATATCATCCTCCATATATTCTCCATACAAGCCAGGATGCTATGCAGTAAAAATGCCTTGTGTGTTATTCATTGCTTTAGACTTACCCATTTATTCATTCATATCTTCCAGAACTGTTTATTGAATATCTTCTGTATAGAAGCATCTCTTTGATGCTTATGATAATAATAATGGAATCTAGCATCTACTAAATGCTTACTACATGGCAGGCAGTATTCTGAGGCTTAACTCACTGAAATGTACAAACTCAAATGATAAGTACTGTTATTATTCCCTTTTTACATATGAGGAAACTGCGATAATGTGAGGCTAAGAAGCAGTCCTAATCCAGAAGTCCACTTTGTACTGAGAGGACAAACCCATGAAGAGACAAATGTAGTATAGCAGAAGATCCATTAAGAAAAGCAGTCAATCTATGAGTAAATTCAAACCCATTCTCTCTCATAAGGAACAATGTTTATGACAAAGAAATTTGGAACTCCTTGTTTAAAACAGATCATTTTAATTGAAGAAGAGTGTGTATACATGAGTTGAGAATCTCGGACTCAATAGCAAAGCTAGTATTCATGGGTCATGGGATCTCATGCAGGTTATTTAAACCATTGGACTCTAGGTTCAACTACAAAGTGAGGTAGTAGAATAGAGTTTCATCATTCTTTGACTCTTTAACTAATTAAAAGTTTTACTAATAAGACTTATGTATACATGGATATTTCATATTTAATCACAAGTATTATGAGTGTATTATCAAAAGTTGGAAATATAAGACTCCTTTCTTCACTGCACAAAAGTTCAAACAAATCTTTGATTAATCTTTCATTGGAGCTGCCAATTAAAGCAAGATATAATGTAGTTAAGTGGCACTCCAACTAGAGTCTGTGAACCCCTTAGAGTCCCAGAAACTTTTCCAAAGGGTCTTCCAGGTCAAAAATATTTTCATGTTAGTATTAAGACATTGTGTTTCTTTCTCACACTCATCCCCTCAGAGTGTACGGCAGAATTTTCCAGAGGCTACATGATGTTTGATCGTGTTATCACTCTGCTGAATAATGGCATACGTGCTTCGGTACTCTTTTTTCTTTTTGTTTCTTTCTCTCTCTCTTTTGTTTTTAATTTCCTCAGCTTTAATTTTTAATTTAGCAAATACTAATGGATGTAAAGCACAGAAACAAAAGCTTTGGGGAATCCTCTATTGATTTAAGAAATGTGGATCCTGGGAACCATATGTTAGAACCACTATCACAGTTGACAAGAACATTTGCACTCAGTGTAGTGCAGGAATAAAATTGTGACCATGCCATTTACTGTTCATATGACTCTGGGCAAGTTACTTAACTCACCTAAACCTCAGTTTCCCTACGTGTAATATTATCAACCTCATAGCTTTTTTGTGAAGACAAAATAAGATAATGCATGTGCAGTACTTTACACCAGGTCTGACCCATAAAAGCCAAAACTCTGCTCAAAAATAATTACCCTGTCTTAGGAAGGAGAGACAAGAAGATGGCAAACTGATAACTTTTTTTTTTTTTTACACTGCGTACATACCTTTTCATCATGTACTCTACTTGGAAGATATATTATCAAAAGTAATATTATTATTATCTAAATTATATTATACTATTATCAAAAGTAATAATTTAATTAAAACATTTAAAAAATTACCCTGTTCCTAGTAGATAATGGGCTTATAGTTTATTCACCACTTCATTTTTTTATGATGTTTATTTTTCCAAATTTATCTATGAAAAGAGCTATGCAAACAACGATGGCAGCTCTTAGTGTGAAACATGGCTTTGCTGCAGATGTTAGTGCCAACTCCAGAGTAATTGGCTGATACCGGAGCACATCCACATCCGTTTGCCATACACAAAACTTTGGCTAACCTGGTTTCCACATGCAAAGTGAGAAGGAGGTCCTGATATTTAATTCTAAATTAACAATCTCCCCCTTATTATTGAGGAGTCCTTATCAACATACATATATGTTCTAGTATCTCCCTTTAAAAAAAAAAAAAAATGTGACCACACAGGCCACAGGGCCCTCCCAGCTACCATTCCCTTTCCTTGTTCTCTTTTACAGCCAACTTTTCAAAAGACTTATGTTGAAGTCGAGGCTCCTCCTTCCACACATCTGGCTCTCTCTTTCTCTTCAGTCAGAGTTCTGTCTCTACCTTCCACTCAAAGTCTTATTTCAAGACCACTTGCCACCAAATCCAAAGAACTTTCTGTGTCCATCTTCTTTAACATTTCATCCTCATAAAACAAAATTTCAACATCATTTGACACTGATGACCATACCTCCTTTTACAAAATATCCTCTTTTTTTGGTGTCCATGAAGTTGAACTCTCCTGGCTTCCTTCCTCTTTCACTGGTCTCTGCTCTCTTTTCATTACGGACTCATCCTCTTCCACTTGTGCGTCTCGTCCTCACCTGCCTCTGTCGCTGACTTTGGTTCTAGGCCCTCTCCTTTACCTATGGTGTCTTCCTTGACCCTCTTTCTTCTTAACCCCACCCCTTCATTCTGAATCCTCTCCATAGTCACCGAGAGCACAACTAGTTTTTTGAGCTCTTACTCACTATGAGGCATAATTAGAGACCCTTGGAATGGAGCAGAGAATGAAACCCATACAGGTCTCTGCCCCGGTGGAACTTCTAGTAAAGAGAGAGAAAGAAAAAATAATAATCATAATCAATTAATAGATTACATGATATGTTGAAAATGACTGATGAGTGCTTTGAAAAATAGAAAAATAGAGAGCAAGAAAAGGGGTTCTAAAACGGGAGGAGTGGGGGAGGAAAGTGGCAGACTGCAATTTTAAATAGGAGCGGTTCAATGAGAAGAGGAGCTGAAGTTCCCAAGCGGTCTTGTTGCAGGGAGAGGAAAGAGCCAGTATAGGGCCCTCAAGGCAGGAGCTTCTTTGATGTATTCGATGCACCCCTGTGGCTGCAGTGCAGCTTGCATGTGGAGACGTGAGGGCAAAGGGGAAGTCAAAGGGCCGGCAAGAACAGGTTTCTTCTCTGAACAACATGAGAACTACCACAAGGTTTTGAGCAAAGGAGTCCCATGGTCGGACATGTTTCAAAATGTCATTCTTGTTGCTATGTGGATGGAGGTGATGGTTAAGGTTAAAAGTAGGGAGACCAGTTAAGTTGACAGTCGTGGTGATGGAAGTGAAAGAGAACGTCTTGGAGCAGAGTGGATGTAGGAAAAGTGATGAGAACGGGTAGGATTCAGGATGTATCTTGAAGTTAAGTAAATCCAAAACTATTTCCTCATGACTAGATGTAGGTGTGAGGGAAAGAGAAGATGAATGTAAAGTTTTGGGCCTGAAAAATTGGAAGGATGAAGTTGTCATCTCTAGAAAAAAAAGGAGGACTCCAGGTGAAGCAGTTTTGGTGGGTGCATCAGACACATTTCAGTTGAGGAAACTGAGCACTATGGGTATGGAGATAAGGGATTTCCTACAGGAACTAGAATTCACAAAACTGTGGGAAGAGCTGGAAAAGTGAAGATCCAGGAAGAGGAGGAAGAGGATGTATAAAAGAGCTCCCACCCAGCCAGTGTAAGAAGCCAGGCACGACCGGGCACCTAAATGAAACCGTCAGGAAGAAACTTGTGGAGACATCACTGGGAACTTCTGTATAGCTACCATCCCTGTGAAGCCAAAATCAAATCATAGACCCATAGCCACTTGTAGTCAGCAATCAGAAGGAAGAGCCAGATATAGAGCAGAAGAGAATTAGGACAAACTGAAAAACTTACACCTCTGTGCCTATTTATCTTCACATCTAGCTTCAATGAACTTTAGGGGATAATAGTTGCCTCTTTACTTCATCCTCCAAATCTCTTACCAACTTTAACCCAGAAACATAAAAGGATGGTGTACTAGTTTCCTACTGCCACAGAACAAATTACCACAACCCTAGTGGCTTAAAAAGAGTATGCATTTGTTCTGACATAGTCCCATGAGTCAGATGTCTAGACATGGCTTAGTTGGGTCCTTTAGGATCTCCCAAGGCTGCAGTCAAGGCACCCGCTGGGCTGCATTGTCATCTGGAGGCTTGACTAAGAAAGTATTTTCTTCCAGATTGTTAGCAGAATCGATTTCCTTGTGGTTTTAAGCCTTGGGGGTTGCTGGCTTCTTATTGACTTGCCATCAGCTCCTAGAGGCCACCCACTGTCCCCTGCCATGGGGATCTTCACAGCCCTCTCATAACATGGCAACTTGCCTCCCAAAGACCAACAAGAGAACTTTGCTGTCAGCCAGCTAAGGCGGTGTCTCTTACATTCATGTGAGTGATGCCTCATTTTCCATTGTTTAGAATTAAGTCATGCGTCCTGCCTGAACTCAGGAGGAGGTGAATTATACCGGGGTATAACTAACTCATGGTCACCTTAGGGTGTGATTGCCACAGAGTGGGATTCTGAGATATATAGTTTCATTTTAACCTACTTAACATAATACAAATACGTAAAAATTATACAGAAGGGAAAACCAATTAATCATATTAAGACTCGTTAAATTTGTGGTGTATTAGAAGTAAAAGTGGAGAGATTGAGAAGGCCATTGGATTTGAGACCAGATTTGGGAGAGATGTGCAATGACTCTCAGATGTATTTTCCTAACCCCAGTCTCTACTCAGCACTAGAGATTCATAGATCTACGTGGTATGTCAACTTCATATGGCCAAAATGACTCCTTCCATCCCCAAATATGTCACTCTTTCAGACTTCCACATCTCATTAAATGGTACCACCATCCACACTTTCTTTCAAGGCAAACCCAGGAGTCGTCCTTGATTCTTCTTTCCTTTTTTTCTCTACATCTAATCTGTCATAATTCTCTTGGCTCTACTTCCAAAACATAAATCCATGTACTTAGTTCCATCCCCACCACTACCACCCTAGACCAAGAAACTAGCACCCTCCCAGACTTGCAAAACTCACTCCTTCTCTTGACCCCTATTGTGGACTGCATTGTGTTCCCCCAAAGTTCATACATTGAATCCATGACCCCAATGTGACTGTATTTGGAGGTAGGAACTTTAGGAATGAATTAAGGTTAGAATAGGTTGTAAGAATGGACCTTGATCTGATAGAATTGGTACCCTTATAAGACGAAAAAGAGACACCAGAGATCTCTCCCTTTCCCCATGTGCATGCAGAAAAAACTGTGTGAGCGGACAGAGTAAGAAGGCAGCTATCTACAATCAGTTAGTGAAGCCTCACCAGAAATTGAGTTTGATGGCGCCTTGATCTCCACTCCTAGCCTCCAGAACTAGGAGAATATAAATTTCTGTTTTTTTAAGCCAGTTCCTGGTATTTTGTCATGGCAGCCTGAGTAGACTTAAAACAACTCCCTACATATATTCTCCACAGAGCAGCCAGAATGATCTCTTTAAAACCTACATTAAATCATATCATCCCCTTGCTTAAAGGCCTTCAGTAATTTTCCACTGAAATTAGAATCAGGCTCTCTAATGTTGGTCTACAAGGTTTCACCATCTGACTTCTGCCCATCGCTTTGACCTTATCCTGTGCCGCCCTCTCACTCACGTAGCTTCTCACTGTCTGCTGGAATACCAAGAGCTTCCCTTTCACCTGAAAGCTTCTCGTCCCGTTCTTCTCTTGGTTGGTTTCTTCTGCATTCTCGCCTACATGGAACTTCTTCAAAATTCCAAATCACTCTTCCTAAACTGAGAATCTCACTCTTCCCTACCACCTAAACCCAAGCTCTATTTCAGTACTCTGCTTAAATATCTTCATACTTTGCCACCATTCCTAATTCTCTCTCTCTTTATTTTGCTTATTTACTGCCCATTTTTCCTCATGATAATGTAAAACTCAAGAGGACAGTGTCATGTACTTGCTTTCTGCTGTGTCCTCAGACCTTCGGAAGGGGCTTATTACACCAGAAGCCCTCAATTCAAGCCTGAATAAATATGTGCTTATTCAAGGACTGAATAAATATAAGACATGCTGGAATGAAATTCTTTTAAATATATTTTAGTACAGTTTTACTAGTATTGTCATAAAATAGATTGCCAGAGTAGAATTGCTGGGTCACAGACTATGCACATTTTTAATTTTGATAGATCAGAAATACTGCTTTTTAATATTTAGTGTGACTGATTTGCCACTTTAAAATTTAATTATCACAAATTTAATTTTTTCCTCTTCTCCTTTGAAAAATGAGCCATTTCGAAACCATTCTTTTTTTTTCTCCAATGTTTTTATGGTAACTGAGGCATCATCGTTCATTTTGCAAGAACGCTAGCTTTGGCTTTATAGATTAAATTGATAGAGCCCATTTGTCCATGAAGAAAAAAATCTGTGAATTGAATCTTCTTTTTGCATTGACCCCCCCCATTACAAAATGAATGATGTATTCTGAGAGAGGTAAAAATGAAAACCTCTCTTTTCCATATCATTCTTCTTTTCTGAATGTAGGTATTTGTGGGAGTAAAGACATAAAAGTGTCTGTTCACAGCACTCGCGTATGCATACTCCAGACTGAACATTTCGTTTGAAATTTACAATTGCTTCGACAAATGGCCCCTGAGTAATCAATTGTAATTATATGTATCACAGTTACTTAAAAGGCGGATATGCATTTTTAGTTTCTTGAAATCTTTCAAATTACACCTTCAAACATTAGTTAGAACCCAAAGCTAGGAATGCTTTCACGCTTGTGTGTGCTTCTGAATTGGTCTCATTCTGTGTTGTGGTCATCCGTAGTGTCCCTAACCTTTCCAGCTGCTTCCTAGCTGTTTGATACATACAAGTGACCAGTGCAAAGGTATGGACGGCTCCACACAAACATGTGTCCACTGTCAGAAAAACAGGCCAGGTACGTATGATTCTGATAGCACTCTGGACAGAGGACAGTATCATTGGCTTCGACTCAGCCCAGTTTTTATAATCCCCACTTTGATTGTGATGATCAAAAAGCAAACATCTGCGTTGAAAGAATAATTACAAATTTGGAGATAGAGCAAACATTCAATAAAGATTTTTAAAATCTTGTTCCTAAGAAAATACTTTCCCATTATCTTGTATATATGATGATCTATATTTACTGGCTGAATAATATCTAAATGAGTTCATTAGCTAATTCTTGGCAGTTTTTTTTTTTAATTTAATCAGTCACTGACCATGACCTATATAGCACAATAGGGCAAAATTTTAACATCCCGTTATTCTCTCAAACGGCATTGTAGAGCTCTTTGTACCAAACTGGTTCTTCAAATCTTGGTGTAATGTTACTCAGTGTTTCCCAGGCAGTTTTCATCCAGAATAATTCAGGCGACTTTCACAACCCTCTCCAGTCTTGCCACCAATCTCTTTCCAGCCTTAATCCCTCTAGTCCCTCTGTTTCAGCTCCATGCAACTCCCAGCTCATCCCCAAACATATCCTGCATTTTTTATTTCATTTCTTTCTTCTAGTCACTCCTGTATCTTCATCTACTCAAACTCTGCCTCTTTCCTAACCTCTATCAGAGGCTACCTCCCAAGTAAGTCTGCCCCTACCGTTCAGCCTCCTCCCTTCCCAGTAAGAAGTGTCCCTTCAGTATTTCCTGGCACCGGGCTATAGCACTTACCACACTTTACCTTGTGTGTATCTATATTTATGATTGACCTGCTCTAGTAGAATATAAACTCCTAAGAGTCAGGAGCCTGGATTTTCCATCTTCTATCCCCACAGCAACTTTATCGAATCCTGTGCGTACCAGATGCACAAAGGCCTGGTGTGGGGCTCCACACTCGGCGTGGAGTCTGCTCCCTTTGCCCCTCCCCCCTTGCTAAAGTAAATAAATAAATCTTTTTAAGAAAAAAAAAGAAATGAGCTGCAGACCAACAATACTAGATGTTTCTCCTAACAATTTTGGTAGCTCTGTCATATCATTTAGCAGTGTCCCCTAGTACCTGCATATGCTTCATGCAGGTAAAGCAATAGACCATGAACCTAAAGGGTTTTTCTCCTACATTTTTGTATTATGAGTCAACCTTTGATTCTAGAGCAACTCCACATGTATGTGCGAGCCATCAAAAAAATGTCTTTGTCGTACCAGCCAGGAGGTATGGAGGCAGAGATGGCACTGGTAAAGTAAATGCACATATGAAATCAGTGGAAATTTTCTATGCTAACGTTTTGCAGACTTAGAAGTCTCATACTTAGAAAATTATGGCTAAGTAGTCAAGTTGTTATTCGGCTATAGGTAATAAAAGATCACTTCTGTATTGAGACTGAAGTGACTTTTACAAAATGAGTACCAGATATAAATATGTTGACCAACTTTGGAGAAGCTAAAAATTAACTTTATAAATGGGAAGGAAGATAGACCTCCGCATCCCATGCCTCCAAGGACGTGGCTTTCAGAAATCTACAAAAATAATCTGTGTTGATTTGTCAGCATTAAAATGTGTAAATCATCTTATTGGTTGGCTGTACTCTGTCCAAAACCATGGCTTTTAGGCATGGTCAATAAGAGCTTTTCCTACTTCTCATGTTTTATTTCTATAACCATTTGTTTATTGTATCATTATGACAAAGAAAACTATAACTTACGACAAAACCGAGAAGCAACACTCAAGTGATTCAACTAAGGAAAACAGAGGTTTATATAATTAAATTTAGACTCCTCTGAAGCTCTTCTTATACAAAAGAAAGCAAACTTTTGATGTGACCTGTTCTCTGGATCTTGGCATTCGTGGTAACTAACAAGGCAAAGGAATCCTAGAACCAGGTTCAGATTTACAGGCCAAAAGCCATTCATTTTAAAATGAGGAGCTCATGATAAGGAGTATAGACAGAAGAAACCCCATCAACTGGAAACGAAGTTGATGGTGACCAGGAAGATTAACCCTTCCCTAAAGGTAATAAACACACATGATACTCTGCTGATGTGCACAGCAGAGCCCATGCACCACTGTTTTGGTTCATCACCAGGAGCAGGGTAAAATGATCCCTAAGGACCCAGGTAAGTAAGTTCAGTGAAAACGCACCACAAAGACCAGAGGGAAAGCTTTGGAAACTGCTGGATCATCAGATCAATAGACTCAAAGATGACTAAGTTAGGTTGCTTTATGCAGTTTAAACATTTGTGCAGGGAGTCTCCCCATGCAGCCTTTTATTGACAGCTACAGATCAATGGTAATTTTTGATCATTTTCAACCTACATAAACCTATTGACCCCAGGGCCACCTTTGGGGCACTTCAAGTCGTCAAAAATAATCAGAGGAGATGGTGTAAAATTGTCAGACTGCTGAAGACTCCAAGTAGTTTCATGTGCCCCCAGGAGCAGAGTTGAGAGGTTAAAATGTAGTTCAGATTGCCAGCAGACCCTCAACTGGCAAAACGTTCCAGAGAGTCTTGTCTTTATGTCTCGTAAAAGGACATACCGCTTTGTGTCCAGACTGCAGCCCTTATGCATATAAGTTTTTTTTTTAAGCTAAGTCTCGTTGGAAATATTAGATTGTGGAGGCTGCATTTTTCCTCTTTTCCTCTGTTGAATCATTCTTTCCACTGGCTGCCTAACAAAAGTAGTCAATGTACTTATAGGATAAAAATAAGAACATTAGGGGGATGTGCACATGGGAAGAACAGGGACAGATGGGAAGTGAACACAAGCTGTAGCCCAGAGATCGGGGATGACAAGAAATGCAGTAAGAGTATCAACCAAGATCATCTCCATAAGGGAAGGAGAAAGGGGGAGCAGAGGAGTGAAAGGGGAAAAAAAGGGATTTTAATGATGACTTTACTAGTCAATAGGGGAGAACACTACATCCCCCAAGGAAA
The DNA here is from genome assembly GCF_020171115.1 of Neogale vison. Classification (NCBI taxonomy): domain Eukaryota; kingdom Metazoa; phylum Chordata; class Mammalia; order Carnivora; family Mustelidae; genus Neogale; species Neogale vison. The sequence goes on from NC_058100.1 coordinate 15,691,167, forward strand.
GAATTTAATCCAAAACATGTAAGGTAGACAGTGTTCAAGAAAATCTGAATTTAAGAAGAGGAAAATCTGAGTAACTGAATAAACAAACAAGATAGAACCCAATCTGCAGAATGAACTGTGCCCAAATTTTACAGGATTCTAAAATAGTGAACTTTGGAGTTGGAAATCCACTCAAGAGAGAATAATATAATGTCGAAGAATATATTGGTAAGGACCGTTTTGCCATTTTTAAATTTTCTGCATTTCTTTTTCATATGGCCTTTACTAAACATGGACAAAAAGCATGATCATTAATGAGGTTTATTTAAGAGGGGTGTGTGTGTGTGTGTGTGTGTGTGTGTGTTGCAGCTCTTCACAAATAACAACATAATATGGGAACTAGTCCTCAGCGTAAATTTATGCTATAAAAATTCTCCTTCACACACTTCCTTTACATTTACAATATGAGATTCTTTCTTTCTTTCTTTTTTGTGTGTAAGATACAACCAACGTAAGCAAAACAACTACCGTAATCACCTTTTGTAGGAATCAACCTCTAAAGATCTCGGTGTCAGGCACGCATGAACTTCAACTTGAGAGCTGCAGGTCCTGTTTCTCCATTAGATGGCGGAGGTTTTGAGGCCGGGGCGTTCTGAATACTTCGGCGTTCTGGGGGTCTGAGCTATAAATGTTTATTAAAAGGATCTATAATGAAATCAGTTTTGTTATTTTTTTAATGGTTGCTGGAGTGTGTTGGATGACTGAATGCCGGTTGTTAATCATTAAGTACTCGTGTTACCGAAAGTGTTTGATAGGATTGCCATCTAGGGGCTGGATGGAATTCTCAGCTCTGAAATAAACTGTAATTGAGCAGGTGCCGCTATTGACAATATACATATGTTTTTGCTTTATAGCCCACATGCTTTTCATGTTTCTTATGACAAAAGCTATCTCTAAATGTCCCCCAACAGCCTACCTTTTTTATATATAATCTGTTAGAGGTGATTACTATTTGCTTTGGAGCTTGTGCTTTTTTGGCACCCATTACTGAATATTCTGAACAAAGAGTTTTTCTTTTTTGCATTATTAATCTTGCCCATGTTTGCCCTATTTCTACAGAAAAGGAATCATTTATCAGAAAAGAATGTTTGTAATCGAGACTTGTAGCATCTTCAGATTTAATATTCATTATGGTCATTCTAGTTCTGTGCTATATTTATCTAAAAGACCAATCCAGTGTTGTGGAGAAATAAGTTTTAAATATTAATGATCCAACTTTTAATATTTTAAAAAAGAGAAATTAGTATTTCTATAAAATTTGTTTCAGAGTCTGGTCGCTTAGCAAATGTTTAAATATTAAAAGATTTCAAGAGGTTAGCATGTAATATCATAATGGGACTTATTGAAAGAGGAAAATTGACTTAGAAGTTTTTGATAAATAAAGGAAATTATATTTTCTCTGCTCGTGTTTAACACATAATAAGAGACATTAGACAGGTGAAACTTATAACCAAGAATGTGAGGAAACAGTGTCAAAAATTATTTCTACAAAGTGTTTTGGTTTTGTCTGACCAGTTTTTTAGAAAATGATTCAAATTGACTTTGCCACTTTGTTTTAAGATTTTATTCAAAATGATATTCAGATGTCTCTCAATTAGGAGAATTTCTAGTCATGTAACTTTGTCTGATTTCGGGTATCTACTCTCAGAAATAACTTCCTCTTCTCTCCCTCACGTTCATCCTTTTGTATCCACCAAGAGGAGGACAATTGAAAACTGTCATGTTTAAACATCTAATAAACCAAACCTGATCTTACACACCATGAAGCCATTCAAAACTTCCTCATGATTACTCACATATAGTACACAAAACAAAGTGTATCTGTGTGTCTGGGTGTCTCTGGGTGTCTCTGTGTGTCAGTATGTGTCTCTGGATGTGTGTGTGTGTGTTATCTATACACATATTCATGGTCCACTTGCAGACATATTTGCTATTCATAAACAGACATATCCACCCAGCCCAGATGTAGAAAGAGCACCCTGGGCGCTTTCAAAACATGAAGACTTTTAGTTCCAGCTTTTAGTTATGTAAAATACATTAAATGTTTTCTCCAAGCAGGAAAAAACAAAACAAAACAAAAAACCCCTCTAATCCTATCTTTTTTTTTCCTTTTAAATCAACAAAAACCAAATTCTCAAAGCCTAGCTAACAGTAATTGTTGGTAAGTTTGATGGTTCCAGCTATGATGTTTTTAACAAATGAGACTATTTTCACATTATATATATCACTAGTAGACTTCTCTAAGCATGTTTATTTTTTACAGTTAAGCTTGCTTGTTGTTTTGTTTTCTTATTTCTGTTTTACTGCATCTGTAAGATATAAATACTCACCAAGAGGAGGGAGGAAGACTGGGGAGAATCATATATATATACGGATTGTGCTGGGGATTAACCATTCCAGTTAGACCTCCAAGCCCTTAAGATTATCCCATTCTATGTCATGAAACTTGGTGCCACTGATTTCCACCATGAGCCGGATGCCGCACTCACCTGAAGCACTTTTTTTTTTTTTTTTTAATGTTATGTATCACATCCTTTGGGTTGCAAGCTCTGGAAAGGCAAGGATTCTATCTGATCCCCACTTTGTGTATGTCTGAAATTATACAACATTTGACAGTATATTCCGGTGTAAAGAACAATAAAAAAGCCACATTGTTTTCTTAGTAATTCAAAACTCTGTTGTGATATTTATGCTGCCGTTGCTAATGTACCTTGGTCAGAGAATGACCTTCCAGCAATTGTTAGCAGTTCCTAAAAGGAATCTAACCTGTTAATTTTTGTGCACACAGGGAACAAGCCATCAAGCCCACCTATTTGGGTTAGAACCCTTCACAACATATCACATTGGAATTGTGGCCACAAACCAGGCAGGAGACGTTTCGAGCCCCTGGACTGTGGTTCAAACCCTAGAATCTTCCCCGAGTGGCCTGAGCAACTTTACAGTAGAACAGCAAGAGAACGGCCGGGCGTTGTTGCTACAGTGGTCAGAGCCCCTGAGAACCAATGGTGTGATTAAGGTAACGTCGTCTCTGAATATGAAATCATGTTTGGTGTCCTCCAGATAAATAGATGAGCCCTGACAGGCCATCAGGTCACCGTGGGGAAACACCCTTCACCGTCTGTTTAATCCTCCTTGATAGCTCCTCCAGGCACTTAATCATAGATCAGAGAAAACTAGCTCCCATGTATTATGCTTCCTACGAACCCAACACTGGGCTAAGCGCTCTCCGTGGAGTATCTCATTTAACTTGCGCATCAACCCTACCAGGTAGGTACCACTAAACTTCATGAGGCATATCAAGGCTAAATAATTGCCCAAGCCCCCATTGCAAATGATCGAATCGCAATTTGAAGTCAGGAAGTCACGCCAAAATGGAACTCTGAATGACTCTTCTTATTGCCTCCTGACTTATCCTGCACAGTTATTTGCTTTAGTCCTGCCTAATTTGCACTTTGAGCCGAGCTCATTAAGCAGAAGACAGGAAGCCCCCCCATGTCTGCTAACACCCCCCACCTCCATATGTAGTCGTGAAGAGCAGTCTTACTAAGGTCTGCGTCTCGGGTTTTACCAGTCTGTGAGCACAAATAAGATGGCATTTCTGTTACTAGACTGCATTTTGTTGATTTGAGTGATCACCCACCTGCAAGCCAGTCTTCATCTGCCTTTTGTATACTCGTCCCCAACAGCTGGGGTGACTTACCGGTCAGACTGTGCCTGCCTCTAGTCCTGGACCACCGCTTAAGCCCTGATCAACTGCCTTCCGCAGGCTGGGGCTGCGGGTCCCCTCCTCGACCACTCCTTCTCCAGGTGGTCAAGAGTCCCATATTAACTCCACATAGAACAGTTAAGACTAAGCTGTAACTTTGAAGAAAGCTTCTCTGAAAACCCTACAAGGAAGATGACAGCAGAAATTACCTACAGCAACAAGTTAGAACTGTAACTAGAGCTCACAGGCCAGGCCCATCCTCGAGGGCCTTCAGGTAACAGCCTCACTGCTTAGTACAATGGCAGCCTCTCAGCCAAGCTGCACGCCTGCTATGGGCATCAGAAGCAAGCTACCTTCTACCAGCCGGCCTGCAGGTGACAGTGCCTGACTTCCCCCAGTCTAGGACAGGAGGCTTGAGCCATATGATCCAGAGTCTCAAAATCCAAGCCAATGCCCTAAGATCCCATCAGAGAAAGAGTCTCTCTTCATACCCATCCTTTTGATACCCATTCCCTCCTTTTGTGTGTTTGTTTCCCATTCCAGCGTCTGCCTCTTCTTGGTATGATTGACAATAGGAATATCTCCCCCTTTACTTTCATTTACATTTCACCAAATATTTATTAAGCTTCTACTCAATGCCAGGCATTTATTCAGGAGTGAACAAGACAAGCAAGGTCCTCCCTGCTGTCACACACCTTGTGTGTGTGTGAGAGAGAGAGTGTGTTTGTGTGTACATGCGCACATGAATGGTGGTGGTACAGAGAGGCAAACAAAAAGATAGTACACAAAGAAGAGAATTCCAGGGAAGGATGAACATATAAAAAAATTAAACACAATAATGTAATTATGCCTACTCGGGCTGTTTTAGAATGGATGATCATTTGAATTGACATTTGAGCTGAGCCCTGAATGACAAGACCGAGTCAGTCATGTGAAGATATGAGAACAAAATGTTCCAGACAAACTGAACAGCAAATGCAAGGCCTGAAGCCAGGAATGAACTTGGTGCATTCAGATGAAGGGAAGAAAGCCAGTGTGGTTGAAGTATTGGGGGGTGGGGTGCACAGAGAGAAAGATGAAAATGGCAGATTGGTAGGAAGTAGATTGTGCCCAACCTTGTGGGCTGTGATGAGTTTGGAACTTATTCTAAGTGTGATGAAAAATTACTGAAAGGTTTAGGCAATTAAATAGTATAATCAAATTTATGTTTTTCAAAGTCACTCTTGCTGCTATGTATAAAATGGACTCTAAGAAGACCAGTGGAATTTGGAAGATGCTAACAATTTAAGGTAGAATTGACGGTGGCTTGAATTAGAATGGAAGCTGTGAGGACAGAAGATGTAGGTGAATTGGAGATATATCCAGAAAGCAAAGCTGATAGGATCTGTTAATGGACTGGATGTGAAACAGGAAGGAAAAGGGATATTCAGGCCTTGAGTCATTGACTGAGAAGGCAAGGCCGGGAAGTATACAGGTTTGAAGGGACAAGTAGACAGTTGGAGGTACATGTCTAGAACTCTATTTTTGGAATTCATTAGTATATGAGTGGCATTTAAACCCATGGGTCTAGAGGATATCAGGTATGGAGAGAATATAACTAGAAATGATAAGAGACAGGGCTCAAGCTCTGAGTAATACAGAAATTTGGAGGTCAAGAGGAGGCAGTGGGGCCAGCAAAGGAGACTCAGAAGAGGCAAGTGAGGTAGAAGCACGGGTAGGTGAGTGGGGCATCCCAAAACTGTGGAGAAAGTATGTCTGATGCTGTTGAAAGATCAAGTGGAATGAGGGCAGAGAAGTCATGCTGGACCTGGAAATGAAGTAATCATTGTGACCTTGACAAGAAAATCAAATGGTGAAATGAGAAACCAGGTTGGGACAGCTTGAGGAGAAAATAGCAAGTGAGGAATGAGGACCCCAACTCTTTAAAGAAGCATAGATGAAAAGCAGAGAAACAGGGCAGTCCCTGGGGGACTAGAGTGTCAAGAAATTTTATTTAAAAATCAATGAAAGATACTAGAGTACATTTAAACACTAATGGAAATAGCCCAGTAGAGGAAGATACATTGGTGATGCAAGAGATAATGAGAATGATTGCAGGCATGAAATCTGCAGAAGGAGCGGGTATGGGACCCAGAGCTCAGGTGGGCTCCTCGGGGTAGAGATTCTTCATCCAGAGCACAAGGAAGGAGGGCACACAGTGTAAGTCTGGATTCACTGTGTGCATATCCATAAGATGGATATGGTGAGGATAATACATAACATGGGAATATTCCTTTCTGACTGCTTCTATTTCTCCAGTCGAGTATGTGGTTCTGTCAACAACCACCTATGAGAGACAGAAGGGGGTGATGGCAGTTTGCGAGGAAAGGAGAAAATATTAAAGAATCACTTTGGAAAATGAAAGAGAGAACATGCGGGGGAATGGAATAGGACTACAAGGGGGGAGTTGCCCTCTTAAAATTTAAAGTAAGATATTTAAAGTGAGACCACTCAGCATAGTCAAGTGTTTTTCCCCAAACCCATCTAGAAGCTAAGGTGCAGAGGGAAAGCTAAATTTAATACTAATTAGAGATTTGCTAGGTGAATATGAGGGAGCTCAGGGACTCATAGAGGCTTTCAAGTTGCTTATGGAAGCTAAGCGCTCTTCAGAAAATACACTATTTCCTTCCCTCAGAGGTGTGGTCTTGCCCTAGGAACCCAACCAGAAAAAAAAAATCACATTGAAATACAATAATTCAGCATAAATCGATTTCCCAAAGTCTAGGCTATTTAATCTTAAATAACAAAAAGTATATAAACAGTGCAGTCCAAGTTAAGTTTGCCTGTGGGAATGTTTCAAACTTGATGTGCCTGCCAGAGGATTCTTTTTTTTTTTTTCTTTTCAGTGTTCCAGAATTCATTGTTTATCCACCACATCCAGTGCTCCATGCAATACGTGCCCTCCATAATACCCACCACCAGGCTCACCCAGCCCCTCATGCCCCTCCCCTCCAGTTTCTCAGAGTCCACAGTCTCTCATGATTCATCTCCCCCTCCAATCTCCCTCAACTCACTCTTCCTCTCCATCTCTCCATGTCCTCCATGTTATTCCTTATGCTCCACAAGTAAGCAAAACCATATGTTTGACTCTGCTTGACTTATTTCACTTTGCATAATCTCTTCTAGTCCCATCCATGTTGATACAAAAGTTGGGTATTCATCCTTTCTGATGGAGGCATAATACTCCATAGTATATATGGACCATATCTTCTTTATCCATTTGTCTGTTGAAGGGCGTCTTGGTTCTTTCCACAGTTTGGTGACTGTGGCCATTGCTGCTATGAACATTGGGGTACAGATGCCCTTCTTTTCACTACATCTGTGTCTTTGGAGGAAATACCCAAAAGTGTAATTGCAGGGTCATAGGGAAGCTCTATTTTTAATTTCTTAAGGAATCTCCACACTGTTTTCCAAAGTGGCTGCACCAACTTGCATTCCCACCAACAGTGTGAGAGGGTTCCCCTTTCTCCACACCCTCTCCAACAGACGTTGTTTCCTGTCTTGTTAGTTTTGGCCATTGTAACTGGTGTGAAGTGGTATCTCAATGTGGTTTTGATTTGAATCTCCCTGATGGCTAATGAGGATGAATATATTTTCATGTGTCTGATAGCCATTTGTATGTCTTCTTTGGAGAAGTGTCTGTTCATGTCTTCTGCCCATTTTTTGACATGATTATGTGTTTTGTGTGTGTTTAGTTTGAGGATTTCTTTACAGATCTTGGATATCACTGCTTTATCTGTACTGTCATTTGAAAATATCTTCTCCCATTCTGTGGGTTGGCTCTTTGTTTTGTTGACTGTTTCCTTTGCTGTGCAGAAGCTTTTCATCTTGATCAAGTCCCAAAGTTCATATTCGCTTTTGTTTCCTTTGCCTTTGGAGACATGTCTTGAAAGAAGTTGCTGTCTGCCAGGGTATTCTGAAATACACCCCCGCCCCTCTCGAGGGATGCCATCCTCGGGAGTCACTACCAACCACAGGGATGTATCATATCTCTCAGGTGCATCGAGGCTGGGAAAGGGCAGGAAATCACTATACAAAAACATCTACATTCAAGTTGAGTTACTTCCCATCTTTCACAAAGAATGATGAATAATATGGGATGAAAATTTGCTCTACATTTATATAACAAATGTTCAGATGGTTTTCCCAGAACCGAAGGGTACTTTGCTCCAAAGGAGCAATCCATCCTTCCATGGCCTGCAAGAGAAAACAGCATGGTTTATTCCATCTTCTAGTCATTCCAAGTTTGAATCTATATTTGTGTAAATATGTAGAACACATATATGCATATATGTGTATGTATGTGTGCCCATGCATAGATATACAGACATTTTCAGCCCTGACACCCTGGTACAAATTGTTAAGTAATATAATTCAACTTCCCAGTAAATGCTATAAAGAGATAGACAATGTAGATAGACAACTTACCCCACTCAGAATGAAATCCAAAGTGGTCATCATCTATAAAACAGGGGATATGAATACGGCTCCTTACCTTTAAAAAAATAAGAATAGGAGGAAACGTATTTGACTTTTTAAGTCAAAGAATCAGCTTCAATAGTCTTTAGCTTTTAGATATGTGCTTATATGATATCCAACCTTAAAAAAAAAAAAGGCAAAGGGAACCATTGTTCTTCTTTTTGTGGACTTTTCATTAACTAGAAAAGATCACATTCCCAAAATTAATATCAGAATGTTTCATCTGGATTAGGACCATCAAGATGAGGAATAGGAGGGAGAGAAGGTTAAAAGGGACAAAACAGCTACACCAAGAAATCATATGCTGCACATTATTTTCCCTCTGCTTCTGTGCTTCCTGCAGACCTACAACATCTTCAGTGAGGGTATCCTGGAGTACGCTGGCTTGAATCGTCAGTTTCTCTTCCGACGCCTGGTCCCTTTCAGCCTCTACACGCTGACCCTGGAGGCCTGTACCAACGCGGGCTGTGCACACTCAGTGCCCCAGCCCCTGTGGACAGAGGAAGCCCCTCCCCACTCTCAGTTAGCGCCTACGATCCGGTCTGTGGGGTCCACCAGCATTGAGCTGAGCTGGTCTGAGCCTCTCCACCCACACGGAAAGATAATTCGCTATGAAGTCATTCGCAGGTGCTTCAAGGGAAAAGCTTGGGGAAATCAGACAATCCAGGCCGATGAGAAAATTGTTTTCACAGAATATGATACTGAAAGGAACACATTTATGTATAATGACACTGGTTTGCAGCCATGGACGCAGTGTGAATATAAAATCCACACTTGGAATTCAGCAGGCCATACCTGTAGCTCTTGGCAAGTAGTAAGGACAATGCAGGCACCTCCAGAAGGTCTTTCTCCACCTGAGGTAGCCTATGTATCTATGAATCCCCCAAGACTGCTGATTTCCTGGATCCCCCCCGAACAGTCCAATGGTATTATCCAGTCATACAAACTTCAGAGGAATGGAGTGCTCTATCCTTTCAGCTTTGATGCTGTGACTTTCAATTATACGGACAAAGAGCTGCTTCCGTTTTCTACCTACATTTATGCCCTCATAGCCTGCTCGGCGGGAGGCTGCTCCACCAGCAAACCCACCAGCATCACAACGCCCGAGGCTGCCCCAGCAGGAGTCAGCCCTCCAGCTCTCTGGACCCTCAGCGCTACTCAGATAAATGTATCGTGGTCACCACCGTCAGTTCCAAATGGAAAAATCACTAAATATTTGCTTAAATTGGACGGTAAGGAGTACCTTGCTGGGCAGAACCTGTCTCTGCTGGTTTCTGACCTCCAACCTTATACTCAGTATAACTTCTCCCTGGAAGCCTGCACGAACGGAGGTTGCGCAGAGAGTGCGCCAAGATCAGCCTGGACCCTGGAGGCCCCACCGCAAGACATGGAGCCTCCAAAATTGCAAGTCACAGGCTCAGAATCCATAGAAATCACCTGGAAACCTCCCAGAAACCCAAACGGCCAGATAAGAAGTTATGAACTTAGACGGGATGGCACCATTGTCTATACTGGCCTGGAAACCCGCTACCACGATTTCATTCTCACCCCAGGCGTGGAGTATGGCTACACAGTGACTGCCAACAACAGCCAAGGGGGTGTTTTGAGTCCACTTGTCAAAGACAGAACCAGCCCCTCAGCACCTTCAGGGGTAGAACCTCCAAAATTGAAGGCAAAGGGCCCGCAAGAGATTTTAGTGAACTGGGACGCTCCGGTGAGGACAAATGGCGATATCGTCCATTATACCCTCTTTATCCGAGAGCTGTTTGAAAAAGAAACAAAAATCATACACATCAATAAAAGTCATACTTCTTTTGACACGCAGTCACTCGTAGTAGACCAGCTGAAGCCATTTCACAGGTAAGTGGTCAACTCAGATTCGGTAAGAATAAGCCACTGTGCTTTCTATAGCATGAGCCCGCAGTCCGTTCAAAAGAAAACTCTAGAAACAAGTTGGGGGATGTCTCCAACCCACAACCACTTAACCATTGACAGTGGACTAAACACGGTCAAAACTTGCTTGCGTAACTCCTAGAGAGCAAAATTCTCGCAGGTGACAGCCTGAAAGTCAGTTTTTCAGAAATGTTTGCAGTTCACCACCATGTCGGGAACACGTTGCAGAGATGGGCCCCTTCCCTGAGTCTAGTCCCTCCTGAAAACATCCAGGCCCCTGGACAGTTGTGAGAACCCGGATGGTATCATCCGATCCAGGCATTGAAAAAAAGTAGGTTATTATTGTAAAGGGGAAGAAAGTACCAGTATGAGCTCTTACTAGCCAGAGTTGGACTGACCCAAATTTTGTTTGGGGGAGAGCCTGCTTACTGAATCCTGCACTTCCTCCAGGGATAATAAGACTCATCAGACTCTATTTCCCCAACCCCTTAGGATTCCCCCAGCTCTGATCTCATGACTTTCCAGGATGGTGCCGATTTGCTCCGTCTTGTTTCTCAACGGTCCCCTTGGGGCTCTCACATGGATATGTGCTGCTCTTCCTACGAAGGAACCTTACCACTGGCCCTTTTCCTCTAGCTTGAAGAATTACTTGGCATTTTTCCCTATCACATTTTAAGTAACTTACATCCCCAGCGAGAAGAGTAATAAAAGACATTTTATGCTTAAAATTTAGTAAAATGAACAGAACCACTTAAAAAAAATTAAAGGCTGAAAGAGTGTTGATTTCCAACCACCACTGGTAAAATTCAGCTATTATTGTAATCTACTGATGTGTAGATTGGATCCCTCCTATAATTATCTCTGATATATAGCGCTGTTTAAATGAAACATTCATGGTCTTATGCATCTACTCATGACAATTATTTAAGGTCGCATTAAATATTAAACAATAATTAAAACTTCCGCAGGTATCCTTCATAGCTAATCCACATACCGTGTGAGTTGCCTTTTATCTTACTCTGATTTGGGGCATTAAAAAAAAGACCCAGGTTAGCTGCAGAGCTGTGCATTTTATACTGGCTTCCTCTTTACCTGACTGGTACCTGCAAATTTGAAAAAATCGTATCAGCTTGCTCCCCTTTGAAATTCTTAGCCAAAAAGGTTTCTAAAGAAAAAGGTTTCCAGGTGTGAAAGAAGCACTTTTCACAGGCTGGGGTGGGAGGAATTTGATCATCTGATAAACCTAACAATGATACTTAAGGCGACAAGAGATGTCTCTGCACTCTCCATTCTCATTTAAGAGGTAAGTGACATTCGTGACTTGAAACAACACATCACTTCTATATGAAGTAGGGGTTCATGTAGTTTGGGGTTTTTCTAGCAGCTTAATGCTTATTGAATACTGCAAATTAGTGTGTCCTCCTGGAGGTAACTCCAGGAGGTCAGTAGGAAGGAGGAACATGGGAATACTCAAGGAGCAAAAGGAATGTGAGCCAGAATTTTAAAACTACCACAGATGATCCAGAAAACAAATAATCTATGTAGGGAAAATTGAAATGGGCTTCCCAGAATTGGTTAGGAGTCAGCGCCGTAACACACAGATGCACCGATGCGCCCGTAAACCAGTAGTCCCCTCACAGCGGAGATGAGCAGCGGAGGAGCGGACAGGAGGGAGAAGCAGAAAAAGGGAAAGATGCCACAAAAGAAGAAAGATGTGTAATTAAGAAGGGGAAGGGGGAAAAAGAAGAGGGCAGGGGGAAAAGAAAGGAAGCAAGGAAGAGAACAGAAAGCAGCGCTAAGAGGAGGGAAAGCAGAAAAGAGAAGAGGAAAAGCTGGAACCAAAGCTGGTGAAGATAGAAAAAAAAAAAAAAAAAGTGGCTGCAGCTGGAGGGAAGCTCAAGGTGTCATAAAATCCGTGGGGCCTGGGAGCTGAGGGAATAAAGCACTTAGGTGCCGCTGTAGGCACTTAATACTAACACAAGCCCCTCTTGTTGGAAAGGGTAAGTCCCAGCTATGCAAATAGACCTTTCCAGGTGGCAGGAGACCAACTATGAGGCAAAACATAATGGATTGGTTGAGTTTAACTGGCTGGTGATAAGGTGTCTCCATGATTGATAATCTAGCATGTAGCTGGGTTAACTTTGGCCCCAAAAGGTCTTTGTGTGGTGTAAGAGAGCCTGTTTTAAGATGTCAGGTATCAGGTGAGGGGATTTATTACCACTGAGACCTTAACTCCATGATGTTCCTTCATGACCTGGAAACATTCCTGGGGAATCACTTAGCTCCGGCTGCAGAGGCAGAAAGAGCCCAGGGCTACGGAGAACAGGTTCATGCCCCCCAAAGGTCTGCATTCTTCATCGTTGTGTTAAGTAATTCTGCAGAATACCAGAATTTTTTATGTTGGAGAGAACCTTGAAAGTGAATGTATTCCTTACATTCCTGTTACAGGGAAGAATCGTGGCCACCCTCTCCAGACAGTTGAGAATTTTTGTTTTAGTTTGGGAAGCCAGGAGGATTTAACATGTTCTCACATTTTTATAGAAAGAGGACATTGTTGCTCTTTAAAAGGATGAGCTGTAGATAAGAATAAATGTAAACAGATTAGTCTTTTTTTTTTTTTTCTGAGAAAGTCTTGTAAATATTCCTCCCTTGAAAACCTGTTTTGCCAATAATGGGTAATTTCGCCCTTGTGTCCTGAAGGTATGAAGTTCGAATTCAAGCCTGCACCATGCTGGGGTGTGCGTCAAGTGACTGGGCGTCCCTACAGACCCCTGAGGTTGCGCCTCTGATGCAGCTCCCGCCACATCTAGACGTACGGATGGCCCCGGGGGGGTTCCGGCCCATAGTCGCCCTTTCGTGGACCGGACCACTTCAGCCAAATGGAAAAGTTTTATATTATGAGCTGTACAGAAGACAAAGAACAACTCAACCTGGGAAATCAAACCCAGTGCTCGCCTATAACGGAAGCTCAAACTCTTTTACGGATTCCGAACTATTGCCTTTCACAGAATATGAGTATCAGGTAAGAAATGTGTATTATCAACTATTCACACTGAGATTATAGGCACATATCAGCCCCTGCCTGTAAAAATGCCTTGCAATTTGAAAAACCACTTAAAGAAACACGGGGCTTAAGGAATTCAATAATATCCTCTAAAAATTTTTAAGCAGTAAATGAGTAAATGAGGAAAGACCATATTCATTTGCCTTCTTCATTTTCTTGGTTCTTGAACCATGTGATATATGCTTGTTCTTCCTATGTAAATTTCAGGTGAGGTATTTGCATTCCTTATTAATGAAGTGATTTCTACCATTAAGCATCCCTCCGTCAGTGTTGCCTTGGCAGGAAACACTCCTTGTTAAAAAATAATCACTTTTTGAAAATAACTCCTTAATTATACCAAGATAAAATAAAACCCAGTGGCAAGTATCTTCACTCCTGTGCTCAAGAAAGATATGGAGTGTTGGAGAAATGTCTACCGGAAAACAACAAACCTGTGCACGGGGGTGAAGCAAGTTTTGTATGAGAGCAGTCTAAAAAATAGGATTTTGCATATGCCTAAAATGCCATGAATTAAGAAAAATATTCTGAAAATATTTTGAACCCCTTAGAGGACTTCTGTTAAGTTTACTTCGTTTTGCTCTCGGAATGTTTTTTATTTTTCTTATGATAGCAACTCCATTTCTGGGGGGAGGGAGGTTAGGGGGGTGATTCCTCCACCCCTTGCTCAGGTTTGGGGGGGGAGTGTCGGTCACTGAATGTGTCAGGCTCTCTCTTAACCGGGGAGTAGGCACAGAAGCCTACTCATGTTCTCACATGTTCTACATGTTCTCACATTTTTATAGAAAGAGGACATTGTTGCTCTTTAAAAGGATGAGCTGTAGATAAGAATAAATATAAACGGATTTGTCTTTGATCCGTTAACATCTACCTCTCATACTCGCCCGGAGGTTCACCTTCTGCGCAGTGACTCAAAATTTTAAAAGGCAGAGATGAGAAGTCCTGATAAAATATCCCTAACCTCAATCCAAAAGATTTCTTACCCCTGCTATTTCCAGGCATGGTTCTTCAGCCATTCTCTTAATCCCACGCGCTCCCAATAAACTTCCTTGTGCATAAGTCAGAACCAGTTTCTCTTGCTTGCAGTCAGAAGCTTGCTGATGGAGACAAGCCCTAAGTGCCAGGCTCCATGCCAAGGGCAATTTTCTAAAAGAGGAAACTGAACCTCGAAAAGCTCACCATAACCAGAAAGAATAAAATCATGAAGTCACCAGAAATATGTTGAGCTGATCAATGAGTGCAGTGATTGTAAGTGTTAGAAGAGTATATTTTGGGCCAATAATGTGTGAGACAAATTACCCAAGGAAGTTAGTAAAAATTGAGAATATAAAAAGATTCTTGAATGGTTTGGAGAAATACACAGATATGTATCCGTAATCCCTTCTCTCTGTTTCCAAATCTTTAAGTTTTTTCTAGGTTCAGCACAACTCATATGGCAGCAAAATGCAATCTGAACATTTATAGCATTTATTTATGCCATGTAATGTGACTATGTCTTGCTACAGAAATGTTGTATTTTACTATCCGATCATTCTGAGGATATTACAAAATATACAGTATAGGTATTTTACTACCTTTGTAAAATCTGGAAAAAAAAATTATTTAAAAACACATCAGGCCCCAAAGGTTTAGGGAAAAGATGTGGTTCATGTCATAAACAAACAAAATACCTATTGATACCACAGTTGGAAACAAAATAATATTAGAAACAGCCAGAATTTTGTTCTTTTCTCTTCATCTTTACTTAAAAAGTGTCAAATTATCAAAGATTCCTCTATTCTCAATGATCTATTCTCCCTTATGAATAAAAGCACATCTTTGTGACAGAGCAGAATGGAATCAGCAAGTAATCTTTGACTTCTAGTTAGATGAAACTAAATGGCCCATAGATCCTGAAAGCAAACCAGCGGTTATAGCTTCTTTGGCATTTTGTTGTGCCATTGGGTTCAGTAATTGGCCAGATGATCCACTGAAGTCTTAATGCCAGTTTTTTAAGGCATGGTAAACCTCACCCATCTGTCTTAGCTCTAGTGCGTTCTCTTACCCAGAGCCAAGGACAAGCAGGAACCCAGGGACCCCCGATTCAGAGGAGAGTTGACCTCAGCCTGTTCTGTTTCTTCTGTAACTCCCTCAGCTCTGGGTCATGCTTCTCCTCCAAACTCATTCCCCCCTGGACGTATTTAATGGGGTTTCCATAACAAACTGAGCTCAGATTTGCGCTTATTAGCTAATCCTACCTTGTTACAAAATAAGAAGCCAGAAGGTAAAATCTAGCCTATCTGCCCAAAGCCTGGTTCTTATAGGAAATATTTTGAGAAGTATAGAATAAATGCTGAAATAAATGTACGAAAATATCAGATGTATTTAGCCTGTGGAGCTGCAGAGTCTGTATAGACCCTGACTCATCTTACAGAAGCCATTTAGGAAGTAATGTACTAAAAGAATTGATTTTCCCTTTTACAAAAGAACGTTTTGCCATTGAGATGAATTTGCTTTACTCTCAAAGCTGTAGGAGGGTACTTCATCGGCAAGCTGCCTTTCAGAAAATACTTTCATGGTCCTGGAGGCGTTGGTTCACCCAACATCTGTCAATGATTTGACCCTTCTGCAGAGGATTTTTATTTTTGAGGTAACTTCTATTTCTGAGAATCAAACCAGAGAACTGAAAAACTGCCCAGAGGTATGGACCTGTTAATCAAAGGGTGGCGATGATCTGTAGTTGGGTAGGTGGTCTTTCACGTGGCGCGCCCTGAAGGTGTCAGACGCTACTGTCCACCACACTCTTCCATGACCCCATACCACTATCCTCATTTCTGGTTTGGAGCTAAGTCATCGAAGACAGCTGCCAAAATTTATAATGCGGGAGAGACCAAGACAGCACTTCCTAGTGTAAGTTCACCCATCACTGGACAGACGGAGCTCTGGGCGTGATAGAGCTTTGGGAGAAAAGCTACCGAGTGGATGAGTTCTGATGGACAGAAGGGACAGGAACTATGTGGAGAAAGGGATTCTTACTGAACGAAAGGGGAATCCTTCACTCCGGGAGACCTTGGAGGGTGAAGTCCAGCCAGTGTCACTTACCTGACAACGGGTCATAGACCCAGCTTGGTAACCGTCACGTTTGAAAGTGGACCAAAGCCATGTGATATTATAGGCACCTTCTAAGTTTTCAATAATTCCTCAATATTGAACATCTTAAATGTACTGGCTCCAAGTGTTTCCTGTACAAGAGCAGGTTCAAAGTGCAGATTCCAAAGGGTGAGGTTGGGGATTCCCAGCAATCTGTATTTTCCACAAGCAGCTTTGATGATCCACAGCCCTTTCTTTTTTTTTTCCCTAATTTTGAGAAATACTGCCGCAGAGGATACAGCATTGTTGCTCTGTGACTTAAGCCGGATTTTCAGGTGGTGATTTCCAAATTCAGTGGCTCTCAGCCCTGGCTGCACATTAGAATCCCCCCGGGGAACTTTAACCACGTTCCCTATGCCCTGGCCCCGGCCCCCTGTAGTTCTGATTCTGAAATGGGTCCAGGGATCAGTGCGTTTCAAAAGGTCCCCAGGTGATTCTAATGTGCAGCCAGAGCACATAATCACAGTCCTAAACCATCATAAAACCATTGCCTAAATAAGTGAACCCAGGTCCCCACAAGCGCCTCATTTACATGCTGATAATTGATGACCAACCTATTTACCTTGCTGTACCCATGACTTCCCTAAACAAGAGTCCTATTGTTTTAGTATGAAACTGAAGGGTGCGGGGGAGCAGAATATATTATCTGCAAAGTTCATGTCTCAGTTATTCAAGTAATTTCTTTTACTCTTCCTCATGGATTTTGTCTGATTTCTGATGGCATTTTCTTTTGCTTTGTTTCTCACTTGGGAGACCTGGCCTTGGTAGTAAAAGTTATAACATTCACCACCACTTAGAATGGGATTATTCTAATTGGATTCGTTTCGACGCAGCTTCCAGAGATTCTGAAGGATCAGCTTTAATAAGAACAGTAAGATCTGAAATAGAAATTATAAAAATTTGGAAGTGCCTTTTTGTGTTTCACGAGATGGATGTGGTGTCTTTGCAGAAGCACACCCTACGAGTCTCATTAGAGAACAAGCGTTCTCAGTGATTTGCAAACACAATTTGGTTTACCAAAACCGAATCCTCAAAAACACTGTCAATGCATGATTCACACATAAATGAGATGCATTTTTACAAAATTACAAAATGCAATTTACCAAAATTCTTCGGTGCACGGATCTTTTCCTTTACCTGGAGATTACAGGCTTCCTGTTCAACAGAATAGTTACAAAATCCAATGTGATACTTTCCATAGACAATACTCGTTTCTATCCTCAATGCTTTCACAATCGGGCTGTCCTCATCTATACGGTGTAAACCTCATCTATACGGTGTAAACCTCCGAATTCTGTGTGGGGAAGTCCTTAATTGTTCAGCATGAAAATAAGCCAACAGTCTCTGCACGGGCTTGGGAGAGGGGCCTGGGTGTGAGTCCGCTCCATAAGCAGCTCAGTTTTTCCCTGCAGGGAGGGAGCTGCAGCGGATGCGCCCCTCCCAATAATCATGCATTCATATTCATACTCTCGCTTAAGGCAATGACTCACCGAGGATTTGCTAGGGCCTGCCATGGCTCCCCCTTTCACCGGATCTTGCTGTCAGTGACTTAATTAGTTTTCCTGAAAATTCCCCCACTTTGACAGCTTTTTGCAATAAGCACCCACGCTCACACGATCTCCGAAGACTGGAAGGCTTCCAGGGCCTCGTAACTGGGTGACTGAGAAGTGACAGGTCAGCCTCAGAGGAAACCCTATGACTCACTCCGCGTGGGGCTGATCTCAGGGCTGGTGCTGCGGGGGGCCACACAGGATGGCAGCTGCCCGCTGCTTTCCAACACAATTTCAGGCTCCAGACAGTTCGGCCTGAAAATTTATTTCGAAGAGGATGGAAGGAAAGGCTGAGAAGGAGACAGACCCTCACCGTTCTTGCCAAAAACATCCTTGTGAGGACTGCAGGACTGCAGGAGGGGATGTTGGGGACTTCTCTGTGCACCCCACAAGCTGTGGGTAATGAGCTGGAAGAGAGATAGACAAAGGACAGCAGCTTTGAGTCCTTCTCTCACTACATAGTATCCTTGAGCAAAACAACCTCTCCCAGTGGTTTCTCCCTGTGTTTAAATGGAAGGTCTCCCCAGTTCTGAATTCTAGGAGCCTCCGTGGGGGTGATCTACAACCATACACTGTAGAAAATTCTAATCAAACTTCAGCTTCTCTTCATTGAATCTATAATTTGTAAAACCTGGCAGAATGCATTCTGATCCTAAGTAATTTGATTTTCTGATAGTGTTTAGCTTTAACTGGTATCAAAGCAAGTGAGTATATGAGACCAGCTTCAGTGGAAATATCAGTAGTGGTGTTTCCTAATGAAACCCAATTTATTTATTAACTAATAAATGTATTTAATAAATTACATATATCATAAAATATCATTGTCAACTAATAGTATTTTTCTTGCTTACTGCATATAAGAGTCCCATTTGGGTTCTTGAGAAAACCTATATCATCAATAAGGTATCGTGACTATTTTTACTGCAAGTGATAGAAAGCCAACTTAAACCAAAAGGAAATGTTTCTGCTCGCCTATTGGGAAAGGGACAGAAGACATTCTTTTTTTTTCTTTTCTTTTTTTTCCTTAAAGATTTTACTTATTTATTTGACAGACAGAGATCACAAGTAGGCAGAGACAGGCAAAGAGAGGAGGAAGCAGGCTCCCTGTGGAGGAGAGAGCCCGATGTAGGGCTCAATGTAGGGCTTGATCCGAGGACCCTGGGATCATGACCTGAGCCAAAGGCAGAGGCTTTAACCCACTGAGCCACCCAGGTGCCCCAGGACAGAAGACATTCTTTGAAACCAAGGAAAAGTTTCAAACTCCAAGCCTCCACAGGATCCTTAAGTATAGGACTCAAAGCTGTCAGATTCATTCTTTCTCTCCTTCCTCCATCTCGGATTGTCTCCATTTGGCTTCATTCCCCACCAGACTCTCTCTGGACGCTGGAGAAATTCACTCATGACACTACCTGATCAAACCTTCTCGGTGCCTTGGATTCCTTGTCTTTGAAGTGTGGATTGCAGCACATTGAACTCACGGGCTTGCTTTGAGATTGAATGAGTTGATATGTAAATATACTTCGGACAATGCCTCACACGTATGAACTACTCACCCAGTGCAAGTCTGATAGTTATTATTATTCTTACTCTCCCACCTCCAAGTGGAAAGAGGACTTCTCTCTCTCTAGTATTCGTAAGCCAACCAAGAGCCAGACTCTCACAAACCAGCTAACACCTTCTAGTCCTGTGACCAAGAGAACAGAGGACTTTGATCAAATAGGCCTGGTCATAGCCCCCCCACCCCCCCACCCCATCCTACAGCTGAGGTTTTGTGGGAAACAATGTCATCCAGAAACAAGAGCTGCCCCAGCACATGACGCACACCAACCAGGCTACTATGAAAGAGTCACAATTCCTGGGCTTTTTCCCCTTAGATACTCATAGCCAGCAGAGGAATCTGAGTGACAGATCACACAGCTTGGCCAAGGCACTTAATTTCTCATAGCCTCACTTAAAAAAAAAAAAAATAGGTGTGGTAAAAGAACTGAGAGATCTTATATGTCTAGCTGGATGCCTGCTGCATAGTAGGGCCACCTCCCCCCTCTACCCTCAGCCCCTACTACATTTAAAAAAAAAAAAAACGGATGTACTTTCTTCTAAGACAAAAAAGAGCCAGGCTAAGAAAATTCTTATGTCTCTCTCAGTGAGTCACTAATAAAATGCTAGAAACCAAGAGCTCAGTGGGTTCTGAAGGTGTGATGTCCCTTCAGTCAGGTGGTCCAATCTTCTGTGTCCTTGACATTTCTCTTCTCAGGACAAAAATATCTTCCCACATACCCATGACTAAGATTCCTTCTAACTCTGAGTCTACGCGGTTATGACTATCTACTCAATTCAGATGGCTTGTGTTCTGTTGCTGTCCCCTTTATCCCATCCCGTTCTTAAGTGTTTTCTGTGCCACTTTTAGAGAAAATGTATTAAGCATGTTTTCTGTTTGGTTTTGGACTTGCATTTAATTAGGTATTAATCTCGCTAACGTATTTCTGACCAGCATGGAAGCTTTTGTTTGGTTAGTCTCTCCCACAAGAGCTAAGCTGCTCCCACCCCCAAGTCCCACAGCTCAAGGTATTAAATGATTTATTGATATTGTCTGTCTCAAACAGTGCATTTGTTTCTAAAACTTTAAAGCCAAAGTGCTACCGCTTAGACTAAAGGCCATCAGGACACTTCCATGAATAGAAATCAGAATTCTGCCACCAGATCAGGGACGGTGTCTTTTTTTTTGCCAACAGGTTTTTTGTTCCAATAGTAGATCATTTCTACCTACGTGTGTGTGTGCACACTCAGGAGCATGCTGGAGTTCACATGTGTGCATTTCTTTTCATTCTTTTTCTCTCTCATGGCATCCCTTAGGATTCATTCTTCAGCTGCAGTTGTTGGCAATCTTTACATTGCCTTTGAGACAAGTCGTTCATCTGACGATGCCTTGGTAGTCACCCTCACACTGATGCAATCCAAATTCATATTTCACTGAAGTCAATATTGATTCTCCTATCTTTGTGTTGGAAGCTTGCTTTCTGGGTATAAAATATTAAATGCAACCAAATTTTCTCTGACTGAAGGGAGATAATATGTAATTCCATCCTGCCCTCATGGCTCTCCACCAACAGTGAGATGACCATGAAAATCAGGGCTCCCCCAAATCACCCTATTCGGTCCTATAAAAACATCCAGGAAAGGATAAAACATGTTTTATTTATTTCCCTTTATCCTAGTACTTGAATACTAAATAACTTATTATTAAGCACCCACCATGTTCAAAGTGGATGCCTAATTACAAGGATTGGGCCAGGAGGCTAAAAACCATGAACTCTATTCCTTGGGGGATTAAAGTTTAGTTCATAAGATAAACACATCCATAAATAATATCCATAAAAGTACAGGGGTGGTAGGATAAGCTGTGACGAGAGATATTTGAAATATCCACGTGATGGTGCAGCAGGAAGAGGAAGAGAGAATGCCTTCTCTTCGAGGACAGCATGATTTCCGCACTGCGCCCTCATGGCCCCTCTCGTTCCACTCTGTCCCGACGGGCTTGAGCAACACAGCTGGTGCTTGACTGAAATCATTCCATGCAGACATGAGGAGACACTATTCCTCTATTTCTTCAGTTTCACAAAATCATTTCCAATCTCTCCATGCTTATGATCCAATTCCAATCTCAGCCCACCCATTGTTACTGGGGCCTGTGTAAGGTTTGGAAATGTTCTCCCTGGTGTCAGGATCTCAGCAGGAAACAGATGGCATCCTCAAAGGGGCCTTTGAAGAGAATTAAATGAAAAGGCTATTTATGGAGGCCTGGGCAGAATTAAGAGAATCAACAAGGGAGGTTAAAGTACCCAGGGCCCAGCAATAGCCAGAAGCTATTACCTGCTAGGCCTAAAGGGGAAGAAGCTGTTCCTGGAACCCAGCAAATGCTACAGCCACTAAAGAGGGGCTGTGCCCATAGAGAAAGAATGCAGTCTTGACAAACTGGGGTGCCAAAGAGAGGGATCAGGAGGCATTAAAAAACTGAACTCTCTCCTTCCTTTGATCAAATCCAGCTGGAAAGAAGCCACAGGGAGGAGAAGATCCCTAAGACAGCCTTCAGAGTCATTTCCCAGTGCACAGAGCAGGGCAGAAGATGGATCTGGAGGCAAAGGGAGCATTCCCGGCATACCCTCTGTACCTCAGATTGGTGCTGCTTCTCACTCAGCATGTGACAAAGAATCCTTTCCAGGCTAGATCACCTGGCAAGCTTTGGCTCGCCACTCCATGGTTATTGAGAATACACTAAGTAAATCTGAAAGCTTAAAGAGGATTGCCCTTAAGAACTTACTGATGGTATATTTCCATTACATTCTAAACAAATGTCTTGGTCTATATGAAGCAATCAAATCTACAGGTAGAAACAAAAATGTTAAGATGCTTAAGTAAATCACATGCCTTCAATTGAAATCTTTAAGAAGATAATTGAGACTCTCTCTTGTGAATTGATTTATCTATCTGCTGATGGATCTGATCATCACTAAGAAGCCTAAAAGCATCTTGGAAACTGTGTAGTTCTCTCCTTGATGCCGATGGCATGTTTGTAACGGGAACCGGAAGTAAAATTCTTTTCTCTGAAGAATCCAGTGAATTGCTCCAATGTTTCCTTTCGCTTAGACTTTGGGTTGCATTTGAGAAATTTTCATTAATAATAAGGGAAAGTAGAGAATGCCATCCAAGATTCAAACGTTGATGGAGAAACAATATTTTTCAAAAGTCAAATGTATATTTGCTCTGACACTCAAAATTTTAGAACAGAGAAGTACCTGGAGAAAGACACACAGGGGTGTGGCCTAAACTCGAAATGCGGTGAAGGGTCTTCCAGTTGCAGAATTGCTACTTAGTCCCACTTTCTCTTCCAAGCAGTCAAGTCACTCTCTCCTAACTTTTCACATGAATAATATAATAACCGTTACTATTTTTTTGTGCTCACGATGTGATATGTTAAGAGCTTTACATATATTAACTCATAACAACCATTTGAGATAAAGACTATTGCTAGTAATAACATTTAGAAATATGATGCTTGGCAAGATTTGCAAGATTGTTAACACGTCCTGGGATACAGCTGGTGAGTGGAAGAGCTTGACTTTGAAGCTGAGATTAAGGTTCCAAAGGCTGTGTCCTGAAACCCACCCCATGGTTGCTCCAAATGGGATTTATATACAGCTCAGGGGCTTTCAAAATCTTGATAAGATATTTAGAGGGGAGAGGGTGGTAGGTATTAAGGAGGGCACAGATTGCATGGAGCATGGGGTATTACATGCAAACAATGAATCATGGAGCTCTACATCAAAAACTAATGACATACTGTATGGTGAATAACATAACTTAATAAAAAAAAGATATTTATAAATGTATTTATCCACCAATCCATTCCTTGGAAACTTATAGAGATGTTCTTACACAAAAACCTCAGTATAGTCCTGTGACATAGGTTTTCTTATTCCCTCTATATGATCAGGAGCCTGAAGGACTGTGCAAGTCACCCAAGAAGTAGCAGAATCAGAGCTCAGACCCAAGCCCAGTAATTGTTCTGCTGAACCACAGCTTCTTCAGGTCACCCCCAGCAGGGGCATGAATCCTGACCCGGCAAAGGTAAACTGACTCAGAATTTAATCCGGGCTCCAGGATTCACTGGCTCTGTAGTCTCAGCCAGTGATTTAAACCCTCTAAGTCTTCGTTTCCTTACCCATAAAACTGGGGTGAAAAGACCGACCTCAGTAGGGTGGCTGTGACCTTTAAGTTAATTTAAAGGCCAAGGCATTGTCACTCACATATAAAATTAAAATCCAATAGATAAATTCATGAAAAGTAATCGATATCCAGTTATTTCTGTAAAATGCACATCAGATGAAGTCAGTTCCCTGCTGGGAACCTTCCCTTGGCTTCCCATGAAATGCAAACTCCTCTCTGGTTCAATGGGGACTTTCCCTTGTCCGGGTCTGTTCTCATCTGATCACGCTCTGGCCCTTCCTCGCCAAGGCTGGCCACCACTAGCCTTCCTGAGAACACAACCGCAGGGACTTTCCACTTGCTCTTCTTTTGCCCAGAATGTTTTCCCCCTAGTTCTTCACATGGTGGCCTCCTTCTTGCCCTTCGCATTCCAGTGTGATTATCATCTCCTGAGAGAACCTCCTGTGTAATTCAACGATTCTCTGCTCTGCTGCTATATCTTGTATGGTTTAAACTACCAGTTGTTACCTTTCTAACACATATTACCCATTCATTTTGTGCTTGTTTACTTACTGCTTCTCCCCACCCAGATGTTAACTCCAGCCTTGTTCACTGTCGTCTCCTTAACTCCTAGAACGGTGTCTGGCACATGGGATGGTTCAGTCAATATCTGTTGGATTAACGGATGACTAGATAACCTCACCTAGTTAGCTGTACTGTTACTTCCGAAAATGTTAATCATAATCGGTGACTGTGATCCTAGCTTACTCTAGCAACTTACTGCGGAGAATATATGTGCGTCCAGTGTTCTATTGGTAGGGTATGGCTATTATTTTAGTTAATATAATGGACTTTCACTACCCTTACATGTCTGGGGCAGTATGGAAAGTATGTGTATACTGTTTGCTTCTGTGTAACATGCCATAGTGTTTAAACATGGTAAGTGTGAGCAGGAATGGACGCCATGATGTTTGTGGTAATTCCCACCATCTCACTTTGAGGCTGCTCTCTGAAAAAAGCAGCCAGTCGCTGCAGGGTTCTATGACAGTCCCAGAGCGGGAAGTCAGACACTTGGAAGATGTGCCCAGGTCTTCCCTCAATGACCTTATGTAGAGACAGTTCAGAGTTTGGGCTTTTATATCACGTACCTGTACTGGAAACCCAGCCCTACCACTTCCAAGTTGCAGAAATTTCTCCGTGCCTATTTCCTCATGCAAACCAGTGACAATGTAACACCAACTCAATAGGATTGTTGGAAGGATGAGATAAATTAGTACATATAATACACTTATAAAAGTGCAAGTGCTCAGTGAACCCATTAACTACTTTTATGTATCGCCCGTGAGAGCTGGATGGAACTGGGTTCCCATTTTCTCACAGGGAGAACAGATAGAGGCAATAAAAAGTAGTACGTGATAAATTCCAAATTCTCATTATTATCACTAAAATCAAATTGGGGCTAATTTTAGGATTTCCCACTAACACTGAAGCCAGTTTTCCCTCCCTCATATTCATATATATTGAGTGACTCCAAAGACCAAGGCAGTGTGCTAAGCCTGAGTGACAGAAGACACCCATTTCTAGAAGGAATGTGTCGTAGAATTTCTTCAGTAGCTTCACATCTCTGAATTTCAAAAGTACCAGTAGAAAGGAAGGCAATGTCTTATTGTACCCTTCTTCCCCAGGGTCCCAGAATTCAATTAAAATCATGTTCCATCTTGTCTGATCCAAAGTGTTTCAGATGAAAGGAACCTGGAATACAGGGACTATATCTGTAGAAGTAGAACTATAATATATCCAGTAAAGTGTCATGCAAACAGAGATGCTGAAAAAGTCCATTTGATGATGAAAGAAAATCAGAGAGATAGAGAGTTAAATAGACAGCTACACAGAGCTTTTCAGCAAGCTAGTCCTTTATGACTATAGCCTATCGGACCTCTCATGAAATAAAATAATCTTGTAATCATGTAATTTCAGATTTATGGCCTGCTCTTTTTAGCTATGAGTCTCTGTAACCACAATTCTGGCAAAGCCTGTTTTGGCATATTGCTATTCAAACGTATTCGAAACCCACGACAGGCTACCCTTTAAAAAGGCATTAATGTAAGTGCCACGGGAAAATATAATGCAAGGTTGTAGATGAATTGATATGATTTCCTTGATTGTATCTTTTTATTTATGAGGCATAATTTATGAGCACTGGAGAACAAACTGCAATGAGTGATGACTAACTACAGCCAAAGTCATAAATCAGGAGCAGTGAAAGAAGTGGTGATTTTGATCGAATCTATTGAATTAGCTGTTGGCCTTAGCCAATACAGGTATTGGAAAGACCTTTTTAATATCTATTTGTCTCCCTCATGGGAATGTGATAACAATCTCATTACATACCCCTAGGAAACAAATAGTTTAATTGTTTGTCTGTTAACAGGCAACCTATTTACTTTACTTATTAATTACTGGCATCGGGACGTTCGTGTTGGGTTTTGTTTATTTCCGATGTGTAGTGTCACAAAAATATATTCACGTTTTCTAGATTTAGAAAGAAAGAAGTTGCTTTCCTAGTGCTGTTCAATAAGAATATGTCATCAGGATTGTTGAAATGCTTTGGTGTTATCCAAAATGGTCACTATTCCACAAGGAAGTGTGTTACACAGTATCACAGAAGTTGCAGAGGATTCAAAAATGCCTCCAAATCTGAATTCTTTGAGAGTAACAGTTATAATACAACTCTTCTAATAAGCAACCTGGAAAAAGAACAAAATCTCAAATTGCTCCAAGGGCAAGAACAGTCACTTACATTAGAAGGCAACAGATTAGAGGTTTTCTGTGAACGATCACTGGCTGACTTTGGTTATTCCTGTGTTCCATTTTTGTATGGAAAATGAGCATGAATATAAGAAAATAGACATCACTGAGCTGTTCCCTGAGCTTTAACAAGACTTGTAGCATGATGATTTCTTAGCCAAAAGAATCATAAAATATTTTTACAACTGAGGAGATTTGTTTATGATATGATAATGGAAAAACACATCAGGAAATCCCTGGAGATTTACATTAAGAATTTCTCTTTGTCGGGGTGCCTGGGTGGCTCAGTGGGTTAAGCCTCTGCCTTCAGCTCAGGTCATAATCCTAGGGTCCTTGGATCTAGCCCCAATCAGGCTCTCTGCTCAGCAGGGAGCCCATTTCTCCCCCCTCTCTCTGCCTGCCTCTTGCCTGCTTGTGATCTCTCTCTCTCTGTCAAATAAATAAATAGAATCTTTAAAAAAAAAAAAAAGAATTTCTCTTTGCATTAAGACTATACTTGTAAAATATCAGTGCTAAGGAATGTTACTTCAGAAAGCTACAAAGTACGAAAGCTTCGTGTAAGACAAGGCACTGAATTCTACAGCTGAGTGTAGGACTTGGGTTAAAGGATAACTAGCACAGTAACATCAGCACCCAAAGAGCGACCGCTCTGGGAAGATTGTGAGATCTATCTCCTTTCCCCTGTCCTCTGCAGAGTCATGGCTCCTTCTCTGTCTCTTTCACAACAATGATTATAAATATTTCTGTTCACACATTCTTGCTTCCTTTCTGGAAGCAAATTAAAAGGAGAAATGTGTTGAGAGGAGTTGGGGGCATTTAGAATAATACGCTGCAAGGGGAAAATGGATCCGTCAAATTTCAGAAAGTCACACCTGGAGTGAACACGAGGTAGCAAATGGTCATTCTACAAAGCTAATGAACTCTGGTTCTCTTTGGAACCATGACCACTGTAATAAAATCTATGATGGTTATTGCAGCTGTAACATCTGCAAACAGGTACATGCTTTGGGGTTTTTGGAAGGGGTGAAGGTAATGACAAAAGAAATGCATAATACAGCTCTAAACAGACGTCATCTGATAGAAATTTTAAATGTATAGTGCCGAGATTTCTGTAGCTCATGCGATAGACAATAGCTTTCTGTATTTTTCAAACAATCTTGGGCACAAGAATCACTTGGAAATGTGTTGGAAAGACAGAATCCAAGGTTGTTTTTGCCACAAATTCTGATATAGGTACCCAAAATGATTTTGATGATTGTGGCCAAGGAACACTTTTTGACAAAGGCTCCTCTAATGGAAGATTTCTAGAAGGCAGTTTTAAACAGAAAAGAGACAATTAAACCTGTTTCCACAGCAGTGGGATTTTGGCAGCTTGGTGGCTATTGTCACTAGGTAACCGAAATTTTTTAAGGCAAAGTACAGTCATTAGTCCTGGAGGGGGGCAGGTAATAAATAAAAGAACAAGTTCATTTCTTTAATGGACAGTAACATAAAGATGGTAATAGTCACTGTTTAGATTTTTTAAATTAGATTGAAACAAAAAATATAAACAGAAATTGATCTACTGTTTTTCTAGTCGATTATAGAATTTGTGGTTAAATGGATTTAATTGTTTTGCTTTTATCCAAATAGCTCATCTGTGTTTTCTATGACATCTTCTTACATTATAACTCTTGTCATGGTTACCACCCAAACCTTAGAGAAGAGAACACCCCAACTCAGTCAGTCCCAACTTGTTCTTGTTTGTAAATCTCTTCATTGGGAGGTTCCTAACTCTTACAGCTACAATTGTGTGTGTGTGTGTGTGTGTGTGTGTGCGTGCACGCATGCGCACACAAGTGTTCACTAAACATAAATAATAAACTGCTTTAGTGAAAACTTTAATCATATGTTTATTATCAAAGAGTAAATATGTTCAGCTGGATACTGTAGGAATAAGGATACTGTGAATAAATTTAAAAATGGAGTATCCTTAATTTTTGTCACTTTGATTTGAAATTCATAAACTTTACTTGCTCCCACCCCACCAATACGTCCCATTATTTTCTGAGAGCAACCCACACAGAAAGAGCACATTTTTGTTCCCAATGATCATGACAGGAAATCTTGTGTCACAAACCAGATGGACTGGCTTGTCAGTTAGGTAAAAGGAAAATAAATAGTGGTAATGGATGGATGGGTGCATGGATGGATGGGTGGATGGATAGATGAGAGAAAGAAAGAATAGAGATCGATACAGTAGGCCACTCCATG
Organism: Neogale vison; assembly: GCF_020171115.1. Lineage (NCBI taxonomy): Eukaryota > Metazoa > Chordata > Mammalia > Carnivora > Mustelidae > Neogale > Neogale vison. Next base: position 15,719,827 of record NC_058100.1, read on the forward strand.
TTTATAAGACATTCTTTTTTCTTGATTTTTATATTGGTTCATTAAAATAAAAGATCAGGTCATATAACTCAAAATTTCCCATGTAGGATCTCTGCTTCTTCTTTCTCCACCTTATAAAGATGGACTCAAATCTTGGACTCATTGTTTCTCAGTAGAAATCACAAGCATATCTGTTAGCATTTTTTAAGACTTATTTATTTATTTGAGAGAGAGAGAGAGCCCACATAAGTGGGAGGGGCAGAGGGAGAGAGAATCCCAAGCCAACTCCATGCTTGGTGTAGAGCCCAACTCAGGACTCAATCTGAGATTGGGACCTGAGCTAAAACCGAGTGGGATGCTCAACCAGCTGAACCACCCAGGGGCCCCTCTGTTAGCACTTTTATTCTGAACCCTGAGCTACTATACTTCGGTACCTTGTTTCTTGTTTCACTGAGCATAGGCAGAAATCCACACAATTTTAGGGTAAAGGACTTTTTGCCTCAGTAGACGAACAGGATGCCATTGACAGTTTCTTTTTTTTTTTTTTTTTTTTTTACTTTTCTTCTGAGTGGTATAACAGAAACACTGCCTTGTGGGACAAGTTTTGGGAAATCCATAATTCTTCATTATTTCAGTCAGCTTTCTCTTCATTGTAACTGCTTTCATTTCCAGAGTAGCTCATGTAAATAGGCTGATCCTGCTTTGCATAAACACGTTGATTTATATGAATGCTATTTTGATCTCAAATTGATTGAATACTAAAAGACTAAGAAAAAGAGCACTATATTATGAAGGTCTCCCATCAAAGACAAAAGACACCGAGTCTTACATTTATTCTGAGTTAATGATGGAGAATTTCGAATTGCCTATTTTTAAGAATAGAACATTTCTACAGAAATACAGGGAAACACTTTAATACTGAAGCTCAAATGTTTTAAAATACCATGGATTAAATCACATTTTGGAAATACGACTCTAGCCCGTAAAAATTCCTCTAAGACAGGAAGGTGTGAGGTTTAGTTTTTATCTGATAACACCAGCATTAAGAAGTCTTGATGGTATTCATAATACTACAACTACATCAAAAACGAAAGCAAAGCAAATGTTCATAATCTGGGGCCAGACCTATACTAAGCACTTTCTATGAGTTATACTTATTTTTTTTTCAACATCCCCATACCCGCACTGCTGCTGTCTCCTATTGGTGCTCAGTAATTAACAACTTGCTGAATTTTTATTTTATTACATCTACTTCTATTATCCTCCTTGTTTTCTTTCCCATCCATTGTGGCCTCTACTAAAACTCTATATGCCCTTTATTTAGTTAAATAAGGAGGTCATTCATCTGAGGTAGCTCTACTGCTTTAAAGGCCTATATAAACAAACCAAAATCTAAGCTGGTCAGTGGTTCAGATTACAAAATGAAAACCCTAAGAATATCTCATCTAATACTGCCAGTAGGCTTTGAGCTATAGCCAGCCAAATCATTTCCTTCCTTTGCTTCTGCGCTTTCCCTGTGGAAGTTTCTCCTCTGGCGTCTGTTGGCAAAGGGCTCCTAACCACTTCTGGTTTGGTGCAGTCCCATTAGAATCGTTTTTTGCTCAAATAAACTAAAAAAAAAAAATTTAATATGTCTCAGTTTACCTCTTAATACCTTAAATCACCAAACAGAGGCCTACTCTTGGCAAAGAACTTGACATTAATATGTATAACTCATTTTGCATCCCTTCCCCAAGAATATTTTCTTTTCAAACTTTGTCACTCTCTGTTTAATTAAAAAGTATTCTCCCCTACATCCTGGAAAGATATTTGCATTGAAGAGGTTGGTCTAAGATGTCCATTGATGGACAGATAAATGGATGTGATATTCATCAAAAAGAATGAATCTTACCATTTGCAATGATGGGGATGAAACTAAGCAAAATAAGTCAGTCAGAGAAAGACAAATACCATATGATTTCATCCATATGTGGAATTTAAGAAACAGTTCAGATGAACATATAGGGAGGGAAGGGAAAATAAAATAAGATGAAAACAGAGGAGACAAACCATAAGAGACACTTAACTCTAGGAAACAAACAGGGTTGCTGGAAGGGAGGTGGTGGGGGGATGGGGTGACTGGGTGACGGGCATGAAGGAGGGCACGGGATGTAGTGAGCACTGGATTTTGTATGCAACTGATGAATCACTAAATTCTACCCCTGAAACGAATAATACACTATCTGTTAACTAAATTAAAATTAAAAAATAAAATAAAATTAGATTACTTTTATGAGAAGTTTTTTAGAAGATCTTTGCAAATGAATAATTATTATCTAAGTGTAAAAAAAAAAGAGAGGTTGGTTTGGGGCTGACTGAGAAGCCAGGGACTCTCTCATTGGCTCCGAAATCTGACCTCTTCACCAATAACCTCCAAGCCAACTGTCCCTATGCCAAGGCTGACCTTTGCCCCTTCAGAGGGGACGAGAAGAGCGGCTGCAGTCGCAGTGTGGTTTCCATGAAATGTACTCCCGTTGCTAGGACAGTGCGCTGCTCCCTACTTCCCTGCGCCCATGAAAATAAGCACGCCCTCGCCCTAGACAGCCTGGACCCCTCTATCCTCGCAGGCTAACTTTCCCGACTCCAGAACTGCCAGTATGTGTCTAATGTCCATGATCCTGAGTGTCTTCCTTCTGCGTCCGGCTGGCGTACGGTTTATTGGAAAGAGCAATAAGGGAGTTTATTGGAGAACAGAATTCTCATCTCAGCTTTGGTAACTTCCATCACCACGAGAGTTGATGTTTTCCAAGCTTCGATTTTCTCAGGGGTAAAGGAGGCTGAGCACACATTCTCCAGCCACCCTACCAAGTTGTGTTGGGAGGACTAAGTCAGATAAGGCCTGTTAAAGGGATTTGTAAATTGTAGACATTATACAAATGGGTGTGATTATTACATACCTGGTGAGAAGAAAGTGTCAGAGCTCTGAAAAAAGGGTAAGTGCTGCTCTGGAAGGAGGTTAGTTGTCTCTTAAAAATGGGGCTTCTGGCAATCCTACCAGCAAGAGACTGGGGAATTGCATTTAACAACAATTGGAGAGCAGTTCATCAGAAAGTTTACTCTTCCAGAGGAAACCACTAAGAAAGAAAAAAGGTGTGGAAACACTGATAAAAGTTGGGCCTAAGTACCAAAAATCTTTCTGATGTCTGTTCTCTGGAAGATGCTATTGATGCAAAAGTAGAAGAGACAAAAACAGAGCTAAGCTGTCATGGCAGAGTAGTCTACGGTCTGACCCTAAGCTTCTCATAGTTTGAATGTTCTGCATGCTTTTTCAACCCTGCACACCTGGCAGGAGGTGTACTGTAGAATCAAACAAGTTCTCCAGACTTTAAAGCTCAGGACAAATAGTTTATGTGTGTGTGTGTGTGTGTGTGTGTATATATATATATATGTATATATATATACATATATATATATATATATATATATCCTGAACAAGAAAGGTTTCTTGAAGTTAGATTTGCACAACATGAAAGCTTACTAAGGAATACTCCTACTCCGAAACACGCAGACAGTCTTCTTGTATTGCCATTTAGATCTATCATTCTGATTGATCACTGTGTAGTTGGCTGTTATTGGGCCTGATTTAACCCTATACACTCACACATCCATCTACTCTGTCTATTGTACCTGACATTCTACAAATTACTTACTCATGCAAATGACGACCTAAGGCAACCTTTTAGGATATTCGTGTTTAATTATACAAATGGTCCTTGATAAATAAGATTATACATCCTTCCATATGTTTATTCCCTCCTTGATGAAAGGAAAATTTAATTTTCATGCAGATTTGGTGGGGACAGTGTTTAAGAATTGCTGAGTTTTATGTCGTCTGCAGGTCCATTGAGGTTGCAAAAACTGACAAAATCACTCTGCACTCCATGCAGAGATGAGGAGCTTTTTATTAGGCTTTAATCAGCCTGCTGCACTCTGAAATTAGGGCTCCTAATCGGCCCTTTTTGTGTTCACATGGCCAAAGGCAATAAAGAGGAAGGACCTGATCTCCTCTGTGATTACAAAGTTGCAAGATCCAAGTTCATCTCATTCTGCTGTGTTTGGTTGCTTTGGGTTGCCAACTTCTCTTTCAGCCTGAAGTTACCTTGCTTTTGAGTGGTCTTATCGATTTCTCTTTGGAGGTCTGGGCAGTGAATTCAGCAGGAAAAGCCCCCAGTCCCTGGACATGGTGTAAAACTGGGCCTGCCCCCCCAGAAGGTCTCAGGCCCCCCACGTTTCATGACATCTCTTCCACCCAAGCGGTGGTCAACATCAGCGCCCCTGGGAAGCCCAACGGGATCATCAGTCTCTACAGGCTGTTCTCCAACACCAGTGGATCAGAGACAGTGGTGAGTAGCAGAGTACTCTGAACAAAAATCCAGGACTGGTTAATTCTATAAAAATAGACTACAGTGCCCTGGCCTTTTCTTCTACTTGAGACTTCTTTCTTCCCCATCTGTTCTCTATTACCCATGATGAACTCAACACAAAGATCCATTGGAGAGAAATGGTGAGTGTTAGGAAGCATGCAGCAACTATGTAAGTATTCAGGGACAGAAGTACTAAAGGTGTTAAAGACTCCACAAATGTAAGAAACCTAGGACTATAGTGACAATTAATTTAATTTAATTGGAAAATGCATGTCAAGTATTGACCTACAGTAATGGGTCAACATATGGCCATTGTTGGTGGTGTAAATGTTAATATGAGAAAGAAAAAAAACAGAGCAAAGACTATCCTTGGAATCCCCATTCTGGCATGAACAGATCTCTAAAAACACACTGAAAATTCCGTCTTTCTTTTGGTGACTTCAAGAAAGTTCCAGCGCTTTAGAAGAGAGCAGAAGAGCTTAGCCAACACAACTCTCGCTCTGCTGTTTGTGCATTGGCACGTTTGGGGTACATGAGGGAGACACACCGGACAGTTTAGAGAAATCATCTTTCACACTGTGTTTTAACGAAGCCGCTGGCTGAAGAGACCCTAATAATGAACTAGACCAGTTCCTACATTATTTATACAAAGAGCCTGACAGCCAGAGGGAGGAAGCGACTTCTCTGTGTATAACAGAGAAGTATGAACACTCTCTTGTTTCTCGTATATGTAGATTATAAGTTTGTTCACACACACACACAAAACAACCTCATGTACAAGTTGTGCAGATCCTACTATGACATTATAAATTATTTAGAACAATTTGGGGAACAGTTTAGGTCAGTGTTGAGAAATCCTCTGAGGCCAGTGTTCCAGGTATTGAAACACAATTTCAGAAGACAACTTGCAAGGAAGGAGGTCTCGTATTGAATGTTAAAATAATATTAGCATATTTTCTACAGGGCTTTGTATTCAATAAATATAGATGATGTAAATACAATCAACCCTTGATTATCCATGGTTATAAAGTGATAATATTAATAAACTAAAATAATTTATATTTAGAGTGCATTGTATGCATTTTTTAAATAGCAGATAACTCTTCTTAATTACATGTTGCTTATGTGAATGTAAAAATTCGTATTTTAGTTTCTGAACTCTTTTGTTCCAAAGAGTTCTTAATAAAACCACAATGAGATAAAAAAAAAAGTTCCAAGTAAACCAAAAATTTTATAACACAATAAAGATAGTTGAAAAAAAGAATGTATTTCATATATACCAACACCATTGGGGAAAAGATAGACTTTCAAGCTCTAGCATATACATAAAATATAAAAAACATAACATATACAAATACATAAAATATATTTCAAGTCCTTAAATATTCACTCTAACATGGATCTGAGGGAAATTTCAGCCCAAAAAACACATACAGATAACAATGACAAAGTATGGACCTTCGTGAATATTGACTACAAATATAATTAAAATACAGATTTTGTTTTTTGAATAGGCATTATTCTTATGGTCACAGAATTTGATCAGTATTTTGTGACTTTCTATTGGTGGGAATGCAAGCTGGTGCAGCCACTCTAGAAAATAGTATGGAGGCTCCTCAAAAAGTTAAAAATGGAACTACCCTATGACCCAGCAATTGCACTACTAGGTATTTACCCAAATGATACCAAAATACAAAGAGATACATGCATCCAATATTTATAGCAGCATTATCTAGAATAACTGAATTATGGAAATAGCTCAAGTGTCCATTGACTGATGAATGGACAAAGAACACATAGTATATATATACTGTGTAGTTGATTCAGCCTTAAAAAAGAATGAAATCTTGCCGTTGGTGATGACATGGCTGGACCTAGAGAGTATTATGCTAAGTGGAATAAGTTAGTCAGAGAAAGACAAATACCATATGACTTCACTCATAGGTGGAATTTGAAGATTTTATTTATTTATTTGTCAGACAGAGAGAGAGAGAGAGAGCGCACACACAAGCAGGGGGAGTGGTAGGTAGAGGGAGAAGCAGGCTCCCTGCTGAGCAGAGAGCCCAATGTAGGATTCGATCCCAGACCCTGGGATCATGACCTGAGCAGAAGGCCGACGGTTCACCAACTGAGCCACCCAGGTGGCCCTCTTTGTGGAATTTAAGAAACAAAAGTGATCATAAAAAAGAAGGAGAGAAGGAGACCAAGAAACAGCTTCTTAATTATGGAGGACAAACTCCCAGAGGGGAGGTGTGGGGGGGATACATGAAATAGGTGATGGGGACTAAGGAGTGCGCATCCTATGGTGAGCACCGGGCATTGTATGGAGGTGATCTGCTAAATCCTACACCTGAAACTCATGCTACACTCTATGTTAACTGGAATTTAAATAAAAATCTGAAATAGATATTTTGCGGGATGCCTGGGTAGTGCAGTCGGTGGCACTTCTGACTTGGTCTTGTCTCAGGTCATGATGATGGGGTACTGAGATCGAGCCCCACGGAGGGCTCTGTGCGTAGTGTGGAGTCTGCTTGGGATTCTCTCTCCCTCTCCCTTTGTCCCTCCTGCGGTGCACTTTCTCTCTCTCCATCTCTCTCAATAAATAAATAAATCTTTATATATTTTTTTATTTTTATAACTTTTATAATTGTATTTCATATATTATATATATTTTTTGTATGTTTTGTGTCATATTCTATCATCTTCCTATAGGGATAAACACTATTATGCCTTGCGATTTCTATCCTGTTAGGTCTAACTTCTATGTCATCACATGTTTTGCGTGATTAAGTTAGGCCTTTCCAAGCAGCCAGGCAATTCCGAGGGCAAGTGCAACGCTAATGGCCCCAGGGCCTCTCCCAGGGCACAGAGCAGGGCTCTCCCTTTGTAGGAGCTGAGACGCGTGATCCGCAGGTGTCCGTCGTCAGTGACCGCGGCTGGCCTCACGGAGTGTCCCCGTCTCCCCACAGCTGTCGGAAGGCGCAGCGGCCCAGCAGACCCTCCGCGGCCTGCAGCCCTTCAGCACGTACTGGGTGGGCGTGGAGGCCTGCACCTGCCTCGACTGCTGCAGCAGAGGGCCCACCGCCGAGCTGAGAACTCAGCCTGCTCCGCCCGCGGGACTGTCCTCTCCGCAGATCCGGGCGCTGTCCTCGAGGACAGCTTCGTTCCAGTGGAGCCCGCCCCTGCACCCCAACGGCGTCATCCAAGGGTAAGGGACTGGACGGGAGGACGGACGAGCCGCAGTGAGGCACGTGCACACGGAGCGGCCCCGTGCGGCCGAGCAGGCGGTGCTTGTTGAGCAAACACTACGGCAAAACAGACGAGTCAATGGGTTTGAGCGTAATGTTCCCTGCCAAGTGTTTAAATCACAAAATCAACTAGTTAGGCAAACGACCAAATTGTCTTTAAGTAAGAAAGATGATGCGGTGCGCTTGCATTCAGTGAAGGAGGCTCCTCCTCGTGGGTCCCTGGAATTACTCCCGGCGTAGGCCTCAGCTGGAACATAGGAAATGGCTGTGGTTAACTCAGAATTTCCTTGATCCAATTTAAGATGTCGTGAACCACGGCGCCTGGGTAGGTTAAGCCTCTGCCTTCAGCTCAGGTCATGATCCCAGGGTCCTGGGATTGAGCCCCGCATGGGGCTCTCTGCTCAGCTGGGAGCCTGCTTCCTCCTCCTCTCTCTCTCTCTCTTTCTGCCTACTTGTGATCTCTCTCTGTCAAATAAATAAATAAAATATTAAAAGGTCGTGAGCCACCGTTTGGAAAAACAACGAAAATATTTCACTCAAAATCATCTGGACAGGGGCACCTGGGTGGCTCAGTGGGTTGAGCCGCTGCCTTCGGCTCAGGTCATGATCTCAGGGTCCTGGGATCGAGCCCCGCATTGGGTTCTCTGCTCAGCAGGGAGCCTGCTTCCTCCTCTCTCTCTGCCTGCCTCTCTGCCTACTTGTGACCTCTCTCTGTCAAGTAAATAAATAAAATCTTTAAAAAAAAAAATCAGGGGCACCTGGGTGGCTCAGTGGGTTAAAGCCTCTGCCTTTGGCTCAGGTGGTGATCCTATGGCCCTGGGATCGAGCCCCGCGTCGGGCTCTCTGCTTGGCAGGGAGCCTGCTTCCTCCTTCTCTCTCTCTGCCCGCCTCTCAGCCTACTTGTGATCTCTGTCTGTCAAATAAATAAATAAAATCTTTAAAAAAAAAAAATCATCTGGACAAAAAGGCATTGTTTTGTTTTACTTGGTTGGTTGGTTTTCATTTATTTGTTTAAAAAAAAAAAAGACATTCTCTATTGTCAGCAGAGGACAGCAGTGTTACCTCTCTTCTCTGAAAAGAGAGACCTGTCTTCTGTCCACCGGCGAGGCCTGCTGGCCTCCGCGGGACGCACCCGCGAGCATGTGCGAGTCCTCCGGCTACACCCGCGGTCGGCTCCCGCAGAGGGTTGCGGAGACCAGCGTCCGGCCGGTGGGACTCAGAAAGAGCTGGTGGTTCTGTGAACACAAAATGTGTCCTCACAAAACATACCCGGTTTTCAAGGAAAGTGACACTGATCTTACGCCTGCTTTCTCCTCTAGCTACGAGCTTCAGCTCTACCAGTCCTGCCCTGCGGATTTAGCCCTGCCGTGTACCCCCGGCCAAGCAGAGACCAAGTACGCGGGGCCGGAGCCCACGGCCCGCCTGGAGGGCCTCCAGCCCTACACCTCCTACAGCCTGCGGGTGGTGGCCCACAACGAGGTGGGCAGCGCGGCTTCAGACTGGATCCGCTTCATCACCCAAAGGGAATGTGAGTAGAAGTGCTGCCACCATCCGCCAGAGAGGTGGGGGCAGCCGGGAGACACTCGTTGTTGGTGGTGTTGTTTTAAAATTTTTAATTATTTATTTGACAGGCAGAAAGAGCTTGTTGGCAAGCAGGGGGAGCTGCAGGCAGAGGGAGAGGGAGAACAGGCTCCCTGCTGAGCAGCTCCCAGGACCTGAGACCCCACACACTTAACCCACTGAGCCACCCCCATGCCCCTGGGATTTTTTTTTTTTTTTTTTAGTTTGCCACTCCTTTTCTTTTCAAATTATATGGCATGGAATAATCCAGAAAGCATTTCCAGAAAGCAGTGAGTTACAGTACTGTCAAGAAAAGCAGAAGAATTAACTAATAAATTGGGGTCTCCTTACATTTTTATAAAATAACTTCTTTTCAGAATTTATAAGGTGTATGTGTCTATTGTTTAAAAATGACAGATACAAATATAGGGTACATAGCTATCTTGATCAGAAGAACATGTGACTCCTGATCTTGGCGTCCTGAGTTTGAACCCTATGTTGGGTGTAGAGATGACTTCAATACGTAAACTGCAAAAAAAATAACAAGGGGCGCCTGGGTGGCTCAGTGGGTTGAGCAGCTGCCTTCGGCTCAGGTCATGACCCCAGCACCCTGGGATCGAGTCCCACATTGGGCTCCTTGCTCGGCAGGGAGCCTGCTTCTCCCTCTGCCTCTGCCTGCCTCTCTGTCTGCCTGTGCTCGCTCTCTCTCCCTCTCTCTCTGACAAATAAATAAAATCTTAAAAAAAAAATAACAAATACAAAAATACTAAAAATAAAATTAGTAGGGGTGCCTGGGTGGGTCAGTTGTTAAGCGACTGCCTTCCGCTCAGATCATGATCCCAGGGTCCTGGGATCGAGCCCCATGTCCAGCAGGCTCCCTGCTCAGCAGGAAACCTGCTTCTCTCTCTCCCACTCCCCCTCCTTGTATTCTTTCTCTCGCTCTCTCTCTGTCAAATAAATAAATAAAATATTTTTTAAGAGAATAAGATTAGTACTTATAGTCAGAACCAGTTACATCATGTGCAGGGTGCAGTGGAGAATAAAGTTATGGGGCCCCTTACTCAAAAATCACTAAGACTCTCAAGACCGTGACAACAGAGCATAAGAGCATTTCGTGACTCTTATGTGAGAGGCCCAAGCAGCTGTGCAGTTCCCATACCCCTAAAACCAGTCCTGCTTATAATCCCACCACCCAGATGCAACCACATTAGTATTTTGGCATAATCGATTCCTTTAGTCTTTTTCTCATGCAACTTCTATTATGTGGCTGAGATCATACTCTAATGGAAATTTCATAGTCTTCTTTTTATACATGACATTATTTTATTTGCATTTCCCATGACATTAAAAAAGCTGTAGCCACCAAGCTGAATGGCTTTATAATTTTCCATCCTATAGAATTGGTTGGACATTTTAGTTGTTCTAATATTTTCCTTTATAAGTGTGGTGAGAAATTTCTTTGTGAACCCATCTTTGAACGTCTGATCATCTTCAAATTAAATTTCAATGAATGGAATTTACTGTATCAAATATTTTAATATTTTAAGGCTTTGGATACTTATCATAAATAGGCCTTCCAGCCATATTGTATCAAATTATAATCTCATCTTCAGGGTCTGGCATTGACATTTCTTAAAAGTAAGAGTTACACATTCACAATAGTCCACTGCCTCAGACAAAGACCTTAATGTGACCGGGCGACAAGGCAGGATGTTAGCAACACGTCACTCAGAGAGGCTCGGTCCCTGCACTGTTCAGGGAATTTACAAATAACCCTCAGCACAAGCCGATGAAGTCAATGCTATTATCCAAATATACAGAAAAGGAAGCTGAAGCAGGACCGTGGACCACACACGACAATTCCAAGATGCCGTTCACGGGGACCAGAATCTGATCCGAGGCTCTGGAAGCTGCACCATGAAGTGATCCCAGACCAAGGCCAGAGCTGAAGTGGCCTGCCCATTGCCACCCTAGAAAGTGGAACTGTTACTCTAAGTTCACGAACCGCCCCCCGCTCAGCAGCACCCTCCGTTCCACTGTTTCACCCTGACCTGTCATAAAGATTTCAGACCTCCTCTACCCTTCTCAAGCCTCCACATCTTCCCGCCCTTCGCCCCCCCCAAGCCCCGACCCCCCCCCACACACACACACTCATCCATCCTCGACTGCCTCTCCTATATTGTCTGCAGAACTCCTTGCCTCCAAATTCACCAGGAAAAGACAGGTCACCAGTCAGAAGTTTGCTCCTTTCCACCACAGACCACTCCCCTGCAACTGGTTCCATTTCTGTCTGCAACGAGGACGGTGGTCCTTCCACCTGAAGAAATCCCACCCCGGCTTCCAATACAGCCCGTTGGCCGCTGACCGGCCTCCGCTCTGCGACCTTCGGTGTAGCCCAGGCAGAGTCCCAGCTGTTTCTCTCCCTCACGTCCTCCCTGCCCGCCGCACTCCTCCCTTCACAGCCAAACTTGTCTCAGGAGTGCTCTTCCTGTCTTTGCCCGTGACCTTTCCAACCATTTTCCCCTTTAACCTCCTCCAGACTGATTTTCACCTCGTCACTGCATGAAAGTCTCTTCTTCAGTTTGCCCTTGGCTCCCAGAGTGACAATCGGGTGGACATTTTTCACCCTCGTGGATTTCTTGGGAACATTCAAGGCAGTGGGAACCTCAATCCCGTTTAAAAAGTATGACCTTCACGGTTGGCAGGGCTGGGTTCAGATCCTGGGCCTCCTACCACTAACTGACATTAAGCAAGTGACTTGGCTCCTCAGAACCTGAAAAATCAGCAACTAATTCTTACCAAGTGGTTTTGAAGATTAAATGAGATAAAACACATCAGGTGCAAAGGGCATAGTGGCTTTTCCCGTTTTCTCAGTCTCCAAATCCATTATTTTTGACGATTTTGGTTGTTTATTTACTCTTTCCTCTGGAAGATCTCTGTGTCCTGCAAGGCAAACAAAGCTCCTATCTTTCTATTTTCGTACTATTTGCAAGCCTCCTCTTTATTTATACTGTTACGAAGGAAATCTACTGAATTAAGTGACAGAAAGAAGCCACAAATACAACAGTACATTCCATTGTGATGTTGGACAAACTTTGTGTTGGAAAAACAGATATTTAAAGAGGGTTCTGTAGCTCTGATTTTTGTATTTGCAGAAATATTTTTTATGGCTTTATAAAAATGTCTTATTTTGAAAGGTAAGAATCAAAGTTGTCTCGCGGTTTAAACCCCAGGAGGACCAAAGTATAATTATTCCTTATTTTGTTATATTTCCTAGCATCAGCAACAGATGGGTCTAATTTCTAAAGAAAAAAAAAAGGATATCTAATTTATTTACACCACTCCCTTTTTTTCTTTTCTTAAAAGCCAATTTAGTATATAGATGGATCTTAGTGCTGTTACAAATGTATTGATTATTTTGGAGAAAACAAAATCTCATGAAATAAATCTCTTCTGACTTGACAAGATGATATGGTAACCCTTCATTTGTTTCTGCAAAAATTATTCATTTAAAAGATGAGACTTGGTTACGGATTATTTTTCCTTTGTTTTAGTAAGGAGCTGAAAAATGGAAAGAGAACATGCACACCAAGTCGCTTCTGTCTCTGATATAATACTTAGGAGACCCAAACTTGATGATATACTAATGTACTATGCTATTGATTGATTAGTCAGGGCAATGAATTATTATAGTAGAATTGCTATTTGCAAGGCTTTTTAACCATCTTAGAAAACAAACTAACGATTCAAGAAAAAGCTTTAAAAATAAATGGGTGCCAAAAGGACATAATTCACCATCTAAGCAGTTTCGTTTGGAGAAAAAAAAATATATTAACTTCATCTAGTCCTTGGGGCTTTGTAGCAATAAATATTGATTCGATATGAAAAATAGCAATCTGCTGTAGTTAATAGTGTTAAGGATACTTTACCCGTTAAAAGAGGGAAAATGCAACAAAATATGAGCTCCAGGGCTATGTTGGTAAGCACAACCATTGTATGTTAATAGTTTTATTTCATAAAACACTGCTCTCCATTGATTTTTTTTTTTTCTGGAAAGCAGGTGCAACGTTGCTGAGAAAGCATTTCACACATGTTCCCATTGGTGAACCCCCCCCATGCCAGGGTTTTTTTTTTATTATTATTAAACACTGAGAAAAATATGGGTTCCAGCAATCCAATTTAGGGGCGGGTCGGGGCCATATTTAAAAAAAAAAAAGACCTATATATGCACACATGTACTCCGAGGTAACCATTTTTAGAACATACGGCTTTCTCCCCACAGTGCCCCAGTACCGAGCCCCGTTTTCGGTGGACAGCAATTTGTCTCTGGTGCGTGTGGACTGGAGCGGCTCTTTCTTGCTGAACGGCCCGCTGAAGGAGTTCGTGGTGACCGACAGAGGCCAGCGTGTGTATAGCGGGCTCGACACTACCCTCTATCTACCCAGGACCGCGGACAAAAGTTAGTTTCTGACTCCCATTCCATAGTGCGTCAGGACCTCTGGGTCCCCGCTGGACAGTCCTTCTGGAAGGTGATCAGAGAAGGGGAAGGGACAGAGGGAGAAGTAGGCCCACTGCTGAGCAGGGAGCCCCATGTAGAACTGATCCTGTGACTCCAGGATCATGACCTGAGCCAAAACAGTCACTTAACGAACTGAACCACCCAGGCACCCCGACACCCGTACCTTTTGGAAAGAATAGGTTTCGACCATGTACAGAAAAACAAGATACACCGTGTATTATCCTTTACTCTTCTGACTCTTCTCTTGGGGTTTGTTGTTGTTGTTGTTCTGTTTTGTTTTGCTGTATAAGCTCTAAGCTTCTTCAGTTCTGTTATTTATAAATATATACTATTATTACACTGATGATAAGCTATTTTTCTTGGCAATTTTAATATTGGAAATAAGTTTGCCTATTAGATACAACCTCACAACTTGTGCTGGAAACTGTTTTCAGACTTTTCTGTGCTGTGAGACGCTGCCCTTCAAAAAGCCTGCCCAGTCTTTGTAGGTGTTGAATGACCGAGGCATGTACCTTTTCTCCAGCCTTCTTTTTCCAGGTCATCTGCACCACAGATGAAGGAAGCGTTAAAACACCTGTGGTCCAATACGATACCTCGACCGGATTTGGTAAATGTTTAAATCCTATTATATTTAATATAGAGTGTATTCATTTTTCTAAAGAAACAAGCATATGTTCATTTCTACATACTTGTGCTAGTATATTAGCATAAACTATATGGAAGGAACTGTGTTAAGTATTATAAGAAATATTTTTAAAGGTTCTCATGGAAATTACATCAGGCAAGGAGTTAGGACATGTGGTACTCTTAAAATATCAAGTCATTGAATTATATACACAGAGAGATATAACTAAATTCTCTTCTACACACAAATCCTGTCGGTTAAGTGCTAAACGACTGTGTTTACCAAAAAAGTGCTTTATAGAGGAAGTCAGAGAAAAGAGATCAGAGGAAGAGAGAAAATACTCTAATGCCAATATGTGTTGATCATAGAGATAATATTATAGATTCAGAGCCTAAAATGGTGAATTGGAGAGATTTCTCTCTTGTATTCTCTGTAAAAATTATGATTGATTGTTATTACCAAGTAATTTAGCTGAAGAGATGAAATTGTAATTTTTATGGAGCATCTTTTAAATTGAGTTCTACCTACAATCTCTGAATCTAACATGTGTAATACTTCACAGTTTCAAAGGGCGAGTTAGAGAAATGCCAGATCTTTTCCATTAGAACAGAACTGGGACTGATACCTTATTTTAAATTCCAGTAACTAATATCATATCAAATTTGTACGCATGTATAGTTAGGATTTTTTAATACAAATGTCCAAAAATTCTGAAACACAGGTAAACATACATATTGTTATCAAGGATAATTTCAATCACTAAATATATATATATATGCACATATATATATAAATAAAATTCTATGATTCCAGACTTAACATGTCTGGATGTCATGTACAATTTTGTGCAATACCTAACACAATTCCACATAGTCTATCTCATTTTGTTTCATAGCTGTTGTGGATTAGAGTAGACTTTATTTGGTTTTGGGTTTTTGGGTTTTTTTAGAGAGGATGAGAGGCAGGGGCGGGGGGAAAGAGAATCTTAACGCAGGCTCCATATCCAACTTGGGGCTTGATCTCATGATCTCAGGACCCTAAGATCATGAACTGAATCTAAATCAAGAGTCAGATGTTTAAGCCACTGAGCCACCCAGGGCCTGTATTTGGTATTCTTTTAGCAACTCCAGTGTTTCCACAAGTGGAGTGGACCGATGGAGGCCTAAGGGACACCAGAACTTACCCAAGAATGCCCACGAGCTCATTGCTAAGATGAGAATTGGAACATGGCTGCTCTGCTGACCCCTGGTCCCATCCTTTTTTTGAGCAGCTGTTCTCAAATTTAAGTGTGCATAAGAGTCATCTCCGCGTGCTTGTGTATTACATGGTTTCCCAGGCCCCTGGTAGAGATCCAGAGTCAGTAGGGCCCAAGAAGCTGCTCTTTCAACAAGCCCTGCCCATCGCATTGTGTGTCAACTATAATCAGATTTTAAAAATCAAAAAGCAAACAAAATAAACAAGCTCCACCCAATGATTCCGATACAGAGGACCCGGATGAAGAGTTGAGCAAAACCCATAATCTAGATTGAGCCCCCTGGGAATCCAGTCCATCCAGTCTCCTAGCTGGGGGCAAGTACGCCTTCCCTGGGGAGGGCAGTCCCCAGGCAGGGACCTCCTCTGACACCACTGGGGTTTTTCTTTGAAGTCGGTCAGCCACTGCAGTTCCTACCCTGACCCTGAAGCTCCCAGGTGATGGGTGGGGTCCCCTGAAATCAAAGGGACTTTAAAAAGAAAACTGAGAAGGGATAAAGACACACCATCCTGATTTTTTTTTTAATTTTTAAAAATTTTTTACTTTGTTTTTAAATTTTTAACATATACACCATCCCGATTTTAAGCTCTCCATAAGAGAGCGGAAGCCTGTATTCGGTTCTTGAATACAAGCAGAGGTTTCCATGGGTGAGAGAAGGAACACCGAGGACAGTGAGAAGTTATGAAAAAAACTCCAAGATGTATTGTCCAACTAATACCCATAGTCAGCTTTAATTTTGTGATGTAACTTTTAAAATGTTCCTGTTCCCTTCCCTGAGGCAGCCTTGAAGCGCCAAAGTCTGGCCATCCTCATTTCCCTCCTCCTGTTCCGAGGGCTGTTTGCTTTCTGCGGCTTCCCTCAGGCAGGCTGCCCTACATTCCCTGTGTCCTCCCAAGCAAGGGGCCCACTGGGCCCATCAGATCTGTTTCTGGCGTTCCAGCCCCGTGCCACACAGAGGAAATTCAGCTCTTCCCGGGAACAACCAAGGTTGTTGGTTTTTTGTTTTGTTATGCTTTGTTTTAATTCAAACAACACACATCGATTCCTAATTAGGGGAATTCCTATCTGCTGGAACTTGGCAGAGCTTCGACTCTTTACTTCTGAGATGGTGGAGCGGAGCGACTTTTATCACCACAGAGCTGTGGGAAGTCCAGTTAGGATTAGCCAAGTCGCGCGGCTCCTCTTAGGAAGCTCGAAATTCAATCTCAGTCACCTTCTCTCTCTCTCTCTCTTAAACCTCCTCACCCCGATTCTGAAGCCCTCCCCTTCCCTTCCACTGAAAGTGTGGGTGTCAAGTGTCTAACAGTCACCCCCACTGCCCTGTCCTTGAGAAGCTGCAAAGGGGGACTCGGTGCCGTTGGCGGGGAGGCCCTGGTCTCTGTGTCTGTTCCCCCTTCCTGCTCTGGGCCACAGGCACCTGTTCTGGAGCAGTAGCTCTGGCTCCCCGTGCCCCCGTCCCAAGCCCACGTGCCTGCTGCTGTGTCCACGGGCTTCTGAGCCCACCCTGTGACCCCAGTCAAGGGTTTGCTCCTTGGGGTACATCAAACTGAGTACATTTAGAGGAAGTGTTGAAAGCAAAAAACTTACTTGTTACAAGTAAGGAGACAGGGAGAAAGCTCTGTCTCCCCCCGCGGTTCGTACAGGGAGCTTTGACTCCGTGCATTAGGGGTGGGCGCGGGGGCGGGGGGTTACAGAGGGACTTCTGGTTCAGTTGGACATGCCTTGCATATCGACCTGCTAGGGCCAACACCGTATGTTCAAAACACGGCAGAAAACTCCACCCTTAGGAAGAGATCTCAGTGTTATAATGAGCTAAAGATGACTTCAGGACAACTCCAGGGGGCGTCTGTCCGCGCTGGTGCCCCTCCAGGCCTGTTCCCACGGGCTCACATAAGGGCTCTCCGGCGAAACACCTGCTCGGCTGTTCCCTGGGCTGGAACTGTTCGTTCTGCAAAACAAAACACATTTCTCCTCAGCTCTTGTCCCTCCCCTTCTCCCTTCTGCTGAGAGGGTGCAGCCCTCTTCCTTGAGTGACTTCCCGTGACATCCCCGCCAATGGCCCCAGCAAGTGGCTGGGCGGGAGATGATCTCTGAGCCCCGCTCGGGCTCCTGCCCCGTTTGCTGGACGGCACCGCGTTCTGCTGCCCTGCAGGGAGCCCCGTGAGCCTGTCTCCTGTCTGCCCCGGCTCTTCCAGCTTTCTGCACACCCACAGACATGAGAGCTATGGGCTCAGCACAGGGTAAATAGTTGCTCATTCAACATGAGCTGCTGTGATCAGCCTCGTGTGCAAAGAATCACATCGCCCGAACTCGAGACACTTGAACAGAAATCGAGAGTAAGTGGTCCTGTGGCCAAAGGGTTTCTTTCCGGGGGAAGCTCTCTGGGGGTACTTGAGTGATGACTCCCACAGCCGTTGCTGTGTCACGGAGAGGCCCGGGTGCGGGAAATCGGACGATAACATGTTGGCAAGCACAGACTGTCAACATCACAATAGAAAACGGGGTCTGGGGTTTCTAATCCAGTTTGGACCAAACGTCCCAGGACCATGAAGCGAGGGGCCGGGATCTCCTCATGTTTGATGGGATGTATCCAGTAGGTTCTCTGCGGCGACAGTGGTCAGGTTGGGCCGTCGGAGAGTCCACTGCCCAAAGCCAAGGAAAGGCTTTGCACTCAGGGCACACGACTGTGAGGCAGGCACTCCTGGAGGTTACTTTGGTGACCCCCCCCCCTTAGGATCCCCTCCCCCTCCCCCTGCCTTTCCCAGGAAGCGTGCAAAGGCAGCAGTGATTTCCATCCCGAGCTGTGTCCCAGAGGTCTCCCGAGGGCTCTAAGCGTCTCCCTGCCACACTCGGCACCATTTTCCCAGCCCGAACACAAGTGCAGACAAGCACCGCGAGACAAACTGCTTTAAACTCCTTTCCAATTTACTATCAAACATCAGGGCAAGGGATCACAAAACTGCCTTCTGAAATAACATTTCTCTTTCCCGTCCCTGGGTTTCGCAGGCCTGGTTCTGACAACTCCTGGAGAAAAGAGAGGATCGGGGAGCAAAAGCACCGAGTTCTATAGCGAGTTATGGTTCATCGTGTTAATGGCGATGCTGGGCTTGATCCTGCTGGCCATTTTTCTGTCTCTGATACTACAAAGAAAAATCCACAAAGAGCCATATATCAGAGAGAGGCCTCCCTTAGTGCCTATTCAGAAGAGAATGTCTCCGCTGAGTGTCTATCCACCGGGGGAAACCCACATGGTAGGTCTCCGACGCCGGGCCCCGTTTCCCTATCGCTGGGCTGGAATACTTGCTGTTATGTAGAGGGAAATATTTCCGGAGTCATGGTAACAAGGGGCTAGAAGACAGTTCGATAAAATACAGGGTCCGAAAAAGGCTAATAGAGACCTTATGGAAGAGATCACCAGAGAGCTTTCTCGTCCCTTCCTCCATGGGAAGACACAGCAAGAAGACAGGAAGACGCCCGTCTGTGAACCAGGAAGCAGGCACCCACCAGACACTCCATGGGCCGCCATCTTGAACTTGGACTTCCCAGCCTCCAGAACTTGAGAAATAATTTCTGTTGTTTATACGCTAGCCAGTCTATGGGATTCTGTTAAAGCAGCTCAAAGGGACAAAGACACTTGGGAAGTTTTGTTTTTTTAAAGATTTTATTTATTTATTTGGCAGACTGAGATCACAAGTAGGCAGAGAGGCAGGCAGAGACAGAAGAGGGAAGTAGACTCCCTGCTGAGCAAGGACCCCGATGCGGGACTCCATCCCAGGATCCTGGGATCATGACCTGAGCCAAAGGCAGAGGCTTAACCCACTCAGCCACCCAGCACCCCCCCCTCCCCCCGCCTCTGGGAGGTTTTTAAAAAAGCCATTGCTTGGGCCTTATCCTAGCAACTCTGATTCCATTGCTTTCAGGTGGGGCCTGGGGATTCGAATTCTTTTGTTAAACTCCAAAAGCTATTCTCTGGTGCAACCAGGAGTGACTGTTTCTGCTCTAACACTGTAAATCAGGGGATGGTGGAGAAGAGCTGCGTATCGAAATCATCCAGGGAACTTACAGGTTATTTAACTGTGCAACTTGGGTTGGGGGCTAACAAAAAAAGGGGGATCTAGGGAGAAACTAAATTGCAGGCAGTGCTCAGTTTGTCCCCTACCTCTGACACCCGGGCCACTGGGGGTGAGTTGCTTCTCATAGCTCCCATCCACCCGCTCCCAAGATAGGAGGTCAGGCAAAGGTTTGGGGGTGAGGCCACACGTGTGGTAGTGCAGGCGGATCCTGGCCCAAAGCACTCGACGACAGGGTAAAAGGTGATTGGAACTGAAGTTGCACTCTGGTGTGGGGCTGGGTCTATCTGGGGGAGGAAAGGCTACAAATCCTAATTCCCACAGGTGCCAGTCCTTTCCAAGCCGTGCATCCAAAGGGCGACATCTGCCTGAGAAATCTCCTTTCGCCCAGTTTGCGCAAAGTTGAGCTCATGGCCAGCCAGTGCAGCGAGTTTTAGCTGATGACCACTCTGATTACCACTTCCACCGTTGGGGGGAGTTCTTCCACAATAAGCAGTTCTCAGACAGGAGCTGGCTGACCAACGATTCAACTCCGTTCTGACTCTACTGAGAGATGGTGTCAGATTTTACAAGTCAAGGGTTCAGTTCTCCAAGACTCTCCCCGCCCCTCAACTTTAGACACCTGTCACAAGTACAGGCTGCCACCGGGCTTCTGACAGACCAGCTACAGACTGGAATTCGCAATCGCCCCTCCTTGGGTTCAACTGGTTTGCAAGAACAGCTCACAGAACTCAGAGAAACATTTCACTTACTGGATTATCAGTTTATTACAAAAGGCTAGAACTCAGGAAGGGCCAGATGGAAGAGCTGTGTAGGGCGGGGCGGGGCGGGGGGGGTGCTGCGGGGCTTCCTCACCCTCTGAGCTCGCCACTCCCAGCACCTCTACGGTTCACCAGCCCAGAAGCTCTTACACCCCAGCAACGGAGGCTTTCTCACCGAGGTGTGATTGACCAGATCATTGGCTGCTAGCTGCTAATTCAACCTCCAGTCTCTCTCCCCTCCCTAGAGGTGGAGTTGGGAGTATGAAGAGTGAGAGCTGGAATTCCCAACGCTCTCATCACAGGGTTGGTTCTCCTGACAGCCAGCCTTAGGTGGATCCAAAAGTCACTCATTAACAAAACAAAAGACACCTTGTGGCTCTCCTCACTTAAGAAATTCCAAGGGGACCAAATATATATTTATTATGAATCACAGTATCACAGCAGCACCAGAATGAAGCACAGAAGCCCGGTCAAACGAGTTGAGTTGCAACACTTTAAAAACTAGAAATGAGTGAATCGCCTGCCATCCAGATCGCTTCCCCTTCCATGACCCAGCAACAAACAGTGGTTAAGACTGACAAAGCCATATCATGCCCAAGTAGTGGAAGTGCGGGCACAAAGACTGTCATCCCTCTGAGACCGTGGTGTGTGTCTAGCCATGGAACAGCGTCTTGGTGGTGGAGAAGCCAAGACAACGTCCCCATCATCTGGTCCTCAGCACTCACCAACCCTACCTCCTCCCACTCTGCTAAGTCTCCTTCCTCCCTGAGCACATCAAGCTCCTCCCCCTGGGCCATTGCTCCTGCTCTTCTCTCGAGTGGCTTCCACTCTCACTTCCTAAGGGTCCCTGCACAAATGTCACCTTCCCTTCCATGTGAAATTAAATTCCTTAGCTTCCTAGTCTACTTCCATTGTGCCATCACCACAAGATAACCATAGCAGATATGGTTCTCTGACTCCTCGAAGAGAATGTGAACTCCCCAAGGGCAGGGATTTTGTGGGTCATTTACTGTTGTACCCCAATACCCAGAACAGTGCCCGGCATATAACAGATATTCCACAAATATTTGTGAAATGAATGAATATTGCATGGCCAACTCAGACCACTGGCCATGTTCATTAGAAGATTCTCGTTGAAGAGCAGTTACTTTACAGTTTTCCCTTGTTGAAGAGGAACTCTCTCTCTGAGGAAGCCATGTTCTTAGATGAAAGAAGCACCATCACTTCTGGAGTTCAGAAGTACATGGAAGAGCCCAGAAGAGCTGAGATCTCTCTAGCCTGCAGAGACCAGCTCAATCAACCCTGGGCCATAGAGGGCGCATGGAGAACGAGGAAGAGAAACTCTGGAGCTCTGCTGGGTTCCTCTACTCTGTCATGTGAGGTGTGCTTCCAGAAAACTTCCCCACATTCCATTATTGTAATTCCTGTCAGAGATCAAATCTCCTGTTTCTTGACCCAAACCCTACAGGCAGGCACTTCTGCCTCATTACCCACCCTGAGGAGGAATCCAGTTTTGTCCACTTGCCTAACTGAGGGATCAAGAAGCAATCACATCATTTCAGCGGGAAGTTACTCTGGATGGTGCCGTTGCTCACGGTTCTCATGAGTCTTGTCAAGCTTTGTTTCCATCAAAGCGTGGCCCGTGAACTGTCAGATTCAGCATCACATAGAAGCAGGACCTGAAGCTCTGAGAAAGAAACCAAAGGATCTGCTATGTCATCCAGCACCCCGGAAGTCAGATGCTCAGTAAAGCCTGAGAATAGCCATAAATGAGCTAAAAATAAAATACATAGAATCCAATTCCTGGAAGGGGTGTGTATAGTCTTGTAACCAATGGAAACAGGTTGGGGGGATTCCATGATTCCACTTATATGAGGGATCTGAAATAGCCAGATTCATGGAAGCAAAATATGTTGGATGCCAAGGTGGGGAGAGGGAAATGGGGAATTGCTTATTAGCAGGTTTTATAAAGGTTCAGTTCTGCAAGGTGACGCCATCCTAGAGATCTGCTGTACGGCACTGTCCCTATAGATAACGATACTATATTGCCAGTCTGCTAAGAGAGTAGATCTCATGTGAAGTGTATTTATCGTGAAAAAATTAAAAAACATGAAAAAGCAAAACAAAACAGGTGGTGGCTGCTGATTAGCGCTTTTAGTCCCTGCAAAAGAAGGCCAAGTTGCCTCTGGGACTAGACCTGGACTCAACTGGGATGGGCAGACCAAGGAATGGGGACACCCTCTTCCCATATACTCCTCCCCACTGGGGAGAAGCAGAGTGGCTCCCAATGGGTTAACTTTTGCTCAGTGGCCAAGGGAGGTGTGAAGAGGGAAAGGGCTGGTGGGGACCGGCAGGCCACCAGCAGCTCCGGGTCCCCACACTCGCTCATCTGCAATATTGAGAGTGTCAGTCACAGGTCCTGGAGGGTTAGCAGGACTGAAATCTGGAGTGTCCCAGGACCCTGGGCAGTATTCCGGAACCCACTGAAATATCCTAAATTAATCCTACCCAGGTAATAACATGCACTTGCAAACCTTCTGATGCGTTAAAAAAATGTTGAAAGTAAACCGTTCTCACAAAGTTGCAAGAATATTAGTGAAAGTCAAGCAAAGGAGAGAAGAATTTGCATTAGTAGAGCAAAATAAAGAGCCATTGTTGGTGTCCCTGAGCTCCAGAAACAATGGCTAAGATTCTGAATGGGACCAGGCAGGAGTCACACCTGCTCAGTGTTTCAGACTGATGTTCTTTTCACTTGGGGAGGTGGGTGAGAGCTATCCCTGCAACACACACACACACACACACACACACACACACACCCTGAGATGCCTCTCAGAATGACTGTGTGATTATGCTATCATTGGAGAAACAAAGAATTTGTTTTACAGTCATTTTGTTTGTTCCAAACACTAACTGATGCCTCCCCATTTGTTCTCAGTTTGACTCTGTGGCCGATATATCTGATGTGTCAAGCAATGTGACCCTAAAAAGTTACACCATGCACTTTGAGGTACCTCTGTGTGCTGCATGAACGCGTGATCTTCTGCATGATGTGTTGACCGCACAATGGAAAGCAGGAACATTCCACTGATTAGACGAGCTAAATCAAACCTCAGATGTTTACAGTAGCTCGGTTCTCTTACAGCACCTTCTAGGTTCTGCCCATGTAGTGCCTTTGTCTTTCTGATGTTAATACCAGACCTGATTTATTTTGAAGGCTGAATCTTATAACAAATAGAATGATATGAATGAGAACAGACGGTGGGAAGAGTCCATTTCCCTACACAAATCCAGGAATTTTGAAACATAACACAACGGTGCTCACTTGGCAACGTTTTAATTTTTTAATATTTTTTTAATTTTTTTTTATAAACATATGATGCATTTTTAGCCCCAGGGGTACAGGAGAGACCATTATTAACATTGCTCTGGGAAAGCATTGATCTCAAGACACAGGCCCTGTGGGGACACATCTCATGAAGGGATGACTTTGTACACCCCGCCTCTATATCCTGCACCCACCGCTTTGCAAAGCAGAAGCTCTTACCTACAGGGAACAACAGCCAGAACACTAGGGCATGAGCTCTCCAGGTGCTAAGAACACTGGGTGTCTAACATGACTATTACTTCATCATCTCACCCTTCCCAAGAAACCAGGGGCCACAGTGTTGCAGATAAGCTAAGTCCTGCAGTGGGATACGGTGTGTTCCTTCACTGACAATGTGTGACACACAATTTTCTGTCGTATTTCAAGCCCATTTTCTTGAGACTCTAATTACCAACAGCGACTTTCTTTTCAGGGGTTAGCTAACACCAGAATCCCCCGGTCTGGGACACCCATCAGCATTAGGAGCAACCGGAGCATATCCGTCCTCCGGATCCCAAGTCAGAGCCGAGGCAGCCGCACCTATTCCCAAGGCTCCCTCCACCGCAGCGCCAGCCAGGTCACGGACATTCAAGACAAGAAGGTCTTGATTGATGACTCGCTGTGGGAGACCATCATGGGCCACGACAGTGGACTGGTGAGTTGATTTCCTTATCCAGAGCCTTTTTTTAAAAAAAGATTTTATTTATTTGTCAGAGAGAGCAAGTGAGCACACAAGCAGGGGGAGCAGCAGGCAGAGCAGACAGAGGGAGAAGCAGGCTCCCCGCTGAGCAGGGAGCTTGATGTGGGGCTGGATCCCACGACCCTGGGATCATGACCTGAGCGGAAGGCAGATGCCCAAGTGACCGACCTATCCAGGCATCCCAAGAGCCTTTTTTTTTTTTTAAAGACTTATTTATTTATTTGAGAGGGGGCAGAGGAGAGAGACTATCCAGCAGACGTCCTGCTGAGCACAGAACCCAATGTGAGCTTAGTCTCATCACACTGAGGCCAGGACCTGAGCCGAAAACAAGAGTCTGAGCCTCAGCGGCTGAGCCACCCGGGACCCTCCTTATCCGGAGCCTTTGATCCGCTGCCCAAAAGGTATCGGTAAAGAGATGGCCTGGAGCTTTCTGTCCCTCACGGACTGTAGCCTCCCAGCGCTCTGCAAGGGAAGAGACAGGCGGACGGTGACTGGGAACACTGGAATTGGTCTAAAAGGAAAAAAAAAAGCAAAAAAAGCGAAAGAAGTGCATCACCTTCTTCCTTCTGGTGTGCGGTTAGAAGAGAAAGAGCAGTTCTGGGGCGCCTGGGAGGCTCAGTGGGTTAAGCCTCTGCCTTCGGCTCAGATCATGATCTCAGGGTCCTGGGATGGAGCCCCGCATTGGGCTCTCTGCTCAGCAGGGAGCCTGCTCCCCACCCTCTCTCTGCCTGCCTCTCTGCCTGCTTGTGATCTCTGTCAAATAAATAAATAAAATCTTTAAAAAAAAAAAAAGGAAAGAAAGAAAGAGCAGTTCTTTTGATAGGCTCAATGGCTCTTTTCCAAGAAACTCAGAAAGTCATGATAAATAAGACATTGCTGTGTATGAACTTCATTGCTGTGTATGAACTTCAGCCTTCATGATTTCAGTCCAGTGGATACAAATAATTGACCCTTTGAAAGTTAACCCCATTATTCTCTAATATTTGTTTAAGTCCCTAGTGGCTGAAATAGATAAAATCCTAGAGTTTTTACCAACCATCAAACTTCTGCCTGGTGTCAAGAACCCGGACTTCTTCTTTTTTTTTTTTTTTAAGATTTTATTTATTTATTTGACAGAGATTACAAGCAGGCAGAGATGCAGGCAGAGAGAGAGGAGAAAGCAGGCTCCCCCGCGGAGCAGAGAGCCCGATGCGGGGCTCGATTCCAGGAGACTGGGATCATGACCTGAGGCAAAGGCAGAGGCTTTAACCCACTGAGCCACCCAGGCGCCCCAGTACCTGGAGCACCCGTCCCTTTGGGGGCGGTGAGCCGGTAGAGCAGCCCACTAAGACCGCAGCTCCTCCGCGTGCTTCTCGGAGGCAGAACCCGTCACCTCCGTGTCTTTCAAGCATCTGCTTCTGCTTCCGGACCCTTGCACTCCTCTCGGTTCTCATTTTTCCTCACTGAAAGGTCGAGGACTTCCACGAAGACTTTCTTAACTAACTGCAAGGAATACAGCAGATTTCCTGGCTCCGGGTTCCGGTCACAGGGAAAAATAGAATAAAATGCGCTGTCCTTCTTGGCTGGTGCAGGACGATGTTTTACGATACGCATTTTGAAGTTATGGGTCTGCTTGACGTTGTGATGCCTCTCGAATTCCGGGATTCCGTTCCAGATCTGAAGTTCCTAAATGGAGGAATAATTACATTAGGTTGAAACATAAGGGACTGTTAATTGATCGCACTTGATGTGGCAAAAAGGCGAGTTTATGGGAGACAACATGACGACATAATTGAGGGCTTAGACGCCTGTGTCCCCACCCAAGGATACACAGTAATTTGTCAGTGGAATCGGTGTCTTGAAACCATCCTTTGGTTACGGAGTCCTCAGTCCTCACTGTGACACTTTAGTGCCGGTTTTGCTTGCTTTTGGCTGTAGCAGCAATAGGCGATGTGCAAGGCAACTTGGCGAAAGCTTTGGAAGTTGCTGATACTTGAAAAATCATCTGTTCATTATAACGTTATAAACACTCTTACTAGTCCGCTTCGATAAATACAAAATACAGTAAGAGAGTGGGAAGCAATGGAGCAAAATAGCATACATTCTGTCTCTTCTGCTTGCATTTTGAACTAAATCTTAGGTTTATATTGCATATATATATGTATATATATATAATATATATGTCTACAAAAAACACACAAATAAAAATATAAAATAAACATGAAAAATATAATCTCCCCACTTTACAGATGAGGAAACTGAGGTTTAGAAAGGTTGAAGTATGACGCACCATAACACTCAAATGACATTTTGGATTAGTCCACAGTTCACATGTACATGTGATGTGATCCTTTCTTTAAGGTAAATTTAAGAGAAGGGCAGTCTGAAACTATGCCTTCGAGTTTTGAGCGTAGGATGTTAGCCTTTAACAGAATACTTACAGAGTACTTTCTATATTAAATTGATAGAACTATCAACCGATGGCCAATACTATTAACAGTGACTGTCCTAATCAATGGCTATTGGCTTATTTTCCAGTATGTGGATGAAGAGGACCTGATGAATGCCATCAAAGGCTTCAGCTCTGTGACTAAGGAGCACACCACGTTCACCGACACCCACCTGTGAAGGATGGAAACTTGCATCACAGGAACCTGAAATGCCTGCCTCACGCCCCATCCCCATGGGGTGTCACGGACTAACACACCATATATGCTAAATATATTTATATATATAAATATATATATTCTGTAATCCTTTTAAAAAAAAAAAAACAAGAATTGTTTTTGAAATCGTTCCTCCTTAACAGAGGTCTGTTTTTCTGGTGGTCTGAAATAAGGGGTACTGTCAGTATGAAAATACTTATTTTGCTCTTACTTTGCGGAAGCATAAATTAGCAAGTAATTTTCACTTGGCTCCAACAGTGGCTCCATTGGTTAAATGAATAATTAGTGACAATTTCAAACTGGCCCACAGTTGTAACAAGTAAGTGGAGTTACTACTTGAAAAACAAAGCAGGTTTTCTGAGAGGACGGCACTACTGCCCCTTTCAGTCCCCTCTCCCCATTCAATCCTGTAAGAACACGATCCTGGAAGAATAATCCCAACGATCATAGCTACAAAATAAAATGCAAGTTTCAGGCCAAGCTGAATCAGTTACAGAATGGCACTGAGGGATACACAGTGGACTGACAGTCCAATTTAGTGACAATGTTTAGGGATAAGTATTTACCAAACTTAATGGAAAAAAAAGTTTTCACCAACCTTTTGAAAGAGCACCACGTAACTGGTAAACCTCCGTCCTTGTATTTATGAATCTTCCGAAAAGGACTGAAGAGCTATTTCCCAAATAGTTTACATGGCTTTGAAACTACAAAACTTTCCATAAAACTGTCAATTCACTGATTATCCAGGAATACTGACATCTTTAACTTAGCACTGTTCACCTGGTTAAATGTTTGCATTATTTAATTAGCCTACGAGGAATTTTAAAAGGCACATTTTATGCTCCTTCCAGCTTTGAAATTGTTTAACACTTATACATAAACACAAGATGATACATAAGCATATAAATCCTGCGTATAGCTACGTGTGTATTCCTCTGTACTATATCCCTTCATTTCAGGGATCTCACTGTTTTAGCCCTAGAGTCACTAAGAGCGGGTGATTTTCCATGGTTCCAATTTCATGGGTCAAAATTTCTGTCATCTGCTCTATTTGGATTAGTCATTGGTGAAAGTCCTACAGTACGACATTTTTTTCCCCAAGTTACCAGCATAAAGTTAAAGGTATTCAAGTTTGTTCTTCATGGAAAACAATGTTTAAAAAAAAAAAAAAAAGTCTTCCTTATTCTTAAAAGGTCTACTTTAAGGATCCCAGGAAACTATTTTGAATCTCTAGGTCTCATACACAATTGTCTAACAGCATTTTATGAGTTAATTGAGGGGTAAGTGGATTTTCCTTACCAAAGCTGAACTGGCAAAAATCTGTAAAATAAGGGATAACCTTATTCTGACCCAAAACAAGCCAGACTCTGGATTCTGGGGTACTGAGGCTCTCGCCACATCTGTGGAGGAACAGCTCGTCAGACTGACCAACTCCCAACAAACCTTGCCAACTCTTAAGTGTCAAAAGCACAGACCAGTATTAAACACAAGTTCTGCCCCCTCATCAGAACTACATTAAGAAAACAAATCTGAAATGATTGTGCGCCCTTGGCAATGGATGTACAAATTATAAGATTCTTTTTTTCTTGCCAAGTTTTATACTTCCTAAAGTAACACAGGATTGGCTAATTTAGTTTACTGGTTTTAATACCATTTGTTGATTCTGGGTCAAGTAGTTTAAAGCTCACTCCACAAATGAGTCTTAACCAAGGCTGAGTTTCTGAATCACACGAGCTACTTAAGGCATATAGGGGAAAAGTGCTTTTTTTCCAGTCGTAAGCTTGCATCTTTATCTTTGGTCTACTCTTCTGTAAATATGATTTGCTGGTTACAAGTGGATTTAGGAGATTGAGGTCTTCCTCATTTTTGAAAAATTAACTAAATACCTTTATCACAATTTAAAACATTTTAAAAATGTTTTCCTCACATTGCTACTTCTTTTTTTTTTAAACTCATGAGAAACAGAAAGAGGCAGAGAGAGAAGCAGGCTCCCCACAGAGCAGGGAACCGGATGTAGGTCTCGATCCCAGGACCCTGAAATCGTGATCTGAGCTGAAGGCAGATGCTTGACCAACTGAGCCACCCGGACACCACCATCACAGCATAGAACCTAAAGAACACAGAACTGCAGGGGATTTTATATTAAATCAGTCATTCTCCATTTAACCTAAATAGACATTTAGTTATTACATGAATAAGTTTCACTGCATCGTTTACATTTTGATCCCATAGCTGGACAAAAGCCTGTAGGCTCCCACCAAGAACACTGGCCCCTGCAACACTCTGAACCTGACTTTTACCTTTCCGAGAAGCCCAAGATTTTGTTCTTTGCGCTGGTATTGTGTCCCCAGCCTCACTAACGTGTAGACTCATCCCTAGGGACTGATTCAGTTGTCTGCCATGGGGCTGAGGCATCAGAGCTTTTCTTGGTTTTTATTTATTTATTTGATGGACAGAGATCACAAGTAGGCAGAGAGGCAGGCAGAGCGAGAGAGGAAGGGAAGCAGGCTCCCCGCTGAGCAGAGAGCCCGATGCGGGGCTCGATCCCAGGACCCTGAGATCATGACCTGAGAGAAGGCAGAGGCTTAACCCACTGAGCCACGCAGGCGCCCCCTGAGCTTTTCAAAGCCTACAGGAGATCCGGGGGTTCTGGTGTCGAGAGCCAGTAGCGAAAGGCAGAAAGCAACCCAGAGGCGCTCAGGGGCTAAGCTGCTAGCTGTGCTCAGGGACTGTGCCCCTGGGATACACCGCAAGGGAGGACGAGCAGGTCTCTACGAATCCCTTTAAACTGGTTCTAAATCTCCCGACACAGGTCTGACCACTCCCAGAAACCACCTTCCCGGCTTCAGAACTACTGTTACTCCTAATATTAGCAGTTTGATAAGAGTGTGTAGCCATGTTTTTATAATCTCTATTGGAAATTTTATTTATAGGGAGGCCTGGGTGGCTCAGTTGGTTAAGCGGCTGCCTTCGGCTCAGGTCATGATCCCAGCGTCCTGGGATCGAGTCCCGCATCGGGCTCCTTGCTCGGCGGGGAGCCTGCTTCTCCCTCTCCCTCTAGTCTGCCACTCTGTCTGCCTGTGCTCGCGCTCTGTATCTCTCTCTAACAAATAAATAATAAAATCTTTTAAAAAAAATTATTTATAGATGAGATGTTGTTTCCACTAAATGGAAAACCTTAAATACTAATCTGTCCGTGTACCTGATGCTGATCTTAAAGTCATGGCTGTCGTCAATAGAATCCAGCTCGAACCACCTGTAAATAAAACAGGCCGGATGCAGTGATTCAGGGACAAGGAACTTGATGTCACATCTGAGTAGTTTATTTCCAACACACAAGTATCATGTAAATTCATCTCAAGATGGTTTGCTTCATTTTTCAATGTAAACACGGTTTATGAAAACACACTAACAGCTCTGAGTTAGAATTTACACATAAATGATGACGGTAAGGTTAAGCCCACGTAATAGAATGTTTTTTTTTTTTTCTTCCAATTTATTTTCAGAAAAACAGTATTCATTATTTTTTCACCACACCCAGTGCTCCATGTAAGCTGTGCCCTCTATAATACCCACCACCTGGTACCCCAACCTCCCACCCACCCCCACGTAATAGGATGTTCTGATCCCTCAGCCATCCGTGTCCGTTAGAATCAACCGTGGGGCTTTTTTCAAAGCGTGGATCCCACCCACCAGATTCGAACTTGGCAGGTCTGGAGGCCCCACCAAGCATCCGTGCCTAACCTGAGGTGAAGGCCATGTATCAGCCTTGATGAGAAAGCCAGGAACAAGACCACAGGCTCCCGAAACAGGCAGAAGGGTTCAAAAGTTGGCTCAGTAGGTGACGAGACTTGTGGCTAAGCCATTTCTCCTCATGATCGCCTCTGTAAACTGAGGGGAGCAGTACCTCTGCAGCCGGTGTGTGAGTACTTCTGAGACCACCCTGAAATAGAGAATTAGCGGAAACACTGTCCTCATCGTGACAATTCTACTTCTGTTCCTGTTGTTCCTCAGACACGGAGTATACAGATTCAGCTCAAGTTTTTTCAGTGACAGAAAATGCTGAGGCCCAGAAGGGATCATCTGCTCCAGGCGACAGAGCGCCAGGCAGGCTCCAACCCCCGTCACAGCATCAAGGTTCAAACTCCTCTAAGTGAGAGAAACGACCAAGGTCTGCCTCCTCGTAGTAGACCGCAACCTGTGCTTTAGCGAGCTGCCTCTTTATGGGCTTTTGCTATGTCATCGCCTCCAGCTCCTCCCTACCCCATGGCCTTACTCTTGGGAGAAGGCTGGTTCAATACAAACTTTTCCACTCATTTTCTTACTCGCCCACCCACCTCTTACCTGCCTGTGGGAAGGGGAAAGGCAGCTACGGAGATAATGGCAAATCCTTAGCAATATGGCAATGATGTTGGGCCCGACCCTCCCCCTCAACGAGAATGTACGTCAACCTCGGGCCTCTTCCGTTCCCCCTCTGCTCTCCCCCCTTCTTACCGCCGGAAGCAGACCCCAGCCAACCTTGTAGGTGTACTTCAAACAGCAGAGCTACTCCTTAAATAACCGAGAACACATCGTCTTAATCAATTTTATTAGACTTCATTGATAAATAAATACAAGTGTTGTGAAACCACTAGCAATATAGTAAACTTTAAAGAATTTATTTCAATTTCACTCATATTTCTTGATGGGGAATATATACATTATTCACCAATAAATGCTTAATGCTTTAAATTTACAATTGCCCTATGTGCAGAAACTTGAAAAGTATTCCAAACGAAAAAAAAAGGTACAAAAAATTTGTCTCATAATTCAAAATATATTTTAAAACAATTATTTGCATAGCAGCCAAAACCTTGAACCACAAGTTGAGAACTGCCGTCTTAGAAGCTTAACAAAATGGTGACATTCTGACTTAATTATTTTCATTATTGACAGTGGGTGGAAACACGTGGCCCCTAAATCAGACAAGGCAGACGGAAGACAAGGATGGTTTCCCTTCTGGGCACGCAAAGCTCTAGCCTTGATTATTCTTTTTTATTTCATCTGTTTCAAACACAGACAACCGCTCCAACTTTAAAGAAAGTTTAAATGGACTTTGGGTATTTAATATTGGTGACACTTGCTAAGATTTAAGAACTCCAAATAATGAGAATCAGAAAATGACCCGCGATTTAAGAAAAACATCCGAAGGGACTGCCTACTGCATAGTGTCATCTGGTGGTCAACATTAATAGTGTTTCTGAATTAGGTAATTTTTCACAAACATAGCACCTCATTAAATATGTGGTAAACACGTGGCAATCACAAGAAGTGTTGGGAGACTATCCAGAGAGATATAATGTGATTCGCTTCACAGGACGATGCGAGACAAATCTCAAGCATGATGAGATCGGGAGCGCCATCTGCTGGTCCCTGTGCCCTCAGGGATGCCCAAGTGCAGTGCGCCCAGGTCAGTACGACTTGGTACTTGGCTTCCAAAATCCCGAGTAGCTAAACGTTGAAAGGGACTCCTGCTTTACAAATGATCCGTTGAATGTACTTGTAAAACTTAAAAAAACTTTCCAAAAGGTCCGAAGAGACAGAATTATTTTTACCTCCTCCCTCCGGGGAATTCTGTTCAAAAGACACCGAATGAACTCCGGCTTTAATTTCTTGTGAAGTTTTGGTGTAAAAGCGAATGTACTGAAATCCAGTAAAGTTGTGAACCTTCATCTAAATTAACAAAACAACTACTTATTTTGGTGAGTCTTCACAAGCTGTATTCTTGACCTGAAGAATCGCTTTTTTTATGCCGAGGAGATGGCGTGGTCTTCGTAGGAGACGGAGACGCAGTCCCGGGGGAGTCTGTTCCTCCGTCAGAAGTACTCGGGGATGAGGCCAGATAGGGAACCTTCTTTCTCCCAAGGAATCCTCCTCCTTCAAATCCCCCTTTCTTCCGCAATTCCACTTTATTTTCATTTTCTTCTTCTGAGGACCTTTTCTTGGATTCTAGACCTTCAGCTATTTTGTGCACTTCCAATCCACCATCTGATTCTCTCAAACTCTTCATTTCTGTTCCAGGAGACTTTCTCTCTGACACATTACACTCCCCTGTTGCCCGCTTTACTTCGGCTTGTATTGGACCCACGTTCCCATTTTCAGGGACACCTCTGTCTACATTTCTGTTCAAATTAACAGTCTGGAAGTCCCTGTAACTGTGGAAGCTCTCAGTTCTCCTTGCTCTTGCTAACAGGGGACTCTCTCTGTAAGGCCTCATGGAACCGTAAGTAGCTGCTTCGTGGATGGTTTCATGGTGCTGGAGCTGAAGGCTGAAAGAGAGTTTTTAAAAATTACAGTTTAGATTTCTGAGATGTTTCAGGGGCCTAACTCATTAAACTACCTGAAAAGACATTATTTAAATATATAAAGAATGATATAGGGGTGCCTGGGTGGCTCAGTGGCTTACAGCCTCTGCCTTCAGCTCAGGTCATGATCCCAGGGTCCTGGGATCGAGCCCCACATCGGGCTCTCTGCTCAGCGGGGAGCCTGTCTCCCCCTCTGTCTCTGCCTGCCTCTCTGCCCACTTATAATCGCTATCAAATAAATAAATAAAATCTCTAAAAAAAACAATTAAAAAAAAAGAATTTCTATATATAACAATTTACTTATTAAGACTCTTTATAGTATGTATTAGTGTTTTCATAGGTGTACGTGTATCAAATTACCAATGAAAATAATATATACATATTCAGTCCAGCTGGATTTCTGAATAACTGAAAAAAGTGATGGGGGGGGACCCTTTAAAAGTAATGCGGAACTAATATCTATCAGTATTTGGTCCTTAGTTCAAATTTCGGAATTGTTAAAAATGTGCTAGCTGGAAGATACACTAAGCCACCGTATTAAAAGTACACAATGACTAAATCCAAGATTAGACAGATGATGTCATCACTTTGATTAATAAGTCCCTGAGGCAACAGGAACAAAGTTCCACATACTATCCAAGGTGACGTGGTTTTTCTAATTTCCTTTGAATGAACTCTTGATTGCATAAAAGGCATCCAGACTGGCAGCAAGTCACAAAAGTTAAAGGGAAAATGTGTTTTTCTATGAAAAGAATCAGATATGCTTGCAGATGAGAAATTAATATTAAAAAAAAAAAAAAACTGAGTATCAGCATGAAGTTCGAATTAAAAACGTGCCTTGAACAACGTGGCTTCCAACAACTATGTGATTACGGGATCTCCCAATCTTCCCCAAAGCAACCAAGCGAACTCGAGACACAGTCCCAGACCCCCGCCCGCACCTGGAGCTGGACTCCCGGAGGCGGCTGTGCTGGAGCACGGAAGTTGCTGGACTGATGTTAGGAGTAGCGCAGCGAGATGTGCTCAGGTCGCACTGATCCAGTAACTTGAGCAGCTCCTCCTCAGTGGGACCACCTACATCTTGGGAAAACACAGCCTCATTACCATCACTGCCGTCAGAGGCTCACCCCGCGACGACGCGCTCTCGGCACGGAACCTACCCCTCTCTTCGCTTTTGTTCACCATGTCCATGGCCGTGGTCAGGTCCCACATCTGAATGCTGCCGTTCGTGTGGCCCGTGAACAGGTAGCGCCGCGGCCGGGAGCCCATCCTGCTCGAGCCCTCACATTCTCTCACCGTGAACGACGATATTGTTGTGCAGTCAACAGCCTGGATCTCACAGATTCTGCCGAAGACGGGGAACAGCTAACATTTTGTAAGCCAGATTTTTGAAATCAATTGTTTATGTGTGAGTGTCCTCTACATGTAAAACATTAAAGAGTTCGAGGCAAGTTGACAGAAATGAAATTTGAATGCTGTTTGAGTATAGAGAAAAGGCTCTTCTAAAACAATGTATTTGAATAACTGAAATAATACAATAATTTAAGTCACCCTTAAGAGAAAAACAGAAAGAAAAAAAAACAATAAAAAATTTTTTTAAAAAAAGAGAAAAACAGAAAGAACCTTGATAGGAATTGAGTAATTCTCTAAAAAGACGTTATAAAACTAAAAAGGCAGAAAGAAACAAAGCAACTAGGCATGAAACTAGAAAAGATCTTGAGAGGTCATTTAAAACTTATGTGCAAATAACAAGTCTGAAACCAGAAAAAAAATGTAGAGCTGTATGGAGAGATCTAAGTAGCACCCTTCATTAGGATAATATTCTTAACTTTTCTGAAGCATTTTTATAACGATTTCATTAATTTTCATTAAGGGTAAAAGAACCTGAGAACAAACAATTATCCACGTTTGACAAATAAGGAAACCAAGGAATAGTATCAGCAAATGATGTGTCAAAGTCATATAAGAGCTGAGTGAACTGCACTTAATTATTTATCCCAGACTACTTCAAAGCAGAGGGGGCTTATAAATAAAAAAAAATTAAAAAAGAAACAATTAGTACCAGGCAAATGCAAGGTCAAAAAATAAAGGAGGAAGGGGAAATACAATCCTTATCGATGTAAGAAACAAAAAACAGAATATGAAGCATAGCTGAGCTTCCTAGCAGGCAGGGCAAAAAGTGGTAAGGGGAGAGGGGTTAATTACTAGATGGCCACATATAGTGATAGAGGCTGTCCTAGTCTCATTCCCAATCTAAGGGAAAAGTTTTCAATATTTCACCAGAGTATAAAGTGTACTATAATTGTTTTTATAGGTATTATTTTCAGATTAAAAATAATCTGTCATTTTAAGTACAAGATTCCTTTTCTTGAAGTCAAAAATGGGTGAACTATCAAATGTTTTTTCTGTGTTTATCAAGATAATTACAAATTTTTCTTGATATAGTGAATTATATTTAATACCTGTAAATTGATATAAAATATTTCATAAATCTAGATTACTGTTTACATTTAAAATAAAGTGAAATGAATAAATATAAACCTATCTGCTTGAAAACAAAGATGATTTTGCTTTTTGTTTTTTTCTATGGGCTAGATTCCTTAGAATAACTCCTTCCTTTAAAACGCTGACAAAGTTTGTTCACTGCCCACTTTCAATAAAACCTTTTCATTTTACTTCCCATTCTTAAGAACCTGAACTATCTTTAAACAAAAGCCTTGCTTCACATTAGCTTCATAAAGGGTTGATTTCCTATTCAATTCTGTAAAATAATTTCTGGTTATTTTTATAAAATATCTTTTCCGCTGGAATCATAAATGTAAAAA
Organism: Neogale vison; assembly: GCF_020171115.1. Taxonomy (NCBI): domain Eukaryota; kingdom Metazoa; phylum Chordata; class Mammalia; order Carnivora; family Mustelidae; genus Neogale; species Neogale vison. The sequence continues at coordinate 15,756,122 of NC_058100.1, forward strand.
TTATAAAATTTATTTTGTTATACAGATTATAATTGCTTCTAACACTCTGCTACTGTTTACAGTAACAGAAAAGGGGTGCCTGGGTGGCACGGTTGGTTGAGCTTACGACCCTTAGTTTAGGCTGGAGTCTGATCTTGGGGTCACGATTGAGCCCCACGTCAGGCTCCCCACTCAGTGCAGAGCCTGCCTGGGTTTCTCTCTCCTTCTCCCTCTGCCCCTCCCTCTTCCTGCTTGATCGCTCTCTCTCTATTTATTTATTAAGTAAATAAATCTTTAAAGTAACAGAAGAGGGGAGACACACTAGAATTGAACAAGACTCTGAAATACTACATCGTTAGAGGATGTTATGCGGCAGTTTTAATAAATGTTTGGCAACATCTTCACTGAATATGCAGAGAGCACAATAAATCACAATGACTTATAACATTTCTCAAGATAGTAATTCAACTTCTAACTACATCACAGGCTTCTAATACATTTTCTTTAAAAAAACAAGGTGACAAAAAGATAGTTTAGTACATAAAAATCATTCTCTGGCATCAATTCATTTAACTGCTGAGGACTACATGCAATGAACTTTGATGGAAGAAAATATATCTCCAAGAGATTATTCTTTAAAATATCAGAGCCCATATGCTGAAGGGTAAGAGTATCAGTAGCATTTGTTAACATTTATATGAAAATCTGTAAACTTCTTAATGACTACTAACAGGAATTCTACCTTTTTCACTTGTTTGGCCTGCAAAAAAAATTTTAGGTTTTTATTTTTATTTATTTTATCTAAGATGTTATTTATTTATTTGACAGAGAGAGACACAGCGAGAGAGGGAACACAAACAGAGCGGGAGAGGGAGAAGCAGGCTTTCCACGAAGCAGGATGCCTGATATGGGGCTTGATCCCAAGATCCTGAGATCATGACCTCAGCTGAAGGCAGATGTTTAACGACTGAGCCAACCAGGCACCCAAATCTTAGGTTTTTAAAGAAGAGAAACGTACAGCAGCTCAATCTGTGTGAAGCTACATGTAATAATTTAAAAGAAGTAAAATTTCACTCAAATGGAAAAGGAAGGGGAAACTGACTTCCATTGTGCATCTGTTAGTGCCAGGGACCACATAAGATACTTCATGTTTTTAACTCATTTTATCTTACAACATCTTGCCATGGTAGGTGAACTTTATAAAGAAACTGGGGCGGGGGGGAGGGCTCAGAGAAAAAAAGCAACAAGTTGAATTTTCATGGCTAGTAAGAGCAAGTGCCAAAATTAGGATTTAGTCCAACTCTTTGCCATCAAATTCATGACTCCTTGCTCTGTAACTTGTCCTTCCCTATCCACAGCATGCTTGAACATCTAAATAAACGCTAGAGGATACGGACTAAATACTGTCTTTATTTTAAGCTAAAATGATCACAAGATCATGACTAGATTTCTTTTTTCAACAATTTGTTTCTGGTAGCACTCTTTCATCAATGTGCCAAATTATTCAAGAGGTTTTTTAAGACAAAAGTGACTTCTGAATATAAACACCTCTACAATAAAGTTTTACCTTTTCCCAGTCGATGAGAGTCTTACGAACAGTTTGTTGGTGATGGGAACAACCTTCTGGATAAACACCTGTTGATCATCCCGCTCTCCAAAAGGCCCTGGGTTAGGAAACAGAAAAAGACAAAACAAGTTAATTGAAATTCGGTTGGTTTCACTGAACAAAAGGAACGTGAATATCAATACCAAAGAGGAAAAAAAAAGAATTTTCCATGCCTATCCCTATATGGCATTGTGTATTCCACGTCTAAGTCAGACAACAATAAAGGGCTTTGACAAGTACTCCAACTTGCATTAAACCTTTCTTAGAGAAATACATAATATCTCAAGTTATATTTTATGCACTACGGCCATTAAAGCTGAAGGCATTAATTTGCGTAAGACTATACATCAAGAGTAATAGAAAGAGACGTGTTAAAATAAAGGCTCTACATGTTTTATCTTTGAGAATGTGCTCAGTTTCTTATAACTTCAGAAAAAGAATATAGAAGTAAAATTATGTATTATGGATCTTACTCTTTTTTGCAAAGCCACATGCAAACTCTTAATAAAGTGCAACTGCATTAAACAGAATTTAATTAATTTTAAAAATTAATCAATCAGAAACCTGCTGCATTCTGCAAGGTTTTCCATATGAAAAAAGGATTCAATTATTTTTACTTGATTGTACTTGGCAAGGCAGGTGACTAGCTCATAGTCACCTCATTTTAGAAAGATTCTGAACAATATAAAAAGAAGTATTTCATGTAAAACTTAAACATAAAATTCTAATAATTCTCGTTTTCATACTCGCTAAAATAATACCAACTCGTTATTCACAAAAAGTTTGTGATGTATGAAACAATTTTACCTTATGTGAATCACACCTAATTAGTAAATGGAACATCTTTATTAGGTAGCAAGTACCTACACACTATGCTCACTGTGTGCCACAGAAAATGCTTCCCAAGTAACTCATTTTAGTCATCTTGACAACCACAGAAGGGATACACTATTATTATCTTCATTTTACAGATGAGAAAAGCAAGGCATCAAGAGATCAGGGAACCAAAGACCTCACGGGTCCTGCCTAAAGGAACTGGAGTCACACCCAAGACATCTGGCTCCTCGCGAGGCTGTGCAGGGGCTCAGCGACTGGACCGTCTTCTGCAGTCTGATTCTGCTGAGAGGAAATGACGGTCCTCACTCAATAACCCATAACCAAAGTCAAAATAGCAGTGACGAATACAATAACCAGGAACGAGGGTTCTGGGACTGTATCTTCTCTTCCTTCAACCTTTACCTTCATGGGAGATTCCCACATAAGTTTTCGTACCTCAATGATCTACACCCCCCATCCCGAGCTTCAAGTTTCTCCAACTCCTCTCCCCAAACTGGCTCCTTCAGAGCACAAAATGCTCTCAGGCGTCTATCTTCAATGGCGAAGAAGGAGCAGGGAATCAGAAAGACTCAGAATCTTCTGAACTTCTGCCTCGGAACTTCTTGCTTTCTAAGTCGCTCCGTTCTTGGTTTCACAGCGGCCTCCGATCTGGATTACTCAGCTGCCCGCTGCCGTCCAGATCCCACCCACAGGAGCCTCTGAAGCTGGACTTCCTGCTCTGTTCCACTAACGAGAATGTCTAGCTCTTAAAATATTTTCTTAAAGAACTATGGGGGGGGGAATCTCCCTTCCCTCTTTCAAGTATTTCACAAAGTTATTGTCACTTACAGGGCTCTTCCAGAACATCTATTTATTCACATTACACATGTTCTCCCTGATCCGACATTCCATGATCGGACCCTGCCCTTCCACCCAGTCTTACGCCCTACAATTCTTACCCACGTCCCAGCAACTACTAATGACCTTGACATTTTCTAAACGTGCCAGGTTCTCTGGGCCTCCATCCCTCTAGCATTCTGTTTTCTCTGCCAGTATTGTCCCGATCCGCTAACATTCTATACCTTCGTGTCTCAGCTCAAAGTTTTAGTCCAAACATTAAGACCTCATCAGTTTCCTTCAATGTTAAGTGGCCATAATCTACCTCATAGAATTCTCAGGGAGATTAACCGGGACTACGGTAGGCCGCAACACCCAGCACGGAGACGAGCACTATCTGCCCTGGGTGCCTCGCTCCAGGTAACTGTTTGCTTTTTATCCCCACTGGTCACTGCACTGCAACTTGAGGTTCACTGCATTTCTTTTTTTTCTTTTTTTTTTTTAATATTTCTAATACTTGGAGCAAAGACACTCAATGTAATTGTTGATGCTGTAACTTAACCCTGCACAATGTTGTATGTCAATTATAGCTCAATAAATCAGGAAAAAAATATACTGATGAGATAAAACTAAACTTTCAGTGCCTCGATCACATAGAAAACTGGGTCACAGAGCAATTAGTTCAAATCACCAAAACCAAGTGTTTCTTTGAAAAAAACACTAAGACTGTGGTAGTACAATTCCCATAAGCAGCTTGTATTTTTTTCAAAGATAACTATTTTGAGGGGCCCCTGGGTGGCTCAGTGGGTTAAGCCTGTGCCTTCAGCTCAGGTCATGATCCCAGGGTCCTGGGATCGAGCCCCGCATCGGGCTCTCTGCTCAGCAAGGAGCCTGCTCCCCCACCTTTATCAAATAAATGAAATCTTAAAAAAAAAAAAAAAAAGATAACTACTTTGAAATCTTTACCGTGAAAGCATATTCTGGATGGACATATATTTAAATGTTCCACATAAAACAAATCTGGTAAAAGACCTCTCACATACTCCCTATTTTCCATCAGTGCTACAATTTCTGCTTATTCAAAAAATGACCAGACAGGCACAGGAGTCAGTGAGCGGGTCCTATAGAACTATTAAAAGTACGTGAGACGCAATGTATATCCAGTAGAGATTCTTCCAAAAGTGCCCCTGGGGAAAATGATTGTCTCTGTGAATACTGTGTGTGTGTGTGTGTGTGTGTGTGTGTGTGTGAGAGTGAGAGAGAGAGAGACAGAATCCACATCCGCACGTGTCATATGGTGTCGTGACGGACAAGTCACACCAACTTCATATACTTTTTGCTGAAATCAGAGCGTATCCACTGAGACGTGCTATTATCATTTCCTACAAGCCACTGCGATGCCACCAAGACAACTGCTAGCACGTAACACAGCCAGCCCTTTGCCAGCTTCAAAATTTTATGTTCAGATTATTAGCAATAAAAGGTGTCAAATGCGCACCGCTATCCTGCCTTTATTTATTTTTTTTCCCTATCCTGGTTTTTAATTACAACCTAAAGTGGTTAGCATTTGGAGGTATTATTTTAATAAGGAAATGATAAACAGATGAAAACTCTGCTCTCAACTTTTTAAACAAAAAAAGGCTATAATTTGTGAATTTATAGAACTAAGAAACACATTAAATTTCTTTTAAATGAGTTTCAAAACTGAAGTGAAAAATTTCTATTTGAAACTCAGTTTTAGGTTTCTACTACAGTTAACATACTACTTCTGCATTGCCCACAAAGTACTTGAAAATGCCCCCAAATTATCTAACCCACCTATGTCATTTCCAGAGGAATAGCTTCCGTGACTTTCCGTCTCCTCCAGAGACAGTATCTTGAACGACGCTAACGGGGTAGACCCTGGCTGAGTAGAGATCATGCCTCTGAACCGTGTTACCGTCCATGTCCGGACGTGATTATTGTCGGCACACACTAGGAAAGAAAACAAAAAATAAGTTATTAAATACAGATTATAAAAGCATCAACAAAATCACTTTTATAAACAAATTTTAACTTTTTAAACTATAATCTTGGATAAATCACAGCATATTTTGAATGGCCGATGACCTATTTATCCTAAACTTATCCTAAAGTTATCCTAGCCAACAAAATTGAAAGAACTGAATACAGTTTACCTTGCTACAAATCTAAGGAATGTGAGTAAATCCATGGGTCCTTATAAAATTTAGCCTGTTGAGTATAAACGTAAAAAAGGTTAAAAAAAAAAAAAAGGTGTATGCAAGACAAAAGATGCTAAATATTATTCTGTTCTGTGGCTAAACTACATAGTAAATGAGTTGTGCAGTTTATTTTTTTTCAACCACTGAAACTGCTTCTGTTAAATATTAAACAACCTAGATCAGGAGTTCCTGAAAATTTACTGCCACAAATTACGTTTGTCAAAAAGCTTGTATCGCCCACTCATAGCTATATTAAGGAAAATTAAAATAAAGAAGTATTTTTATATAAAATGGGAGGCTGCATTTAAGAAACATACTCCAACTAGCTTTTTTTTTTCATGTAAACAATATTAAGTGGATATATATTGAGATATCTAACAAGTATCTGACCTCTATTGTTTTTTTGATCTAAATACTCCTTTAGAAAATATAAACCAGCAACTGATATTAATGTAAAAGAAAAAAAAGTACATTTGTGGCATTCCTTATTTAAAAAACGTGCTTTTAGAAAAAAAAATTAAAAATAAATAAATAAATGTGCTTTTGTGGCATTCCTTTTTAATGGAAAAATGCAATTTATTTGGATTCCAGAGAATGTGCTATTATTAGCAATGAGCTATGACTTCACCAGTAAATACTAGGAAAGTATCCAAACTTTCATATATACACACCTTTCCTACTGGGTAAATGGCCACAGTTGCAAATTTGAAACAAAACTTAAGAAATTTAATTTTAACAAATAGCAATAAAAATTCAAAGTATCAGTGTTACTTATGTAACAAAATTCTCATGTCTCAGGAAACTGGTTTCTAGTGAAAAAGGAGACATTTAGTTCTAGGCTGTTTAATCAACTTCATGGAAAATAATTTCCTGATTTCACTCTTATGTTTACCAGGATTCAGAAAAATACCTTTAAAAAAAAAAAGAAAATACCTTGAACACTTAAAGTGATTCCACAGGCAATTATGGCTATTTAAGTTTCTATTTAAGACATGAAAACTAACACTATCAGAAAAAAGAAATGTCGTTACATACATGTTGGTATCCACCAGGTGGCAGAATAATGTAACTGAGTTAACATAAAATACTCTAGATTTTTAGCTCACCTGGACATTTTTCTTGACAAATTTATTTAAACTTCAAACCTACAAGAAATATTTGATGTTAAAATGCAGATCATACTATGTAGTTCTCTGGAACCTCATCCTGCAGGAACCTCATCACCATCAAAACAACAGCACTTAGGAGTCTAAGTATGGTCATTTGAACATCACAATAACCTTGGCAAAACAATCTTATTTTCTCACAGGATCCAATTACCTCATTTTACGTAACATTTATTCAACATCTTTTATGTGTCAAGAAATATGGTAAGTGTTGAAAACAGAGTCAAAGAGCTTCTTCTGCTACGGTAAGACTGACATTCTAGCAGAGGGAGACAGACGATAAATAAGCAAACAAAACAATGATTCAGTGATAAGTCTATGAAGAAAACCAATCGAGATGATGACAGCAAAAGCGACCTGGAGAGACGTCTGGCTAATGGGACTGGGTGGCCTCACTGAGGAGGTACTGGAAATGGACCTGAGTGACAAGAAGGCAGCCACACAAGTATCGAGGGGTGAAACATTTCTAATAAAAAGAAGTGCAGGGGCGCCTGGGTGGCTCAGTGGGTTAAAACCTCTGCCTTTGGCTTAGGTCATGATCCCCGGGTCCTGGGATCGAGCCCCCATGTCAGACTCTGCTCAGCGGGGAGCCTGCTTCCTCCTCTCTCTCTGCCTGCCTCTCTGCCACTTGTGATCTCTGTCTAATAAGTAAATAAAATCTTAAAAAAACGAAGTGCAGAAGTTCTGAAGCATTTTTAACAAATCCAAAAGCCAAAGGGTTAGGGTGATGTAAGCAATGAAGAAAGTTACACGAAGGGCAGAGAGAAAAAGAGGCTTGAAAAGAAGACAGGACCCGTAATAGGAAAAACCCTATTAGTTTATTTATCCTGCACTCAACAGGAAGCCATGGGGAGTCAGCAAGGTTTACATTTTTAAAAGATATTTCTGGCTCTACCTACCATAAGGAACATGAACCACAGAGAGGCAAGAGAGAAACAGACAAAAAAAAACATCTGAGCTCAGTGACCTGGGGGAGAAATGAGAAAAGCTACCCGGCTGGCAGCAAAGGACACCGAGTGATCAGATCTGTGACATACGCTGAAGCAAAGCTAAAAGGACTTAGTGACAGATCACACATTTGTGGGGGGTGTGAGAAAGGGAAGGACCAGGAGCGGTTCCTAGGTCTTCAGCTTGAGGAAATGAGCACTGGTCGTACTGTGTACTGAGATGGCTTCTGAGAGAAACAGCGCAAGTACTGTTTATCCAGGTCAATTCTGACATGTCTGTCCAACCAGAGACCTGTATACCCGACATATACAAGTCTGGAACTCTGTGAATGGTCACAGGTGAAGAAAAAGTCTGGGGGTCCCTGGCACACAGATGGTCACACTCAAGTCACCAAGAACAGTACAGACAAGGAAGAATGGAGAATCGAGGAAGAGCTCTGAAGCACCCAACACCGAGTAACTGGCCAAAAGAGGAGGAACCAACAAGAGTGTGACGAGGACTCTTCAGGGAGGCCGGTGAGCTGCTTAAGAAAACCTAAAGAGGAGAGAGATGGATTGTTTGGGGTGGGGGGGACATAATTATACTCAAAACCACTTGACTTTTTACTCAAGCAATTAAATATCAATAAAAGCACACCCATCCACCCACCCATCCATCCATGGACAAGGTATTTCAGCCCCATGAGTATTTACTTAGACTGCAGATTAGTCAAAGATGCATCACCTTTTCGTATGACGTAGTCTTCCAATAAACAATAAACTTGATAGATGAAAATGATGCTTATAAAAAGTTTAAGTTAGGCACGAAGTGATCTACAAAAGATTTAATATAAAAGCAAACTCTCCTGATACACCTGACTCAAAAGAAAATTAAAGCCTTTTAGAAATTTCATATACAGTGAACCTCATCAATGGAATTTTACTGTGATCATAGTGTGAGTGTCACACTCATTAAGCTTAAAACTCTGTGTCATCTAAGTGTCTAATGAGAATCGACATTTAAAAAAAAACCTAATGACTAAGGAACAACGAACGCAAAAAAATGTAATTTTCCTCAAATACTCTGCCAGGAGAACAAAATATTAGAATAGAGAGTAAGTAAAAGATATGCTCAACTCTTTACTAGATTTATGTATACTACGATCGGGCAAAATTAAAAATAAATTTTCTTTAAAAAACAACCGTAACATTTCTTCAGTTATTAAACTTTCCTACCATTTCTTTTAATGTGCTTTTCTCACAGACACCAGTGTTTTTTCTCTTCTTTCCATTCACGGAGTCTAGAAAATTGCACCCCGGCAAACGAGGTTTGAAGGGGACAGAGCTCCTCCCCAGGACTTTACCTGACACCAGGTGCTTCTCGGACAGCATGATTTTCGTGACAGGACTTCGGTGAACGGTGAAAGTCTGAAAAAGCTGCGGGCCCGAGCCCACCGTCTCCGGGTGCTGCACGATCACGCGCACGGCGCCGGAGCTCGTACCGTAGGCGATCTCGATCCAGTTCCCAGAGACACCTGCGCGAGGGCGGAAGTTGAAAGGGGGCACATCAGACGACGACACAAAGCCGCCCTGGGGGAAAAGCGACAGAGCTGGATTCGGCGCTCTCGCGAGCCCCAAATCCAGCCCGGCACAGACACCGCGTGAAAATCGTTACTTCCTGCGCGAGTCCTTTCCCAGCCCCCACCCCCACCATGGACTCCCCACCCCCACCCCCCCGCCGCGGGACTGGTGCAGCCCCCCCCACCCCGCGCTGCCCGGGGGGTCCATCGCCGTCACTCTAACACCCGCTCCTCTGCTTCTCCACTCGTCCCTGACAGGGACTCAGTCACAACCACCTTTTTATTTGTACCGCCTTGCGGAGTGCCTGAGACATGGCAGGTCTTCTACAAATGTTTAAAGAATTAGTAAATCGGACACGCTAAGTATTTCCTAGCAGTGTTTCTACAGCAATATTCCATTTCCACTTCTAGCCTGGAATAACCATGCGTTTTACTTTTACTCTTGTTATATTATTGATTCTTTCTTGAATACTCATGTATATACTATTTAACAGATTCAAAACACTTAGCTCTGAAGCAAATACGCCCATGACCTTGCTCACATCACACTCACCTCCCGTGTGTCTAACTCCGCACAGCTCACTGTCAAGCTCACCTGTGTGTGTGTGTGTTTTAAAGACAAGTGTCCGGACTCCATTACATATTTAAGGATAGAACGGAGTTCAGTGACCACTATACTTAAGATGTTCACAGATAATCTTTTAGCTTTAATAGTTATTCTGCCGGATTCACCTGAAAACACCTGAATCAGAAGAGAAGGAACACACCGCAGCAAACGCTTCTAACCTAAGAAGTCACCCCGTTCTCCCCCTGCCACCGCCAAGGTTTTTCCTCCCTTTTTAATTTGGCTGAAAAGAAAAGCACATCTCGTTCTACAGCAGAGGACAGCAAACTTTCCGTAAAAGGCTAGATGGCAAATATTTCAAACTTTCCACGCCATACTATCTGTCACAACCACTCAACTCTGTCAACTGCTGCACAAAAGCAGCCAACACACAAGACCGTGTTTACGGACCCATTTTAGCACAAGACAGCTGAAATCCTACTGTAATATTAATCAAAATCATCTGCATACATTAGAATATTTCCACTGAAGATCGCTTCTTCAATAAATTCAATAAAGTGAAGATTTTATAGGAGTACCACAAATATATTAATATTGCTAGACACATTAATATTTCCTATAATTCATGACAGATAAATTTTAAATTTCCCACTTACGTCTTCTTTCGAACTAGAATGTAAAAATGTAAAAAACACAAAAATTCTTAATAAAATTTCATTGCAATGGCCTTGGAAAGATTGAAAGCTACAGATACTAATCCTCCAAATAAAATGTGTTTTTCCATAACAAATTAAAATCTTTCCAAGGAAATAAGGCAATTTCCAACAGAGATTAACAGTCTGAAAGCTTTCTCACTTTCAGTTAAAAAAAAATAAAAAGCTCCCAATTTCAAAACAAAATCACCTACAGGAGGTAGAAGGTAAATGTACAGATTTTTTTTTTTTTTTAGTAACTTCAGCTAATACTGCAATGTTTTACTTAACTATAACTCGGAAGAGGAAAAGTCCTCATTTCCCACCTCAACTTTTGCTTGTTTATGGGTCATGTTTGGCTTCAATACATGACCAAATATAAACTTCAGACTGAGAGATGATACCCTCCAAACTGCAGGTCTCAAAAAGAAACTATCATTAGTTTTAGCATAATAAACCAATAAATAAACATACATTCTCAAAAAAAGGTCAAGAATTTGTAAGAGTTTTGCCAGGTACTAACTTGTCTTGGGTGTGAGGTACACGCTCAGCGCCGTAATGGCATCATTTGAAGGATCGTGGTAAAGCTCGGTTACAAGAAGATCATTATCCTTCATTCTCAAAGGGAACTTCTGCATATCTAAAACATAAACATTTTGAGTATTAAAATAGTGCATCTATTTAAAATTTTAAAAAAGCAGTATTTTATTTTTAAAAAATCATATTAAATAGGACCAGGCTACATGGCCACAAACTTACCTATGTAGTATATTGATCCATTGTTACATCCCAGTAGCAGGAATGAGCCAGCAGTGTCGTAACTCGTTATAGGAACAACATCTTGAACCTGACGTAGGGAGATTAATATTAGATGTTAGGTATTAATTATCATTTACATTTCCTGCTCAATTTGCCGAAAATTTTGACTCTTAACTAAAACAAAACAAAACACTCACTAAGGCCGTCTGACTAACTGAGTAAAGCAAGGAACTCAATCATGAGTTCGAGCATCATGAGTCTGGGCGCCACATGGGGTTTGGAGATTACTTAATTAAAACAAAACAAAACAAAACAAAAAAAACAACCAGGGGGTCCTGGGTGGCTCAGTAGGCTAAGCCTCTGCCTTCAGCTCAGGTCATGATCTCAGGGTCCTGGGATCAAGCCCCGCATTGGGCTCTCTGCTCGGCGGGGAGCCTGCTTACCCCCCACCCTCTGCCTGACTCTCTGTCTACTTGTGATCTGTCAAATAAATAAATAAAATCTTTAAAAAGATAAAATAAAATATTAAAAAAAAAACCCTAATATCTAAACAGTGCTTAGAAAGTTACTTTTACACACAAACGCACTCCACAGGGAACTCTGAAGAACTACCAGTACAGATCCCTGGATAATTCATCACCATGTCTTTGACAAGATGCTGTTCTCTACCTTCCTTCCACCGAAGACCCTACCTCTGTTTCCTAGGAAATGGCAAGACAAAAATTCCCCCTAAACGTTTATTTTCTTAAAGTACTAGAATAAAACAACAGCTACCTAAGCAAATCGGTCCAGTTAAAAATTAATAACTGCCTGTATCTGTGCTACAAGAAAAGGGAAGGGCTCATTTCTTCCTCAAAACAAACAACTGATGTGTTTTAGAGCAGGGGCAATTAAGCAAGATGAAAGTGACTCTTCCCTACTCAGGGCTAGGCAGGAGATGCCTGGGCAACTGCAGAGCCGACATTTAAGTGAACTAAATAGCCCAGAGAAGGAGAAAGCGGACTGGACGAGGGATGTGAGACTTCACACTTGCTCCGTAAGAGCTCATCAGCTTGAGGGCGAGAAAGAAACCTGAGAGCAAGAGCTGGAAGGAAAGAGCATCACAGTGCAATGGGCTGTAGCGGAGTGTGCGATCCCATCAGAGGAGGGAGCCTTCTCTGCTCGGTCCCACGCGGGGAGCAGGGCAGAGATCACAAGAGTTCAGGAAGTGAAACTTGAAAATCGAAGAAGTCGAGTGTGAGGTAGGTAGGGAAGGGCATGCCTGACAACACCGAGTGTGTCAGCGCACCATCTGGGTCCCTTCTAAATAAAAGGAACACGTTTAACCGAAAGCTAAAATTTGGAAGTAATGATTCCGAGAAAGCTGGAGACACATGACCCTCGCTTCTATGTGACCCTTCTGGGGTCACACACAGAAATAGCACAGATTCAGTTACCACCCCCTGTGCTGACCCCAGGGCAGGGTCTCATCAGAGCCAACAAGTTCGTGGAGAGCTACATAGAGCTTTTCACTCATATGATCAAAGACGTCTGGAGAATAGGGGGAAGACAACTTTAACACCAGTGACCAGTTTCCTCAGGCCAAGTTCATTCCTTGGGTTCTAGCACTCCAGGAAGAGCTTCACTCACTACCCCAGAATCTTCAGAGTGGGAAGATGGAGACAGATAAGGGCACGAGATTCCTGTCCCTTTAGGTCCCCTTTCAATGCAAGCGGCAGCACCTGCAGGATCCCAGGGCACAGCTCAGACAAACATTTCTACCGTTTGTTCTCCAGAATCACGGGCTCCAGGGTTCGAGCCTCCCCACTTCTCTTTCTGCAACCCTTGACCCAACTCCTGCTCTGCCTTCAGGCCTCCCCCTCAGTACAAGAGTACGGAGAAAGCAGGGGACGAGTGAGGTTACAGGAGTTGGGAATGAGTTCTTCTCTCCCAGCGTAAGCGAGTCGGTCACTCTGTGGCCTCCTCCTCTTCACCCGAACAACTTGGCATGGAGAACCTGAGGAACTTACTAATGCAGGTATGTGGCTGAGTCAGGACGGTCACAAAGCTATGATGAGGTAGACTTTCCCTCTCAGGCAGCACACAGTGATGATCTCTCTTATGTGCAAAATTAAATGATAAATAATTTGAAAACAATCAGTCTAAAAAAAAAATCAATCTATGTTCCCAAGCAATACAAGGCCCCTAGTCTTTCAACCACAGTCTCTACCTCGGTCATCATCATTTTTAACAGCATGTTTTAACCCTCATCCATGACTTACTAAATAATCACTTATTTAGATTTACCAGCCTATCGATTTCTCTGCTGATGTTTATTTCATCCCAGTCCTTTCCCTTCAAGGTATAAATAAATATCCCTCTTATCAAAGGGCATTTAGTTTCTTTTATTTATTTTTGATGGAGGCAGCGGGAGGGAGGGAGGAGAGAGAACAGGAGCAGGGGGAGGGACAGAGGGAAGAAAGACAGGGGGTGGGGCAGACTCCCCAGTGAGCAGGGGAGCCTACCAGGAGGGGGCGGGGCCTGGGTCTCAGATTCTGAAATCATAATCTGAGCCAAAATCAAGACTCAGAACCGACTGAGCCACCTACACGCTCCAAAGAGCATTTCTTTAGTGGCTTTTTCATTCAAGATTAGAAGTTTAAGCAAAAACAAGAACAAAAAACATCTCTAAAAAATCAATTTTCTTTTTTCTTTCTCAAATCAGGTAAAATGATTTTATAAAATTTTCACTAAGATCTTAATGAGGGCTTAGTCAGTGAAGCATCTGCTTTCGCCTCGGGTCATGATCTCAGGGTCCTGCGATCAAGCACGCGTCAGGCTCCCTGCTCAGCGGGAAGTCTGCTTTTCTTTCTCTCTCTGTCCTCTCCAACTCCTGCTCTCTCCCTCCCTCCTTCCTGTGCTAATAAGTAAATAAATTCTTTAAAAATAAAATAAAATCCTACTGAAGCTGTCCTAGGGAGCCTGGGTGGCTCAGTCAGTTAAGCTCCTGATTGTGGCTGAGGTCCTGATCTCAGGGTTCTACGATGGGAGCCCAGCACGGGGCTCCACGCTGGCTGTGGGGCCTGCTTAAGAGTCTCTCCCTCTCCGCCCCTCCCACCTTATGGAAGCTGTGCTAATAAAAACCGCTACACCAACAATTTCACAACAGCCTGCAGAACTGACACACACACACACACACACACACACACCCTCTCTTAGTCATCTGATTTACAGACTTCAAATCCATCTTGATGTCTGTACAACAGTGGTCCAGTGCACTCTGTGTGTTACTCATGGGCGGAGCCTTTGCTGAAGGCCAGACAACCTACTCAACCAGAGTCACACAGTCAGAGTCACGGCCGTCCCAGGAGTCAGCCTCAGGACAGGAGTGTCGGGTAAGATCTGCGTTTCAGTCGCTGAGACTTCATTACACACGGTCTCTGCTCTGCACTACGACGAAATTCATCCACTGGCCTGTGAGGCTTGTTTGCTGCATGAATGCTCAACCTTCCCAAGGTCTCCGTGAAATGCAGAACAAACCTGCTCTGTCAGATACCTTCTGAACTCATGCGGGTACCAAACAAGAAGCAGCGGGTTACACCGGGAACTAAAAGCTTAAGAATGAGGGATGCTGGTACAGTTCCCAGAATCCCAAAGATACGAAAGCTTTTACATGTAGTTTTGAAAACACTGGTTAAAAAAAAAAAAAAACAAAACATAAGGAAGCATGTTCTTTACCTGAGTGGTTTCACAGATGCTATAGCCTCCCTCACCTGCTAGAAGCTTTGACTTAACAGAATTAGTCAAATAAGCTACCTGAAAGCAAATCTTCCATTAATTGTAAAAATTAACATTCCTCCTTACAGAAGTATCAGCAGCTGAAGAATCCACCCACCTTTCTTCGACCTGCGCTCTGGATCCACTGAAACCAGCCCCCTTCCCTACACTTCTCAGCCCATCACTGTGTGTGACAACCATTATGCCTCCTGCTGTGCCTATACGGAAGGCGCACTCCAGCTAATATTTTTTTTCCTACGAACAGGACTTCTTTCTCTCATCTAACATAAAACCTAATTTTCTCTCACCATCAGCCCCAGATCTCGGGAATGCTGCTCTCTAAGCTCAACTCATCACTGACACTCAACCACCATGTATTTCTACCTGGACTGTAACATCCCGATCAACCCATCACCCATCACCTCTGCTGAGCATCCGGGCATCTGGGCCACAGGCGCGTTTCTTCTCACTCTCCACTAGTCTCCTGGCACCTTACCGGACATACTGACCGCCCTTACAGCTCGCTGTGTCCTAGATCTGACACTGTCACCTTCAAGTCAGATCACTGACTTGAAGTTCTCAGGATCACTGAGAACTTCTTCTTGTCAGTTCTGCAGTCAGAACTGCTTCTTGTCAGTTCTCAGGATCACTGAGAACTGTCCCAACTCCAAAATTTTAAATTAAGTCTTTGACCACAACTTCCTATCTTCCCAACAATTCTCCTTCCCGTCAGGTGGTCAGTCCGCATCAACATCCGTCAGTCCCGACGTCCCTGCGTCCCGCCCTGCCTCACGGCCCCGAGCAGTCACGGACAACCTCACACGGCTCTACCCCCCGAGCCCCTACAAACGTTCGGTTTCTCATCTCTGCAACCCCTGATCCCTACGGCCGCTTCTTTCTCTTCCTTGGGATTTCCCTTCTTCAGCACTCCTTTCTTCCTCTGTCAGAGCAAGACGTAGCTCTGGTCTCTGCCGGGCAAACCCCTCTACACGGTTTTGAATCTCACTCGCTCCTGACTTCCACGGGACTAGAAATCCTCTCCACTTTCACCCTGCGAGGGCGTCCTCCGACAGCGCCCCTCTGACTACAAGCACGCTCGAGCCTCCCGCATCCGAGAGAAAACATGCAACAAAGCAATGAACATCTTCACCACCATCTAGCCTCACTCCTTAAGCTATCACTGTTTCCCTGCTTTCCTTCACCAAACTTCTAGAAAGGTTAACTCTGAATGTGCTGTCTCCAACCTCTGATCTTAACTCCTCAGCTCCCACAATGTGGCTTTCTCCGACCCAAAGCTAATTATATTTGCCAATCATATCCTAGACTAATGTCATTTCAATCGTGTCACATATGTCCCTTTGTGGTTTCCTATCTTGTCCCCTGAAATGCTAATGTTTCCCAGAGTTCTAACTCTGTCTTCCTACGTACATCCACTTAACAGAAAACCTTATCCATTCTTATTTTTCAGCTATCACGGAAGTGTTGTAGTTTCCAAGTAATTTCTTTCTAGCCCTTTCTGGCTCCTAAGTGCCAAAGGGGTACTCCCCAAATGTGTAGTGAACACCTGAACTCAGATACCCTCAGGAATATCAAAGTAAACATATGTCACCGATCTAATTATTCCTCACACTGTCCCCCACTATATCTGCTTCTCTTCCTACGTTCCATTTATCACTATCCACCTGTCAAAACTAGAACTCCAAAACTCGACATACAGCTCATCTCTCTCTCCTTCTTTTATTTACATACCCAAACCAGGTAGCAATCCTATAATTTCAGGAAGGTTTATGAAATGTTTTTCAAAGAGTCTCATCTTTGCCATCTCTACCACGACTGTCTTTAGTCAAATCTCTCCACTTCACTGCAGCATTACCCCCTCCTCTCCGGCCCAGCTTTCATACTGGTTACCCCTGTGGCTTCCTAAAACATGGATCTTATGATGTTACTCTTTGCTTAAAGTACTTTAACTTTTCCTCTCCTTCAGAATTAGGTAAAACTAATAACCCTTTTATGCTCTTCTTGTTCCTCTCAAGTACTTGAGGTCATTTAGCTTGCTATCTTCTCTGAAAAGGCTTTGCACGTTCACAAGGTCTGTTCTTCACTCGGGAAAAGAAGTCGCCTGGACTACTATTCCCAAAGCACGGAACTTAAAACACTTCAGAAAAATGAAGAAATGTCAAACCGCAGTTTAAAATACTAATTTTCCGAAGTAATTTAAAATTCTTGAAAACATAATCAAATCTGTATCTAGAAGTAAATTACCACTACAAATAAATATTCTGTGTAATCAAAAACAGAAACAAAAAATGGGCAGAGGATCTAAGCAGACATTTCTCCAAAGACCTACAGATGGCCAACAGGTGCATGAAAACATGCTCAACATCATTCATCATCAGGGAAATGCAGATCAAAACCACAATGAGTTATCGCCTCACATCTGTCAGAATAGCTATTATCGAAAAGACCAGAAATAACAAGTGTTGGCAAGGATGCGGAGAAAAGAGGCCCTTCGTGCACTGTTGGAGAAGGTAAATTGATATAGCCACTATGGAAAACAGAAAGGAGGTTTCTCCAAAGATTAAAAATGATCCAGCAATTCCACTTCTGGGTATGTATCTGAAATAAATGAAAACACTAACTCAGAAAGATATCTACACCCCCATGTTCACCGTAGCATTATTTAAAACAGCAAAGATAAAGAAACAGCCTAAGTGTCCATCAATGGATGAAGAGATAAAGAACATGTAGTATATATATACAATGGAATATTACTCAACCACACACACACACACAACAAAGAAATCATGTCATTTACAATAATATGAATGGACCTTGAGGGCATTATGCCTAATGAAATAAGTCAGACAAAGACAAATTCCTATGATCTACTTATGTGGAATCTATAAACAAACAAGTAAACAAAACAAAATAAAAACCAATCAATAGACAAAACAGTCCAGTAGTTGCCAGAGGCACGGGGTGGAGGGTGGGCCAAATGGGTGTAGGGAGTCAAATGATACAAGTTGCTAAAAAAAAAAAAAAAAAAAGGTCAGTGCCTGGCTGGCTCAGTACATAGAGCATGGGACTCTTTTTTTTTTTTTAATTAAAGATTTTTATTTATTTGACAGACAGAGATCACAAGTAGGCAGAGAGGCAGGCAGAGAGAGGAGGAAACAGGCTCCCTGCTGAGCAGAGAGCCCGATGCGGGCCTCGATCCCAGGACCCTGAGATCATGACCCAAGCTGAAGGCAGAGGCTTTCACCCACTGAGCCACCCAGGCGCCCGAGCATGGGACTCTTATCTCAAGGTTGTGAGCTCAAGCCCCACAATGGGTGTGGAGCCTACTTGGAGGAAAAAAAAAAAAAAAGATACGAACTTCCAATTATAAAATAAGTCATGGGGATGTAATGTACAGCACAACAACCATAGTTAATACTGTACTGTCTATCTGAAAGTTGCTAAGAGAACAAATCTTAGAAATTCCCATCATAAGAAGGAAAAAACCATATAACTGAATACGGTAAAAGATGTTAACTAGACTTATTGTGATCATTTTGCCATATACACAAATTACCAAATCATTATGCTGTACATCTGAAACTAATATATGTTAATTACACCTCAATAAAAAGTAAGTAAATAAGACACTATGAATTCCATGAAAATAAAGCAAATACATAATCAGCATGACTTTCAGAAACACCTTCATGTCTGCAAATGCGTCAGTTAAAACTAACCTGCCAGTGCTGAGTGACGGCATTCCACACTCCCACTTTCCCCGTGTGACTCGTAGCCACCAGCTGGTTCCCGATAAAGAAGAGTGCATCTACAGGAACGCCAAGGCTGAACACTCCTTAAATGACAACAAAAAATAAAGAGGTTAAATAGTCACTATCTTTAGAATTATTCAAAACCCAGATTAGATTCACTGTGAAGGTGACAATTTAAACTTGTTTTCATTTCCGTAAGTGACATGCTAGACACTTTGGGGACCAAAACCAAGGAACTCAGTAAGCTCTTAGCAGTTTGCACTAAGACTGACACAGATAAAATCTGCCCTGAGGAATCTCACACTGATAAAACACCGTCTTATCTGAAGCTGTGGTTCCCACACTTGGGAATAACCGGGTGGATTTATAGTGAGTAAAATAAAAAAAAAAAAAATCCTAAGATTCATCCAAGGCCTGCTAAATCAGAAAACCCACTACATTTTTATAAAATCTGGAAGAGATTTAGCTACAGCTTGCTAATGAAGTAGGAACCACTGATCTAAAGACACAGACTTAGCACCCTCAACCATCTAGAATGTTTCTAGAAATCCAGACACACACACACACACAACACACACACACACAGAAAGGAAAAAAAAAATCTTACTAAAAAAAAAAAAAAAATTCAGCATTCAGGACTTTACTCAGAATTTTAAACTCCTTGGTTCCCAGCATTGCAGATTTCAATTTAATCCATTTTAGTAGGCCATGGAATTAAGCAACATGAGAAGACAGGGTATTACTAGGTACTTACAGTTTAAAAGAGGAAAAAAATGCAAACAACCAATTACAACATAAATCCAACAACAGCTGAAGGATGCACAAGGTTAAGCAACATCACGAGGAGTAAATGGGGTAAGAAAAATGGGTTTTAAGATATTTCATAGAAAAGAAGCCACCTGAGTTGAATTTTTTTAAAAGGAGAATGGTTCATCAAATGGGGGTTGGGAATGGACAAGCCCAGGGAATCAAAGAAAGGGAAGAGGGGATGTAGGTGAAGGGGGGCTGTAAGGAGCAAATATCCCCATTAATAGCAAAGACTCAGGAATATTTAAAGGAGAGAATTCTAGGGTCACCCTGGTATGGCATTATGTCCCTTTACAGTTGTTTCTGGACAATACATAATAGGAACACAAGTGACATAAGGCTTTGAAGACAAGACGCATGGGAAGACCAACAAACCAATTAATTTCAACTGCGCATGTATTGAAAGCATAAGCCAGAAAAGATAACTGATTTCTTTTGACTCTTACACCAGTGCGGGGTATTTCTCTTTCTGCTCAGAACTTTACCACATATAAGACAAAACCAGCAGCAATAAAAAACACCTTGAAAATTCTTAACCAGGGTTGCCTGGCTGGCTCAGTCAGCAGAGCATGACTCTTCCTATGAGGGTTTTGAGTTCAAGCTCTGTATCAGGTGTAGAGATTTCTTAAAAATAAACCTCCCCCCCAAAAAAAAGTTCTTAAAAAAAAGAAAGAAAGAAAAAGAAATTTTTTTTTCTTTTTTTGAAGATTTTATTTGTTTATTTGACAGAGAGAGAGCGATCACAAGTAGGCAGAGACACAGGCAGAGATAGAAGCAGCAGGCCACCTGCCAAGCAGAGAGCCTGATGCGGGGCTCGATCGCTGGACCCTGAGACCAAGACCTGAGCTGAAGGCACAGGCTTTAACCCACTGAGCCACCCAGGTGCCCCAAGAAAAGAAAATTCTTAAACAATCTTAAAAAACCCAGGCTTGAAGCAGGAGGAAAACTGATAAATACCAGGGAAAGGGGTGGGGGGGAGTAAGTATGCTATGAACGTTTTCTATATTATATATTTTTAAAAATTTATGTAAAATATGCATTTATACACATGAATTATACCATCTCAGACCAACTGGTAAACAAACAAACAAAACAAAACAAAACAAAAAACCCCAGCAAAATAACACACAACACATACACAAAAAACTAATAAACTCTTTAACCAGATTAGCTGAGAAATAAGCTTGCCACTTCAAAGCAGAAAATCGTCATTTCACACCCAATTTGAAGAAGTCTTTTATTTTGATGCCAAACAATCGTTCAAAACATGTGAAACCAACCATACTCAGGACTATGGCCCACGTGAAAGGTAAAAATAAAAAACAAGAAAAACAACTACTAACATCTAACATTACTCTAGAGAAGGATGAGGTTCTGGGAAATCAAGGAAGACATTCTGAATGATCTCAAGAAATTTAAAGTGTCACTCCTACTTAGGCTCAACAATCTTGGCCACTATCCACAGGGAAGACACAGTACAAGTAATGACAAGTTCCTGTCTTCGGGGACCGTTTCAGCAGAATATTGCTTAGGGCAGCAACCCCGCAGCGCTGCCTTACACAGGTTATAATGAAAGCCGCCCAGCCTCTGGAAGCGCTCGATCACGGACATAGCAGCCCTCGCAATTTTCTTTGGATGGTGTTGTCAAGTTCTGAAGAACATTTGTAATAATAAACGGTTTCTTACTGGACGTGAACAAATTACTATGCACCATCTCATAACATAGCGGCCTACCACACTGGCCTTTGAAAACAAAGCAAGGCACAAAACCTCCTTCCCTTACGGGTCTGTTACAAGTGGCTACTTGAAATAAAGGGGGAAAAAAAAAGAAATCACCACTTAATTTCTCTCTGTATAATTACCAGCGTATCGTAGTTTGAATACGTAACATTAAAACTTTTTTTTTTCCTAAAGTTGTCAGGGAGAATTTCCACTGCCAGTCATGATGCAGTAAAAACGGCATCCGATGATTCCTTATAGGGCGACAACAGCAAAGTGGCCCGAGTCCATGAGGCAGCTGTTTTAGACATCGGACAACAGGCAGCAGAAGGCTGAAAGCTGGGGAACAGCCGAGAGAAGCCCTGCATTCACCCACATGGAGGGGAGACTCCAGGGCAGACTGATGCTCTCCCTGAATGGAAGAGGCGGAGACCAGCGTGCGCAGCTGCTGAGGTGACTAGAACCTGTGAGCGAGGTAGAAGGGAGGGGGCAAGGGTACCAGGACGGGAGTGGGGATAGCACAGAGGTTGCACAGGAGACACCAAAAATGTCTCCAGACATTTCCACATGCTCCCTGGGGGTTTCCTATGCCTTCCCAGAGGCCAGACTGCACCTGGGCAGGGGAAGCATCCCCCAAAATAGGAGAAAGAGGCTGTCACAGGACTGAGCGCTGAGTGGAGATAACAGGTTATTACACAGGTAGACGCCAGTAGTTCCAGCTCAGTAGGAATGGAGAACCCTTGCTGAACACCTCAGACATTCCTCAGTAAAGACTCCGAAAACCCAACACTTTAGGAGTAAAGACTACAGCCCTTAAAAAAAGTCAAGCCCCGAAATAAATGAGCAGAGGGAGGCTACCTCCCCTTAACAAAGCATAACAAGCCAAGCAGGATCAGGAAGATCCTCCAGCAATGTCACTGCCTGCTGGGACAAAACTCACATATTTTAAAGGAAGACGATATTCCATGTCCCCTATATAATGTATCATGCAAATGACCAGCATAAAATCAAAACTTCCTAGACATGTAAAGCAGAAAAATGTGACCCAAAATAGAACTATAACATGATCCAGATATTGGAATTAAAGTAAAAAAAAAAAACCAAAACCTGAAACAGCTCTAAAGAACATGTTAGATTTAATAAAAAGTAGACGGTAATGAGTAAAAAGATAAAGATAAGAAATCTCAGGAGAGAAACAAACTAAAATGGAATCGAGAGTTAATTTTAGAGCTTAAAAGTCCTGTATCTCGAACAAAAAACTCACTAGCTAGGCTTAACTTCAGAGTGAATACTGAAGAAAACAGGCAAAATACATTAAAGACAGATAAAAAATTTCATCTAAAGAATGAGGAGTAAAGAAATAGAAAACAACAACAAAATAGTGTTTCAGTGATCTCAAGGCCAGTATCAAGTGGTCTGAAAGAGAACTGAGTCCTAAAAAGAAGAAAGAAGGAGAAGAGAAAGGGACAGGCCTTGGAGTGAAGGGGGAAGTGAGGGAGGGAGGGACGAAGACAGGGAGATACATACACTGAGAACTCCCTTAGCCGTGCCAATCAAAACTGTCTCCAGACATTTCCACATGCTCCCAGAGGATATTACCCCCTGGCTGCAAACCTCTAATCTGGAATATATAAAGAACTATTACAGATCAGTAACAGGATGACAAACTCATAAAAAGAGAACAATGA
Organism: Neogale vison; assembly: GCF_020171115.1. NCBI lineage: Eukaryota > Metazoa > Chordata > Mammalia > Carnivora > Mustelidae > Neogale > Neogale vison. Next base: position 15,779,010 of record NC_058100.1, read on the forward strand.
CTTAAAAAGACATTTCCCAAAGGAAATAATACAAATGGTCAATAAGCACATGAAAAGATGCTCGGTATCATTCATCAACAGGGAAATGTAATTAAAACCACCATTAAAATCACTGCATACTCATCCCATACACAGCTAGCAGAAATGTAGAATAGTGTACCTGCTTTGGACACAAGTGTGTAAGTTTCTCCTAACACTAAACATACACTTTTCATATGATTCAGAAATTCCACTGCTAGGTATTTACCTTGAGAAAACCTATTCACAAAACAAAAAGAAAACATGTCCGGGAAAGACTTTTTTTTGGATTCCTAACACCTCTGCATTGGAAATAAACCAAATGTCCACCAACACATAAATGGACAAACAAATTCTGGCACAATAATTCAAGGGACTATTACTCAGCAATAAAAAAAAAAAAAAAAAAAAAAAAGGATCCACTGATACATACAACAATGGGTATCAATTTCAGAAACACTGTGTTCAATCAAAGAAGCCACACACAAAAGAATACATGCTCTGTATTTCCATTCATGAAATTCCAGACAAGGCAAATCGAATCCATGATGACAAAGAACCTCAACTATGTATACAATGGGGTTTATGCTGAACACCTGCTTTCCTTCTGGAAATCTGGACCCTTAGTATGTGCTAGGCAGAGGGTGCCTATGTGTGAGCCCCAGGAGAAAACGTGGGCACCAAGTGTCTAATGAGCTTCTCTGGTAGCTGCTACACAGGTAGTGTTACAAATCACTGCTGGAGAAATATTTCTAGTTTCCACTAACTTCACCCTCCATGTCTTTATGCTGGTTTTGCTTGTATGTTTTTGTTGTAAGAAATCATAACTCAAAGTAGCTCTTGCTGAATGAATCCTGTGAGTCCTCCGAGCAAATCACTGAACCTGGAAGTGGTCTTAGGGACCCCTCACACAAACATAATTCTGAAGTTCAAGAGGAGGGGTTCAGATGAGATACACGAACATGCAAGTCATCAGCACACAGAGGGCAAAGCCATTCGTCTATGATATCACTAACAATAAATACGAAAGAAAGATGAAATCCAAGGACTGAACTCTGGGGCACGCCAACATTGTGAAATCAGTCGAATGAGGAAGAACTATTAAAAGAACCAAGAAGAAACAGAGAAGTAGGATAAAAATCAGGACTACAAGCTATCCTGGAAGCCAAAGGAGAAAAGACTTCAAGAAGCATCAGTAACTGTATCAAACGTACCAGGTGACTGCTCTGAAGTTTTAATGAGAGAACATTGTTCTCTTAGCCGAGAACAGACCACAGGCAGGACTAACGAGAGCAGTTTTCCGAAGCGGTATGGGCGAAAGAACGATTAGATCAACTGCAAAAAAGAACAGAAGCAGAGGACAGGGAAACAAGACCAGGTCACTCTTATCTTCTGCTTCAGGAAAACAGAAAAATGGAGCAAGAACTGGAAGAGACGGGAGGGTAGTTTTGTTGTTATTCTTCACAGAAAATTACAGCATGCTTGTGTGCTAAGGGAAATGATCCAAGAGTGAGCAGCTTTCACAGTGAAGGAGAATGAAGAAACAGCTAATGGAACAATGTCTCTGCACAGGTGAAAGCAAACAGGATCTAGTCTACAGCTAAATACAAAGAGCTGGCCTTAGATCAAAGCAGAGACCATTTAATCACAGGGACGAACAGGACAATAGAGTATATGAACACAGATACACAAAGATGGCCAGACAGGATTTGATTTTCTCTATTTTCTCAATGAGAAGGACACAGTGTTAGAAGTCTAAAGAAAAGGAAAACAGCTGAAATAGTCATTCAGGAGAGTGACAGAACTGACAAGGATAATGCCATAGGATTTCTGGGTTGCATGTAGAGGCCCACTTCAGGGTAGAAGTCATGAATTGAGACTAAGAATTATTTTGTGTATGTGTGTGTGTGTATGCATTTCTTTTCCCTCATCCTATTTAGTTATTCAGGTGGAAAGGTAGATTTGGCCACATTTGGGATTTTTCCAGGTGAAAACAGCAAAAAAAGTAGTGCAGAAAAATTGAGGCTCTGTTCTAGGGTGACTGCAATGACAGAATCTAAACTTGATAAAAAGGGAAATGGTAAGTGAAGATCCCAGTGTAGTCAGAGAATTTTTTGAGCTCGGGAACTAGAGCTGATAACTGCAATGGAATAAAGGACAGTGACCCAGAAGCAGCTGAACACTACACCAAGTACAAGTCCAGATGGCCTGAGATCTGCACTCTGGGGAGGTGGGAGGGGAGCTTGGGAGAGAAGGAAAGGAAATGGTCTAGAACAGTAATTCTCAAAGTGTGGTATGTGAATCTCTGTGGGTCCCTGAGACTCATTCTAGAAGTCTGAGAGGTCACGACTATTTTATGTAATATTAAAGAATTATTTACTTTTTTTGCTCTCATTATCTCAAGTGTACAGAGGAATCTTCCAAACACTGTATGACATGATGGGGTCATCATGATGACAGCTAACAGAATGTATGTGTTTATTCCTGTGTTTTCTAGAATTGTCTCTGTTGGTCGCTTTAGGATATAACAAACCTTGTAAGTTTCCCCAAGACTAACTTAGTTTGTTCTAAATACTTCAGTTTTAGTTGGTATAATCTCTATAATTGCATTTTTGTCCAATAAATTATCTTAAAATCCAGATTTTCCTTGAGCCTACAAAAAAACACAACAAAAGTTGCTATAATCTCTATAATTTCATTTTTGTCCAATAAATTATCTTAAAATCCAAATTTTCCTTGAGCCTACAAAGAAACACAACAAGAAAATAAGTACATTTTGCTGTGTTTTGCAATATTACTATTAAAAATGCTCTGGAAACTTTCATAAGTTTTTTGTTGTTGTTGTAGTTTTAAGATTTTACTTATTTATTTGACAGAGAAAGCACAAGCAGGGGGAGCTGGAGGCAGAGAGAGAGGGTGAAGAAGAAAGCCGGAAGCCTGATAACAGGGCTCCATCCCAGGACCCTGAGATCATGACCTGAGCCGAAGGCAGAAGCTTAACCCGCTGAGCCACCCAGATGCACCAACTTTCATAAATTTTTTAAAATTTATCTGCAACTGTTTAAAAAATTTTAAAATAAATTTATTTTAATACATTTTTCATCTACTTATTGAAGATTTTTGGCTTCAAAACCAAAACACTAGAACAGGTGCCTGCTCAACCCACAGCGGCAGCACCCAAGCCTAAGGGCCAAAGATATCCGTGACCTGGAAGGGGGACTGGGCCAACACTGAGCCAAACAGGAAATAAATATTAGAAATATTAAAATATAAAATATAAAAATTACCTTTCCCTCAACTTTATAGATGTTGATCACTTGCCTTATTTGCGCTATGCAACAGGACATTTTTGCATACTGTTGTAATGCTAGTTGTGGGTTCATGGAGACCAAATATTCAGAGTTTAAAAAAAAAAAAAAAAAAAAACTTTAAATGAAGATGTGAAAAAAGTCTTTAAAAGCCAGAAACTGTTCTAAAATTTCACCCTGAGAATGAAAAAGGCCCTGAAGCACCTGCCAGGGTAAGTCGCGGCACCCCGGCGTCTGGAGGCGCGCACCACCGCTGCGAAGCCACGACAGCCTTGAGACGTGACAGCGCCGATGCCCGCTAGATGGGAGGTCAGTAAAAGAGGCCACCGCGCTGCCTCTCTGCCATCACACAGGAAGGCCCTGAATTAAAGATGTGGCAGACGCGACACTTTGTCAGCAGGACTACAAACAGATGGATACCCGGTCGCAGCCGACCCTGGTACTCTACTTCGATTAATCTGGCATCAGCACCAGCCGCTCGTTAAAGATCTTTTGCGTGAATGTTTGGCCACAAACACACGTGGTGTTGAAATATTCCAAGTGTTCGAAACTTTCATGAATCTCATGCTTTCCCCTAAAATATCCATGTTGACAGCTGCACTGACGGCGCAAAGCAGTGTCGGTGAGGACGGCGGGCATCGCAGCACGAATGAAAAGAGGGGAACCGAACTGTTCAGTCATCTTCCGAGTCTGTCACACACCCTCAAGGAAAGAAAGAGGCCAGTTTAACTTCAGAATGTCCTTGATGAAGCAGTGTGTATAAAAATTTGTACTAACTAAATCTTAATGTAGTAAACACTAAATCTTAATTTGGTATGTGTTCTTACTATTCTGTGTGACTAAGTATTACGTGTCAAGAAAAGCATCTTCTGGACACTGGCGCCGAGAGCTAACCCAGCTGTTCTTTTCACAGAACACCATTTTTATTTGAAAGGATGACAAATTCTTCTAATTCAGATTTGAGTACTTGGTAGACTTCCTTAAAAGTGAACCAAGTAAGCTTTTATTTCAATGATAAAAATTCAATGTTTCAAATGAAAATTAGAATTTTGGAAAACTTATCTGCCACAGTCAACGTGATGGTTTCCCAATACGTAAGAATTCAGGGATGCGGTCAGTGGCTATAGTAGTAAGTGTGATTTGAGGGTTTTTTCGGGGGGGGGGAGATATTATACAATGAAAGATATCAACATTTGGAAGATCTACATAACTCAGTAGATCAACATTTTCCAAATGACCAATGCATGATGTCACAAAATCATGCACGGATAAAAGATCCGTTCAGACTGATGAATTTTAACAGTATGCAAAATTCATAGACATGATTTCATATGTTTATGACAGTAGCAAAAAAGAAAGTCCATGGTTATCTGAAAAGACTAAAAATGTCTTTTCCAACTACGTATCTGCATAAATCCAAATTTTCTTCATAAGGTTCAACCAAAAAACATAATGCAGCACACAAATCCACAAACAGGAACCAGAAGTCAATAAAGTTTTGAAGAGATTTACAATGCCACTCTTCTCACAAATGTTTTTGGAAAACAAAGCTATTTTTCATTAAAATGTTATTCGTGTTACCATGCAATGGGTTTATTATTGCTATTTTTAAACTAATTAATATATGTTTATAAAAATTTCAGTCTTAATTCCCATTATGCTAAGTAACAGTAGATACAATCTACACAAGCAAACTCTCTTAGTGGTCCTGAATGACATTTTAAGAGTACAAAGTAGTTCTGAGAGTAAAAGGTTTGAGCACATCTGGTCTTGAAGCAACAAAGGAGGAAAAGCAAGGAAGTTATTTACCCATCTTCAGGCCCTAAAGTGTGAGGAACTGGAGAGAAAGCAGTCATCACTAACCGGGATCCAGGAAAAGCACATTCTCATGAAGCAGCCAGGTTTCAGCTAGAGCATATTGGTAAAAAGATTCTACCCTCGCTCCTGAAACACTAACTTTTTCCCCCTCTTCCAGAATTTTCCTCTCCTATGGGGTGGTCCTATTCCCACTGAACCCTGGCAAGATGATGTGGCAGCTCTAAGGAACAGTCCAGGTTAGTTCTTATAAGATGGGCAATCCTTCTTAAACTTCAGAATACTCTATGTACCAGCAAAATGTAGCATAAACAAGGTTTTCCCTACCAATTTCACTTCCGCTCCCTCCATCCTGGACACTCCATAAGATGATGCTACTCTCTGAAGCAACAGCAACCATTTTGTCTTTGTCTCCATGTGGACCTCCAACCACTTTTGCATTTAAAGCTACTCGCTCAATAGTCCAGTCCAAATATGGACTCGTAAACACTTGTTGCCATCCTGAAGATTCTTTGATTCTGTTAAGCAAGAATGGAAATGTAAGTTAGACTCAGGAGCAATTAAGCAAATACAAAGAAATGTACCAAAAAATTCAATCACAGCTATATTTATTAAATATAAAATTTTGCCAATGTATTTCCACTACAAAGCCAGACCGTTACTCCTAAGCTACCTTGTATTTATCCACACAGGACATATAAAGCACTTAAAAAGAAACTAGAGTTCTGTATTTCTCCAAAGAAAAGTTCAGAAAAATCATCCAAATTGGAAAAAAGTTTTAAGAGCTAAAATAAAGTAAAAAATAGCTTTTACTTTACTACACAGAAAAGTGCTACCATCATCATCTATGGATAGAAATAGTCAGTAAAAATCAGAATTTTAGGATAATTATTACTCCTTTCAGTTAATTAATCAGTTATTCAGTCATTAACCAAAACTACCTGCAATCAACCTATTATTTTTTTGGTACTTCAGATAATAGGGTAACAGTCTCTCCAGGCAAATCAAGTTAAAGGAGTAATCTGGTATACCACTACACATTCCAATATCCTGGGCAACCAGGATAAATGTAAAATGTAGGGCTTTGGAAACCCTTAGATTTTAAAGGTTTCTTTCTAAATGAAAAAATTTCATGAGCCTATTGATTCCCCATAAATAAAGGCCTACCAAGGTTCAGATTTGCAGTTCAGTGAATATAATATTCACTTTTTAATATTTAATTTCTGAAAAACATACTGATAAATTTTTAATAATTTTTTCTGCCTTATCTGAATTTAAGTCTTTCAGACACATATTCTGCATGATTACACAGCCAACCCTCATACATTCAGAACTTAAGAGTTATGCAATCACAACAATGGATGATGTAAACTTTAACAATGGAGTATCTATTTTTAAAGTTACCGAACAAATATGCAAACAAAACTGTAAAGCTTTTCTTTGCCTTACCTAAAGAGAATAAACACCCGTGAGGAGAATAAGTACATAAGTATATACTACCTGACATATTCATCACAAAAAACAAACTTCAGTATTCATAAATGATGGCTACCTAAAGATCTAAATGGAATCACTTCAGTTTCATTTTTGTGTAAAAATGTATGCTAAAGTAATACAACCACAATTCACAACAAAATGCAATTTGGCCTTACTAATTTCAGTAACTAATGATTTCCTTAACTTCAAAGGAATACACAGAAACTGTATAATTTTTTTTTAAGAAAGTGTACAATTTTTCCTAAGCATTGTATGATCTGCAATTACCCACTTTGGCCACCAGATGGGATGTGTTATGACCACCGAATGGAAATAATCATTTAATAAGCTAAACATTTACAAGCACTGAGGTATGAAACATAGGCGCTCTTAGGAACTCCCAAACTGGGCACGAAGCAGGGATTGCCAGCACTTCAAGAATAATGACAATACACTGTACGTGGATGTGAACACATACCAGGCTCTCAATAGTGTCCAATAAAGAGATGCTACATTGATTTAATGAGGTGAATGATGTGGTTTTGTGATCATTAATTCAGAAATATAACAAAACTGTATGTGATCTAATCTTTCGCAGAGATTCTACTTCAAAGTTATCTTTACAGAAATTAAGATATTATAAAATAAAGAGAGGCCAAAAAGAATAAAAGGTATCAGGACAACATATTTGAAAGTGATTATAACAATTAGAAAATCTAACTCTATTGATATGATACCTTTGTTTTTAAGTTAAAATTAAATACCAAGATTAAAAAAATGTATGCTTTATGATTTTCCATACAAATAATACAAAACTGAAAATACGTAAAACCAGACAGAATGCGCTCTGAACAGCACTCCAGCTCTTTTCCTCACTCCTGCCCACTGAACCAACACTATGAAATCAGGACGGCTGTGCACCTGCCACATCGTAATCTTAAAGAAATACAGTGGAGGAGCCATGTCCAACAACGTTCTGAAACTTAATGCAAACATAGTGTACATCAAATTGTATGGGAATAGATAAAATATATCAGAAAAACAGAAGACAATCTAAAATTAGACCCAAGTATACATATAAATATAAAGCAAAATAAAGAAGGGCGTTCAAATTCAATATATAAGGTAATTTATGTGATAAATAACCAGAACATAATTAGTTACTACCCACTTGGAAGAAAAGAAATGAGATTCCTAAACCTCACACCATAAACCGAAAGTAAATTCTACATGGATTAAATGTCTAAAAGAAATGCAAGCTCCAGGAGGGCAGCAATTTATAACTCCTCTCTGGGGCGCCTGGGACACAGTTAGGCAAGTGACCAACTCTTGGTTTTGGCTCAGGTCATGATCTCAGGGTCCTGAGGTCACAGCCCATGTGGAGCCCCATGTCTGTTCTAGTCTGGTCGGGCTCTGGGCTCAGCATGGAATCTCCTCCCTCTCACGATCTCTCTTTCTCTCAAATAAATCTTTGGGGAAAAAAAAAGGAAACAACTCTTCATTAATAAATACATATAAAAATAAAGCCTGAGAATGTAGAAAATTAGTGAATCTAGGTGAGAACATACTGGGGTTCCATGTACTGATTCATTTTTTAGGGTTTTAAATTTATTAATACAAAAAGCTGTGGAAAAACAACTGTGGAAAAGATTATGCTATTTAACTAATTGGAGTATTTCTTTTGAAATCTTTTTATTGCCACTGTGTTAAATGATTTAACTGTACATGAGGAAATGTAATATATCCTCAATTGTTTTCCTTTGTCACTATGCATATTAGTCTGTCATCAGTGACATCCAGTGAAAGCAAAGGTAGGTCATGGTCAAAAGCAAACGCAAAGAATGGAAGATGTAACATCCTTCTTTTTGTATTTGTCATTTAGTGAGTAAAACTTTGTGTAATTTAACTGCATGCCTCTGTGCCTCTGTCTGGCAAGTAGCAATCTTTAGCACTGCTGAGCGGTAACAAAAGTTACACCTGGATTTATTATAACTGTTTCATAATTCCTCTGGAACCCCTCATCAATAAAAATATGTATATAGTATTTGAGCAAATTAAAAAGTAAAGTCTAAAACAGTTTTCTCAATTTAGATCCATAAGTTAAGTTCAAAACACTTCCTAAGGAAAAAAATCCTTCTTTCACATCAGTCTTGCTTCATATGAAAGTCAACCCCAACGACCCGAAGTCATTTCCATAGGATTTGCTAACTGGAATAAAAACATAGAATGCTCTCAAAACGAAAAGCTGGCACTGAATCCCTACTGCAATGAAAACATAAAGCAGGGATTACCATTACAAAAGGCTTTTTTACACACAAGGCAAACCTACCATAAACTTCGATTTAAAAAAATAAATCTGGATTCTTTTTTTTCTTTTTTAAGATTTGATTTACTTATTTATTTGACAGACAAAGATTACGATTAGGCAGAAAGGCAGGCAGAGAGAGAGAGGGAAGCAGGCCCCACGCTGAGCAGGGAGCCCGATGCGGGGCTCGATCCCAGGACCTTGGGATCATGACCTGAGTCGAAGGCAGAGGCTTTAACCCACTGAGCCACCCCAGGGGCCCCTAAATCTGGATTCTTAAAATGTACCTAAAAACTTGAGAAGACCTATTAAATATTTTTACCCTATTATGGCTCTTTTTTTCTTATCTAAACTCAACAGTAACAAAATGTTTATATATTGTTTTATTTTCAGCACTTAAGTGGGATCATAGTCTAAGCTAGAATATCACAACCATTTATGTGCTTCTACACCATTCTGTCATCATAACATTGTCTGCAGTGATTCTGAACTAAGAATCCTACCCCTTCCCCAATTTAAAAACAAAAATCACTGGTCTATACTCTTCCTCATTCTCTTTTAATTTCTGAGAATGCAAGAATTAATAAAACCAAACTGTATCTGTGTGAACCGATATATATTATAGATATAGATATATATTTTAACATTATAGATATTAAACTGTATCACTTATCCCCACAACTGTCTTGCTTCACTACCTCATTCCCAACTATTTGGTAGTCATGACCAATGCAGAGTCTCACTACCCCCAAGTATGGAATACAAAAGACTGAAATCATTATTCACAGAAAATCACAGGGCTCACATTAATAATTCTGCCTCGTCATTTAGCACAACAGTTATGTGATTCAGAGGTTGTATATAAGCAACTTCTGGGGCACCTGGGTGGCTCAGTGGGTTAAAGCCTCTGCCTTTGGCTCAGGACATGATATCCTGGGATTGAGCCCTGCATCGGGCTCTCTGCTCAGCAGGGAGCCTGCTTCCCTCTCTCTCTCTGCCTGCCTCTCTGCCTACTTTTGATCTCTGTCTGTCAAATAAATAAATAAAATCTTAAAAAAAAAAAGTAAATTCAAGATAGCTTAGTTATATCGGTTGATAGCAAGTGGGAAATAGACAAAAGCTATCTGTAAATCTTACCATTAGCTAGAAAAATTAAAACAAACTAAATCCAATGAAGAGATACAGAAGTAGGCAAGATATGCAGGGAAAAAAAAATGACAAGCAACTCTTAAGTCTGTAACTATAAAATCACAGTTATTAAAAACCACCCTCTCTCCACAAGCAAACAATTATTAATTATACAGTACCTGTAACATACAGCAAAATGGGCATATGCAGCTACGATCCAGTTGTGATGGCCAGCAACTATCAGCACCTTTCGTGGATCCACAGGAAATCCTGTTGGTTTTCGAAAAAGAAACACTTTATGTTCTAAAGCAGGGGATGCTAAACTATGGCCCATGGGCTGATTCTAGGCTTCTGCCTGTTTGGATCAAGTTTTGCTGAAAGAGACATGCACATTTGTTTACATGTCCTTGGCTGTTTCCACGCTGCAATGGCCGAGTTGAACAGTTCGGACAGAGCCGAAATGTTTACAGTCTGTTTCTTTACATAAAAAGTTTGCCAATCCCTAGAGGTTGAGAGCAAACAGATCACCACACACTTCTGAAATAAAAATTATGTTCAACAAAACTTTTGAAGATATGAATGTTAAAAAGAAAGATGAGGCAAAAATTACATTTTTAAAAAGTAATTACTCAGTGTCACTCAGAACTAAAAACATACGCATTTCTGTCTATTTCTGCGGCCTTTGCTTACCTAGCCGCACAGTCTCTTCTCCCGTTCCAGAGAGAGCAGGCTGGGCGCCGTTCCCCCGAGCTTCACCTTCCGCGGAATTCAGGCCATTCCTAGAACCAGCAGAGGACCTAGTTGTGTTGTTTATTTTACGACTGGGAATACCTATAAAAAGAAACAGTAAGATAAATTTATTTCTAAGTTCCACCTACTAAAAATTTAAAATTTTATATGTTAACAAAGAAATATACAAATGTGAATTTCATCATAGCCAAAACGTATCTTCCATTATAGCAATTTATTGCAAATAATTACCATTAAAAACAACAAAATGAAAATGAATTCAGTTCTTTCAACAGATTTTCTGATATCTGACATCATATGTGATAAATAAAATGAAGATTTATCATATTGCATTCCATTTCTACCTAGCTCTAGGTTACTGAACTCAATCATTAATTCATTCAGTCTATCGCCAGTGTTTGCATTTATCATATGGTAGCTTTGTGTGAGGTACAACTTAATCACGGCAACTTCTTTACAGCTTATTGTCAAATGTCTTTTACTTGACAGGGCAGTCTTCTTTGGAAGGAAATCTTGCTCAGAAGCCCACCTTAACACAGGTAAAGGCAGACTCTATTAACTGACCAAGGTTGGGGCGGGGATAACACACAATTCACTGCCTCTTTCCTATACACTAACCTATTTCTGCAGAGCTCCTGGGGTTCTACCAAAAGGACGACTGACTGACAACCAGTGCTCTGATATCGGGGTTGGCAAACAATGGGCCACGGCTGTTTACGTCAATAAAGCTGTACTGGTCACACCCATTTATTTCCATAGAGTGTATGGCAGAACTGAGCTTGTAGTTCACAAGCCTGTCTGGCCTTTTCCAGAAAAGAAAAAGTGTGGCACATCCCCGTTCTAACATATAGTATGACGTCTGTTAAATTTGAAGCTCGCAACATTTCCAGTATATTTTTACATGAGAAACTCAATAATCAAAACAGAGATTTTCTAATAGACATGTTTGTACCTGCTTACAGATAAAAACCATTTTTTAAAAGACTAAATGAATGAGAAGTACCTGGCGGAGGCAAGTAACCATGGAAAAGGACGCTGCCGCAAGACGAGCGCTCCAACTCTTCGCACAAGAGAAGCCTTCTTACTGAAAACATTTCAAAGCAAACTTGTCAAGAGTACATGCAAACAGAAAAACAGCCTCCATTTTTATTTTCTCTAGTTCAAAAGGATAAGGAATGAAAAGGGAAATCTTTTAAGTTAAATCAACTGACATCTATTTACTATGAAAAACCACAAAAAGTAAGCACACTGAACTAGGCCGTCAAAAAACAGGACCTAGTGTAAAATGTATTTCCTTAGGCAAGTTTGCTACATGAAAGGTCAAATCATAAATATAAAATATCAGGACAACACATACCTAATGGAGTGATTCCATAAAATTCTGCTTCATGCCTGAGAACATTAATACTCACTCCCCTACAAAGAAAAACCAGATAAATGATATATATCCCCCAGTAGCAGCAACTTGGATTATCATCGGAAGCAGAAGTAGTACTAGGTTCTTAATGTGAAAAAAGTATAAGGCTTCAAAACTTACTTTATTCCTAGTATCTTCAGTCATTTTAAAATGTCTAAATAAAAAACTGCATACCAAGAAAAACATTTCCTTACATAAAAACCATTCCTATGCAGATGAACTGGGTGACTTAGAGATTAGGGCTTCCAAGGTCTAGTGTAAGTTAATTATCAGTAAGTACCTAATAAGGCAAAGGAGTAGAAATCATTCTTGTATGGCATTAATCGCTTTTCTATTTTCATAGTAATTATTTCTACACATATTTTAAGTGCCCCAATTATACTGCAAAGCTCCCTACAAGCGTGACCTCCTTCTATTTTTGTATACCTCACATAGTGCTTATATATAATAAATGTAATAAATATTTATTGAACAAAGAAATTCAGGTAAGTGGTTCTCCTCTCATTAGAACAAAAATAAAAGCAAACTATAAAGTAAGAGGAGGGGGTAAAAAAGACTAGCCTTAGGAAGAGTTAGGCTAACCAGAAGATGTTATAGTACAGTCAAATAATTTGAAAACAAAGAGTGAAAACAACAAAAGATTAAGAGTTTACGATAGGGGGTGCCTGGGTGGCTCAGTGGGTTAAGCCGCTGCCTTCAGCTCAGGTCATGATCTCGGGGTCCTGGGATCGAGTCCCGCATCGGGCTCTCTGCTCAGCAGGGAGCCTGCTTCCTTCTCTCTCTGCCTGCCTCTCTGCCTACTTGTGATCTCTGTCTGTCAAATAAATAAATAAAATCTTTAAAAAAAAAAAAAAAGCGTTTACGATACTTAAAAAAAAAAAGAGTTTACAATACTAATGATTCATTTTAGGTTTCAGTTATAATTTGTCCTTACTTAACAAATATTAACTGGAAAGAAATGAGTCAGCATCACTACAGATTCCATGGAAATTAAAAGGACAATAAAAGAATACCGTGAACAATTCTATTCCCACATAGCTGATAACCTAGATGAAATGGACCTGGACCAATTCCTTTAAAGACATAATTTGCCAAAACTCACCCAAGAAAAAAGAGACAATCTGAGTAGACCTATATCTACTAAAAGAACTGAATCAATAATAATAATCTTCCAAAACAAAAAGTAACATACCCAGAAGGACTCACTTGTGAATTTTACCAAACATTTAAGGAAGGAATCATACCAATTCTCTAAAATCTCCTTCAGAGGAAAGAAACAAGGGAATACTTCTTAACTCATTTTATGAGGCCAGCATTGCGCTAATACCAAAACCAAAGACGTTATAAGAAAACTACAGACTAGTATCTCTCATGAACACTGATGTAAAAATTCTCAACAATGCCATACGGCAAGAAAGTGGAATAAAGGCACACAGAGTGAAAAAGAAGACATACAACAGTTATTCACAGATGGAGTGATTATCTATGTAGAAAAATCCAAAAATAGATAAAAATCTCCTGGAACTAATAAATGATTATAGTAAGGTTGCAAAATACAAGGTTAGTATAAAGAAGTCAATTGCTATGTACCAATAATGAACAATGGAATTTAAAACTAAGAACACAATACTACTTATGCTGGTAGCAAAAAAAAAAAAAATTAAATACTTAGTTATAAATCTAACAAAAACTATGTAAGATCTTTTTTTTTTTTTTTTAAGATTTTATTTATTTATCTGACAGAGAGAGATCACAAGCAGGCAGAGAGGCAGACAGAGAGAGAGAGGAGGAAGCAGGCTCCCCGCTGAGCAGAGAGCCCGATGCGGGACTCGATCCCAGGACCCTGAGATCATGACCCGAGCCGAAGGCAGCGGCTTAACCCACTGTAAGATCTATATGAAGCAAACTACATAACTCTAGAGAACAAAATCAAAGAACTAAACAAACGGAAAGGTATTCCATGTTCATGGATTGAAGATTCAGTATTTTGAAGATGTCAGTTCCTCTGAACTTCATCTAAAATTCAATTAAATCCTAATCAAAATTCTATCAAGTTATTTTATGGATAATGACAAATTGATTCTAAAGTTTATATGAAGAGTCAAGTCCCCCCAGTAGGAGAATAAAACTGGAGGACAGCCAGTACCCAACTCAAGATTTACCGTAAAGCTAATAGTAATCAAAGTCGTGTGGTATTGATGAAAGAAAAGGTAATCTGAAAAGTCAACATACTGTATTTTTCCCAATATATTACTTTCTAGAAAAGGAGCTAATAAAAAGATCAATGATTGCACAGAGTGGGGATCAACAGGCAGAGCACAAAAGATTTTTAGGGTAGTGAAAATACTTTGCATGATATTAAAATGATGGACATGAGTCATTATACACTTGTCTAAACCCACAGGGTGCACAACACCCCAAGTTAACTATAATATAAACTTCGAGTTTCCTGTGGTTATGGTGTTGATAGTGAGAGAGACTACGTATGTGTGGGACCAGAGCAGGAAATATGTGGGAGATCTCTTTTCTTACTCTCAATTTTGCTGTAAACCTGAAACTGCTCTGAAAAAGTCTTTCAAGAAAAAAAAAATCCCTGTGTTTAATAAACATATGCAACTGCAGTGTTAAATTGCTTTTACTGGTCACTGGTTGTGACTGGTTTAACACAGAAACAGTTAAACCTTTCTTACTCTAGTTCAATACCCTCTGTACTGGCTAATTACAAGGTGGCTCAGGACACAGCAGTTCTTGAGAACTCCAATCTCCTGAGGACCACAAAGAAACAAACATGTAATTGTAAGTGTGATAAGGGCATCACAACAATTTTATGGAGGGTAGAGAATTAGAACACAGTATTTTTAAAATTCCTTCCTATCTTCTTTCAAAAGGTAACACTCAGAAAATTTTAATTTGCTAGGCCTCTTTAAGTGAAATAGGGCAGCAATTTACAAGTAGAACACTCAATAAATGCAGATATTAAATTCTAACTAGTGGGGCGCGTGGGTGGCTCAGTGGGTTAAGCCTCTGCCTTTGGCTCAGGTCATGATCTCAGGGTCCTGGGATTGAGCCCCACATCGGCCTCTCTGCTCAGCGAGGAGCCTGCTTCCTCCTCTCTCTCTGCCTGCCTCTCTGCCTACTTGTGATCTCTCTCTGTCAAATAAATAAATAAAATCTTTAAAAATAAAAAAAATAAATTCTAACTAGTTCTGCCTTTCCTGAGTTATCTAATGGTGGATTAATCAATAAGGACAGTGACTAGAAGTAAATTTAGACTTCTTTGATCAAATGCTAGGGGTCAAAATAATTTTACTCAAGAAGTAAGCAGTTAGTAATTTATATGCCACTTCTATCTAGACCAAGAAAACGAACAAAAAGCTCCAATGAACTTTTTTATTCATTCAGTAAGTATCTGTTGAAAAGCTACTATATGCACTATTTTAACACTGGAAAAATCCCAGGAAACAAACTAGACCAAAAAATTGTTCACCTTTAAGGAGCCCATATGCCAGTGAATAGAAGTCAAAAATCATACAGTATTATAAAGAAGTAGGTAAAAGAAACCACCAGAATTTTTTTTTTAATTTCTTTAAAGGATTTTAAGTCACCTCTAGACCCAGTTTGGGGCTCGAACTCACAACCCTGAGACCAAGAGTCACAAGCTCGACCAACAGAGCCAGCCAGTTACCCTTAAACAATTGGAATTTTAAAAACTGTATCTAAAAAAGTATAAAGAGATGCTCAGTGAAAGTTCACTGGGAATATACAGAATAAAAGAATAATAAGATCCAAATTAGATTGTAAATTCTTGGTAAGAATCCAGACTATGGCAAAGTTACAAAGTTAAAGAAACAGTTTAAGTGGTCATTCGTTTATCTACAAAAAACCATGTTAGATTCTGGGAACCTACAGGATAATGCTTGCCCTGTTGGAATTTCAAGTGGAACAGAAGAGAGACTACTGGAAAAGGAATACGTGTCAGGAATGCTGCGGTGGCAGCCGGACAGGAGACCAGGAAGACCTGTATTAGGTGGACACAGCACAGATCACTGAAGAGGTCTGGATTAAGCCAAGACCAGAAAGGAGTGTAACTATCAAAGCAAGAGAAATTCAGCAGAGGCAAGAGCACAGAGAGCCTTGAGAAACAATAAAGTCCAAAGTCCCTAGCCATTAACCCAAGCACATATTAAATGAGAGGCTTTTTGTTTTTTGTTTTTGTTTTAAAATTTTTCATTTATTTGACAGAGAGAGACAGAGCGAGAGAGGGAGCACAAGCAGGGGGGAGTGGGAGAGGGAGAAGCAGGCTTCCCCGAGCAGGGGGTTCGATCCCAGGACCCTGGGATCATGACCTGAGCCGAAGGCAGACACTTAATGACTGAGCGACCCAGACACCCCTTAAATGAGAGTTTTAAGCAGGCAGCAACCAGATGAGATCTGTATTTGTAGAAGGTAATGTTAGCTACAGTATGGAAAACCAATCAAAGCAATTGAAGACCGAAGGCAGGAAACTGGTTAGCAAGCTGCTGGGAACAGTTTAGAGGAAGAATGTGGATAGGATGGTCTCTGTTGAGTTTAATTTGGAGAAAACTTTTAAGCAAAAATAATTGGGGGGTGGGGACCTTCCTCTCCACAAACTATACCAGAAGTACATACCTATTAGCAAGAATTTACTTTAAAAGGATTCATTTCTTACCGTAAGTCTAGTTCTTTTGTCCGAAGAAAGTTTAAAATGGGTGCAAATGCTGCTGGATCTCGATCAATAAATATCTACAAAGGAAGAATTATTTTTTAGAATTGTCTTATTTTCAAATTAAAAATAAACTAACATAAATATGTGTAATACAAACTTAGGGAACAAACACTAAATTATTTAAATACTGTATTTACTTGATTCCACTCTTAAATTTGAGTATTTCTAAAGTTGGAATGCAATTTTAATTCTGTGCATGTAATGTAGTACTGTCTCCCCACCCCAAAAACCTACTATTATATTGATAATATTTTAATTTGTAAGAAAAATGGCACGTGTTTATTGGTATCTTTGGTAAAAGGGAAACCCGAGGGATAATTTTTATCTGAAATTTACTAGAATTCAGTAAATATTTCAAGAACATTACACACAAGTAATACCTTCTTATATTAATTATTGGTGACAGTGACATAATTTGTGATTCATATGTGAATCACTCGAACAACAATGTACTTTTATAAGACAGGGATAATCAAGGAAAGTAAATACTGCACACTGCTGCCAAAACTGGAAAAGAGGGGCACCTGGGTGGCTCAGTCAGTTTACTCATCTGCCCTTGGCTCAAATCATAATCTCAGGATTCTGGGACTGAGCCCAGTGTGCGACTCCCTGCTCAGTGGGAGTCTGCTTCTCCTTCTCTCCTCACTCCTGCTCCAGTGCACTCTCTTCTTTCTCTCTCTCAAATAAAATTTAAAAAAAGAAAAACTGGAAAAGAATACTATTCTTCTAACACCTTTACATCCTATTAACCCAATTTGCTCAAAAGCTAGGGATGGGGGATGACAACAAAAAACATTTCTTAAAACCACAGAATATAGGGCGCCTGAGTGGCTCAGTAGATTAAAGCCTCTGCCTTTGGCTCAGGTCATGATCCCAGGGTCCTGGGATCAAGCCCCGCATCAGGCTCTCTGCTTGGCAGGGAGCCTGCTTCCCCCACTCTCTCTCTGCCTGCCTCCCTGCCTACTTGTGATCTCTGTATCAAATAAATAAAATCTTTAAAAAAAAAAACACAGAATACATACCAAGAAAATAAAATGCTTTAGAAAATATAAAATATATATTTGATAACTTTCTATGGGAATGTATACCACTGCTATTTCAAATTAATTATAAAAGTATGGATCATAAAACTGAACACCTCTTAAAGCTTAGGTTAGTCAGCTAGACAGGGGAATGGTAGCTTACAGTAAAGCTCTTTATACTATGATTATGTTTATACAATGAATGAGGCTGTTCTAACTTCATAAATTCTTGCTTTTGTTTTCATTAGAACCAATGAGAAGCTGGAGAAACACCGCAGATCAGATCGCAGAGAATCTTATTACTGTTATCTTTTCTATAATCTGCAGAGAATCTTATTACTGTTATCTTTTCTATAATCTCGTACGTACAACATGCCTTTGCTGTCTTATTTCATATGCAAATCCCATCACAGTAAATAAATACCTCTGGCCAGTTTGTTGCCTCCATTCGGAAAGTTTATTTTTATTTTTTTTTAATGAGTATTAGCCATTTATTTTATATACAATGCTGCATACATTGTAACTGCTTTTTAAATGTATAAACCAGTATTTTTGTACTAAAACCTAATAATTCTTTCCTTCCCTCATTTCTCCAAGTTCTTCAGGTTATTCTCCAATAAAGAGAAATCATAGGACTTCACTAATTAACAGTCTTAGCATTCTAACTCAGTATCAAAATATTTTAGTATTTATATTCATCTATTTATTGTTAAAGTTTTAATTACTGATTAAAAGTACTTCCACGGGCGCCTGGGTGGCTCAGTGGGTTAAGCCTCTGCCTTCGGCTCAGGTCATGATCTCAGGGTCCTGGGATCGAGCCCCACATCCGGCTCTCTGCTCAGTGGGAACCTGCTTCCTCCCTCCTCTGCCTGCCTCTCTGCCTACTTGTGATCTCTCTCTGTGTATCAAATAAATAAATGAAATATTTAAAAAAAAATAAAGTAAAAAAATAAAAGTACTTCCTCTCCGGACAATGTGAGCTCATATCCTCCCGTCCCTCTAATCACAAATACTTACGTTGTTATATTCACTATTCCATTTAGAGTTCCCATCTATGAACTATAGGAAAACTATATACAACAAGAAATTAAACTTTTTAAGAACATATATGTCACTTTCATTTGGCGGTTATTACAAGATCAGCTTTTCTGTCTGTTTTCTTAGAGTTATTATAGAATAAGGGTCAAGCATTGCAAGCATTAGTTGATTCAATTTAGAAACATGTATCAGCGTATCACACTCACAGCACCAGTTTCATCTCGAAGTGTTGAAATTCTTCCACTCAGCAAACTAGAAGACATGAATAAGCCAGAGTTAGTTCTTAAAATCTGACTATGCATAAAATGTTCTCATTATTTATCAAGTATCAAAGACCAATACAAATGAATCATCCTATCTCCAAAGTAAAATAAAAAATTTTTAATTTTATTTTAAGAGTTCAGATTTTTTTAGCCAAGAAATAAAAACATTAACCAGGAAAGGGAGGTTTGTTATTATTTCAATGATCAAGTTTTATAAAAATGATATGAAAGAATTACATGAAATACCTGGAAAAAAAAGAATCTGGAATCCACATAAGAGTTTGTCTTGAGGTACTAAACCTGCAATTAAAAATTATCTGTTGTTATGAATAAGGACATGACTTGAAATTTCAATATTCGATAACCTGCTTTAATATGCTGGCTAATAATTTACAAGTTGTTACACAGCTATAGCTATATCAATATTGTACATTCATTATTTTAAAATTTCTCCACTTTCAATTCAGAGTTAAGATTATTCAAAGAGCTCTCAACAAAATCAAATGATTAGCTCACTGACATATACTGCTTCTTAAAACCCTATTTTCCAGCATGCCCATCTCCTGAAGAATCAAAAGTTAAGTCCATCACAACAAATCCGAGCTTCTCAATGTAACACTTAAAATTATCTTTCGGTCCTGTTTCATCTTTCCAACACGAGTGTCTTCTCATCTGTAAGGCAATACTTCAATACCCCGGACAATTCGTGCTTCTTACCATTTCAGTATCTTTACCTCCATCCATTTTCTTGACATCACTCAGATGATAACCTTCTCCTTAAAGGCTTCTCCAAATATTCTATTCTATATTATCTTTTTGAGCTTTTGTTGCATTCATTCCTTCAAAAACTGCTCAGTAAGTAGCTCACTGTTCTGAGGTGCTATTTGATCAAGTCCAAGTTGTCTCAGTAGCAGCAGTTCTGGGGGGGGCTTTCTCCCAGCCTACTGGAGCCAACTACCTGTTGCTGTTGCCCTCACGTGTCCTCACACAGAAGAGAGCCTAAGAGACAGCTTTGTTCCTCCACATTCATTATCTAACACTATTATCACCGCTTTAAAGCAGTCCCTGTGCCCATTAACCAGATTAAGAGAGGATCCAAGCAGTTTATTCAAGAAACCATGGCAAATTTTCCTAAATGTGTATCTTCGCAGAATCTTAAGAAAAACTGAGGAACAGATTACAACAGTCAAAGGAAACTGACTAGGCCAAATAAATAAAAGCCAAGTCCAGTAAATGGCAAACTGAAGGATACAAGGATCCCCTGCCCAAATTAAAAAATAATAATAATAATAAATCACTGTATTCTGAGGGGTATCACATTAATTCTAAATAAGGTCATTATAATTTATGATCTTTCACATTAACTGATTATTCAGCAAATTGTTTGCCAGATAACTCAAATTCTGTGTTACTTAGAAAATTACACAGGTCTGCTTAAAGTTGTATTAGCAATTCCAATTAAGATCAACAGTTTGGGGTAGGTTTAATAATTCGAAATCTCTGGGCAAAGGGACTGGATCCTCACCCCACCAATTTCTTTCTTTTTTCAAACAAGAGGAAGACAAATGGGAAAAACAAACACACACACAAAAACAAAAAACAAAAAAACCCCAGAGACCTTTAAAACTAAGATCCAAGTATGACTTCATAAAAATGACATTTAAAATTACATCTGACAAGCATAATTGTCTGCTTGTCAAAAAGACAATTTGAAAGCCTTTTCTAATATTTTTTTTTATTATCTCATACCCACAATGTGCCCAGAAGATGCCATATAAAAGATGTGGTATACATATACAATGGAATATTACTCAGCCATCAGAAAAATGAAATCTTACCATTTGCAACGACACAGATGGAACCAGAGGGTATTATATGCTAAGCTAAGTAAGTCACTTCTCTCATGAGGCCTCAAATCATACCCATTCATAATAGAATTAATCACAAATTGAGTCATATTAGGTTTCTTTCACTTCCTTAGGGTTTTTTGGATAAATAATGTTAATTCTAAATGAAACCTCATCTTCTCTATCTCCTGAATCACCCATTACATGTAAAATAAATCATAAAAATCATTGCTCGTTTTTGTAATTCCGCTGAGTATTTCCAGTTTCACATGGGGGCGGGGGCACGGGCACGTGGAAGACACAACAGTAACACCACCACACATCTTACCTGTAACATATGCTTCTCTGCTCACAGTACACTCTCCTTTTGAGTTTTACTCTATCACCTCAGAGCCTTTCCTTCTATGCCACAGGTGGTTCTCCCAGTGGCAATTCCTCAACTTTAATGACAATGAAATCAGGATTTTTTTCCTTTATAATGATTTAAGTGATTGTGTTAGTATGTTCTGTACAACGTATACAGATGCCTTCTGAATCCCTTCTAGCCCTAAAACACTCCCAAGAGTCTATGATTCAAAGTAACTCAAGAAAATATTCTCAGAATGCCTGGAGCTGGATGTTCTATTTTTCTATAGGTCATGTCATTATTTATTTCAAAAACTACGTCAAGTTAGTAAATTTAAAGTTTGTGGAATTTTTACTTAATTTTTCATTCCTATCTAACAACTTTCATCTTTTCTAAATTGTTCAATCTAATAATACATTTACCTTATTTTGTATTCTTTGCTAATAGAAAGAAAACCTTAAATCCTATTATGATCTAGTTCTATACAGTGAAACAAAATAAAATGTTCCAGCTCCAAGATGGCTGCCTTTTATGATTTAAAAATGTAAACTGAACTCTACATTCATTAACAAGAATGCACTCTTTGGACCACCCACTTTAATTTTTAACAACCCCTTTAATTTTATCATACTAGCGAATGTCCTTTAGAATGCCCGAAAAAAAGATGTCCACAATCTCTAGCAATTAGGAACCAGGGCAGGAATTTTAAATGACTCTAGTGCTACTCCTCAGTACTAACATACACTCTAGCCCAACTCTTGTGGAATAGTCGGTCCAGTTTTTGCATCCGGAAGTTACCAAACCTGGAAAATTTTCATGTGATTTTAGGGAAAAAATCCACTTCTTACAGGAGGAGACATAAATGTTCTCCAAAAGACCGGTATCTATACAATGCAATAATGTAGTATCCTATCTTACACTGTTAAACAGCTTTGTTTCCGGATGTGAGGGAAAGAACAGGGAAAAGAATGAAGAATTACTGTTTCTTGGGCTGAACTCGGCAGCACACTTAGAAAATGATTAAATGTTTAGGATTAAAACATGATACATTTTATTCCTACGGCCCACACTGCTGCTGATTTGCATTGTAAGAAATATTAGTTAAGTTTTACATGTTGAAACCCTTTCACATTCTCGAGCCATTTCATCGCTCATCTCCCACCAAGCTTTAAACTCAACCACCCCTTCCTTCCAACAGAGCTGGCCAAGTCCCATTCCTGAGAAGAGTGACTCATAAGCCATAGCAAATCCACCAAAAATGGTCCCCCGCCAAACAAGCTTAATAAAAGGCACAGACACGGAGTGGAAAGCAGAGAGAGGATAAAGAGGTTTCAGTCTGTCTACTCTGTGCCACACTGTGCCCATACCCGAGGCTTTCCAGAACTGGTAAAACTGCAGTTGCTGGCCCCACTGGCCTGCAAGTTGAACAGATCGTCCAAAGCCAGGCACCCAGAAACTGAAAATAAACAACAGCGTACTGCCAATCTACTGCACCCCATCCACCGAAATCCTGAGATTGCAAACCCTCCTTCATTAGGAGGGGGAAAGAGCACTGGCCTCCTCATCCGAGCCAACCGCGACCCCCCCGTCGCCCCGAGAGAAGGCAGGTTCCTCTGCAAGAGCCAAACCACGAGGCCAGGCGTCTACAAAATAAATTCCTCAAATACACTGTAAGGTGAGGTTAGGAAGGCCTTTTCATGTTCCTCTTAGGCCGGCAGCTCAGAAAGGGGGAGGGACGAGGCTGGCATTCTAGGAAGGCGGGCTCGGGCACATGGGCCCGGCTCGCGCTCATGCCACAGGCCCTGCAGCCGCTCCTCCCGGAGCCCAGACTTCAGCCCGAGCCCCGCCGACATTCCTCCCGCCGGGAGGGCCCCCCGCGTCCCCCCCCGCCGACTCGGCTCCCACCTTCGCCCCGGCCCCCGTCGCCCCCCGGCGGGTCGCCCGCGGCATCCCCGGCCCGGAGCCCCTTCTCCGCCGACTCACCTGGTCCCCCCCACGTTCAGCTGCACGATCTCGCCGCTGCCGGCCGCCGCCGCGGCGAAGCCGCCGCAGTGCCCTCCCGCCATCTCCGGCGGCTCCGGGCGCGCACGCCGCCCGCCCTCCCCGGCCGGGGCCGTCGAGCCCGCGGCGGGAGCCCGAGGCGGCGGCGGCGGCGGAGGCGGCGGCGGCGGCGGCGGAGGAGGCTGTGGCTGGGCCAGCGGGGCGGCAGGAGGGCGGGAGGTGCGCGGAGCCTCCCCCACCTTCCCCGCGGCGGGACCGAACTCCCTCGCCGCCGCTTCGGCCCCTCCGCTCCCGCAGCGCGGGAGGGCGGCCCGGCCTCCGCCCCTCGCGGCCTCCAGGCCGCAGGGCCGGCCCGGACCTCTCCTAGCGCACGGCCGCCGCCGCCACCGCCACCGCCACGGCGGCCGCCGCAGCCCGCCTGGGAGAAGGGGTCGCCGCTGGGGACAAAATACCGCAGCGCTCGCCCCTTCGCCCGCCGCTGCCGCGAAGGAGGTGGAGGAGGAGGAAGGAAGGGCCGGGGAGGAGCTTCCAGCCCCGCGGGGCCGGCGCGAGGGGAGGCGAGGGAATGCGCTCCTGGCCCGCCGCCCGCTCGGGCGGGAGTCCGACTCTCTCCTCCTCCCCGCGCGCGCCCGGCCTGTGCCCTGTTACTTGTAGGGTTTTCTGACACCGGGAGTCGGATTCCCCGGTTTGGGGGGCAAGTCCGGGCAGCGTGCTCTTAAGCAACTTTATTTATTGTCTCCTTTCTCCGCACGGATTTGGGAGGTGAAGGAAGTTTCCCGACGGCTGGTGGCTGATGCCTGAACGCGAAGGTGTCCGTGCTGCGAGAATCTGGGGATTTTACAACTTGTTGACAGCGTTCACCGCAGCGAGTTCGTGCCTGTGTCCCCCTCTTCGGTCTCCAGCTGGTCCCCCAAACAGTTTTGTGTTTTGTTTTGTTGAGCAGGGAAGGAAACAAAAAAACACCAACAAACAACCCTTAGACAGCAGGGCAGTGTGTTTCTGGACTAGGGTAAGTCACACCCAAGTGCACACTTTAAAAAAAGGGTTTGCTTTAACTAGTATATATATTGGAAGCCCAAAATGTATATATTTTTAAATACACGTATATTTTTAAAATCTTAACACAAGGGGGTACCCGGCTGGCTCAGTCCGAAGAACACGGCAGATCTTGATCTGGGAGCTTTGAGTACAAGCCCCACCTTGGGAATAGAGATTACTTAAAAATAGAATCTTTAAGAAAATAAATTTGAAAAAATATTTTATTTATTTATTTGACAGAGAGAGATCACAAGTAGGCAGAGAAGTCAGCAGAGAGAGAGAGAGAGGAGGAAGCAGACTCCCCACCGAGCAAGGAGACCCATGCGGGGCTCGATCCCTGGACCCTAGGATCATGACCTGAGCCTAAGGCAGAGGCTTTACCCGCTGAGCCACCCAGGCGCCCCCCAGAATAAAATCTTAACACTATAACACTTCAGATTAGCTAACAAAAGCAAACAAAGACAGTGCAGTATGTTTTCAGAGTTTATTAATCTGTAGTGCTAAATTCTGTTAAAAGGAAATAGTCCCAATATGGAGGCACTTTTGCTAAGCCCCATGAAGACTAAATGCCTAACCTGTGGGGGCCTTGTTGGGTTAGTGGGAAGAATATGGGAGTTGGTTCTTGCCAACCTTAATGCCTAACCTAATTGCAGTTTCAGCCTGTCCTAGGAGTGGAAATTTAAACCAATTAGTCTGGAATTTCCAGATCAGCTTTAGTGAGGTAACCTGCCAGATAAGGCCTCTTTCCTCCCCTGAGGGAAGGTAACCTTGCCTGAAATAATTTAGTCTTTCAACCTCCCAGTCCTACCTTCCTTTTGCCTCTAAAGACGTTTCATTTTGTACCACTCTAAGGAGCTACCCAATTCATGAATCACTGAATAAAGCCAATTAGATCTGCAATTTTACTCAGTTGGATTTTGTTTAACAGTTCTTAACATGGATTGTGGGGTATTTTTAAATAGTTTTAACATTAAGAATTCAAACGGAAGACTTACTTGATGTTACGATTTTATTTTCATTGTCATTTTTTAAGAACACTGCTGAAAAATATACCAATGATATGACTTTATCCAAATTTGATTTAAAAGAGGATAGCACAGCTTATAATATTACCTCAGTTAATGTTGACGTTAATAATAATAGCTATTTTGTCTTGTTAAAAAAACAAAATTCAACTGAGTAGATTTGAAGATCTAGTTGGCTTTATTAAACAATTCATGAATCGGGCAGCATCCCATCTAGCAAGTAGAGGGGAGACTGAGGATTTTTACAAATTGGAGGGTTTTTATAGGAAGGAAAGTGGGGCAAGCAAATTAGTAGCAAAAGAAAAGATTGTTCAAGCAAGATGATCATCCTTTACAAGGAGGGATGGGGGTCTTATGGAAATTACCTCATCTTGGGGCACTTAGGTGGCTCAGTGGGGTAAAGCGTCTTCCTTCAGCTCAGGTTATGATCCCAGGATCCTGGGATCGAGCCCCACATCGGGCTCTCTGCTCAGCAGTGAGATTGCTTCCTCCTCTCTCTCTCTTTCTCTGCCTCTCTGCCTACTTGTGATCTCTGTCTGTCAAATACATAAATAAAATCTTAAAAAAAAAAAAAATTACCTCATCTTTTTGAGGGATGGAGAAGGCCCATGTAACAAATTATTTTATTGGTACCGGTTAGAAAATTCCCGAATGACTGGTTAAAACTTACATTTCTGGGGGAGGTTGACACGGCAGTCAGGTTAGGTGCCACCTGGCACTTAGATTTGGCCTAAGTGGTATCATTTTGGGCCTATGGTCTTGTTTTTAACAGGATTTATTAAGGATTTATCACATGCTAGATGGTTTAGATATTTCTTGTCATTTTTTTTCTTCACATTGATTATTACCACTATTTTACAAAATTTAAAAAAAAAAAAAAAAAAGCCTGAGACTTAAAATGATCAGGAAACTTGCTTAAAATTACATAGCCGGCAAGTGGCATAGCAGGAATTTGTAGGTAGGCAGTTTAATTTCAGGACCTCTCTGCAGCGTATACCTTAAACCTTCACTTTATACTGAGAAGATGAGTAACTGTTCCAATTAAAAGAGCAGGAAATTAAGACTTGCTCATATTTTAAACAGTGTTAGCTGTCCTGGCTCTAACCCGTAATGTCTGCTCCTACCAGAATCTGAAACTCTGCATTCAAAGTTGCAAGATAGAAATTAGGTGCCAAAAAAAGGCCGCTTAATTCTTCCTAGGCCCATACCTTGGAAGAATGTAAAAAAGATCACTCACTAACAGATTTTTGCCTTTAAGGAATTCAAGAGGCAATGTGGAGTTAAACTAAGGCTCGTGCTAGTATGATTTATAATAAGAAATAGATATTTGGCCTTCATCCTCTGTTCTGGGACAGAACTCCTAAAACCATTATAAATTCCTAAATGATGAGAACAATAAGCATTTCTTAAGTTATGATAATGAGTGACTTCTGGAAAGCACTTAGATTACCTAAGGTTAGGGGCTGGTTCCTCAAAGACCCAACCCTGTGATGAGTGGGGTCGAACTTTTAGTCCCACCACCCCCAACTCCCACCTCCAGGAAGAATCAATTACCAATGGTCAATGACTTAATCAATGAAGACTTTGTAAAACCCCGAAGAGACAGGGCTGAGACAGCTTCCAGGTTGGTGAACATGTGAAGATTCAGGGTTATTGGCACTCCCTGAGAGAGCATGGAATCTCCGTAGCCTTTTCCCATATCTTGCTCTTTAAATCTCTTCCACCTGAATATTCCTGAGGTATATCCTTTTGTAATCCATCCAGGATCTAGGGAGTAAATGGGTTTCCTGAGTTGTGTGAGCTGCTCTAACAAATGAATCAAAGCCAAGGAAAGGTTTGCAGGAACCCTTGATTTGTGACCACCAGTCAGAAGCATAGAGAGCAACCTTACTTTGCTTTGCAACTGGTGTCTCAAGTCCAAAGAGTAAGTTGGGGAACCCTCTGACCTATAGCCGGTCAGTCAAAAGCACAATTAAGAACCTATGCTTGTGATTAGCATCTGAAGTAGAGGACACTCTTGTAGGACTGAACTCTTATTAATCTATGGAGTCCGAATAGATAGTGTCAGAATTGAATTGAATTGTAGAACTGCACCCCCCTCCCCTACTGGTGTCCAGAGAATTGCTTGATGGTGGCAGGTAAACCCCGCCTTTCCCCACAGTGGGATTGTGTGCAGAATCCCTTAGTAGGTATTCAAGAATTCAGTGTATTCAAGTGAGAGGTTGAGTAGACAGTTGTAGGAGGATAGTTGGAAGACTATCCAGGCAGGCAGGGGCAAGGGACCTGTCCTGAGAGAAAACTACCCTTAAAAGGAAAAACATCCCATCCTGTTATTCTACACCAAGTGGAAGGAGCCTGCCACCCTTTCCCACATGAACATGAATCCGATTGGTAGATGAGCACATGGCCAAAACCTGACTGGGTGCCAGGCAGGTGGAAAGTTAATCAGATTAAAGCCGCCAGCCAACAAGCCCATAAAACACCTAGATTTAAATACCAAAGTGACAACCCTCTCAGGTCCCCTCCCTCTTCCAGGAGCTTTGTTCTGTCTCCCAATAAACTTTGCTTTGCTGCCAACCACTCTATGTCTGGTCTACCTCTTCATTCTTCAAAGCCGCATGACCAAGAACCATGGGCACTGAAGGAAAGCAAATCCCAAAACATAATTGTATATAAAAGCTGGAAGTTTGGAAGAGAGATTCAAACTGAAAATACTTTTAATCTTTGCCAAAATAAAACTTGGGGATTAGCAATAGTGATATGGCTGGTAGAGAAATGGAACTGACTAAGATCGTAAGGGAGAGAGTGTAGAATGAGACAAGAATAGGGATCAGGAGAGAGAGCCCTTGACTATCTAATTTGGGAGACTGGGAGAGAAAGAAGATCCAGCCAAGAAAAACAGGAATTATGGCAAGATGGAGGAAAACCAAGGGATTAGGAGGTCCAGTGAGATAATGGGTCAAATAAAATAACTGAGAATGGACCACTGGATTTAGTAACATGAAGGAAGTTGGTGACCACCTAAGTAAGGATAGTTCTAGTGCAGCAGTGGGAGAAAGAGCGTGATTAGTGGGGTTTTGCTGTAAAGAAAAGTAAAGAAATGGACAGTAGCAAGCAGGGGAAGTAAGGTCAAAAAGAAGGCTTTCTAAAGATGGCAAAAGAAATAATTATATACTGATGGAAACCATTTAGTAGAGAGCAAAAACTGGTAATTCAAGAGAGGTGGAAGATAATTATTACAGTTATGTCTTTATGTACATGAAAAAAGACCATATCTAGCCAACACGTAAAGATAAACTGAGCCGCAGGGATAGATAACTTGCCCAGTGTTTGCTGTTGGTCATTGTTACTACGGTTGTCTTTTGACCCACCCCGGGTGTAGATACACCCATTATTTGGGTATGTCTCGAGTGGTATACTCTGTGTATCAAAGGTTATAACCATAGGCATGAGATGACTGACCTCCCACAGAATTGTAAATATCTAAAGGCAAACCATAAAAAAAGGAAAGTACTCAGAGGTTCACTGGATCCCATCCCTCAAACCTCACCAAAAAAACCACATTCCTAATCTGATAGCAAACTCATCAAAGAAGTTATAGTTTAAGGGGGAGATGTAAGGACAATAATCTGGAAAGACTGGTGTCTGGTCCTAACGCCGTCTCCCCTCCAGGCCCATGGTATGAGGATTATGGGAAAGAAAATAACCTACAGTTGAGAAAGAGCCAGTGTGTAGGGGAGAACCTGTTTTTAGCCTGTTCCAGGAATATTTAGAAAAGAGATTGAAGGTAAAGGGAATTTTCCTTTTGAGGGACCATAAATTCCAAAGCTCAGTGGAAAGGTTGTGTGCTGGGGGTGAAGACTGGAGAATGAAAAACCTAAGTGCTGAATTTTTGTGCGTAACAGTATAAAATGGGAAAATTGGCATGAACAGATTGGTCCTGAGGTTCCCTTAGGCAGATTGTGGTGGTGATTCAGAGAAAGTTTTGTTTAATTTGGGGGTGGAGATGACAGCAAAGGCCTTTGCCTGAAGCAAAGAAAGTTCAATGAACACTCCCAGAAAACTAGTAAAGCCTGAGATGATCTCATACACCACCTATCAGCATTCAGTCTCCTGCTATCTTCTTCCCGTGTTCATTCCTACCTCTCTACTCCATTCCAGGTACAATGGTCACCTTGTTAATATTCCAAAATGTCAAATATGCTCCAGCTTCAGGGTTTTACACCTTGCTTTTCCCTCTGCTTATGAGGTTTTTCCTGAGGTAAAAAAAGGGCTCACTTCTTCAGAACTCTGCTCAAATATTACCTTAACAGAGAGATGTTTGTTCTTCTAAGACAACAAGAGAAACAGAATCATAACAAATATACTTAATTAATGCAAAAGAAGGTATAAAAAGAGTGAAGCAAGATAGAAATAGAAAACAATTAGCAAGATGGTAGATTTAAACCAAACCGTATCAATAATCACATTAAATGTAAATGGTCTAAACACACCAATTAAGGCAAGGTTCATCAGACTGGATAAAAAAGCAAAACCAGGCACCTGGGTGGCTCAGTGGGTTAAACCTCTGCCTTCGGCTCAGGTCACAGTCCCAGGGTCCTGGGACCAAGCCCTGCATTGGGCTCTCTGCTCAGCAGGGAGCCTGCTTCCCCCATCTCTCTGCCTGCCTCTCTGCCTACTTGTGATCTCTCCCTCTCTCTCTGTCAAATAAATAAATAAAATCTTTAGGAAAAAAAAAAGCAAAACCTAACTATAGACCACCTTAAGGAGAAGCTTTTAAAGTATAAGGTCTCAAATAAGTTAAAAGTAAAAGAATGAGAGAAAGATGAAAGATGAATCATATGCAATGAACTGAGTGTTTGTGTCCCCTACCAAATTCATATGCTAAAATGCTAAAACACCAGGCACCTGGTAGCTAAGTGGGTAGGGCCTCTCTACCTTTGTCTCTGGGTGTGATCTTAGGGTCCTGGAATCAGCCCTGCGTCAGGCACTTTGCTTGGTGTGGAGCCTGCTTCCCCCTACCCTCTGCCTGCCTCTCTACTTGTGATCTCTCTCTCTCTGTCAAATAAATAAATAAAATCTTTTAAAAAAAAAAGAAAAAAAGAGTAATATACGCACAATGAGGTTGGGTTTTCCCCAGGAATGCAAGGTGTCTTTGTGTGTCAGGTCTCCCATTCATCTATTTTATAAGGATCCCAGTCATTGGATTTATGGCCCACTCTAAATCCAGGATGATTTCATTTCAGGATTCTCTAACTTAATTACATCTGTATAAATCCTATTTCAAATAAATTCTCATTCACAGTTTCAGGGATTAGGATTTGGGCATATATTTTGGGGACCACCATTCCACTCACTATTTACATGTTCTTATAAAAACTGTTACACAAATATTTATATCAACTTTATTTGTAACAGCCAAAGGTAGAAACAATCCAACTATTGATCATCAGGTGAAAGGCTAAACAAATTCCATTCCTTATAGTGAAAGGCTTCTCAACGATAAAAAGGAATGAAGAACAACACATAAAAACCTAGATGAGTATAAAAATAATTAAATGAATGTTAATATAACTGTAAGTACTGTGTGAATACATTTATGTAAAATTCTAGAATATATAAACCAGTCTTTAGTCATAGAAAGTGGGCAGATCAGTGTCTGGGCATGAGAAATGGAAAGGTATTTGGTGGGGGGAATTACCAAGGGGTACAAGGAAACTTTCTGAGTGATAGTTATGTTCATTATTTTGATTGGGGTGATGATTTTCTGGATGTACATGTCCAGCCCAAACTTAGTAAGTTGTATACTTTAGTAAGTGCAGTTTATTGCATTTTTAAATGCAATAAATACGTTGTCAAATACATTGTCAAAAATAATGTTTCCTTGTGGATCCTGCAACACCTTGTCATCTGTGGTAACTCCTGGAAATAATGCTAAGCCCTTTCACACTCCTTTTTTTTTTTTTTTTTCCCTTTTCTTTTTTCCTATGTGCTATGCGACACTTAAATGAGGGACTGCATCACATGGGCTCCCTTCCCTCTGACTTGCAATTCGTGTTAGCCAATGGGAGGTGCTAGCAAGAGATTCAGGACACAGGGAAACCGTGGCCACGGGATTTATTTTTCCCTGTTTCTCCACAGTTCTGAAAGTGTTTGCATCTTAGATGGTCACACTTTATGTAAGTTATCCCTCCTTCAGAGGTCTAGCTCTGATGAGGACCCTAGTAAATCATGTCTTCCCTTAAAACGGGTAAAGTGGTTCCTGTTGTTCCTACTCCTTGTGTATTTTACCACCATTTCCTGGATCCCTGAAATCTGCTCACACCTCTCTAAAGGGTACCTTTATTTAACACTCTTTAATTAATATCTTTCCATCCCCCTCGTCCCCTCTCTTTCTCTCATACAATACACGCACACACACACACACACACACACACACACCCTTCCTAAGATAAAACAAGATGTTCTCAGGGATAATACTCCTAACAGTGATAATATAATCTACTAAAATTTCTTGGATCTGCAATGGAAGATTCCACAATTACTAGGCAGAACTGTTTCAATTCTCCTTTATCTTCTTATTTCTCAACCAGTCATTGGTAAACTGTGGCTCAAAGGTCAAATCTGACTCATTATCTGTCTTTGTAAATAAGATTTTATGGAAACATAGTTTTATGGAGACACAGCCAGGTCTATGGCTATTTTCACACCACAATGGCAGAGGTGAGTAGTCTTGACAGAGACCACGTGGCCTTTGAAACTATGATATTTGCTATCTAACCTTTCATAGAGAAAGTTTCTTAACGTAGGCCATGTCCAGTGCCTACTGATGCTTAGTAGATCAGGCCATTATTGTAACTTTCCAAAGAACAGAGCAATCTTCACCTTTAGACAAATAACTGCAGAAGATTTGAGAGTAGTTTAGTTTAGTTTTGTTTTGTTTCTTTTTTCCCTGCTATCAAATTTTTAGGCGGGACTATCTTCCCACATTGTCATCATAAGCAGGAAGTCAACAATATAATGATTTTCTTTTACCTTATCCAGAGGAAAATGGGTTGTTGGAACCCAGAGCTTGGATTGTCCTTCCCATTTACCCCTGATGTCATGCAACCTTGAATCAGAAATGTGGGTTAGTTACTGAAATTGAAATACGAGACTTCTCATAAAGTTTGAAACCTAAATACAACCAGATATAAATATGCGATTCTTATTTATAAAAAAATATGTACCAACAGTTCTGTAAAGTGTAGGAAGAACTAAAACAGTTGACTTTGGCTACACTACCATTTCTATTTTGGAGCAAGTTCTCTGATGATAATATTGATTAATATATTCAGTAGAGTACTTTTAAAAAGCTTCTCATAACCATTAGTCAATATATATTGAATTCTCATTAAAAGTTAATAAATCATTATATAAAGTTCTTTGAAAACTATAAATCCAAATCCCATCCCATCATCACCAGGCTTGAAAGAAATGGGAATTAATCAGAACAATTCTTCATGTGTTCAAATTGTAATATTATGCCCCATGATTTGGTTTGTTCTTACAAAAGCACAAAATATAGAAACATTTCCTCTGTAATTGATACTGTCCATCTACTTTCATAGGGATGACATCTTATTTCTTATCTGTTCAACCCCAACAGCTTACAACATAGGGATGATACATTCTTTTTATCTCTGGCAGTTGGTTCATTAGAGAACATTATTAAAGGCTTTGCCATCCAGCCATACATCCTGTCATATTTAGTCTTCATCATAGTTTACATACAAGCTCATTTCTTTACCTTGATGTCTACCAAATCTTGCTACTGACTTTTAAAGACCGAGGATTCAATAGTGATTAAAATATCTAACCATTTGTCCCAAGTGAGGGGATAATAAGCTCATTACCAGCATTATTATAGGGAATGATGCTCCATCAGAGTCATTACTCAGTTAACTCTTCAAAAATTTTTTTTTGCCTTCCCAAGCTGATTTCCAGACATAGCTAACTTCTGGGCAGGTGGCCATAACCTGTTTTCCATTATACTCAGACAGCTGTTTTAGCAACATATCATTTTGATTTATGGTCACACTGAGTGCAGATCTCTGGTGTTCACATCTCCTTTATATGTTGATGGTAATTCTCTTTTGTTGTCTAAAAAATACCCAAGTGGTAAGCATGGGCTACATGGTGTGAATAGAGTAATAGCTATAATTGATTACCTGTAAATTGAGTCATTAGGGTGTTGTGTTTCTTCTTTTCCCCAAATTATGCCAGTGGTGTTAGATAGAGCTTCCAGAATACCAGAAATATAATCTTCATTCCCTGGAGAAAATGAGTCCTAAGTGTTTTTCAAAACACTGAATATCAGTCAGCCCCAAATCTTCATCACAAGAAATATATCTAGATGAGCCAAAGTGATAGACAATTTACTATACAAACATTTGTCTGACCATTTCTTTGGAATATGATTCTTAATACAGAATAGAAACAGTTCTCCAGTTCCATGATTTTTCATTTTTAGGAAGGCAAAGTATGAGAACACCACAATCATTTTGGTTAAATTGTTATAGAATACTGCAGTTGTCACCCAATTCATATTCTTTAATTGACATATAAGTTGACATTTAATCCAGTAAAAGGCAGGAAAGGGGGAAATGGAACAACAGCAATAATAACAAAACGACAACTCAACAACAAAAAATAATTTTCTGGAAAACAGCAAGCAAAATCGTATGGTTGAGTCTAACCATGCCAATAATTGCATTAAATACCTCAATTATAGGACAGAGATTAATCTAATACCTCAATTATAGGACAGAGATTATCAGATTCTATTTTTATTTTTTTAAATATTTCATTTATTTATTTGACCAATAGAGACCACAGGTAGGCAGAGAGGCAGGCAGAGAGATTGGAAGAGTAGCAGGCTCCCTGCTGAGCAGAGAACCCGATGTGGGAATCGATCCCATGACCCTGGGATCACGACCGGAGCCGAAGGTAGAGGCTTTAACCCACTGAGCCACCCAGGCACCCTAGATTCTATTTTTAAAAATCAAGACCCAAGTGTATGCTGTCTATAAGAAGTCCACTCAAATAAAAACCTATAAGTAAAATAAAAATAAAGAGATGTAAAAGACATACCATGTGTTTCAGTTACTAATTTGTAGCCCCAAATTTGTGCTTCATTATCTCATTCACAAAAATAGATCGGGAATATATATATATATGTATATATATATATATATATATATATATCCCCCCACCTTTGCCAGCTGGCATAAAACTAAATTTTGTTAATAGTGAGCACTAGAGAGACATTGCAATATAAAGGAGCAGGTCCCAGAAAGCCCACCTTCTTTTCCCCCTCTTGGCCAGTGCATTTCCTCCAGTGCACAATGCCTACAGGGTACAGCTTTCTACAATAGTTGGCTGCTCCTGGATATTTCACTAGCTCTTGACTCAGACCACCATATGACCTGGGCCGCCAGTTTTTTCCTTAGGTTTTCTCTACTTCTGACTTTCAGCAATCCCTGCATGCCTGAATTTAAGAGGGAGCCTCTGTCCATTCTCTCTCTTGTCCCTTTCCCAATAGTGGATTGGTGTTGGTTATCACTCCTAATGGGCTTGTGGTAAACGTAAGGGATTCTTGTTTGCCTTGGTTTATCCTCAGTCTTACACTAATCTTATACTCCTGGACCATGGGAATGGGACTTTCTTCCTGTGAAAAGTCTTTAACAGGAAAGAGTTTCCTGATCATTCCCCCCCATCTCTACCCCTGTTCATTGGCTTTTGCTTTGTTACTGTGAAAGATCTTGAGCCTAAGGGGACTCCTATTTCCTTGCAAGGTAAAGGGCCCTTGCTTCAACCTTACCCCCCAGACTCGATTTATTTGGTCCTGTGAGCCTTTACTACTCATGCAAAACACTTCATTTCTAACACTTCTGGTCACCAAATACATGTGTGGGGGATTTCCACACAAACAATTCTCTATGACATCAGCTGGGTGTCCTACAATCTAACTTAACTCTGACACCAGCTACCTGAAGAGTGTCAGTCCCCACAGGTCAAGGACAGTCTTACAAGACTGTCTCCCTCCTTCAGATATTAATCACATGTAGTAGTTCCCTAGGTTACCCACAACTTCTGTCCAACTTGGCCATAAATTAGCTGTCCTTATAATCCCTTCCTTGAATTCAATTAATTGGCTAGATCAGCTCACAGAACTTAGGGAAACATTTACATTTACTAATTTATCAAAGGACATGATAAAAGATATGGATGAACAGCCAGTTAAAGGGATATATAACATAAGTCTGGAAAAGTACTGATCACAACAGGAGTTTCTATCTCCGTGGGGTTGGCATACATCACCTCCCTTGTATCTGCATATGTTTGCCAACCTCAAAGCTCTCTGGGATTTTTATGGAGGCTTTATCGTGAAGCTTTGAATAATCTTTAATTCTATTGCTAGCCCTTCTCTCTCCTCAAGAGAGTGTGGGATGGGTCTAAAAATTCAAAGTTTCTATTCATGGCTTGGTCTTTCTGGTGACCACCCTTATTTGGAAACCATCTAAAAGACCACCCAGAGTCCTCTCATTACAACAAAAGACACTCCTATGACCCAAGAACTTATAAGGGTTTCCAACCTCTGTGCCAGAAATTAGGGGCAGATACACACACACACACACACACACACACATACATATGCATATACGTATACATACATATATATGCATATGTATATAAGCATATGTATATACATATACATATATATGCATATTTATGTGTGTGTGTGTATATATATATATTTTTCCTATTGTCTCACACATGGTGATTGTCTGGAGTGGGTGGTTTTAGGACTGGAAGAGGGTGGTAAAAAGGAAAAATAGGTAAATAGGTTAAAAGCCATATTATAAGGGTCTTATATGCCAAACTGGAGATTTTGACATAGCATTATAGACTGAGGCAATCACTAAAAGTTTTTTTAATAGGAATGAGCATGCATGGCTCAGTTGGGTAATTATCTTTGAGAAAGATTGGTTAGGAAAGAGATTGGTGGTAGTAGGTGTGTTGCTAGGAGTCTGTTACACTGTATCAGGTAAGAAATGGAGGCATGAGGGCTCTTGGGTGGCTCAGTGGGTTGAGCCTCTGCCTTTGGCTCAGGTCATGATCCCAGGGTCCTGGGATCGAGCCCCACATCGGGCTCTTTGCTCAGTGGGGAGCCTGCTTCCCCCTCTCCCTCTGCCTGCCTCTCTGCCTACTTGTGATCTCTCTTTGTGTCAAATAAATAAATAAAATCTTTAAAAAGAAAGAAAGAAATGGAGGCATGACCCAGGCAGTGCCAGTGGATGAAACTTAAGAGGACATCCTGTCAGTATTTGAACTTCGCCTTTTTTTGTAGACTCAAACATCTGCTTCTGTGAAGCAATTTAACTAGCACTCTGAGACAAACTCAGTGGAATTCAGTGCTTATATAGGACTAATTATGAGGTAGCATATGGTTGCTTCTGGTTATTTTTTAAAAATCTTTACCATATATTTGATGGAGATTCTGCAAACAGTCACTATTGTTGAGCTAACACTCATTTGCCTAAATATGAACATAGTGCCTGTAGTTCTAGACACCTGGACCTTTTCCCTCCCCTTTCCATATTAGTGTCTCTCTTTTTTGTGCAGTGGTCAGTTCTTTTTACAGCAGTACAACATAAATATCTAATCAAACTTCTGTGATACCCCAGGGGCTAGCCCTCAAGTAAGGAAAAGGAGCCTTTTCCAAATTAAAACAAGCCATTCATATTTAGCGAGGAAGGGAAGGAAACTGTTCCAAATTAAGAACACCAGGAGCTTCATGGCTATCACATTTAAAACTAAACTTTCTAAATTCTCTTTAATTTTAGAAAAGTATTTCTTAGTTGAGAGACTAAAAGCCCCAAATGCATCTTAAACGCAGCTTGAAATTGGAATCATTTTTATGAAACAAATGTTGTAATGAATTAAATAAATCAGAAATACATGTCTTGGGTGCCTGGGTGGCTCCGTGGGTTAAAGCCTCTGCCTTTGGCCTCAGGTCATGATCCCAGGGTCCTGGAATTGAGTACAACATCGGGCTCCCTGTTTAGTGGGGAGCCTACTTCTCCCTCTACCTGCTTCTCCCTCTGCCTGCCGCTCCCTCTGCGTGTGCTCTCTCTCACCCTTTCTGACAAATAAATAAATAACATCTTAAAAAAAAAAAAAAGAGTATTTGTAAGAAATCCCCTCTGATACTTGGATTGTACCACCACATTGATTCAACACTTTGAGAAATAAATAAATTAAGCATATTGAAAAGCTTCAATATTAAAAAAGTAGAATATCAGCTTTTATAAACGGAAGCAGTTCATACTTCAGTTTATAAACTGAACTCACTTCAGAACTCAGTTCACATGAAGGCCAGAGTAGCTCTGTGGTGGAAGGGGTAGGCAAACCAGCAATGGACCCGGTATGGGACCATCGCCTGCTCAGGAGTGGCGGGTTTGTTTGTTTTTAAACTTTTTCATTTCCTGCAAGATACGCTGCTTGTTTTCCAATATCCATGTCATCTTATTTAAGTAGCAAGAACCTAACTCTCAAACATATCTTGCTGGAGTGTTCACACGTGTGCTTTCTCTCTCTCTCTCTCTCTCTCTCTCTCACACACACACACACACACACACACACACGCAAGTTGTTGTCAGCACAGCCTCTAGATGACATATATTGTCAGCTTTTATATGCTGTTATGGGAAACAGTGCCTATGCACTATGTGAGTTTTAAACGCACACTTCTCTACAAAATTGACACAATCAGGGCCAAGTTTATCAAAATGAATTATTGGAAATACAATGAAGGTTTTCCTTGTGTGAATTATAGTAGCTTTTATAAATTGCTAAAATCTGCAAACCTGTGGGAAACATTTTCAGTAAATTGATTTTACCAGACATTGCCTCAGTCATAAATAAGTCATCCTGGTGGCTAATAAGTGCTCTTTCTTTTGATTTTGTTCCCTTGTAATTAAAAAAAACTGAAGTCAATTAAGAGAAATCTCGAAACTACATCTGACAAAATATCACAGTAAATCACAGACCAGGGCCAAGGCACCATAATTGTTCTTCATATAATTTCCACTGTTGAGACCTTTTTAGTTGCAAATGACAGGAACAGGATTTAGAGGAAGTAAGCAAATGAAGAAATTTTAGGGCTTGTGGAACTGAATGAATCTAGGCTTGATTGGACCAGAGTAAGTGAAGGAAACCAAAATATGTCACCCCATATTTTGACCTCTTTGACATAAAAATTATTTTGACATGAAGGCAATTAAGAAGCAGCAAGCCCCAGAAAAGCTTCCCCTTTTCTATCTCAAGACAGGAAATAAATTCTTTTTCTGGTGACACTCCAATCAACCCCAATATCCTCCAGAGGAATCTGCAAATAAAACTTACTTTTTCCCATATACAGTTGACACTGGAACAGTGCATGGTTTAGAGCCAACAACCCCCTACCCGAAGATGAAAATCTGCATATAACTTTTTTTTTTTTTAAGATTTTATTTATTTATTTGACAGAGCGAGATCACAAGCAGGCAGAGAGGCAGGCAGAGAGAGAGGAGGAAGCAGGCTCCCTGCTGAGCAGAGAGCCTGATGCGGGCCTCGATTCCAGGACCCTGAGATCATGACCTGAGCCGAAGGCAGCGGCTTAACCCACTGAGCCACCCAGGCGCCCCTGCATATAACTTTTAACTCCTCCCAAACTTAACTAATAGTCTATTGTTGATGGAAGACTTATTGGTAACATAAAAAAGCCGATTAACACATATTTTTATGTCATATGTATTATATACTGTATTCTTAAAATGAAGTAGGTTAGAGAAGAGAAAATGTTAATTAAAAAAAATAAGAAAAAAAGAAAATCATAAGAGAAAATACATTTACAGTACTGTATTTCTTTTTTTTTTAAGATTTTATTTATTTATTTGACAGACAGAGATCACAAGTAGGCAGAGAGGCAGGCGGAGAGAGAGGGGGAAGCAGGCTTCCTGCTGAGCAGAAAGCCCGATGCGGGACTTGATCCCAGGACCCTGAGATCATGATCTGAGCCGAAGGCAGCGGCTTCAACCCACGGAGCCACCCAGGCGCCCCTGTACTGTACTTCTACATAAAAAATAATCCCCATGTAAGTGAACTTGTACAGTTCAATCCAGTGTTGTTCAAGGGTCGCCTCTGATTACCTTCCCTGAGTTTGCCATCCTTGGAAGCCTACGACTCTGTGCTTTGTTCTGTCATTTCTCTGTAATGCATTGTTCTCTGTTGAAGATGCTACAGAAGCTGGAATCCAAGCCTCCATTTTTCATTACCCTCCGTTAGGTTTCTGTCATGGGATGTGCACTGTGCACATTCATAAACTCCAATCTTTTTGTTAGAGTGTTGACTGAAAACCTAAGAGGGGGAGAGGTAAAGTTTTGCCTTCCCTACATGTGAAACATGTTATCAGTACCTTTCTCCCCATTCTTCTTTTGGTCCTTAACTTTTCTGGGAATCTTTCTCACCTTTTCCCCCTCTTTGGCGAGCCGCTGGCCACAGAGAGCCCTCTGCCTACCTAATTCCTGTAGCCTAGGGATCCAGAGAAAGACTCTCTCTCTCTTCTAAATTCCGCAAATCAACTTTCAGCGCTATATCTTCAAGTGTAAGTGGTATGTCACCCCTGATGAAGTGGGCCAAGGTGGGGTTAGTGTTCTGAGCATCTAAAATTGTCCAGGTATTGGCCTGGCACTGGGGATGCCATGTGAACAGGAGGAATAAGACCCCCGCTCTCCTGTGGTTTACCTAACCCATCAGTCAGCCAATTTCCAATAACAGTAACAACAACGTTGTATCATAAATGTGCTTTGAAGGGAAACTAAGCAGGTTAAAGAGGCTAAGGATAATGTGGTAACAGTGGTGTCAGTGGTGAATTTTAGGTAGGGAGGTCAGGAAAGGACTTTTTAAGGAGCAAACATCTAAGTAGCCACAGAGCATGGTTCCGTGTATTGTGTTGTGACCCCTGTTTACTCTAGAGGAAAATCCAGAAAGGGTTTTTTTTCCTGGGCTCTCACGAATATCCTTTATAAGAAATCTCCTAGGGGCTACTGGGTGGCTCAGTGGGTTAAGCCTCTGCCTTCGGCTCAGGTCACGGTCCCAGGATCCTGGGATCGAGCCCCGCATCGGGCTTTCTGCTCAGCAGGGAGCCTGCGTCCCCCTCTCTCTCTCTCTGCCTGCCTCTGCCTACTTGTGATCTCTCTTTGTGTCAAATAAATAAATAAAATCTTAAAAAAAAATCTCCTAGACATGTAGGGTTGGGTGTGTAAAAGACAATGCCATATGTAAGAACTATTTCCTCCTCCTGGAGATGGGGCATCTTGCCCAAGACACTTGGCTTCTCTGGATTGAAGTATGTATGAATGACTTCTAAGGTCCCTTTCAGTTCTAAATCCAGTGGCTTTGCATTCGTCCTATAAGTAATTCATTTTCATATTTTCTTTTAACATTCAATAATGTCAGAGTGAATGATGCAAGCAGGACAAAATTACGTTGTAAGATTATCATTTACATTAGTCAATTATAGAAAGGCATAAACAATCTTACCTAAAAATGACAAAAGTTCTATTTTTTAACGACTCATGTGTCAATAATTGTAACTTCTATCAAATAACTTTTAAAATGCCTAGTGACATAGAGTCATTATTTATTTTCAACTTTCGGACACTCTGTGATTAAATTAACATCTTTTTGATCAGTAAACAGCTTCTAAGTGTAGTTGACATAAACTTGGCAACCAGGAGAAGAAATATTTAAAGAAAAATAATCCTACAT
Organism: Neogale vison; assembly: GCF_020171115.1. Taxonomy (NCBI): domain Eukaryota; kingdom Metazoa; phylum Chordata; class Mammalia; order Carnivora; family Mustelidae; genus Neogale; species Neogale vison. Next base: position 15,820,409 of record NC_058100.1, read on the forward strand.
TTTCTATTTTGTGCTTGTTAGTACTAGTACTATATGATTTAATGAAATTAAATGAAATACCTAGAGAAACGTTACCTCCGAGAAACTCTACCCGTTCTTCATCAATCCTGCTTGCAAAATCAAGATAATAATAATTACCTCTAAATAATTTCTGTTGTGCTAAGTAATAACAACAATAGTGACAGTGAAAACTGGCCCTCTAGGTGACTCTCAGTTTTCCAGGGGGGAACAGCTTTGGATGCTGAACTTTGGGGGCTGTCAGAGGGGTAAACAGAATTGGCAGAACTTCCACTCTCCCTCTTTTGATCGTCTCTTTTTCCCTCTTTTATTTTTCATTTCTGCTCTCCTTCCACCCTTTTTCCTTTCTTTCTTTCTTTCTTTTTTATTAACATATAATGTATTATTAGCCCCAGGGGTACAGGCTGCTGAGCAGAGAGCCCGATGTGGGGCTCGATCCCAGGACCCTGAGATCATGACCTGAGCCGAAGGCAGAGGCTTAATCCATTGAGCCACCAGGCGCCCCCTTACTTACATCTTAAATGCTGTGCTGAATAATTAAGGTGACCAAATAAGCATTTCAACAGAGAACTTTCCATTTTAGGAGCCAGTGCTCAGAGTCCCCCAAGCCAGCAGTATACTTTTCACACTGTCCATTTCCTTGGGGCTTTCTTATTCTTTTCCCCGTGAAATCATGCATGTTTTGTTTTCTCCTTCCTTAAAGAATGTTCCTTGCCAAGTGGCAATAGGTGAATATACGCACATAAAAATGTCACTTTGAATCCCAGTAGATGGCATCTTTCCAGGCTTCCAAAGAACGAACCATGTGGACATAGTTTCATATATCACAGCTACTTTTAGGACTAAATTTTATTCATTTTGGCCATTCCGTGATACTTAAATCATACCTCGATCTAGTCCTTATTTTGCCTGCACATCCAGCTAATTTTCTCTTGTAATTAATATAAAGTAGATGAAGCTGAAGGAGAAGATGCTTTTTTACTTTTCATGATCTTTTTAACTATAAGACGTACAACTTTTTTTGATAATATTTTTGTTTCAAACTTGAGGGTTCATTTTAATTCATACTAAATAACAGTTCTTAAAATAACACCCTGCTTCAAGCCCTTTTCTATCAGATTAATGAAGAAGAAAGTTGGTAATACTATGGCCATTTTCTCAGTCCTTTGCTTATGATTCCCGTGTTAAAAATTATCACAATTACTGGTCTTCAGAAAACCACATATATTGATACTCTTCTAGTTCACTTTGGTTTAAGCACTCCCTGAAGACTAAGTACATATTTTCATTTTTTTTCCTTTCTTTGATTCGTTCATTAATATGCAAGAATGGCCAGAACTTCCAGTCCATGTTACAAGATATATTAGACACTCATTGAGAACACCCCTGTGGAGGGCGTTTATGCTGGAGGCTTTTCCCCTCAAACTCTCTTCTGCTTGTCTGACAACAGAGTATCCAATTCTGGTCTCTGTTTTATTCAGTTCACTAGAAGCCACACTCTGGCAGAATGACTAATTCGGAAGCCACAAGGGTTTCTCTCTCCCAAACAGACTGAACCTCTGTCTAGGTCAGGGTAAGAGAGAGAGATGACCAGAACTGCTCCAAACACATCTCCTGGTTTGCAGGCTGAAATTTAGGTTATCTTTCTGCCTTTGGGGCTTCTGCCTGCAAATAATTTAAACAGCTAAAAAAAAAATAAAAATATACTGGAAAGAGGACTGCACAGACAAGTGGATTGACAGAAGGCACCCTTTCTCAGCTTCTCGTTTTGGTCAGAATAACTTCAGACACTGCCTGAAGTTGTATGACATTCCACTTCACTCTAATTTTTCTTTTTGATCAACAAAATCTGTTTTGAGTAACATGCACATGAGTCAGTAGTCTTAGCTTGAGAAGGGTCCTGCCAAGATTACCAACTATATGTTGTTAGGGTTATTGTGAGGATTAAAAGAGATTTAAATATCTGTAAAGCATTTAGAGCAGTGTCTAGTATAATTTTAACCACTCAATGCTTGTTAACTCTCAATAGTCTGATTATTGTTACTGGGAATTACTCTGAGCTCACTTTGTCCGGTGGCACTGCCTTGTGATTACAGGGACAAAAACTAATACAAATGCAAAAGAATATGATACACATGTTGATTTTAATATTGCTCCTTGGAAAATACAGCACGTTCTATCAATAGGATTGAGAGATCAACTTGAAATCATTTTGAATTCAGTTATTACCAAACAGTTTATTTGGGTGACTCTGTCAGGCAATAAAGTAGGCTTATTCTACACATATTATTTCTACATATATGATTATTCCCCCTTTCAACAGGTGAGAAAAACCAAAGCTCGAAGAAGCTCTAAGTAAATTTCCCAAGGCCACACAGCTAGAAAGTGGTAGAACTTATTTACTTTACTGGCTTACAGAAAGTTTCAAAGTAAATTCTTTATTGTGATATTTTGAGCTACCAATTATCCATTAATTTCCCCTTCTCTGTGGTTGTATATGATTTGGTTGTTTTAGACTATTGATGATTTCCATTAAGTACTTCATGAAATCATGTTGATTTCTGTTTCCCAGGAGTTTAGACAGCTTACTGCTCCTCCTGTTGCCCATGAAAATCGTTTGCTTCAATGGGAGGTGGAATAATGGCCCCTCAAAGGTGTCCAAGTTTAATCCCCAGAGCATTTTACCTTCCGTGGCAAAGGAGATTTCATGATTAAATTAAGGATCTTGAGATGAGATTGTAGAATCTGGGCAGACCGAACATAATGCAAATGTCCTTATGAATGAAAAAGGAAGACAGGAGAATCAGAGAAGATACTGTAAGGGCCTGTTTAGCCAGAGCGGCTCCATCTTGGTTGAACAGCCATTTTGTTGTTTATGCAGTAAAACTTAAACTGATCCTGCCCTCTCCCCCAACCCCCACCAGGGGACTTACTTAAAAGCAAGTCCGGGAAACTAGTAAAAGATGGTCGACCAGTCCCAGATACAGAGCCCAAATACAAGGGTGGAGGCCAGGGTCAGGCCAGGTGGAGACATCCAATCACTATCTCCCTAAAGAATGTGGGCCCCGCCTTTTGGGTGCTAATTCTGACCAAGGTGAAAGGCTAGTTCAAATATCTACTATAGGGTAAATTGTAATCCAATTGGCCACTCATGTGTGACTAGCATGACTATGCAACTTTCTCTGTGTGTTACAACCTCATTGGCCACCTGTGTGTGGCCAGGCTCAACCACATGGCCTTTGTCCTATAAAAGTTAGTCTGCAAGGCTGGGAGGGGTCACTCTCTCTCGAGGAGGCATCCCCGACCAGTCAGTTTGATTCTCGCGCTGGCTCGAAATAAAGCTTTGCTTGACCTTCGCTTTGTATCAGTCTTGCTCCTTTGATCGTGGACCCTAACAATACCAGGACAGAGGTGGAGGTCAGAGTGTTGTAACTGGTACCTTTGAAGGTGGAAGAGCTGTAAACCAGGTAATGCAGGCCACTCTAGAAGATGGGAAAGGCAAGCAAAACCAGTTCTGTCCTAGAGCCTCTGGAAGAAACACAATTCTGACATTTTAGAAAGGATTTTATTTATTTGAGAGAAGCAGTGAGGGCCTGAGAGGAGGTGGAGGGTGTGGGAAGCAAAGGGAGAGGGAGGAACAGACTCCCCACTGAGCAGGGGTCCAGCTGTGGGGCTGGATCCCAGGGCGCTGGGATCACGACCTGGGCCAAATGAAGGCAGACACTTAACCCGACTAAACCACCCAAGTGCCCCGATTCTGCTGACGTCTCACAGTTTAGCTCTGTGAGACCCATTTCGGACTTTGGCTCTCCAGATCCATAAGATAAGTTTGTGTTGTCTTAATTCACCGAGTTTGTGTTGTCTGGGTATAGCAGCACTAGGGAACTTAAACACCCTTTTTTAAGCATTTACAAAGTGTCTCACCTTTTATTTTAATGCTCCCACAAGCTAGAACAACTGTTTTTTTTTAATCATCTGTATCAGAGTTCTGAGTAATTTGTTTTCAATGAACACCTGTATCGGCTTGTTTGTGATCAGAAGAGAGGTTTGGGAGGCTTGAATCAGTATGTGAGTACAGGAGAGGAACGGATGGGAGATGGGAGCGTGACCCATACGGATTGTGGGGGATCTTGAAGAGAGGAAATGGCTTTAATAAAAAGACTCCTCCGGCAAATCTGAAAAGGCTCAAGGAGGGCTTTGTCTCACCCTGTTGGAAATTGCTGACCTGATAAAAGGGCCAGTGACATTGGAGCAGATCATTGCTAACTGGAAGTCTAAGAGCTTTACTCACATTGACTTGTTCATTCCTCACAACAGCCCTGTGAGGTAGATACTCTGGATAATATATCCATTTATGACTAAGGAAACTGACGGGGAAGGACACAGATTTTGCATTAACTTTTACATAGCCACATTTTGTTTACAATACACTTGTTAACACTGAACTTGGCCCAAATGTGAAATTCAGAAACTTTTGTGATCACCTTATCATTTCACATTCAAATTTTTAAAAGCCTTTAACTTTTCTTCCCCTGCCGCTTTGTCTTTAGCTATTGTTACTAGGTTGCCATTCGGAATGTAACTATTAAAATAGGTTAAAAGCAAGTGTTTTAAACACCTTGTCCATCAAGGGATTAAGCAAGAAGCTAGCTTTGCACAAAATGTCCACTGGGTGGCAGCTTTTCACAAAAAGTACCCTGCATTAGCTCTAGCATTTTCAAAAACTTTTAAACACCAAAAGAATCGTTTGTTTTGGGTTGTTGAGTAGTTAATCTTTGTTTGTTTGTTTGTTTGTTTGTTTGTTTAAAGTGGGAGCTTTACTGTTTTTAATATCCTTTCGAAATCAAAACAGAGCCTTAGCAGCTTAACACATTTGTGTTATAATATAAATCCCTTAAACAAGAACTTTGAAATGCATTTTGCAAATAAACTAATCACAGGATACACAGATGACACTTGAGCACATAAGTAAACTTGTAAAACAGTTTTGAATCCTTAAAAGCAAGCTATAACAACAACAACAAACCCTGTGTAACTTTATACTAAAGACATTCTGATTTTTTAGGAAAGACCAACAAACTATTTTACACTATGAGTTTATTTACATTTAATTGCATGACTCTTTTTTCCTGTGTGCTTACAGTTTTCACATTGGTGGTAAGTTTCCCACCATTAAGTATTTTCAGGGTTAAAATTTGATGCCAGATTAAAGTTATTAACTTGCTTAGTGCTGTAATTCAGAAAAAAAAAGGGGTGGGTATTTGAAAACTACTCAGCGAACATTTAAATATTGTTGTAAAAATGCAATTGGCCCATGTGTCAGCCACACTCAGTTGCCTGCCCCCTGCCCAGACTGTAAGTTAGAACATGGCCATCAGGGGGCGCTGCATAGTGATGCTTTTAGACTACAGGCTCCAGCATCAGGAACTTGGTCATGGCAAAGACCCGGGGCAACCACCTGCTGAATCCAGACAGGCCCATCAGGTGACCTACCTCAAACTATCCATAGGTCCTAACTTACCAACTGGCTACTTACAAACCAGGCACACTTATCAAAAAAAGATAAATTCCATACTTCACCATATCTCCTTACCTTCCCCCTTGAAAAAACAGCCCCCATCCATGGCCACCTTGTAGACAGTGTTTTCTGAGCCCTCCTTCCCGCTGCCCCCTTCTGTCTCAGTAAACTTCTGTCCTTTGTTTTATCTCGGGGGAATTCTTTTCACTATCCTTGCCTTCAGTTTCCACCCTACCATTGACCCACATTCGGGGGCCCCCATCGGATTGGGAGAGATACCATGTTTAGACACCACACACTGAACCTGATACCGAGAAGTCCCCAGGACCTTTCCACATTCGACCAGATGCAGCTTATTCACATACAACTCTCCTCCTTCTCCTTTTCTCCTGCTGTATTCAGTTTTTCTTTGGGTGGTACATCAGATTGTTAGCACAGTAGTCTAGGTGTTTCTAAGACATCCCGGACTCTTAAAAATGCCCCATCTTTCTGTCTTTGGTTGAGGCTATGAGCTCTGCTCACTAGCTTTTAATATGTAAATATGCCAATTTGTGAATTTTAAAATGTACTTTAAAATGATCAGCTCAGTAGTTTGCCATAATCATAAAAAGGAAAACATTCTGCCACTATTCCCCAAATTTAAATGTCAGTGACTGGCTTCACATTTACTAGCTCTTGTTTTATGAACTTTAGGGATTTATGAACTTTAGGAATTATGTTTTTGAGGTAAAACTATTCAAGTATAGTAAACTTTGACCTGATTACAGCACACACAACCCCAAACAAGTAACATGAAGTTCATCAGACTATTTTCTACACTAGTTAGCTTTTTCACAGCTGAAAGATGAACTCTCTAGTGGCAACTGATTAACTGGTTTTGGTGACAATTTTTTAAATATGAAAGTTAAACTTAAATGTACTTTATCGGGACGCCTGGGTGGCGCAGTTGGTTGGACGACTGCCTTCGGCTCAGGGCGTGATCCTGGAGTCCCGGGATCGAGTCCCACATCGGGCTCCCAGCTCCATGGGGAGTCTGCTTCGCTCTCTGACCTTCTCCTCGCTCATGCTCTCTCTCACACTCTCTCTCTCAAATAAATAAATAAAATCTTTAAAAAAAAAAAAAAAAATAAATGTACTTTATCTTATCTTACACCTGCACTAAATTTAAACAATGTTCTAAGTTGTCATCATTTCCTTATTAGAAAAAAAAAATCAAAGGAAATGAAAACAAGTATTAATTACTGAAGGGTAGTAGAGACAAAACATTAATCAGTTAATCAGACCGATGCTGAGTACCTTCAGTGCTGAAAATTACTTAGTAGATACTCAACTAATGCACTCCTGCTGACTGGGCAATAATATTTGTTTTTGTCCACTAGCCTCCATTAGTTGTGCTTTTTTTTTTTTTTAAGAAATGGCACTGTAAGGGAAATATCAGCAAGTGTCAGTAACTGACTCTTTGGTTTGGTTTGCTTTTAGCCAGCTATGCTGTCTCATTGCCTAGAATTCTGGAAAATAGAGATTAGCATTAACCTTAAACATAATTGTCCATTTAGTAGAGTGCCAGATGAGTCTGACCGTAGTTGAGTTTCTGCTGTGATCATCTAAGGGCTTTTTGGTTTTGTTTTTTGGGTTTTTAAAATTACATGGCCCGCCGGCTGCCATCAAATAGCTCACAATTTTTGGCAAAACAAGATATATACAAATTGAACATTTGGCTAATGAAAGAGAACACAATACAAACCAAGTGTCAAAATGCATAATGTAGTAGCACTCAGAGTAGGAAGCAATGCACGGCAAAGCAAACATCGGGTAGACAGCTTTCGCTCTACAATCTCTCTGCCTCTACTTTTCTTTAAATAAACACTTCTAATGCATCTTTATTTTTTCTTTGAATTCTAAATGAACACATGTTGTAAATGCGATTATTAATACCTAGGTCTTTTCTACTTATAATTAATTACAGGATAATTAACATGTTTCTTTTATTTATACCTCCTTGGAGAAGTTACCGTATTATATCATATCATATACAGACAATGTATTTGAGAGAAATGCTCATCAAACTTACTGACATTTAGACTTAATCATCCCCTGTAGGCTGATGATAGTAATAATAAAAATCAGCACTGAAGGCCATATTTTATTTTAATAATCTTTTTTTTTTCTTACATTATGTAACTATCCACCCCAGTTTTAGTCATTGTTTTGAGCTGTTCTCCACCATTTTGTGGACTTGCTGTGGGCCGAGCGAGGATCAGAGAGATCTGGCAGGAGACTGGCTCTTTTATCTCTTCTGGGAGTGCTCTCTCTTGCTCTCCAGAGATGGCAATAACATTATACAGAAACGATTGTCAGAGGCAGGATATTTCTTTCCTCATGATTTTTTAAAATTAACTTTCATATTTTAGAGAAAGAGCAAGAGGAAGGAAGAGCAGAGGGCGATAGACAAGCAGACCCCCTACTGAGCATGGAGCCCCACTTGGGGCTCAATCTCATGATCCTGAGATCATGACCTCAGCTGAAATCAAGAGTTGTACCCTTGAGGGACTGAGCCATCCAGATGCCCCTCTTTCCTCGTGATGTAATGGAAAATATCCGTAAATACTTCGTAACTTCACAGCTTCACAGGTTTGTTACTCTACAACAAATGGCAAAACCAGTATGTGGTCTGCTGACACACTCTGAAATTCAGATACAGAATCAAAAGCATTAAGTCAGATGCCCACACCCTTATTTAATCTCAATAATAATGAATGAGACATTCTAAGTTTGAATTATTTTACCTTCTGTCTAGAATTGCCATGCAATGTTATTGTTGCTCCAAATCCACATCAGTTTATCTCCAAAATGTGTATAAATGTCACATAACACTAGAAAATAATTTATTATTCCATTTGTCATAAGAGCTCACATTGAGGTCAAACACTACAGAGGCAAGGAAGCAAAATCAGTTATGCAAAGCACAAACTAGTGGGTCACACCTTTTATTTACATAGCCTTTGCTTACCTCATTCCCCTCATTCATGCATCTAGCTTTCCAGATGCTACAAAGATGTAATAACTTCAGATATTTCTAAGGACCTAATTAGCCAGAGGCTTCCATCAAGGTTAAACAATAACCTTGTTGTTTAAGCCTTAAACTGTCCTGTTGGGGACCGCCTCCGGCCGGGAAATTCCCCACCATTACAAGATGGCGTTTGGCTCACTGCCAGCAAAATACGCTGCAAGTAAACAACGAACTTTCTGGTGAAGCCCGCCTAAAGGAGGACATAGTCATTGGCTGTTTCAAATTTAATCAGCCATAGTAACAGGACTCTCATTGGCTCTCCCCATTGTTTGGCCCCTTATTGGTCACCCTGCTCACTGATTGGTCATGTAAACATATATAAGTGTGTAGACTTGGGGAAATAAGGAGAGAGAAGATACATCTGAACCGGGGCTTCTTGTCGTCCTTGCGGGTCGAGGGCAACACTGTCCCTGCTCCCCTTCCCCCAGGGGACTTACTTAAAAATAAGTTCACGAAACCAGCCCCAGGTAACAAAGCCCAGATACAAGGGTCAGGCCAGGTGGAGACATCCAATGGGGGGGGGGGCTTGCATACTGTCTCCCTAGCTACCAAGGAGTATGGGCCCCGCCCTTTGGGAGCCTTTCGGGCACCAGTTCTAACCAAGGTGATAGGCTAGGTCAAATGTCTACTATAGGGTAAATTGTAATTCAATTGGTCACCTAGCATCACTGTTCAGCTTTCTCTGTGTGTTACAATTTCATTGGCCACCTGTGCATGGCCAGGCCCAACTGCATGGCCTTTGCCCTTAAAAGCTAGTCTGTGAAACAGAGAAAGGTCACCCTCTCTTGTAAGAAAGAGGTGCAGCCCCAAACATTCGGTTTGATTTTGACGCTTGGCGCGAAATAAAGCTTTGCTTGACCTTCACTTTATTATCAGTCTCGCTCCTTTAATCACGGACCCATTATTGGAGAACCTATCAATTATACTGGGAAAAAAATGCTGGGGAAAGACCAACTGTGGTCAATTCTGCCTCTATCACTTACTTGGCTATGTGGTTGAATTTCTTCTTTCCTAGTCTGTAAATGGGGATCAATACATCTTACCTTAAGGGGACACCCGGGTGGCTCAGTTGGTTGGGTGACTGCCTTCAGCTCGGGTCGTGGTCTGAGAGTCCTGGGATTGGGTCCCTCATTGGGCTCCTGGCTCCATAGGGAGTCTGCTTCTCCTTCTGACCTCCCCTCTTGTGTTCTCTCACTCAAATTAATAAAATAAGATAAAAAAAAATCTTACCTTAAAGTGTTGTGAAAATTAAATAAGAGATTAGATACTAAGTTCCTATTCTATTGCATATACTCAACATGGTAGTTTTCCCTTTATTTCTTTCATAGGCAACTCCAGAGACTCATGAAGAATAGTGGTACACATAGAATTACAGAATAAGCAGAAAAATCTTAGAATTGAAATAAATCTTTAATATTATCTAATCTACTTCCATCTCAGTCTTTTCATAACATTATTGAAAGGCTTGTAGGACAGGCTGAGTCTGCACAATGAGATATTAAGGAGACCCCGGATGGCATATTGACAGTATTTTCATCTGGAAGACTCAGAATGGCTTCAACAAACAAAACAAAGCACAACAAAACACAGGATACCCAATTATGAACAGTCCATTGTTCAGGCAGTGGGACTGATCGAAGGGCTCCTGATTTTCCCATCTCTCTGCTTGGCCATCCTCTGTGTGGGTCTTATTCTCTGGCTCATGATCTCAAGATGTTTCAGCTGTGCCTGGCATCACACACCGGACTGACTACAGCCAAAAGGAGAAAGAGATCTTTTCTCAATGTCTATGTGATGTGGGGAACAAAGGCAAAAGGAAATGTAGGTAAAATTAAATTTCCTCATAACCTGCAATCCACTGACAAATACTTGAGCAGGCAGAGTGTAACACTCACTCCTTTAGGAAACTTCTGACTGTCTTAATACTTAATGCTTCGCCAGAGGGAAAAACAACCTCAGCTTGGCAATAGCAAAGGCTTGGGAACCCTGTGAACCTTCCTTAGCATATGAAAGTCCTTTTGGAAACTTTCTTTTGTCTTTACTCCCCCGACTCCAAAGTATTTAAGCAAATGCTCCTCAAGTCCCCAGGGCAGCACTTTCTGCCCTTGGGTTTTGTCCCTAGGCTTTAATAAAACCACATTTTTGCCCCAAATGATGAGGGAACTGAAGGCTGGCTGGGGACGAAGCAAAAGCTGATGCCCGGCCACCTTTCCCCCACCCCACTCCTGGGTGGGACCTATGTAACATTTTTTTACGAGTCTTCCAACTATCTTAATGTTAATAGCTTGCTAAAAGGGGAAAAAAGCGACCTTGACAATGGCAAGACCTTTGGTATCCGGTATCTTGTAGGTCCTCTTTAGCATATGAAAGTTCTACTGAAACCTCCCTTTTCCTCACCTCCCCCAACCCCATCCTACAAAACCTAACACCCCTCACAAGCCCAGGGCAGTAGCTCTCTTTGCCCATGGGTCATGTCCCTGTGCTTTAATAAACCACCATTTTGCACCAAAGATGTCTCAAGAATTCTTTCCTGGTCATTGGCTCTGGATCTCACCCCACCGAACCTCACCTATGCTCTAAAACTTCATCACAAACACATCTCAAGGATTCTTTCTTGCTTGTGGGCTCCGAACCCCACCACTCCAAAGCACGTCATATTTACTTACACATTTACAAACACGGAATCCATTCTCGGAAGTCTCCCCCGCACATTCCCTCTCATTGGTCGATATGTTCATTTCCCAACCAAATCCTGGTAAAAAGATCCAATTGATGAAGGAAAACATGAGGGTTTGAAGCCAATGGCCAAGACAGAATTCCTGAGACACCTTTGGTGCAAAAATGTAGTTTTATTAAGTCTCAGGGACTGGACCTGTGAAAAGGGTTTTCTCCCTCCCTTTCCCCCTCCTTCCCCCTTCTCTTTGCTTAGCCAACACCCCCTTCTCCCACTCCCTTAAACATTCCTCCCATGTTGTAAAAAGTGATAAGATACTACAAGGAATGTTGAAAGGTCAGTCTACATGCAAATAAGGGGTTGTAGTCTGACCAATGCCGATGGTCAGTCTACATGCTAATAAGGGATTGTAGTCTGGCCAATGCCGATGGTCAGTCTACATGCTAATGAAGGATTGAAATCTAGCCAATACTGTCTGTTTCCCTTTTGTTAACGACCAATGAAAGTAACTTCCCACTATGTAAATGAAGGATGCTGAGCGAACCAATCAGGGGTATTCCCGCGCGCCAAGTATGCCTTTACATTCAAACCAGCCAATGAAAACTTTGTAACCATGCTTCCGCTTCTGTACGTATGCTTTCGCTTCCCCAAACCCCATAAAAAGGCCCTGAACTAAGGGCTGGCGCGCGAGTCCTCCTAAGACTTGACCGCCCGCAGGTACCTGTGTCTACTCAATAAACTTCATGCTGTTTGCATCTGACCAGTGGACTCGGCTCGGTTTTTGGGTCCGGGGGTCTCCTCCTGAGAAGGGGTCCATTCCGGGGTGCTTGGAGCCCCGGGGGGATCTTTCACCTGTGGGCAGAAAGTGCTGACTTGGGCTCGAGAGGAGTGGCCCATTGTATACTTGTGCAGTGGCATGGGGGTTAGGGATAGCATAAGCCTCCCAGGTATTTTGGAAACAAGATTTCCAGGATCCTGAGGGCGTAGCTATTGTCAGGAAAAGGTCATTTATTACTGTTTAGTAAAAACTCAGTCATGAAAGTCTTCAGATGTATTATCAGTGGGTTATATGCTTGGAAGATGACTGCCAACATGCATTTGGGTTGACATAAAGGAAGTTTCCAAAAGATTTTTTTATATGTTAAGGGGCACCTGGGTGGCTCAATCCTTAAGCGTCTGCCTTCGGCTTAGGTCATGATCCCAGGGTCCTGGGATCAAGCCCCACACCGGGTGCCCTGCTGGGCAGCAAGTCTGCTTCTTCTCTCACTCGCCCTGCTTGTATTCCCTCTCTCGCTGTGTCTCTCGCTGCCAAATAAATAAATAAAACCTTGAAAAGAAAAAAGAATTTTTATATGTTAAAGTAGACTTAACAGAATCCTGGGGGTTGGGCTAAGATTGCCTTTTGCTCTTAGCAAAGTGTGAACATTGAGGAAGCTGCGTTCCTGGAGGAATGTTACTCTGCCTGTTTCAAAGACTTGTCAGTGGGCTGTAGGTAGTAAGAAAATAATTTTTCTTCTGCCTTTGTTACCTACAATATCACAGCGAGATTATTGTGACTATTTAGAATAATGTTTGGAGAGAAAGATTGTTGATGAGTCAAACTTGTTATTATTTTGCTTCTTTTCAAAGCATCTCCCTTTCAATAGAAGATTGTTAGTCCTGCTACCCTACCAGTTTGTCCTTTGTCCTAGTTAAGAAAACTAAAAGGTCCTTTAGAAATGCAGAATCAAATTGGAACGATCTTTACAAAACTTCTGTAATAAATGTGTATACAAATGTTATTGTGCAAATGAATCCAGAGGTGCTAATGAAAGAAGGTTCATGTTGGTGCTGAATATGTGATTCTCTACTCCCCCATTTTTTTTTTTTTAAAGCCTCATCCTTGAGCTCTTTCAACTTGAATCTGGATCAAAATAAAGATGGCTGGTATACGAAATTTTAGTCTTATAATCCCATTGAACCTTAAAACATTGTCTTCAAAACTATCCACACTCATCTTTGGATATCATAATCACTTTAATGCTTAGGGGGAAGGGCGGTGGGTAAGACTTTAGGTATTAAAGAGGCAGTGGTCTATTTCAGGTAAGACAGTGACAGGCACGGGTATATGCTTGCTGCTCCTTTGAAACCTTGCTCTGGTAGAGCCAAATCCCGTTCTATTTCCTGCCAAAGACATCTCTTAATGGAAAAAGGAGAGGCAAAGCTTACACTTTAATGAGAGAATTACTGCACTCTTGATGTGAATCTCTGCTCCAGGCTGAGAAACAGAGAGAGTCTCTTCAATCCCCTAAAGGAAGGAAGAGGGGGATTCTGCTATTTGTTATTTTTAACAGAAAAAAAAGAAAAAAGAAAAAACAGGAAGGAAAAGGAGAATTATCTGAAGGAGAATTGTGTAGGAAGAATTTTTTCTTTAAATTTATTTAAAAATAGTAGTGGTGATGCTGGTTATTATAATATGATCATGAACTGAAGGATTCCATTCATAATTGCATAAATTATGGGAAGAAGGACCTAGTTAAAATATTTTGCCTATTATTCATATATTGTTTTCAAATGACATTGTCCAGGTTATTTTTATTTTTTAAGTTATTATTACTATTCTGTAAGATTTTATTTATTTGAGAAAGAGAGAGAGCAGGAGCAGGGGGAAAGGCAGAGGGAGAGGGAGAAGCAGACTCCCCACTGAGCAGGGGGCCCACATGGGGCTGGATCCCAGGACCCCAAAATATGATGATCTGAACCAAAGTTAAAGGATTAACAGATGGAGGTACCCAGGTGCCTCCAGATTCTCTTTAAAGAAAAAGCTACCAAAAAATCATTTTATTCCTTCCATCACAATAGCTAATTAAAGACAGATTTGCATGTTTTGCATGCTCTTCAGCTGAATGTGTGGTGACTGGGTTTCAACCCGTAATTTTCCTACTTTACAACAATATAAAATGACCCGGATTTCCGGTTGAGTCAACTGCTTGGGTTTCCACTCCAATTTTTCCTAGCCAAGCTTTTGACTGAAGTGAAGGAAAGAGAGAAGGAAGAAACAAAGAGACTGGGCAATGCTTAGTAAGCATATCTGTTGGGAGTAGCATTTCATTTAACAAACGTTTCCCTGACAATATACAGTTTACACAGAAAGTATGACTATTGGTACCTTTACTAAATACATATATATATATATATATATATGGGTGTGTGTATATATATAAAAATATATATATAGTATATATATGTAATATGTAATATATGTATTATATATATTATATACTTATATATAATATATATAAAAATATATATATATTTTTAAGATTTACTTATTTTATTTGAGACAGAGAGAGAGCAAAAGTGGGAGGGGCAGAGGGAGAGGGAGAAGGAGTTTCAAGCAGACCCTGAACAGAGTGTGGAGCCCAGCTCGGAGCTCGATCTCACAAACCTGAGACCATGACCCAGTTGGGCGCTTAACCAACTGTGCCACCCAGGTGCCCCATTACATGCCAGTATTTAAATAAAAAAATACGCGGGTATTACCTAAGCCACAATAGCCAGAAATAGTGTTAAGTGCTTGGCTCGGTGCTAGGTGTAGAGAGCTGTGAAGGGCGCGGGCATCATCCCACAGAACGACAACTTTGCCTGTCACTGTTTCACAGATGTGGGCGGGACGCCAACTGCTGGGTGAGAGACAACCGGCTTCGTTACTCACGGCAGAGAGGCAGCATGAGCCCAGTATTCACGTGGGTTTCCCTCGCCCTCCAGTTCCATGGAAGGAGTGATATCAGAAGGACCCGAGTGGTTGCTGTGCACACAGTTTGTGTCACAGTGAAGGACACCAAGCTTAGGAAACTCCCAGTGTTTTAAGAGGGCTGCTAACAAGCTTGTCCATCCTTTGACCCAAAGGGAGGCATATTTTTATTATGCTCATGAGGAGACAAATCTTTCTTCCCTTCCAAAGGGAAGTACTAATGCTTAATCTTCAAGGCTGTTTGCTCTAAGAATATTCTTATTCTCCTTCTCCTTCTCCTTCTCCTTCTCCTTCTCCTTCCTTCTCCTTCTCCTTCTCCTTCTCCTTCTTCTTCTTCTTCTTCTTCTTCTTCTTCTTCTTTTTTCTCTGAGAATATTCTTGAAGGAAATAGTTTGGAATAAAAACTGTTGGGGGCTCCTGGGTGGCTCAGTGGGTTAAAGCCTCTGCCTTCAGCTCAGGTCATGATCTCAGGGTCCTGGGATCGAGCCCCGCATCGGGCTCTCTGCTCAGCAGGGAACCTGCTTCCCCCTCTCTCTCTGCCTGCCTCTCTGCCTACTTGTGATCTCTGTCTGTCAAATAAATAAATAAAATCTTTTAAAAAAGAAAGAAAATTTCAGCCTATGAAAATCTTTAAAAAAAAAAAAACAAACTGTCACCTGTCACAGCTGTGTAAAAATTTGAGACCCATGGAGAACTGTCTCCTAACACTATCACAGCCATGTATACAGCGTATGTGGGATGGTGTGTTGTGTGTGTGTGTGTGTGTGTCCATGGCATCCATATGTATATCATTCTTCCAACAATTCTATAAAGACAGCTCAAAATTCTCATGCTAGTTGCAAAGAAAAGCAATATCAGCCAATTATCTTGCATAATATCCCAGAGATTCTAAGGAAAAAATTCAGAAACTCAACCTTTATTCTATGCAACACCCCATAATTTCAGTGATCAATCAACACACGAGTTGCCATGAAAAATCGGGAGAAATGTATGTACTCTGGGACACTGAGTTTTAGAAAGAAGGCCCTTTGACTTTTTATGTTACATCCACTTAAAGAAATATCTGTGTTCCTTCTCTCCTCATAATTAAACTTGTTACAAATTATATCATGTGCAATCCCATTCAAACAAGTATGTAAAATGATGGTCAATGAAGCAGTATGATTTCTACCCCCCCTTCAATCAAACCAATTGCTCGGTGTAATTATAATCTTGGAAGATACAGTTAAAAAGATGTTGAATTAAATTGAGCTCTGAAAATTGCTCACCTCATGATTCCTTCTGATTACATCTTGGCATAATTCCACCAAGTTTCAATATGTAATTTAGGGATAATGTATAATTGGTATTGTAGCCATCACAGCTTCTCCACATTTAAATGGGAGGCCAATTTTATTAGTAATAACTATAATAACTCTGCTAAATAGGTTGTCTGACTTATTTGCTCATTAGGAAATTATTTTTCAGCAGGAACATATTACCTTTATATATTTAATTTCAAGTTTTTAATAAGAAATTTATTAGCAATGCAAGTGTTTACAAGGAGATCATCTTTACAGATATTATAGTCAGGTCATAACCAGACAATTATTCCCCTTGGTGCTAAACTCAAAAGCTTATTTTCCATTAAGTTTTATATTTAGGAAAACTTTATATCTACATGAGACATTATGCATCATCTACTAACCTAAATATTAGCTACTCTCAATGTAGGCTCTCTAAGTGAAGCAGATTTGGAGAAAGTCTGGTTCAGGTACGTTTTCATAGGAACTATATCGCATATTCAGTAAATAAAGCTTCTGGCAGGTCCTGCTTATAAATAAAGTTGTTTTTCTCATCATCTTTGACATATGTTTGATCACAGACTCTACGTTGTAAGCCTTCCCATACTTGGGGAAGTCCTTTAATGATCTTATCCCACTAGAATGGCAGCTATTAAAGTTATTCACTTTTTCAGCTACCAAAAAGTGACTCTGGAAGTTACACAGCATGGAGTGATTTTTTTTTTTTTTTTCCCACTGAAAGTTACCTCCCTCTTAGGATTTCATAATACTTAGTGAGGAAGTGTACACAAATCACCAACCACTGTCTAGCAGGTAGTACAATATACACATGTACTTTCATTTCTTTAGAAATTAGCACTGAATTGCATTACATTTGCTTGGTTTGTTCAGCAATATTTTTGAGCCACATGGCAGACATTCCTCTAATGGCTACAGATACATCAGCAAACAAGAAACAAAAAAAATTCCTGCTTTCAGACAGCTTATATTTGCAATTGTAAGCAAATTCTCATACTTGTGGTAAAAGCAAAGAGATAATTACAGAGGATTGGAAAAGCAGGTTAACAATAGCTTGTGAAAAAGGCTCAAATCGAATTGCACCAAAAACATCAAGCAAGACTTGATGTTTCTTAAAAGAAGCTTGGTTGTTTCTTAAGAGAGATGGGGAGGGCTTGCCAGAATGTCTAAGAACGCTGCTTACAGCTCTGAGCTTCTGGTTTTAGGATGGAACTTTTTCTATTTCTAAGTGACCAGCTGTTTCATTTCCACCCAATCTTGCGGATACAATTTAATTTGATCTTTAAAATCTCTTCTCAGAAGATAGACTACACAAGACTAATTTCATTTTGTAGGTTTGAAAACCTAGGCTCAGAGAGGAGTCACATGAATTGAGATGGTTGTGAAAAGAAAGCAATAATAGTGCCCTTCACAGACAGGTAGAGCCCAGGGTGCCTGATTTCCAGCATGCATAACGTCTAAACGGTCTTCACAGCGATCATCTTTATCTGAAAATGGATTATTATATTTAAAGTGAGATCTTGACGGAGTTCGTGGGTGGCGCAGTCGGTTAAGCATCCCACCCTTGATTTTAGCTCAGGTCATGATCTCAGGGTTTTGAGATGGAGCCCACTGTGGGACTCTGTACTCAGGAAGGAGTCTGTCCCTCCATGCCTCTTCCCCGGCTCATGTGCAGGTGTGAGAGAGTGTGTTTTCTCTCTCTTTCTCTCAAAAATATAAATCCATTAAAAAAAATAAAGTGAGATTTTGAGCATGAGAAACAGGGTGAGGTTGTATCGCTTTTGGTCCTATGTTACTAATTATTCTAAATATAATTTGCAACTTGACCTATTTTGAATGTGCTCTAACAACGTGTTGGTTATTTCCTGTGCTGTAAAGGATTGCTACTAGACCCATGGCAAATCATCAACAAATATGGGTGGCTCCGGATTTGGAATGGCATTCAAACAGTACAGCAAAGGATTGCTCAGCTAGAGTGATAGGAAAATACGGCTTGGTGACTTCCCTGCTGTGGGAAATGTGGCTCCATGTGGCATAGTGGTTAAAGCACCTGTTGGGGAACTCAGGACTGGGACCAAATCCTGGCTTTACTAATGGACATTGTTTAAGATCTCGAAGCCTTATTCTTCTCAATATGTAGTAGAGAAACGAGAATGTCTACTTTATGTCGTCATTTTGAGATAAAAATGAGATAATGCATACACTTGACACATAGTGATTACTCACTCAAATGTTAACTATTATTATTTCCTTTGAAGTTAATTGGTCAATTCAAATAACGTTCAACAAAATTATCAATCAATTAGATACCCTGTTAGACACCACAAGTTACTTTTCTCAGAAGTTTAGCTTGAAGATGTTTAGAGCTTATGAAAATCTTAAATACTGATAATCTTAAGAAACTAAAAGAGATTTGCTTGGGAGAGATAAAGAAATGCCACACAGGCAGTGAAGCCTATGTACATTTTGAAAATGGCTTCTTCTACTTGTCTCATGTTTATGAGTTTGATACTTATATATACATATGGAATATGTTCTCGTGGTTTATGTTTTTCATATGCGCCCTTAAGAATTCATACCATCAATTAGATGACAGTTAAACATGGCATTCCTTTATAGATTCACCTTAACATGATAGTCATCATTTAATGAACCTCTAGGGAGTTAGGAGTAGGAAGAAAACAGAGAGAGAATCTGTAGACTATAACACAATGGGTGTGGAGCGGATGGTTTTCCAGTGGTACCATAGTGGAATTGCTTATCGAAAACATGGTACTTCCTCAAGACAACTTTTTTTTTTTTTTAACTTAACTACATGGAAAGCAATTTAGCAGAATTTTTTTTTTAACTTAACTATATGGAAAGCAATGTAACTTAACTATATGGAAAGCAGAACAGGATGATGTCAGGGTGCAGGCTGCCTGGGTTCATAGCCTGATTCTATCACTTCTTAATGGTGTGCTTGAGATTATAAGGCTTAACTTCTCCATATTTCACTCATTGTCTGTAAAATGAGATAATAATAATCCTCACTTTATAAGCTTTCTAACAACTAAATAAGACAATAAATATGAAGGATTTAGTGTGTAACATAACCTGGGTTCATAGCATATATATTAACTGTTATTACCTCTATGTTAGAAAAAAGTGCCTGAAATGACATAGCACTTAAAAATTTTAACACTTTTTTATCACCTCCTCATTTAACGTTCACAGATCCCAACGTAAGAAGTTCAAGTGTGATTCTCCTCCCTCACACATTAGCAAACTGAGATCCAAAGCAGTCCAGTGATGTGTCTTAGTCACATGGTTATTAAATGATGGGGTTGTTTCTATAATGAGATGTCCACATGAATGCTATCATAGGCTCTCTCCTTATCGTCCTTTTTACCAGTTTGTGTCTTCACCGTCATGGCAAGGGATGATTTTATCACAGGGTAGATATTTGACAAAGGTAACAGATGAAAACAGAAAAGCTATGAAGACTTTAGGGAATGGGATCTACTTGATAAAACCTTGGGAGGCACAACAAAGCCACTACCCTGCCTTGCAGCAGGGTATACACCTCAGCCAGCAATTTTGCCTTCCAAATTTCACATCCTTCTAAACAGCCACTGTCACATGCTAACAGCTGATGCATCAGTCCAAGCTGAAAATAGATCATGAATCTAATAGCCAAAACTGTCGAATATTTTTACATGCAACTAAAAAAAAGAAATAATAAAGGATACTGTGTATTATCTAAAGGTTAGTTTCCCCATATACAGAAACATCAAATTCCCTATTTTGTTCTTATCTTGGCACATTTAAATGGAAGGAGTCAGCCTTTGTTCCAATATTTAAGTTACCCATCACTCAGTATAAATTGCCTGTCTTCAACAATTATGGAAGATATTAGGCACAGCAAGACAGGAAGAAAATTAAGTCAGTTCTGCAAAAGGAAATATTGCCTTTCACTAGCTTTTACTAATGTCACTTTGAAAATTCTTGAATATCTGTTTTCCTGTTCAATTATTAAACACAATATGCTCATGAGACTTAGTCCATTAGTTTTGAATTTTGTTCCATGCTGTTTTGTATAGCAAGATGCTACTGTAATTATCCTGGGCAATAACTTAGCCCGTCTGTATTTTTCTTCTGATTTGTGACATTCTCCAGTGATTTATAAATATTCAAATATAATTAACAGAATATTTTTTGTATGTTTTAAAATAATTGAAAATGGTAAAGCAATATCAAGGAAATCTGTAATTTAAGCATAAAAGCTTGGTGTTCCAGTTAAAATTTCTACATAGATCTAAAACTACAGGCATGTGAACCTTTGGAAAAAGAGATGCAGTTTATAAACAAAGGATGAAATACTCGGCACTTGCATAATGCTATTTTGGAAATATACACTAAGATGGGCATCATGAAGTTGACTGACATTTTGGTCCAATTAAATTTTACTTAGTGGTAATACTGATTATTATTATATAAGAAATTTACCAAAAAATCTGTTTTTGAACATGACGATTATAAGAAAACGTATAAAAGTCACAGCCCGTTTTTTAATCTCTAAAATAAAAGCAGCATCTTCTAGAGAAGATGCTCACTGCCTTCATTACTCACAACCTTTCTGCCGCCAGGTATCAGCTACTAGAGTGTCAGACATAACATCTTAGGATGATAAATGCAATATCAAAGAGAATCATTTTTTTTTTCTTTTTTCATTTGTTTATTATTTGAGAAAGAGAGAGAAAGAGCAAGTGCACGTGGGGGAGGGGCAGAGGGCAAGGAAGAGGGGAAGATCCCAGCAGCCTTAGCAGGGAGCCTGTCGCGGGGCTCAACTTCATGACCCTGAGATCATGACCTGAGCAGGAAGTAAGAGTCAGACACTTAACCAACTGAGCCACACAGTGCCCCAAAGAGAATTGTTTCTAACTGTATTTAGCTTATAAATTCTTTAAGATCTTGATGGGAACTATGAGTTCTTTTTCTAGAAAAATGCACATATGCACTACGGGTTCTAGGTTTACAGTAAAGTATGGAATCCATGGAAGGGAAAAGATTCACCTTTTTTTTTTTTTAGATTTATTTATTTATTTTATAGAGAAAGAGAGTACAGGGGAGGGGCAGAGGGAGAGAGAATCTTAAACAGATTCCGTGCTCAGTATGGAGCCGGACTTGGGGCTCTACCTTTTGACCCTGAGATCAGACCCTGAGATCAGGACTGAGCCAAAACCAAGAGTCAGTTGCTTAACCCACTGAGCCACCCAGACGTCCCTTCGATGTACTTTTTTTTTTTTATTAAGTAATATGTTAGGACACAAAACACATCCACTGAGATAACAGAAAAGACTTCCCAGAATGGACTATTTAGTAAGGCAAGATGAGGGTTAAAGAAAATAATAAAGGATTGGAGAACACTCTGTGACTGGCCCCAGCTGTGTTCTGTCCCTAAGCCTCAGATAGACAAGGGAAGGGGGATGTTGGGGGAACGAGACAAGAGCTATAGATTTTGGTGCCTCCCCTTTTACGCACGTATCTGGGGAAAGTCTTCAGCTTCAGGGAAGGTACCAATAAAACAACAGGAAAAAATTAAAACATAATTCAGGAAATAGAGGAAAACCTAAATAAAGATTAGGTTCCACAATCTGTCTTACTATCCAAGTGGTAAGGGAAAATACTGCATCCATTAAACAACAGCTGGATGCTATCCACGGGAATAATCAGAATAAGGGTGAGCAACAGCCACTTAAAATTAAAACTGCTAGCTTATATTTAAAAAAAAAAGAAGTGTGAAGATGAAGCTGAGTAAACATCCCCAAAGTAGAAAGTACAAAGAAGACGACAATTTGAGAAAGAAAAAAAAAAAAAAAAGGAAAGAAAAGAAAGAAATGCAATTAAAGGACCTAGCCCAGAGGCACATCATTGAAGGCTCAAGACAGTGGGAAATACTGTTGTCTTCCCCTGGAAACATTAACTCGTGGTCTCTCAAGGACCCCACCAATCATTTTTCCTTCTAATCCTAGGAAAAAAGTATAGACTTTCTTTTAAAGGATATATTAAATAACATTAAAAACCTAGAAAAATTAGAGCAGAGAGACTGATCCTTCAAACCACCGCCCTGCTACCTATTTTCTGTGGGATCTGGAAAGCTCAGTTCTGAAATAGAAAACAGAAATTGCTTATAAAGTGACCCACTAGATATAATGTAATTTACCTTTTGGTACATACATGTTCACACTAACAATTCCTGTATTCCTGTACCAACCTTATACTTTGAAAATAATCTGATCTTTCAATAATATAAGTATCCAGGAAATAGGACTGTGTTGAGACTTTTGCTTAGAGTTAATTCTTAAAAGAAGAACAATTATGCTTTAAGCATTTTTAAAAGACAATTGTCAATTTACATCCATCTAGCACTTTCTACAAAGGTACAATTTGTCACATCTTACCAACACAGGCAATATTATTGTGAAACATATCTTTGTAAATTGATAGGTGAAAATAATACATTGTGACTATTTTAATTTGCATGTATTTACTTATTATTAAGGTTCAAAAGACTATTTTAAAGGAAGCCTTATAATTTATTTTTACCACTCTCATTTGTATCTATTTTCCTTTTGCCAATCGATAATATACGTCACTATGGTCTTTTGCAGGTATGTTCTTTCCTTCTTCTATATATATAATATAGCTCTATGTATAAATATATATATACATATATATATATATATATTTTCTTTCTTTCTTTTTGCCAGGATAGTTTTAAAACATGTATACTACAGTGAAAATGAATTACACTCCTTTGGCTCATTCACTTATAGATTAGATAACACAAATCAGGGAACAGTCAAAATCAGTTTCTATTCTTATAAGAAGTAATCATCCACCCACACCTGGCATTTCAAGACTTCTGCTTCTTAGATGCCTTTTATTTTTCTAATATCTGAGTCATTCCAAGTGGACAAACAGCTCTATGAGCACCACAGGTGACGGCCTCAAAGCCTCCAATCAAGGCAATGTTCCTTCAGTAGCTCCCCAGGGAGATCTGATCGACTGTAACAACCTCCTGTAATAAATTTCCTGAGATCATTTTAGTCCTGAAGATCAGGCTTCTTAATTTTTACTGTAACGAAAATATTAGGGCAATAAAAAGATTGGGCACCAAGTAAGTTTTCTTATAGGCATGTCACAGAGTACTACCTGTAATCCATTAAATTTTGTAATCCATATACATTTTCTTGGGAAGATACGTCCAGAGTCATGTAGCATCTTGCTTAAGAAACAATAGTAATAGCATACATGTTGATCCATGTTTTCCCAGGAGATGTATTACATGGTCAATTTCCTCCACTTTCCTAATCTTTTAAACAGCAGTCCAGAACACAAATAAGGATAAAGTTTTGTTGATAATGTATTTTTTAAGTGTGCCTTTACAAATTGAATTGTTTCTTCCCTATATCCATATGTTAAGGTCTTAACTCCTACTCTCTCAGAATATGACCTTCTTTGGAAATAGTCATTGCAGATATAATTAGTTAAATTAAGATGGTATCTTACTGGAGAAGGAGGTACCCCTACACCAATATGACTGGTGTCCTAATCAAGTGGGGAAATTTGGACACAGACACACCTACAGGGAGAATGTGGTGTAAACACATATGGGGAGAAATTAGAGATCCTGGTGATGCTTCTACAAGCCAAGGAATGCCCAAGGTGGCCACTAAGCCTCAGGAAGCTAGGGACAGGCACAGGAATTTACTGCATTTTAAAGACATTTAGTTCATTTTGAACAGTTTATTTATATTTCACAATGATCCAATTCATTAAGCTCTTTCATTTTGTCAATCAAACACATTAGTTTTAATGTTATCAACTATAATTTTCTGGTCATTATTTTACTAAGCCCATAATCCCAGGATTAACATCTGAAGGTGCAGGGCACCTGGGTGGCTCAGTTGGTTAATTGTCTGCCTTGGCTTAGGTCATGATCCTAGGGTCTTGGGATGCCTGGGCTCCCTGCTCAGCAGGGAGTCTACTTCTCTCTCTCTCTCTGCTCTTCTCCCACATTCATGCTCTGTCTCTCATGCTCTTTCTCAAATAAATAAATAAAATCTTTTAAAAAATTTGAAGATGTACGTTTTTCCATGAAGGTTTAATTTGTCCATCATATTTAACCCTGGGCAGTTTTAACCGTATTAGTTCTATTTTATGATGGTTGTTTCTACCAGTGATATTCACTATGCCTTTTCATGAATGACTGAAGTCAGCTCTGTCAGGAGAAAACTGTAAGCAATGTTGTGAAACAGAATCTGGAAGAGAGAGAAGCAAAGACAAAGAGAAAGCCAAGAAGACAGTGAAGATGATCAAGAAACACATATAGAGACACACATACTGACGATGTCAGGAAGTCAGCAGCCAAGTTTTCGAATGCCGGCTAGATCAAGAACATCTTCAGGATCAAAATGCGCTCAGGGTCAAAATGCGAGGGTGAACCCGTGTACTTCAGGAGTCCCAAATTATGTGTAAGACACAGAGTGAAAAAGCTGTGGGTACACAAAAGGTAGACTAGAAATTGCAAGTTTCTTTGAGAAGATGTGACACTCTTTGTATCTTAGACTGGCTAAAGGGAACACTTTGTGTGCTTAGAAATTATGAGATGTAGTTCACTGTGGGAAGCCAAAGTTTAACTTTTCCCTCCCCTTAACTAAAAAAAATGTCCTATGGAAGGTATAGGGAGTTTTTTTTTTAACCAAGAAAATTCTGCCTAGAAGAGCAGATTGTAGGGCTCTTAGGCCCTATGGAAATTTGGACTGAATGTGCTTAGAAATGAGGAGTCCAAGAAAATTAAGGATAGTTTGGGATGACTTTCAACATATATTTAATAAACATTCAGTTGCAAATAAAACAAAACACTCAACTTTTGCTCACTCTCCAATGCACACGCCTCTAAAACCTGGTCCCTTTTCAGCTGCACAACATCTGAGGGAGAAACAATTTGGCTGTTAGCTTGCCCAACTGTGGTTTGTTCTAGTCCGACTAAAGGATTTTCTGCCTTCAAAACACTAGAAATTGTTGTTATAGATGTTTCGATCTCAGCTATATACAGTTCGTTTTGTTCCTTTTAAGCTTCACAATGTGATTTTACTAACGTAAGCCCTTGAGGAAGAATGTATTGGTTTTCAATATTGATAAAAACACACTTTAAGGGGAAATCTCTTAATGATCTCTCAATTTTGAGATCAATCAACAGAATGAATGGGATATTGGGACAGTAGACACTTTGGACTCATGAGTGTTTTACTCTATATTCTGCTTATTATTTAAGTCTGAAAATCTTTACAATCAAAGAGAAATGAGATACAAAGAAGCAATAATGGAAGAACCAATGACTTCTTTCATTTCAGGTTCTAGATGGAAAGATTCGTTTGCTGGAGTCTTAAAGAGCCAATTTCACGCACAATTCTCTTGAACCTAAGTTGCATAGCAGAGAGAGATTTTAGCTGCTTTTTTTCCCTGTATATAATATGCTATGGGAGTAGTAACGATAATTATTCTAAAATCTACCATAGCAGTTTTACAAATGGCTATGAGGCATTAGGCAATTTTCCCAAGTGTGATGCCTACAACTTTTCTTCTCTGTCTTACACAGTTTGGATCTACAAAATTCCTACAAGCAGAAGGAACCAAAGTGATGCTAACTCATCTCATCTCTCCTACACTAATAAAACCTGCTGAACTCCCATACCTGACACACTTCTTTGGGAGACAAGAGAGATTCTTTATTCTTTGTAGTAACTCATCTTCTCCTTTTGGTGAGTCTAGAGAAATATTTTGAAAATATATTTTTGTTTTGTTTTTTTCTCCTTCAAAACAAAACAAGAGAAACTCAACAACACAGAAGCTATATAATTCTTTGGTTTTGTAATAGAAAGGGTTTTTTTTTTTTTCTTTGCGGGTGGTGTGACTCAGTTATATAACAAAATCAAGTATGGGCTTGGGGGAAAGATAAACAAGCCTTTTATCTCTATCTCTGGCATAAATTCCCGATATAACCTCAGGAAATGCTTTCTTAAGTTTTAGTTTTCTTATTCCATAAAGTGAAAGTGTTGAAGGCAATGATCTCGGAAGTCTCCTTTAGTCAACTCAATTAAATGGTACCCATTATGCTGCTGTTTCTAACCAGAACAGTCATGAGCTTGGCAGCTGTTATCTCACCTGACACATATTTAATATGTCCTCTAACAAAAAAAGGAGAGGAAAGCCAAAACAAACATTTGAGTGGCAAGAGCCTTTCTTTGCTACCCACAGTGGCGTGGCCCTAGCTCCTGGCTACCACTATTCACTGCTCTCCTTCCTGCTCCAGTTCTAGTGTAAGTTGGGGAGGAACAGGGATTGTCCTCCCGATGCCCTTCACCAACTTCATTATCCATACACAATGGAAAGAGCCAATAGCTTCCAAGAGGTAGCCATATTTTCTTTCAAAGAGATTTAACCCTGGACTCTTCTATTAGACTATCAGTTCCTTGTCCTATTGATGACAGAAAATAAAAAAGAGAAAAGAAGAACTTAAGCCTTATTGTCTCAAGTGTGAAAGGAATTAGTGTCATTTTCATTGTGCTAGAAAAGGAGCAGAAGGACACATGGTAGCAGCAGGGAACTTCTACAACTATCTTGACAACTTGCTACTTTGACAGTTTGGAAGAGAGTCCCAGCTGTGACCAAGGGAAGCAGGATGGTGTCACTTGGACACTGCAGTTGCCCTGTTTGTTGGCAGGGAGAGTTTTGTGTGATTCTTGGGAGGACAAAACATCTAACATATCGAAGAGGGGCCACTGCTACCAAGTCAATCTCTACAAGTCTTTAATGAGTTGACTGATGACAATAAAGTCTTAATTCTTCTTTTGGAAGGGCTAGGATCACCAGGTGGCTATGAATTCTGCCTCAATTTTATCAGAGGCAAAGAGACTAAAACTGAAAGACAGATGTTTGACTAATTAGGTATGCCAGACTCTCTCTTTCATTTTTATGCCCTGTGTAAGTTCATAGTTTTCCAAATCCATTCAAAGTTAATGCACAAAGAAGGTGATTTACAGTCAACTACCAAAAGATGTTAGATCAGAACTGAGCAGTTACTTTAGGCTATTTGGAAAGCATGATAATCTACAATTATTTGGAAGCTATAAATATTGAGGCAGGAGAGGAGGCATTTAATAGGGCATTTCAGAGTACAATACCAAGAATGACATAATGTTTAGAGCCAGGCTATTAGATCAGGAGTAACTATATGACGTTAAAAGCTCCTAAGAAATGGGATATTCTCATGAGAAACCCTTCTCTTGCCAAGTTTGCCAGTGAATTTAGGAAATGGAACAAATAATGGATTGAGTAATATAAGAAAAGCAGATTTGTAGTGGTACCGTGGACAGCACATTAATTATTTGACTATACACTTTATAAGTAGTGCCGGCTCTCAGAAAATACATGATTTATGTCTTCTCACCTGTCTGGTAAGAGTCTCTCTTTCTCTCTTGGGATCATAACAATAGGCAGCCTCCTCTCTCACGATGCCCCCTGATGGCTACATGCTGTGCCTCTCCCTCCTCAAAGCTGTCTACAACATTAGATTTTCTTCTACCTTTCTACTTCCACGTAAAACATTGCTTAGCTAAGTAGATGGTGAAGAGATCTTGGCCGATAGGGTCTCATATAGGATTTTACCAACGCCTCCCACAAACAAAGCTACGGCATACAAAGCAATGAGTCTGTCATACAAAGCAGTGGGTGCTATCGGCAGTAACAAGGGCCTTCTTAGCACCTTGTAAGCCAAAAAATACTCCACAGGGCACCAATCCCACACATCATTCCTTGTAAGGACTCAAATTACCGACTAAACTTTCCACTCTCACTTCAGGTTACTGGTTATGCTGATAAACTAAGCTTAGTGATAAGCATGAGGCTCCCCTGCTGAGGGAAAGAAATGGTCACGCGATATGTATTAATTGTTGGCTAGTTTATATAACTTAAAATTTGTTAAATAATGTATTATCAAAGTGTTAAATTAATGATGACTCAATTCAAAGAGGGGCGGAATCTGAGATCTGAGGGGAGGTATATGAGATCATTCAAAGTTCACCCACGTGTCCTGCTAACAACAAAGGAAACTAAAAGGAGTTTATTATCCCAGGGACAGATATTCCAGTGTCCCTGTCCCCTCAGATGTGGGCTTGATGATTACATGCTCAATTTTTTGTAAAGATTTATTTATTTATTTATTTGAGAGAGAAGAGGGGAGGGGCCGAGGCAGAGGGAGAGAGAGAGAGAGAATATTAGAATTTCCAGCAGATTCCTCACTAAGTGCAGAGCCGGATGCAGGGCTCAATCTCATGACCCTAAGATTATGGCCTGTATACATGCTCAGTTCTTGTAGCGTTTGGCTTATGGATGGAGGAGGTGACGTTAACTGGAGGCAGTTGGTAAGAGCAGCTCTTGCCTTTGAGGTTTTCTAAGAATATATTGCCATGTTAAAACAGTTGAAAAGAGATGCTTTCTTTTTCAGATTTAGAGATTCATCGAAGAGAACTATGCATACATTTTTACAGGGCAAATAGTAATAGAAGAGTGAACATGATGAACACTGACAAAAAAGTTAAATATAATAATGGCAATGGCTAAGGGACACAGAATTGTGAAAATACAAGAGGCTTTTAGGATTCATCTATACTTAATAAAACTTTTCAGTTTGTTACAATAGAGAAATTCTGCACAAAGCCAAGGTTTAATTATTCCCAGGGACATTGACTGTAAGTATTTCAGAATTCAAGTTTAACATTTCAGTCTTGTTACTTGAAAAGTGATAGTCAATTTTGAAAATCTTTCCTAAGGTTTTATTAGGATTGTAGGGTAGGAAGTTGGATAAGAATTGCTCAAGAATCTGCCCTCTTGGAGA
The DNA here is from genome assembly GCF_020171115.1 of Neogale vison. Classification (NCBI taxonomy): domain Eukaryota; kingdom Metazoa; phylum Chordata; class Mammalia; order Carnivora; family Mustelidae; genus Neogale; species Neogale vison. Next base: position 15,849,666 of record NC_058100.1, read on the forward strand.
AGGCTTTTGCTTTAAGTGTATTTGGGGGTATAAAGTATTTTAGGTAAATTTTATCCAAGGAAGAGAATGTGTTCTTGTGTGTTCCTCTCAAGGAGAGGAAAGAGGAGGAAAGGAGCAATACTGTATTTCTGACTCATCACCTTGACCGTGCTGTAGTTTCCAGAGGAAGTAACATTTCCTCTCAGTGAGGACATTGGTCCCTCTTGGAACTAGTTGACTCGGACCAAAAATGTAAAACTTCTCTTGTATTTTTCTTTTCTTTCTCCTGTTTTTAAAATATTGGACATCTATGAGATCTAAACTTTAGAAGGAGTATTTTCCTTTCCTTGGACCCTGTATTAATTTGCTTCACTGCCGTAGCAAAATACCACAGACAGGGTGTCTTCAGCAACATACATTTATTTTCTCACAGTTCTGGGGCTGAAAGTCCAAGATTAACATGTTGGCAGGTTTTTCCTGGGGTTGGTTTCTCCTAGGGCCTCCCCCCTTTTGTTTTCAGATGGATGACATATGTCACATTTTGAGTAGAGTTGTTACGAACTTCAGCCAACCTATTAGGAAATATTAGCTCTTTTGCTTTTCTTTTTTTCTTTCCCATATTGGACTGATTCTGTCTCTCCTAAATTCTCTGAAAGGAGTAACAATATTTACCCTCAGGAAATATTTGAATAGTAAACTCTCCCAGACCTAGAAAAATCTGGAGACGTTAATGATTCTGACAGTGCTTTCACTTCTTTTTTTCCTGATAATGGTTCTCATGTAGCAATACAGTCAGTTACAGAATGGAGATGAGAGAATAGTTTTTGGCTACGAAATTAAGACATTGTGAGGCCAAAAACTAGGGTGGGAGTAGTTGAAACAGGGAGAGGAAACCGCAGAACCCACGTGCTATCCTGGGGAGGGTGAGGGAAGGCTCCTGCGTGCATGGGTTCGGGTGACGCGCCTACAAATGGACCGTCTTGGGAAATCAGGCCATGTATGTTCTTACCAATGCGTGGTAGTGAATCTTTGCTCAGGCGGATGTTGTTTTAAGTATTATTTATAGCGACAGGAATTAACATGTTGATCTATTTTTTCTTGACTGTCCTATTCTCAAGTCAATAAAATATGCCCCGTGAAAGAGATTAGGGTAACATGATACTCTGAATGTGTGGGTCTACTCTCCTTGGAGATGTGGGCAACGCTCTGAGCTTATACCCTTACCAGGTGAGTCCTTATCTTAGGTGGAGGCAGAAAAATGGAGAAAGGAAATAGCCCAACTTGGAGCTGTAGCATGTGATTAAGGAATAGAAGTCCCCAGCAACATGATTAGGGTGACTCCACAGGCATTAAAATTTAGTGTGAAACTAGAGGAAATTAGGATGTAGTAGGATATTGTACTGCCTGGTATAGTATCCTCGACAAAATCAATGAATATTACTCTATTATCTTCAGTACACTCAATGTTTACTTTAGTTGTGAAGACAGAGGAGGGAAAACAGAACAAACCCAGAATGTGCTTGTGTGCATCGTGTGTGTGTGTGTGTGTGTGTGTGTATGATAATCTTACCTTCCAACTACCTCACTATCTTCTCATATTCTTAGAAGTAGAATTGAGAGTCTGATGACTTTGAGGCTCTCCCAACAGTCAAGTAGTTGCTGTTAGGCAGAGATTCCCGGTGCTGGAACAGAAGGTAGCTGTTTCCGGCATTTCGTTGTGGCATCACACAACTGAAATGGCTGGTTCATTATGAGCCAAGCTTTAGCAGTGGCTACATGAATTCCTCTAATTTATTATCTCAATAGTAGTTAGGCTCCCTGATGACTTGTTAATTTCAAATCTGACATGGAAAAGCCATAAAATGCAGGTAAAATCAGTGATAACAGTTTTGGGGGCTTTTGGGTGATATTAACAACATAGGGGAGTGTTGATTCCATTATTTGTCTTTCTCCAGGAGAATGCCAGCACGTGTTTAATCTTTGGTTAAATATTTCTCATTGTGGGTAAGATTCACAGAGAAAAAAGGGAAGTCACGAGTTGTTCAATCAACTGGCCAAAGTAATTCCTGCAGCGAGCAGCTCTGGACTGCCCCCGACTCCCAGTCTACACTAGATAAATGGTAGCTAACGTGCTTTTCACTGAAAAGTGCATTTCCCAGAATATTGACTTTACTGGTGCTTTCAATAAGAGAAAAACACCCCAATCTACTTCAAAACAGTCAGGGCCTGCTAAATCAGAGAATGAAGGCACATTTTCTGAGCACAAGCTGAGAACTATTAGCTTACCTCAGAAGGTCATCAGGAGTAGATGGAAGAGGATAGGAAGGAGTAAGACACATAGAGAGAAGGTAACTAGAGGAAGTACTCTGGCTTGCGCAATTCAAGGGGGCTCCATTTAATGTCTCCGTGAATGCCACTTTCTGGAGCACAGCTTCATGAAATAATATACATGAATGGTACTCCTGAATGTTTAGTGTCCTGGGGCTATTGGGCTCTGAGGGGAAAGGAATTTTTTCCACAATGTGTACCTATGTACATTCCTGGAGTAATAGACATATTTTCCATTAGGGTTTATTAAATGTGAAGAGATTCATCCTATGGAATGCTCTCTGCCATGACTGTAGCCTCTAGCTATTTTTTTTTTTCTGTTTGCAGTAATTAAAAAAAAAAAGTGCCATATTTGAAAAGTAACCTTTCAGGGATTCCTCTGTTGAAATTATTGAACATTTCAGTAATAGGGAGTGATCTCTGCAGTAGAACAAGGCAGAACCCCTCTGTTTTCCTTTACCACAACTATCCTTGTGTTCTGTTGCTCTACTCCTGCAACACAGACATAAGGAAATAAAGATTTGCTGAAAGAGATCTTTGTGTTAAAGATTAAGTCAAAAAAAAAAGATTAAGTCAATCAATAAACAAATATTTAGTCTATATGGTATAAAACTCAGTATAGTAATTTTTTTTCAATTTGCTTCTAAGTATAGAATTTTTACTTGATAACTAGAAGGAACCTAGTTAATATATAGGCCCAAAGCAACAATAATTGATCATAAAGAGATATAGTCATAGAGAGATTGGTAGGTTAAATGTAGCTCTCAAATATCTCAGTAGAAGCAAGTGGATTTCTCATAGAATGTGGTGTTGAAAAAAGTCATACACATAAACTATGCATCTTTTGTAGATTGAAAGCTATCTCCATTCTCTCTTTTTCCCCACCCCACCCTTTCAGCAGGATTGCACACAGGAAGAAAAACTAGACATTTGAATGTTGGATGCTTGTGTTATTTGGAAATCAAGAAATGATTTGAAGTTTCATTTGCAAGTCAGGGAAGGGGAGACCTTAAGTAGGATAGTAAGGTACTTCAGCAACATACTTTTATAAAATAAACAACCTCAAAATTTAGTTGGTTTAAAACAACCATTTTATTGTACCTTATGTCCATGTAGGGAATTTATGATGTTCAGTTGACTGATTCTTCTATTTTATGTACATCAACTTATGAAAATGGCTCATTAGTATTCGACTGGCAGATGGGCTAGACTGAAGGGCCCAATATGGCTAAATTCACATGTTCTGAAACTTGGTAGGGAGGCTGGAAAGCAGGGCTCAGCTGGGATGGTTTTCCACAACATGGCCTCTCCAACATGGTGGATTCTGGGTAGTCTAACTTCTTACAGGTTGGCACATGGCTTTCAGAGACAATATTAAAAAAAAAAAATGATAGGAGGAAACTGAAAGGCTACTTGTATCTTAACCTCAGAAATCTCATCACTTCCACAGCATTCTATTGGTCAAGCTGGTCACTAAGGCCAAGCAGAATGAAGGAGAGGAGATTTAGAATCTACTTTTCCATGAAAAGAAATGCCCCCAAATTTACTGCCATCTTTAATCTGTCACAAAATGCTACCCATAGGAATAAGAGATTGAAGCCCAAGATGTTGTTAGAAATATTAAGCACTTTCCCCTCATCTTTTAAGAAATCTCATTTCCATAGCTCATGAAAGAGGATTTTGACCAATCTGACAAGAATCTGTGATGACTATGCATTTTCACCTGTAGTCTTTAAATGGTAATGAACAAGGGCATGACCTCTAAACCACCACCCCCATTAACCTTTGAATAGCTTGGGGACCAGAGCTGTGATCTGAAATTTAAGGAGCATACTTCTGCAGAGTTTAGTTGTGATATGATCTATCTGAGACTCAGTGTGGGGCTAGAGTGCCCTGCAGTCACTAAAAGTGTAGTCAGGTTTTTGGATTCAGATGGCAGAACTGATGATAAGACTATATAGAAGGGATGAATAATGAGATAAAGTTTTTAAATACAGATTATTAAAAAGAAACAACAACACACCAAACGATTGCTAAATACAGGGTCATTTGTGTCCTGGAATGAGGTAGGAAGAAGAGAGGGAAAGGCAAAAGCAGAGATACATGAGGCATACATGACATGCACAAAGTTGGGCATATCATGTAAGGCAGTTGCCTCAAATTTTCTTTGGAATGAAATGAGATATAATAGCGATGCAAAATAAATAAATAAATAAATAAATAAATAAATAAATAAATAAATGGTTTAACTCAGAAAGACACAGATAGGGAAATGTAGACCAAGAAGAACAGAGGCAAATTCACTAAAGATATTAAAGACATGGACATGGAAAGCACCACCTCCATCCATGCAAACTGTACACACGAATGCAGTACTTACTTCCCTTAGGCAGTTTTTGGGATGAACTAGACAGTTAATTAACTAACAAGTAGCTGGTAAGGCTCATAGGGACTCAGAAACTGGGATAAAAATGCATTGAGACACAACTCACAGACACACTGGCATCTTTCCTTCTTATAAAGATATAGTGACTCCGGGGTTTTTAAGGATTTTGCCATGAAAGTCATTTAAAGCTATGCTTCGTTTTACCATGTGAAAATGAAAAACTGCATTAAATTCATAATAAACTATATTAAAGTCATCAGAAGGAGGCTTTTGGCTCAAGAACTGGGGAATCCTTGCTTCCATCTTACTTCTAGTAATAACATAACGTTTCTTACCATTAGCTTACAATTACTTGAGTAGTTTAATATACCTTAAAATTGCAAGAGTAGTTATTAAGGTCCTATTTCAATAAGCTGTAAGTGATTATATTAGTAATAAGACATTCACATCGTGTAATTCCTTACATTTATTTTTCAGGCATAGCTGATATTTTTAGTGGTAAGTGATAAGAGAAATGAGTCATTCTAGCAATATTATAAATTTCATCTTTTTTGAAATTATACATTACTTAAGGACTGATTTTAAATATCACTGCTTTTTCCTTTAAAGTAAATTTTAACTAAAATATTGTTTTTCTACCCCCAATTTTGAAATGTTAACATTCTTTTTAACATGAAAAAAAACCCTGCTAATACACATCTCGCTTCATTCCTGAAGTTTATGACCATCTCAAACATGAGAACTGATTGATCTCTAGAATGTAAGTGATGTACTGATGCAGATCAGGTATCCTGATCAACGAGAAAAATAATCTTATGTATTGTAGGTAGAAGATATTGCATATCTATTTTGAGGAGACAGATTTTAAAAATGTTTTTAAATTAGAAAAGTAAAATTTTAAATTTAGAATTCTCAGGTCACTGACAAAAAAAAATTATCCTTTTAAGGTAAACACCAGAAATGTCAATTGAGATCAATGCAGATTTTGCTAAAGCATCACAGATTATTGAAACTGTGTTTTTAAGCTTTATTTTTCAACTTGTTACTAGATGACACATTGTCAAATAATGAAAAGTCAAGTGATAACAAGACATGAAATATTATATTATTGATGGAAAAAACTTAACTGAATTATAAAGTACTGCCAAAGACCTAAAATTTATGATTTACTTATGAGGTAAAATTGCATGATGTGCCAAGATACCTGTGGTATATAACTTCCAAGATGGCTCCCAGTGGAGTGTCACTTCTTGACATTCACGCCCTTGGGTACTCCCTTCCTGTAGTGAATAAAAACATTTTGTGTCACTAAAAGGATATTGCAAAAAGGAAATACCACCTATTTCATCAATAGGTGGTAGCTCCTATTTCATTCTCTTAGATTATGAGCTTCAGTGGTAAGCCACCTGCCAAGTCATGAAGATACTATAATAGCACTACGAAAAGATCTTGTGAATAGCAGCCATGTGAGTGAGTTTGGAAGCCACTCCTCCAGCCCCAGTCAAGCTTTCAAATGACCACAGTCCTGAGACACCTGGATTACAGCCTCATGAGGAACAGTGTATCAGAAGTAACTAGCTATGCCACTCCCAAGTTCATGACCCAAGGCAACTATATGTCATTTATGCGAGTATATATGTGTGTGGGTTTTGTTGTTGCTAAGTTGTGGATTCATTTCTTATACTGTGTTTCAGAACTCATTTAATACAATATTGATTGTTATGGGCCAAACCCTAACACTGAAGGACTGGTTAGCATTATGAAAAATCCCTTTATTAATTTTGAGTCTCAGATTCATTACATGTAAAATGTAATGATATATATGTAGATGTAATGATATAGTATAATTAGATATCTAGGATCCCTTTCAGATGTAGTATTTATAAATATTTCTGCGTATAAGACTGTGAATGTTGAGTGAATGAAGACCAACTATATGACTTGAATATTGAAGGAAAACTGCTTGCTTAATCATTATAAGGTATTTTCATTTTATATTTAAAATTGCTCAAAAGATAAGAGAATATTTTAAAAAGTAGAAGTAGTTAGCAAATTACATCATCCTGGAATCATTTTAAATTGGCAGGTACGTGGTGGAAGACAAATTGTATAATATAGAAGGGATACTGATACAAGGTAAGGGAAAAATGAGTTAATGTAAGACATGAATTTTAGTGCTGGATGAACATTTGAGTCCCCTGGAGAGATTTATTTGAAACATACTGATGCTGGGGTCCCTTTAGATCAATTAAATTAGTGTTTCTGGTAATGGAATGAGGCATTAAGAAACATTTTTATACACTCCTTAGGTAATTCCAATTTATAGTCAATATCGAAACTGCCAAGACTCTTGTAGGAGGTTGTTACTTACCAGATTGAAGAGAATTGAGAGTGGGTCTATTGTGCAGAGAGATCAAGAACACTCAAGCTGTGCGGGAGACCTCCCCACCAGAAGAAGAGCATTGGCCCTGGTCACTCAGAGCTCACTCACTGAAGGCTGTTCAACTGTCTGTACCTGGGCAAGTTAAATAGCTAATTAAGATCTCAGCAAGAATGGAAAAGAAAGCCTGAAGGCCTAGTGTTCACCTGGATTATGTAATTATATATTAAGGATAATAAATTAAACTAAGAAAATGCCAGAAGTTGAGTATATCAAAGACTATTTAGCTGGTGGGGTAGGTGATACAGCATTGCCTTAGTATTGGGGTATTTATTCTTTGAGTAAAAGTAGAATATTTGGGGCACCTGGGTGGCTCAGTGGGTTAAGCTTCTGCCTTCGGCTCAGGTCATGGTCTTAGGGTCCTGGGATCAAGCCCCACATCAGGCTCTCTGCTCAGTGGGGAGCCTGCTTCCTCCTTTCTCTCTCTGCCTGCCTCTCTGTGTACTTGTGATCTCTGTCTGTCAAATAAATAAATAAAATCTTAAAAAAAGGAATATTTGATTACCCTCTATGGAGTGATTTAGAAAATATTCTCCTCCTTCTTTTTTTAAATGAGTTTATTTTCTAAACCCAACAATAAAAATAAAGGTCAGCATTTTAGATCTGATGGTCCTCACTATCTCTAAAGAAAACAGTGCCATCTGGCCACCACTCAATATGTAGGCATAAAATCTTAGCAACTTTCCAAATACCATTAGAGGAAGCACTTTGCATCATAAAAACAGAGCACAACACCATTTAAAAATTAAAAGAGTAATGAGAAGTTGGAAAAATTTCACGACATGAAAAATAGCACATAAATCAAAAGGAAAGTAGATTATATCAATAAAAATATGGGCAAATAACATGAGCTCACAATTGAGAAAAGAATAAGTATAAATGGTTGACAAAAACCTGAGATATACCTCATAAGTAGATGAACATTTGCCATCTGCAGGATTACCCATTTTTTAATGACTGTATTAATGGTACCTGTCACTTCCATCCACATAGGGAGTTAATAAGCATTTTAATTAGAGAACAGTTTAGCACACTGTATTCAAATTCCATACATGTAAGTGCCTGGAAGTTTATATTTAAAATATAAATGGAAAAATATAAAATAACTATCTTCGAGGAAGCTTATATCATCAGTGTTAAAATACAGACAATTGGAAACGCTTCAATTGACATAAAAAGAGGGCTGGTATTGTACCATATCTATGATAGGCATCAGAGTATAACATATTTATAAAATGAAATAATATGTAGCCATTAATAATAATGTTATCAGGAAGTATTAATTGAACCTATTGTTAAAGGAGAAAAGTTTAAATGAAACCCAAATCATGTATAGTGAGAAACTTAATATAGGAATAGACATTGGTCAGACCATATGGGACACTAGAATTCTGACTTTCGACCTCTGTATATAGGAAGCTTCTACCCGCTCAGCTGCCAAACCACACTTCTGCAGCTAATAGCCTAGAACAGGGAGGACTTGGTCAACGACTGCCAGATTTTCTTTTTACCTCCTCCAACTCTGAACCATCCAGAGAAAGCAAAACATGTCCCCCCTAACCAAGCAGATAACATGTCCTGGCTCTAAGTAGCCCACAGCACCCCCTTCCTCATGCCAATAACCCCCCATCAGAGAACACCCGAAACTTTCTTTTTCCCCTATAAGACATTTCACATCTCTGTCTGCCTTTGAGCCTTGCTAAAAGCAAGTGATGGTAGTTGAATCACTTGCTACAGCAAACTCTGAATAAATTACCTTTGTTTGGTCTCATTTGGGTAGTCTTCAATTATTTCCACGATAGCATACTAGTATGTAAATTTCACAAGTGTTTATGTGGGCAAGATTTGTTTCTGAGTGTACGCCTGGGGACATTCCTGAAGACTAGTTACTAAGACATTAAACTTGGTGATGTCTGGGAAGTAGGATGCAAGGCAATTTTTACTTTATAATATTTTGCTTTTGAGTTTTTTAATGAGTACACACAATTTATGTAAATAGAACTAAGGCCATTGGAAGTCTATAAAGCAGTTTCTTGTTATGTTTAGTATTATGAAAATTAAGAATTCCATACACATAAAGCATAAATATTTCTCTCTCTATATTATATGTGATGATGTTCAGTTGGTTGGACTTACCCTTTTCTCTATCATTCTTTAAGTAAAAACTTTAAATTTTGTAATTTTTTAATCACTTAAAAAAAAAAAAAACTTCCCATATTGGGTACCTGGAAAGGTTCATTCTGATAGATATTTTTCAAATATGAAAAATAGACTGAGTTGAGAAATAGATTTTTAATTATAAAAATGATTAATGAGTGTTAACCATGAGGGAACTCCCTGATTCAATAGTCTCCATTATGCAGCCATAATTCAAATAACTATTATGATTCCAAAGCTAGAAAGAAATCCCCCTAGATTAATAAATATAAATCTTCATGGTCATCAATTTTCCCTCATGTTTCTTTAACAAAGGCCATCAAGATTAGATTTTTTGAATAGAGTATTGGTCATTTCTGTCAACATTTGATTATCTGTCTAAATGAAACAAAACCCTGGCTATGAAAAGACTAAACTTTGACTATATCTGCAAACCTAACTTACACAGCTGATGGGGAAAAGGAAGTCCAACTGTAGTGCCGACTTCTCTTAGCTGAGCTCAATGCTGTTTTTGACTAACGATGATGCTAGGCGTCAGCCACAGGAAGAGATATGCTGAATCCATTTTTAAGGCAAGCAATTTAAGGCAAGTGTCTAGTCTACCCTCCTTCATTTCCTGGTCTGCCTTCTGACCTTTCCTCCATAGCAAGTGAGACAGCCATCAAGGACAAGTTTGTCATAGTATCATTGTGAGGAGGAAGAAAATATGCACAGGAAATAAGGGGTAAGTCCAATCACCGAGCATCATCACATATAACATACATAGAAATATTTATGCTTTATATCTATGGGATTCTTTATTTTCATAATACTAACCATGATAAACTACTCTGGGCTTACAATGGCTTTACTTCTATTTACATAAATTGTGCGTACTCATTTAAAAGGCTCAAATGCACAGTACTATGAAGCAAAAATCACCCTACATCCTACCTCCCAAACATTGCCAAGTTTAATATCTCAGTGAGTAGCTTTCAGAAATTTCCCCAGGCATACGCTCAGAAACAAATATAAAAATTTTAGAAGGCAGGGTTGCTTTAGCCAAGCTTCACACACATGATAGTTACTACTACTATTTCATGTTCCAAATTGTTTTGCGATCAAGTCTGATACATGTGAAACTCTAACCAGTATGTTCTCTTTTACTGGCTTGGAGTACAGGACAAGACCTTGTTTCCTTTCTCATTAAAAGTACAAGGGGTTTTTAATACCAGAGGGCTTCCCATTACCCACATTTCCAAGATCCACAAGGTCCAAGACTCAATGTTCTTTGTGGCTCATCTTCTGTTTCTACTGGAGAGAGCAGAAGGGCTCAGTCGTGCCAGCAAACCCACTGCCTGTAAAGGCTGACCTGGGAGAGCTTCCTCAGCCCCAAGGCCGAGTCTGGTTTCAGAGCTATAAGCAAGCCATGGGGGCACCTTTGTGCCAGCGTCCCATCTCCCTCAGGGATCCTCTAGGGTAGCTGAGGGGAACATTGAGAAAAAGATTCCACAAAGGACAAGGGTTTACCTTTTGTCCCTATCATTACAAGAAGCCACTCTAATGGCCCTTCCCACAAGAAGGGGTTGTGTCCCCAAAGGAAAGTGACAAATCTAATATTGAAGACCAGAATCAGGGAGTAAATTTTAAGTGGTAGCACTAAGACTTAAAAGAAATAAATCTGATAGAATAATAAATAAATGAAGCAATTGGTAAAGCAATATCTGAGACCTCCCACCCCTCCAAAATAATATCCAAATTCTCAAATGAGACCCAAATTCTCATTGAATAAGCTATTACATATGTATCTTGGTTGATTAAAAAATATTATATAAGGCTCATCCTCTTCCAATGTGTTCTTTTAAAACATGTGCTGCAGATATCTATTAAGTCTGGTAAGAAATTTCATGTATATTTATGCTTTTTGGCAGAAAAGGAATTGTTTCCATATTGAAAGCATCCTGAAAATGTCGTGTGCACTATTAGGAATGATTTGTTACTCCCTCTACCATGGCAGTTTCAAATCGACTCACTGCCCTCCATACCATCACCTCAACCCCACAGTAGTCTTGTGGAAATTATTCAATTTACCCATTTTGGAACATTTTGCTCATTTCCTTAAGAATTTTAATCTAAAGAGAAGATCTTTGCTCATATTACTTTGCATCCTTCTCAGCTCCTTGGACAGTGTTCATCATGTAATGAGGAGAATTAACTTGTATTGTTTGGTTTTTGATTTTAGTGTGCCCTTCCCTCCCCCCATCAGAGTTGTGCATCCACCAAGCATATGTAAAGGTTGTTTCCTTTCCTTAATAAAATGATGCCAAAAATGCACTGGACACATAACCCTTCTTCCAAGCTCATAAGCGCATCTGAACACTTGCGTCAGTTCACAGAGTGACCGCCCTTCAGGGCCACTTTTACTAATTTGACCTGGTCTCAGTGTTTTCTCTTTAGAAGGAGGAGCCAATGTTTGAAGGAACATTGCAGAGCTGGAACTCAGTTCTCAGTTTTGGAAACGCTTTCTTCCCTTATTCCCTCCTCCAGTAACCTTGTCATATATTGAACTCAGTACCTTCCTTCTCAGTGTGCGATAAGGGACAGCTAAATGGAAGCACCTGGCCGAAGTTGTGTTCCACCCCCTCCGACCCTGATGAGTCCTCCTCTGCATGTTAGGAATGAAGAAGAGGCTTTCTAATCCTTTAGGCTTCCCTTAGGATGAGGAACCATGCTATAAGGACCAGAAGAATGGGAAAGATCAGTGAAGACAGGCATGAAGATGTTCTTTCTTTTTTTTTTTAAAGAGTTTATTTATTTGACAGAGAGAGATCACAAGTAGGCAGAGAGGCAAGCAGAGAGAGAGAGAGAGAGAGAGGGAGGAGGAGGAAGCAGGCTCCCTGCCTAGCAGAGAACCCGATGCAGGACTTGATCCCAGGACCCTGAGATCATGACCTGAGCTGAAGGCAGAGGCTTAACCCACTGAGCCACCCAGGAGCCCCTGTTATTTCTTTTAAACCAATTCTTTTCTTTTCTCTCCTTCATTGGCTCAGTTAGTCATTGAAGAAATAGCCTGGGAAGGCTGTGGTCTCCCCATCCCCTTCCTAGTGAGGAAGCAGACCCCCTTTGGTGCAGGTCTGGTGTGGATTTTGTTACCTGACGAGTTTACAGTTAAAGCGTGTCTTTCTTCCGTTTGTAATCTATTCTCTAGATGAAGGTAACCCTTGGCTAGTCATCTAAGTGAGTCTTTAATAGAATGTTTTTTTTTGTTGAACATTTATGAAGCTAAAACAGTTACCATTGAAGAGTTCAGCAAAGGGCCACCTGGCTTTGGCAAGTTCTTCTTTGACCTCATTTATGGACAATGGGGAGAAAAAAACCCAACAAAAATAGAAACAGAGTGTTCATATGACTGCACATTATCAGTTGGAGGAAAAAAATACAAGACCGAGCAGACATGATTGGAGCACAGAAACCAGTGTCCAGACCAAGGAGGTAGGTGGTACCTTCCCGAATGTACCCGTTCTGTTCAAGTAGAGCAAAACGCGGGTTATGTTTTGAGACTAGGTGACTTGGTTGTCACTTTTGCTTTGGGCATCTAGGAAAGATAATTCGCATTGTTGTGCGGAGGGTTCCACAAACCACCCTCCAGCACTAGGACTTAACTTCCAAGCCACTCTGAGCGAGGCCAGACACCTGAGGAGAACTCTTATGACCCTCAGTTGGGAACAGGCTGAGGTAAGGCTCTGTTAGCTGCTGTGGCAGAACCAGTAATGGAATTAAAATGCTCTAGACCTCAAGGAAATTAAATGGCACAAAGGTGACTAAAAGGAAGTCCAAAGTAGCTTTCTGAAAATAAAAAAACCATTTATACTTTCAAAATATCCCAACCTTTTCACTGTGTATTTGATTATTGGGCCCTTATTTCATATAGGTGTCAAACCTAAAATTATTATCTTTATAGATCTCGATAGAAGTAGGTTATCTTCGTTTTGTTGTTGTGGTTGTTGTTTGTTCGTTTTGTTTTGTTTTGTTTTTTGGGGAACACACTCTAAAGACTTCTGGATATCAGGATGGATGGGTATAAGTACAAAGCATATGAAAATGCTTAAAAAAATTTTACTGTTATTCTCCCCCTGAGATAATATATTATCCTGTCATCTTTCTCAGTAGATGAAAAGAAAAATGTTTTCTAAAGTTTTCTCTGGTAAAATAGTTCCAAAGGATCTCATCCAATACTTGTGAAGTGTTAAGATGTATTACCTTACCTCTGGCAGAGGGATCCCTGAGACTCTTCACAACCTCCGTCAGCCCGGGGTTGTGACTTTTGTCACAATAGCTCGAGTATTGCTATTGACCTGTTTCTTTAGGTAACTCACTGCTCAGACGTTCCACAGGCCAAATCTATTCACTCTGTTTATTCCCAGATAGATGCAGCAAACAGGCACATTTAGATCAAAATGACAGTATCTCTCTCATGGGCTATATCTCGCTGATATAGATATTTTCTGTTTTAAAAGTTAATATAAGCTACTCTCTGATAGACGCATGACCCACATACAAATTTAACATGCATTTAGGGGAAGTGTCTTTGAATTATCACTGAGAATATTTTTAAAATAAATTGAAAACATTTTACTTTGGAAAAAATTTCCTGAGTCGTGTCCAAAATTAATGAGGAAAAAACCGGGTGACAAGCAAATCAAAGATAGCAAAATGATTTTTATAATATGAAACCTAAAAATAAAGCACAGATGATTTAAAAACTGTTGGCAAAATATTACTTGTTCTTATATGAATCATTGGCCATGTGGAAGAAAATAAAGCAACTTCTCATATGAGAATTTTCGTATCAAAATAATAACTAGCTTATCATTTCATTAACACACAGATCTCCTAAAACAAAAACAGAACGAGCTCTCCTATATGGGGTAACAATATACTCTAAAGGTTCATAGTCTGAGATGAAATCAGATGTATTTAGTCACTCGGAATACGGTTAAAGACAACTTTTGGTTTAATTATCAGAAACTTATGTACTGGTTTTACATTATATATTTCCTTTAATGGGAAAGGACATTTAACCAGTTTTTGCAAGCAATGCTGCTGATGAGTCTGACAGGTCAGGGCTACCAAAGAATAGCAAAATCACAGAACTGGATGGTTCTTTCCTGGATTCACTGACGCAAGCCTAGAACCACATTTCTGCCATGACTCTCCTCTCCCACGGAGGCAGCAGATATGCACCTGAGTATACAAACAAATTACAACAGTTTTTTTTCTGTATAACATCTCAATCCTATTTGGATCTCCCATTCCACCAGGAGTAACAGTATCTCACTATCAATTAGTCTTTTCCGCTATCATATATGTATACTTTACCCAGAGTTGTGTCTAATCTCTGGGAACCTATGCATCGTCAGGGTTCTTCAAAGGAACAGAACCAACAGGACAGTAGGGTGTGTGTGGCTGTACATGTATATGTGTATCTTAGTCTCTGTATATAGAGAGATGTTTATTTTTAGGAATTGGCTCATGTGATCACCAGGCGCAAATTCAAAATCTTGGAGAGTAGGCTGGCAGGATGAAGACCCAGGATACAGTGTCTGGTCTGGGTTTGAAAGAAGTCTGTTGGCAGAATTCCCTTTCTTCTAGGGATTTCAGCCTTTTTCTATTAAGGCCTTCAACTGATTGGATGAGGCCCACTTGCATTATGGAAGGTAGTCTTCTTTATCTCAAAGTCTACTGACTTAAATGTTAATTTCACCTAAAACCATGAGAGACTCATAACTCTGGGAAACAAACTGAGGTTTGCTGGAGGGAAGGTGGGTGGGGGATGGGGTGACTGGGTGATGGGCATTAAGGAGGGCACGTGATGTGATGAGCACAGGGTATTATATGCAACTGATGAATTATTGAACTCTATCTCTGAAACTAATGATGCATTATATGTTGGCTAATTGAATTTGTTTTTATTTTATTTCTTTACAAGATTTTATTTATTTATTTGACAGACAGAGATCACAAGTAGGCAGAGAAGCAGGAAGAGAGAGAAGGGGAAGCAGGCTCCCTGTTCAGCAGAGACCCTGATGTGGGGCTCGATCCCAGGACCCTGGGATCACGACCTAAGCGGAAGGCAGAGGCTTTAACCCACTGAGCCACCCAGGCACGCCTGCTAATTGAATTTAAATTAAAAAAATTTTTAAAAAAGATTAAAAAAACCTTCACAGTAATGTCTAGAATAGCATTTAACCAAATATCTGGGTACTGTGACCTAGCCAAGTTGACACATAAAACTCATCATCACAGTGTATTAGTGGGGAGGGAGAAAGGAAGAACCAGCATGTCTTCGAGGTCATCAGTCCATCCACTGAATAACCACATCCACTGAATAACCAAGGTCCTTGTCCTCAGGGTCCTGACTCCCTGACCTTTAAGGTGCGTAGTTTCAAGTGCTTCTGTGAACACCGGAAAAACTGCTTCCTTGACTGCTAGTGAGGAAGAATTTCTGCCCAACTCTCCACAGTATCAGGTGCAGGGACTCGTGAAGGGGTCACCCTCTGACTGAGTCTGTCTCCTTGGAAGCTGTGTTGGCATGAAGCCAGCGAACCCGAAGGACTCAGTACCCCCCCTCTCCTCCACTCTCTCTGCATTTCCCAACAAACCCTGTCCCAGCTCCCCTGCCCTGCCCGCCCTCCCGAGACAGGATTGCCTGTCTGGATTTGGATCATTCTTTCACATTTTTGTCTGAATCCTCTTAATTGCCACAAGTGTTCAGGCTTTTTGAACCTCAAAACTACATATTAACAGGGATTTCCTTTCGTTATTGGTGTTGTTGCTGTTTTTTTCCAATTTTGTTTTTCCAAAGTTGCCCCTTCTTTGGCTATCTGCTTCAGGACTGAAAAGAGTAAAGATGAAGGAAAGGGTAAAATATGCCTTTATTTCATAAATCAGATACACTAAAGCTTATTTTGTAATCCTCTTCCTGCTTTCGTGAGCTCCCCCACTATGGTAAGGACTGAGATGTTTAACCAAACAACTCATGTGTAACCTGCTCCTGCAGCCGGATGCTGCTTAAGACCCATGTGATCCAGAACTTTCTCTTAGAAGCAAATGTAGAGATCTTCTAGGTGTCCACCAGATGGCACTGTTGACCAGAGAAATGTGACGAACTTGCTTCCGCTCGGAAATAAGTGTTAATACTGATTTAATTCCAAAAATAGAAGGGGGGAAATGTCGGAAAAAAGAAGTAGATCTACCCTACAACCCATCTTAGGTCAAAAGTAACAACTTTTCAGTTAAATGAGAAGGCACAGCTCTGCCCTCAGAGCCCAGGAACATCGTCCTTGAGGTGCATTTACATTTCACTCACATTGGACCCCACAGAACTCTGATAGGGACACAGCGCAGCTGCTTCTGCCGAGTCCATTCGCGAGGTTAGACCACTGGAAGCTTGGACTCGGGGTTGCACCCAAGGTCTTGTGATCAGAACATCTGTGTCCTTGATCAAGTTCTTTCATCAATCTGGTCTTCCATTGCTTTACCTATAAAATAAGAATTTGAATTGGGTAAACACTCCCAGTTTGGAAATGTAATCCTTGCTTCACAGATACAATTTCAGAGAAATGCCTTCTCAAGGTCACAATATCTTATCTTCCGCGTATGCACGAGAACTCAAGTCCTTCACTCCTGAATGCAGGCCAGGTCCACTGAGGCATGAAACTTACCCTAAGCTGTTCCTTTTTGCGGAAACAAAAAGAGAGATCCTCTGAGCAAACCACCTTTTGCAGCCATTTTCCTCCTATACTCTTAAAACATTCCTTCCTCCCTCCCTCCCTCCCTCCCTCCTTTCCCACATAGAGCAAGACTGGGAGGCAGGTGTAGGAAAGGGCAGAGGGAGAAGGAGAGAGAGAATGTCCAGCAGACTCCCCACTGAGCACTGAGCCCAGCACTGGCTTGGGCGTGCTGGGTCCTTGGGTCCTTTGCAGGACCTTGAGAGCATGACCTGAGCCCAACTCAAGAGCTGGATGCTTAACCTAATGAGCCATCCAGCCACTCCTTAACAACACATCTAATTTAAAAAATGAAACTAAATGTGATTTATTGGAGTGCTTATCTTTTAGCTTCCAGACTTTTTTATGTTTTGGAAAAATGGCTCGTTTAAAAAAAATTTTTTTTAAAAGATTTTATTTATTTATTTGACAGAGATCACAAGTAGGCAGAGAGGCAGGCAGAGAGAGAGAGAGAGAGAGAGAGAAGAAGGTTCCCTGCTGAGCTGAGAGTCTGGTGTGGGGCTCGATTCCAGGACCATGAGACCATGACCCGAGCCAAAGGCAGAGGCTTAACCCACTGAGCCACCCAGGTGCCCCATGGCTCAGTTTTTTTTAATGAATTTTTTCAATAAATCAAAACATAATGTGTATATAGATGTATTTATGACTAATAAAGTGAATACACATTTACCTACCTCTCAGCTTTACAAAACAAGACAACTTTCCTACCTTATTACACAAAGAAATCCAGTTTTTTCTTGTTTATACAAAATCATATCAAGACTTAACTTTACTTCCTCCTGTCCTCCCAAAAAAGGAGTTTTTTTTCCTGCTAACAAAAGATCATTTCCTCCGGGATTTAACCTTCATGGCTTTATACTCTTAGCTCATCCATAACCTTCAGAAGGCAAGGGCAGTCCTATGTTTCCTTAAACTCTCTTGCCCCCATTACCTTCTTCTGAGAGAGAAAAATCAGGTTAATATTTAAACTGCACTTTATTTCTACCTATAATCTTTATATTTACATTATAGTAAATTGTGATTCTCATTAGTACAAAAATATACATTATTTACTTCATTTCTGGAGGACCCTTAGGGAAGACAGAAGAAGAAGAAAAGAGCTAGGGTTCATAGTAGCCCAGGAGAGAGGTAGAGTCCATGAAAATTCCCGAAGGAGGTGGGAAATGTTTGAAGCTGGAATGTCTCCATACAACATTTAAGCTTATCTTCTGTGAAGTAATTCAGTTTAATTCTTCTATTGCCCATAAACTTTCAATTGAGGCTCAGGTTCTGTGGGAGTAGTATTTGGGGATGAAGAAACCAGCATGGTATTGGGGGCAAGGCCTAGAAGAGAGGTGAATGCTTCAGACAAAGACGGGAACTGGAGTAGGAAAGGACACAGAAAAATGTAAGCTCTCCAGATCTCAGTGAATTTAGGGTGATTTTGTAAGCCTTTTGAATTCAAATGTTACTAAAAAGGTTATCCTCATTATGCTGTAAGATTTGGGAAAACAGAGAGCTGATATTCAAGTTACATATGTGCAGAAATAGAACACGCATTTGTTGGAAGTATCAAAGTATCTTCAGCTTCACACATGTGAATGGTAAGGTAGAGTAATAAATTCCTTTAATTCTCTTGGAAATTCAAATTCTTTGAACTTTTTTTGTGATTCACTTGTGTTTCTCTCTGTTGAATTTCTTGGCCAAACTGGAAGGTCAGGGATATTTCTCTGATTGTTTTAAGACTGAAAAGAAGTAAAATAGTGCATTTTCCAGCTATTGGCCATTTTGGCAAACATCTCTTGCTCCCCCACCCCCAAAGGGTTAAGAGAAAGCCTGTGCTGGAAAAGGAGCAACGATTACATCTTCCTGGGAAAGCTGCCAGTCATTCCTGCTCTCTGACCTTCTTTGACTACAAGGTGTCCAGCTTCTCTGCCTTTGAAATTTATATCTTAATCATACTTCACATTTGACAGTATTTTGGATTTTTCAAAACAAATTTAAATGCACCCCTTCCCTTGGATATTATCCCCACTGCAGACCTAGATTTCTGGGGCTGATATTATCAACTGTATGTTGCACATAGGATATAAAAATGGGGCGAGGAGTAAACCTTCTTGCTCAAAATCATACAAAGCTTGGAGAAAACCACACTTTCTTTCTCCAAGGCTAATGAGTGTTCAGATGCAGGAAGCAACTTTCTGTCTCTGAAATATAACTACGTCTTCATTGTCGATGCTGTCAAAAGTCAAAATAACTCTAAGTCAAAGTCAAAATAACTCTAAGTCCTAAATTAGAGCCATTAACAGTATCCATTGTATCTAACAGTATCTCTGTATCTATTCTTGCTCTGTTTTTTTGTTTTTGTTTTTTAACTTTCTGCCTTGGGAAATAAACTCCAGGAATGTCACCATCAAATGACGAATTAGTTGTTTCTACAAAATGAATAGTGAAATTCGCGATGAAACTTTAACCCCACTTTCAAGTTTTCCCTTGATGCGGAAGCCCAGGTCATTAGTCACAGCTTTGCACAAAGTATCACAAAACCACGTGAGATGACTTAGTATTTTTCCAAGTGTGGATATTAGTGAATCTTTTATTTAAAAAGAGTTCCGTGTTCAGATAGGCTGGAGTCCTTTATTAAAGGACCCGCATTGACCTCTCATATTCGTGTACTTATGAGTAGATAGGTTGAGGAGTAGAACATTTCTCTAAAGCTCAGGCCCACAGAATTTTTGTAGAACTGTGTTTTCCTCCCCCAGATCATTCTTTGGGGAAAGCTCTATCAGAGAGGAGAGTTTTGTGATGATGTGTTTCTCAGCATTATTCTAAGGAACCTTATATATTTATATATTTCGGAATAGTATTAAATCAAACAAGAGTTGAATAAAACCTTCAGGTAAGTTTGGATAACGTGCCTTAAGTTGAAAATACACAAAGGTATTACTTTTTCTTGATTGATTAAAGAAAAATAAAGCAAGGGGATTTAATCTAGACTACTTATTGGCACAAGGCACCAATGACTGAAACTTACAAAAGCTGAACACATCCCGGCTCTAGGGCTCACTGACAGTAAGAACTGTAGTAACAATGGAAAGGGGGTTAAGATCACAACAAAACCATGTAATTTCCTTAACTGTTCTCAGGGGAGGGTCTGCACCCTGGACATTCCGAAGTCCTGATGCTCCTGTTGGCCCTTCCAGCTTCTCTGCTGGCTTGAGCTGAGCCTCTCTGGAGGTGCACCAGGTGGACGGGGAGCTTCTGTTGCCCCCAGCAGCGCGCTTGCAAGGATTCCCGGACAACCTGAAGATGTCCACTCCCAGACAGGGCACGGCAGGCTGGATCGCGGGCTCCGCTGTATCTTCGGAAGGGAACGCCTTAGCTCCTGCTGCTTCAGGACTTGCCCGACTGGGGCAGCCTGGAAAGAAAATCACAGCCACTGCCCTCAACCGTTGGGTGGTTGTTAATCTTCATGATTCCAAACATCTTTCTAGGTCTTTGAAATGCTCGTAGCACACTTATTTTGAACTCTCATCTCCACTTTCAGGGGTAATGATGTCTGTTTTGTAAGAGATCAAATACCTGTGCAGGAGAATGTGGATGGTAGCTGTTGGGAGGGTTGCTTCGATGACTCTGTCCCTCTACCGAGAAGTGTTTTTGTTTTTGTTTTTTTTTTAAATCATGTATACAAACCCACTTCTTTGAACAAGGCAGCATTTATTTTTTCAAGGCAGCATTTTTAAAAAAATATTTAATTTATTTATTTGACAGAGATCACAAGTTGGCAGAGAGGCAGGCAGAGAGAGAGAGGAGGAAGCAGGTTCTCCGTGAAGCAGAGAATCCGATAGGGGATTAGATTCCAGGACTCTGGGATCATGACCTGAGTGGAAGGTTTTAACCCACTGAGCCAGGTGCCCTGTCAAGGCAGCATTTTTAAGATAACATCAAAATAAAATATTTCGGCTGTCAGCCACTGTGCTAAGCTCTGACTTAATTTATTGTATATGTAGAGCTATATGAAGAACTTTATGAAACGATCAACGAAATATGTACCATTTTTCTTTATATATTATACATACATTACTTTTTAAGTTCAGATATTTATATATAATCATCTAATGGATTTGGCTTGATGTATTTTGACAATTGCATATAATCATGTAATCATCACCTCAAACAATATGTAGAATATGTCTGTCATTCCAGAAAGTTGCCATGTGTCCATTTGCAGCCTTCACAATCCCGGGAGAACCATTTTTAATTGCTGTCACAGTAATGCTTCCTTTATTCAAAGTAGGATATATGCTCCAAGACCCCGAGTGGATGCCAGAAACCACAGGTTGTATCAAACCCTATATATACTATATTTTTCCTGTGCATACACACATCTATGACAAAGTTTAATTTATAAATTAGGTACAGTAAGAGATTAACAATAACTAATAATAAAAGGGAACGGTATCACAATATAGTATAATAAATTCTCTGAGTGTGGTCTCTCTCTCTCTCTCTCAACACATCTTATTGTTTTGGGTTCACCCTTCTTCTTGTGATGCTGAGAGATGATGAAATGCTCCGTGAGGAGAGGAGGTGAGGAAATGATGGAGGCATCGTGACCGTCTTAGGCTACTACTGAGCCTCTGACTGTTATGTCAGGGGAGGATCCTCTGCTTCTGACCGTGATTGATCGTGGGTAACTAAAACCATGGAAAGTAAAACCGCGGATCCAGCACTACTGTCCTTTAGATGTTCTTGAACTTCATGTAATTATAAACATGTATGATCTGCTCTTTAGTGTAAGGCTTTTTTTTTTTTCACTCAACATATTTTTTTACATTTCCATGTTGTACTATGTCTGTCTGTTTGTTTTAGTTTAAATTCCATTTAGTCGACATATGCTGTATTATTAGTTTCAGGGGTAGAATTCGGTGATTCTTCTGTTACATACAACACCCAGAGCTCAGTTACACCACGTGTCCTCCTTTGTGCCCGTTGCTCAGTGACCCCAACGCCCCACCCACCACCCCTCCAGCCACCCTCAGATTGTTTCCTAGAGTGAAGAGTCTCTCATGGTTTTAGGTGAAATTAACATTTAAGTCAGTACACTTTGGGGTAAAGAAGACTATCTTCCTAGAGTTAAGAGTCTCGTATGGTTTGTCTCCCTCTCTGTTTTCATCTTATTTTATTTTTCCTTCCCTTCCCCTTAAATGTTAAAGCTCCTTTAACATTCTCAAACTGAGATTTATTTGGATACATGTTTTTATGTCTCTTCAGTAAATACCTAGGATTGGGATTTCTGGGTCATATGTTTAACCTTATAAGAAGATGACATTTCTCCATTTTCTATTTCCACCAAGAGCAACATGTGAGAGTTCTGATTCCTACATATTCTCACCAAATTTGATATTGTGATTTGATTTCAGTCATTCTATAGGATATGAAATAGTATCCCCTTGAAGTTTTATTTTCCCTTCCCTGATGACTAATGAGCTGAGCAATTTTTCAGAGTCTGGTTGCCATTTATCTTGCTTTGAAAAGTGAGTGTCTAAGGATTTTGCCTATTTTAAAAATTTTAAAATTTTTATTTATTTATTAAAAGATTTTATTTATTTATTTGACAGAGATCACAAGTAGGCAGAGAGGCAGGCAGAGTTCCGATCAGGGGACCCTGGGATCATGACCTGAGCTGAAGGCAGAGGCTTTAACCCACAGAGCCACCCAGGCGCCCTTAAAGATTTTATTTATTATTTTTTTAAAATTAGTGGTTCAAAACAGTTCTTTATGTGCTCTGTATTTGTATTCTTGGTCAGATACGTGTCATAAATATTTTGTTTTTTCTCTAAACTGCGATTTTCCTGTTCATTTTCTTGCTATTTTTCTAACTGAAGTATAACTGAAATGCAGTATTATATTAGTTTCATTTATGGAACATAGTGATTTGACATTTATGTACATTATGAAATGATTACCACAATGAATCCAGTTACCATAGGTTACCATGCAAAATAATCACAATATTAGTGACTATATTCCCCATGCTTACTTTATATCCTTTTGAAGTCTTTATCTCAGGACTGGAAGTTTGTAACTCGTCATCTTCTTTACCTATTTTGCTCTCCCTCCTACCACCCCTCCCCTCTGGCAACCACCAGGTTATTTCCTGTATTTATGAGTCTGCTTTTGTTTTGTTTGTTCATCGGTTTTGTTTTTAAATTCTAAGTAAAATCATATGGTATTTGTCTTTCTCTGACTTACTTCACTGATATAATACCCTCTAAGTACATGCCACAAATGGCAAGATTTCATTCTTTTTATTTGCCTATTCCTTTTCCTTATTGTATCTTTGGATGAACAGAAACTTAAAATTTTGGTACAGTCCAACTTATCTTTTTTTTTTTCCTTTTCCTTTTTGTGGTTAGTGTTTCTACAATCTTGTTTAAAATATTCTTTGTCTAACTCCAAGTTTATGAAGATATTCTAAATACTTTCTAGAAGCTTTTTGGTTCTTCTATTTATGCTTGGGTTCATGGTCTAAGTTGAATTGCTTTTTTAAAGATTTTTATTTATTTATTTATTTGACAGACAGATCACAAGTAGGCAGAGAGGCAGGCAGAGAGAGAGAGGAGGAAGCAGGCTCCCCGCTGAGCAGAGAGCCCAACACGGGGCTCGATCCCAGGACCCTGGGATCATGACCTGAGCTGAAGGCAGAAGCTTTATCCCACTGAGCCACCCAGGCACCCCTGAATTGCTTTTTGTATATTGAATAAGGTAGGATTGTTTTATTTTTTTCATATTAGGAAATCAATGTATTTCAACTCTATTTGTTAAAAATACTTGGCTTTCCTTACGGAAATGTCTGCTGCCTTTCTCCAATATTGACTGATATTATAGTGTGGATCTCTTTATGGGTTTTCTGTTTCATTGATTTATATTTGTTCATAATTGACAGTCCTAGACCATTGTGATTACTATCGTATCATTGTAACCATTGACATCAGGTGGTGGTGTAAGTTCTCCAAGTCTATTCTTGTTTTTTTGACTCTAGATCCTTTGAATTTCCATATAAATTTTAAAATCAATTTATTTCTACAAAAGTTATACTGATATTTTGAGTATCAGCAAAGTTGATACTTTCCAAAGTTTGGAAACTTTGGAAAAGAATGGACATCTTAACATATGATGTTCTCTAATGCATGAGCATTGAATATGTATCTATGAATGTCTTATCCAATTTCTCTCAGTGTGGTTTCTACACTTGATCTTAGCCAAAAGGCCAAAAAGCGATCAACATGGTTTCTTGGTGTTTACTATAGACACTTTTTTGAAATGTTTTTCAAGTTATATGTAAGTTATTGTATTTTATATTCCAGTGGTATGTTACCAGCTAATTGAAATATAATTATTTTGTATTAATTTTTTCTATTAATATATATAATAGAATATTTTTTCTATTATTTTCTATATTATAATAGATATATTATATCTATTATAATATATAATATAGTATATAATATATAATATAGTATATAATATATAATATAGTATAATATTTTCTATTAATATCTAGATAATAGATATTATATATTGACTGCTAAGAATAGCTATAATGACTACTAAGTATAATGTTACCTATAGATTTTTCATAAATGCCCTGAAGAAGTTCTCTTGTACTCCTATTTGTCTGAGAGGTTTTAAAAATCTTGAGTAGATACCAGTATTACATTTAAAGCGTATCTTGAGATTTACACCCTTTTTATTCTGTTTACATCATAACCCATTATTGTCACTTGTTAACATGCCACATTAGCAGCAAGACCTATGTTAACATGAATGACATACACTGGCTGTTTTCACCTCTTTAAGTAACTTTTGCATTCCTGAGATAAACTCCAAATAGAGTTAATTTTGTACATATTGTTGGATTTAATTTGCTAAGTTTTTAAAAGATTTTATTTATTTATTTGACAGAGAAAGAGAGAGTGAGTGAGTAGGAGCAGGGGAGGAGCAGAGAGAGAGGGAGAAGCAGGCTCCCCACTGAGCCGGGAGCCTGATGTGGGGCTTGATCCCAGGACCCTGGGATTGTGACCTGAGCTGAAGGCAGACACTTGACCAACTGAGTCACCCAGGTGCCTCTAATTTGCTAATTTTCTTAAAGAATTTACTTCTCTGCTCATGAGGGCTAGTAAGCTGGTTTTGTGTCTTAGTATTATGACCCTCAGTTTTTTCTAGCAGAGCTCTGCCTTGCATGCAGAAAGGTCCCATGTTCCGGGGGAGGGGCTCTCTTTCAGCCCCCAGGCTCTTCTCAGAGGCTCGGCCACTCTCTCCCCTGTGCTGGACAAAGCCTGCAAGGAAGGGCTGGCAGGCAGGTAAAAAGTTGCTCTGTGACTGGGGATCCTTGGAACGTTAACTTGACCAGGTAGCCTGTATGAAGCTATTCAACATTACTGGAGGTTGGACTGTCTCCTGTAGTTTCCTTTTGCTGAGCTGTATAGGATGAAAGCAACGCAGGTCTCTTCTCTCCCAGGAAAGTCTCGGCACTTTCTGGAATTTAGTTCACTTAGGTTTCTCTGCAGCCTCACCTCTTGAATGGATTGTTATTTTTAAAATTTTAAAATGTTATTATTTTTTAAAGATTTTATTTATTTATTTTGGAGAGAGAGCACACGTGGGAGGGTAGGGAGGGGCAGAGAGACAGAGAGAGAGAGAGAGAGAATCTCAAGCCGACTTTGTGCTGAGCGTGGAGCTTGACGCTGGGGTCAATCTCATGACCCTGAGATCATGACCTGAGGTGAAATTGAGAATTGGTTGCTTAATCAACTGTACCACTTAGGTGTCCCTTGAATTTTTTTTTTTTTAAACTATAATGTTATAGTGTATCTCGCTTGTTCTTGTTTAGGTGGGAGTGATCATCTTGTTTAGGTGGGAGTGAAACTAATGGTTTGCTTTCTGTCCAGAAGGCTAGTTCAGAATGTACACCACTATCCCTATTTTATGAATGACAAAATGGATTCTAAGTTCCCCCCAACTTGGAGTTGTTCAGCTGGCATCTGGAGTTTAGTTCTTCTCTGATTCTACCATGTGTGTTCTTAATAGATTACACAGAGTCTATATTCACCACTTTTCATTTAAAGAAAAAAAATCATTTTCTTTCTTTTTTTTCCCGTAAGCCAAATTTTTACCCTTTCCTGCAGCATAACTTCAGTACCAGGCTAGGATTTTCTAAATTACCTTTACTTTGATCTTCATTGATCTACAAAGAATTTGAAGGAGAATTTAGAGAAGAATCCCTGCTTACTTTCTATTGGATACAAGTGTGGAGAGAAATCAGCATGTACTCTACTTTCCCTTCTTAGAATAAATTGAGTTTTTGCTCAAAATGAAATATGGGCCTCTAACCTATTAATTTTGAAGGGACGATCAGTTTTTATATTCACATAATTGGAAATTTTTTGTACAAATGTAATAAACATAAAAAACCTCTCTAGCATATTTTATTTTATTATTTGTTTTAACTTTACCATATTTTACATGAATAAAAGAATTAAAAAGACAATGTGTTCTTGTAAATAGAAGATTTGTCTTTTTTTGCTTTGCTCTGTCGTCTTTAGGAGGAGGTAGGCAAGGGGAAGCTGTTTTCTTCTCATTATAAAGACCCCCAAGTATTTGGACCAGTGTCACTGGAACCACTTTTTCCCTTCCTACTAGCTAAGTCACTACTTTTCCTGTGTAGCTCCAGGAAACAGGCTTTCTGACACCTGATCTCCTATGTTCCCAGTTTAAGGCAACCATTTCAGTTTTCTGAATTTCAGGGAAAAGTTGAGTCTAGAAAAGGAGACTTCTGGGAGGCTAGCTTTGGAGCTCAGGAAAATTCAGAGAGTTCTAGGCAGTTGGAGGAGCACAAAGTTTACTTAGATGTGAAAGATCTGAGAAAATTTGTTTTTAAAACATTTTATTTATTTATTTATTTGAGAGAGAGTGGGAGAAAGAGCATGAGCAGGGAGCCAGATACAGGGCTTGATCTCAAGCCCAAGAAATCATGACTGAGAGAGAGATCAGGACCTGAGGTGACGACAGATGCTCAACTGACTGAGCCACTCAGGTCGAAAATTTTAACTTAAAGAAAATTTTTTTAAAATATTTTTTTTAAAGATTTTTATTTATTCATTTGACAGACAGAGATCACAAGTAGGCAGAGAGGCAGGCAGAGAGAGAGGAGGAAGCAGGCGCCCTGCCGAGCAGAGAGTCCAATGTGGGGCTCGATCCCAGGACCCTGAGATCATGAACCAAGCTGAAGGCAGAGGCTTAACCCACTGAGCCACCCAGGTGGCCCTTAACTTAAAGAAAATTTTAACTTAACTGAAGTAAATTTTAACCTAAAGAGAGCAAAAGCTGGAAAAGTTTACCTTCTTTACAATTTGTTTTATGGCCAGTCTAGAATTATGAATAGAGTTAAGTATTCAATGTTTTTTAATTAATTATGAATAGAGTTAAGTATTCAATGTTTTTTAATTAGCCATAATGTAAAACTTCCTTTAACTTTGTGTGATGAAGTAAGATTTAAAAAGAAAAAAACTATTTCCCCACTCATTCATCCCACAATTATTCATTACACAAATTATGTCAGAACTTTTCATCAGGGACCTCAAAACTCATATTCTCTAGTAAGTAAAAAACACACATAAATATAAAGAGGACACAAAATAAAATAATATAGACCACATGCTCTAGGAGCATAGAGGAGAAAAGTAAACAGTGATCTTTTCAGAAGAGGAAATTGGAAAATAATTCAAGGGAGTGAAAATTGGTTGGATTTGAAACTGTATGTACTTTACAAAGACCTAAAAGGCAGAGGGAACTTCCAAGGTAGACGGAGTAGGACTGCCTTGCTGTGACACCCAGGTAAAGGGATGGTTGAGGAAAGGTCTTGGTATTCATAGAGAAATAGATGTAGTTCAGTGCAGTGAAGGGTCATGGACCCGAGGCTATGTTGGGATGAAGAAGTCTGGTCGTGAAAGGATGCCTAAGGTTTGAACCTTGTTCTGTAGACAACAGGGGTTATTGAAAGAATGTAAGACACTGCTAGAGAGACTGAGATTTCCCCATGTATCATAAAGTAGAAAGGAAGACATACAATTAGAGTATTTTGGTTAGGGTAATAAAATGGCTACCTTGGATCCCAGCCTGGTGAATTGAAGAGAGACAATGGAATAAAGTTTGTGTGATTCCCTTCCTTTTTTTTTTTTTTTTTTAAACTTAAATGTATTTGACATATAACATTGAGTACATTTAAGGTGCAAAACATGTAGATTTGCTATGTCATATGTTGTGATGTGATTGCCCCTGTAGTAACTGTACCTCTATCATGTCATGAAATTTCCTTTATTTGTGATGGAAATAATTAAGATCTCATCTCTTACCAAGCTTAATGATTATAATACAGTATAGGCGGGTATATTCACTATACTCTGCAGTACTTCCCCTCTCTAAAATTGACACTATCAGCACTTGTATTGTCTTTATTTTCTCAATCTGTTTCTTCTTCCTCTCCCTCTTTCTGTCCCACATATCTCCCTTTCTCTCTCTCTCTCTCTATCTATCTCATCGTTCTGGCAAAGGAAGGAGACTTTAAGCTTTGTAGGCATGGCCTCAGTCACCTTTCTTGGTAAAGTCCTGCCTGATGAAATTGTGGTAATTTTGATCATTCAAATTCAGATTCTTCCTTCAGTACAACTTATACAAAAGACCAAAGCTACAGATGTAAATAGAACCGAGGGTTTGGATATAGCCTATTGAGTTAATGAAGAAAGGGCATACCACCCCATTTCTGGCTGACAAATACGTCACAGGCTTGGAACAGTTAACTCAATCTATTAGGATGGTACTTTTGATTTACTACCATGTTAAAAAAAAAAAATCACTTGTGTTTAATTCCAGGTGACTTACGAGGGAATCAGTTGGAGTTATATTCTAGCTGGAAAAAAAAACAAAAAAACAAAAAAACCCAAAAAAACCCTTCATCCTTTGACATTGAAAATAAACTAAAAAAAAGGAACGCCTGCTCAGATATTTCTATTCCTGACTGGGGGTGTCCCCAGAACTGTAAAGAATAAATAAGCAAATAGATTCTTCTCCTTCATAGAAGTCATTCTTATTAATGACTCATTTTCATGGTAGTCTAAGACCTCCTTCATGACACTTTTCCTTTCTTTAGGAAACTTATTAACAATTTCCCCAGTTTAAAAATATTGACACATTTTAATAAAATGCAAGACTTTTAAAAAACATAAACAAAACACCAGCAAGGCTCTGAATTTTAGTTGTCTGCCATAACTGCTGCATGAACTCGACCAGTATTTGACATCACAAGTAGGCTGAACCAAAGTGCTGTTTTCCTCTGGGTTTTGATTTGTGTTTGTATCTTTCTATTCTTTTCTTTTTTTTAACTTGTCACTTTTTTGGAAACTGATTGAGGTTATATATTCTGAGATGAACCAGAAACTTCCAGGCCCTTAAGGGATGTAAGAGATGGGCATGGCGTTGTGGGGAAGGCATAATAGTTTTAGATCCTCTGTTATGCTGGGAAGCCTGATGTTTTGGTAACACACAAGCAAAACAGTGATAGTGAATAACTTTCTGAAACTGGCTGACATTCTTGGCCAAGCAAGCTCGGGAAACCTTTTATACCAAAACGTATATTTTTAAAAATGTCTACTTTATAAAAAAAGTCTACTTTTTTAGTCACGTCTTCTTTTTTTCTCTCTCCCTTTGCCTCTGCTTGGGCTCAAAAGAACTTACAATTATGTATCTGAAACACGTCAGTTAGTGTGAACGTTATTTGGCTTGTTTGGCAGAATATTTGACAAGACATCACAGCATATGGATTCCTCACTTAAATGTGAGACTCAATGTAGAAATTAGGAATAAAAATATAATGTAGGAAATTCTTACAAACTAATTAGTGTGATATTGTTGAAAGTGGGCCATTACCCAGTTGGTCTATTTTGCTTTCTCGTGCACATCACATATTCTAATACTTAATGGTACCTTTTTTATACGATAAGGTTTGAAAAGAGTAGAATTACCATTAAGACTAGCGAATAGCACAATAGGTTTTAAAATGGCACAAAACTGTAAAATAAAGTGAAACAGATATCATAAAACACAGTGAAAATCAGAACACTGTATGGTAAGAGGAAAAGTCTCTATCCCAATGTAGAAAACACTAAGGGATGAGTATAGTTGAATATGTATTTCCAGAATAATAAGCCAAGAAAACCTGGCAATGATATTGTGCAGTTGTATACAGCGAGTTTCCTTTCATAGGGCTCCAAAGATATTGTGCATGGAACACTAAACAGAGCAGAGTTTTTAGTATCAGAAAAATGAAGATAAATTAAGAAGGGCTCATGAGTAGAAAGACAGAGAAGGGCCTGTGGAGTTTACCCATTAGAAAACATAATTGAGTGAAAAATATGGTTTGACTCACCACTAATGTAAGATATAGCCTCTAAGAATGTGATAAATGTGGGACGCCTGGGTGGCTCAGTTGGTTAAGCAGCTGCCTTCGGCTCAGGTCATGATCCCAGGGTCCTGGGATCGAGTCCCACATCGGGCTCCTTGCTCGGCAGGGAGCCTGCTTCTCCCTCTACCTCTGCCTGCCTCTTTGTCTGCCTGTGCTCGCTTGCTCTCTCTCCCTCTGTCTCTGGCAAATAAATTAAAAAAAAAAAAAAAAAAAAGAATGTGATAAATGTGAGTAACCCAGGCCTGTGGAATTTCATGAGTGCATGTTAGGAACACTATAGGGTGACCAGATTTTCCCATCTGGGGGACACTGACTCTAGTTCTAACTAGACAGCAGTGCTGGTTCTGTCTGTGGCTTTAGGCATCTGTGAAGCTGAACAGACTTTAGGGTTAGGTTCTTAGCCTTAGAGGAGAGACAGTCTCTTGACGAACGGAGGCCCCCCACTGGAGCGGACTCCAGGCTATGCTCAGAGTGCAAGAGACTCTGCACGAACGTATCCACACCACACATGGGACAGCTGAAGGAACCTTTCCAAGACTGTTGTGCATCCCAATGTAGGAATTAGTGAACTGAGGTTATATTGCGGTGACCAGAGAGTTGCAGTAATGTATGTCATCCTTTCTAGTATTGTCCTGCAAATCAGTGACTCAGAAGCAAGGCCCTTGGCTTCCAGCCAAGTTATAATTCCCCGTGGAGACCACGATGAGGGTATCAAACCTCCAGGAAAGAGAGGAAAGGACAGTCGAGTCAGAAAGAACAGTGATAGGCATGGTTAGATGCGAGTTCTCACCAATGTGGGGGAAGCTTGAACCTGGAAGCACAGTGGGTGTGACATCAGAAGGGTTTGCGTTGATTGTGAGACGGGGCCTCTTTGATGCAGAATCCCCAGCTATTCTAGATGGAAGAGAAATTTCAGAGCAAATTGTGTATCGGTGCGAACTGCTCTTCCTCCAGAAGATGTTGAGTAAGGCCATGGTAGGTAGTCCTGCAATGGGGAGCACTAAAAGTGATTGCCCTTGGGAGTGCCTGGGTGGCTCAGTGGGTTAAGCCTCTGCCTTCAGCTCAGGTCATGATCTCAGGGTCCTGGGATCAAGCCCTGCATCAGGCTCTCTGCTCAGCGGGGAGCCCGCTCACCCCTCTCTCTCTGCCTGCCTCTCTGCCTACTTGTGATCTCTCTCTGTCAAATAAGTAAATGAAATATTTAAAAAAAAAAAAGTGATTGCCCTTTTGGGTATTAGAGGGAGTAGTACAAAAACTTTTGGGAAACGTAAATGGGTTAGTAGGTCAGAGATGACGTTGTCTGAGCTCAGCGAGGGCTGTGTACAAAATCTTGGCCCACGTCAAAATGTGCCCAAGACCAGGCCTTGGTCTTCAAGGAGGCAATTTTGTCCAATCTAAGGGTTATAAGTGGATAAAGATAAAAGACTCCTTTACCAGCTGTATACAATCTCGTTAGCAGAAGGTCATTGCAGAAGCATGTGCTGGTCTGTAATGGGGTGCATTCAAGTACATTAGGGTTGTGTCTATGCTTCATATCTCTGGATATATTTTTAACTGTTTAATCTCTTTTCATTTTCTCATCCTCAGCAGTCATGTTCTTGTGTAAGAAGCTCAATAGGAACCCTGATTGACTTTATTCGCTCTCACCTACAATTCCACCTCTAGATGCGTGTGTGAGTATGTTTGCATCTGTGATAAAAATAAGTCTTTTATACACCTTACTACAGGATGGTAGTTATCCCTGCCTTCATGTTCACCTGTAGCTCTAAAATATAGTGTTTGTTATCATGTGTGAATCTGTGATTGTTGTGTGGTAAATAGCGATTTTTATAAGGCAAGGTAAGGATGTAACTAATTAAAATATACCTTTTGTATAAAAAATAAGGCAACTATTTATGCAGTGTCTTACAATTTTACATGCTATTTTGTTTGCCTGTGCACGACCCAGCAGCCCAGGGATGTTGGGATCCTGCTGGGATGGTGTCTATGATGCTTGAACTGCTACTGTTTCCATACGAAGCAACAAAGAGAAGATACTCAGTTCTTGTAAGTGAAGAAGCTGTCAGACACTCATGGTTAGGAGATGTTTTTGGAAACTAATAGCAGGAGTATATGGCGGGAATAAGATATTTGGGGCATTCTTTTGGGAACAAAAGATGAGGGAAGCGGGGCGCCTGGGTGGCTCAGTGGGTTAAGCCGCTGCCTTCGGCTCGGGTCATGATCTCAGGATCCCGAGATCGAGTCCCGCATCCGGCTCTCTGCTCAGCAGGGAGCCTGTTTCCCTCTCTCTCTCTCTGCCTGCCTCTCTGTCTACTTGTGATTTCTCTCTGTCAAATAAATAAATAAAATCTTAAAAAAAAAAAGATGAGGGAAGCAATGGAGGCGTGAAGGTGATACATTCTCAACAGCTTTTTGCAAAAGCAGAACATGCGAAGAGGAATGAAAAAATAAAGCTTGGCTTCTCACAGATGAGCCATTCAGCTGACAGAAGCAAAGGATTTTGTTGACGGGTATGAGGCTTAAGCAATACTTCTTGGTTCTTGTACTTTCTGTGGAGAATTTCTCTGGAAACCATCTTGAGATCTAAAAACACTTCATGAGAAAGATAAGGGAAAATCTCAAGGTTTCAACAATGTGGCTTCAGAGACACCGGTTTGTAAATGCTATTTCAGATGGAGTATTTGTGAGGTTGAAAATAGACTATTATTAAGTTGCCCTAATGGATAATGGGAAAAACTGAAACCACTGTAAACTAATATATTTAAAGACAATTCAGCTGTTTTAGGTGACCTTAGCAAGGCAATTGCAAGGATAGTTTTAGAGACACCATGCTTTTTCCTATATGTTATTTAAGGAGGGGGTGAGTTATAAGGGAAAATTCATCTTTGGCTGGAAAGAGATTCACTCTTGGCAATGAACCAGCATCTTTGATCAAAGAAAACTAGATCATGCCAAGGAAAAAGAATTGTGTCCCCTAAAGGGCACTGCAACTTTTTCTTCATAGTTTTATTTATATTACCAACAAAGAAAGATAAAGAAAATATGTTAACATTGGTCAATCTGAGGTGATGGAAACATGGCCATTTCTTATGAATTTTCTGTACTTTTTTATATTTTCAAATTTTTAAAAATAAAAACATGTGGTTGATTAAAACAGAATCATGTTATAAGAATCGCTTATATCTTACATCTTTCAAGGTGCTTGTGTGAATGTCAAAAAATGACAGAACGAGCAAGGAACCGGAAAGTCATAGATAAGGGCTTAATATAACATTTTTTTATCATGTCTTCTGCCATCTGAAATGATAACTACACATTTGCAGTTTCCATGTTTCCTATCTGACCCTTTATACTTATCTTAGCGTTTCATAATGAAATTGAAATGAAGCCAGTGAGCGCTTACGGACCATGTCCCGTGTACGGGGCCGTCTGTGAGCCACTGGGGGTGGGACAGGTGGAAGGCAGATGGGCTTGTGGGTACAGGTGGGGTGCTGGAACCAGATTGCCTACCTTTGAAACCTGGCCGGGCTCCCAGCTAGCTGTGGTGTGTTGGGGAAGTGATTTTGTGTTCTGTTTCTCAATTTCTCATCTGTACAATGCGGAAGGAAAAATAGTAGTTACCTCTTGCATTGTGAAGCTGAAACCTTTGTGAAGAGTTTCTTCCTAAGCGTTCATTTAATTATTGTAAATGCGTTATTACTCGTTTAGTACTAAAGAAAGGGACTGGCTCATAAGCATTCAATAAATGTTCGTGTTACTATCATGATGCAACAGAGACTGCTGTTGTCAAAGAGATGCATCTACTGTTTCTTATGTTTCATGATCTATTTTTGCATGGAAATTCTTTTACATAGAAAACAATGTACCTTCTTTCAATAAACCCTAAAAACCTCAAGAGAATCTTTCGTAGATCAACTCCTTTGAGAGACTCAGAGCATGGTGGTTCAAAGTGAAAATGAGGGGTGTGGGTAAGGGGAGAGCTCTAGAGCATAAAGGAAAGACTTTAAAGAACATTAGGAAACATACTAATCTGATACATGTCAGAAAGTATTAACATCACGGGCTAGGCAAAGGACCAAGCTCAGGTAATGAATACTAATTAAACATTTAAAAGAGTTTTATATTCCTCAGGACAAGCATCCACAAGAAAGAACAGGCCATGCTTCCTTTCAGCGTTGTTTGGAAGAAAGAAACGGAAAAAGTAATGGAGAACAGAGAGAAGAAATAAAACATCTGAGCTGGTTTTGATTTTGGGGGGGCAAATTAAAACAGCAAATACAAAAACACCATTTAAACAGAATCAGCAACTACCTCCCTTCCTCCAGGTCAGGACATATGCACGCAGTGGCTTTGAGGTGCCATTGCTTTTGGATGTGATCTACCTTGGTGTAAATTACTGAATGAATAAATCACATTTAAAAAAAAATGCACAGAGACAATCTGGTCTTGAAATTTACCCCAGTGTTTCCATTCATCAGGCTTCTTATGTCCTTCTGTGGATGGCAGAGTCCTCTGTGGGAAAGGGCGACAAGAGAGTAGGAATGAGGGGCTTTTTTTTTCCCATGCCCCATGTCACATGACTCAATGCATGTGATTTTCCAGATCTGACTCAGGCCATCACAAAGAATGTCCATTTGTATCAGTGGGTAGACAAACTGGATGGCTTGCTGTTCCTAAATATGCCCAGTCCTGACCTCTATCTGATGCTTTTTCCCTACTACCAAATATTATGCCAGGTTCCTTCCCTGCCAATGTAGATTCCAGCTTGCACAAATGCCGTGATCACCTGAAACTTGATGCAATTATTTTCGTTGCAAGCCACTTTTCCACGCTAACTCTGCATCGCATTTTATCGATGACTCTTCTGATACCTATACATTTCTACCTTGCGCTATGAGTATTTTCATCCCGGCTTTAAGATCATATTCAGGACATTTTTGTGTGAACAAAATAATGCTTACATACTGCATACAGCACAGATCAGTGACCACTGTTTTCGTTTGGCGTATTTTCTTCCATTCTTTTCCAAGGAAATATAGCAAAATTATTTATTTATTTATTTTAAAAGATTTTTATTTATTTATTTGACAGACAGAGATCAAGAGAGGCAGGCAGAGAGAGAGAGGAAGGGAAGCAGGCTCTCTGCTGAGCAGAGAGCCGGATGCGGGGCTCGATCCCAGGATCCTGGGATCATCACCTGAGCGGAAGGTAGAGGCTTTAACTCACTGAGCCACCCAGGTGCACCGCAAAACAATTTATTAAGATCTAAAGTGGTTGTACCAACTTCGCGCTGCACCAGCAGAGGGAGAAGAGGCAGCTTTGAGCATTTCTTTAACAGCACTGAGTGTTTTCATTGTTGTTTAGTTCGTGCTGATTTGCTAGGAAAAAAATCACAGTATCTTGAGATTTTGAATTTCTTAAAAGAATCAAGGTTCAATTTGTTCAGGTTTGGGCTATATCCAGGTAATAAGCTGAAGGGAGCATTTATAAAAGTTCTTATGATAATAGTAATAGCAAATATGTTATCCTAAGCACTGTATAGATTTTAACTCATCCGATCCTTATGAAAACCGGTTGATGTGTGTGCTGGAATGATCCTGATGTTACAGAAGATGAAAGTGAGATATCAAAATTTTAGGTGACTCACAATCACAGAGCTACTAAGCAACTCCCATAGGATGAACCCTCCCTTTTATTTAGTGCTATACAGTACTTCTCAACACACTTCAGCAATCAATGCTGTTTGAGGGATACTTTTCAAGCAATGGCAATGGCCTCCTGTCCCACTTAGGGCACTTTTCACTGGACCTAAAAAAGCCCAGATCAGCAGAAGTTCCTCTCCCACTAACTAGAGAAGTTGTTTATTTTAAAATTTCCTTCGAAGCATTTTATTAGACATCTTATTATATAGTCAATTAATAAAATAATGTTTGAAAATAATTTGGGTTTGGAATTTCGAAGGTTTTAGCCTATCTTGGAACCACAATGAGTGTGGGGTCTCACTGATTTTTTGTTTACCTTTCATAGAAGAATAGAGCCCAAACACATTCTAAGGGTAGAGTTGAAAAGGTGAATTTACTCTCAGTGAGTATGATATGCATAATATGGATGAAGAAGTAGACAGCTCAACAATGTCTTAAAGCCAAGATGGCAGGCACCATTTATTGGAACCATTTATTGGAAAATTCCGTTATTTGTATATTCCTGGACTTGCTTGGAGACTTTCTGGCTTTGCTTACTGCTTCTTGGAATAAAAATCATACTGCTCTTCTTAACAGATTCGGAAACACATTTTGTTGAATTATTAAATGCATTCAGTAAAAACAAGGCGAATACCGGTCAGATTGGAAGATCTCAGGAGACTTCCTTAGAAGGTCTTTCACTCCACCCCAACGTGAAAGGAAAAAAAGACGCATGGTAACCTGACCCAGAAGAGCTATTCACAGGCCAACGTCCGTCTCTGTAATAGTGAAACATCCCATATTTTACCTGCTAACTTCTCTGATAAGTCATCTTTTCCCTTATAGCATCTCAAGTGTGTCATCTGTTATGACATGTGGCTCAGTCATACTCTTCTTTGTATTCAAGTGTCTCATCTTTCATTACCATATGCTCCAGGAGTGTACTCTTCTCTCTGCCCTGCCAGGACATCTTTTCCTGTCTATGTGTCTAGTATGTGACAGGCTTTTCCTTCCTTTAGGGAGGGACCTCTCTTTTCAGCATGCATTCCATTTGTGACAATTCTAGGCCCTTGGGGCATCTAGATTTAATTTTTTTATTTTTAGGACCAAGAATTTTCATTGTGCATGTTGTTCTTAACTTCTGTTTATGGACAAAGAAAAGTTTGCATGTTATTTTACTGTTGTAAGTCTCATCAGTGAACTTTCATTTCACTTTTACATGTTGAATTTTGTGTTGGGACAGTAGATAGACATTTAGTTTTGTATTTTGGAATGGGGGTTGGATGGAGATTGGTGGGGGAAATGGAGTATCTTCTTTTCACATTAGGTAGAGATTTTATGTTCCTATCCATGCCAAAATACTTTCCCCTCATTTCTTTCCAACTCTGCCTCAATATCATTTTCTGGAAAACGACTTTTTATTCTAAGTAATCTCACGACAGGAAGAAAAAAAGAAGTGTAAGTATGTGTGTGTGAGTGCATGTGGGTGTGTAAGGGTGTTTGTTCAGTGACGGTTAGAAGAAGAGAGGGAAGGATGAAAGAATTATTTATGTCTAATATGTGATAAACATGCTAGTATGTGCTTTCATATATTAATTCTCATTTAACTAGTCCTTAGTATGGTATAATAGATAAAAGCACAGATTCTGAAAATGAAGCGTTTGGATGAGTACTCCAGCTTTACCATTTGCCAGCTGTATAACCTTGAGAACTTCTCCTAACCTCTCTGTGATCTAATTTTCTTATCTGTAAAATGTGACCATTATTGTTTGCAGAAACTGGTGGTTGTAGAATCTAGACAAAGCTGAATAGTTTTAAATTTTGGTCCACTCATGCCTGGCATTTACTCTAAAATCCCTAGCTATGATTCCTCCTTAAATGGGTATGAAATAATAATTGCCTCCATTTCTGAAGATGAAATCAATAGTTCAGCGGGAAGGTGTTCAGGAATTTGTGTGTTAGTAGATGACCCAGTGGGTGACGGGAATCATGACCAAAGTCTGTGTTTTAGCGAAGGTGTAGGTTTGGCTGCTGTGAAAAAGACCTATCCTAGTATGGTAGAAGATGACAGACATGTAGATCTTACATAAAACTCTAGGCTTGTTTGAGGGTCCAGGGAGATTTCAAGGATGTGCAGTTCTTCTATCTTCTTGTTCTACCATATTTAAGGTGCCCTTGCAAGCACAGTCCAAGAGGGAAGTGGTGAAAAGGGAGAGCATGCCCTTTCCCTTAAGACAGTAGTTCTCAAGTTCAGGGTTGACTTTAGAATCACTGGGGTGGAGTGTTTAAGTCCCTTCTTCTCAGAGATTCTCTCTTGGTTGGTCTGACATAAGGTCAAGACATTGTTTCTGGTTTTGTTTTTATTTTTGTTTTTGTTTCTTTTTAAGCAGATTATTTAGTTGCTTCTTCTTCTTCTTTTTTTTTTTTTTAAAGATTTTATTTATTTATTTGACAGAGAGAGATTACAAGTAGGCAGAGAGGCAGGCAGAGAGAGAGAGGAGGAAGCAGGCTCCCTGCAGAGCAGAGAGCCCGATGCGGGACTCAATCCCAGGACCCTGAGATCATGACCTGAGCTGAAGGCAGCGGCTTAACCCACTGAGCCACCCAGGTGCCCTGCTTCTTCTTTTTTAAAAGATTTTATTTATTTATTTGACAGACAGAGATCACAAGTAGGCAGAGAGGCAGGCAGAGAGCGAGGAGGAAGCAGGCTCCCTGCTGAGCCGAGAGCCCCATGTGGGGCTCGATCCCAGGACCCTGAGATCATGACCTGAGCCAAAGGCAGAGGCTTTAACTCACTGAGCCTCCCAGGCGCCCCTAATTGCTTCTTCTTTAGCCCATTGGTGAGAGAGAGATCCCTGCGCTAGGGTTATGGGGATGACCAAATGGACATACCTGGCACCGGACTTATAAGTCACATATACTCCTAACTTGTGGGAGGTGGATGCCCCATGGCACAGGGGTCACCTAGGGGTTCCACTAAGAACAGAGTGAACAGCCAGGTGAGGTGGGAGGCAGGCTTCATAGTATCAAGAAGACAGTGTATCTCCTGGTCCCAGTGAGAGGATGTCATTCCCTTGTTTGAATAATTCTGCCGACTGACAGGGTACCAAAGCCTGCTATTCAGGGATGAGTAAGAACTGTGCATGGTCCTTCGAGAAAGAGTATTGTTCAGCTAAGACACCTTATCCATCGGAGAAGAACAGGGAGCGGAACTTGCTGTTAGGCCATTTTAGGCCCTCCCTGTTTACCAGAAATCAAGGCAACACATAATGTTGAGATTTAATTTCACGTCTTGCACCATGACTGGCCATGATGGGTTTTCCAGATTGCCTGGCAGGCCATAGAAGTACTTAGTAATTATTTGATTTTTTTCTTCTTCTTGATAGCACCCAGGATATAACCTTTTATCTGCTTGTGCTTTATTTCCAGTGTTTCTGTACTCAGAAGTCATAATCCTTGCTTCTGTTTCTTTTTCTGCATGATTAAATGTAACTTCCTTCCAGGTTTAGCTAACAGGACTTTCTTCTCCTGTGAAATCTCTCCAGGCAATTCCAGAAATTTTGCTTTAAATCCCTCTATCTATACTTCTTTTGAGTTATTTGAAAATAATAACAAGAAATTATGTTTTTTCTTTTCCTTCTTTCTTTTTCTTTTTCTTTTTTTTTCTTTCTAAGTGAGCTCTATGCTGGGCATGGAGTCCAATGTGGGACTTGAAGTCAAATGCTGAGACCAAGACCTGAGCTGAGATTAAGAGTCAAAGACTTACCTGACTGAGTCACCCAGGCTAACACCCAGAATGTGCTATTTCTTAAGCTGCTTTTTAACATAAGTTATTAATTCCTATGTTAGTATTCCATTTTTTCATGTTCACTTTACTCAACTTGATCTGAATTATCTAAAAGATATGCACAATGTCTTGTGCTTAGTTTCATTTTCCATGGCACTTAGCGTTGGCCCTTTCATCTTGCTGAACAGGAATCTAGACGTCGTGGGGCTCAACTTCAGGAGCCTGAGATCATGACCTGAGCCGAAATCAAGAGTCGGATGCTTAACTGACTGAGCCAGCCACTCGCCCCTTAATGGTATATTTAATGTACACAAAATTGGGGATGTAATTAAAATGCAATCTTGTTTTGGTTTCTCATTCTCCATTTAAATTGTATTCACTAGTGAATTTTTTCCTTTGCCATTACATAAAAACTGGGGTAGACCTCACAGCTTTTATGACCAATCCTAAACAATAGAAAATCTCAAAGTTATCTTTATTCACAGAACATTCTCAAATTTGAAAAAACAAAAAACAAAACAAACCTAGGGTTTCCTGTCCAGTGTACTAATCTTCTTCAATGTCTACCGAAGTATGGCATAACTTCCTTGTGTCTCAGTTAGTATTTACAATAGGCTGGCCACCCTATAGACTGGGGAAAGAAGAAGGGTTGATTGGCTTCCTCCTTCTTTCTCTTTGGCTACCCCATCTTTGTTCACCATCTTTGTCTCTCATTTCCTGTCTCTCCTAAAGAAACCTGATGTTGTGAACTTGCATTTAGGTGGAGACTCTGTATCCCTTTCTATACATGTTAATTGCTTCCTATTTTACTATATTAAATTTCATGGTAAATTTCCCTTTACACTTTCTTATTACTCAATTTACTCATATTTTCATTTCCCCAACATGTTCTCAGAACACTCTTTTGAAAATTTTACTCCTTTTCTCAGGAAAACTTTGTTTCTTAAGCCTAAAAAGTTTATCTTTCCTCCTAGACCCTGTGGAGGGTCTAGAAGAGTATATTTTCTTTCTTCTTTTTGTAGTCTGGCGTATCACATTTTCTCATGCTTTTATCATTGGATTTCTCCCGTAGTGTCTAAAATCAAAGCGTTTCCTTTTACATATCTAGTGTTTTCTTAGTTCTATATCCTATACCCCTTGTCTTTCTCACATTTTTACCAACACCATATGTTATTCTTTTGGAAATGAGGGCCACAGCTTTTCTACTCTTATTTATTTATTTATTTATTTATTTATTTATTTATTTATTTATTTTGTCTAGAGGCTCTTCTTTGCTGTAGGGTCTGGTTCTTTCTTCTTGGGCATCCTTCCTTTGGCTCCCCGGGAGCAGCACCCTTCCCTCCATGAGGCCATCCTATAATATCACTAGCATTAGTGTTACGGCCCCACAGGCAAATTCTTCCCTTTATTTTTCATCATGGGATTCTCTATTAAGTCTGCTCAAGTTCAGAAAGTTCTTTTCTATTCTCAGTGTGTGAAACCATCATTTTTTCTTCTACTTGTCCCAAGTCTTTTCCCCTTGCTCAGCAGATAAACTGCCATTTCTCTTCTCATGCTAAATAAAATTTATCGTCACTTCTATCTATTATTCATCAATTTCATATTTCATATTATGTCTATGGTTTGGGACTCTTTCTTGAACTTCAGGCTATTGTACTTACTCTTCTGTGGTTAAGAGTTTCTGAGCATTTCATTTCTTCTGCTGCCTTATAAAACTTCTCTTTTATTTGGTACATCAGGCAGAATGCATTATATTCTTCCATTCAAACAGTCAGTAATCACTTTGCTATTCTCTATTATCTTGGCAGTATATCACTGTTTCTTTTTCCATAACACAGATATTATATTTTAGTTAGGGTAACTCTATATAGATATCATTTTCTCACAGAGAATCTTCATGACTTCTGTGTATAATTTTCAGACATCACAGACCTCTTAAAACATAGATGGATTGCCACTTTGATACAATAATCAAGTTTCATAGGTAATTATTATATTTTTTATTTTTATCTCAAGACACTTTAACTTCTCTAATTTAATTTTCTTTTAATATCTGCTCTATTATTATTTTCCTTGGCACTTTTAGTGCTTCTCCTTTTCTCCTAGATTGTTCTTATCCAATTAATTTGTACTCTATAGACGGAAAAACAAAGATTTTAATCGGACTACACATAGCATTTTACAAAATGTTGAGATTAGAATGATGCATAAGAAATAGTCTTTGTCTTAAGAAAATCACAATCCAGAAGGGAAGGCATACGCTTACACCAGTAGTTAAATTCCAGTGCTATGCACAGGCCAACATTATATGAGTGGACCGAAGAGAGGATTATTGACCTTGAACATAGGAAGGAATGCTTCACAGAGACAGGTGACTCTAGGTGGGACCATTAAAGAAACAGTAGGTCATCCTATAGAGAAGGAAAGAAGAGATTTCTGAGAGATGTATTGGCATGGCTGAAGTCTTGAGGTGTGGGGCAGCAGGGTCTGTGCTGGCTGACAAGTATCTCAGCGCTGCTGAGTCATTAAATGGATAGGGGTAGGGGAGCTGGGAGCAATGGGTATGGAAAGGCATATGTGTAGAGGTCATGAAATTATCTGCCCTTTCCACTTTCCAGTCGCATAAACTTCATTTCTACATGTCAGAAGAAATTGTTAAAGGCAAATAAATAGGCAAGGAGCTGATATAGTAAGACAGGATTGATTTGGTCACAGCAGAGGATATATTTTGAGGGTAGCAACACAGAAGTCCACAAGGCAAGTTATGAAGCTATTGTCTAGGAGAGAAACGTGGAGGGGTGGAACCACAGCAATGGCACTGGGGATAGAGAGGAAAAGACTTGTTCCTGACTGGACACAGACCCAAGCAGGAGAAGAGAGCCTAGGATAAGGGCAGACTTCTGGCTCCTGGGATGACCTACCAATCAGGTAACCCTAGACAAAAGTGGTACCCGGTCAGCCTTCTTTGTTCTTTGCACAATAAACGCAGAGTTCTCTTCTGTCGGAAAGCCTGACCTCTTCAATTTCCTGCCTTCACTTTCTGTTTTGTAGCTCAGCACAGTATTGCTGCAAGAAACACAGTCTCCCATTCCAGAGAGGCAGCCAGGCGTCCCAGGACAGCAGTAAGTGGTGGACACTGGAATTTGCAGGGGTGAAGGTGTGCCACACGTTGTCACTCCTGAAATGACTTCTCTATGTCTTCTCCTTAGGTGAGGACTGACCCACAGAATCAAATTTTGGTGATCTGGGGAGAGGATGGTCTGTTACATTTTTTAAGAAAGATTTTATTTATTTATTTGAGAGAGAGATAGAGAGAGAGCACAAGCAGGGGGAGCGGCAGAGGGAGAAGGAGAAGCAGGCTCCCTACCCAAGCAGGGAGTCTGATGTGGGACTCGATCTCAGGACCCTGAGATAATGACCTGAGCCGAAGACAGACGCTTAACCAGCTGAGCTACTCAGGCCCCCTGATCTGTTACATTTATGCTTCCAAAGCTGAATCAATGCTATTATATGTTAAGCAATTTTATTGACATTCTAGGTAAATAATCGGTGCTTCCCATAGGACCAAGTGCGTTGAGAGGGCAAGTGGCATGTCCCAGCAATATTCCATAAAACTAGTTCCCTAGTGACACTCATACACAGAGGCTCATGAATAGTTTTCCCCATTTAGAATCCTTAAATATAATCTTAAAAAAAAAAAGTAAAAATCTGGGTTACTGTCTCCTAGAAGAGCCTAATAATATCTGTATTCAGTTAGAGGAACCCTCTGTTCACTCTCGTAACTCATGATTTTCTTCTTCTTTTCCCTCAGTCAGTCCCATGGGTACTGTTTCTTCTAGATGCTGGAAGTATCTTTAGTGATTTGCCCCAGCTCAGATGTTTTAAACGTTCTTCTAGTGCATTCCAGGATTTTATTTTCAGATTTTCTTCTTTTATCCCTGGCAGACTCCACACTCCCCTGCCATGTTCCTCATGGTTATGTTTCTCATCTGTCCTTTTTTTAAAAAAAATTTTTATTAACATATAATGTATTATTAGCCCCCGGGGTACAGGTCTGTGAATTGCCAGGTTTACACACTTCACAGCATTCACCATAGCACAGACCCTCCCCAATGTCCATCACCCACCCACCCCCCCACCCCCCCCACCCCCACCCCCCGCCCCCTGGCCATCCCGTTTGTTTTGTGAGATTAAGCATCTCTTATGGTGTGTTCATCTGCCCTTCTGTGAGCTCAAAACACTCAGGTGGGATGAAGTCCCTGTCACACACCTGTCACCAGTGCACAAAGTATATCCACTTTCCTTCACTTTATAATTATTATTTCCATTCTTGATAAATATCGTAAGGCTTCGCCTGTAACCA
This sequence comes from Neogale vison, assembly GCF_020171115.1. NCBI lineage: Eukaryota > Metazoa > Chordata > Mammalia > Carnivora > Mustelidae > Neogale > Neogale vison. Next base: position 15,894,057 of record NC_058100.1, read on the forward strand.
CGGTTCCCTAATAGCGTTTACATCTGTCAGTTAGCATAAAGTACCTCGCTTTCCCCTCGTGAGACTCGGGAATATTTCATTTTCCTCCAGCGTTCCTAAGAGTGCTGTTCTTGCTCCCAGCCCCGGTTAGCGGCATTGGTCCTTCCCCCTCGTCCTCCCCCAACGTCCGCCTCAGCCCCATGCACCTCTGCGGACTCCAGACGCACCGTCCCCCACCCCCTGTACGTTTCATCTGTTCCTAATGTGATCCAGATGCCCTGTATTTCCTTCAAGGGAAGCGTGGGATCTTTATAAGCCATCCCCCGTGAGTCATCTTTCTGCCTCTGTGCCCAAGTCTGTTGTATTTTTCCCCGATGTGCCGCAGGTGCATATGGCTCTTCTCCAGCCCAGCACAGACGTCTAACGCCGTCACCTTCTGTTCTCTTACTACGGCTGCTCTGTGTGGCCCCCGGTACACCTTTCTGCCTCCCATGCGGCTCGGGAGTGCTATCTCCGCTCACTGCAAACATCTATCAATACTTCCTGCTTTAGGAGAGCAAGTTGCCTCTCTCGCTTGAGGAGAGGAAGAGATGTTTCTAGTTCTCTTACTTGAGGTCCCTCTGACAGTGTGGATTTTACTGTTGGGCACTGCAAGCGTCCCTCTTAATCTTCACCTTCCCCGTAGGAATATGGAGTGTTGTGCCTGGTTTTTGAAACAGACTCTGGGGTCATTATTTGCCTTTTCACGTATATGCATTAGTACATCAGGTAAACACTTGTTCAGAGTGCGTTAAGAGAAAGGCCTCATGCCAAGTTCCACGCTCGTCAAAATGGGGAAGACACGGTGAATGTGCGTCTGGTGTGCACAATCTGATCTCATTGCTAAGCTTATGGAGAAATGAGCAAATTTCTCACACTATTGCTTTTGTTCTATCAGAGCATACCAACAGGGCTCTAAACGTCTCTAACATCTACAAATTACATAGTTCTTCATCATCAACAAGTTATTCTAACTTTTTCTTGAAGTGCCTCTACTTAGCAGAGCCAACGTCTTCTGACTCCTTGTGTTCCACGATGACCTGGCTTTTCAATCTCATGAATTCGGTTTGCTTACTCATTAGTGCAAAACAGCAGTGCTGTAGCAATGGACACTCTCCCTCATGTTCAGCATATTTACTTGGTCTTCTCAGAGTCCTGCTTAGAATTTTCTCTGAGGTAGCAGCAATGTGTACTTCTCATCTGTGGTGTGCCTCATTCCTCATTGTCTCCACAAGAATTATCAAATATTAACTCCATTCATTATTTTTTTTCCCTCCCAGTCTGGTCTTCTACCTACATCCCTCAGTTCATAAAAATTCTATCTAAAGAACAGTGGAACTGTCTTCCCCTGGTCCAGAAAATATCTCTAAAGAGTTGTTATCCTCCCCTTTTGTGCTGAAAGGGGAATTGTTTTTCCTTTTATGAGACTGACGCGCTACCTACTGCGCTAACGAGGCACCTTGTTTTTCCTTTTAAATAATAAGTCTTTAAGGAAACTTTCTCCAACATTAGCTTCTATCCATTGATGTAGTCTTCAGCTAACTAAAACCATGGAACACCTACGTTCTCTTCTTTTGTCCATGGTTTAATTGTCCTTTTTTCTTTAGGGCATGGAACTTTCAGTCTTTTTCTTTTGGAATACTAAGCTAGTACACTGTTAATTTTTTTTAAAGATTTTATTTATTTATTTGACAGACAGAGATCACAAGTAGGCAGAGAGGCAGGCAAAGAGAGACGGGGGAAAATAGGCTCCCTGCCAAGCAGAGAGCCCGATGCGGAGCTTGATCCCAGGACCCTGAGATCATGACCTGAGCCGAAGGCAGAGGCTTTAACTGACTAAGCCACCCAGGAACCCCTACACTGTTAATTTTTTAAATACTCATTCAGTCTCTGAATATTTATAGAGCACATAGGCCAGGCAACCTTCTAGATCTAGTAATACAGAAATGAACACTAATTGCTGCCTTCATAATCCTTACATCTTAGATAGAGAGACAGAAGATGGCTGAGTGGATAAGTAAAATACGGTTTATAGTACTGAGAGCCATTAAATGCTTATGGGGGTAAAAACCCACACTGGGGAATGGTGATTAAAAAATGTGTCTGTGGGCACTGCTGTGTATGTATTGCGGGGGTGGGGAGGATTTTGCCATTTTGTTTTATTTTACTTTTTAAAAAAGATTTTATTTATTTATTTGACAGAGAGAGAGGAGAGAGAGAGAGAGAGAGAGAGAGAGAGCACAAGCAGGGGGAGCAGGTGAGGGAGAAGCAGGCTCCCCACTGAGCAGGGAGCCCGATGCTAGGCTTGATCCCAAGACTCCAGGATCCCAAGACTCAGGGATCATGACCTGAGCCAAAGTCAGATGCTTAACTGACTGAGCCACCCAGGTGCCCAGGATCGTGCAATTTTAAAAGGTATCCAGATTGTCCAATTTTAAAAGGTGTCTTCTTTGATATCTGAATGAGAGATGTTCCTGGTGACAGGAACGGGAATTGAAATGCCATAATCTGGGGGGTTCGCTGGTGTGCAGGGATCCTGGGAGGAAGTCTGTGGAGTTGGAGAGCAGTTCGTGAGGGGGAGAGAAGAAGCAAGGTTAGAGAAATGGCGGGTCAGGCTGGGCAGGGTCTTTTTTTTTAAAGATTTTATTTATTCATTTGACAGAGATCACAAGTAGGCAGAGAGGCAGGCAGAGAGAAAGGAGGATGCAGGCTCCCCGCTCAGCAGAGAGCCCGATGCGGGGCTCGATCCCAGGACACTGGGATCATGACCTGAGCTGAAGGCAGAGGCTTTAACCCATTGAGCCACCCAGGCGCCCCAGTATATATCTATTTATTTATGCACTTCTATTTCTTGTTCCTTCATTAGACTGCTAGGTTCGAAGGGTAGAGTACCTCTCTTTGGCTCTCTCTTTTTCTTTCAAAATCTTCACCTTTCTCCTTACCACAACACTGAAAGCAATGATTTTCTTCAAGTGTTCAATAGTGAATTTCAAAGATGTTCACAGAACATGATCTTTTCATTCAACTTAAAAATTCTTCTATTAATTCTCCTCACCATTAGAACTACTGATGTGCGTCTTAATGCCCAGTTCCACGTGGACTGCTGTCCCCTACTGTTTTGGGGAAGGGCATTCATCACTCTTGATCCAGGAAAATCTACTTTGATCTCTTGTTTCATCTTCCTTTTTTAATTTTTTCTTTTAAGCTGTCATAATAACACATCATTTTTAAAATTAACATAAAATGTATTATTTGTTTCACGGATGCAGGTCTGTGACACAGCACTCACCATAGCACATACCCTCCTCTTGTTTCATTTTCTATGTATTTACTTTTCTTGAAGTTTTCCCCATGTGGTTGTTTTTCTGCATGACCAGATTAAAGCAACTCATTTCTTCATTGTTTTTCCTTTTTTTCTGAGTTACCTTTCTTCTTTCATGCAATTATACACATACAAGGACAGACTTTGCAGTTCCCGTGCTTTGATTTTCTGCAAATATCAATTTAATAATTATTCTACCTTAACAAGAAAGCATTTTTTATTCAATAACATTTTTCAAATCTAACGCAAAAGTGATACACATTTCTTGTGAATGATTAGAAAAAATTACCCATTAAAACAGTCTGGAATTCAATACAATTTCCTGGAGTTAAATAAGGTTCAGTATGTATGTGTGTGTGGGTATACAGCATTTCTCTTCATAAATATATTTTTTATATATATATATAAAATATACATCCTGTCTTATAACTTGTTTCCCCCATGGCATTAAAATGTCTACTAACACATTTTTACACTGTTTTTCATATTACTAAAAGAATGCTTATTTATTAGATTTATTATATATATATTAGAAAACATATGAATAATAAAAAGGAAAGTAAAAACTGCTTGTAACTAAGTATTCAGGATGGTCACTGGTCATGTTTTCACCCATGTAGTGTAATTGTAACTGTATTATATGTTATTATATATTTTCTACTACCTCATTTTTTACATATTAGGACAATATATCAAGACAACATATTAGGACGATAGTTTACCCTATGCATATTGAGTGATTTGTTTGATCCAATTAGATTATTAAATATTAGTTTTCATTCACATTCCTGTTTTTTTTTTTTAATCTTGATAAATTCCTATTTTAAATTGAGCTGCTAGGCTATGATCCATGTTGCTAAATTGCCCTCCAGATAGCATGCGTCCATTTACATGTGAACCACGGGTAGAATATATATGAGCATTCGTTTACATGAGATCCTGATATTATAGAGTTTTACCCCATGATCTTGTTTTGTTTTTTCTTTTATTTTCCTTTTTTTTTCTTTTCCAAGTTGATAGCCATAACAAGCTATCATATTATTTTATAACTGCATATTTCCTCAACTATTAATGGAATAAAAAGTTTTAAGAGTTCTGGGCTATTTGTATTTCTTTTGTGAACTGCTTATTCTCATTATTTAGGATTTTTTTTTTCCTTAGTTATGTTGGAGATATCCCTTTATAATAAAAGTGGTAACTGTAATATAGTAAATAGTCTTCCTGGTTTGTTCTGAATTTACCTTTTATATTTTTCATGGTGATTTTTGACATGTAAATACTTTATTTGGTCAACTTATGATTTACTTTCATATGTGTATTCAGAAAGGTCATTCTATACTTGAGACTAGATAAACACTCACTATATTTTTTAAGTTGCATTTTATTTTTTACATTTAAGTACTTATCATTCTTGGTATTAACTTGGGTATACGATGTGAGCTAGGCTAGGTTTTATTTTTTCTTGAAATGGTTCAAACGCATTTTTTCTACTATTATTCCTATTAATATCTTTAATCTATTTTTCTCCACAGATTTGAAATATATTTTGTAACATGCAGGCACAAAATACTCTTTCAAGTTTACATTGCTTCATTCTTTTTTTCTTTTTGAAAGAGAACGATTCTTTATTGTGCTTATGTAATTCAATTCTACTTTCTTCATTTGATTCCTGGCTGAGTTTATTTTTCGTGGCTCAAGATACAGGCGTGTGAAGCTTTTGGTTTCTGTATAAGAAAATCCCTCCTTTCCTGCCTTTCTGCCCCACCCTTGGGGTCCCATTCTTAAGTTATAGAAGGTCAGTGTCCCAGTTCAATTTGGAACATATCCGACTTTTCTACCATGAAAATCTGCTACATTTCTTTTTTGGTAAAGACTTGAGTTCTGGTAAAGACTTGAGTTCTGTGAGACTTCGTGATTTCATCTTCATTCAACTCTTTCTTTCCCCTAAAATGTCACAAACTTCTCCTTGAGTTCATTTTGTGCCAACAACATCACTTTCCCACCGCCCTTGCAAACCCTCCGACATTACTTTGCAAATCTCAGATCCGATTTGGGGCATGCGGTTTATTTATTACTTCTCCGCCTTTTCTTTCCTTTGCCTGGGCGAGTGTGTCTCTCTGTCCCTCTCGGAGTCTGGGGCGCTCAGCCGCCTCCCGCTGGCTCCTGCAGGTTCAAGTTCTTGCCTGGGTCCCCTTCCCCGCGCTGGGACGCCTTCCAACTCCGTGTGCACCGTATGTTCTCAGATGCGTGCTTCACGCTCACCGAGTGTTCTTGGTTGGGGCAGTGGAAACGCTGTTTTTTCTCAGCAGTTGATGTATTCCCTTTGTGTCTCACCTGTTTTTGTGTTAAGTCTTTTAATATACTCCAAGGTTATTCTTTCAAGCTCTTCGCGGAGCTCAGCGGCTTCGCGTTATCTCCGCTCCCACCCCAGGTGAGTCAATCAAACGTGTCCTTCGTGGTCTTTGGCCCGGGGTAGCGCCCCGGGTTTCAGGCAGTAACTTTATGTCTCCTTCGCTAAGTCTGCTTTTGCTCTGCACACTCTTGAGAGGACTGCTAGGTTTTTTTTCTTTTTCGTCCAGGTGTCTCTATTTTCTAGCTCGCCTTTTGATAAATGATTTGTTTTCACCTTTGCTTTTTTCTCCCTCCTTTTCCATTTACTTTTTCCTTGTGTCGTGAACTCTCTTGTATTCCACATTTCAATTTTCTTTTTATCCAGTCTCTTGTCACCTTTGTGTCTGAAGAGCATTATGTTTTCTTTAATCCTTCGCATGGTACCGCAGCCGAGCCCGATCACCTTTGCTTTTGATAAAGGATCCACTTTTCCTTTTAAAATCATAGTAAGTTCTTTTTATATGTATTTACTTTTTGAAGTGAGGATCCATCTGAATTTTCTGGGTGCCTGATATCCTTTTATTTTTCTTCAGCCTAGGTTTTACATATCCGTAGTATTGCTTATCCCTCTGCATCCCTTAATTACTTACGGATTCTGTATTTTTCTCTTTTCAATTCTGAAAACATATTGGTTTTCTAATAGATTCCGGGTATATTATTTTCCTACACCTTCAATACTAAACTGCCTGAGTGATTAAATAATTAATTTATTCAGTGAAGATTTACAGGAAACTTTTACTTATCTACATGCCAAGAACAAAGAGGAATACACAAAAGTGTTAGAGGAATATTAATTTGGACTACATCAGCCCAGGAAGACTTTGGGGGAGGGTAAGAGTTTGAGCAAGACTTACAGGATTGATAGGTTTTGGATGGTTTAAGAAGAGGAGAGTTTGCCAAGTACCACAATTTTTCTTTTATGGTTTAGACAACAGCTTTGGAGACTGACCAAAGTAAAGTGATTCACAGACAGTCAGACACTAACAACCACCAGCATATCAAGTGTTGTTTATTTTCATTGAGAAGAGGGAGGAAAAAGAATAGGAGAAAAATGAACTGGACAATTACTCTCAGAACCATGAACCTGAGGCTAATTTCTATAAAGGACGGCAGCCATGTATCCCAGGTGGTTAGAGAACTACAACCTCCTTCCTGTTATCACCATTTTTTCTTAATTTATAAGTTGTTGTTGCCTATTTTGACTTTTATTCTATTATCTTAAATTCATCATCAACCAACCTGTAAATCAATGAATATTGTTCAATGACACACCATGTGTTGTAACAGATACAAACCGGACTGCTTTCAAGGAGAATCTAGTCTCATACAGAAACAAATAATTAAGCTTTTAAATTTCAATGGTTTAGAACATACGATGAAATGATGAAACAGATGATGAAGCTTTCAGGCTGTATGAATTTAGAAAATCCAAAAAATAAATAAATAAATAAATAAAACCACCAAAATTCAGAAAATAACTGACGGCAGAGTTAATCTACAAAGTCATTATGTAGGTACAAAAATACAGCTGGATCTGGAGAGGTGCAGGTAGATAGATACAACAAGAGAACATTCTAAGGATATAAATATCTAAATACAATTACATGTCTTCGTTCATGAAGTCAGTGATTAGTATGACATATATATCCATTTACTTGTTAATTTATCTAACCATCAAATGTTGAGCATTCTATCAGTTTTTCTTTTAGACTTTGAGATAATAGTGTTGAATAAGACATATAATAGCTTTACACAAATAGAGTTTAGATGCTATGGAGAGGCTCAACTTAATAAAGGGGAAAAATCAAATGAACAGAGAAACTGATATTAAATAGTGGAAGTGCTATGAAGAAATTAAATAGTGTAATGTGACAGAGAGAGAGAGGGAGAGAATAAAATTAGTTTGGGTAATCAGGAGCTGCCTCTAAATGGTGAAAAATTCATCACTTGGGGATGTAAGCAACATATCCCAGAGAATGGGAGAAACACAGAGATCGAGCTTAAGCATGAATAGGAATTGATTTTTGCAAGAATGGGAAGAAGGGTCATGGTCGACGAAGAAAGCGGTGGGAAATGAAACTTGAGAGGCAGATTGTGGGAGACCATACAGGGCCTTACTGGCCATGACGAAGTGTCTTTTGGCATTTATTTTTTATTTTTTATTTTTTTAATTTTATTTTATTTATTTATTTATTTTTCCAATTTATTTATTTTCAGAAAAACAGTATTCATTATTTTTTCACCACACCCAGTGCTCCATGCAAGCCGTGCCCTCTATAATACCCACCACCTGGTACCCCAACCTCCCACCCCCCCGCCACTTCAAACCCCTCAGACTGTTTTTCAGAGTCCATAGTCTCTCATGGTTCATCTCCCCTTCCAATTTACCCAAAAGCACATACCCTCCCCAATGTCCATAACCTTCCCTCCTTCTCCCAACCCCCCTCCCCCCAGCAACCCACAGTTTGTTTCGTGAGATTAAGAGTCACTTATGGTTTGTCTCCCTCCCTATCCCATCTTGTTTCATGCAACATGGGGGCTTAAGTGGGTAGGAGAAGAATCCATGTCTTTTGGCATTTAAATGCACTCCTTTGTAAATTGTTCAAACCCTTGCCCCGTGTTTTTAGAGAAGTGTGGTTTTCTTATTATTATCTTGCTTGAAGTTCATATAACTTCTTAAGTCTGGGCAGCAAATAAAATGCTTACTCTCTGAGGAAAATCTCTATCTTCCAAGAAGGTATGGTGTATAGAAATATTTGAAAAGATATTTCACAACAAAAAGCAATCAGTGTCTCTGTTCTCAAGATGTGTAAAAATATGAGAAATTCCTGAAAAATTGTTTCCTGTAAAAGGGAGAGACAAAAATAAATTACCAAAAAACTGATGTTTATTCATATATTTTGTGCTATCCTTTATCTCATTTACTTTTCAAAACAACTCTTAGGTACATTCCCCTAATGTCTTCATTTTACATACAAAAGTAGATACTGATGAACTTACCCTATGTCACACAGCCAGCATTTGGCAAAACCATAATATCAACTTGGATACTCTTTTAAGTCCTATCATGTCCTGACTCACTGTCCATGCAAAAGGGTGTAAAACATATTCATTAGATACAGGAACATCATGGTCATTGGTGACTTCACTGAAAGTCATTTCAGTAGAGTGTTAGGGACAGAATTTAGATTAAAGTAAATTGCAAAATGACTGGGATTGTATAAATGGAGGTGGCAATCATGAACAACTTATTTGAGATACCTGATTGCAAAGAGAAAGTAGGAACGAAGGACTCAAGAAAGGATTTTTTTTTTTTTTTTTTTAAATTCTGAGAGATTTTTGCTTGCTTATGCACAGGGAAGGAATTAAAAAAGGAAAACAAAATGGCCTGGAGTATGGCTGCAGGCCATTGACAAGCTTTCAAGAAAGAAAACCAGAGAAGATAAAGTCCAGTGCATGCATGGAAAGAGCCACCACTTCCATCAGAACAGTAGGATTTGGGGGACGCCTGGGTGGCTCAGTGGTTAAGCCTCTGCCTTCAGCTCAGGTCTTGATCTCAGGGTCCTTGGGCTCTCGGCTCAGCAGGGAGCCTGCTTCCCCCTCTCTCTCTGCCTATTTCTCTGCCTACTTGTGATCAATCTCTCTGTGTCAAGTAAATAAATAAAATCTTAAAAGAAAAAAAAAAAGAACGGTAAGGTTTTGCAGCTGTGCTGAGGCTGAAGTAGTTCCTACTGGATGGCTTCTCTTTGATCTATGAGGTCGAAAGCAAGGTCATTTGCTGAGTTTAAAATGAGGTGACTGGAGAAAGTGGTTTGATTTTGAGAACAGAGTAGCTCTCGGTGAAGAATGGGTGAGAGCATCTACAAGGAGTGCGGTGTGAGTTTCTTTAGTGATGCTCTGGTCGCGTTCTGCTGACATGGACAAACTGGGCAGCTGGATGGATCATGGCCGAGATTTGCCAGGACAAGGAGGGTAGGCGAAGTAAGGATGTTGAAACAGAGTGTGGTTGGTGTGATTGGCCATGAAATTTAAGCTGGACAGAAAAAGATGTAAAGGCAGTGGGAAACTGATACATAAGGAGAAAGCAGAGGGGTGACCAACGAACTTGAAATCCCAAGTAAGCATTATGTGGTGACGTAACTGAGTGAGCAAGTTGGAGTAAATAGGCAGTTAGAATCCTATTTTTTAAATGAAGTTATGTTTCATTAGTCATCAGAAACCATAACTTCTGCTTCATAAAGAAGCATGATCTCTGAAAGATCACATCAAGAATCTTATGATCATAGACAGGAAAGCTTGAGAATTAAGCCCCCGATCCTCTCTTTTTCACTGAACACGTGTTGAAGTGGGCAGTGTCTATGGCAGGCACAGATAAAGTACTTTGTGATGTTGCCAGGAAGAAAGACACAGCCAGGTCAGAGCACCTAAATTATAGGAAGCTCTTTGTCAGAGGAAACAAGGAGTCCAAGGCAAAGAATATATATGTTCTCACAGAGTGTTAAGGCACTAGTGTTTGGTAACGATGAAGCACATCTGGGCTGTTTCCATGTCTTGGCTATTGTGAAGAGTACAATGAACATGGGTGGGCAGATATCCTTTCAGGATTCTGATTTTATTTCCTTCACCTCTATACCCAGAAGTGAAATTGTTGGGTCCTATGGTAGTTGTATTTTTAATTTTTTGAGTCATTTTAATTTCCATAGTGTCTGTACCAATTTATATTCTCACCAACAGTGCTCTGGGTTCCTTTTTCTCCATATCCTCACCAGTATTTGTTATTTATTTATCTTTTTTTTTTTTTTTTTTTTGTAGTAAGATTTTATTTATTTAGGCAAGGGGAGGGGCAGAAAGAGAAAAAAAAAATTCAAATAGACACCACACTAAGCTTGGAGCCCAACATGGGGCTCAATCTCATGACCCTAAAATCATGACCTGAGCCAAAATCACGAGTCAGACTCTCAACTGACTAGCCAGCCAGTGCCCCTGTTAGCTCTTTTTTAAAAATTTATTTTTATTTTTTGTAATAGCCATGCCAACAGGGGTGAGGTGACATCTCATTGGGTGACGGTGGTCAGAGGGCACTTCCAGTTACAACATGAATCAGTTCTGGGGATGGAAGGATGACTATAGTTAACAGCATTATACTGCATATTTTAAAGTTGCTAAGATCTTAAAATTTTCACCATATGAAAATATTGCAACTATGTGAGGTGGTAGATGGGTTAACCAACCTTACTACTGTAAGCATTTTACAACCTGTATCAAATCATTACATTGTATACCTTGAACTTACACAATGTTATATGTCTATTATATCTTAAAAAGCTGGGAAAAAAATTAAACATCTCTGTTCTCAGGATCAACCTGAGATCTAATGTTGATATTGGTAAAGTTTTGTTGTAAGTGAGGTTTGTTTTCATTGACCCTTCCTCTCATCTTCTGTGCTCCCCCCCTCCAGTTTTTAATAACTTTTCTCTTCTTAGGTATCCAAAGCACTTGGACCCCAACACATGCCTATATTACTTTCTAGCTACAGTTCAACTGGGGGATACTTTTCAGGCTTTATCTGCAGCATTTGATTATATGGTAAAACCTGCCTCTTGGAATTTATTCTTTTCTCGTAATGTCTCTCACTTCTTATGGTTTTTCTTTATCTTAAACAGTCCCTTTTCAATCTCCTGAATGACCTTCTCTCTCTCTATTCATCTCTTTAAGTACTGATGTGCCCAAAGTTTTGATGACTGGCCATTACAGAAGACATTGCTATTAGCAATGTCTATTACATTCCTATGTATTAGGTACATGTCCATTTTTTCCGTCTTTAGTAGAAAAGCTTGATTTTAATTGAGTTGATTGTTCAACAGCTTAAAAACTAGTTGTTCTAGTCTCTCTGGCTGCAAGATGTGATCATGTGACTAGAGTGACCAATCATCTTGGTTTGCCGGGAACTGACAGGTTTTCAAGGTTAGGAGATGTTCAGTAAGAAGACTGGGAGAATGACAGGCCAACCTGGGTTTATTGGCCACCTCACATCTGACTTAGCTCCAGTCAGCGGTATGTGAAGGAAATATTGGGCTATAGGTTTCTCTTTAAGAGACAGTGGGCCTGTTCTTTTCCTCTTTCTGCCTGATGAAATTATTAGTGCTCCAAAAACCATCTTGGAACTTGAATTGACCTTGAAGAAGTAGAGCAGAAAACCTAGGTGTTTGAGTCCCTCATGATGCTGTGGAGTCACCCACATTATACTGCTTCCATTAGTCTGGATTTTTTTGTTTGGTTTGGTTTTGTTTTTAGCTGAACTTAATCTCAGGGCTATGGCCCTTTTCTGTTCTCTTTCCTTCTGTTCCCTTCCCTTCCCTTTCCTTCTTCTCTTTCTGTACTTCTAAAGTGGAAAGAAGCATCTTTCATTTTAATAGCATAAAATGTCACTTGTTTGGTCTTTTTAAAAAATTTTTTAAAAAATTAATATATAGTGTATTATTTGTTTCAGGGGTATAGGTCTGTGATTCACCAATCTTAACACAATTCACAGCACTTACCATAGCACATACCTTCCCCAATGTCCATCACTCAGCCACCCCCTCCCTCCCATCCCCTCACTTGTTTGGTCTTATAGGGAGCTCTGGATCCATGCATGTACATTCTTACATACATTCTTCTCTCAACTGTGATCAAATGTTAAAAGAAAGTTTCCCAAATTCTCTTAGTTCATGACACTTTTAGTGGCTCAGTGACTTTTTCTCAGCACCCATAGGTGTTAATACATATTTATGTCCCAACAACTCCATAATCATCTTAAACAGCAGGACACTTACATTGAAAGAAAAAAAAAAATATATATATATATATATATATATATATATATTTTAAAAAGCGATTCATTTTTTTTTTTTTAATTTGACAGAGAGAAATCAGAATCAGACTGAGAGGCAGGCAGAGAGAGAGAGAGAGGGAAGCAGGCTCCCCGCCGAGCAGAGAGCCCAACGTGGGACTCGATCCCAGGACCCCAGGATCATGACCCGAGCCGAAGGCAGAGGCTTTAACCCACTGAGCCACCCAGGAGCCCCTAAAGAAAAAAATATATTTTATATTTCTTGTTTAATCACAATTGCTTGTTAGAGGGATGTGTGCATTTTGGGGTATTGCACAATTTTTCAAGCCTTAACAATTGGATTGGATCTTGCCACCTTCATTTCTGGTTCACATTGATGTTTGCATGCCAGGAATTTTTTACCCAGAAGCTACAGCTCTACAAAAATTCATCATCAAAAGGAATTCAGTTTGAGCTAATGTAAAAACTGTGAACTGTTTTGAGGTAGTATTTCATACACTGTCTGACATGCTTGTGTTTTCTTAGAAATTTAAAAATATTTCGTGGTTCTCCAGTGAGTATGCTGTAGGTCCCAGAGTCCCTTGGCACAAGGTTTGGGGAAGTGTGTGGCTAAAAGACTGGCATTGAAAATAGTTCCACAAGGGTTTGTTCTTTCATTTAAATATAGCAATTGTTTTGGGGCACCTGGGTGCCTCAGTGGATTAAGCTTCTGCCTTAGGCTCAGGTCATGATCTCAGGGTCCTGTGACAGAGCCTTGCATCGGGCTCTCTGCTCAACAGGGAGCCTGCTTCTCCCTCTCTCTCTGCCTCTCTGCCTACTGTGATCTGTCTGTCAAATAAATAAATAAAATATATAGCAACTGTTCTGCTCAAGAAGTGGTAATTTTGGTAAGTCACTTGGCGCTCAGAGTCTGTAAGTCTAACATCTTTATCTTAGACTTCACTTTAAGTCTACATTAAATGGTATTTGCATTTCAAGGATGGGCTGGATATATCAAATGAGTGAAGAAGGCAAAAAACTAAAAATATAAGCAATGGGGAATTTTCCCCTATGTAATTATAGCGAGGCAATAGACACTGAGGTGTACCATCCAGATCGTTCCTTCAGGTTCGAAGTTTTATCCATCAGCACTTGGTACTACTGAGCCTGACAGAACCCGGAATTGGACTTCTTCAGATGAGCTGCCTTGCTTAAGGTTATATCCTCTCCCGGAGACGCAGTCCAACCCTGACGACTACTCAGTGAAGCCCTAAGAAGGCTCAGGTCCTTTGCCTAAATTTGGGACACCCTTGAGTAGCCATCTTTGCTCTAGAATTCCCCAAGGAACTGGCTAGCCTTCTGCAGAACTGCATCATAGGTCAATCACTCCTTGAGCCCAAGCTTCCTTCTCTGGTTTGCTGGGAAGGGTTTTGGTACCAAGAGCATTCTCTGATAAACTTGCTGCATACATATCTCTATTTTAGAATGAAACCAGAGAGCTTGACCAAAGACCAAAGACCGGCTGTTAAGATATCTCAAAAAATGTCTTTTAATCAAGGTATTATTTTTTTCTAATGAATTTACCCTTCTGTAGTATGAATTTGTTACTTCTTTGGATTTGTGCTATTTTATTAATTTTATTATATGAAACACAACATCTTAGGAACAATAGATTGAGCTTTATCTTTTTCATCAATAAAATTTCTAAAATGTTACTTCATATTACAAGACAAAAGCGAAAGAGAGAGTTATCATTTTATGTAGCATGCCTCTTCTTCCCAATGAAAAAAGAATGCATAAGTTCTAATGATGAAGTTCTAGAACCTAGTTGAGGTTCGGTGGGCTGAGGTCCGGAGCCGATGACCAAGAAAGAATTCTTGAGACATCTTTGGTGCAAAATGGTGGTTTATTAAAGCACGGGGACAGGACCCGTGGGCAGGAAGAGCTGCTGCCCCGGGTTGTGAGGGTAGGCGTGTTATATTCCTTGCGGTTGGGGGGGGTGGTGAAGGGATGGGAGATTTCAACAGAGCTCTCATGTGCTAAGGAGGGCCTACAAGGTGCTGGGGGGAGTCCTTGCCCTTATGGCTTGATCAATGTCGTTTTTAGGTCAGGTATTAACATCAAGATAGTTGGGAGATTCTTAGTGGGGTATTATGACCCTGCTATCATTCACATTCCCTTCTACCTCAGTCTCCTCCAGTTTATAGTGGGGAGTGGGACATTAGGGCTTCAGGAAATGAGAGTTATTTGCCTCTGGAAATTTGTGCTTTTGATAAGGTAACCTCCCTGTTTAGATCTCCAGGACATCTGTAGAGCAAGGGAGATTCCTGTTCTGCAGGATTGTGATCCCTGCAAGTTAACTATTTATCATTTTATGGCAGTCAGGGGTGCCTGAGGAATGCTACACATATGGAGGGGAGCAGGTGAAGAGGGGGTGCAAGGTGCCAGCTTCTGCTCTGTCCTCAGCCAGTCCTCATCACTAAGACTTGGGAAAACTTTGTACCACTAGAAACGATGGTACATACCTAGTACCCATAATTTTTTAGCATTTAAAAATAATAAAGTTCTTAATCATTTAATCATTTACAGTGATCCATTTGTCTTTCAGTATTTTATTAAATGCAAACATATGGGTAAGTTAGAATAAAACAAGATTTTTTCTCATTTTATTGCTTCTCCAAAGACATGAAACAGTGACCTTACTACATCTGTGCTACTCAGAATCTTCTTGGATGTTGACTAAGTATAAATTCAGATTTCTTAATATATTGACTTAAAAAATATCAAGTTGTTAAGGGAATGGTAAGAGAAAAGGTCTTCACAGCGTCACAGTAGAAAAATAGTATCACCCTCGTAAAATGGCCGATATAAAGCTTGAGAGAGGCACACAATGTGGAGAAAGGCAAAGGGCTGGGGTTTACTCAGCCTCGGGACTGAATGACTCTGGCCTGAACAACCTCCCTACTTCGTGGATTATCATCTGGGAACATCATCTGGGAACACTGGAGGGGTACTGGGTAGTTCTTACAATGAGCTCTGTAAGAACACAGCGATCTGACATTTTTGGAGAGGTATGCATTAGAAGGAGAAAGATTAGGAGGATTCTGGATCCACAAAATTTGTTGTTAAACTACATTTTGCTAAACTATATCTTTCATTTTTCAAGTTCTTGTGGGAGCAATTAAGCTTCTCAATTCATTCCTTCCAGACTAAAATCACTAAAAAAATCAACAATGTAACTGTTTCAATTTTATCTGCATTTGGGTCGATTTTAGAACGACGACTTACAAGACTAGTAGTTGAGAGACCGCTCTTAGAAAAACAAGTGAACTTCATGACTCCTTTTGGCCGACAGATGGTGCTCATGTATCTGTTAAGATCACTTAGGCAGCTAGAAGAGGAAAAACATCTTTCAAACAATCTGAAGGCGTGAAACCTAAGGCTTTGGAATAATGACAATGTACTTGAATTTTACCATATTGCATTTGAAATGTAAACAACTTAATTTAAAAGATACACTTTTTTTTGAAAATGCATTATTGAACAGCAGCCATCCACAAGAGAGCTAACATACCAAATTAAAACATTTAAGAACGATGTAGGATCCTGCAACCATTTTCCTATCTTCCCTTCCAACAACAGAACTGGAAGAGAGGTATGAGAGTGGAAAAAAAAAAGGAAATAGTGAAATAATACGTGAAAGGCATATATACTAGTTTGAAAATCAGAATTTCATTCTCTTGCTATGTAAAAATGAACATCGGGCTTCTGTGTCTGCCTAAGACATGTAGTTTGGCGTTGGCTTAACATTTATTGAGTGTCTATTGTATACCTGGCATTGTGATAAGTGTTCTACATTCAGGACTTCGCTGCATCCTTAAAACAGCTTTAAGAAGTAGGTATAACTCAGAGCGCTTTGATGGCTCAGTGGATTAAGTGTCTGCCTTCAGTTTAGGCCATAATCTTGGGGTTCTGGGATCAACCCTGTGTGAGGTTCCCTGATCAGCAGGGAGTCTGCTTCTCCCTCTCCCTTTGCCATCCTGTTGCCCCACCCCACCCATGCCTACTCTCTCTCTCTCAAATAAGTAAAATCTTTTTTTTTTTTTTTTTAAAGTAGGTCTTATTCTTATCAAATCCATCTTACAGAGGGGGAGAGTGAATGAAAGTCATGAAGTTGGAGTCAACTCTTGAACCCAAGCTGTCTAATTTTAAAGCTCAGAGTCTTTTTTTTTTTTAAGATTTTATTTTTTTATTTGAGAGAGAGATAAAGAGAACATGAACAGTGGCAGAGGAAGAGGGAGAAGCAGGCTCTGCTGTTGAGCAGGGAATCCCACGTGGGGCTCAGTTCCAGGACCCTGGGATCATGACCTACCCCAAGGGCAGCTACTTCAGTGACTGAACCAGCCAGGCGTCCCTGAAGCTCATAGTCTTAACCAGTATGCTATAACAAACAGCTCTGGAAGTCTGTTGCCTACAGGTTGAATTCCAGATTTATAGAATGTATTATTTAAAACTCCCCAGATCACTGTCACTTGTTTGTGTGATTATTTTTCATAAACACATTTGGAAGTGGTGAGCATATGTTCTAGAGTCCTACATCTTCTGACGGAATGCCAGCAATGCCGCCCACTAGATATTCTTCACCTAGAAAATCATTGCAGTAGTCTTGATTTTAAGGACTGTTGTGAGGCATAGAAACATATACAGTGCTTATATTCAGTATACACCCACCATGTGGAAGTAATTATTTTCAAAAATATCTAACGAAATCTGATTCCTTTCTATAGGCAAACTCTAAAACCCACAGTGAGGGAAGAAAGTCCCATGAAAAAAGTGACTAAGGCAAAATTCCATCCTTTGAGTAAAATCAGAACATATATTTCTAGTACAGGTCTGTTAACTCTAAAATAGTCATTAAATATATAGCGTCAGAATTGTTCATATGAAGATTACTTTTTAAGTTATAAAATAATTCCTTACTAAGAGATTCATAAAATGATACATTTTGAAATCGTGATTTGTTTTAATGCATTCATAATGTGATACAATCGACATGTTTTGTAAAGTAAATCACATAAAGTGAGATGAAAGTTAGATGATTATTCCAGATCATCAAATCCTAGTACTTTTATTACTGAATCAAGATTATATAAAATTTTATGCTATTAATTATCTTGCATATTTCTTTTACCCATAAAGGTCTAGATTAGTTTATTTCCTGGAAAAAATTCTGTGATGAGTCTTATCTGAATCAAAATTTTACTGAACTTAAATAGTTATCCTGGAAATAGTAGGTGTACAACAAATTTATTAAGTGAGGCCTCCCCATACAATTAAGGTAGTCGGGTTTGTTTGCATATTTTGTGTTTTCACTAGTTATAGCTATTTCCATTGAGATTTTTCCCCAACTATAATTCTCTAGTATAATTTAAATTTGAGAGTTCCCCAAAGTCATAACATAAATGTATGTTTAAAGAATCCTCAGTCCCTTGGTGAATTTATTTTAACACATCACCTCCTGCATTTCATTACATGGATTAGTCTTTAAAAATGGAGAACAGCTGGCCTTCGTCTTCTGTATAACATTCTCCCATATTCTTCTCCAGGCTAAATAACCCCAATTCCCTCAGCCTCTCATCCTAAATCCTATTTTCTAACATTTAAATCACTCTGCTGGATCAACCTGGCCCTCTTCAAATCTACTCACCTCTCTGTTATGCTAAGCAGTCATAATTCATTAACCATCAGTAATAAAGCAGCTGCCACTCACTGTGCTCCCTGCTGTATGAGAAAGGGCCCATACAACACAGCAGACGCTGACACACAAAAAGGGGGTTGTTTCCAGCCATTCTTTGGACCTACACATTTGTTTATATATATTCATATCTTATCAAAATAAAGATTTACATAGTGTGCACTATGTGCCAAGCCTATCCCTCCCATTCATTGGACTTGTATTAGTACTTGCAGTGTTCCTGGCTGCTGACATAGGATAAGCAATACAGACCTGTCCCCTTGGTGCTTATTGTAAGGTGAGGGAGTCAAATAACCACTGAAATAAACAGTAATTATTATGAAAAATCAAGTTTTTGTATTGAAGAGAAAAATGATTAAAGAATTGAAGATTTTAATAAATCATAAAACATAAATTTATGTTTGGGGAATGGTAAGAGGTCAATGTGGTTATTTCTTATCTTTAATAAGGGTGGTAGACAAAATTTGGATCTATAATAATATAATATTGAAGATGCTGATAAAGGCTAATGTTTGTAGAGGGCCGATAGGCTAGGTAACCATGCCTTCTATCCACCACTGTGTGTGCATTCTTTCATTGAATCAAGATACATTTAATAAAACAGATATTATTGCTAGTCTCATTTCCTATTGGTAAGACTGAGGCTCGAAGAATTTGAGCGACTTTATAAAGTCATCCAGCAGCTAAGGAGGTAGGCCTGGTAGCAAAACCAGGTCTGTTAGGAGCCTAGAGTTTAATTTCTTCACCTCCATATGGTGCTGCGACAAGAGTAGGGAGGGAAATTGTCTTCTTCTTCCGTAGTTCTGAGCAACAATAATCATTAAAGTAAAAGCTTTGTCCTGCTAAGACAAGACTCACTTTTCCCAGAAAGATATTTCATGACTGTCTTTTATTACTCAAGCATTTCACTGGAGGCCTCACCCCATTGCCTCTTTCCGAGTAGCTTTATAAAATATTCCCTCCAACTCTGATAGTACTCTCCCTGAGACAATGGAAAAAGATTTTCTTGTTAGGGAGTTATATCACCTTGATTTTTTTTAAAAAATAGTGTCCGTTGATACGGGCGTTTTGACGGGGTGTTCTATCCTTTAATCTTGGATTCTTCAGAAAAACCTCACCAGGTGCAACACAGAATCAGGAACAAAGGAATCAAGATCCTGGGTCTGATAAGATAGTCTGTTTGCTCCGAGCGTATGAATCCCATAAAACAGACTCCAATGCTCTGGACAATAGAGGGGAAAAAAAAGGAGAAAAATCTATGCTTTTGTATTTGGGTTGCTGAAACTCCTAGCAAAGCGCACACACATTGACAATGAAATTCTTCCCAGGTGGGCGTTTTTCTTAACTTATGATCTTAACGTAACTGTATGATCTATTTAATTTCTTTATCATCACAGTAGGTTTAAATAGGGCTTGTGTAAAGAAATACATTTAAAAGCATCACTCTCAGGTGGTTTATCACCATGGCCATTGGTAATTGTATTTAAATCATAGAAAACAGCAGGGATAACTTCAAGGTCAGGATCTGCTATAAACCCCATCCCCTGGTACCCTCCTCTCCGCTGTCTTTCCTGGAAGAACTGCCCTTCCCACATCGTTTCTTCTCCCACCCATTGCTATTTCTTCCCACCCATGGGATCTCCGATTGACAAGAGATGAGCTTCATGGGCAAGAAAAACTGATGATACTCTTGTACATGGATGCCTTTCAGGGAAAACTCCCCTTCTGGCTCTGCTCCTCTTCCCAGTGGCCATGCCCCCTTTTTGGGTGCTTTGTATTTAAAACTGGGCCTGGTTCGTTGCAGATTAGTGACCCTTTTCTGGCTAAATTTATGATCTTCTGCTTTCTTTCTGTAGGAGATAGAGTCAGGCTCATTATGTTGAGATAATATTTGCTGCTTCAAAGTTCTCAAAGAGAACCTTGAGCTCTTCAGGGGAAAGATACTATATAAATCCAATAAAGAATGAATACATAAATAACAAGAGGCTGGTCAATGCTGAGTACAGGGAGTTTTCTTTTTTCTTTTTTTTTTTTTTTTGCTACTGGGTAAGGGACACTATAAATTACAATTTTTCAGAAGTGCAGCAGTCTTATTAAAAGAAAGATTATCAGATATTTCCCTTTTCTCTTGAGGATAAAAGAAGAAGAGACGGGTTTAAATTGGAGTAGAAGGATTTGGGGTTAGATAGAGTCTGTTTCTACAGGGCTATTATATTTAAGTAGATCTGGTCGGTATGTGAGGGTCATTAAAAAAGAACTAATGAACAAATGATCCTGCAAATGATGTTAATCCTCCTTTCCGCAAGCTGATTTCCAAGCTGTGCGACATTCTTCAGATGCAGGATGATTCTGCCTACGAAGGAAAGACAACTCTATTGAATTGAGCTTCATTCCTGATTTACGAGTTGGTATTGCATTGGGTTCTCAGCATAGGCTTGGGGGAAGGGGTCAGGAAAAACAGTATATTCCAAACCCATTTTAACACTGTGAGTTTGGACAACTTATTTGTCCTCTCAGAACCTCAGTTTTCTAAGCTTGCACCTGGGAATGATATCTCCTATCTTTCAGGGTTTTCAAGCAATCTAAGAGAATATGTGTAAAGTGTAATAGATAGTGATTAGCACATAGTAAACCTGCAATAACAGTGGGTCTGGTCAAACCTGCAGTCTCCTTGGGGCAGGTGTGTCTAGATATCAAATAAGTGACTCAGAACAGCTATCACCTTTCCCTCCTCACTCTCTCCTTCTTTTGACTCCTTCCTTCCTCCTTTTCTTTGAAAAAATTAATTGGCCATCCTCTGGGTATCATGTGCTATATTAGGCACTTCAAGCAAAACTGAGAAATCCATCCTCTTTTAAGAGGTTGAGGCAAGCATGTAAAGAAATATTTTAACAAATTATTTATAAAATAGTCTACCACTTGTCAAACTGGAAGAACTGTTATCCCAGGGCATGATAGAGGAACCACATGTCTGGTCTTGTTTTTTTTAAAGATTTTATTTATTTATTTGACAGAGAGAGATTACAAGTAGGCAGAGAGGCAGGCAGAGAGAGAGGAGGAAGCAGGCTCCCTGGTGTGCACAGAGCCCGATGTGGGACTTGATCCCAGGACCTTGAGATCATGACCTGAGCCGAAGGCAGCGGCTTAACCCACTGAGCCACCCAGGCGCCCCACATGTCTGGTCTTATTGGAACTACAGCTCCTTAAAATATTTTCTTGTGGTTTAAATACAGATGAAATATCAACAAAGTTTCGCAAGACTATTTGCTCTCTTCTTGTATATTTTGATGTTATCTCATGGCTTTGATGCTTGCCTTCATCAATCATTCCTTGTTGGATTTAGAACCTGTAAGAGGGAGATTCATGAGTAAGCGTTTAGATTTTATCTAAACCCTTTCAAAAATTATAATAAAGAAGGTAAAAGGCACAAATATGTTAAGACCAAAAAAAAAAAAAATGACAAAGACAGATTAGTTGACAAAAGAAGTCAACCTTCTGGGAACTGAAATGGAGATGATGCATGGTAACTGAGTCAACAAAAAAAAGAAGGTTGGCTTTGTGTTGTAGGGGGTGGGGGCAACCTAGAAATGAGCAAATTTCTCCTGGTGAAGTACGAAATCCCAGAAAGATTCTAAAATGTGAATGATCAGATACCCAAGCTGAAACTAAGATTCATGGTATTTTTTTAAAGTCTACTTATTTATTTGAGAGAGAGAGAGAGAGAGAGAGAATGAGCAAGTGTGGGGGGCGGTTCAGAGAAAAGAGAAAGAGAATTCTCAAACAGATCCCTGCTGAGGGCAGAGTCCATAGAAGGGCTCAATCCCAGGACCCTGAGATCATGACCTGAGCTGAAACCAAGAGTTGGCTGCTCAACTGACTGAGCCATTCAGCTTCCCCCATGGTATGTTTCCAAACTTTCCAGGTTTTCTCCCCAACTTTCCACAGTCAAGTGACTCCATTTTCCCTTGGCAGAAGACTGGAGTTTTACTTTCTGGAGAGGTGAAATTATAGGTTTTCTGCATTTGGGACACTGGACACTTGACGATGGAGGTGGGACTGCCTATCAAAAGTGTAAGATTTTGTAAGTTTACTCACATAACAAAAGCCCATCTCACTGCTTTCCCCAACTTTATGACTGCATGTGGACATTTTTTTTTTAAAGATTTTATTTATTTATTTGACAGAGATCACAAGTAGGCAGAGAGGCAGGCGGAGAGCGAGAGGGGGAAGCAGGCTCCCTGCTGAGCAGAGAGCCCAATGCAGGGCTCGATCCCAGGACCCCAAGATCATGACCTGAGCTGAAGGCAGAGGCTTAACCCACTGAACCACCCAGACACCCCTGCATGTGGACATCTTACTGATATTCTTGTCCTGTGTCTTACCTCAACTCCCAATCCAAGGAGACGGTAAATCTTCTCCCCAAAAAGAATAACTAGCCCCAAATGATATTAAGAGTTCCTCCAAGATTAGTCATTTCAACCTTGTCTGCATATTAGAATCTCCCTGGAGAAATTTTAAGTATTCTGAAGTCAGTGTCTGTGTCTCATCACAAATCCATCAAATCAAAATATCTGGGAGAGGCTGAAATACCAGTATGTTTTTTCTATACTAGAGTGAAGCCCATCAATCAACAAATCTTATCATTACACACAGAGCTACCACTCTGTCTCCAGTGCTTCATTCATTGTCACTAAGCAGTTGAAGAAAAATTTAATGTGAAAGAAACAAAAACAAAAAGAAAAAAAATGAGAATGTGAAATTCACAAAAACAGTTTGTAAAGAGCCAGACACTCCAAAATCTATAATAAATTTCTTTAAAAGATTTTATTTATTTTAGAGAGAGAGAGAGAGAGAGAGAGAGCATGACTGGGGGTTAGGACAGAGGGAGAAGGAAAGAGAGAATCTCAAGCAGACTCCACACTGAGCATGGAGCCTGATGTGGGGCTCAATCCCAGGACTCTGAGATCATGACCTGAACTGAAATCAAGACTCAGATACTTAACAAACTGAGCCACTCAGTTTCTCCAATTTAAAATTAATTTTAAAAATAAAAAAGAGATATGAGATAACAACAAGTCACCACCCAAAAGAAAAAATGAAAGAACAAAACAAAACTTTGGAAGTTAATGCAATATTACAACAGAAAAAAATATCAACTGAAGATTTGTAAAGTGAGTTGAAGCAATTTCTTTTCAAAGAGGAAAAATGGTCAAAGCTAACTCTGCTACGTACTAGCTGTAAAATTTTAGGCTAATTATCTACTATCTCTCTTCCTCAGTTTCTTTGCCCATACAGTGAGATAATAATAAATATTCTTTAAAAAAGTGTATTTAGTTATTTAATTATTTAGAGAGTGGGTTGGGGGGTGCAGGGGAAGGCAGAAGGAGAGGGAAAGGAAGAATCTCCAGCAGACACTGCGCTGAGTATGGAGCCCAGTGCCGGTCTCCATCCCACATCCTGAGATAATGACCTGAGTGCAAATCAAGACTTGGTCACTTCACTGACTAAGCCACCCAAGCTCGCCCAGTAAATATTCTTTATAGTATTCTTGTGAGAATTAAGTGAGCTAATAAATTCAACAAGGTTAGAATTGTGTGATATTTTTAGTAATAAGAAAAGGAGGAGGGAGAGACTAGAACTTCAATTATTCCTGGTTGTTTCACATGCAATTGAAAGAATGTCCAGAGAAGAAGCACAGAGATCACAGAGGGGGAGAAATTATTAAGGAAACAATACAAAAGCATTCTCCACAACTAAAGCTTTCACATTGAAGTGGCTCACTGAATATTGACATATGAGTTTAAAAAGAATGAAATGAAAACAGCAGTGCATTAATGTGAAGTTTCTCCAGAAGATAAGGAAAAGAGAGAAGAGATTCTGAAACTTTTTAGAAGAGAAAAACAGATCTACAAGGTTTTAAACTTGTTAATTTTAATCCTGGAAATTGAAAGACAAAGGACAATTACTCACAACTTAGAATTCTATACCTAGCCAAATTAATACAATTGCAATGCTAGAACAAAGGCATTTAAGACTTGTAAGGAATAAAAAAAAATCCTTTTTATCCTAGGATTATCTGGGGGCTTGCTTGCTACAAGGTGAGACAATTAAAAAAGAAGAAGAAGAAGAAGAAGAAGAAGAAGAAGAAGAAGGCAGCACAGAGGGATCCAGAAAGCAAGGGATTAAATGTATGGCAGAGGGAAAGTTATGATGAGATGGAAATTCTTAAATATGTGTCATTCACACTTTCATAGATCAAGGGATATATGAATTTTAAATGTTGACAGATTTTGTCAAATTGGCCACCAGCAAGACATGACTTTTTGACTTTTACCATTTGATTGGGTAAAAGAGTACCTACTTCACTCTTAGTTTGTATTTATACTTCTCTTATTGTGAAGCAAGAGGTAAAACCTATCTTCATCTGGTTAAGGTCATTTATGAGGTTAAGGGTCTCCCACAGTCTTTTAGCCTCCACATGGGAAAGAATGAGAAGGTAGGTGTGATGTGTAACCAGAGAGACAGAGGCAAGAGGTCTGGACAGGGAGACAACAAAAAAAGGAGATATTTCCAAAGTTCTGTCTTATTTTTTCATTTTATCTTTGGTGTAGTAACTTGTTCTTTTTTCATATATGTAGTACCTTTATTTTTAAAATTCATTATATATTGGGGTGCCTGTGTGGCTCCGTTGGTTAAGTGTCCGATTCTTGATTTTGGTTCAGGTCGTGATCTCAGGGCCCTGGGAGGTTGAGTGTATTTTCATATGGTTAAGGCCATTCATGTTTCCTTTTCTGAAAAATGTCGTTCAAATATTTTGAACATTTAGTATTTTTATTCAGTCCAACCAACATATCCTTTTATGTACCAAGTATTAGGACAGCTTGAAAACATTTACTTTGGAGAACAGTTGGTTTGGGATCAGTACATAATGAAACCACTCTGTGGTAAAAGATACAATAATGGCTATACGCAAGGTTCTCTTTAGAACCATATTTCATCTCCAATATTATATTCTTATTATTATGGCTCTGAAGTCATATCGGTTTATTTGAAGCAGTTAATTTTTGTCTGGTTTATTTCCTTGGGTAAAAATCTTCAGTTCATATCTCTTCTGAAATGAGTGAAGTTCACAGTAGAAGACCGCTCCCCAGCCCTCATGTCTCCAGCCTCCTCACTCCACCTCCCCCAACCCACTGCCCTCTACTCCGCACTCCCATCCCCATGTGCCAGGGTGTGTCCCACCTTAGAGCTTGCCTTCATGCTTCAAATTCCAATTCCATTTGTTAGAATATCCTGTCTCTGCCTCAGTGGCCTCCTTATCTTGAAGACCGAGCATAGATTTCAGCTCTTCCAGCATGTTTCTTCTCTCTTTCCAAGTCAAAATTAGAGAAGCTTTCTGCATAATAATTTCCCAATACTGTCTATACCATGGAAGTTAACAACACTGTTATGGAACCAGATCCTGAGCCTCCCATTTGCTATATTTGAGTTCTGTGTTTTCTTTAGCAAGTCACTTAATTTTTCTGAGCAACAGTTTCTTCATTTTTCAACAAGGCTAATAATAATAATAACACCTACATTATAGGGTTGGAAGGAGTATAAAATGCAATATGGTACCCATACCTGACACATAGTAAACACATACATCGTTCAGTCCTACCTCAAACCAGGTCAAGGGGCTTTTTTGTGACCACTCACATTGTCTGCTGCATGGGTGTTAAGTGATCCATCTTTTAAAATTTATTTTGTTGTTGTGTGGCATGGTGATGTTGGACCATTAAAAGGGAGACGGCAGCATGCTACTCAGCCAAACTTAGGGTCACTTACTGGTAGCTGCTGCTGATGGGGTCTCACCCAGAAAGCTACTAGAAGATCAGCTCAACTGTTCTGTAGGTTTTGCCTTCTGCTCAGTTGCAGGTGTTGAGTATGAATGGTGCTCCAAGATTCTTCTACTGTCCACCCTCCCTTTCTTGTCTCTCTGTCCAGACATCCTATGTCTGTCTCTCTGATTACATATCACATCCACCTTCTCCCTGTTTCCCACGTGAAGACTGAAAGATTGTTGGAGGCCCTGTCCCTTCTCTGTTCTCTTTGAAACCTGTTGAGGTAGTGGATCTGTTGATCCACTCCCCTTACTAGCCTTCATTTTTAATTCCTTGGAGTCTAGTTGATAACAACAATAAAAGTGACTTACAAAGAGAAAAAAAAAAAATAGGAAGAGGGTTCTGAATTCTCCCTGACACAGTGTGATGGGAATGTTGGAGAAATGATAAGCATTTCAGAATAACGTATCTTGCTGTGCACACTCATACTGGGTGTGATTTTAAATTTTATTATAAATACCTGCTTATTGGCCCATATCTCCTGCCAGAACATAACCTACCTAAGGGCCATGATTGTGTCTATGAAATTTTTGCTTTCTTATAGTCACAGTGCCTGCCACTGTTGATTGAATCAAGATTCTGCAAAATACTCTAAATGACACTTGATATCTCTTTTTTTTAAATTTACTTTTTATTTTCTGCATAACAGTATTCATTATTTTTGTACCACATCCAGTGCTCCCTTGAAAAAAAAAGTTTGATGCCCCAAACTTTTGGGGGGCTTGACTTTTTCTTGCTCACTTATGGTTATTTATTGTAAAAAAAAAAAAGAAAAGAAAAAGCATTGAAGAAGTGTAAGTTTGCAGACATCAACATAGCTATCTAAGCACAATTTTTTTTAGATTGTTTACTTATTTATTTGACAGACAGAGATCACAAGTGGGCAGAGAGGCAGGCAGAGAGGAAGCAGGCTCCCTGCTGAGCAGAGAGCCCGAGGCAGGGCTCCATCCCAGGACACTGGGATCATGACCTAAGCTGAAGGCAGAGGCTTAACCCACTGAGCCACCCAGGTGCTCCTAAGTTAGCAAAATTTTGATATAATTCTTTTCTCCCAATTTAGAAATTCAGTTGCAAGGTTCCCAGGGTCAATATTGAATGTTCATGTTACAAAGTCCAATAATATGCACATGAATTCTATGCCCTAGGATAGTGCTTCTTTATAATGCGCATAGACGTCACCCAGCAGTCTTGTTAAAGACTAAATTCTGATCCACTGGGCCTTGGATTCTATGACCCTAAGAAGCTTTCAGGTCATCTAAATCCTTTTAGTTCATGGACTCTACTTTGAAAAGTACTTTAAAGGCTCTAGATAAAGCAAACAAACAAACAAATGCCATATGGAATATCAAAATAAGGCAACATGATTGCATATTATATTACACGAGGTCAGTATACCATCAAAGAATAAAGAAAAAAGTCAGTAAAAATAGGAATCAAAATGACAGGCAAATAACATCATAAAGCATTCCGTAACATTTACTGAAATTATACACAAATAAAAATCCAACATAAGCAATCCCTCTCCCTCTTTGTGATGATTAGTTGCAGGGTAACTTTATTTTTTGGTGATTGTTGAAATACCTGCTGATTTTTAATTTCTTCAGGTGTTACTGTAAAATTTAGGCAGCTAGCTTATTTGTTAAGTGTTGACAAATGTGCATTCAGTTTTTATAGAAATTCCACTTTGTTACAAATGGCAACAATAAAATTATAGTGATGAAATATTAAGCCCTGAACAATCTGCTATTCTCTTAAATTATGAATCACAGTTAAACTACCATATAGATTTATTCTTAATTGCACTAATGAGGAGAAGCCATGTCTAGAGTTTGTAAAACAGGATTAAATTTTAGTTCTAGGGAAAATCTCCACATAGACCAGTTCCTATTAAGAAAATTCAATATATCCAATACCAAGCACAAAACATATCAATTTATGCTCAAAGTACTCTGGAAATAGCTGATGATTTTTGTTATGCTGTGTCATGATTTTTGTGTATACTATGCTTCGGTGCAAATTAGAATATGTTTGCTAGGACAATAAACTGGCATTTTGTTTTGTACTGGGAAAAAGCTCTGGACAAATATCTGAGCATTTTGCAGCTTAAATTTTGAATTAATTTAATGGGAATTAAGAAAACTTAATAAGTTTAAATCTCTAGTAGAGATTGTTCAACAGATCATGAAACAAATGTCTCCTCTGATGTAAAAAGATAATTTCTAATAATGTTTAATGAATTGAAGAAAAAATTATACTGTTTTCTCCAGCAAGGATTCTGCTAAATTTGTAGGCATACACACTTGCTACTTGCCCTCAGCATTTCCCACATCTGTTCCTTTTCACTGATTCCTATCTCAACAGGGCAGCAGAAGGTTTGCTTGATTACACACATGTACTTACCATTTGAGAGCGTACACACACACACACACACACACACACACACACACACACACACCACCACCACTGCCACCATTGAAAGGTTACTATTTTAGATGCAAATTAATGGAATAAATTTGGGTCAAAGATGCAAGGCTTTAAACAGATTATATCTATTGCTTTAAGTTCGAATAATTAACATTTTTTTCTAAATAGTTTTATCAGTGGGAAAGTTTTGGGCTAGTTTTTACTGTTTGTTTATCTCTTTATTACTTTTTATTTTATCTTCCTTGTTGACAATCACATCTAAGTGCATGCTCTCCATTTGCAGGCCTCACTTTTTGGAAGGACTTCACTCATCCTGAATAGAGTGGGAGACATAAGGCTGAAGGATAACTCTTAGTTCTTTCTCATGTCTTTGAGGAGCAAAAATACAAGTCTTAATGCCATGTAATTTACTTGTCAGAAAATCCCCTTAGGAGTGACATCAGCATAAGTCATTCCCTTTGACTATCTCCTTCAGTCTACAACCACTGGGACATCCAACAAAGGTTTCTCTGCAAAGCACAGCAGACAGACCTCTGTACATCTGAGGTGGGTGGATTGGACTTCATGGAGGTGGCGAAACTGGGAGATGAGGAACAAGACCTGCAGAGTGGCGACAGTGATAGTGCTGCTGACCCCAGTGGTTCCAGAAGCAGTAGTGGCCTCAGGACCCGGACAGTCGTGGTGCCAACAGTGGTGATCCTATGATCCCATCGACCCTGGTGCCCCGAGAGCAGTGGCTATGCCCCAGACTCCAGTGAATGCATGGATCCCGTAGCTGGTACCAAAGACCATGGCAGTTTCACTGGCAGCTCCTGGGAAGCTGTCCCCTGCTCCTAGCAGTGGTGGCAGTGCCCAGATCTTGCTGCCCGATACTATAGAGCACAACTAAAATATTTGTAAAAAATGCAAGAAAGCATGATTCCATACTTTAATAGAGCTCAATAATGCATCTGTAGTAACAGTTCTAAATAATAAACATGGGCCCAAAATTAAGTTCAGTATACTCTGATTAAGAAGATAGAGCAGTAAAAAAAAAAAAAAAAAAAAAGTGGTAATAATTTAGAAATAGAAACATGATTCTAATTATTTCAGATATCAAAGATTATTGTCTAGAACAAAGTCTCCCCTAGCAACATCAGACTAATAAAAGGACCCTATGCTATTATGACTATAGGATGAGAAAACCTATAGTTACATAAGCTGCAGTCCTCAGGTGCCCATAGTCTAGTGGGACTTGAGAAAAATAATACTGTGGCAACTACAGCTATAAGTGCTTACCACATTTGGTTTTATCATAGAAGAAGGAATGATCAAATCAGCAGGGAGTCAGGGGGACTTCATAGAGGAGAGATTATTAAACTGTGTCTTGAAGGAGTCATAGATATTCGCCAGGGAAGAAAGGAACATAAAACCGAGGTTTCAATAATTGTTTATATACATTTCCTCTATTGATTTCCTTTCTGAATTTATTCAATTATCTACTACCCCAGAAATAATGAGGACTGGTAAAGCAGAAGAAAGTAGAACAGAGACTATCCCATAAATGTTCAGGCATGCATACTACCTATTCAAACATCCATCCATCCATCCTTCCATCCATTGCCTACTTAAGAAGAAAGATTACCATTCCCAGGTCAGTTCGGTTGGCATTGTTCAGGTGGGTAGTTGAGAGTAAAAGTTCTCTTATCAGAGAACATGGCTGGAGAAGGTTGGAACACAACCAAGGTGAGTCAAGATCTGAAAGTAACACGTGAAGGGTTATGCAGTTAATACAAAGATAACTTTCATTCTACCCCACATGCTATGGTCTGCATATTTGTGTCCCCCCACAAATTTTTATGTTGGAACCTAATGTCCAGTGTGGTGGTCTTAAGAGTTGGGGTCTCTGGGAAGGGCTGAGGCCATGGGAGTGGAGCCCTTGTGAGTGAGATCAGTGCTCTTACAAAAGAGAACCCTCAGAGGTCCCTTCCCCCTTTCACCTTGTGAAGGCATAGCAAGAAGTCAGTAGCCTGAAACCCCAAAGAGGACCTTCGCTGAAACTTGACCATTCTGTCACTCTGTCACCCTGCCTTCCGACCTCCAGCTTCCAGAACTGTGAGACATAAATTTGCTTGGTCTAAGCCACCAAGTCTGTGGTGTTCTGTTACAGAAGCCTGGACAAACTACGACATGACACTATTGTCCTTCACATGTGTTTACCGGTGATGAGAGCTGGGACTCTTCCATGACTTTATTTTGCCATCATGAAAGGTTTTCCTGTGATACCCATTGGTCATTTTTTTTTTTTAAAGCTTTTATTTATTTGACAGTGAGAGACACAGCAAGAGGGAACACAAGCAGGGGGAATGGGAGAAGGAGAAGCAGGACTCCGGTGGAATAGGGAGCCCGACGTGGGGCTGGATCCCAGGACCCTGGGTTCACGACCGGACCCAAAGGCAGATGCTTAACAACTGAGCCACCCAGGCGCCCCGCAAGGTTTTTGTCCCCCCACCCCTGCCATGTTCTGAGGCTTTACCAAATTCCAACTGAGAAAAAACAAAAACCTCTTTTGACAGATCCAAATCATTCACTAATCCTCCTAGACTAGAAAATGGGGCTTCCTTCTATCAGCCTAGAAGTGAGAGCGGCAATCTACACAGGATAGCTCCCAGCAACTGTATGATGTAAAAATTCTGTAAAAATTTGACAAAAATATCAAGAAATCCTCAGTGCCCATCCTCCTCCCATCATCCTTTTAGTGAATGTTCCTCTGGGCTCCTATAATAATTTTTATATGACCTTACTAAAAATTTATCACTTTCTATCATGCCTGTTGATTTATATGTTTGAATTTCTCCCAAATATCAGATTTTTTTTTTTTTTTTTTGCAGAAAAGCATGTCTTACCTGACTTTGGATCCTCGGAGCCCAGCAGCTGGGCACAGAATTGGCTGTAAATACGTGACCATTGAATAACAAAGGCAAGAGCAAGGATACCACGTACAAAGACCGGCACAGAGCCACATCTGTGGCCACAGCCACAGACTTGCAATATGGGCATTTGCTGGAAAGGAGATGTTGCGTGAGACAGTGGTGGGAAATAATCAAGGAAGTAATCAGAGAAAAAATTCAGGAGCTAGGGCCCAAAAGGCCTTTTGTAACACAGTGAGGAGTTTGGACTTGATTTGGCAAGGGGTCATACAGTGCTTTGAACCTGCAGGTGGTGGGTAGGTGCCTGCATTTTAGGAAGCTAACTACTGCCCTGCAGATGATGGGGTACAGTGAGGTGAGCCTGAGGGATAAGAGGTGGTCAGAGACTGAGCTGAAACAGTGGCGGTGGGAAGGGATAGGAGGCAATAGGCCAGAGTAGACAGCCTTGGGGTGGTGGTGGGTCATGGACCCATCTGCGGAGCTGACAGCACAGGAGACCTGATGGCGCAGGAGGGCAAATACCCTGGGATTATGTGAATGGAACCAGGGTACGCATCTTTATACCATAGTATGGTGAACCCTCAGTATTGTCATGGCTCCCACCTTTGCCAAATACTCCAAGAGATGTACATCTCTCAAATCTGGGCTCTTCAAATGAAGGATTAAAAAAATTTTTTTTTTTTTTTTTTTCCAATGTAACCTGCCCTGACTGTCACTCTCCTGGCGTAACTCTGGGAGAAATTAAGGAGGCCATTGGGCAGTTGAGTCATGGGTTTAAGTTTAGTTGTATATAACCTTTGCACTGTTTGTTGCTTGTTTAATAGATCCATGAACTGACAGTGAATTTAAAGTCTCGGTGGACAGTCTCTTCCGTCTCTGTGCATTGCTCACTGGTGGGTAATTGTGCAAACGTGGTGACGATGGAGGAATTGGTACTAGCTCCTGGGCCCACGGTATAAACCGTTTGTAGCTCCATTAATTGGAATGAAGCGGGAATGTAGAAAAAGAAAGAGCTCATTGAGGGATGGTCATGATGGGTTTCATTTTTGACATGGAGAGTTTGAGAACTTGGAGATATCCAGTGTCAAGTCCTGATGAGTGGAGCAATGGTGAAAGTTTCACTGTGGACCGTTTGTTTGTTTGAGGGGGTTCCTTGGAACATTAAATGTTATTTAAATTCTGTAATTCTCAAAATGCTTTCTCTCTTGCTAACGCTTTGCTCCATTTTTGACTGAAGATTCAAATTAGTCTATGTAACATACCACCATCACCATGGTGACTAGCCCTTCAATTTGCTGACTGACACCTTCTCCAGGGAGGCACGGGAAGAGTGACAGTCACAATTGGAAACAGTATTTGAAGAAAGGACTGAGGGAAAACTTAAGATACAGCTACTAGTGTATTAGCTTTGAAGACTTATCACCAGGTTGTCTCTAATAATGTGTGGGATGGAGAATTTCTAACCGAAGACTGCATAAGCACGTTTCTCTCCAGATCTAAAGAAAAGCTGCAGTTCCTACCCAAAGACTGTTGTTACAGATTTGTTGCTGAGAAAGATATTTTCAAGTCTTTAAGTGCTGGGATAAATAAAGACATGCAATGGTCTTTCTTTTTTGTTTAGACCCTGGCTCTCATGCCTCTCCAAAAGATAATGGGGAACTAATGCTGTTGAACAAAGTTGATTTTCAGCAAAGGCCAGACAGGACTCATAGTAGTAATAGAACTTCTTAAATCACCTGCAGCAGAGACTAAAGAAACCTGCACACAGCCAAAGAACCAGAGTTTCTGATGTTTGGCTGGAACTGTGGTGTGTGAATCGGTTTCCATAGTGTGAGATTGTCTCTGTAGGTGATTTTACTCTTTAATGCTTATAATAAAAGTAACTCTCTCTTGCTCTCTGAAATAATGGATGCAGTCAATTATAGTTCTGTAATTGCTTCTTGAATTAGAGAAACTAGACCTTTTGGCTGGATGCTAGGAAAAACAGATAATGGCTGATTCTCCTAGCTCCCACAAGGCATGAAGGATAGGTTACATATTTAATGAGATTTTTTTTTTCCCCCTTGATAGTCTGTTCTGATGGGCAGATGTCCTGGAAAAAGACCCAGACAATTTAAACTGGAACTAAGAAGCCATTTAGAGACTGCTAAGCCCTGCTCATATTTTAAAAATTTATCATATGTATTCCTAGCACCCAAATCCTGTCTGACAAATAAATATATGCTCAATAAATCCTCACCATATCAAATTAAATTTACCATACTTTTATTGCACTATTTCCCTAATTCTACTTTTTTTTTCCAATTGGAAATAGATTATTAGTTCCAAAATGTTTATAGAGACAGTTAAATGTTGAATTTAACTGATATGCTTGAGAAAATAAAAACCTATTGCTTATAGGCAAATGTAGGAGATAAAGGGATTTCTCAGATATTCAAAGAAAGAAATATGTAATACTAACATATTTTTATTCCTAACATTTATTATAGCATCTGACATGTACTGGGTGGGATGACCAACTTGTCTTAGTCTCCATAAGCCTTTCTTTTTATTTGTTTGTTTGTTTGTTTATTTGACAGACAGAGATCAAAAGTAGGCAGAGAGGCAGGCAGAGGTGGAGGTGGGGAGGAGGTTTCCCGCTGAGCAGGGAGCCCAATGCAGGGCTCGATCCCAGGATCCCGAGATCATGACCTGAGCCAAAGGCAGAGGCTTAATCCACTGAGCCACCCAGGTGCCCAGGACTTTCTTAGTTTTAACAGAGATGGTCCCATATCTCAAGAACCTCCTCAGTCCTGGACAAACTGGCATGGTTGAGCATCCTATATCAGTGTGGTTATTGAATGAAGGAATAAATAAAAGAAGAATCAGGCTTATTAGTCTCTGAACCTATGCACCAGATTTCACATACCTGCATTCTCTCCCTGTATTTATCACATAGGAAGTCAAATCTGAATTGTAAGTCCCACTCCAGGTGATCATTTTTAACCTATGAGCAGACCTAAGGGGGAGTCAGAGGTTGATGGGTGAAAGTGAGAGCCAAGGAAGCTCATTAGGACAATTTAATGTTAATGGCATTAAGCTAAGACAACCTGACATACCGAGCTCACTACATCACCAGTGAGGCTGGAAATCCTTTGCAAAGGCTTTTACAAGGCAGAAAATACTGATAAATTTTGTGTTCCGGATGCTTTATGCCTACATCTTCATGCTCCCTATTCCCCTTCTCTCTGATATATTCTATCTTTACATATGTGAATTTATTAAATTTGGGCCTGTCTTAATATGGAAGCTACATATTATCTTCAGGAAATTTGCATATCTGTTGCTTTCTAAATCTTCCTTCTGATTCACTCATTCCTTTATTTATTCATTCAGCAAATAAGAGTAGAGTTTCTTCCTTGTACAAAGCATCGTCTTGGTGCTGGGATATCACAGTGAATAAAATAGACAACTATATCTATTCTGATAGATCTTTCTAATGTGGAAAAACAGATAACAAAATAAAACTATGTAGTAGGTTAGGTGGTAAGTGCAAATAAATCAAGAAAATTATTGGGGTGTTGGGGAGAAGAGGTCAAGGGTAAGCAGTGATATTTTATTTATTTAGTTATTCATTCATTCATTCATTTATTTATGTTATTTATTTATTTGAGAGTAAGAGGAGAGAGAGAGAGAGAGAGAGACTACGACTGGGGGGGGGGTGTTTCATGGGCAGATGGAGAGGGAGAAGCCGGCTCCTCAGGACCCTGTAGGGAAAGCAGCCACTTAACTGACTCAGCCACCCAGATGCCCCAATGATGTCATTTTAAGTAGGGTCATTAGGGAAGCCTATATTGAGAAGAGGGCATGGAATCAAGATCTAAAGAAAGTGAGGAAGGCTGACAGCAAACTCAATGATGGAGAGTGCTCCAGGTAAGGGAACAGAAAGGGCTGTACTCCTGAAAAAGGACCTGGCCTTTTGAATACTCACGAAAGGCCAGTGTGGCCAGAAGAGAGTGAGCAAAGAGATGAGTAACAGAAGATGAGATGGGATTTGGCGATGGGGGCATAAGTAGAGTTTGAAAACTGCAAGATTCTACTGGGCCATTTAAGTCATTCTGAAGACACTGAGTTCTCTGAATAACTCAGGAGCCTTTGAGGGAGTTCAAGACGAAGATCACTTGATCTAATGCACATTTTAACAGCGTCACTCTGGTTGCTGTGTTGACAACAGCCTGAAGAGACACTAGGCAGAAATAGGAAGACCAGTCAAGAGGCTAGTGCAACAAACTCACCAAAAGAAATTCACTCCTTGAAAATGAATGGAGACCACAGAGGTGAGGACAGATTTCGATGGTAATGCTCTTAGAATTTGTTGGAGGACTGGAAGTAAAATATAAATAATAGGAAGAGGAAGTGATGATTACAAGGTCCTTGGCCTCACAACTGGAAAAAGTAGACAATGTACTAGTCATATGAACCCTAAGTACAACCATGTCCCCATAATAGTGATTTCTACAGTCTGAGTCATTACCTTTTACTTCCATATTGTAATGTTCAGTGGCCCATGTGATTTTTTTCTTATTCTTAAATTCTTGGTGTAGAGGGGTCATATAGTATCCACCAACTTACAGAAGTGACCATATATAGTTAAGGTTAATTTCTGGGAAAAAAATCCACAAAGCTACAGGGTTATCAAATAATAGGAAACTTGCTGACTACTGACTTCAGTTACATCTTTTCCCCTGTAATATTAGACATCTATTACTCTTAATACAGAATAAAATATTTTCCTACATTCATCAATCAGTCATTTCACATTGGCTTTTTAAATTTTATGTTTCTAAACACATCCTCAGGATTGTCTTTGTGATTTGTTGTGTGTGTGTGTGGAACTTGGCTTGCAAAAATAGTGTTTGTTGAGAAAATTGACAAACAAAAACAAAAACTTAGAAAAGTTTCAAAAGCTTAGAAAATTTTCTCATTACCCATACATTTGACAACATAATTACCTCTATGGAGAGTTCAGATGTGTATTTTTATTTCTCCCTCATTATTATCAACATAAAATAGCATATTGGATAAGTGTCACGACAAATGGCACATTGAAGACTTACTAACAATTAGAAAGATAATTAATTGACTAACGCACTATAGAGCTTTTTGTAATAATATAGTTTACTTCTGAGGGTGATCATACATCCTGTTTGGGTTTTACATCTTAAAAACTCTACATCTCACTTTTATGTAAGATTGTTGACCTTGGTGAAGCTGTCCAGGGAGTCAAAACCTACACAATAAGGCTGAGTCTTTTTTTGTCTTGAAAAATGAAAAAAGAATCTCTATTACACTTCTTGTAAAGTGAAGTCATTGCCTGCAATGGAAGATAATCATAAATTCTAACTCTTCAGAAAAAGAAGTAGAATGATGTATTTTTAAAGGTGTGAAAGCATATATTGCAGCACGAGAGAAATCAAACCATAAACAGATTCTATCTTTCTTAAAATAGTGGCCTAATATTTCATAGGATGGAATTTAAAGTAGCAATAAAATAAAACATGAAAGACCTATAAACTATGAAACACAGAACATAGAATTGTGAACCCCACTCACATAACTTATGGAAGGAAACTTATAATTCATCTCTCACACATAAATTCATTTGTTGGGTAAATATACATAGTTAATTTCCCCTACTTAACATGTTTGCTGCAGGTATCTAAAAATTATCATTAGCCCATTTGGGATGCTCTAACACAATACCATACACCAAACGGCTTACAAACAACATAAATTTATTTCTCAGTTTGGAGGCTTGAACATCTAAGATTGGTGTCTTGTGAAGGTCTGCTTCCTGACTCATAGATGGCATCTTTATATTACATCCTCATATGATGAAAAGGACAAGGAAGTTCTTTGGGTGTTATTATTACTATTTTTTTAATGAGTGCTAAATTCATTAATGAAGACTCCATCGTCCTGTCCCAATCACCTCACCAAAGCCTCACCTCCTAAAATCATCTCACTGGGAGTTAGGATCCCAATGTATGAGTGTTTGGAGGACACAGATATTCAGTCCATAACATCTACTTTCATGCAATGTCCAGAAGAAATTAGGACCAGTCATTAAATTTGAAGTTTTAAGCAGTCCCAAGAGAAAAAGACTTTACCGCTGTCTCTAGTTTATCTTTCTTGCTGAGAATAAGCAATCCTGATACAAGTTTTGTTTACATGCGAGAGGAGATTTTAGTATTTCAGCATATACCTAGGGGTAGGAAATAATGGAGAATACCAACAAGGATATAATTTTTCTTTGTGAAATGATCATTTTGACTCTTGACCTTCAAGAAAAATCTAAATCCTCGTTAATTTGTATCCACCCCCAGGAAAGTTTTTTCTCACAGTTTAATGCTTTATGTATTGGCCTTCAAAGTACTAAAACTGAGGGGAATTTGTGGATATTTCATATTTCTACTGTACATAGACTCAGAAGTTGACATCATGTAGACTGTTCAAGATACTGGGACACACGCAAAAAGGAGGAGAATTTTTCTCCAGGTTATCCAGTTACTTGGTCAGTGCAATTATCCATGCCTGAAGCAGCAATGTTTCTAGAATTTTATAAGGTTTGAAGAAATTCAATTGATAACTATCTACTTCCATGGAGTGCCAACGTCAGATTATTTAACACTTTACATTTAAGGCACCAAAATGGAAATACAGTTTGAAAAAATTCATCCAGGTTACTCCAAGCTTGCTATCCTGCTCTGAAATGAGGCCCCTGAATTTACCTTCTGGTCCCTAATTTGGTTCTATCTCTGGACCTCAGATTTTTTTACTCTCTCCACTACCTTCTCACATTCATACTGATCTTTCACCTTCTTTCCATGAAATCCTTGAGCTAAGGTATTTCTTTCAGACTATCTCATGCTCTTACTAAACTGTATATTCCTAAATACTAACCTAAGTTGTCCCTGGTCACAATTAGTAATATAAAATAATAAATAAACAAATAAAAAATATGTTACAAAAATTATTGCATATTACAATCTAAGACTTGAAAATAGAAATTATAAATCTGGTTATGGGATATAAATCTAACCAAAGTACAAATCAAAGCAGATTGTTTTGGAAGACCACCATTAGGAAAATCCTTTCAAAAGAGGTCATCAATTTTCTCTCTGTTAGGAACATTTTACAGGGGAAAATAAGTTTGGTTGTGTGTCCTGAAGGCTAGATTCCTCATTCAGACCTTTGCTGGCTTCTGTTTCCAGTTCATCTTGGCATATCACAATGTGAATGGGCAAAATAATGATGACAGATGGGCAGGCGAACAATCACGCCAAGATTCCAACCTGCATGCTGTATTTCAATAGCTCATGAGAAATTTTTGTTCAAGAACATGAATGTGACAATGTTGGACAATAGCCTGTATGTTTAAGTTGACCTATCTCAGTGAACTTAAAAAAGATATTAAATTGCAAATTCTGGACATGCATATCTCATAAATCTAAGTTTGTCAAAATACTAGCCTCAGGATAATCTCAAATAACTGAAGGGGAGACATTAAATGATGCCATGATTGCAGACGCTTATTAACTTCCTCTCAATGGAGGTTTGCAAGTTGCTTTTTTTTTTTTTTTTTTAAAGATTTTATTTATTTATTTGACAGAGAGAGATCACAAGCAGGCAGAGAGGCAGGCAGAGAGAGAGAGAGGAGGAAGCAGACTCCCTGCCGAGCGGAGAGCCCGACGCGGGACTCGATCCCAGGACCCCGAGATCACGACCCAAGCCGAAAGCAGCGGCTTAACCCACTGAGCCACCCAGGCGCCCTGCAAGTTGCACCTTAATGAGTCTAGAGTCCAGACTTATGTTTGGTCAAGTAGATCAAAAAGAAGTAAACCTAAAGCTGAATCTCACTGTGAGAAACAATAAAGGAGACCTTATTTTATTTTATTTTTCCCTCTGGGATATCTGTCAAAAGTTGAAAGAAATTGTTATAATACACACACCCATGGATCGTGACTGGAGGTTTTCATATCACTCAAATAAACATGCAATTATGGAAGTTGTAATTTCTCATTTTTTAAGTGAACCTGGTGTTCCAATATAATTAGTTTAACAGACAAAATCTCAATAATCAGAAAATGGGACATAAATGAAGATAGCTGAAAAAACATTGCTCTGGTAAAAAGAATCAATCTAAAGAAGCCTAAAAAATTAACTTGTAAAAATGTGTGCCATGACAACGGATAAGTTAGCTGTAGGTAAAATGATCATTGTTTTGCTGAAGATCGAGTATTATAACATTTGCTGTTCTTTTAACCATAAATGAATTTTTCTGCCTGCCTGATTTTGTAATCAGAATCTGCCAGAGTGCTATTTACATGGACCATCATTTGCAAAAGCAGAAACACATTCAGGGCATCAAAGTTGATAATACACAAAGCAAAGGCACTTGCTGCTTTCTGGAAACTTTGTTATTTAAGTGAAATACTGACGAAGATGAATTGTGCTCCTCAAAAGTTAGGTTAGTCCATGCACAATTGGGCAACTTTCAATTATAGAATTCTTGAAGCCTCCCTTGAATAGGTCTAGTTATTAACATTGGCCTCACACTGAGATAAAGCTACATTTTTAATCTTAAATTACTCATGGTGTATAAAGCCCCACTGCTGTTAGAGATTTTCTAGTTACTGTTGCTCAGCCTCACTTTGTCAGCGCCATGAGTAATCTCATCTTTGTGAATGCTCAGTTTATGGCTTTAGGAGACTACAGAAGAAATGCTGGCTATTTACATGGGTAGCGCATATTTAATTTAGTCTCCATCATTATCATACCCGTACTTCCAAAATGCAAACTCCTTTTACTAGAATAAAGCATGTCATTATTATTTTGTGCAAAAAAAAAAAAAAACACCCTCATTTCTTCCTAGGAGA
Source organism: Neogale vison (assembly GCF_020171115.1). NCBI lineage: Eukaryota > Metazoa > Chordata > Mammalia > Carnivora > Mustelidae > Neogale > Neogale vison. The sequence goes on from NC_058100.1 coordinate 15,934,488, forward strand.
AGGGGGAAAAAAGAAGAAAAAGGTCTGAATAATCTTAATGGAGATTTAGGGAAGCAATTGAAAGTAGAAGAACTAGTTTTGAACTGCTTCTCTGACTCAAAAACTGATCATCTATCACTTCAATAACGAGAATTCATTAGGGTTACTCTGAGCTAAAATGTGATGTAAAACGACTATTGCTCAAATGGGTAATATCTATTCTTTGTTTTCATTTGTTCAAAAATAAAGGGAAGTAGATAATTTGGCTGTCATGTGGAGTAAAGCTCTAGCAAAATTAAACAAGATAAACGTGCTTTTAGATTTTGCTGGTTTCTTGGTTCTAATCACAAGAAAATGTTCTGTTGAAGCTTTAGAAATAAAAGTATTTTTAAATATGAAGGACTTGAAGAGTGGTTACTATAAGCCTGGATCTCCAAGATGAACACTAGGTTGAACATTAGAAGGATAACAAGATCTAGTGTTGTTGTTGTTCTTCTTAGACTTCTTCTTAGACTTGTTGTTCATCTTTCTTCTTCAAAGAAAAGATGAAATAAGGGAAAAACACTTCAAGTGGGAATGTATATACATACTACAAGGGTCTACACTACCACAAAATTGACCTAAGTCTTTTACATTGAAGGAAGATTGAAAAGGTAATTTATTTTTTTTTTTAAGAAATTGAACACAGTTTGAAAATCAGGAATCACTGATTATTGCTGAATTCAGAAGAGTAGAAACTGGGGAAAGGGAACTTTCCTATTAACGCTCCCACACTTTATGAGGGGGAGTATGTGCTGATACTAGATTATTGATCCTAGCTCTTTGGTATTTAATTTTATATTCTTTCGAACTCCCATGTGCAAATTTCTTGAGAGTACAAAAAGATATGGAAGACTTTAGATAACTTTTATATCAATAGACCAATGTAAATAGTAAACAAATTGGAAAGACTATTATGCTAAAGAAACTAAGGATAATTAGTGACCATTTTATCCCAAGAAGTTGTAGTTACATTTTTTTGAAGAAAGGAACATTATTAGGATGTGCTTGCTTCGTGAAAATCTCTCTTAAGACCACACTTTTGCTCTGATTCTAATACTTAAAAAGCTTCTTATTTTCACTTATTTTCTTCAGGTAGCTTTATATTAGGAAATAAAGCAGCATAGGATAAATGACCATTTCGTGGAGTCCAGTATATATTTCATTATAAATTTAAAAACTTGTCATTTTTGATATATAAATAAATCTTTGTGGAATTTGGGAGAAGCATAGCTTGAGTCACTCAGGCCGCAAACATAACAGACAAAGAAGAACTTAGACTAAATGAATGTACCAGAGTTTGAACGGTGCATAAAAATACATTTAACATTAATAGCATTACATGATTTGGAACTAAAGATATGTTGTAGAATACGTTTGATAGATGCAAAGGTTGTTAAAATATCAGCATGTAGAACTAAACACTCACCACAACATGGAGCACAAATAAATTTATTATTGCTCTTTGTTTTTTCAGCTAAGGCATTTTTATAAAATTTGGCTTAACACAATATTACAGATCATCGTATAGGTGAGAATAATTAAATCATTTTCTCAGATAAGATCCAAGGCTACTGAAATTTTTATGCTGTGTTTATTTAAAAAAAATAAGAATAGTCATGCACTGTTGGTAGGAATGCAAACTGGTGCAGCCATTCTGGAAAACAGTATGGAGATTCCTCAAAAAGTTAAAAATAGAACCACCCAATGACCCAGCAATTGCAGTACTGGGTATTTCCCCAAGGAATACAGAAACACAAATTCAGGGGGGTACACGTACCCCCATGTTTGTAGTGGCATTATTTACAAAATCAAGACAAGGAAAAAGCCAGTGTATCCATTGATTGATGAATGGATACAGATTCATCAAAAGATATCATGTTATATATGTAACAGAATATTAGTCAGTCATAAAAAAGAATGGAATCTTGCCTTTTGCAATGGAATGGTTGGAGCTTGAGAGTATAACACTAAGTGAAATAAGTCAGTCAGAGAAAGAACACATACCATTGGATTTCACTCATATATGGAATTTAAGAAACAAAACAAGTGAGCAAGGGGAAAAAGAGAGAGAGAAATCAAGAAATAGACTCTTTAAATTGTAGAAGACAAGCTGATGGTAATCAGAAGGGAGGGGTGTCGGAGGAACGGGTGAAATAGGTGATGGGGATTACGGAGTGCCCTTGTGGTGATGAGCACCAAGTGATGTATGGCAGTATTGAATCACTATGTCATACACCTGAAACCAATAGAACACTGTATGTTAATTAATTGGAATTAAAATAAAACCTTAAAAGCAAAAAAAAAAAAACACAAAGAAAGAAAGAAAAGAAAAAATAATACATAATGTCTATATTAGTCTATATTTATTGACCTATTTTGAAATTTACAGATTCTTTCCTTTCCTTTCATCTCCTTTCTGCTGTTAAATACAACCGGTGAATTCTTTATTTCAAGGATTGCAATTTTCAGTTCTGGAATTTCCATCTGATTCCTTTGTATACTTCTTATTTCTCTGCTGTGATTTCACATCTATTTATTCATTAGATCCATAATTCCATTTATATTGTGCAGCTTAGTAATTAAAAGCTGCTTCAATTGTTGTCTGCTAATTCCAACATCTGGGTCATCTTAATACCAGTTTCCATTTATTTCATTTTCTTTTGAGAATGAGTAACATTTTCCTGGATTATATAATAAACAGTGTTACTGTGATGTCGCAGAGGCCCAGAATGCTGTTGTAATCCTCTGAAGAATCTTGACTTTAGTTTTATTGAGCAGTTAATGTGGTTGGATTTAAACTGCAAACTCTGTCTTGGGAAGGAGGTCATATCAAAACTCAGGTCTTTTACCCTTAACTGGATGATTTAATTTTAGATCATGCATAGTCTCATAGCCAAATATTTTGGCAAATTTTATATACAAAATGTGGGACTTTCCCCTCTTACCTTCTGTTTTCTAGGATTCCCACACCCTCCTTTCCAAAAACTGTGGTTGGCATGAACTCTGTTCTCTGGTTCTTAAGGGCAGAAAGACTGAGGATTTACTATCAAATTTAGGTGCTTTGCATGATGCCACTGGCACCTCTCCCTCAGACTATCATTCTCACTTTCATAAACTAAAATCTTTATTGACGATTCCACATAGAACCTACAAATCACAACTAAGGAGTTAGTTTTAAATATTGACTTTGTAGGAACCATGTTATTTTTAGAGTGACAGTAGTTAATATAAAAATGCAACTACAACTCTTATGGTTAGTTCTCTAAACTCATAAAAATTCTTTAAAAAGTTGGTTTTATGTATATGGTTAATTGAAAGGAAATAACCAATGGAACCAATTGCTAATGGTGAAATCTTGGCCAGTGATCTATCCTGAGCAGCTGTATTTCAAAAGATGAGTAAGGCAGAAGAAGACAGGGATGGAGAAACACAAGGACATTTCTTCTCTCAGTTCTGAAAGCAGTTTGAATTTAAATATGATACTTCTTCCTGAAATATAGCTATATGCCATCATCATACTTGAAAAATCTTAGCAACATCACTGAACTTGGTTTGAATTCTAGGTGTTGAGCACCTTGGGGAACCTCTCTGACCCTCAGTTGTCTCAGAGGCAAAGAGGAGTCCTAACCCATACCAGGCAGCATTTTTAAATAATTGGAGATAACACACAGTGATTATTATAATGCTTGGCATACAGCAGCTACTCTATTTCCTTATTTGTATACATATCACACTGCTTCCTCTGGATAGGGATTAATTATAATGAATAATTTAGGTAGTCAATAATTATTTACTAAGTAAATGAATAAAAGGAATTCAGATATTATTTTATGCTCCATATCCCATGTCTTTAGACATGGAAAAATATTTACTAAAAGAGCATTTCTTGGTCATAAATCATAATTTTAGGTGTATGTCCAAAGTTTATGTTCTTAGTAGTTTTCTTTTAGTATCATATTGTAGCTCTACTTATTCTGCTTTTCCTTTAAATTCCATGATCAATGTGGAGTGAAAATGTGTGGTATATGTGGCAAGACATATCCTGTCTCATCAGTCAACATTATTTTAGACGGAGTACTTGCTTCTCCCTGGGTGACATATAAGCCAATTATCCAGAGGAATCCAATTCAGTTCCAGCTGCTTCCAGTTCTTATTTATAGGTCTGATTATCTGACAGACCATTCCTAAATATGGAGCTAGTAGTCTAGAAATGTCATTCTTACCTCTACAAGACAAACAATTTTGATAAACACTGCATCTAAACTTCAGAAGTAACCCAAAGGAACACAAATGGCCTCAATATTTTTTAAAAATTATACTTTTCCGATCCAAATACTTTTGAAATATAAACACTCACAGGAGAATAGTAGTAATTGAAGCCAGTTTATGGGCCTAAAATTGTACATTGGGTTCGTCTTTGAAAATGCTCACATCCGTAGTAATAAGTATTTGCACTCAGAATAGATCTTTCATCTTAGGTTGTCAAACGACAATCATCAGTCTGAATGGTGAGGGAGATAAGTATTGTATTCACTTCTTAAGTGTTTATCCTAAAGCCACTACAAATGCCAAGACAACCAATTGAAAAGATAAGAGGATTCTGTTAAAATGGATGCCTGTTTGCCCCACAGCAAATTTAGACAATTTTACTTCCCTGTTCCAGTCGCCTAGATTTGACTGAACTGACTTTAGATTTGAGGTTTAGATTTTAATCTGTGACCATATACCCATGACAATGTGGTTCTGAGAACCGTGCTAACCTTTCTTAAAGCCAACGGCTGCATGACAAAAGTCCGCGTAGAGATGGGGCAAATAGGCCATTTTGGCCACTCTGCCGTATGTGAGTACAAAACTGGTAATTTGGCTCTATATACAATCAGAAGATCCTTAGAATGTTTGCACTATTGTTTATATAGACACAGTTTTGATATTTAAATGGTTGTAGGATGTTATAGTGTATCATTTCAATATGTTAATAGTGAGGAAGTATTGTCTCAAACCCACCAGATCTGCTTAGACACCCACTTATGACATTGACTTATTCTCATGATTTGAGCAGGTAACAGTATCTCTGGGCTTAATTTTATCTCAGAGATAAAAAAAATAATTCCAACCTTTGAAGTTATTTTGAAAATTAATTGAAATATAGATGAAAAGCTGAACACAATCTATGGAATATATTAGGGTGTCAGTTAATATTAAACAATGATGATCTGCCCATAATCCTGCTGCCTTTATGTTAGAAGGAACATAAACGGAGTGTAAAAATTTACACTGAACTGTTAATGATTCATTTCCATGGACATTTGCTCTTAAAAAATGAAATGTTTAATCTAATGAAGTTACTGATATATTAAGTATTTTTAAGGACATTTAGAAGGAATGTTTTAATGGCCAAACAAAACTTAAGTAATGCTATGTAGTTCCAACTACTTTCAATATAGATAAATTATAAGCTACCAGTATACATACATATAGTGGTAAATCTGGCTCAGGCTAGAGTTTCTCTCTTTCTCTCTCAGAAACAAATATAAAATACTCTGTTGGAAAGTATTTTAAAATTAAATGTGTAGATACATTAAATTCATGTGTATGGAAACCCTAGTTAATAAACCCTCTCCATATATCCACATCCTCAAAAACATAAAACTGTAAAGCAAAATTGTGTAGTATGTTCTTTACCAAAATCTTAAAAGATGCCTTTACCCTGCATTCAGTCAGGTTGATGTAAATTTCAATAACAGAACTAAAATATAGCATGGTAACATTTCCAAGAGGCTGGAAGGATGTAGAAACAAAGGAAAATTGGGATATATATATATATATATATATACTACCGAGGTTGATCAAAAATCTGTTTGTTAATAATCCATAGTGAATGGATATATATCACTAAAATAGAAAGGATGAACAATCATGTTCCCACTGCCATCATTCCTTCTTCCTTTCTTTCCTTCCTTCCTCCTCCCTTTTCCTTCTCTTCCTTCTCTGTCCCTTCCTTCTTTTCTGTCTTTTTTTCCTCCCCCCCTTATTTCCTTATTGTTGATGTTTATTTTTTGATAGGTATTACACTGTAAACATGTAATTTACAAAGTAATAGTAGCCAAAAAACAGTGATGCTCTCAACATCTTTCCTACCTGGGTTAAGACATCATCATTGCAGTATCTCAGGAGCACTCATGTGTCCTTGTCCAGAATATTCCTGTCTTTCTCCTTCTTTCCTTGGTAGTGTTTCTACCTACGTACATATCCTTAAATAATACAGTGTTTAATTTAGAAAAACCTGTAGCAAAGACAAACCTGATGGGAAAAGGGTATGATACCATCCCCATTGTTAGAAGTAGAATCCAAGAGAAGGTAAGCTGAACAGAGCCTCTAGATCATAGTTGGACTTTAACTGCTCCAAGAGTTTAACAAAACTCAATTCTCAGTCAGTGGGGAAGTCGGTGGTAAGGACATGAAACAGTTCTACGAAACAAGACCGGGCAAAATTGGGTCATCAAACAGACCTAGACTGTGGCTGGAAGTCCAGAAGTGGTATGGAGTCTCCTGCTTCTAAGTAAGATCCATGGCCAAACTCCTGCTCTCACATAAAGATCAAAACGACTGCTTGCTTTGAGGGAGAAATGAGAGAATGAGAGTCATCAGCTGATCCAGAAAGCAGAGCATTTAAAAAAAAAAAAAAAAAAAAAAGAAGGACTTCAACACAAAGTCAAATTAATGCAGGTGTAGACATGAATCTGAGTAAAGTTTTCTGAGGCAAAAGAGATGGTACACACAGTGGCAGTGGGGATTTGGGTGATCAGAACCCTCCTTAGATCTGGTCTTGAGGCACAGTGTTCTAATCTGGACCCATCATCTTATCTCTCCTGGATGTGTGACTGCCAGTTTGGGGCTCTCCCTTCTCCATCCTCTTGGGAAATACATCGCTACATCCTTGTTTGTTAACTTTCTCTCTGTAGCTCACGTCTTCCTCTGTCTCGGTTTGTGTTCTAGTTCTGGTGTAATGCATCCTCAGTGGCTTTTTAAGAAAAGGTACATGGGAGATGAAGTTTTCAGGACTCTGCATGTTTAAAAGTGTTATTTGACTATTACCTTTTGGGAATAGAATTTTCTTCATAATTTGAAGTTCCACTGTCTTTTTGATTCTGAGGATGCCATTCAAGTCATTCTGATTTTTGATACTGTGTATATGATCTGTGTGGTTTCTTTCTCCCTCTCTACAACTTGTAGACTCTCTTTTTACTGCCACTGTTTAGAAAACTCACAGTATATAGGTCCGTTTCCATCTATTGTGCTAGGGATTCAGTCTGACAACTGACATTCCATCAGTTCTGCACAAGTTTCTCTGACAAAGTCATCTGTTTGGTTTTTTCTTTCTGTCTTTCTAGAACTTTTCACAGTGCTCCACTTGTTCTCTCTTTTTCTTCTACCTCTCTGATTTTTTTTTTTTTTTTTTTTTTTTGCTTTTCTTTCTGGGAGATTTTCTCTGTTGTAACTTCCTAATCTCCTAGCAGAATTTTAAATTCCACTATGATGTTTTTAAATGAAAAAGGTTTTTCTTATTTTCTTAATGTTTCTTTATACAATTCAGTCCTGTATCATGCACTAAGTATCATCTCTTAGCTCACTGGTAGAGTGCTAGTAATACAATTCTTCCTTCTGAAGAGAATTTTTTTTTCTCTAAGATGCATTATGGTTTTTGTTTGTTTGTTTGGAATAATTTACATGTTACAGATTTTCTTAAGGTATTGTAAGGGCCTATTTAGCCAAAGCAGCTCCATCCTGTTAAATAGTGATTTTGTTGTTTATGCAGTAAAACTTAAACTGTCCCTACCCCCCTTCCCCCCAGGGGACTTACTTAAAAACAAGTCCCGGAAACCAGTCCCAGGTAACAAAGCCTGGGTGGGTCAGGCCAGGTGGAGGTATCCAATCAGTGGGGGCACATACTGTCTCCCTAGCTACCAAGGAGTATGGGCCCCGCCTTTTGGGTGCCAATTCTGACCAGGGTGATAGGCTAGTTCAAATGTCTACTATAGGGTAAATTGTAATTCAATTGGTCACTTATGTGTGACCTAGCAGGACTGTGCAGCTTTCTTTTTGTGTTACAATCTCATTGGTCACCTGTGTGTGGCCAGGCCCAACCACATGGCCTTTGCCCTTAAAAGCTAGTCTGTAAGGCAGAGAGAGGTCCCCTCTTTGCAAGAGACGTCCTGGCTGGTCAGTCTGGTTCTCGATGCTTGGCACAAAATAAAGCTTTGCTTGACCTTCTCTTTGTATCAGTCTCATTCCTTTGACCATGGACCCAACAGTATTTGATCCTACTTTGTTGTCTTTTCCTGTTTAAGAGGGTGCAAGAAACTGACAGGATCTGCCAGGTGATATATATGCCTATGTGTGGTGGGGGCTGTTTGCAACGTGATCTTATAGACTGTTCTGAATAGGGTTTTTAAATTTTTTTTTAAAGAGGTAATAACCAATGTCAATAAAATCAATTTAATCTTGGCCTGGTTATGTTTCCTAAGAAAATATTTTTCCACGTATGCCTGGATGATTCTGCATACAGGATTCCGACCACCTAATGGGAGCATGAGGCTGGAGCTCTTGGCATTCAGTATTCCATATGATCACTAACTTCCCTTCTTCCTCCAGTACTGCTGCCCTGTGTCTGTATGAGAGTCCCTGACTCAGAGCACTCTGCTTTAGCCTCTACATTAGCCTTGGGCTGGTGTAATTTGTGGCCCATTCTCTTTCTTGGGAGGATCAAAACCCAGCTCCTCATCCTTCTTGCTACCCTTGTTGGCTTTGGCTTGTTCTGTGGACCCTCTGAGGTTGGGTTGTGATCTTGGATGGGAAATATTTTACCTTCATGGTGGTGACCTTGCTGGAGTCAGCTGCCTGGCCAACACCTCAACTCATTCCATATCCTTCCTTTTGATGTCTATGACCCGCTCCCCTCCCCCAAGTGCCATCCCTATCAGGGAACGAAATCATCTCCAGAGAACAAACTAAACTCAGGCTTCCTTTGGCTACCATGCTGTCTTGTCAAGATTACTCTGAAGTGGCAGCCTGCAGATTCAGGTTGGGGTGGGAACAGCCTCTGAAGCAATTCCACCAGAGTCATCAGTGGAAAGTTACTTATTTAAGACACCTTCCTGCTCCAAGAGTCAGGCCCGGAATATGGAGAACTACAGACAATAAGATATTTGACAAACACTAACAAGGCATTTACTGTGTACCAAGCATGGTTTTAAGTGCTTTAGCTTGTAATCTTGACAGCCACCTTATGAGAAAATGACTTTAAAAGGTAGTTATATCATCATCATTGGATAAGGCTGATAAGGAGGAAAAAAAGTGTCAGAATAATTTGCCTAAGGTTATGGACTGAAGTATCGGGACTTGGATTTGATGCTCATTGAAGCCACTCAGTGCTGCTGCCCCCAGTAGATTCCTCTTTATTTCCGTTCCTCCTTCCTCTTCCTGCCAAGACACCCATCAACCTGCCTTACAGAAGGGATCTCACCCTCCAGGACAAGCGTTTGTTTTCCAAAACAAGAGCTAATGCACCAAGAAATCCTTTCTCCTACAAAAGCCAGTCTTATGAAACATCATGCTAAAGAAATCCAGAAATAACATCTTTCCTGCTACCCTAAAGCTACCCCAAATCTGACCCAAGTCTTGTTTTTTAGTAAGACTTGCCCTTGTCTTCCCTTAGAGAAAGCCTTGGGAAAGGAGGACTTTAAAAGAGATAAAGCACAGCAGTTACACATCTGCAAATCATTATTCCTGTTATATTAGAGAGATTGCAAAATGACCTCGGATGGCACAGCATCACAAACACCGGAAGAAGCTGTTTAAGATGGAGAGAGTGATTAAGTTTTAAGTAGACGTTAGGGAAGAAGCATACTGATGTAATTTATCCCTTATACGGGGTAAGAGGTGACTTCTGAGGAGAAGCACTTCGCCCAGGACTGAGAACAAAGGCTCCGATGGGATGAGTTAGTAAGGGAGAGAGAAGGCAGGCGTGCCTGGCACATTCCAGATGTTCAGCACTGAAAGGGAAGAAAAACTCACACTTAGAAAATCAGGTGCTCAACACTGGCTCTATACATTCAGTGTGTATTTCTGACAAAGATTTTCTTTTTTTTTTAATCTGAGAAGCACAATTACTGAGAAAAATAAAATAAAGTCTGCTCGCAAATGCTCGGCAGCTGCAAACCTACTTGTTCCACTTCCATGGTTCTGTAATTATTTCCCTCAAGCTTTCTTTACATTCTTTTCTCTTTTAAACACTGGGGAGTTGAAAAGGGACATGTTGATTTAACTGGCCACCTCAAGAATGGAAGGAGGGAAAGGTCAGAAATTTCTATCGGCTTTGCAAAGCAATGTTAGTTTGCCCAGATTTTCCTTGCCGCTTAATGAAGTACCAATTTAGACGGCTAACGAGAACATTTATAATTTGTGCTTGACATTACTGCGTGCAGCTTGACTATTTAATTATCAAATTAATTTTATGGTTATAACCATAGTATTGCGCAATGTTTATGATGTAAACATTTGGGGACTTTTAAACATAAAAATACTTAATATCCCTAAACTGTCCCAGTGCGTAAGCAGCTATCAAATTTAAAAGGTCTAAGAAACGTGCGAACAGCTCTAAAATAAATATATACCCTGGATATGGCACTACAATTTGTACAGCACAATTGCTTTTCTAATATCATTTGCCCTTGGATCTCAGTTGTGCTTCACATGTTTGATGTACTTGAAAAATCAGTATTGTCTCCGCAACAGCTGGCCCAGCCATGAGGTGATAATAGTAGCATTTCATGACAATTACGGTGAGGACAGCTTTAATGAAGGGCTGTCGCCTGAAGTTAGTAAATCCCCCAAAGTCTTGTTAACAGCCAGAATTTACCATGCTATTATTAAAGAAACAAACGAAAAACACACACATGAGAAGACCAGAAAGTAAACCAAAGCACAAATCTACTTTGCTGAGTATTCAGCGGACAAATCTATGTAATTATGCCAAGGAAATGATGGAGCTGATGTTTATCTCTTGATAAAAGAGCAGCTTTCCATTATTTGTTGGTGGAAAGGCAATGGTTCCAAGTACCACTCAGTTGGCTTACCCACTGGAATAAAAGTCAGAGTGGAAGTAACTGAGGACGATATGCCATTCAGGGTATCCTATGTCTTCATAAACCATATACATTTTCTGGCGGAGATCCCAGGCCCAAGAAAGAAACCAGGTGCAAGGTGTGGGCTGCCCCTGTTACCAGGAGACTAGGCGCAGAATGCTTCGGAAACCCCACTGTGGCCCAACCCTGTACTTCTTTGGGTCATGAAATCCCCATTCTAGGGCCACACAGCAAGCTAGCAGCAGAGCTGGGCTTTTAAAATTGCTTTTATTGCCATTTAAAGTTTTGCTCCTTTATATTCTGTACTTGTTCCAATGGTAGTCACGAGCTACATAGTTATTTCAATTAAAATTACACAAAATGTAAAGTTTAGTTCCTCAGTTGCACTAGTTGCATTTCAAGAACTCAACAGCCACATGTGATTGGTGGCTACTGCACCGCACAGCACAGACACAGACCATTTTCAACATCTAGGAAACTTCTACGGGGTGATGTTGCTTCAAACACTAACAGAATGTACAATTTCTGATTAATACAGTAGCCTTATTTACAGAAACCTCTAACAATAAAGTTTTAGGGTTTCATGAAGCCTCTCTACAAAGAGCCCATATGAATATGGCAAAAAATAAAAACACTAAGAAAACGTAATTGGAAAAAGTGGATAAAATAACATTACTTGAATAAAAGTTGGAGTTCTACTGAAGTCACTCTTCAGGGAATTGAACTCTCAGATCTTTGAAACCACAAAGAAGAAAGCAAATCCAGCTTTACTACTTCCGTGTAACTTTCCCTCATTAAAAAAGAAAAAAAAAAAAATCCCTTTCCAAAAGTTTCTAAGCCTGGGTGTAAATGTTGAGTTACAGTGGGCAGTTTTGAACAAATCAAAATTAAAATTTCAAAAAGCCAAAAAATAAATCTAAATATTATCACATTTGGATTCTGTATTTGCCTGAGGTAATGTCAAAGAATCAAAGGTAAAATCATTTATAGCAGATGAGTGGGAAAGAAAGCCTTTGCTGACTTTTTATTACCTGTTTAGCTTTAGGGACTAGGGAGTAATAAAAACAGCAAATAGTACCTAGGTGGTCTGAATAAGTTAGTGATCCTTCCAGAGGTACAAACTCCCAATGAGTGATTAGTTTAAGCCCTAGCAAAACCTACCTCACCAAATGTGATTTATAGTAATTATCTCAGTTCTTCCCTCTAGGCTTTTCCAGATGATTTGTGATATAGTCCGACTGAATACTGTTTAAACACATACTGTATGGAATAATAGTATTTTACATTATAATTCACTAAAACCAACAAGTTACTTCCCTTTGAATATTACATAGTAGAGTTTTAAATAACACATATAGTGTCTGGTACAGTGTTGTGGATAATTTTTAGTTAATGAATAAATAGAAATTTTAGGAAGTGTGTTTTCCTGTAATAGGATTGACTTATAGGAGTAGTGCAAGCCAGAGGAGCATAGGTTGTGTGTAAAGAAATGTAAGGGTCAGAGAGGACATGGCAGTATTATTCTGAATATGGTCAGGCACATCTGTATCAGATGATCCCATAAACTCGTCACTGTCCTCCCGTGGGTCCTACAAGAGACTTGGATGTCTTCTGGGTGGGGGGTGGTTACCATAAAAGATAAGTGAAACTCAAAGGAAGCTATTTGGCTGAAACGTCAGTTGGATCTCTGTAGTACCAGGAGTCAATCATTAGTGCTAACACTATTAAATCAGCAGGTTGTATGACCCAGTAATCGCACTACTAAAGATACAAAGTAGTGATCTCTAGGGGCACGTGCACCCCAGTGTTTACACCAGCAATGTCCACAGTAGCCAAACTATGGAAAGAACCTAGATGTCCATCAATCCATCAATGGATGAATGGATAAAGAAGATGTGGTTTTCATACACACACACACACACACACGTACACTTACAAAGGAATACTATGCAACCATCAAAAATACAAATGGCAAAAATCTTTCCATTTGAAATGATGTGGATGGAACTAGAGGGTATTATGTTAGGGGAAATAAGTCAATCAGAGAAAGACTATCACATTATCTCTCTGATATGAGGAATTTGAGAGGCAGGGTGGGGGGTCGTGGAAGGGAGGGAAAATATGAAACAAGAGGGAATCAGGAGGGATAAAAACCATAAGAGACTCTTTTTTTTTTTTTTAAATTTTATTTATTTATTTTTTCCAATTTATTTATTTTCAGAAAAACAGTATTCATTATTTTTTTCACCACACCCAGTGCTCCAAGCAAGCTGTGCCCTCTATAATACCCACCACCTGGTACCCCAACCTCCCACCCCCCCGCCACTTCAAACCCCTCAGATTGTTTTTCAGAGTCCATAGTCTCTCATGGATCATCTCCCCTTCCAAGTTACCCAAAAGCACATACCCTCCCCAATGTCCATAACCCCACCCCCCTTCTCCCAACCCCCCTCCCCCCAGCAAACCATAAGTGACTCTTAATCTCACGAAACAAACCATAAGAGACTCTTAATCTCATGAAACAAACTGAGAGTTGCTGGCGGCTGGGAGGGTAGGGATAGGGTAGTTGGGTTATGATCATTGAGGAGGGTATGTGCTGTAGGGAGGGCTGTGAAGTGTGTAAGCCTGATGATTCACAAACCTGTACCCCTTGGGCAAATAATACATTATAATGTTAAAAAAAGCAGCAGGTTGTACAAGGATCTTTGGAGTTGGTACCTGTAGTCCTTGGATCCATCATTATCTGCAATGGCATGATACCAGGGCACCAGGAATCAACAGCCTTAGCTTGCATGTCTCACTGTGTCATCAGTGTCCACATCCTAGGCAAGCATCAGTATCTCAGCTACCAAGTAGAGCATGAACTTGAATAGGAGGCAGCTCCATGGCCCCATGGCATTTCAGCAGATACAGTAGCTAAAGGGGCTAGATTGCAGTGGGCTCTTTAAGAGCTCCTTGTATTGTTGGGGTGAAATCTGAAATTTTTTCCATGGAAAATTTCAAACAACAAATGCAAACACAGAACAAAATATAATGAACACCTATCTACCCATCTTCCCCTTCAAGAATTATTCATTCATGGCCATCCATGTTTCATTTTTTCCTTCATCTATTCTCCTCCACCTACTGGATTGTTTTAAAGTCAATTTTAGGGCATATCCAGGAAACAGCTTTTTCCTCTATCATGAACTGGTACATCAATAATGTTCTTTGATTGCTCTCATGACCATATTTATACATTAAGGACATCAGGAATTATGCAGGATAACAGAGAAGGCTGTGAAGTGGTTTCATAGAGGTAAAGGCAGGAACGATGGAAACAGGTTATGCCATGGTTGGCAGGAGGCTGAGGAAGAACCCTAGGGGCTTTCTGTCTCTGTTGAGTTATAGAGGACAAATTAGGGTCAGTCAACAGAAGAAGGGACGGGGACATTTCTAGAGAGAGGAAACACTAAATAATGAGTCGATGAGTCAAGCACTTTTATATAAGTGTTATTTTGTATACTGTCTTATATAGTAGGATTGTGAAGGTGGGGAAGCCCTCATTCCTCAAAGATTAGTAGAGTGACTATGTGTGAGGCACATGTGAGTAGGATTTGGTAGAAGATGGCACATTCAAGATTCTGTCAGCATTCAGAATTACGAGAGAGAAGGTTTTGATGTGGTGGTGGTGACAGGTTGAAAAGTAGTCATAGCACTGTGGGACAGGGTTCTGTAAGAAGCAGCAGTGAAGGAGAATGCAGCCGCATGTGATGACAATGGTTTGTTTTGTTTACAAAAGGAATTATCTAGAATTTGATGTTCCCAGACCATGAAATATTTCTAATATGAGCATGATCTTTGAAACATTTGAGTGGGTGCTTTTTATTATGATAACAGATGTTTATATGAATATAAACCATGATTCTTCCTTTAGAGGAAATACACTCATTATTATGAACTTGAAAGATTAGGTCAGAAAAGGTTTTCGAATGTCCCAGTTACACGAGCAGCTTCTGAATGTTTTAAAGTATTCTCCAAAGAATAATAAAAATAATTGTAAATCTTCTGTATCGGTTAGAGTCCAGTGTAAGAATACATAAACTACTCTAGATTTTTCAAGTGGAAAAGGATTTGTAAATGGAAGTGGTACTTACCCAAATAGATTAGGAGGTTTGGCATACAGAAGTGGGCAGGAAGGGAGGTGAGCACAAGTAGGTTTCTGTGTGATGTTGAAACGGCGGTCTCGAGCTCAGGAATTTGTTAGTGGTATCCGACATTACAGCTACTCCATAGTCCCAAATCCAGTGGAGTCAAGAGTTCAGCTGTCTATTGGACGTTTACCTCCACTAAAAGCCTGTGCTTCAACGGTTACAAGAGAAAAAAGATCCTCTTATCTATTCAAAACTCATTCCAGTCCATCTCCCTGGACAAAACTCAGTTATTTTCAGAATTCTTGCCCCAAATGAATTTGGAAATACATTCTCCAACTTTCCAGTCTTTGCAGTACAAAGAACAGAGACAAATAGAGATGAATTCTGATCACCGGTAGACAATCTCTAACATGCTGTTTAAAGGAATAACATGGAGGACATTGGGGGTTGAAGAGGAGAAGTGAGTTGGGGGAAATCAGAGGGGGAGATGAACCATGAGAGACTGTGGACTCTGAGAAACAAACTGAGGGTTCTGGAGGGGAGGGGATGGGGGGTTGGGTGAGCCTGGTGGTGGGTATTAAGGAGGGCACGTATTGCATGGAGCACTGGGTGAGGTGCATAAACAATGAATCTTGAAACACTGAAAAAAATAAAATTACAAAAAATAAAATAAAATAAATTAACAAATTGAATTATCCCACGAATGTAATATTGCCATACAATATTAATGCCAAAATGTGCAGTAGTGGGACGCCTGGGTGGCTCAGTTGGTTAAGCGGCTGCCTTCGGCTCAGGTCATGATCCCAGCGTCCTGGGATCGAGTCCCACATCGGGCTCCTTGCTCGGCGGGGAGCCTGCTTCTCCCTCTGTCTCTGCCTGCCATTCTGTCTGCCTGTGCTCGCTCTCTCTCTCCCTCTCTCTCTCTGACAAATAAATAAAATCTTTAAAAAAAAAATGTGCAGTAGTGAGGGGTCTATTTGTGGATCCTTAGTATAATTTTGAAGGCCAACTAGTTTTCCAAGGAGTCTTCTTGTTCCTTTTAGAGCAGTAGAAGGGCACTTAGAAACCTAGTTCTGAAACATGGGATCATTGCTGTTTAAATAACTTTGCTTCCATGCCCTTTTAGCAAATAGAGCTATATTGTTACTTTCATCATTATCATTGTCAGTAATGATACACTGGTATCTCCAATTGCATATACTGATTTGAATCTCCAATTCAAATTTGACAATATAGGTTTCTTCCTCACCTATCCCATTCCACATTTGTGTCTCTTTCCTTTCATAAGGAGAAAGCTGCCTTTAAAACATATATACATATACGTGTTTTCTTCTACTCTTCTCACATAATAATTTTAGATGTGTTACACAAATACCACTCCACCCCAAAACTACGAAGTCTAAGATGTTCCTTTTTTGGCAGTTCTGTTTATCCTTAAAATGCTTCAGAGTATTTGTTCATGAGTAACTTGATTTAAGGGTTTTGTTTTTTTAAATTTCTGTTCTTATTGTCTTATTTTGGCATACAATTAGTTTAATTTCTTTCTCTCTGCATTCAGTGTTCCATTTTTTCCTTTTTCCATGTATTTTTTTTAACTGTAGAACATGTATATGGTTTAATCTTTTTGAAAGGTATGAAAAAGTATGCTCAGAGAAGTGTCCCTTTCACCTCTGTTGTATTTGTCCTCATTGATGCATCTTTGTTCCCAGTTGCTGGGTTTTCCATACTGTGCAACCCTCTGCTCTGTCAGTCTCTGGTTGTTTTCCAGGTCCAGAGTTTGTTTTATGGGAAAAGATGTATTTATTTCCCAGCAAAATATTCATATCATTCTCCTTACGCATAGAGTGAGCAAGTATTTTAATACGAATTGCTAAGTGAATGCTCCCAGAACGGCCTCTGCTCTTGATAAAATAAACATCACATCCCAGGAGAGATTGATGAGGTGGTCCAGGACTGGTGTTTATAATCTCCTATCCATTAATCTCGCCATTTTGGCCTGTGCATAAACCATGAGTCTGGTGAGTGACTGTATCTTAAACTGACTTTATCAGGTGGTAATGCCAGTGTTTGCGGTTACAGATGTGCTATCTATACTGGAGCCAATCAGCATCAGTCCTGACATCTGATGTACTCTTCCCTGAATGCTTTGTCTTTTCCGTCATATCTCTCATGAAAGGAAAGCAAAAGCATTTTGCTTTCATATGGTAAGGGCATGTCTTCTTTTGTTGACTTGCGTCAAGTCTATGCCAATTATCTGGGTCTTTTCTTTTTATTATTATTATTATTATTTATTTATTTATTTGGAGAGAGAGATCACAAGTAGGCAGAGAGGCAGACAGAGAGAGAGAGGGGGAAGCAGGCCTCCCGCTGAGCATAGAGCCCGATGCGGGGCTCGATCCCAGGACCCTGAGACCATGACCCGAGCCAAAGGGAGAGGCTTAACCCACTGAGCCACCCAGGCGCCCCTCTGGCTCTTTTCTTACCAAGCTTAAGTGCTATATTAATCACTTGATATTCAACATTCAATGGGACACCACACTGGTTCACTGCATTTATGGGATTGTGACAACTAGAACTGATGAGCAGGTGGGTGCCAAGATCCTAGGATACTTTAGTAAGACATGTGTTGCAAGAGATTAAGATACAACCTTAGTGAAAATCCAGGGCCATGACACCATTGTGAAGTTTCTCAAGGTCCAAGGGTCTGTGGCATGTTGAGATGCCCTTCTGAAATGAAAGATCAGTTGGTGTTTTTAAATCATCTACCACAAAAAAAGAGCTATGAGAGTAAATGGGCATCACTGAATTTTAGACACAATACATATATCATTTGTTGTATGACTCGACCCTATTTTCTGGGCATTCCAAAGGCTGGGAGTTTTTATATGTCTCAGAGCAAGAAACTGGTGTGCGTGAGGCATGGGGCATGATATAAGCTTACTCTTACACTTGGGCCTAATGAATCACAAGTCCCAGATGTCTGTGGTAGACCCTGTAGAGCCAGCTTCCGTAGTAGCCTCAGAGTCAGACTTCTAAAGACTTTTAGGAAGGCTGTATACTCTTCTGACAACACATTTTGTTCTTGGAAAATCAGCTCTTGTTTTCCTACCAGTACGCAGCGTGACTATGCACCCCCAGTTGTCCATTTGAAACTGAGTGTTATCTAGTCTAGCCAACCATAAAATTGGATGTGCACAGCAGCATTCTCCTGTAAAATGGTACTCTCCTGGAAATGGTACCTAGAAGACTGGGACGGAGCAGAATCAGAAGGAAGGAGTGCCCGGCTCTGGGAGGGAGCCGAGACTTCCATTGTAGCTGCTCCCTCTACAGTTGTGGGTTCTTCCCTAATATGGTTTTGATCAGATGCGGAGTTACCTACAACTAATGAGCAGCAGCAGAAGAAACTCTGGTCTGACTGATGGATGCCTCTGCATGATATGCTGGCTTGAGGTCCAAGTGGATGCCTCCTCCTTTACCGCCCCAGTCCGGAGAAGTCCTGAAGAACAGCGGTGAAGGGAAAACCTCCCCATGGGAAGAACTTCTTGCAGTACCAGGTTTCATCCCCCTTAAAGATCCACTGTTCTTTACCTATTCGACCACGCTCCCCTTCACCCAATCTCCTGGCAACCATAAAATTATTTTTGTCATCTCCATAGATTTTCTTTATCCAGAATTCATATAATTAAAATAATAGGGTATGTAGCTGGCTTCTTTCACTTAGCAATATACATTTAAGATTCACCTATGTTTCTTCACGGCTTAATAACTCATTTCATTTTTTTAATTGTGGTAAAATGCACATGACACAAAATGGACCATCTTGACCACTTTTAAGTGTGCAGTTAAGTGGCATTAAATACGCTCATATTGTGCAAAATCATCACCAGAACTTTTTTTATCTTGCAAAATTGAAACTCTGTATCCATTAAACAAAAACTTTCCCTTCCCGTCTTCCCCTCAGCCCCTGGCAGCCTCAATTCTATTTTCCGTCTCTATGAATCTGGCCATTGTAGGTATCTCCTATAAGTAGAATCATATAGTATTTGCCCTTTAAGGACTGGCTTATTCAGTGAACATCATGTTTTCAAGGTTCATCTGTGTTGTGGCATGTGTCAAAATATTCTTTAAGGCTGAATAACAATCCATTGTATATGTATTTTTTAATCCATTAATATACATGGATACTTCGATTTCTACTACCCTCTGGCAATCTAGAATAATACTGCTATGAATATGAGCGTACAAAATACCTGTTAGCCTGCCTACCAGTTTCTGGTCATTACATAGATCATGCTTGGAGCGAACATATTATTTATTCTTTGTGAGCTATTGGAGTATGACTTTGTGGGGAATATTTACATATATTTGTATAAAGGTTAGAGTTCAGTGCAGAAAATTTTCTTGCTTTCTATGTCTTATCTTGATCCCCTAAGTGTCTTGTACTTGATCATTTCAAAATGTCTTTAGTTAAAAAAATCTTTGGATTACACATTCCCGCGGAGAGTCAGCAGTGACAGGATCCAGAGTTTATTATGTCTTTGAACGTTTCTCTTTAAATTTCACTCGTGTTCTGTTTTTCTTCTTGGGATCCTGAATTTTGCTGATGTCTGCTCTTCATTTTTCTAACTTTCAAAGACCTTCTCTATAATCATTTTTATATCTTTGCCCTTTTGCATCTCATTTGTGTGATTTCTCAAGTCTATCTCTCATTTTCTGTATTTCTATAATATTTATTTTATACATATGCTCTAATGACTTTTGTGTCGCTAATTTTTAAAATTATTTTCTCTAACTTCCTGCTGTGGTCTGCCTGCTCCTTTTTAATTCCTTTTATCTTATAGCCGTTGTATCTCTATTTTGAGCTCTCTCTCTCTTCATAGAAATGTTGTCTTTATTTTTTGTGACTCTGCTGGATCGTTTTTATAGTGTCCTTGAGGAGCTTCTCTTGTAGTATTTGTTGTCACCCTTATTTTAAGTTGATTTCTTTCATTTAAAACATTTCTTATGCCTTTCTCTTCCAGATTATTTCATATATTTGAGGGGGGCCAGCTATTTGCTCAAAAAGTGTGTGTGTGGGTGTTGCCTGGGTGGCTCAGTGGGTTAAAGCCTCTGCTTTCGGCTCAGATCATGATCTCAGGGTCCTAGGATCGAGCCCCACCTCGGGCTCTCTGCTCAGCGGGGAGCCTGCTTCCTCCTCTCTGCCTACTTGTGATCTCTGGCTGTCAAATAAATAAATAAAATCTTAAAAAAAAAACACACAAAAGTGCTTGTGTCTATATGTGTGTATGCGTGTGTGTACAGAGGAGAGGAGCATAGGCCAGCAGTTCTTTTCAAAGGTTATATTTGGCAGTAACTCTGAATGAAGCCGGAAGATCTTTGATAAACATTTTCCCCCTTTGGGCACATCTTATCTTGGTTTAGATGTTCATGAGATCTCCATGGCTAATAATAGGACCTGAAAACTGTGGTTTTTTTTGTAAACTCACACTTGTCCTCAATTCTTTAACGCCCAGCCTGGTGAGCTTTAGCCTCTGCTTTAGCCAGAAATTTCATGTCAGCAAGATTTTTTTCTTTCAGCTTTTCTCTCTTTTTCTGTTGCACCAAAGTTAGTTTCTTTCAAGAACATTTTCTCTTTCTCCCATTGATCACCCTCCTCTTCCTAGTTTTATTTTATTTTATTTTTTTCTGCCTAGTCAAAGGATTAGTTGCTGGGCCTTTTAAGACTCTAATGAGTTTACGTACATTTTTTATCATATTTTGGTAGTTATTGCTCTTGGTAGTGTAGCTCTTGGAACACGGGCTTCCAAGATGTATTTATTGAAGTTCGTATTTGAGACTCTGCTCCTTCTTTTGCTTTGCTGAAGATGGAATTTTGTTTGGTTTTTAAAATGTGGATGTTCACTTTAGTGTGTTTTAAGAAACGAGGGCAAAATTAAAGTAGATGGCATCTTTGATTGAAAGCTCTGATTCGCGTGTTTAAAAAATGTTCACCTCAGTTCTCATATACCACCTATACCATCGCTTCTGATAAATGAAGCAACAGAGGCATCGTTTACAAATTGGGAGAGCCACGGTTCAATTGCTAAAGCTGACACCATTAAAATATAACACGGACTTAAAATCTTGGATTCCGTATTTTTGTGTTTTCTATGCTTTATACAAGTTTTCTTTCAACATGTTAGTAAAACGCCTTTATTAGGTGTATCAGATATAAGAAAATCAAATCAGCTCAAAAATGCTGTGGGATATTTCTACTGCAGCTGGAGTCTTCTTTTGCTTATTAGGTATTATTTGTGTCTCTAGGACCTCTGATGAGAAAATTCCCTGATCAGAAAGTTAAAAGACACTCCTCAGAGCCTTGATAGAGCTGATGAACTAGAATCTTTCCAGACAGCAGGGGTTCCTTAGAACATTGAAAGATGTAGGTTTCCTTCTGACCATCTGTTCCATCCAAATGCAGCCTGTGGGCATCATTTAGGCTTTTCATAGTTTACCCCAAATCTATCAGAAACTTCTGTAAAATAAAATCTTGAACTTTTAAGTTTGTCAACAGACAAAGGACTTCATTTGGGAGGGTGGCTGGATTTTGCTGCACTCTTAACTACTCTGTTTCTCCTCCATTTCTGGGATCTCTCGTTGGTTTACTTGGTTATTCATGGAATAGTCTAGCTCTGTTTTAGAATATTTACATATAGTTTTATTAAGGTTTGGGAATAACGGAAAAAATAGCACAAAGAGCAATAGAAATTAAGATTAATTTACCCATTTTCAGCTCTCTCCCTGGTTCTCTGATTCCTTCCACGTGACAGAGGATGTGTTTAGCCATTGTTCCTTAGAAGCAGCCTAAGGAGACTTCAAAGACCAGATCCAAAAGGGGGAGATCTAGAAAGAGGTAGAGATTTTTTTTT
This sequence comes from Neogale vison, assembly GCF_020171115.1. Taxonomy (NCBI): domain Eukaryota; kingdom Metazoa; phylum Chordata; class Mammalia; order Carnivora; family Mustelidae; genus Neogale; species Neogale vison. Next base: position 15,956,694 of record NC_058100.1, read on the forward strand.
TCCCACTTAAGGAAGAGCCACCTTGTGCATTCTGCACTCCTCTCTAAACTCCCTTGTTTTCTTCTTCTTATTGATGTAGGGACACACCTCTTTTATGAGCAACAAAGGAATGTTACCTATCCCATTGACTCGAAAAGTTAACCGTATCAGAATGCAGTGCGATAAATGCAGCATGTATGTAAAGGATATGTAACATAGTGAAAGACAATATTATTTCACCATTCTAAGGCTCGTTGGGGGAAAATAACATTAACATCAAACCCTGACATTTATTGAGCGCTTCCTCTGTCTAAGATGCATTATCTCATTTGGTCCTCAGAACAATGACATATGAGGTGGCTATTACTATTTCCTCTGTCTGGCAGGCAAAGAAACTAAAGCTTAAAGAGGATATATAGCTTGCCTAAGGTCACATAGCTTGTTAATGGTGGAGTCAAAATTGTACCAGTCAGTTTGTTGGATTAAGCTATCCAAATTCTTATAGCCCATCCCCAATTTCTCCCTTAAGGCTGGATGTGTCTCTAACTTCCTGTATTTTTTTCAGTGTTTCTGCTGGAACAGGGCAGAACACGGATGAGCAGAAATAAAGCAGCCTCATGGATCACCAGGAAAACACTCTAGTCATGATGCAACTGCATCATGTGGGAGGCTCTAGTCAATTTAGTGCTTAGTTAGTAGGCAAGTGTCACCGGACTTTCACTGGTGTGGAACCCTGAGAAGAATTAGAACAATCTTTTCCAGAAACTAGAGGACAGAAAAGCAGTGTCTTTCAATAAATTAATGTATCATTCTGAATGACCAATTTTTATTTCTTCTAGTAACATAACCCACATTCCTGAAAACACATTTTAAAGCTACATAATTATATACATAATATATAATAATACTTGTCACATGGCAAATAGGTAGGTGTATCAGATACAAAATATAGGTCAGTAATGGGGGTTTACACTGAGCTGTGCTTCATTATTTAATTAGATCATTATTATTATTTTATATGTAGATTACGATTTTATTAATTTACCTGAGAGAGGAAGTGGGTGAGAGAGGGACAGTATGAGGGGGGTGAGGGTCAGGGAGAGAGGGAAAAGCAGGCTCCCTGCTGAGCAGGGAGCCCAACATGAGGCTCAATCCCAGGACCTTGGGATCAGACGTTTGACTGAGTGAGCCACCCAGGCAGCACTAATTAGTTTATTATCATTATTAAACGAGATCTATGCCCAACATGGCTCTTGAACTCTAGATCCTGAGGCCAAGAGTTGCATGCTTTACCGACTGATTCAGCCAGGCCCCTTTATTAAATTAGTATTTAATGTTGAATTCTTTATGCTTGCCTCTTTTGATGTCTTAACAGGTTATTCTAAGAGGGGCAAAAGAGCTAAGTGAGATTGATCAGATAATGAAATTAAGATGTGGACACAAAGGAAAAGAATGTGCAGCCTGTGTTCACAAACAGTATTTGTATTTTTGACTGATTAGATAAATAAACCCAGGAAACACTCCATTTGTTTTTTGTATTGTTAATTTTCATCACTAGGGAAGCTGAAGTGTTCTAAAGAAGAGATGCCAGTTTTTAACAAAGCCTTTCTGGAAAACATCTTTGAAATCATCACGAGTCCTTGCAGGTCTGGGTTCAGATGGAGTCGGCTGTGATGAAAATAAATTGATGTACTGTAAAAAGGACTAGCAGGATAATTTATATTCAGCAGAAGCTCAAATACTAATTCAGAGAGAAGATTTCAAGATGAAATGTATCCTGGAGTTAAAAAAAAAAATCTAATTACCCTGACTACTGCATTTCTTAGCAAACCACATTTTACTTTTGTATCAGAGCTATGAAGGTGGTGTCTAGTAGAGTTTTATGGAGTTCTTTTTTTTTTTTCCATTAAAATCTACGGATTTTGCATATTCTTGAGAATAAAAATGATAAAATTTTCAGAAAGATTGATTCAGGGTGGTTATTTTTAATAAGTATATCTTTTATTCAGTAATTACACGTGTTGAGTCTTAATTAGACAAAATGTTGAAATAATACAATCTGAATACCAAGAAAAAAATATATTATTTGGTCTTCTAAATGCATTTATTTATTTATTTTTCCTATATGCTAGTGGTATGCATTTTTACTCTCATCCTCATGGGGGTTCACAATCTCATCGTTTGCACATTTTGCGAATCCTTCAATTTACAATGTATTTTAGATGCCCTTGCTTGATAAAAGCACCTGAGCAAATTACAACCAAGAGAAAAAGAACAGATGTCACCATTGCAGGCTTAAACTATCATGATCTCTAACTTTCCTGTCAAAGGAATTCTTGTCTTCCTTTTGTGCAAATATTTAAATGCTCAGGATAATCCGATTTATGTTGTCAGGAAGAAGGAAAATACAGCGCATTCCAAACATGACCTTCTTTATTAAATATTCTGCTAGCACCACTCATGGTTGCTGAATTGTACAAGCTATTGAAATAGATCTGGAAGCCAACAAGGACCTGATTACGAATAACAAACTGTGCTTTATTAGTCTTCCCAATAGCTACACAAATGTTCTTTTTCTCCCAACTTCTTGGAAGGAGAGTCACATAATGGGTAGGGATCAATGGAGTTAACAAAGAAAAGAACATCACCATTCGATTTTTAAAGTTTTAGTCCATTCTTATTATGTTAATCCTATTGGCCACAAAGCAGTTTAATACCCTTTCCGCTTCCCTATAAGATTGTACTTCTTGAAATTAAAAGGTGGATATTAAAAGACTTACACCTGTGGGATGAATGACCTTTTAAATATATTTGTAAGGCATTTTCATTAATTTTATTACATTTTAAGAGGAATTTCAGACTAATAAGAGATAGAACAAAGTAATGATTGTGTAGCTAGAGATAAAAGTATATATGTTAAAATCCAAATTCAGGCAGATGTTTAAAATAAAAACAGGAAATCATTATATCGAGATCATAGAAGAGACAATATCTAGAGGAAATTCAAAGAGCAAATTTAACATCTAATTTAAGAGTCAGCAAAGTTTTCAGCCTCAAGCTTAATAAGAAGAACAGCATAATGATTGAGAAAGAGCCCTCCACCAGGCCAGAAACAGAGGAGTGCAAGAAATAAAAATAATAGGCAAGAAATACACTTAGAAGAATCAAATTTTTTAATTAGTAAGGGAAGGATGAAAGAAGAGAGAAGTAGAGAGAAGATACATAGTTATACATCTTTCAGGTAGGTAAAATATATACATTGACTTTGCATTTTGAACACCTGTGTCTTTAGGGCAACCAAAAGAGATATGGTTAGCATCTGGTTTACATATTTTTTATAAAATATTTAATTAATTATTAACATCATGTTTCATTAATTGTATACCCCGTGTTTGATACAGTTGTTCTATATTACCCTTTTAATGGTTATTGTGTATGTACAGCCAATAAGCTATCCCTTTTATTGGGTATGTATATCTAATTAAATATACATGTATATGTGAATTAGTTTTATATTCCTTTAGTGGTTATGTTTATGATGACAGAGAAGCATAGATTTTGTGAGAGATCAGGAAACTTCGATTTCAGTTCTGCTCATTGTTTACTATATTTGAAACACTGGGGGTATGGAAATAGTAACCCAGCTATTCCTACTCCGGAAAGTTAAGTAGTTGTGACCCTTAGTGACATCTCAGACTTCCTTTACAAACCTCCTCCCCTATGAAACTGGCATCTGCCCTTACTCCTGCCTGCCAGTGTCTGCACATTCTTTACCAGCCTATGACAATATTTGGTACACTATTCATAGATTCCGAGATTCATTTTTTTATAAAGGTTTTATTTATTTATTTGACAGACAGAGATCACAAGTAGGCAGAGAGGCAGGCAGAGAGGAAGCAGGCTCCCTGCTGAGCAGAGAGCCCGAGGCGGGGCTCGATCCCAGGACACTGGGATCATGACCTGAGCTGAAGGCAGTGGCCTTAACGCACTGAGCCATCCAGGCGCCCGGCTGAGATTCATTTTTAAAAAAGAGTTTAATTTCTGTGAAATTAGGATGTGTTGTATCACATGTGGGGGCTTATAATTGCTGTTAGCCAGTCAACAGCCATGGTCTAGTGGTTATTGTATGTGTGAATTTGGCTCCTGATTAGTCTTGGAGTCTCAGTCCACAAACCTTTTTAGAACCACTTCAAGAAGAATTTATGTGTTTCACATTGACACCTTCTGGTACGATTAAAAAAGTGACAGCATCAGAACTTGGAAAGCTTGGAAGAAAATTCCATTGCCAATTCATTTAATGATATTGTGTGAAAAACACAGACATAAATGGCTCTGAGCTGCAAAGTTATTCAAAAGAGATGAACTCAGAAAGTCACGTTAGAAACATTCTAGCAGTTCATTTTGCTTTCCATTTTCCTTCTTATACATGCACAAGAGTGATGTACAATAAAACTGATGTGTAAGAAGGCCCACTATATTTTTAAGATGAGAAAGAAATACAAGTCTCAAGTTACAGGTAACGTGTTTAATCGGCAGCATTTTAAATTCTGTGGTGGGATATTAAGTAATAGTGCATCTAACCATCGATAGTATCTAGGACTTTATGTGATGCCTGGCTTTCCTAAATCAAGTCTCATGCATCAGAAATCTCTTTCCTCTCTATTAGAGAACACTCTTTCCTAGCCTCTATTTCTCCTGGGTCTTTCTGTGTGTAGTCAAATTAGACACTGATAGAAGCCCTACTAACTTCACAGGAAGTAATGGCTTCTTGTGCTAATGGACCAACATAATATATCTGCATTCTCTCAATGTTTTTTGGAGCCCAGAAGCCCAAGAGTATGGTTCCAATGATAGTTACCGCAGGGACCATGATGGTCCTATGCTTAGGCCAACAATGGCTTGTCAATAATAGCAATTCTCAGTTTTCTCCATGTGCTCTCATCCGGGCTCAATGAGGGATGCTCTTGTTAGTGTTATTGTTATGTAATATTCTGTTTATATAAGTTATATATAATGATATAATAATCCATTATATAAATTATATAATAATTATATAATCATTTATATAATAATATTTTGGAAAACATGGAGAATTCATAAATGTAGGAGAAATGGCAGGATGTTCATAATCTTACAAAGAAGACTTCTATAGTTTACATTTGCTTATTTTTCTTTTTTGTCACTTTGCTGTTTTTAAAATACTTGTGGTCATGTATGTGTATAATAGCGTTTCCTCCTTTTTTCAAGTAACATGAGCCATTTATTGTGCTAGTCAATTCATAATACACAATATTTGTGTGTCTGTACATTGACTTTCTTTTCCTATGGTAACAAATTATGTTTATTTTTTAATTTGTACCCCCCTTTTTTTTGTACCGCTTTTTTTCTTGCGTAATTTCTAATCATTTAAGATGAACAGAGGGATTCAGAATCCATTGTTGAAAAGGACGACTTGCTTAAAGGTTTTATATTCTTATCACCAAATTCCTTTCTGAGAGCTTTCTGATCCATTTGTAGTCCTAAGAGCAGTGAATAAGGGGACATGAGCATATTTTCCATCAAAGATGAAAAAAATAATTTGCCTAACATATTTCCTTGACGATTCTTAGGTTTTCTATCAATATTAATAAGACCCTGATGCAATAGCCTGGCCCAGACAAGCCTGTGACAAAACAAAGCAAAGCAAATAAGCAAACAGAGCAAAGGAAGACACACAAAACATGATGGATAATAGAATTTGGACAACATAAGATTTAAAGAATCCAGAGGAAATCAGGCAGGGATTATAATGACCATTTTTGGATTAAAAATCCACAATCATTTAGTGTGAAGGGAATTGGAAATTGAGAGCTTTATTTATACAATATTTGTGGTGTGTATTTCTATTTCTGCGTACATTACATGATGTGGTGCTGATGTAAATATCCATGTCTGGGCTGACATATCCCTCTTTTCTATCTTAGCTTTCTACTCATGGAAGAGTCTGTCCACAGATGTGCAATTTCTCCAAGTTTACTTTGAAAATTGAATCTTCTGGGGACACTCACAATTTCAATATGTTTGCCAAAGGTTTTCCCACTAATCAGTTATAACCCTGGGGAATCTTTCACTGTCTGTTTACATGGCAGTTACTTGTGGCCCTTTTCTTTTCTGGACACTTTGCGTTCCACAGGCAGCAATGAAGGGACAATTAAATGTTACTACTTTAGAGGGGAACAAGACCTGTGTGACTGAGGCACAACGTGTACTTTGCAACATTTTGCCTACACCATTAAACATCCTCCCTAACTCACAGAGATCAGCCTTTCCATGGTTTATCTCTTAGATTATCCTCTCACATTGATTTCATTTACCAAAATCCTAACCTAGCTTGGGATCCATAAGAAGAACGTATCAATTACTCTCCTTAAAAGAGGTTATTAGTGTTTTAGGTGCATAGTCTATAAATCTGATTGTTTCCCCAAATCTGTTCAAAACCACACTTTTGTCATCTTAACACACCTATAATTATATATATGTATTTCTCTCTATCCATATACATATATGTGTGTGTGTGTGTGTGTGTGTGTGTGTCTGTAAAATCTTCCTAATCCATATAAAAATTTTGGTTACATAATTGCAAAATTCAAATTTTGTAATAGTAGTGTTTTTGCATCTATTCTTTTCTACCTAATGTTTCCCTTCTGCCTATAAAACATGGAAACATCTTCTCTTGATTCTGGTACATTTCTTTTCCACTGTATTCTGTACCAAGAATTTATTGCAGGTGTTTATAAGAAACAAGAGTCTGATTTTTTACATATCACTGGTATCACACATCATATGCAATCTAACTTGTATCCTCACTGTTCTCAAATTATTCATTCCAGCCTCACTGTTGATTCTCTAATTGGAGAAAAGATTTTTCTCAGTCTTCATTAAATTGATTTAACCAATAAACATCTAAGCTTTCCTAAATTTTTTTTACCTTGATCTTGGAGGTATTGTACTTCATTATTATAATTCTACCACTCTGTAATCTCCTTTAAGATTATACATCCTTTAAGATTATATATTCGACTTAAAATTTAGTGCAAAAACACCTTGATCTTCACTTCTGGGGTTCTCTTAACCATTGCAGTAGTCTGAATAAAATCAGTTTCTTTATTTGTGTGTTTTCTGTCTTTGACAGTGTCTTAGAATAATCTTTTACAATTCATTTCTTTCTACTTTGTGTTGATTTTGTGTGATCGGGCACCCTCCGGACACTTCATCTATCTGACCCTTAAAGTTGTTCTGTATGGCTTGGCCGAAACTGTATTCCTTTATAAATTACAATGCTACCTCTCTCATCAAACCCTTTCAGAATTCTCAACTTCCACCAAATGGTATCTCTCTTTGAAACTCCAGTTATGTACTTCCAAGAACTTACTGAGTTTCTCCTGGTGAATTTATTCTTCAAATTCAACAGGTACCAAACCAAACTCATCATTTCTCCTCTCCCTACTTTATCTCGATATTCCACCTCTATTTTCATTATTGGTGACTGGCATTACTACCTCCCCAAGTTCCCAAAGCAGGAAACTGAATATATCTCTGACTCTTCCCTTATATCCAATATCCAATTAATCACTCCCTCCTCTTTATTTCCTCTCTTTGCTGATTTCATTCAGATCTTCATCATCTCTCCCTTAAAAAGCTGCATAAATTCATACTTGCTTCCCCTGCCTTAGATCATAATCTCCCTACAAATCATTCTCAGCAGTGTTACTAAAATTGTCTTCAAGAATGCAAATTTGATCATGTTCTCCAGTTATAAAAAGATAATATCAAATTCTTTAACTTGGCACTGAGGGTTCTCTGGAATGTGGACCCAGCCAATATCTCGAAACTCTGATCCTCCGTGTTCCAAAAAATAACTGTTGAAATGCCGAGCTACCTGCCACGTCTCCCAGATACTCCCTGTGCTGACGCTCGTGTTCTAACAGTGGCTGGAGTATTCATTCCCTTTTCATCAGCCTGATTTCTTTTAAACTCCATCCAAACATGTCTTCCCAGAAGGATTTCACATAGATATTTCCTTTTTAGTCTTGAGCCATGAATTCCTCCTCTGTTCTCTCACACCATTCACACCACACTACATTACAATCATTCAGTTGTTTCACCCATGCAAGCTCCCCATACAACTACAGAAATGAGTTAAGTCCACTCTAATTAATTCTCTATTCCTAGAAACCAATACAGTGCCTTGCAAGTCCCACTTATGGTTCCTGGAGGAAATTGTTTTCAGACCTCTTCCCTGCCACTTGCAATACTGCAAGAACTTTGGAGCTGAAGTTATTTAGCTCCCCTCCAGGACCTACTGGTGCACGATTGTCTTTGTGGGGGATGCTGGAAACAAACTGCATCCCAACCATGTGTTACCTTCATAGGAGAAGGCATCAGCTATGGTCTGAACATTTGTGGATTCCTCCCTCCCGATTCATACGTTGAAACCCTAACCCTCATAGTGTTGGTGTTAGAAAGTAGGGACTTGGGCAGATGATGACGTCATGGTGGGATTAATGCTCTTAAGAAAGGGGCTGAAGAAAACTCCCCTGTCCCTTCAGCCATGTGAAGTTTCAGTGGAAAAATGACAATGTATACGGAAATGGGCTGTCACCAGACACCAAGACTCCAGTGCCTTGGTCTTGAACTTTGCGGCTTCCAGAACTGTGAGAAATAATTTCTTGTTGCTTATAAGCTATTCACTCTATAAGATATTGCTATGGCAGCCCAAATGGACTAAGATAGCATTCTTTCTAACACAACAAATTTGAAAAGTTATGCTAGGATAAAGAACCTCTATATGAATGAAGGGATGATTTCAGCTTTTGTACTTGGGTCAGAGCCACACAACCCAAGTTTGGAGAATAAACAATCATCCAATGAGTAGTTTTATAGAAACATTGCCTTTTGTTATGGAATGCCATCTGTAGGCCAAGAACAATGACCATTTAAAAAACTGTATAAAAGTTGTTCTGAGAAACAAACTGAGGGTTTGGGGGGAGGGGTTGGGTGAGCCTGGTGGTGGGCATTAAGGAGGGCACATATTACCTGGAGCACTGGGTGTGGTGCATAAACAATATATCTTGGAACACTGAAAAAAAATAAAATTAGATCCTTAAAAAGAAAAGAAAAGAAATGGAATGATAAACACAAGAAGAAGGAGGGGCATGTGACAGGAGTTGGGACCATCCTCTGAAGAAGCTCCCACGTGTTGCCTAACCTTGATGGCAGGTGCTCTTGTGAAATGTCCTTTCCGATTTAAAAGCATGTGTAATGAATGACATAATCAAATAAACAATGAACAACAACAACAAAAAAAGGTGATCTTACTCAGGAAAGAGCAGGAGGGTAATTTCAAACCATTTTCCAGAGGTTTTCTCTTCTTGCCTAGAATCTGGGTAGTAAATTTTTAGATAACACATCTCTAGTTGTTTTAAAATCACCTGTAGTTTCTGAGATTCTAATTCTATCAGTTTTATTACTCTGTCTCTCCCTTGAAGAAAATACCAAATGTCAGTACTTTTCTACCTTCTTCCGAATTTCAGGTACAAAGTCCCATTCTTCAAAGGCAACATGCAGGATTGGAATATAATTTATTTAGTCATATACTCTATTGTTCTCTTTAAAAGCATTCTGGGGAGCCTGGGTGGCTCAGTCGGTTAAGTTTCTACCTCTTGGTTTTGGCTCAGGTCATGATCTCAGGGTTCTGGGATTGAGCCCCGAGTTGGGCTCTCTGCTCAGCTCTCTCCCTCTGCTCCGACCCCCACTCATGCTTTCCTCTCTCTCTAAAATAAATAAATAAAATCTTAAAAAAAATCAATGTATCATTCTCACTGGCAATGAAGCTATTTGAGGTTTTCCAGTCTGACAAAACTAGTTTGTATTTTGACTCTTCCTACTGGGACTTTGAGATTTTTGCCAATTTAATCAACCCAACCAAACCTGGCTTTCTCATTTATAAAGTACAAATAAGCTTATTGACTCAGGAGCATGCCCTTGATGTTTTCTTAGTTAAGATCGCTCCCCAATTCCATTTTTCTAAAGTCCTGGTGTTATTCAGATATCTACCCTCAGCCACATAGCCACATATCTCAAGGAAAGAAAGCTGACCTGACCTCAGAAATATGCTTATTGCAATCTCATTCCCTCTACCATTGACTGTTTTTGGAGTAGACATCTGTAGGTATGTCTCAATTCCTAACACTCTCTGGACCCTGATAAAATTTTATTCAATACTTTGTTAAAAAGTGATAATTGTCCCAAAGCTGCTTATCCATTGGGCAGGAAAGTAGATGAACATCATTTGCTTGGGGCACCTGGGTGGCTCAGTGGGTTAAGCCTCTGCCTTCAGCTCAGGTCATGATCTCAGGGTCCTGGGATTGAGACCCACATCGGGCTCTCTGCTCAGCAGGGAGCCTCTTTCCTCTCTCTCTGCCTGCCTCTCTGCCTACTTGTGATCTCTGTCTGTCAAATCAATAAATAAAATCTTTAAAAAAAAAAAAGAAAAAGAAAATCAATTGCTTAACCATCACTACCCACCACCACTCATTCTTCCCTCTCCCAGTTCATTCTGGGATTTTGCAAATGCTGAAGCCTGAGGATCCCTTGAAATGCCAATGGTTTCCTCAACTGCTTGGTTTAGAGTGATTCCATAGGGAGGCATATCTGATCTCCATCTCTCTTGCTTCTGCCTACGTAGAGTTGGTCAGGGTGGCTATGAGTGTAATGGGTGTTGATAAGAAGAGAGGGTACTGGGTTTGCATTTTCACAGATTTGATTAAAAATTTAAAAACAACCCCAGAAGCATATTTTTTCTAGTAACTCCATCAAATTATATTGGTGCACACACACACCCACACACACACACACACACATACACACACCTTGCTTTCGCCCTATATCCTGCAAAATAATAACTCTATAAGCATTTTTCATGAAGGGCACATCTGTCTCCACTTTACCCTCATTAGGACTCCATCATGTGAACACACAATGATTGAAGCAATGGACAAATCAGCTCTCTCTAACCCCAAGAACTTTCTTCTGACCAAGGGCTATGGTAACAGCAGGTTCAATTTATTGTACCACATTTCAGAATCATCACTCTCTCATGTCTATCTTATTCTTTGAAATTCTCTCCACATATATCTCTATACAAATGTTCCAAGCACACTTATGTTATCATTATCTTCCAAATATATTATTTAGTCTTTCTTGACCTGGCCCCCTGACCCCTACTCCCCAGACCATCTCTTGGGATCCCTTTTATTTGCCCCACATTTCTGAGTACTCTTCTTCACAGAGCTGGTCACAGAAGGGATATCAGCAAAATCTTAGAGGGAAAAATCTTTCCCCAAGCCCTGCTTCCTGACATCTGAAGTTATATAGAGCTGTCAAAGTGAACCAGGATGGGCCCACTGAGGGTTCACTGGCAAAGTCAAGCAAGGAATTCACTGAAATAGAAAATTACCTTTTACCTAGGAAAAGGGTTGTATGGGCTAAAATCAGAGCTCAGAACACGAACATAAGAGTTCACAGGGGTAGGGCTTTTTCTGGAAGAGAGAACAGCTAAGTTTGAAAAGGAAAAGAGAGAGAGAAATACACACATTATAATATAAATTATACATAGTATATAAGAAAAAGATACATATATCTTTTATCATATATATTTGTATAATATATAATAATATAAAAGCAATAATATGTATTATATATAATTTCTACATCTCTATTTATCTATGTATCATCTACATAACTACCAAGAGAAATCCACCTTTAAGAAAGAGGGAACTTGTGTCCGTGCTGTGCTTTGGGGGACCATGCCTGAGCACTAGGGTTGTGACTTTGAGACTCAGTTTTCATGATTCTCTGCAGCTCTGCAGACATTTGAACCAATAAGAACATCCTCCTCAAGAAATAGAATGTGAAGGTCAAGCTGCATTTTCAAAACGTCAGGATGACACGAAGCAGTGGAAGTAGACTATTCAAACTTTAACTTTCTATCAAGTTAGCATTTAGAAATGAACATATCTCATTTGTGTCTGACAAGAAGCTGGGGATAGTTTAAGGTAGATTCAAGCCTTCCAGTCATGAAAATGTGGGTGTTTAGATGATAACATTTAAAAACCAAACCAAAACAAAGATAGAATAACTCGATAGTGGTGCAAAAATTAAACTGGGGAATGTCAAAATGAACTGTAGCTAAAATATATTATGAGCATAATTTCATCTTTCACTCAAAGCACAAAGGAAAAACAATTAATAAAACCATTTCAATAACTTCTCCAGTTAATGAAAAAGCTTTCTTACCAAGTGAGAGATCCAACTTCAGTCAGAAATTGAAAGGTGGTTGACCTGGTATGAAGATATGTATAAGATATATGTCACCCTGCAAGAAAGTATGATTTTGAGAGAAAGATGCCTGCATAAATATTTCCATGAAGTAGGAAGCTGTGAAGACAGCATTATGCCAACAGAACTGACCTACACCATTACAATGCTAGGTTCAAGAATTTTTAAAAAAGGACTTCTTCTTCTTCTTCTTTTTATTTTTATTTTTTTACATAATGTGAACTTAATAGAAGAGTCTGCATTTGATAACCATGTTATTGAAGAAGGAGTTTCTCTTGAGAATTTAAAACAAAAATTTTGGAGGTGAAATATTACATGTTAGAGCAAATGTTCAGTGCAGATGAATCTGGTATATAATAGAAGAAAATGCCTTGGAAAAAATGTATATTCAAGGAGAAGCAGAAAGCAGGTTGAAAACAACCAAGATTTGTCTTTGTGGGAATAGAGCAAGCATTTTGATTACTTTGGCTCTTCCAATCCCATTATATTAAAAATTAAGGAGAAAACCCTCTTTTGCATGTATATATAGTCTAATGGATATAAATTTAATTGTGGTACAACTCTTTTCTTTATTTCATAACATTTTTATGGCAGAATGGGAAAAAGCATCTTGCTTCACAAATCGTCAGGTTAAGATTATGCACATGATAGATCTTTCTACATTGGTGGTGAGAAAGATACATGTTTTAGTGGTTCTCATAAATTTTGGGATTACCAGATTCCTCAAGATATATTTTTCATGACAATCAATGATCAGTTTTTCTGAAAAGGAAAAACTGATTACTGAATAAGCAAATCTGTCTGAAGTCAAAATTAATAGGACCACTCAACAATAATACCAAAGCTTTGGTAAGAGGCTGCATTTCTGAAAGATGGTAAGAGGATCAGTGGCCATAGATGAAGGTTTTAGATTTTGTTGTTTTCAAATATGGGTATTTTCTGAGCAAAGCCACAATTGTACGATCTTCTGTGTTATAGAGGAGGTTGAAGAAGCATCAATATACAAGGAAAGTTCTTCCCTAGTTAAGCCTCTGCAAGGTCATCTGTAAATGTCAGTTAAGGGGCGTCTGGGTGGCTCAGTTAGTTAAGCATCTGCCTTTGGCTCAGGTCATGATGCCAGGGTCCTGGGATGGAGCTCTGCATCCGGCGAGGAGTCTGCTTCTCTGTCTCTGCTCGTCTCCCTCGCTCTACCTCTCTCGGTCTCTCTCTCAAATAAATAGATAAAATCTTTTTTAAAAAGTCAGTTACAGTGTTTTCTGTGAAGCAATCCCAGGCACCACCAACTGCTAGAAGAAGTGGCTTTAGAACTCAGAACAAATTGCAGTCAGTGTGGAATCCAGCTGAAATATTAAGCATGTTATTAGATTCATTACATAAAAGAGCTTATTTCAATGTTAAATAAAATTACTAATGAATATGAGCGACAGATATCCATTGGAAGCCAAATCGCCGGAGCCCACTTGATAGTTATTTAGGTTGTTCAGAAAAAGAAAAAAAAACAAAGAAAAGAAAAAAGAAAAGAGAGGAAGAAAAAAAGAATAGAGAAATAAGAAAAAAAGAGATTGGATCCAATAATCCAAATAACCTAGAATTTCAACAGTGAAATTATGTGATTAATTTCTTCAAGGTCATCTAAAAATTAGTGTCTATACACTGAAGATTTCCCACGGCTGAAAAATTAAGTGTCATCTATCTATCTATCTATCATCTATCTATCTATAGATACATATTTGCCATTAAACCATTGACTTACCATTTGCCTAAATACACAAAAGTCAGCAACAGTATCCTTGCTGTTCTCAGATTATCTGTCCTGGCCTCCCCCAACCAAAGGACCAAGACTTTAAAAAAAATAAAATAAAATAAAAATGAATCTGCCGGAAAGAAATGACAGTCTTGGATGTCTTAGCTATGCCATATTGCAATTAAAGTTCCTAAACATGTATTTTCAAATAATGTATTGATCTCATCATGGACTATGTTAGTTTGTAGTCTTCCGCTGACCTGCAGACCAGACTAGAAGAAGCATTGCTTTAAAGAATATATTGGTAGGGGTAAGGTTTTTCCTGTGCCGCAGATTTGCTTGTATAATTACAGAGTTAATGCTAGAGAAAAACTTCTAACATCTTATAGCACATAATTACCCAGATTTTATATTAACATGTGTGTTTCTGATCATTTTGTTGGCATAGCCAAATAGCTGACACTTTGGGGCATGTAATGTTATTTAGGTAACCGTGTTATGTGACAAAAAACAATTAAATACCTTCTTTTATAGCTTAAATTTATGAACTAATTTATATGATAGCACATTGTGGCTTACAGTTTGGAGAGACCAAATTTTAATTATAACCAGAAGGGAATCTGATTAAGAAAGGATGATCTTGATATACTCAGCAAGGATAATAAATAGCCTCTCATCCCATCAGCATTAATAGAGAGTGTCCATAACAACACAACACTTCATTTGACAGCTTATAATGAGTCTGTAAGGTTCTCACCCTGCCTAAAAGCTTGTAGAGGTTTTATATTATCTCAAATTTGCTGCATTTCTACACAAATAATTCTCTAATTGCTGCATAAATTTACATTTTAAGCTTAACAGCAACTTAAACAGCTTCTAAACACCATTGATATTCAGGATGGTATCTAATGCACATCAAGACAACAAAATATTTCTTGAGGCTCAGAAAATTATCCATCCAATTATATCTATAAATTTATCATCTCAAACAATTATTGAGGCAGAGCTATTTAATCTTTGCTTTTTTCCCCTTGAACATATTCATTCCTACAATAGATAAATGTTATTAAGAGTTCTGCTGTAAAAAAAAAAGTAGTAGATTCAGGGTAACAAATCATATATATGTATACTCATTGAAGATCTCCAATATTTTAAAATTTTAGTTGTCTAAAGGAAACTGTACCACTACATGTAGATAGATGATAATTCATTTTATTTATGAAAAGTATGCACACGGACTTACCTTTGGACAAATTCAAGTTGTAGGACAAAACCAGCTTTAAGAAATTACGGAATAACCTTGAGCATCCATTTTCTTCATCATAAATTAAGATACTAATACATTCTAAAATGTAGGGAAATTTGATTCATGGAATGAAATATATTTTAGCAAATCATTGTTATTCTTCCCAATATCAAAATAGTTATAATATGTATGTAGATGCATGCACACACATGTTATATTTAGGCAATTTAGTCCCACTCAAAAAGCAAGTCTTTTTTCCTAATATATTTGCTGTACTTGTGATGGAATTTATCTAAAGTTACAACAGAATAGTTTATGTAAAATTCTTCTTTGTTCTAAAGTCTCTTATCCTGGTCTTCATTGTAATTATATACATTTTTCTCCCACTGTTTAAGGCCCTGAATATATGATCTCCTTACAGTCAATGTTTCTATCTATTGCTTTACTTACAGGGTGAAATAAAAGAAATTCTAATGATCAATTCAAACTATTTTTATTACTTTAATTATTGTTCCTTTTATGGAAAAATATAACATCGCACTCTTTACAGCAAAGCTTTTTAAAGGTACTTGTATCCTCTGGTTAGTCCTAAACTGTATTATTATACCTTCCGATAATCCCAATAAAACCTCTCCTTTAAGGTTGTCATTGATTCTAGCTTGTAACTCAAGGGTCACTTTTCAGTTCTTGATTTATCTGAATAGTTTGTGTTTAATTCCATTTTCTGTCTCTCCCTTGGAAGTCCCCTCTTCTTTTGTTTTTATATGATACTGCTCATATAAAGAGTAATCCTTTATATATATATTTTTTTTCTGAAAAAAAATATTTTTACTGAAAAGAGACAGGCTCCTACTCAGTAACATTTGAGGATATTTAGTGATTGATCTGTTCTTCAAGGAACGCTGTTGCATAAAGCTCAGTTCTTTTTTTTTAAATTTTTTTAAAAATTTATTTATTTAACAGACAGAGATCACAAGTAGGCAGAGAGGCTGGCAGAGAGAGGAGGAAGCAGGCTCCCCACTAAGCAGAGAGCCCGATGCGGGGCTCGATCCCAGGATCCTGGGATCATGACCTGAGCTGAAGGCAGAGGCTTTAACCCACTGAGCCACCGGCGCCCCACATAAAGCTCAGTTCTTCAAATACTTCTCTTCTTATATATTCTTCAGAAATTGTGTCTGCTCTCTTGGTTTTAATTACCATCCCTGTGGATAACTGATCATTTCTTAAGTAATTAGGAGATACTGGGCTTTTTGTAGTAAGAAGCTAGCGCTCCATCTCTCCATGTCTTATCCCAATAAAAGTTAAATAAACAGAGGAGCTAGGGGCCAGTGCTCTTTATAGTCACTCAGAGGAAGTGGTGAGTTACATATTGTCTCTCAAAACACCTTTGCAGATGTAGCATACATCAGTGCTTATCACATTTTACTGTCACGACCTTGCCTTACCCCAGGAAGACAGGTGGAATATTTGTGAATAGCTCTAATACTGTCATATCCTCTAACTTCTATTTCCTGCTTCGATCCTAAGACTTCTATATTGCTGTCTTTTGGAAACCTACACTTATACTCCTATATGACTCTGAAACATGTACTACATCAAAAACTAACGAGGCATTACGGGTTGGCGAACTGAATATAATAAAAAAGTAAAATAGAAAAATTTTTAAAAAATGAAACATCTAAAATGGAACTCTTACCTTTTCACTCACCTTAGAACATCTCCTTTTTATTTCGTGTCTCAACGAATGGCTTTTATTGTCTATCTTGTGGCTTAGATTAGAGACCTAGGAAACCATCCTCAATGTGCCATCAGAGCGATCTATATAAAATTAACTTTCCCATACAAAGTCCTTCATTTTAACATACCTTGTAAATAAAATACAATTTAAAAGTAATTATCCTAGCAAACAAGGGCTTTCATTATCTTGTTTGAGTCATCTTAGAAAACTCAAGACCTAGCACTATACAATTTGCAACTTACCCTCTTCCCACATTGAACTATGGATTCTCTCTCATTCTTGAAAATTTCTCATGTAATTTCTTTGCTTTTGGCATAAAGGTCTAGAAGATCTTTCTCAGGACTCTTTTGAACTAATTCCTCCTGGTCTTTCTTGACTCAACACGTACTATCTTCTGTGGTTAACCTTCTCTGACTTCATCTCATCCCATCTGGGACACACATTACACACTCAATTCAACTCCTCTGTCAAATTTTATTCACTTATATAGCCATTTGTTAATCACAAAAATTATTTGAGTATCAGTTACAGAAATGATTCTGATCCTCATAGAAAAATAAGCAGAATTACTTAAGGGTGAGAGGGGGAACAAACAATAAACCCTTAAATAGATAATTACGAGCCATGGTACCAGTTGTAAGGAAATAAGGAGTTCTGTGATAGAGAGTATCTGATGGTGTGTGTGTGGGGGGGGCAGGGATACTTGATGATCAAGAAGCAGTTTCCTGGAGGAGACAATAGTTGAAATAACATTAGCAGGAGAAGCCAGCTTTATAAAGGAAAAAGAGCAACAACAATAACAACAAGAAAACAAGGCCAAAGGTTACGAAGCAGGAAAGGCCTCATTCAAGGAACAGAATGGAGATTAGTGTGTTAGTGAGCAAGAAAGAGAGAGCTTTGAGGTAACTCTAAAGTGATAAGCTGAGCAATACTATGTAGTGCCTTGCAGGGTAAAATGAGCTTTTTCTTAAGAGTAACGGAAAGCCATTTGGGGGCATGAAATTGGAAGAGAGGTTGGTGAAGGAAGAGAGTGGACAGAGAGTGAAATGATCTGATTCATAATTTCAAAAAATGTAGTCTGACTCTTTTACAGTCATTGAATTGTAGAATGGAAAGGGACTTGACTGTGGTAATCCTGTGAAAATACGTCATGTTTTAGCACATATCATCACAGGAAGTCTTATTGTACTACAGTACATCATAGCGTCCCCAAATTTTCTGTTATATTTATGTGGGTGAAATTTATGTGGGCAGTGTGTTGGCATCCCAAAGGCATAGCATAGCGATCCACAGATAAAAATCTCTTAATGATATTTGCCAAATGAGTTAGTACATTAAAGAGAAAGAAAGGAAAAACAGAGTGAAAAATTTGTCAGTGCACCTTAAGTGTATTTTTATGGTATGATATTGTTTTTCAGGTACAGTTATCCATTAATTATAAATTAAAAATAATTTTGAAGAGCTGTTGGTTTACTTTTCAGAGATAAGTAATTTCAAGGAAACCTTAACATTACCCATGGCCCCCTGGATAGCTGTAAAAAGTTTATCTCTTTGTTCTGGGAGAAATTGTAAGTAAGAGCAGAGGGGCGATATAAAGCTTGAATGTATAAAAAGCTTATAATAGACTCCTATACCCTAAATAGTTTATTTTTGTACCTAAAGAAACTAATGGGGGCACCTAGTTCCCTCACATGGTTAGCTCTGACTCTCGATTTCAGCTCAGGTCATGATCTCAGGGTGGGGAAATCAGGCTTTGTGTTTGGCTCTGAGATGGACATGGAGCTGCTTAAGATTCTCTCTCTCCCTCTCCCTCTGCCCCTCCCCCCACAATGCAGGCATAATCTCTCTCTCAAAAAAAAAAGGACACCTTGGGTGGCTCAGTCCACTAAGCATCGGCCTTCAGCTCAGGTCATGATCCTAGCTTTCGAGTATTGAGTCCCGTATCAGGCTCCCTGCTCAGCAGGATCCCTGCTTCTCCTTCTGCCTCTGCTGCTCCCCCTGCTTGTGTTCTCTCTCTCTTTCAATTAAATGAATAAAATCTTTAAAAAAATAAATAAAAAAGAGAGAGGGAAAAAAAAGAGAAAAAAAGAGAAATAAAAGAGGAAAAAAAAGACTCCTGTATTTGTAACAAGCCTGTTTTCCTGTCTTTTCTCATTTCTTCTCCTTCCTTTTTTCTCCATCTCGTTCTACTCCTCCTCTTCCTTCTTTTTCTTCTTCGTCTTTTTATTCTTTTAAAATGAAGTAGATTTACCATGAGGCATTTCCACAATTGGTCATTTACATGAGCTTAGATCCGAAGAGCTTGTGAGTTTGAGGTAAGATTGTAAAATCAGAAGTAAAGAAAAGTAAAGAAAATTTACCCTTCAAGGGTAAGTGTGAACTTAAAAAATGAATTCAGTAGAACAAATCAGATTAACAGGGAGTGAGTGAGAGAATGTGTAGTGATACGGATGCATTGAATGGAGAAAAATCCCCACTTACATACAAGAAATTTGACTGTGTGTGTTCCTTGAAGGAAGAGATTGTATCTATGGATTATTGCATCATTGACCATTTCTGGTTTATATGCAAGCACTAAAAAAAGCTTTTGAATTAAATTTGGAGATCATAAGGGTGAATAAGGATGCTTGGCTTGATATGATCTTTAGTTTAAAGAAAATGGAAGTAGCTTCACAAGTAAAAAGAAGCTGTAGTTTGCTAGCCTGATGTTCAAGGGGAAAAGTCATGCAAAGAACAAAGCAACAGCACAAAATGGCTTAAAGATTTTTTGCACTGCTGTTAAAAATTATAAAAGTGAATTAGAAAACAGTTTGCTGAGGATAAAATAAAAGATTAAACGAAGTAGAATAGACAGTAAAAGAAATAAAAAATGGTAAAAGGATTTTCAAGTTGATGAGCATAGATTATGAACAATCAAAGGTGACTCTAAATATGTGAAGAGAGAAAGTAGTCTATTATTGAAAAGTTTAAAATTATTTTTTAAATGTTAATTTCCCCTTTCAAACTGATAAACAGTATTACTTAAACATTCTGCATTCTTATGAAAAATGAAGATACATGGGTTTTTGATATGTATGGCAACATTAGCCTGCACCAAAAATGAAAGTCTTTAACTAGTAGCCTTGTCTTCATTTTAGCAGTCATGATTTTTTACTCTTCTGCTTATTCAATTTCTTTTTTAATCCCTCTACTTTCAGAAATTGAGTATTATCTTTTGCTATTGGTTTTCTAGGGAGCAGGCCTTTATTGGGAAAAATCAGTAAAAATATTTGAACTAAGCAGTTAGCAATCAAGATAATTTTCTCTCTCTCTCTCTCTTTTTTAGAAGGCAATTGAAAGATAAAGGGTCCAACTCATTACACAGTGCTTGCGCATATAATTGGAATCACATACCTTTTCAGCATAAGAATTATCTTATCCATTGCGGGTTTTATTTCTTAATTAAAAGAAAACAACACAATTGGAGTAATGATCATAGTTTCTTAATATTTGTTTAAAGAACAAGTCACTAAAGAATCTAATTTATTGGGAGAGATATCTCTATGGTATGTTTGTGTAGATGTGCACAGAGAATAAAGACTACTTAGAATAATAACACTCTCTCATGTTCATTCTCTGCCTTTTTCTTTATAAAATAAATGCCTCAGTAATTTGACTCTATTAACTTAAAATTTCTGATAATATGCTTAGGGACTGAATTGAAGATGACCTTATGTTACATATCAATGAATGTAATTTAGATTGCACTATTTTAAATTTTTCTAAATATAAAAATATATGCTTATCTAGTAAGAAGACTGTGAACCAACATAACCTACAAGCAACTGCTCTTGAAGTTTGTGTAGTTCCCCTAAACATTCATCCATCTCTTTACTAATAAATGTGATTAATATTGATTAAACAATCTCATATCTGCTTTATCACTTAACAGTTTCTCATGTAAACAATAGTTATTTCACAATCTTTACAAACGTTTTAATGGCTGCAACACATTTCAGTTTTATAGTTTTGTAATGACCTTCTTACCTAGGCTTCGGTTGCTGAACATTTCATTTCTACTTTTTTATTTTGTAAATAACCCTAATATAATAGCTTTACATGCAAAGCCCTTAACCTTCTCTATCAGACAAGACTCACTCTTTTATATGAAAATACCATAAACAAACTGAAGTTACTTTAAATTAAAACAAAAATCAAAACTAGTGTGTTGGAAGGATAGTTTGACAATTTGATGGATTACAGAATATAAACAGTTTTCTGGAAGAGAAGGGATTCTAAAACACTTGGAGCTCATGAGAAAGAAACCATGGTAGTCCTCTCTGGGTTTTTTGTTCTGTATAAAGTTATGAATTGATTTTCCTCTTCTCTCCTTCCTCTGCGTCTGTTGGGTTCATGGAGTACAGATGTCGTAGCTGCTAGTCCTCTTGGTATCTTTAATCACGCAACAGTCTCTCTGTCTTGCTCCATACACAAATGTCCAGGGAGGGTGTTCTTTAATTCTGCTTGGGTTTGACACTTATTGCTGAACCCTCCATACTTGTCAGGAGGACAGCAGGTGCTATGACTAACCCAGCTTGAGCCAGCTGTACACCCTTGGACAGATGCCACAATAGAGCATCTTTGCTTTTGCTTAAGCTAAGTGTACATAGGAGGTTAGACAATTTTAAAGGACCCTGTGACAAGCAAGTCACCCCATGAGAACAATCTCCACCATTCTGTTGACTGGAAGCCTAACCAAAAATGGAAACTTTGTGTCAAAAATGGAGGTCTTTAACTAGTAAAATTGTCTTCATTTTAGCAGTCGTGATTTTTTACTTTTGCTTATGCAATTTATTTTTTAATCCCCCTACTTTCAGAAATCGAGTATTATCTTTTGCTATTGGTTTTCTAGGGAGCAGGCCTTTATTGGGAAAAACCAGTAAAAATATTTGACACAAGGCATTGCTGCAAAAGCTTAGACATTATGATAGGTCAAGTTGGTTGGTCTAAATTGATTGGTTGAGGAAAGAGGACTGCAGGTGAGATCTTTCTACCATTAAAACAAAACAAGTTCTTAGTAAACAAGATTAGGCTTTCTGATGAGCCTAGATCTGAAATCCAAGACTTAATATATTACCAGTGCAGTTGAGAACAGAGACTCTTGAGTACAACTGAAAACTCCATGACAATAATAAAACTCAGTTAAAATGAATGGCAGTATAAATGCCTGGCCTAGTCCTGGAAAATGCAGCATACATGATGACTTCTGAAGCTTCACACATGAGTACTTCACTATGCTCAAGTAATATAGAACAGTGCAACAAGTTCTCCTTTATGCACCCACCCAACCAACTAAAATCTGTATGTTGGCAGCATGTCTGGGTGAAGCAGATATGACCATCCTGCTTAGGAGTTAGGGATACACTCTTCACTTCTAGCGCCCCTCTCCCTGCCCCACGACCATCAGAGGTACCCTATATACTCTGAACAGAGATACGATCTTAATAAACATCCACTTTTCATTTTCTATTTTTATTTTATTTTTTAAATGATTTTATTTATTTATTTGACAGACAGAGATCACAAATAGGCAGAGGCAGGCAGAGGGAGAGGGAAAAGCAGACTCCCCAATGAGCAGGGACCCTGATGCGGGGCTCAATCCCAGGACCCCGGGGTCATGACCTGAGCCGAAGGCAGATGCCTAATGACTGAGCCACCCAGGCATCCCTATTTTATTTTTTATTAACATATATAATGTACTATTGGTTACAGAGGTACCGGTCAGTGATTCATCAGTCTTATATAATACCCAGTATTCATGATGTCACATGCCCTCCAATACATCCACTATTTAAAACAAACTTTATATAGTGTTATAGGTGGCCACATTTCTCAATTTGCAGGAGCCCCAAAACACCAACTAGAAAGAATATGAAAACTCTAGGTTCACATTTATATTAAATATACTGAGACATGTCTCACAAACCTTAGGGAGCAAAGGGAAAGCCAGAATGTGGAAGAAGTGACAGGCTCCTTAAGAAAATACAGCCAGAGTGAAGGAAGACAGGGTGAAGTGGGATGAGTGTCAGGGTGAAGTGGCATGAGTGTCAGGTCATGGAGCCTTCAGGCTCTCCATTAACTCTTGCCTCATTCACAACTACCAGGACTCTGGGGATTAAGTGCCTCATACTGACCCAACACTTGATTAGCAGAGACTCTAAATGTTTGTGTGGTGTTGTTTGGTGAGAAAAGAAAACCCTCTGAAACTCTGGATAAAAATATCAAATACTTTTGGTGCAGTGGCTCGTGGATCTTAAAGTTTCTGGGAAGATAGAATAGCGGACATCACTGAAGAGAATTTAGATTCTCAGGATCTTATTAGGTCTGAGACCACTGCTTCCTAACTGGTAAGAGGATCTGAGCCTAAGGACTCATGATACAACACTGTGTAGGTCCTGAAATTCTTGACAATGCCTGGGAAAGGAGAATCTCTGACGAAGTGAGATTTAGGATGTAATTGTAAAGGTGACACATTGTGTCCACCTCTTAATGAAACTCAAGGGATATCTGCTACTCTAAGAAAAATGAAATATTTATCAAATCCATGACTGACAAGAATTTTCTGAATTTAAGAGCAGTAGAAGATATGATGAAAGCATGTACTCATGCATTTGATTACCAACAAAGGAAAACACATTCTTGCATCATAAAAATCCACCCCAAATGAAAAGATAATCAGCAAACAGAAAACAAACTACAATAAATGTAACAAAATTATTCTTCTAAATAGTCTCAGAACTATTTCATATTGATTAGAGAAACAAAATAATAGTGTAGATAATAGGGTGAATACCTATCAATTTCAGAGAAAAAAATTTTTTATCTACACACACACACACACACACTTTTATGTATGTTTTATTGCTATGTAGCAATGTATTTTCAATTAAAATTGTGGACACCATTTCTCATATGTTCTCTCTGCTTTTGGCAGTAAAAACTTTTATTCTTAAGAGATAAATATGGTTTTCTTTTAATGGGTATTTTGAAATGGTATCTTTAAAAACATATTCTCAAATTGCTATTTTTCCTTAATTTGCATGTATCAACTTATATTTATACCTGGTTGAAGCATAAGATCCTTATCACTTGGGTTAACTCACATGTGGGGACAGTAAATGACACTTTCTATTTCAGGATTTCCAGGACATTATCTGAGAATGAACAATTTAGTAATAAAAGCATTTAAAGCTCACATATTTCAGGAGTAAATTTCCATTATGTTGCCCTAAGAAGGATGCATAATGCTAGGACTCAATTCTATAAGAGCAATAAGTACTAATATCTATAATATGAGCACCTATGAGCTTTGCACAGATAGTGAGAATTCATTCCTCCTCAATCTGTTTATGCAACAAATAGGTATCTGGCCTTTCTCTTTGCCAGAGACTGCACTTGGATGCACAGATGACTAAGAGTGTTCCCTAGTTGCTTACAGTGGAGAAAGATCAAAGATATTATTTAAGTTTCTTTTGAGGTTAAGTCAGTACTTTGTCATCACTTTGAAGGTTATCATCCACTTGAGGCTCACATTCATTATGATTTCTGTTTACCTTTGATTACCACACACACACAAATGTGTATGTGTGTATATTTCTGGACATCCAAGAACAGTTCAGAAAATATAATGTTTTATATTTTTGCTCGTTCTTTAATTTCATGCATTCGCAGGGTGTTTTTTAATGAACATAATTGTAAAGAATTTGAAGACTATAATTTTGTTTAATAGTCATAATAATATAATAATGTCAATATCTGGCATTTACTGTGCTTTCATTGTGTGCCAGGCACTGTTTTATGTGTTCTAACATGTGTATCTGTATTTTCACAAAAATCCTGAGATATTGAAGTACAAAAACCTTCTTATCTGTTATCACAGTTCTATATATCCAAGAACATTGTGTTATGGACTGAATGTTTGTGTCCTTTCAACATTTATATGTTGGAATGCTCACACCCCCCAACCTCCACCCCACAGTCAATGTGATATTAGGAGATGAGACCTTTGGGAGATAACTATGATTAGATGAGGTCATTGACACTAGAGCCCTCATGGAGGGATTGGTGCCCTTATAAGAATCAGAGAGTATTAGCTGCTTCTCTCTGTCCTCCATCATGTGAGTATGAAAGTTAGCCCTCCGCCATCCAGTAGAGGGCTCTCACCAGAACCCTACCATGGTGGTACCCTGAGCTTGGACTTCCTGCCATCAGAACTTTGAGAAGTAAGTTTCTATTGTTTATAATCCAACCAATCTATGGTACTTTGTTACAGCAATCCGGACTGACTTGCCCAGCCTCTGAAAACTGAAAGCTATTTTCATTTATTTTATGACAAAATTCATGGTGGTGTACTTCTCAGATGAAATGATTTGAGGTTGATAGTCTTTAACTAAACCCATTCATTGTGAGTATTTATATGTTTAACTAAAAAATATTATCTTTTATTATGAGTACTGTTGTGGTTGTCATAGAGTATATGGAATATGAGTGAATTACCTCACTACCATACAATACAAACTGAGAAATACATATGGCTCCCAGGGTTTTGGAAAAGGTATTATGGAATTATTTCTAATTCCCAATGACTTATAAGGAAACTGAGGCCCAAATGCCCAAAAAACTTGACCAGGGTCACATAGCCTGTAGAAGAACTGGTATTGAAACCCAGTCTTATACGGCTAAAAGTAATTCTCTTAATGAGACTGTAGAAATAACTAATCTATATATAAGTCAAGTATGAATAGACATTAATGAATAAATGCTGTAGAAACATCTTAAAAAGAGGAATTCTAACCCAAGAATTGTTACTAACTAGCTATGTGACCTTGAACAAGTCTCTTAAGTAATCTCTGTCCTAAATTCTTATTCATGTGATGAAGATCATTATACCTGCCTTACAAAAATCTTGTAAAACTAAAATGCTATAATTGTAGTGAAAATACTTTGAAACTAATTAGTGCTGTGCTTATATAAGATATTATTATAACAGTTTTGTAATATAAAGAGATATTTTTATTCTTTTAAATTGAAAAGAACATTAGAAACATTTCAAACTTATAATGCTCAAGAGAAGAATTTCCCAAAGTGTGTTTCACAGAACACTAATCTGTGAAATGCTCCAGGACAGAGTGTGTGGACCAATATAGTTGGAAATAGATACATATTATCTCTCCCTCTTGAAGAGTCACAATGTTAATTTAAATACTAAAGGCTCTTAGAATCTCACTTAAAGAGAACTTTTTAAATTTTTTTTGGCTGTATTTAATCCAGGACATCCAAAATTTATTCAACCACCTTTCTGCCACACATTTGACCATTTAATTTAATTTCCACATAAGATTTAGTATTTAGAAGTCCCAGATGCTCATTAATTATTTTGTCTCCACATGGAAAACTATTTAGCTATTTTATGAGTAACACCAATACTGTTTACATTTAGAGAAGTATACAGGTTTTTCTTCTACCAAAAATGTGTTCTACTTTCAAAAAATATTATTATTATTATTATTATTTTGGCCAAGTTTTCTCCAATAGCAATATATCCAAGTGATATAGTAGTAACTCATTAGAATTCATTAACATTGTTGTAGGCTTACCACATACAAATATAATCAACTTTTAAAGAGTTTTGTTTGTCCACATTTTCCTTATTTTATTTATGTTTTTAAAAGCCCTGTATGGATTTTTGAAATAACTTCTTGAAATAACTCTGAAATGATTAATTTTAATTAATCTGATTTTAATAACTCTGATGATTAATTTTATATGTCAACTTAACTTGGAAACAGCGAACCCAGATATTTGGTCAACTATTACTCTGGTTGTTTCTAGGAGAGTGTTTTTGGGTTTAACATATGAGTAAATAGACTAAAGCAGATTGCTCTCCCTAATATGGGTGAGCCTTATTCAATCAGTCGAAGTCATGAATAAATCAAAGGACTGACCCTCACCTAACTAAGAAAAGTTCTCTCACCTGACTGCCCTTGAGCTGTGACGTAGATTTTTATCCTACCTTCAGATATATTGCCAAACTGAAACTTTGACTTTGAGTGTTGAGGCTTTGACGCTCAACTCTGAGTGTTGAGTCTACCAGCCTTTAGGATGGAACTGTGAATTTTCTTGGTTCTCACACCTTCAGACCTGGACTGAAAATGTCTACTGATTCTTCTGGGTCTTCTGGATCTCTGGTTGGAGATACACACATATACACACACAATTTCTCTGGAGAACACTGACCAATACAGATTTTGATACTGAGACTGGTTTTAAAAGAACAGAATTGCTTCTGTTGTTTTTGGAACTGGATTTCTAATATAATTAGATTTAAAGATACTAATGACTCAATTTCCAATAGCAAAGAGAACACTGATAGTCCATGTTGTAATTTGGCAATAGGGACACACAAGATATTTCCATTGGATACTTCTAATCAGCCACTTATAAAAAGCAAGGATCTGTATGTCTGTGTGTATAACAATTTTGAATATTTTTCTCAAGCTAACAGAAATGATGAGAATGGCTGGATCTTCCTAATGTTACTGGATAAAGTTGGGGGAAAAATGAGGCACTGAGGAATTTGAATTTCCAGCTCAAGCACTGCATAAATGGCCTAAAAACTTCTATAAGTGCCTTAAAGGAGACCCTTATTTCCAGTAGCCTAAGGCTGAGATTGCTAAAAATCAAATGAAAACATCCCATCCTGTGAGTGGCTGAATTATAGCACAATTTGAACTCCTAGCCTTGTAGGGTGTCTATTGCTTATTGAAGGCACTAAATATGAAGGGCTGGGTCCTGAGGATTGGAATGGAAACATGAAGAAGATCCTGGTGAAGCTGGAAACATTGAGCCCCTAAATGCTGATCAGTCTTCTTTGCCAATGGAAGTGGCTTCTTCATTCTTAACAGAGGGAATCTCTCCACTCCCATCTGAAGGAATAAGTCCTACATTGTTTGAAAAAACAAAACAAAACAAAACACTGTATTGGCCTCTTCTTAGACAGTTGCCATGTAAGACAAGACTGATTCTTTTTAGGACCCATCCCATTACCCCTTCTTTGCTTTTATGCCTATAACTAGACTCAAGTCCCAGCAGGCTCCTAAAGGAGAGGTACAAAGTGTAAACTATAGATGTGCAACACTCTAAAAGAACTGCTTGAGTGTTCTAATTTACACAGACAGAAATCCAAGGAACCCGTGTGGGAATGAATGTTAAAGGTGTGGGATAATGGTGGGACAAACATAAAGTTGAATCAGGCCAAATTTACTGACATGAGCCCACTAAGCAAGGATTCTGTGTTTAATGGAACAGCTCAGAGAGTTTTAAAGGACTATGGCAGTTTGGTTGATTGATTAAAACATAGACCAAAATATAGTCTTCAATAAGTGAGTGGGACATCCCCAACCTGTGTCAGTGTAATGGAGAGAAAGGGATTCAAAAGCTTAGGGAGACTGGAATGGTAGAGTGGATTTGTCATATAAGACCTATCACCTACACTGGAGGGTCTGTAAAACATGGTTTTAACCCACTGTGAGCAACAATTTGTGAGGGGAGCCCCAGAATCCTTTAAGAGTTCTGTGATTTTTCTTCTCTGTAACAGACCTCACAGAGAAAATTATGGTCTCTGAATTGGGAAATCTAAATGCAACTGGAATAATTGGATCCAGGGTAAGAGGGACCAAGTGGCAGCCCTCAAGCACCAAAGGCAAGGAGGGCATGGATAATGTTATAGACAGCAGAGCTAAAGTAGCAATCAGCATAGTCTGACTTGTGTAGACCTGTGACTTTGGCTAGTTCATCATGGTGATCTAGAATTGAAATAGTTATGAAGCCTACTAAATTCTTATTTAATCTATAAGCAGAACAGTTCTAAGTCAAATGAACAAAAGTTAAACATAAGTCATAAAAAGAGAGTCATGTTCCTTCAATTAATTTTCAAATTTGAGCTAGTTTACAAACCCCAAATCCCTTGGATGATGGGAAGTTTGGGTCCCCTTGAAGAGGGGCACTGCCAAAAATGTATACTGTGAATCTTTCTCCCCACCCTCCCCTATGGCCTTTTACCATGGTACATTGAGAAAATGAAAATCATTAAAACTTTTGGGGAATACTGGACACTGATTCCAGAAGACCCAAAACATCCTGATGGTTCTTCAGTAGAGTAGGGGTTTATGGAGTGCAAATGATCAATAGAGTTTTTGATCAGTCCCATTGTACAGTGGGTCCAGTGTGTCCCTCAACCCATTCAGTAATCATTTTTCTCAGTTTTGGAATGCACATTTGGAAGAGACTAACTCAGCAGCAGGCACAATCTCCATGTTGGTTCTCTGATGAGTGGAGTAAGGTCTACTGTGTAGAAAAGACCAAGTGGAAGCCACTAGAACTGCCTCTGTCTAGGAAAAGAATAAACAAAATACTGGATTCCTGGAGGGATTGCAGAGATTGGTGCTTCCATTAAAGATCTGAAAGATGCAGGGATGGCACCTCCAGCATCCCCATTTAATTCCATATTTGGCCTGTGCCCAGGACAGATGGATCTTGGAGAATGACGATGGATTATTGTAAACTTAATCAGGCTGAGACTCCAACTGCACATGCTATACCAGAAGTGGTTTCATTGTTGGAGCAAATTAACCCATCCCCTGTTACCTGGTACGCTGCTATTGATCTGGATTTTTTTTTTCTTTTTTTTCTTTTTCTTTTTTTCTCCAGCCCTGTTAATAAAGGCCACCAGAAACAGGTTGCTTTAATCTGGCAGGGTCAGCAAAACATCTTCATGATCCCAGCCTAGAAGTATATCAGCTCTCTAACTCTGTGTCATAGTTTAGTTTACAGGGATCTTGCTAGCCTTTTCTTTCCACAGGATATCACACTGGTTCATTACATTGATGCCATTATGCTTAGTGGACTTAGAAAGAAAGAAGTAGCAACTACTCTAGATGTATTGATAAGACATTTGCATGTTAGAGGGTGGGAAATAGATATAACTAAAGTTAAAGGATCTTCTGCCTTTCTAGGATTTCAGCAGGGTGGGGCACATTTAGATACCTCTTCAAAGGTGATGAATAAGTTGTTGCATGTGGCCCCTCTTTTATAATAAAGAAGCAGCAAAAAGCTTAGTGAGCCTCTCTGGATTCTGGAGGCAACATATTCCTCACTTGGACGTGTTACTCCAGCCCATTTACTGAGCAATCCAAAACATTTGTTAATTTTGAGGGAGGCCCAGTGCAAGAGAAGGCTCTACAACAGGTCCAGGTTGTGATGCAAGCTTCCCTGCAATTTAGGCCAGAAGATCCACTGGTTCCGGAAGATCCACTGGTGCTCGAAGGGTCAGTGGCAGATAGGGATGCTTTTCGGAGCCTTTGGCAAGTCCCTATTGGTAAATGGTGTTGCAAGCCCTAATGATTTTGGAGTAAAATCCTACTATCCTCTGCAGAAAACTACTCTCCTTTTGAGAAACAGCTCTTGGCCTAATGTGGCACCTTAGTAAAGGCATAACACCTATCCTTAGGTCATGAAGTAACCATGTGACCTGAGCCACTGCCCAAAATAAAATGTATTATGTAGAATGAAATATTTGACTTTGTTCCTGTCTTCATCTGTTAACTATGGCCTAAGGGCATGCCTATGTGTACCAAGATGACAAGAGGTAGATTTCTGATGGTTAATATTGTTTGTCAACTTGACTGGGCCATAGGATGCCCAGATATTTGGTCAAACATTATTTTAGGTGGAGGGTGATATTGGATGAGTTTAACGTTTAAAAAGATAGAATGAGTAAAGTAGACTGTCTTCCCTAATATGTGTGGACCTCTTCTAACCGTCTGAAGATCTGAATAGATCAAAATGCTGACCATTTCCAATAAGAAGGTATTCTTCCTGCCTGATTGCTTTTGATCTGGAATATTGATTTTTTTTTTTTCTCTGCCTTCAGACTTGGACTAAAACAATGACCCCTCTGGGTCTTAAGCTTAGCAACATTCACACTGGAATTATACAATCAGCTGTCATGGGTCTTCAGTCCGATAACAACCACCACTGATCTTGGGATTTGCAGCCTCCGTGATTGCTTGAACCAATTTGTTATAATATATCTCTGTCTCTCATCTCTCTCTCTCACTCTGTCTAAACACACACACACACACACACACACACACACACACACACACACTTACATTATTGGTTCTGTTTCTCTGGAGAACCCTAATTAAAACTCTTAAAAAAATCTTACGTCTACACTACATAAAGAGAAACTCTAAAAAGTTCTTTTGTAGTTGATGTTTTGTGGCAATTTCTGAACTATGATGATCATACCTCAGAAGATTATTTTATAGCTTAATCTTTCTCCCCAATCCTTTTATTCCCTACTAGTAGAGTTAGGTTTTCTCCTCACACTTTCTTCTTAGCATATGGTATATGTGTACATATAAGGCTGTATTAGATTATTTGTTGACTTATTTATATTTTCCCACAACTCACAACTAATCTCTAGAATAGGGACTGATTCATTTATCTTTGTTGGAGTATCCAACATACATCTCAATGCCTGACAATTAATTGGCAGCAAATACCAGTTGAATTATTAAGGGGAATGTATAGTAAAGATCTCATTAAGGTCCTTAAAATCTGAATCCTTAAAATCTTGCCTTTCTACCTCTTAAAAATAACATTTCAAATGAAGCAAATGTCTTAGTGTATCAGATATTTTGTAGTACAAATAATGTTTTTTGGCCAGCAACGCTTTATGGTGCTGTTGAAATGAAGACTGCCAAAATGAGAACAGAGAGAGGCTATTTACTCAGAGTCAGCCACCATCACGAGTATTTGGCAACAACGCAAAGGCAAGCAGTGGAGTGAAAAGGCTTTATAGTATATACAATGAAGAATCCAGGTGTGCTCTGATTGGAGGCTGTTGGCATGGTGAAGCTGGGGGCGGGTTAACTGGAAGTGGAGCATCTTACCTGATTGATTTGAGGACCATATTTGGCATTCTGTAGTGGATCCTAAGACAGAACCAAGGGCAAAAACCATGGAAGCTGGCGGTCATTGACCATGTCCCGACCATTCTAGGCTGATTGCAGCAGAAGTTGTTGTTTGGCTTTTTGGACTGTTTGCTATGGAGTTTTGGATCAGGACTCTATTACCCTATGTTATTTGTCCATTAGTTTATTCAGTCTCTCATTGTGAATCATTATAATATTACAGTGAAGTAACTTTAACAAATAAAAATATAAGATTTCCCACCATCCATACCAAAGAGGGGAAAGATATTCTGGCACATATATAGCAGCGATTAGCTGTCTTTCGAAAGGACCCTTAATGGGGCACCTGGGTGGCTCAGTGGGTTAAGCCTCTGCCTTCGGCTCGGGTCATGATCCCAGGGTGGATCGAGCCCTGCATTGGGCTCTCTGCTCAGCGGGGAGCCTGCTTCCCCCGCTCTCTCTCTGCCTGCCTCTCTGACTACTTGTGATCTCTGTAAAATAAATAAATAAAATCTTAAAAAAAAAAAAAAGGACCCCTTAATGATGGAGAATACAAATGCACAGGTCAAATACCTTGACAGTGGTAGAGAGGTGAGGTGGAATTTCTGAAAATTCATACTGTGGATTTAAGTAATAAACTAAAGGCACATACAGACTCTCGTTTCCAGGAAAAGATGCATTATCTCTTCTAGTGCACATTTTTAGCATACACCTTCTTCTGATCTAACTTTAATTATGGCAGCATCAGCAAATTCCACACTGCCTCTCCAATTTAGAAGATTTTGCTGGCTGACTTTAGCCAGTTTATCCCAGCAGTTGGTCTACTAATTCACATTAGCCCTGTGGAAGAGAAAATTGCACTTAAGCAGAGGAGTGATGTGCTCAAATGATAAATGTTCACGAACTAAATCCTTCAATTCAGGAATATGAAAAGGTGAGAAGCAGAAACATTTGTTACTCATTTTTTTTCTTTGAATTATCATTTTCATCAATCATTTTCAAAACATAAATGGACTCTTTTTGTTCCCACTCAACTATATCTCCCATATATTATCCAAGAGGAATGTATGCATGTCATGGCTACGAGAAAATGATGTATATGTTATTGTGAAGTAGAGCATTTATTTTTCAAAATTCATAAAGAGAAAAAATTATTTTTGTCCCTTAGCGATAAGGTTGTTTTGCCAAAATACAAGTATTGGATTCTTTAGTCTTTCCTAAGCATTATCTAATATAATTATATACAGAATAGTTATGTTACAAATAAAATACTTAAATGCTGTTTGTCTTTCATTTTCATACTTGCATTGAATAAAAGGTTATCATTGTATCTTCCACTCCTCTGACAAGTCTTTCAAGATTTCAGCTCTGTAGACCACTAAGTTGCAAACAGTACAGCATCTTGCTTCACAAACTTAAGGGCCCTCAGTAGCAGAAAATGCACTGAAGCCCTCAGGTGCCAATGGGAGGTTCTTCGGAGGTTCTGAGAGGTAAATGGTCAGTTTCTTAGGGGTAGAGTTCTTTATGTCTTTACATGGTTACCTTAAGGGTCTCTGATCAGCAGTCTCAGAGAAATGATCATGAAAGTCTTCTTCAGTAGAGAAAGAGGGTGGTTAATATAATTTATTTTACCACGTATGCTGTGTTTCACTGCAAAATGAACTACAAGTTCAAGCAACTCAAAGTTGTTTTCATTTCCCAAATTTAATTTTCACCATAACAAACTCAAACTCATATCCCCTATTTAGGAAAATACCTTTATGGTAAGTAATAAAGTAATTAGCTTTCCTTCACATTGTTGATTGAGACTGATCTTTGGAAAATATCTATTAAATAAATTATCATCTGGCCCTTCATCACCAAACTCATATCTGACAGTTTATTACTCAGATGCTACAGATATTCCATTTTCCATATTTCATTTTATCTTTTAGCCTGCAATCTTTTGTTTCCACATGAAGAAAGTAATACATTAACTTGGTTTTTAAAAAACTGATCAGGACGTTCCTCGTAAAAAGCCAAGTATATCCATTTCTTGAAGCAAAATCTTGCTCATGTTTTCCAGTTATAAATTTGTCTAAAAAGGTGAAATTTCAAATTTCTTTTTTTATTCAAGTCACTGTTTTTAGAATCTCAAATTGATGAGAAGATGAAAATGTGGAAGTGAGACAATATAAATGGTAAAACGGCTAATGATGCAAGTGATTTCTTTTTTTTTTAAAGATTTTATTTATTTATTTGAGAGAGAGACAGTGAGAGAGAGCATGAGCGAGGAGAAGGTCAGAGAGCGAAGCAGACTCCCCATGGAGCTGGGAGCCCGATGTGGGTCTCGATCCCGGGACTCCAGGATCATGACCTGAGCCAAAGGCAGTCGTCCAACCAACTGAGCCACCCAGGCGCCCCGATGCAAGTGATTTCTACATAGGCAACTATTCTCTCACTTTTGCCTCTTGATTCTGTTGAAAATAATAGTGAAAAAATTATACTACGTATCTTCTGAAATTTACTCACCAGCTATTTTAGCGTCAATATTTTGTAAATGATCAACTTAACGATGTGGTATCAGAATGAAATCCATAACTTTTCTCTTTGCTAAGATTATTGTGTCAATCTTGAATCCATAAACTCCCTCCAGCTCCTTTCTTCCTGAGACTGGCTGCGTCAGGATCTCTGACCTTGAAATTTTGGAGGCGTTTTATCTCCCTTATTGCCTGGTGCTTATGATGACTA
The DNA here is from genome assembly GCF_020171115.1 of Neogale vison. NCBI lineage: Eukaryota > Metazoa > Chordata > Mammalia > Carnivora > Mustelidae > Neogale > Neogale vison. The sequence goes on from NC_058100.1 coordinate 15,991,526, forward strand.
CAAACACCATTGTCTGAACTAGGCATTTCTATTTTTCTTTCTTTTCAAAACTGAAGTGGTCTCATCAGATCAGTTGCTTTTATAATAGACTGCTTGGAAGAGTAAAATTTAAGCAAATCATAGGACTTACGGAGTTCTATCATTCTGGGGTTTTTGTAGTAGAAACCTAGGTGAAATGCTCCCATTACCCTGTTATATTTGTCCATCCGTGTTTCCCTATATCGTACCTAAATGTTGAATGAAATGGCATTACCTAGTGAATAACACAAAGTGAAGTTTTATTTTACTCAAAGCATAATCAGATAAAAGAAAAACAGTTAATTTTGTCAGAGTAGGAAAGACTAAGCTGCATGACAGTAGATTTCAAACATGACACTAAATAAAAACAAGGAGTTACTGTGCTCACTTCTTCAGACCTCAAAGCTCTCATATTTTGATCTATTTTTTAAGTCTTAAAATGGTGATATGTCAGGTTATTCTATGCGGAATATTTTCTTTGTAAGTTCAGCATTATTTTAGAGATGAGAAAGATAGAAGTAACCGGGGGTGGAAATGAATGATTTTTAGAGATCATTTCGTTATCACAATTTCAAGTCGCGTCTCGATTGTAATCCTGGCCATCATATATTTTCTTTAGGCAAATGTAAGTGCTGGCTCCTTCATTTGTGGGACGTCTTTTCCCATCTAAGGGAAGAAAGAACGTCTATGAGCATCTTCATGAGCGAGGGCAACAGATGCCGGTCTGGAGTCCCAAGAAGAGCAGTATCAAGCAGCCCTCATGCGAGAGAAAATTTCATTTTCTGGAATTACCAATTGTTTGGGGTCCAGGTGAAGCATGGTATTACCTTGTCTGGAAGTGGCAATCTAAATGGGTCAAGTCCAGTTGCTGCTGACTATAATAGCACCTGTCCTCGTACTGAGATATCTAGGAAATAGTGCCATTTAGAAAAATGGAAAAGTGAAATTGAAATGTAAGATGACTTTGTCTTCACTCTATGCCTTATTCACACGGCAATTTAAAAACCGCACATTCTGATCTTTTCAGGCACAATACCACTTAAATTCATTCTTCCTCTGTGTGTTCGGGTGGGGAGGATGGGCGGCCATGCATTATTTTAAGTATGAATTTCCATGGGCTGCCAATGGCTTAAGATAGAACCCTCTGAAAAGGAACTGAGAGACAAAGCAGATTAGTTCTCCCTGTGAATGCCTAGATACGCCGCGGAAGAGTGTGTTTGGCCCACTGCTGGCAAGCTATTTAGTTCCTGCCAACAATGAATTTTCTAGGATGACAGCAGGATTTGTCAGTGGCTGCTACTTGACAGGTTGAAGGCAAAGAGGTGCAGGGAAGATGGAATGAAATCGCGCTGCCGCACAGCCTCAGAGGGCTCAGCCTCGTCCTGGGCTGCGGCACACCGCGGCAGCCGAGCAGACAACCAGACAGACGACGCCTTTCCGAGCCAAGAGAGTGTGTCATCCGTGAGAGGAAGAGGATCCCCAACTAAAGCTAATTTTTAAAATGTCTTGTCTCTGAACTCATAGCTGTTAAGGGCACACGGAGGTCCAGCCCAGGGAATGTCACATGGAAATTTAAATGACAAAAACCCAAGCGCTGGTATTTGGACGTGGGGGGAAGGAAAGAGAGAGAACAAGGAGGCGTGCGTTTCAGAAGCATGGATTATTTTTGATCAGTGTCCACCCAAAGTCAAGGTGACGTGGGAGTCGTGATGCCGCTATTTTCCTAGGTCGTTCGTGGGGGGGTCACCTCCCTCCCTGTGCACCTGCAGTGTCACTAAGGTTCAAAGAAATAGACTCTCTCTCTCTCTCTCTTTTTTAACAGCATCTCTCTTAAAGTCATGCAAACAACTTTAAATAATTTCACAGAAAGCTGAGAGAATAAAGTGACTGATGTGCTGGGCCATTCTCTAGCTTAAGCACTTTATAAACTATTTTCAAGGGAAATTTCATCCAGATCTAGTTTTCTTCCTAGGCACTGACTTTAAAATATCATCTCTAGGTAAGATGAGCACCTTGGTAAGCATCTGTATTTCCCTGGAAAAGGGCAAGAGGACTTTAAAGACAGGTCACAGTTTGTGGGTGGCATTCAAGCCAACAGCAACAGCCTTCATAAGGAGAGCATCGGCTACACTAGGATTTGCATTTTGATAGTAAATATCACATGAAATGCTTACAAATCTTTTTGTGCCTGTGGCATGGGTACCAAAATTGTCGTCAGAGATTATTACTTCACACAATAATATGTGTTTAAAATAATGATTTTTTGCACAGTGGCAGTATCGTAGCCAATGAGGTTTATCCGAGGCGCGATTATTGCTAATTAAAATAATGATTTTTATGATCTCACATACTTAGAATGGCAGCTGGGTTTATGGGTGAGAACAAGATGGCTCTCTTAGGTTGGGAAAGAAAATGTTAGAATGTATACATTTTTTAATATAAAAAAGAAAAAATTGATCTTCATTAATTTTGATCATAAATGAACAATTTTGGCCTTAAGGTTTTTTTTTTTTTTTTTAAGTTTTTATTTATTTGAGAGAGCAAGCAAGCTTGTGCCTGTGTCTGAGTGTGTGTGGCGGGAGGGGCAGAGGGAGAGACTCTTTCAAGCAGACTCGATGTTGGGCTCAGAACCCCCTCCCCCATGTGGGGACAGTGCTGGATCCCAGGCACCATGAGATCATGACCTTAACCAGAACCAAGAGTCAGTCATTTAACCAACTAAGCCACCCAGGTACCCCAATCCTTAGTTTTTATGGCAAACAAATTTTCTTGTATACAACACATGAATGTACTGAGAAATATTGGAAGTTTTGTAGAAATCAAAATATATAACTCCTTGCTATTATTATTATTTATTTTAAATTATAAAGCTTCGGCCTGGGGCTCAATACATGTTTTTTATTGTTAAAAATCAGATCTGGATAACAAGTATTTCATGACTGGTGCCTTAACAATTCAATATTGATTTTAATAATGTAAATACTTGATTGCTTAATTATTTGATTACTTAAGTAATTTGATTATCAGGTCAAAAGGTTGTTTTACCTACTGCAATAACCTAGCTTCCTCAAAAAATTAAAAATAAGTAGGTTACTTTTAAAAAGAGCTTCATTTAAGGAGAGCTGTTTCTGCAGCTCAATGACTGTTTGTTTCATCCTTTCAGAGTCCTGCCTTATTTTCTGGAATCTCCCACACGTTTTAAGTAGGAATGTTCACTTTCACAGTAGAATTATTTGTGGCTTTCAATTTGCAGAAACTTTTCTCCTTCTCCTTGCCCTTGCCCTTGCCCTGCCCTTCCCTTTCTCTTCCTCCTCCTCCTTCTTTTCCTTCCATACAAATTTCACTGCTGTTGGCCACCTATGTGACTGGGGTTTTTTTGTTTTATTTTTGGATTTTGGTTTTTGGTTTTGGTTTTGGTGGGGTTTTTTTTTGTTGTTGCTGTTGTTTTTCTTAGTACTCTAATTTATTTGCTAAGGGAAATGCAGTGCCCTTGTTTCTCCTTACATTGAAGTAAGTAAGTATTCCTGTTGTTAAAGCAAAAGGAATGGTTAAAAAAAAAAAAAGTAAAGCCAATTTAAAAGAACTTTTCATTAATTAGTTCAAGTGTTATTTAAATAGAAGGGCTAAATATACTTGTCTTTTGTTCTCAGTGAGAAAGGATTTAACCTCCAGGAGACAAGCTGTTCTCAAACCTCCTAGTATTAGGTTGCTAAATTAACAACCTAAAGAATATTGAATTTAACATTATAATAAATATTCATCTGTAATTTAAGAGTGGGACTAACTCCAGACTTACTTTAAAAGTTGCCCCAGTTGGTCCCTTTTTTTTTTTTTTTTTAAAGATTTTATTTATTTATTTGACAGAGAGAAATCACAAGTAAACGGAGAGGCAGGCAGAGAGAGAGGAGGAAGCAGGCTCCCCGCTGAGCAGAGAGCCCGATGCGGGACTCGATCCCAGGACCCTGAGACCATGACCTGAGCCGAAGGCAGCGGCTTAACCCACTGAGCCACCCAGGCACCCCCAGTTGGTCCCTTTTTATAGCTCTTCCCTGATATTAACTTCTATCTACCCTGCTCACATTCTCTGGTTGCTACTTCCAAAGCAGGGCTATATGGGACCTTTCACTCCCGACCTAAGAACTTACTTATGTATCCCCTGGTGTCCCAGAGAGATAAAGTTACATTTTATTATCCAAAGAATCACAGTTATAATTAGAATTTCATGCTAGTTATGGGGAGAGAGAGTATCAGGCAGGTCAACGGGAGTACATATTTGAACCTTCGGGAGCCTTCACATCATAACTGGTTGGAAATTGCTTATTCTCTCTTCTGTAGGCCTAACTCAGAGAAAGAATCTTAATCTAGATGTCAAGATAAAGTTTCAAAACATTTTTATGGCATACAGAATGTTATAAGGTGTAAAAGACCTTGTGAATTATGTGATTTAATCTCTTCCTCATATGAAACAACCTGTAATTAAAAGAAGAAAGTTTTAAAAATTGCCATTGTAGTATCTATTTAATAAGACTATGAAATTGTAACCAAATGTATGGAATACAGTTTTATATATGAACAAAATCATTCTCCAAAGAATAGGTGTTATGAACATTTCCAAGGTAAAAAAAAAGAAAAAAAACAAAGAAAAACAAAAATTTCTCCAGAAATGGAAGATATATTCAAAACCTGCAAATAGATTTTAATCTTTGGTCATAAAAACCTTAAAAAATGTCAATGAGTACCCATGACAAGAAAATAAAAAGGAGTTCAAACATCCATTATATGGGAATAAGAATGAGCAAAATCAAATTTTGGTGCAAAGGACAGAACAGAAATAAAGTAATTGGAGTTGTGCACAGAAAAGGTTACCCAAGAGATACAAACAGATCTAAGTGAAGATAAAAATCAACTACACAGATCTTAATAACTCTTATTGTCAATGAAAGTAGAATCCCAAAAGAGAGACTGGAAAGTTGAACAATTCATTGGCTGGCAATAGAAGAAAATAAAATGTGAAAACAGCTAGACAGGGACTTAGATGTTATTTTAAAGTTAATGCACTGTGAAAAGGAGCAGAGAAATGAACAGACCCAGCATGGCTGTAATAACCAAAGTTCAGAAAAGTTGGTAAGAAAATTCAATGTCTCTTTTTCATATTCTATACACAGAGGAAACAATCTGCCAAGAAATTTTTATAGTAGGTTTGACACCAAAGACGTTAAAAATCAGATGAACTAGAAAACATCATTAGCTTAAAAAAGGGAAAAAATACAATTATGTAGCAGACTCATCTTTGTTAAACAGTGAAAGAAGAAAAAAATGACAACTTGGAAACCCAGAGGGACCGTTTATACATGACATACAGGGGACATGGGCATATCTTCTTTTGAAACATATTGTGTTTCTTTTTTATAAATGTTTTTCTCTATGTCAAGGGTCAATGGTTTGGTTAGCTTCATCTCTCCCTATCTCCAGCATGTCTTCCTAACCTTTGTTTCCCCAATTTCCCAATCGTGAACCTCACCCTGTACTGACCGCACTCTCAGAAGATCCGTTTATTTCTCTGAACTCCTACTTTGTTGAGAAAACTGAGAACCCCAGGTTTGAAATCTCTCTACTACCTTCCACACTATTATAGACTTACTTATATCCACCTAAGCTTACCTCCAGGTTCTGCGGATGGGTGCACTTTCTGCTTTTTAATTTCAATAGCTCCTTCCTTAATCTTGATCCCATTCTTTCTCATGTTCAACAAGGACTTGGTCTGTAGTTTGACCAAATGGTCTTAATGTTACTTGCATTTTGACTAAACTTTAGAAAGCCTTCTTCCTGACTTTACACTTAACTTTAGAAACTTACAATGGTAAGTCTTTCTCTGCCCTTTAAGGATACAAATCCGTTTAAAATATCTTGCCTGTTTATGACCAGGAATGTCTTTCTCCAGAACCCAAGAGCCATCCCTTTGGGATGTAATTATCACAGAAGACGGGCCCCATCTTCCAGTATCTGTGGGAGGGTAGAAGAGTAACTTTAAAAGTGCCTTGTCACAAATTGTAAAATTATTTCCTCTCGTAAAGATATGAGAAAATTTACTTTCCTTTTTGAGTGAAACCCGTGATATCACATGGGCTATGGTCCCCACCACCAGATCTTTGAAAGTTTCCTGTCCTTTTATTTTTTTTCTCAGCAGTGTACACCTCAGACTGAGTTCTCCTTTCTCTCCCCTTTTCCGGCAGCCCTGGAAAAAGTCATCCTTGCTCGTTTAACTTTGTGCAGTGCCATTTTTGCTTGGACAAGATTATCTCAACTTTTTCCAATGTTTAAAAACTCTTCCAATGTTAAAAACTCATTGCTTAATAACACGCTAAACTGTCCTATACTTCCCAAATATCCCTCTAGTTCTTTAGGTACTGACCTATTTTTTTTCCTCTATTATCCAAATTTCTTCAACTATTAGTGCCCACTCACATATTCCATTCAATTTTCTGAGCTACAATTTACTCCTGAAATTGCTGCACCATCATCATTCCATGATAACTCTTTGGCTTATATACACATAAAGCAAACATGCAAATCTGATAAACACTTCATCAGCACTTTGCAGTATTGTCATTGACGATTTCCATTCTTCTTGAAATTCTTCTCCTGGCTTCTGTGACAACACACTTGCTTCCTTTGGCTCTCTTCCTTCCTCCCACCTACTGTTTCCCAACTCCCTTTGTTGGATTCCATTTTTCTGGCCATCACTCTAATATTTTTTTTTTTAAGATTTTATTTATTTGACACAGAGAGAGAGAAATCACAAGTTGGCAGAGAGGCAGGTGGGGGGGAGGGGAGGGGGAAGCAGGCTCCCCGCTGAACAGACAGCCTGATGTAGGGCTTGATCCCAGGACCCTGAGATCGTGACCTGAGCCAAAGGCAGAGGCTTAACCCACTGAGCCACCCGGGTGCCCCCACTTTAATATTCTTAACACTCGCCTGCTTCTCATATCCCACTCACACTCTTAGAAAGAACTCATCTATATCCAGTAATGCTGTTAGCACAAGCAGCCCTTCTGACTCCTAAACTCAAATATCCAACTGCTTATTGGACATTTCCACTTGATTCTTAAACAGGTTTTTCAGATATAATATGCTGATCCTCTGAACTCATCTTTCTTTCAAGGTGCTTTTCCTCCATTTGCCTCCTATCTCTGAGGGTGGCACAAGGATTCATGTGGTCTTCTAAGCCCAAATTCTGTGACTCTTTTTCACTTCTCCTTCCCTTTATCCTACACATCCAAATAATCACCAATTCCTGCCTCTATTAATCCTTCTTAATAACCAATCCTTTCTTTGCAGTCCTTTGGTGAAGATGTGTTGCATGATCCATTGCTAGTAGGAAGTGTTATTTGTTCATATGGTTTTGCCCCCAACCCCTGTCTACCCTCCGCTCTTATAAGAAAATGATCTCTATAACATATGTATCTGACCTTTGCTCTTACCTCAGTTCAACTGGCTCCCTGTCTTTTGCAGAGGAAAGAGCAAGTTTTTTTTGAGAAGACATATTGGGTACCTGTGACCTGGATTCAGTTTATTTCCTAAATTATATCTGCCCCATTCTTTCCCTTACAACTCAGCAGTATTGATGTATCTGCTCTTTAAACTGACCGTTATTACCAGCTGTTTATTCCTCACATATTATCTCAAAATTTTTCCCTTTCATTTTTTAAAACTCAACTCAAGTATTATCTCCCCTGGGTAGAGTTTTTTGCCAAGCTACACCTCTCCTCTACTTGATCTCTGACATAAATAGGGCATCAATAAGGTGAAATTAAAAATTAATAACAGTATGAAACATTATAATGTCATCTACTTTTTAAAATTTGTATTTATAGTTCTTTTAAAGCACTGAAATATTAATTGGAGAAAACATGGCAAGAAAAAATGAGAGTGAATTTTCAAAGGGGGTTATAAACAGAGGTGTTTCTGTTTTCTTTGTAAGTTGAGAAGATGTATAATGTAGCAGGGTTTGATAAGGACCCTTTTGAAACAATTCCTATGCTGAAAAATACTTAGGGAATAAGGACACATCAAAATTCTGTCAGAAAGCACACTGTATTTTGTTGTTCCCTCAATATTTTAAGATGATCACACAATTTCTTCAATTCCAACTAAAGCTAATTTAATGAGAAAATACAGAAGCCTTTTCTCTTTCTCTCACTAAACGGCAGATCAGGGAAGTTCTAATATATTTTTTTAAGTACACATTTTAAATTTTGCAGTAAAAATTTTCAGATATCCCCACTTTGTACATTTTAGCTTACATTTTGAGATCAGTCAGGTTTTCTCTGGCAAGAGAATAGATTAAGGCAAGATAGTAAGTTTATACTAATTATATCACGTTATGGGTTGACAGATGCTAATTAATTGAACTGAAAGGTGTGGGTACAGCGATTTATATACAATTTTGTAACGGTGAATGAAAATATACCCTTTAATAACATTTACTAAATATTTACCATGCACCAAGTCTTCTTCTAAATACTTTGCATGAATTAATGCACCTAATTCTCTGAACATTCCTTTGAGACAGGTGTTATTTATTTATTTTCTTTTTGCAAGCAAGGAAACAGAAAAAAAGAATTTTAGTAACTTCGTCAAGGTCACACAAGTAGAAGCTGGCAAACAGGAGGTGGCAAGTGGTTTGGCTCAAAACTCAGGTTACTGAATTTTAAAACTCATCCAAATAAAAATATAATGTTCTGGTAACTTTGTAATTATACTTGTCTTTATACTATCCAGATATTAATAATATACTTGATATAAAATTTCTTTTCAATTTTGGGGACTCAAATTATCTATCCTATCGTTAGATCATGTGTTTTCATCCATAATGCATATTCCCATCTTCCTTTCCCTATTATTTTTGCCACAGCATTTCTCAAAACTGACTTACATTAACATTATCATCTATTTAATTACTTTTATAATATTTATTACCTGTACCCATTCTTCTAAGATCTATGAAAATATCAACTTATTTAACCTTCATAACACATCTATTGATACTTTTTTTTTTTTTTTTAAATGTCAGATGAGAAAACAGAGACAGGGAGAGGTTAAGGAATAGTTCCAAGGTCATGGAGCTGGGACGTAGTGAAGCTGGGATTCAAACTCGGGGATTTCAAATAGATCCAGAAACCATGTTCCTCATTAGGCTATGTTGCCTATGCTTATCAGTGTTCAAAATCAATTGTTTACATTGAACATAACCTCTTTGAGCAGAATGAAATCTTGTCTATATATTTCATTTATTAGCATACAGAAAGTATATAAAATAGCTTTAGGATTTTAGTAAGGTATGCTCGTTTTATATGTGGAGAACTAAGATAAGTGCAAATGTAAGGTGTCAGAAACTCAGAATTGATACTTCAATAATTGTAAACCTTCTAAAGAGTGACAACTCTCTAGAAGCCCTTTGTAAAGGAATGGATAACATATTAATACTCTTTGAGGGTGATGCCGATGTCGAAGTTTAGAAGACTTGCCAAATTTCACACAATTAAGTCTTCACTGAGCTGAGACAAGAGTAAGGGTACTGATAGACTTGCAAATCCATTTGCAACAGTTTACATATGTTGTGGGTTTACCTCGTGGCATACACCGTGTGAACTCCCTTGCATTTGCCAAAGAATGATCCCCGCAAATGTAGGATGACCGCTCGTTTTATTTCCGTTTGATAGATCCAGGAAGCAAAGACTTGGAGAAATTAAACAATGCTAGTTTCCCAAGCTAATGAATTTTGCTAGCGGATAGGTGGAGGAGCCCAGATTTCAATTCATTAGGTTTTTCTCTGAAGTCACCTTAGAGGTTGCCAAAAATCAATTTTTACTTTTCGTATTAAAATTTTATGTTGGCTCTCCGGAATGAAAGCAATGAATCCACCAAGGAATGGATGTTGGAAAGGGATGGAAGAAGCAGGAAAGGAAACTGCTTTGCTATTTGCTGAGACCACAGTTTGTGAAATTCGTCCATGGAAATTTAGATTGTTCTGTCTTAATATTCACCACAGCAGCTATGAATATTGTTATTAGGGTAAAAGGAAGTCATAGCATGAAGAAGTTAGAATGCAATTCGTATTTGTAGAAGAAAGAGTATAGCCGTGATTAGACCCTTACTTTTTTTTTTTTTTTTTTTTTTTGAATCTGAGGACATGCCTCAAGACACAAGAAAATGAAAGAAAGTAGAATAACAAGGTCAGGGGTAGCAGATGTATCCTCGTTGCTGTCATAGAGACAAAACGACAAGCGAGTAGCTGGCAGGAAGCCCAGAAACCCAAGGCTGACACTCGAAACATTCTTTCATAGCAAGCCTAAAATCAGGACATGAATGAGAGACCTCCACCAGGTAAGCAGAAAACGCAGACGGCTCAGTGACAGTGGCCAGGAGTGTGTCTGTGAGCACTTATGTTGCAACAGGGTAACAAATATGAATGGGTGACAAGAAACGACAGAAGGAAAATCAAAAGCCTCTACTTGCTACACGGAGCTTTAGGGCCATGAGGATTTTTTCCTTTTTATTTTATTATTTAATTTTATTTTTTCCCTCAACCTTCTTTCTCTTTCTAGGATGATATTCCTCACTCTCTGCTCATGATTTCTAAACTTCTGTCTTTCTCTACTGCCAAGATTAGACACCATCTGAAAATAACGGACACTGTCATGGCTTCCCTGTCCAACTTTTTCATATTTAGCTTTTACTGAGGCACCAATATTTGTCCTCCCTTCCCCCCACGTCCCCAGGGCGATGGTTTATGCTTGGGTAAACTAAATTATCTAAACTTAGTTATTTTGAGTTTCATTTCTTTGCACTCAAGCTCTCTGTTACTTGAAAGTGGATGTTAATGAATTGATATATTATGCCTCGTGGGCAACCCATCTGCATTTTAACGGGTGCATTTTAAATGCCTGATTCCATGTAATGTTAATATTACAAGGAAAGAGACTTTTAGGAAACCTCTCTTCGAACCATGTCATTCTGGTGGTGTCTGTTTAGCTCTGTTCCCCAAAAGTTGTCCCTTTCTCTATTATGAAATCCTGTACTTTAGCAGCTAGTTCATTGATACTCCCAAGTGTTCATTTAGCAGCTATGTATTCTGTACCTACTACGTGTCAGGTACTAAGCTTGGAATAGGTGTAGCAAAGATGAAAAAGACAATGCCTGTACTCAAGGAGGTCAAGTCTCATAGGAGAGACTGATACGTAATTACAAAGACTATTGCAATATGATGGCAGAGATAAGCATAGACTTCAGTGGCATTAGAAAAGGTGCCCAAAACAGGTGACAGTAGTATAGGGAGCAGCAGAAAAATGAGAGGGTTTCCAGGTGACCTAAAGCTGCAATAGTACAAGTATCAATTTGTACTGATGTCTTCAAGTACAAGTTAACACAAAAATATGTAAGAGAAAGAGGACGGAGGCAGGAATGGGGAAGGGAATTCTAGAGCCAGGAAATGGCATTGACAAGAAAAATCAAGGAGTGTGTAGACCTGTCAGCAATTCCATGTGAATAGAACATGCAGTGTGACTATGAGAGAGATAAGAGACAAAGCTGGAGGGGGAACTATGGGCCAGTCTGATCAAACTTCTTAAAGGAGAGCTTTTCCTTCATTTTTCCCATGTTCAAAAATTCTTAAATTTGAAAGACCCATTTTAACATAGAATAATGGATCTTCAAGCTATATGTTAAGCAGTTTTCCTCTATTGATGGTCACGGCATAATGGTTTACCTACATAAATTGTCTTCTCTCCCCTCTGGCTTTGAAGGTCTCCACCATCTTTAATCTTCTTTTATTGACTCTCAGAGAAGCTGAACTTCGGGAATAAATAGTATCTTGGGAGTTCAGAATTTAAACATTGTGGCTAAGGGTTCCCCAACCCCAATCTGAATCAAAGCTACACCTAGATATACAGACCTATAGACCCTGTTTGAAAATTACGCAAGCCTATGAATTTGCATACGCCATATTTAAAGAGCATGAAAAATATTAACTTAATCCATTTTCCTTTCTTCCAAAGACGCCAGTGAATAAGCCACCAGAGAATTGCTAAGTAAAAGAAATCAGGTTCTCAGATGGCTTTCTCAAGTCACCAGCTTTTGGCTCACTTAAATTAGGTGTCGAATGTGACACTTGGCGTTAAAGGCTCTCTTACAGGCGTATAACATGAAACCAGCAGCAGTATGGTCTTGAACAAGAAAGTTAAGCTCTAGAGACTTCAAGATCTTCCTTAATAAAATGAAAGAAAGTGTATGTGTGCACTTGGATACCACCATGTCCAAAAATTTCAGGAGTTTATTTGAAAACCTATGATAGGATTTTTTTCCATATCAAAAATTTCTTTGTGAGACAAATATATGTGAATTTTTAATTTAATATTTTTAAACATACATACACACACATTTCATATTGTAATTCCAATTCACCTGTACAACCTTATACTATTGAAATTATGTTCTGTTTTCTTTTTAATGAACTGTACTTTAAAACTTGTTATAACTTGTTATAACATTTAACTGGATTTTAAAATATTAATTTAGTTGTGGCACTCAGAGGAATATGTGCTCAAAATATTTTTTTCCCTTTTTTTTAAAATCAGAGACCTTTAGAAATGCTGAATTAACATTAAAGGGAGGGAAAAAAAAATCTAAATCATCCTTTGATCCTCAGAAGACTCTCAAAGATTTGCTTTACCATATACCTGAAAAACATCTCACACTTTTCATACAGAAACTAATCAGGAAAAGATTATAGTACATGGCATCTTACATGAACTTGGAAAGTGCTAAAAAATTGAATTTTACTTCTGAACACAATTGCTTTTGGAAAAAAAAAATAATTTCCATTCTTTGTTTATCTTTTCACATAAAATGATAATTGTATACATTTTCCTGGTCTTTCTTGTTCATTTTGGCAGAGAATGGAATTTAAGTTCATCCTCATAAATTTCCTTGGGGACCTAACATATAATCACTGTCAAGATATTTTGATAGATGACAGTTTGGAAAGATTGATTCATCTCATGTGACATGATGAAGTCCCTGTGCAGAGCTGAGAACGGAATTCACATCACTGGGGTAATCATTAAGAAATCTCTATCTTTTATTTCAAAATGGAACTCAGTTTTTCCACAGAATTAAAACATTTGTTATAAGCCATTTGTTGAATGTAGGATGTTTAGTTGATACTTGGATCTACCTCCCAGACTCTTCCAATAGTATGTAAACACTCATTGTTTATCTTGAGTCATTCCAAACACACTCATCTTCATTATGTTTTCTGAATATATACATGATAGACAATCATCGCTGACTAAATGCGATCTAGTAAGAAAAACCTTTCCCTGAAGACCCGGTTTCAGACTCCATCTTCACACACCCTCTGCTTCTGTCCATCTGACCAAATCCTGATAAAGGATGCTGTAGGACATTCAACTATTCCCAAGACGTTAGCCATTGGAGCTTATGAATGGTGTCACCATGTCATCAGCCCTTGCTTACTGCTGGACATACCCTAATTGGCAACTAAAAATATGCTGAAAATCTAAAAAATGTGGAAAAACAATGGAAACAAAGTATTTCACTAAGTTTATTACTGAAATAACCAGATTTAACATTTTGTTTAATTTTAAACATTTTCTTGAAGATTTTTTATCCTAATGTGTGAAAATACATTTAGTTGTTATCTAGCCCTAGTACCGATTTTGCTACCTTTATATATATGGCTTCAAAACTACAAAATAAAATACAACCAGGGACGCCTGGGTGGCTCAGTTGGTTGGGCAGCTGCCTTCGGCTCGGGTCGTGGTCCCAGCGTCCTGGGATCGAGTCCCACATCTGGCTCCTTGCTCAGCGGGGATCCTGCTTCTCCCTCTGCCTCTGCCTGCCATTCTGTCTGCCTGTGCTTGCTCTCTCCCTCTCTCTCTCTGATAAATAAATAAAATCTTTAAAAAAAAAATACAACCAGATTCCAACTAGAATGTTTCCATCCTTTCAGTTAAAAATTTACAATTTATGATAAATAATTATATATCTGTATACATTTTAAATGGCAATGGTTGCACAGATTAAGTTGAATGGAGTTTATTTAAGCAATTTAAATAGTTTTTGAAATTAGTTTTTCCAAATATTTAATATTATAAACAAATTTTAATGAACATGGTTGTGAATGCCTTTTTCAGGACTGTTGGCATATAGTTGGTACTTAATACATTTATTGAATGCATTAATGAATGATACAAAGTAATTAACTTTTACTTTTTATGTTTTGGCAAACAATGAACTAAAATCACATTGGAACTACTTAATAAACATGCCTGAAAAGTTCTTGAAAATATCTAATTAGATTTTTATAGTAAGGTATTTGTCAAATCTCAACGGAACCAAGAAAACAATACAAAAATATTATTTAATTAAAATTTCTTTGGTCATATGTTTACATTTTATCAAAAAGTGAACAACAGACTTTGTATATTTTATAGATAGATTTGTTGCTGGTCTTTAGGTTAGTTTTGATGACAGAGCAAATGAAGAGTTAAAGATATATGGTGACTTCTATGTGGAACCATGAAGGGTTTTTTTTACTTCTTATTTTCCTTTTCTGCTGAGTCAGTTAGTAGGTTGTGGCAAAATTTTTTTCTCTATCCGTAATGTTAACCTCTAATTTGAGAATAGGGACCTTGCCTGATCAATTTAATGTCTTTGGGAATTCTTTGGGAAGAAAAGACCATTTACAAGAAAAAAAAATGACCCAACTTTAAGATGATTTACTCCACCCCAATTGTTTGTTAGCTGTCCCTCCGATATTTAAAAAATAGAACACAGCTGAAAACATGAAAAGTAAGTATTTTGGGTCTTTCTGGACATGGTAGTACCAGGGTTTTTTTTTTTTTTTTTTTTTTTGAAGATTTTTATTTATTTATTTGACAGAGATCACAAGCAGACAGAGAGGCAGGCAGAGAGAGAGGAAGGGAAGCAGGCCCCTGCTGAGCAGAGAGCCAGATGCGGGGCTTGATCCCAGGACCCTGGGATCATGACCTGAGCTGAAGGCAGAGGCTTTAACCCACTGAGCCACCCAGGTGCCCCAGTACCTGGGATTTTTAAAACGCTTTTACTTCAAAAGGAATTTTCATAGATTTTTAGTAGTTTTCCAGTAAATGCTCACATTTCTAAAAGATATTGGATTTTTCAACAGAGTTGCAGATGAAATGGGATTGACCACTTTCCGTATAATGATGCACAGACACCAAGAAGAAGACTCTAACCTCCAAAGATAAAAGCTGAGTGTTGAGATAATTGAAGCCTAAAACATTTCTGAAGGGCATGTATACTATAACTTCAGATTTCTTTGTTTGATCTCTAATTATCAGAGTAAGGGTCACCTTTCACACTCGAAAGGGATTATAACATATAAAAGTCTTTTCCCAGAAAGGTGATGTTGTTGAAAGATAGAGATTCAAGAATAGTTGAGATAAATTAATTGACGGCAGATGCACGTCAGGCTGTCAAAGGAAGTTAGAGATCTTCAGTGTAACATTTTGAGAAACCACTTACTGGAATACTTAAATGATTGATCTGCTCCAGGATGACATTTTTCTCATATTTTTACACTCTTACTGGTAATAGAGACATTTAATGTTTCTTGTCAATTTGTTCCAATAATTGTGTGGCTGCAAATTATTCATTACATTGCCAGAAAGTCATAACCTTAGTTTTCCCCTTCTAAATCTTAAGGCAGTCCATAAAGAACAAAGATCCTGCATCATGCAGCTGCAAAGGCCTTTTTTTTGGACTAATGTGGGAGAGGTGACCTCTGCCCTGTGCCATTAACTTTTGGGGGAGAGTTGGCTTCTCCTCTGCTTTAGTCAAAGAGTGGGAGCAGAGTTTTTCATAGAAGATGCTCCAAGCACGCTGACTCATTCCTTATTCAGAGGGATTTTCTGTTTCCTCTGCAGTTTTAACCTTTATCCAATGCTTTGACTTTTTATTTCAAGATGCTCATAGACACAAGATTTTATCTTTTATGCCACGTCATTTTTGGTATATCATTTCCACTCTTGGTAATAATGTTCTTTATATGCATATTTGTACGTATCTATTACTATGGTAACATTCTTTAATGGAAAACCTGTCTTGACTAACTAAATTCCTCTCTGGAGTAAGATTTCTTACAGATCTAACGCTACCTTATAAGAATAGTTCCTGCAGGGATGTTGAATTCATCAAGAAAGTGAAATATAGATTTTGTGATGTCTCACTTCTGCGACTTTCACCAGACCACACATGATTTCAGTGTTTGAGCTTTAACATCTTTATAATTACAATTTTAAATTAGGTAATCTTCAAAGTCCTTTTCTCTTCTAAAATTTTATGACTCTGTTATTCTAAGGAAATTCTAAAATATATCACATATTATATTGTTATGAGGAAGGATAACTCTGGGAAAGGAGAAGTTGGTGGATAAAAAAGGAGGTGGATTAATGTTGAATGAAAACGTGTTATTGCAGGACATAAAATCAGTGTCCCTTCAAAAGACTTCAAAGTTCATTCTACTGCCCAAGAAGGGGGAATTGGAAATTTTTTTTGGGGGGGGGGAGGTCAGGATATTTAAATCTTTAATAATAAGAATATACCTGGGTGGCTCAGTGGATTAAGCCACTGCCTTCGGCTCAGGTCATGATCTCAGTGTCCTGGGATCGAGCCCCACGTTGGGCTCTCTGCTTAGTGGGGAGCCTGCTTCCCCCTGTCTCTGCCTGCCTCTCTGCCTACTTGTGATCTCTCTCTGTGTCAAATAAAATAAATAAAATCTTAAAAAAAAAAAAAAGAATATAAAATTTCTGTCACACAAGATTAATACATTCAAGTGGAAACATCTTTTTCGGTGTCGTTTTGCTATTGGATTTAGCTATATAATTAATTAGACACTGCTTATATATTTATCAATTAATTTAATATATAGATGGTTGTGGAGTCTAATATTTTTTCACTTCAAAACTTGCAGATGACAAGTAATATGGAAGGCCGAAGTATAGATATTGTCCATATGACAAATGTGGACTTAGCCATAAGAGAGATATGGGTTAGTGCAAAGAAAGTGCACTGGAGAAAGACTGGAAAGGGAAGGCCAGGGTCATACCCAGGTACTATTGGAAAATGCTGCATTATCTTTGGAAAGTTAAGTTACGGTCTGGGCTTCAGTCTTTTTGTGTTAAGTGACGATAAAAATGTCTACTTCAGGGGCGCCTGGGTGGCTCAGTGGTTTAAGCTGCTGCCTTCGGCTCAGGTCATGATCTCAGGGTCCTGGGATCAAGCCCCTCATTGGGCTCTCTGCTTGGCAGGGAGCCTGCTTCCCCCTCTCTCTGCCTGCCTCTCTGCCTACTTGTAATCTCTCTCTGTCAAATAAATAAATAAAATCTTTAAAAAAAAAATGTCTACTTCATAGTGTCATTCTGAGAAGTCAATGTTATGTCAAAAAAGCTTAGCCAGTGTGGTTTTGATGACTAATAATGATGACCATTTTTTCATGTGTCTGTAAGCCATATACAATGGAGTGTCGTGCCTCCATCAGGAAGGATGAATCCCCAACTTTTGTACAACATGGACGGGACTGGAGGAGATGATGCTGAGTGAAATAAGTCAAGCAGAGAGAGTCAATTATCATATGGTTTCACTTACTTGTGGAGCATAAGGAATAACATGGAGGACATTAGAAGAAGGAAAGGAAAAGTGAATTGGGGGAAATCAGAGGGGAGACCAACCATGGGAGACTGTGGATTCTGAGAAACAAACTGAGGGTTCTGGAGGGGAGGGGATGGGGGGTTGGGTGAGCCTGGTGGTGGGCGTTATGGAGGGCACGTACTGCATGGAACACTGGGTGAGGTGCATAAACAATGAATTTTGGAACACTGAAAAAAATTTTTTGGAAAAAAAAGCTTAGCCAAGGGCTTATCATGTGGCAAATACACAATAATTAGTGTTTTTTTTTAAAGATTTTATTTATTTATTTGACAAGACAGAGATCACAAGTAGGCAGAGAGGCAGGCAGAGACAGAGAGAGAGAGAGGAGGAAGCAGGCTCCCTGCTGAGCAGAGAGCCCGCACAATAATTAGTGTTTTAAAAACAAATTAAGAAAAAAATCAAGTTTTCCATGCAGTTAATATTGAAAAGCAATGTCTTAATTCAGCTATGATTAGATTTTTGTGTTTACTTTTTCTTGTATTTAAGTCATCTATAGGATGGTGGCACGTTTTGATAAAAAGTAATGCACTACTGCAGAAAGAAGGAATTTTCAGGGATGCTGCCCATGTTTCTACGAAATGGAGGAAGCTTTCAAACTCAGCTTCAATCTGGAAGTTACAGTCTGTCAAAACATGGAAGGGAAAAGAACCCGTTCCCATCAGTTTAGTGAGAAAATAAGATATATGAAACACAGAATAAACTTTTTGTGATGTTAGGATGGCTGCGTGGCTCAGCCGTTAAGCGTCTGCCTTTGGCTCAGGTCATAATCCCAGTGTCCTGCGATCCAGCCCCAGGTCAGGCTCCCTGCTCAGCAGAAGCCTGTTCTCCCTCTCCCATCCCCTTGCTTGTGTTCTCTCTCTCACTGTGTCTCTCTGTCAAATAAATAAATAAAATCTTTAAAAAATTTATAATATTTTTGAGATGTTATCACAAATATGTCAGATAGTAAGTTGTTTATATGCATTATCTCCTCAAATTCTCACAATAATCTTGTGAGTTAAGAGGGAGTCTCTGCCTCCTACAATGATACAAGCACTGAAGTTCAGAGAAGTTCAATAATGACAACAGTTCACGTATCTAGCAAAAGGAGGTGAGCCAGGACTTGAATGCACACAGTTTGACACCAGAGTCTTAAGTACTTACTTTTCTATATTGATGCTCCAGAAACTAGCCTCCTGGCATCACTGATATTTCAAATTTTAATTTGCCTTTGCTTCTTCTCTAATCTGTCAAAGCTTGGACAAGTTAAATGACTGCACACAGCCTGAATTTCCTAACCTATAAAGAGCAAATAATCACATCTATTTTTAGGGTTGTTGTAATAATTTTAAAAAATAAAGAACATGAATACAAAATGCTTAACAATCTTTTTTTTTTTTTTTTTCAAAATGCTTAACAATCTTTCAGGTGTGTAGAGAGTATAATAACTAAGACCATGATCTGAGAACATGAACAATGTCATATGCCCTTCAAAAGGGACAGAAAGAGGGAAATACAAATGGAGAAAGAAGGCAAGAATTTAAGAGGCTGTCGTCTGCATTTACTACAGCAAGGGGGGCAAAGAGCTGCTTTTCAATGTAGCTGATTGATACAATGTGTTTGAATAAATATAATGTCTCTTTTCAAAATCTAATACAATGTCTTTATATAAATATAGTGTCTCTATTTAAAAGCTGAAGTTTGGGGGCACCTGGGTGCCTCAGCTGGTTAGGTGTCTGACTCTTGACTTCAGCCCAGGTCATGATAGCAGGATGGTAGGATGGAGCCTTGAGTCGGGTTTCATGGGTGTCTGCTGGAGATTGTCTCTCTCTCTCTCTCTCTGTCCCTTTCCCTTTGCCATTCTCCCTGCTTTCTCTCACTCAAATCAATCAATGAATCTTAAAAAAAAAAAAAAAAAAAAGCTGAAGTTTGAGAACAAGGAAATTTTTATATTACATAGCAATGATTTAAGTACTTGATGCAAGGGAATTTCTGAAATACGCAGAAGGTCATGAAACATTTTGAGACCCATAGGTGGAAGGTAGTTAAACCTGGAAAACGGTAAAGAGAAGCTACTTCTTACAAATCACTATGAGAATATAAAAATTCAGGTCATAACTCCTGTGAGCTAGCTGTAGTTCTGAAACACAGTGCTATATAAACTAACAGGTAGTATGCTCTCTGACTAATTTTCATTGTGCTGGTTCAGAACCTGTTCAGGTATTACTGTAATTTGATAGATAGCTACGGAGTTGCCTACAAGACCATCAACACTAATGTGAATATACTTATTATCCGCAACAATCAATGAGCTTTATTATTAAAGAAACCCAGGTGTAACAAGATTTCATATCCTGAGACTGAATTAAGTGTTTCACAATCTGCTGAACTCAAAAACTTGGCTACAGTGAGATAGCACCAGTATCATTAAAGAACCTTGTCCTCTTTCTTTGGCTACAAAGACAATGAACAACACAGCCTATCATGAGTCACTGCTTAAAATTAGCAGAATGTTCAACTTATATGTTTAGTTGTAAGTCTCACAAATCCAAATAGTTTGGGGCTTTTTCATAAATAGTATATTTTTAGAAATTAGTGATTATTTTCTCATTAGCATTTAAATGAAATCTATGGGTAACATGTTTGAAACATTGATAACTTAAGATCTTGAGGTTATAGAGAAAAGTAAATTATAATATGTTTTTATGAATTATCAATAAGGCTTAGAAAAATGGGGAAGTAATCCAGATTCCCCTTAGAAGAAAAAAGGATAAATTACATTAAAAAAAGACCAAAAGAACTGTGAATCTTTACATATTGTGATATATAGCCTATTAAATACATAGAGACTTAAGTGAAGAAGAAAGTTGTTCACTCTTAAGAGTGAAATGAGTAACGGGATTAGGGATGATTTTGAAACCAAGAGAAAGGAACTTAACATTTAACAGGTTCTTCCCTGCGAGTTAGTAAAAAATATAGAAGAATCAAATACACATCTATTACAGAGAACATCTTTCTTTATTAGCATGCACGTCATTAATTAGGGAGATACTAACTTCAGGATAGAAGTTAATTAACTGTGAGATCAATACCCAATGCTGATTTCACTTTTTACGTCTCTCTAACAGTACCAAACCAATAAAAAGCAGTTATGTTTTTGAGTAAAATTTATCTGACCAAAACCTCACAGTGAACAGTTCCCGAGGCTCTCATCAAGAAGGAAAAAGTGGTTGGTTGAGTTAGTAAGATTTGGGTGTTCACTAATAGCCAAGCAAAGCTAAAAGATTATATAATAAGGCAAGCTATTTGAGTATATAAATATTCTAGCCTTTAAAAATTTGTCAGAAATAAGATTATTCAGTATTTCATAATGATATTTGTACATGGATAAACTTTCTTTTTAAAATTTTTTTTAAAGATTTTATTTATTTATTTGACAGACAGAGATTACAAGTAGGCAGAGGGGCAGGCAGAGAGAGAGAGAGAGAGAGAGAGAGGAGGAAGTAGGCTCCCTGCTGAGCAGAGAGCCCGATGCGGAGCTCTATCCACCTGAGCCGAAGACAGAGGCTTTAACCCACTGAACCACCCAGGTGCCCCCTTTATTAAAATTTTTAAAAAGATTTTATTTATTTATTTGACAGAGATTGAAATCGCAAGTAGGCAGAAAGGCAAGCAGAGAGTGGGGTGTGGCAGGGGAAGCAGGGTCCCTGCTGAGCAGAGAACCAGATGTGGAGCTCGATCCCAGGACCCTGGGATCATGACCTGAGCCGAAGGCAGAGGCTTAACCTACTGAGCCACCCAGGCGCCCCATGGATAGACTTTCAATCAAATTTATTCTGTTTATATTGTGGTCAGGACTCCCTTTCAGGAGTATGTAGTTACATCTTCCTCACACCAAGGCGAAGAATTCTCACATTTAAAGTGAGCATTTTAGGGGCATTCATGGTTCAGTCGGTTAAGCATCTGATTCTTGATTTTGGCTTAAGTCACAATCTCAGGGTCCTGGAAGTAAGCGTCTGGATCTGCGTTCCTGTGGAGTCTGCTCGAGGATTCTTTCTCTCCCTCTCTCTCTGCACCACGCCCCCAAGCTCACTCTTTCTCTCTCTGAAATAAACAAACAAATCTTAAAAAAAAGTGAGCACTTTAAGGTCATTGAGGAGAGTCTTATTTTCTAGTGAAGAAAGACTTTGATCCAATCTTAGGTCCACATCAGACAGAGTTGGGATATCTTTGATACAATGCTTTTTAACCTACTTGGCTGAAATTTTAGTTATGGGAGCTTTTTTCCAAAGACAGTGGCGTCTGGGAAGTATCTGTTTATTGTCATCATGCAAAACCCATTTCCTAAGGGTCTATTAAAGAATATTGATATTAGAGGCCGAACATTCACCATCCTGAAACATAGCCTGAATCCGAAGCGCAAAATGTGCTTAAAATCATCCACCTGCCTTACTTCTCTCTCTCAGAACCAACGACTTGGCATTCTTCCCCTAAGGCACAGTATCTGTGTTTTCATAATAACTTTTCTTTGTTCCAAGCTAATTGCTTTAGAATGTTGTTACATTTCGCATTGTTATGGTCCTCTTGATATAGACTTGAGTTAGTGCTTGGAAGGCACTTAGAAGACTCTCTTAACCCATGTTCATGATTATTCTTATTTTTAAATTTTTCACTGATTAGTTTGTAATGATCTATGTGAGATGGGATATCTAACAGAGGATTTAGGGGGAGCTGGACACTGGAAGTGCATGACAAAATTAAACAGTTATAGGGTATCTGAGAAGATGGTGAGTGTAGCAAAGTCTGAATCTTCCAGAATCCTTCCATGAAAAGGGAGCCTAAAGACAGCAAAACCAAAGACCAGCAGACACCATTTAATCAAAACTAGTTGGCAAAAGCATCTGGGGAGACATAAACACCAAGACTGGGGGTAATTATTAAATATTACCTATACGTTTATCTGTAGAACAAAGATACAAGGGTGCTTTAATGAAGAGACGGTAAGCGAAGGTTATATTCGCTAACAAGCTCACATCACTTGGGGGAAATAAGAGGCATACCTAAAAGGCAGAATAAGTTTACTAATTGCCTTGTAGGTGTATCCTAGCTACTAAACAAATAAAACTGATCATTTTAATCTATTTTCACACATGGTTTTGAATTAATGGATGGAGGAAACGAGGACCATTGACGGATAACCTCACAAAAAGAGACAAGCCAACACGACAAACCCTTTGCTGAACACAAGACAGCCTCACTTTGAAGTAGGCAGAGTTAAATAGGTGAGATCATATGTGCTTCTCGTCAAAGGCTCGTGCAGCACCGTCAACGATTTGTTCAATAAATAATCATCAAGCCCCAAAAACATACCAGGCCCAATTACGGGGACTGGATACAATGGCTTGCAAAACAAAACACAATGAATATAGGGTAAGAAACCAACCTGTCCTTACACCCACAGAAGGTACGGTAAGGGAAAATGTGGTCACTAATCAAATAATCTTGCAAATAA
Source organism: Neogale vison (assembly GCF_020171115.1). Lineage (NCBI taxonomy): Eukaryota > Metazoa > Chordata > Mammalia > Carnivora > Mustelidae > Neogale > Neogale vison. Next base: position 16,014,807 of record NC_058100.1, read on the forward strand.
ATGTCATATCGGCTCTGTTCATGAATGGAGAGGTCAATGGTGGTATGAGGATCAATACTACGAGGAAGGCACCTCCTCTAGCGGGAAAGAACAGATTCTCTGGAAAGAAAGGGATATTTGAACTACAATATAAATGCTGAATAGCTTTAAGGAGCCATTAGCCTAGGGAAGGAAGTGGGGGGAGGAGAGTGTTACAGAGCCGCAGGGAGAGCCTTGGAGAGGCTCTGAATTATAAAGGAGGAAGGGACACCAGCGTGCTGGCTGGGGACAGAATAAAGAGGGTGGGACAAGAGAAAAGGCAGAACAGGGAGGGGTAACGTAGTTTTATTGTCCAAACAGGATGGCTTCTGAGATTCAAAGGGAGGCACTACCAATGATTACCCCGGAACAACAGGTGGCTGCTGGGACTCTGAGTCACCCTAATTATAGGCTGTGTTAAGAAGAGGTCTGTAGGCAGAGAGTGATGGAATGGTTGGAAGGATTTGAAGCGGAGGTTTACGTTTTGGCCACTGCAGTGTGGAGAGTGGGTTATAATGAGCGGGTGTGCATGTGGAGAGACGACAAATTAGCATGCTTGTTTCCCAGAGAGCAGCTGAAAGCAGTTTCTGTTGCTGTTATTTTTTGTTTGTTAGATTGTTATATTCCCTCTTGGTGGATGTAGAGAACATGGCCAAAATCATATGAGGAGTCTTCTTTTCTTTTAATGATTGGAGTTGAATTGAGAAGGGCTTGCTACTGTCCCTGCCTGTGGCTGAAGTACCCAGAGATAAAGGACGGACCGAGAAAAGATGAATTAGAATTGCTGTGGTGTAATCTATTTGTTCTTTCTCTGCCTACATACACACACACACACGCACACACATAAGTGTACATATATATACACATGTTCATACATCTCTCTCTCTCTCTCTCACACACACACACACATATTCACTCATTGTATATTTAACATGCTACTAAAAATCATTAAAAATCCTATTCGATGAGCTAACCATCCCATTAAGAGATGTCTACTACCCTGTAAGTGTATCCTAACCTTTACAAACACTGGTGGGTTTTTTTTTTCTTAAAAAGAAATTTTAGTTGTTTAATTTTAAATAGCAAAACATATTAATTCAAGAAATAACTGGAAGTACAGAAACATTTTCTAAAGAGGCAAATGATACAAGAATGCCAAATGCTGCTTTTTAAAAAAAAAAAGAAACCTAGCTCAAATCCATTTGTATATAAAATTTTGCGTCCCTTCCTTTCAACTCAATGTCATAATTAAGGCTATCAGGTTTAGCAAATAAAAGTACAGGGTACTTTATTAAATTTGAATTTCAGATGAACAGCATTTTTTTGCATAAGTATGTCGAAAATATTTCAAGGGAAATGGTTTTACTTAAAAAAAAATGTTGCTTATCTGGAATTCAAATTTAACTGATGCTCCATATCTTATCTGCCAATGTTAATTATAAACACTTTCCTTTTTTGTGTAATCTTCATGGACTATTATAAATAAATTATGCTAAACACTTTAATGCAAGAAAAAATGTCTTATTTTTAAAGAGCATGTCTTTGGGCAGATTCACAGAAGTGAATTTCCCAGGTTAGATTGAATATATGTCTATTCCTGAATTTATTTCATAGAAGTATCATGGGCTGTAATTTCTTTTCCTTATTTAGTTAGTTAGGTAATTAGTTAACTCAAAGGTTGAATGTGTATCATCATTGGCTTAGACCCATAGACCCATTTTTTTTTTTTTTTTTTTAAATATCGGTACTTCTGTCTCTCCTTGGAGAATTTATCTTTGGATGGCAGGCCAGTTTTTTTAAAGTCTTACTTCTTAGATATTTTGGTGAAGGACATTTCTGGACAGGTTAGATACACATTTCTCTAGGTTTCCTGTATTCCATTCCAGGGCTCAACTTATCAGCAAACAATCTGTGATTTATTATTTTAGCCTCACTTTCCTTCTTTGTCTTCCCCTTTATAGTCTCTTTAAGTTTTGCTCTTATAGTTTACTGTCTGCATTTACAGAGTACCCATTCAAAAAAAAAAAAAATGCCTGTTCGGTCAGCATCTGTGGGACTTCCAAATTGACTTAGACAAGCTACTTACATTTTCTGAGCTTTCATTCTTTATCTAGGATAACTGTATGGCAGGATTTTTGTCACAATCAAATGAGCCCTTGTTGGGAAAAACACCTAACGTGTCAGACACACAATAAGTGCTCAGTATATTCCTGAGAAAGCTAATGAAAACACAAGGACTAATTGGCGTTGGACAAGGTTCTCTAGGAAGCAACGGCTGCTAATACGTAAGAAGCTCCATGTTACTATTAACAGCTAAATCTTATTTTCTGCATTTCATTGTGTGTCTCCAGAGCCCTCATTTTCTTAAATCCCTGCCATGAGTTAAACACTATCTGGGAAGGGCTTCTTGGGTTTCTGACGTGACAGTTCTCTGTCTTGCTCACATTCACGATTTCACACTAACGATACTGCAGCAGGACCGTGCTGCTGAGAAGAGTTTTTTGAGCCTCTTCCTTTGAGGCTGAAAAGAATAACTTCCCGATTATACCTGAGCAGAAAACAACTCCCATCCTAGAGAACCGTTCAACCCTTCCCTGATCACAGCAGTGGCTCCGGATTTAGTGTCTAATCACTTTTACACCACTGTCCTATAGCCTCCTTCCCATTCACCCACTCGCACTTCTCTTCAACGTACCTCCCAGAGTTCAATGCCAAGTTGCGTTCATGAATCTTTCGATCAGAAAACGAGCTCTACGGTTACTTAATGTGCTTTCTGCAGCCACAGAAATAAAGAGACATGGTCCCGGGGCAGTTCATGGGTGCCTAGAATGTGTCAGCTCTTTCAAATGTATTTTTGTTCATGGTGGAGAAATCTTTTTGTTCAAAGTATTTTTGATCGGTGGCCTAGGTACAGATTGGCCTAGGCCAAGGCAACAAATGAAATGGATCTAATATTCCTTGAAAATTTGCAACCCCCACCTACGGTTCAGTTTCTTAGTGGCATCCAATGCTGTTCGACTTCAGGCACTCCTCTCTCTGGAGCCTTCTTTCCTGCATTCTTGGTATGTAATCTGCTTGCATCTCCCCAGACTTCTGTTTAATTCACTGCAGTTCAAAGGCTTTCTCACTGGGTGGCAGCCTTCACCCGATTTCCTATTTGGACTTCCTTTCCTCTCCAGTGTAATTGCGTGCTGGCCAAAAGGCACCCACGGGTCTGGACCCAGATGTCCACGTTTGGAATCCAGGCTCTGAAATTTATTTGGCTCTGTGATAAGGGACAACTTAGGGAATGTCTCATCATCAAAATGAGGATAGCAGTAAGAACTCCCTAACAGGATTCTTGTGAGAATTTAGGACGTTAAAGGACTTCGAAGAGGGCCTGGCAAATAATATCCAATAAAGTGTATCTGCTATTTTTATGCTAATATTCAGGATAGTACAGTAACACATGGGAATACAAACGTGAATAAGTCACAGAATTTAAGAAACAGACAAAAATCCAACAACACGAACAAACAAAAAAAGCTAATGACCACAATGACAACGGAGGAAAGAACCAGCAGCACGGAGACCACAAAGCAGAGTGTTCATAGCAGACTTGTGGTTGTGGTCCAAAATAACTCATTTCCAATCATTTTTTTGAAAGCCTGGGAGTATCAGTGTTTGGGTCTGTTTCTTACAAATACTACCTCATGTGTCCTCTACAACAGTAAAGTAGATATTTTAATGCCCATTTTCCAGATAAGGAAACTGAGCCTGGTGGAAATTAGAAGGTTTGCTTAAGGTCATTCACCCTGCATATAGAAGACCCTGGATTTAAATCCAGGTCATTTTTAATTCAAAGCTCTTTCTGCTCTGTGCCTTCTGTTCTGCTAGCTTGCTTTATTTTCTATCTGAGCTGTTACTGGTTAAAATTTTAATACCTCCTTCTCAATATTGTTCCTATATTCAGGAAGAGATTGCGTTGCCTGTGACACCTAATAAGGAAATCATAAACATGTCTGTCTGCAGATTGAACCTCTTATTTTCTGAGGTGAATGCTGAGCTGACAGGGACGCCATCGCTCACTTAACTCCTTACATTTTCTGGGACATTCCCCTCCTCTCTGACAGGTGTATCAGCATTTCCGTGGCTGCTTGTGCTGATAAAGGTTCCCGAACACACGCACCAAATAGAAATCCCTCGGTGACACGTTCTCTGGGCACTCTGTGGAGGAGGTCTGGACCGAGAGGACAGCGTCCAGTAGATGGCTCCAGTGCCCAGCAGATCAAGCGGCCCATTCAAACATGGCCGCGGGGATGTGGGGGCAAATTTTTTTCTCTTGAAATGTGTGGAGCCAGCAAGGAATCTCAAGAATGTGTTACTGAAAGAAACGAATTTAAATTACAATGCAAAGAGTAGGTAATAAAGCTGTTTTTGCTTTTGTTCTGTTTCACCCAAGAGGTAGACCTGAGGACCTAAAGTAGAGGCGCCAGGAGGTATAAGAGGTAAGAAAAGACATTGAAGGGTGATTTAAACATTGTACCTTTTTAAGAATTACAAGCATTACTCATCATCACCTTGTGATATCTTTCCCAATGTGGAATAATACTCAAATATTTTATTTACTGTTTTTCAGGATGTATATGAAAACTGAAGGAGCTTAAAAAGGCCGTGGTTTTACATGGTGTGATTATAAGTGTCCAAGAAGCCCTCCCGTTACGTTCACAGTAATATTACACACACACACACACACACACACACACGACCCTCACATGTCGTACCTCCAAATAGCCCTGTGCACACACATACACACTCACACACCCACCCATCTGTGAGTCCACATCCTCACACTGTCCAAACACAAACACAAACACAAACACTTGAGTCTCCCACCAATGAGAAGAGGAGCAGGCAGAGAGGCAAAAGGTCTAGAGGGACAAAGATAACTTTTGCTGAAAACAGAAATTTTATTTAGGGATTTCAGTACAAACTTGATGTTTTCAGTTTCTGTGCATTAAAATTCAGAGTGACTTAAAATAGCTCACTTTTGAAACTGCTCTTTGTCAAATATTCTTTAGCGTGAATGTGCTTCTGATCATTTCTGGAGAGCAGGTTTTGACAGACAGACTGCACATCCGGAGGGCTCAAGGCTAAAGGGGGAATAAGACCAGGGCAAAGAGAGAGGTTACAGGGCGTCTGAGGCACTGTGTCTGACATAGTGATTTGTCCCGGGGTCAGTCTTGAGTGAAAACCTCTGGACCCCACTGAGAGGCGTCCATAGGAATAAACAAAAGGTTATACAGACAATCTTGTAGCCAAATACCATATTTTTCTACTTACATCAATGTGATGCTTGAAAGGTCACCTCGGTCTATATAAAACTAGAACTTATTGGCTATCATTAAGTTAAATGAGACATTCTCGGCCCCAAGTTTAGGCAATCCCAAATCCCAAATTCTAAATTCTTCAGTTCAATCCAAGGCTTCATACTTTTCATCTTTAAAGGTTGTAAATATGTATTAGTTTATCTTTGAACTTGTATATTTTAGTTAACGTTTTAACATTGGGGTAGAGAGAATTGATGAAGAAATGCTAAAAAGTTTTGCGAAATTAAAAGCAAAAAGGTTATGGTTAATGTAGACAGACTGACCTGGAAGGGTGCATTATCACAATGTCTTATGCGTGGATGGCTCAATCTGGATACGTATGAAGATTTTAATTAATGAGATCATCATTAAAGAACAGTATCTCCACCTACTCCCATTCTCTGCTAACAGATGTTACAACCTGAGCTTTAGTTCGCCATTGTCCCTAATGTTTTAAATGTTGTTTCTAAAAAACAGTGGAAGGGAAAACATTTCTTTGAAGATCCATTAGCTTTAAAGTTATTTTCCTATATCTACCTGATAAAGCCAACATCTGTTATTCTGGAGAGCATCCCTGGAAGGGCTATTTTTTCGCTCATATTTTGGGCCATGGAAATGACTTACAGGACATATGGAGACCAAAGTATGTAATTGGGCTATTCTGTGCATTCATTAAGTTCTTTTTGTATAAGGCAGTTTTTGAGTTTATGTTCAGTAATTTTTACTATAGCACAACAACAACAAAAAACTAATATACCAAACCTGAGATCTAGAAAATTATGTTTTTTTTTCTTTTTTTTTTTTAAGGTTGAGAATATTCTTATCTAATATTCTCTCAAAAATGGTTGGTGGACATCAGTAAAGGAAAATGTGGTGATGAGTAACTGCGTACTAAATTTGGTTAAAGTGGTTTTTTTTTTAATGTTTCAGATAAGACTCTGTCTTTATTTTGTGTCATTGTAAAATTATTCTTTTTTCACACCCCAATTTTCTGGCTAATTCATATCACTCATCTAACTTCATTTACCATATATGTGGATGACAACCCAAGAGAAAAATGTAAAGAAGGAACATGTAGCTTAAAATAGCATCAAGCTAATGGTTCCTAAATTATTGGATTGATTGATTGATTCATTCATTCATTCATTTATTCAGGAGGCAAATGTTTATTGAAGACTTACTCTTGGCCAGTTTCTGATTTATATTTTGGAGATGGTGCTAAAAACAAGACAGAAAAAAAATTTCTCCTCAGTGGATCTTATACCGTAGCAGGAGAGACAGATAGCAAACAAATTAGTATGTAACTCCTAAATTTCCATTAAAATATCATGGAACCAGAGAAGAAGAACAATGAAAACCCATAACATAGTTTACTAACACTTCAGGGAAACAAGTTTTGGGAGAAATTTTATTAAGTTGAAAGTAAATAGAAAAATAGAAAACAAGTTGTTCTTTTCTATGTTTCACCTCAAGAAACAGCAAGCTTGAGTGCCTATAATAAGACAGTTAAGACATTTCCTGCTTGTCCCATGCTATTTGTCCCTAAGCCCAAAGACTGACCCCATGATCTCCCAACCAGTGATCTGTGCAGACACCTTCTCACTGGCTCAGTGATGTTTCCACAAAATTCAACTTCCAGTGACTGTGACTCTTTTGGACTAATTTGTTGTGCAGAATAAAGGTACTAAAGGTGTTTTTTCAATAACTTAAGGACATGTAAATAAAAAACAAAATTAGCACAAAACTATATATTAACATTATATTGTGTATGTGACAAGAACAAAACCAAAAATCTGTAAATATTCCAATCCTCCTGCCTTTCCTCCCTTCTAAGGAGGAAGAAGAACCTTTCATCCCCCGGCTGTTACAAGGCTTTTTTTTGGGTGTGTTGGTTTGGAAAATGGATGATGATAAAAACCTAGAAAAGATCGGAGTATTTGATTATAGGTTAGTATGTTGCAAGTAAGAGAGAGTAGCTTAAATACTTCCTCTCTCATTTCACAGTTCAGAGGTTAGTGACCCATAGCTTTCCAGGTGCTTGCCAGGTGCCTTCTGACTCAGACTCTCAGGTAGCTGCTACTATCCACACCAACTCCCAGCTCTTGAGGGAAAAAACAGGACCAGAAGGGTAAGCACAAAATTGTTTTCAGAGGTAGAACCAGGAAGTGGCATCATCACGTCAGCCCATACCCTCTTGGTTAGAATTTTGTCACATGTCCACACAAAGCTGTAAGGAGTCTAGCACTGGACACTCTATCTGTGTGGTTATACAGCAAGCTAAAACCTGGGAGTTCTATTACTGAAGACAGAATGGATACATGGCAGGGAACAACTAGCAGTCTGTACCTTAACCCAGCCAGGATATTAGGTTACCCTAATACCCATCTGGAGTCCTTTTACCACACATAGAACCCACATCATCACCTCCACAGATAACGATGAAAGCCATATCCAGTTACTACTTTTAAAGCACCAACCTCTCCGTTGGTTCTTTCTATTAAGTCAGTATGTGGTTCCTGGTGTTTTGGTGTTTGGTGACCTATAAACCAATAGATACATCGTCTGCTTCTTCTCTAATACACATTAAACAATAATGGAGAAAGACCGAGATGACTTCAGTTAAAAAAAATCTCATTCAGAAAAGCAAATAAAGGGAACACAGAGCAGTCACTTGCCCATAGCAATAATCAAATCCTGCTGAGCAAGTTTTGGCATTGCAAAATGTGCTTGGTTAGTTCTTGTTCTGGTATCCAGGGGAACTCCTTTGCCCATTTGCTTCTCTGGTCCCATTGTCCCCATTGTCCTTTTTTTTTCTTAATGACCACATTTAAAGTGTACATTCGAAAGTGTGCTCTCCTTGAGGTCTACACAATCTGTACAGTTTGGGAGAACAGGAGTGGTTCAGGAGTCACACAATTACAGGCATTTTAAACCAGGTTGTGCTTTCCCTGGCAATAAAAAACCCTCCATAACTTGTAGGTGTATTTAATTAGTTTTCCAGTCAGTTCCATGTGAAAAGGAGCCATCAGTGCAAATTGTTTCTAGATATAGGAGCTTTTTTTTTAGTGTTAATTTTTAATTATACTAAGTACTGTGTTAATGTTATAATTGTCATTATAATTTATAATGTAATTTATAGTTGAGTGTTTTTAGACTTTTGATGTTATTGAATTGTATTTTTATTCTGTTTTTAAAGTGAACTTATTTGAGAGGCACCTGGGTGGCTTGGTTGGTTAAATGTTTGACTCTTTTTTTCCCTAAAGATATATTTATTTGAGAAGAGAAAAAGAGAGAGCACAAGAAGGGGGAGGGGCAGAGGGAGAAGGAGAGAGAGAATCTCAAACAGACTCCACGCTAGGCACAGTCCAATGTGGGGCTGGATTTCACAACCCTGAGATCATGCCTTAAGCCTGAAACTAAGACCTGGACATTTAACCAACTGAGCCATCCAGGTGCCCCAAGTGTCTCACTCTTGATTTCGCCTCAGTCATGATTCTGGGGTGCTGAGATCAAGCCCTGCCTTGGGCTCCTTGCTGGGTGTGGAACTTGCTTGAGATTTTCTCTCCCTCTCCCTTTGTCTCTTTCTCTCTCTCTCTCAAAAAAGAATAATAATAAAAAATAAAAATAAATTAAAGTGGACTTATTTGAGTAATAGACTTGCAGAACAGGATCCTTGCCCAGGCTGCAATTTTTCTTTTTTTTTTTCTTTTCCCCTTTTAACTTTACTGAGATGTAATTGACATAGAACACTGAGTAAACTTAAGCTGTATTCATGTTGATTTGACACACTTATATATTGTAAAATGATTCTATAGTATTAATACTCCCTCACCTCATATAATTCCCATTTATTTTATGTGGTGAGACCATGTATGATCTACTCTCTTAGCAACTTTCAAGTATCCAATATTGTATTGTTAACAATCATCACCAAACTATATATTAGATCTTCGGAACTTATTTATCTTATAACTGGAAGTCTGGATCCTTTGGTCAATATTTCCCTATCTCTCCCGAGGTATAGTTCTTAAACCTAAAGTCTCTCATTTATTGGTCCTATGGTCAGTTTTATCATCTCTCTAGCACCTTAATTGGGTTCCTTTCATCCATATAAAGAACTAGGCTTGGGCTTTCATTCTTTGCTCTGATGGCATATGTTCTGCTTTTCACCTTATCACAACCAGCTTCCAATGAACAACAGTCTGTGTCCTCACCCACTGCTAAGCCAGTATCTTCTACTCTAGGGTTTGTGAGAGCAGCAGACCACTTCCAGTACAAATGTTTGGATTGGCCTGAATATAAAGTTTTAAATATAAAGACCTTAAATATAACAGCTTAAGATGGACTTTTCCCAAACCATAAGTGACTCTTAATCTCACGAAACAAACTCTGGGTTGCTGGGGGGAGGGGGTTTAGGAGAAGGGGGGTAGGGTTATGGACATTGGGGAGGGTATGTGCTTTTGGGTAAATTGGAAGGGGAGGTGAACCATGAGAGACTATGGACTCTGAAAAACAATCTGAAGGGTTTGAAGTGGCGGGGGCGTGGGAGGTTGGGGTACCAGGTGGTGGGTATTATAGAGGGCACAGCTTGCATGGAGCACTGGGTGTGGTGAAAAAATAATGAATACTGTTTTTCTGAAAATAAATAAATTGGAGAAAAAAAAAGATGGACTTTTCCTTTCTGAAATAAGTATTTCAGAAGATGGTAATTTAGAACTCTTAGAGCAATTATTCCTTCTTTTACATGGAGTTTTCATTTTGAGGATCAACGAACCATTGACTTCTAGACAGAGGGAAAAGGAAAAGGACAGTGGAGGATGTACTCATTCCTTTTCAGGAGTGTGACCAAGAAGGATATCTGCTCCCATCTCATTAGCTGTAATTGAGCCACAGGATCCCTCAGTGCTACCAGGAACATGCAAGATGAGGTCCTTAAGTGGGTAGTAATGTGGCTATTAGCTAAAGGATGGGAGTTTTGTCGCTAAAGAAAGTGGAGGTGAAACTTGGTGGAAATCTGGACCATACCCAGTCTTGATGAAGTACAATCCTGAGTTACCATGAATAGAAATTACACCAAAATGTTACTAGTTTTATTACTAGTGGGGGAATCATGTATGATTTTCTTTGTATTCTTTACACTTTATTTAGACTTTATCAACTTATTTATTTTCTCTCTCTACTTTTTAGGGTGTTACAATGGTCATTCAACACTTGAGTAATTAATTTTTTAAAAAAAAACTCAATGAACTAAATCCCACAACCAAGCATTGTAAGTGATATTATAGTAAGGGTTGTCTGTAGATTTAATGTGTAAGGTAAGACTTCAAAGAACTGATAAACCCTGGCAGAGGCAGAATTGAAGATATGTGAGAATAGAAAGAGAGGTCTTGTTTGCCAATGATGAAATTGCTTTCTTCCTCTTGAGAAATGGTAGATTTTAGAGTCAAGCTGAGAGAGAAGGAGAGAAAGAGAAAGAGTCAACCACATAAAATGTTAAAAGTTTAAGCTTTGTAATCTGGAGAAAGGGGTTTTGCTGACTTTGCATATCAATAAATTAAGTAATATTATTACACATTAAGTAAATATATTGCTGTTATTGTCATAAGAAACATTTGATTATTTCCAGAAATCATGATAAAAGAGGACAATTCCAGCTCAGTCACGCTCCATGAAAATAATTACAACAGGAAAGTATGTAAAATAATAATGGCATAGGTCCTTGATTTGAAATTGTCAAAAAACTTGTTGTATTAGTGACAAAAAGAACTCATTGAGTGCACAAGAAAATATGTTTCGGTTTTAAACACTTGAAAAATTCCACTTGTATGTATACTATGAAGGTATTATTAAAACAAGCATTCAGATGATGCTAAGGGATCTTAAAAAACAGTACTTGGGCATTCTCAGAGGCTTATCTCTTTTTCTAGATAGAATTTTAACAATGTTAACCCTCTAAAGAAAACTAAATAGTGATTTTAAAAGGAACATTTTTAGCCTTGAGAAATGTGGCTAAATTTCCTTTTTGGTAACTGGCAATGAGAATGCATTCTTACTATGTTAAACACCCAGAGGGGAAAAATATTGAACATCTGGTGGGAGTTATGGCATAAAATGTTGGGAAGAACTGAATGGCCCAGCTGTGTGCAGTACAGGTAGAAAGGTAACTCTGTTTGTATCAGGAACAGAGATGTGGAGACACAACTATGCTGTTTTTAATGAGCTGAGATCTCATTACCCTCGGTCTTTTTTTTTTTTTTTTTTTTCTTTCAAGGTTCTATCCGAGAAAAAGAACACAATTATCTTATGTGGGACCAGGTATCTGCGTCTGCTCTTGCATCAGTTAGTTATAGCCAGAGGGACAGGACCATGGACAGCGGCAGGCAAGAAGGGGGATTCTTGAGAGTGAAACACGAGTGGTGTGTTAGTTCTCTCCTAAAATGGAAAGGAGGCTCATATTGCCAATCCTGTGAGTTAAATGTCCTTTCAGTAAGATTTGCAAGATAATTAAGAATGATTACTAAATACTATAAATGAAAATATATAAATTTCTAGCAAATCATTCCTAGAACCTTTTTCTCTGCTGTTTTTCTAATACTGAATGTGCAATTTAAGAGAGAAGTGAGAATGCCTTACCTGATTCATTTAATTTGTCATATTGGTCTGATGGTTAAGAATGATGGGCAGGAACAAAAGAGGAGAATATTGATAAATTTAGGTATTTTCATATTTGGTCAGGAAAGGATTATTTTTAGTGAGCAGACAAAATCAGTAAAAGTTACAGAGATTTTGTTACAATTAATTCCTTGCCTATTTCTTAAGTTAGAATAAATAAAATTCTTGTCTGGTACCTGTATAAGCCAGTTATAGCATTTAGAATGTCACTTAGGTAATGGAAAATTTCCATTTATATAAAATCTTTATATCCTGCTGAAGAAACTTGAAAATGTCAATTTCATGCAGTACAACTGGGGAAAATCTGTCTAGGGCATAACACCTCAACTGTCACATAGCGATTATAACTTATCTGTGTAAATAGTAACGAAAACTTTGCGGAGATGCATTGTCTATTAAGACAGCCAGTCCTGAAGCATGGGGCTGTACGATCCCTGGATTGTAGGTGCACTTGGATAGATGAAATTCCTGTGACGCATGTTGACATCGGGGTCAGTGGAATTATATTATAGTGACAAGATTTTTAAGAAGACATTAAGATGATGCAGGATGTTCAAACATCGTTTTCATAAATTGTTCCTTCTTCTACCACATACCTCAGTCACAGGGGAACAGAGTGCATTAAATGTAGTAACCTCAAAAACATTTGCAAAAGCAATTGTAAACAGAAGACAACAGAAAAGGAAAAACATAGAAGGAACTGTCATTAGACAATATCCCATCTCTCAAGTGAGACTGTCGTGTTACAATGAAATAGGAAGAAAAGAATGTTGAGGGGCTCCCCTAAGGATAAGTTCTTTCTTTCATTACTCTGTGTAATATGGAAATGTATATTGTTATACTAAGTTCTGAAAAGCAACTTATGAGCCATGTCATTGTATCACATGGCAGGTAGCTGTACTTTGTCTGCACTTTGCTCCTCAAGGGAAGAATTATGATAGCAAATTAAGATCTTCATTTCAATGGTAACAACCTTTCTCTTCTTTGGGTTTAATTGGGGATGCTTCCAAATATGGTAGTTACCTTGGCAAATAAGAAGCAGGAGTGTTACATTCATATATTTTTTCTTTTTTAAAAAAAGACTTTATTTATTTGGCAGAGAAAGAGAGTGCAAGCAAGGGGAGCAGCAGGCTTTCCTCTGAGCAAGGAGCCCAATGACGATGTGGGACTCCATCCCAGGACTCTGGGATTAGCATCTGAAGGCAGATGCTTATCCGACTGAGCCACCCAGGTACCCCTATTTTTTCAAAGCATGTATGTAGGGATATGCAAATATGAAATAATTCTTGGACTGACATAAAAATACTATAGTCAGTATCATAAGAATTTTGAAAAATCTGTCAAGCTCTAGCATAAATGAATACTAATTAGTTTATTATTTTTAATAATATTAATTTATTAAATTTATTTTTCTATATTAATATAAATATTAATATATTTATATTTATTATATTAATATTAATATATATTTATTAAATTAAAATTAAAATTAATATATATATTTATTAAATAGATTAGTTTTGATTATACATATATGCATGTTTTCTTACATAGAGAACTACAGGCTCTCTCTTCTGCTCTTTGAAAGATTTATGTGTGATTCAAGGGAAAAGGTATCTTTGTTGAAATACATTTTGTATTTATTTGTCTGAAAATAATATAGGGTTCAAAGTAATGAAATTGTTATTGGAGCCCAAAGAGGGGATATATTAAGCTTTAAGAAAAGCAACTGGTAGAAGTTAAGTGGCCTCCCCAGCATCCCAGAACTAGGAAAGAGTATGTGAAGCATTTGCCATTAGGTCACTCTGGCGCTAAGACCTACTGAAATGAAAGATTCATAAGTGTAAGAACAGAGCCTGTAGTGTTCAGCATTCCACCCCCATGACCCATCACAGTGTCAATGCTCAGAAAATAAAAAATGACTAAATACATAGTCTAAACACTAATTGAGTTTAAATAATCCAATTGGAACAAGCTGACAAAAGTATCCAAAAGGAAATTTAGAAATGACCAGCTTTTGAAATTTGGTTGATTGCCGCAGGAGAATTTTGGATAACAGGCAGAGGGTAGAAAGGAATATGCTCATTTCCAGGATAGTTATAAAAATAGTGAGAACTGACCAGGGCATTCATGGAATGGGGTGTTGTGTGAATATCAGTTGTATATTTCCACTTCAGAAATGGCTTGATCTATCCATGTCTGACTTATAAAAAACGATCAGCTTTTCAGGAACACATGACCTATTGACAATGTCCAACATATTGAGAAGGTGAGATGGGCAGTGTTTATATTATTCTGTTTTCCATACTTGGAATTCCCCTTCTTGAGGGCATAGGATCTCTCTCAGGGAGACCATACAGGTGTTTTGGCCCTGTACCTTTCACACTTATCCTTATCCCAAGTTCTTGACCTGATTGTTTCCTTAACATGCTGCTCAACCATATATGTCTCAGATTGAATACACACACACACACACACACACACACACATATATATATATTTTTTTTTTTTTCTGGATTTCTATTTGACTCATCTACTACCACAGTACCTTACATACATTAATTTTTCTATCCCTTTCCTGTGGGCTTTACCCTTTTCCTTAAAATCGAATTCAATAATTGATACCTGTCTACTAGCACATATACCTCCCACATACTTACTGACTGCTTGCATTCATTTGAAACATCTTGAACAGATATTTCATTTACCCATTGCAACAATTTTCTATGTTACCTAGTTCTACCGTAATTCAACTATTTGTTTGAATAAGACTAAAACTGGCCATGTTTTGGGGTTCTATGTGTAAACATTCATTATCAACATTTGCAGCTGGGGCATCTCATTCATTGCCCATCCCAATTACAATGATGGCGTCAAATAGCCTCTCTACCCATAATTTCTTTTTTAGGAAATTGGCTGTGTCCTGTGAAATCTGAGATCCAAGAATAACTTCATGTGGAAAACAAGTATTAACAGCTATTGAAAAACTCCTGCCTTAATGTTTAACCAAATAAGATGTTTTATTAGGATCTGTATCTTTATAGCTTCCTTTTAACAGCTGTAATAAACTCTTTCAAAGCAATATGCTACGAGAGATCAAAGAGCTATGCTCAATTAGAGTCGTTCCTTATTAGCCATAGTCAGAAAAGAAGTAGGAAATAAATCAAAGTGTGTCCGATATGTCCTTTAGCGGACTAAGAGATATTGTGTCACTGTGAAGCGTCGCTTTAAACCCAATTAAAAGGCCTGTAAGCCCTGAAGCTCCCTCGGCCGTGGAAGTGGACCTGCCATGGAGATCAGGTCTGGGGTTCTGATATCAATGCCCCCATGAGCCCTTGCTAAGAATCGAGAGCTCGGAGATGAAAAGCACATCCACAAAGTCCTAGAACACAGTCAGTTTATGGTCACCGAAGAGATGTACAGCGTAAGTTGACTGTCGTGATTTCAGCTTGAACAAAATAGCAGCAGGTTTCTAAGCAGCTGTTGTATATTAGGTGAAGCGGGGTTATCCAACGCAGGAAGGACAGAATATGATTTAAACAGTGATTCACTGAAGACAAGCTCGCGTCACGTGGCCTGGTGTGAAACCATGGCAGCCGAGCGGTGTGATATGTGGCCTCGGGAGGTCGAGTGAATTTCTTTAGAAGGGCTCCAGAAACCGTGTTAATGGTGTCACTGTTCTCTCTTCAACCCCGGATCCAGGGTCCGGTCATCTCTGACCGTGAGCACTCTTGCAGAAGTACGTCCAGACACTGTTTATTAATTTTTTCCCTTGCACGTAACTGTGTATCTACCTCTCATTCTCTCCCTGTGCCTATCATTCTTTCTCACAACACATCTATGAATTAATTTTATCATGATTTACAGTGAAAGAACCGAGTGTTAGATAAGTTAAGGAACTTTCTTAAAGAGAAGCTGTAATAAGCAGAGGTGATGGAGGGGCGCCTGGGTGGCTCAGTGGGTTAAAGCCTCTGACTTCAGCTCAGGTCATGATCTCAGGGTCCTGGGATCAAGCCCCACATCCGGCTCTCTGCTCAGCGGGAAGCCTGCTTCCACCCAACCCGCCTCTCTGCCTACTGGTGATCTCTGTCTGTCAAATAAATAAATAAAATCTTTAAAAAAAAAAAAAAAAAAGCAGAGGTGATCGGTTTCTATTCCCATGCGAAAAGCTTCTCAACTGCTCTACCCCATATCCTGATAAACAAAGATGATTACTCTCTTTGAACCAGATCTATGACTTCATCATTTTCAATTACCACTTGCCTCTCCCATGTTTCCATAGGTATGACCACCCTGTGGTTTGACTTGATGAAGACAGAGTCAAATTTAACTTGCAGATTCCTAGGGAAGTTTCCTTTTCCATGAAATGTCAACTGTGAGCAGGAGAGGAAACATGAAAAGTCTCCAACTCATTTTAGCCACGTAAGGATTTCCAGAAGGCTATCTGTGCTAGGTCCTCTTCCATATTATAATACTCTTTCTGGTTTCCTTTTAGTTCAACCCTTCCACTTCCATAATAAGCAAAGAGAACTTTCATCATGAAAGACAGAGTGAAAAAGCTTCTGCTCTGTTTCGATGTTCTCATCTGCATCTTGTGAGCATTTCTGCTTTTCCACTATCCATCAATTTGCTCTATAGAAGCATCCCAGATTTATCTGGATACTTTTGATACTTTAACATCAAGGATAACACTTAAATTATTTTCCAGAATGCATCAGAATGACAAGGGCCTAACATTTACATAAATCTCACATAGCAGAAGTATGATGAAGGAGTCACATTCTAGCATTTTACATTAATCAAGAATGGAAGTTATAAAATATTTTAATACTAAAAGGTTTACAGAATACCTTCATGTAATCCTTTTCATAGACATTACTCATGAAATGAGAATAGCTCTAACACATCTAAGAAGGAGTGGTATGCAAACCAAACCAGAGGGGTAGTTTAGATTGTCTAAGTGTAAAGAAAATGAACAATGTCAGAGTAAATGTGCCTAAGTTAAAAAGGAGAGGCAAGAAAAACATACAGCAGGGAAGGTATCAGGTATCAGTCAATGCTAGCCTCCCATTTTTAAACAGGTGTGTAGTGTAGATGAATCCAATTAATATCTATTTAATTAGTTGTCTGCATATATATCTTGCCTTCAAGATTATGTTAGTTATATGAGGATATAAATTAAAGTTTCTATACTTTCAGAACTTAGAGTATTGCTTTCAACATTAAGAACTTGAAAAAGACTTTTTTTTTAAGGTTTATTAATTTACTTTTGAGAGAGAGAGGGATCACACACACAGGTTGGGGCAGGAGCAGAGGCAGAAGGAGAGGGAGAAGGAGAGAGAGAATCCCAAGCAGACTCCCTGCTAAGCATTGAACCAGACCGAGGCTCCATCCCAGGACCCTGAGATCATGACCTGAGTCGAAATCAAGAGGGGGCTGCTTAATGGACTGAGTTACCCAGAAGCCTCCCAAAAGTCTTGTTAAACGAATATATCTCCCCTTAGCTTCGTTCTCCTTAAAACAAACCAGCTTCTTTCCCACATGGTTCCTTCTTTCCCAATCCCCATGTTTTGTTCTCAGGACTTCACAAATCTCATCCTTCCACTTGTAAAAACTTTTGCTTTCCCCTCCCTCTCTTTTTAATGTGTAAAATCGAAGTGGGAAGACTTTTTCTGGGAAGGGCAGTGAGAATTTCGGGCTTTCTGGGTCCCATGGTCTTCATCAGCACTGTTTAGTTCTCCCATTGTAATGGGGAAGTAGCCACAAGCTCAAACAAATGAGCCTCTCCATGGTCCAATAAAATTCTATCTGTGGGCACAATCTTGAAAAATTTTCTTGCATCTATCAATTGTCTTCTTTTCATTTTTTTTTCTTTTCAGTCACCTTAACTTGGGAATATCCTTCTTTTTGCAAGCCATACAAAAGCAGATAGCCTTCCAAATTTGATCCACTCTCCACAGTTAGCTGGTGACTATTACAGAGTCAAGTTTGTGTCTCTTCTGTTTCCTTCTGCCTCCATCAAACATCTCTGGATTTTGTTAACCAACATCTAAATACTCTGTCTGAAGCCACTTCTCGTCTGAATTTCTCATTTTAACCCATTTATATCCATGTGATCTGACTTAACAGTTTTATGAACATGTATCATTTTTATCCAGTTCTTCATATATTTGTAAAGATAAGGGGCTATCTTTATACTTTTTTTAAAAAATATTTTATTTATTTATTTGACAGACAGAGATCACAAGTAGGCAGATAGGCAGGCAGAGAGAGAGGAGGAAGCAGGCTCCGGCTGAGCAGAGAGCCCGATGCGGGGCTCGATCCCAGAACCCTGAGATCATGACCCGAGCCGAAGGCAGAGGTCCAACCCACTGAGCCACCCAGGTGCCCTATACTTATTTTTTAAATCTTCTAAGGTGCATAACATTAATGTCTAAGGAAGCCACTTAAGGGACTTCTAAAAGCCAACTGAGTGAGAGAGGGACAATTTTCAGTGCTCCTTCCTCCCTCGAGCTACACTGCAGAGAGAGACCATCCAGGCAGCAGAAGGGGAGTCTGGGCAAAGGCTGTGTTTCCTGAAGACCTCATTTTGGCAAGAGGGCTAGAACACCATTGCTCTTTTTACCAAAACAAAAATACACAGACTCTTTCTCAGTGGTGGCCTCTGTGGCCCAATCTGAAGGACACGAGGAGAGAAAATTGCTGTCAGCAGTTCCAACACAGGTAATACGCTGGTTCTATAAGACATTGTCCTTTCCTTAGTCCTTTGATCCTCAGAAAGAGGTGTGTCAAAAACACCTGGGGAACTGATATTTATTTATTGATCAACATGGAATGTAATTAACATCAATATAAGAAAAAAATATGAGAATCATTGTTGTAGACTAGTGGTTCATAACTTTGATTGCACATTGGAATCATAGGGGGAGTGTTAAAACAAAACAAAACAAAAACCAAAGAAACAAAAACAAAAAACCCAGCATTTAGGCTACACTGGTGAGCAATTAAACCAGACTTTCTGCAAGGGGTACCCTCTTATGCAGTCAGCTTTCCCACTCTCCACAGATGATGCTACTGTGTAGCCAAGTTTGAGAACCCTTGCCCTATACCTTCTTGTAAAATGCACTCCTTAGGCAGGAAAGGTAACAAATGAAATTACTTTTATTTTGATCTAATGAATTAATCACACTGGTATCCAGGAGGGGAAGGATCAAAAAATAAATGGCGTGTCCTGAGGTAGCAGTCAGTAAAATATGGATGAAAACAGAGACATGGCTGGGAGGGAGGTATGAGATAAGTTAACTATGCCTCTTATAAATACTCTTCTGAGTTAGTTACTCAGGACTTCTCTGAAAACCAAGAACAAATAACATTGACATAACTAAATAAGCCCTCCTGTGTTGTATTATTCATACTTGTGTTTTTTTTTGAAATTGGTGCTTTGACATTGACTGAATGGTCGCTAGCTATTTCCGGGAAGATCTTGGCTCACCCCAAACTCTTGGAGACTCTACATAGCTCCAAACTACAACCTTCACAGTCACGGTGGACGTGACTTCACAGTGGTTCTACTCTCAAACATAACTGGCCAATCCTAAATCTGCTGGGCCTGCCTTGTCCATTGCTTCTCTTGGAGACCATGAAGGTGCCGATCCACATGAGTGTTCCTCCTCTGACTCATTTTAGATTTAGTGCTTTTCTTGAGTGCCCATGTGTGGCTGCTGTGTTCTCCCCAGGGAAACTGTGACTATAACACAACTGTAAAACTCTGCTTTTTCTCTCTTCTTCTGCTTCTGGCCTCATAAAACCTAAGTCAAGGTAATGTGGTTAAAACAGGGAAGTAGTGGAGTTTGAGAAAATGGTACCAATGCAGACGTAAATCCCTGTGCTACAGAAAACCTTCCAGAGTCACGAAAGTCTCCCTCCTCCAAGGGACAGCTTCTGAATTAAGATGTCTTTGAATTAATGCCACAAGAACCACCTAAAATTTTGTTTTGCTTTAGAAAAATACATTTCCAGACAGCTACCGTCTGCTTGTTAAATTCAGATTTTAAGGTTTTATATTTCCCTTCTTACAGGTGAAAACATGACATCAGAATGTAGATGGGGTAACAGGGCTAGTTTTTCTTTTCTTTTCTTTTTTTAAGATTTTATTTATTTATTTGACAGAGAGACAGATCACAAGTAGGTGGAGAGGCAAGCAGAGAGATAGAGAGAGAGAGAGAGAGAGAGAGGAGGAAGCAGGCCCCCCACTGAGCAGAGAGCCTGATGTGGGACTCAATCCCAGGACCCTGAGGTCATGACCTGAGCCAAAGGCAGAGGTTTTAACCCACTGAGCCACCCAGGTGCTTCAGGGCTAGTTTTTCTTAATGGGAACCAACACACCATTGATTAAAATTTATTGCTGTTTTACTTTGATAAGTTTTTAGGAGGCTCTTATTCCTTTGTTGTTTCACTCTGAATGCTTTTTCTTTCTGGTTTATTGTGACTATTCTTTTTTCTGCTGGTAGTTTGGATGTTATGGCTTAGGGCAAAGAGTAAACAACTCAAAAACAGGTTTTGAGAAATGGTTCATATAAACACATTAGTTGCCTTGGATTTTTAACCGTTGTCTTCAAGTGGACCTGCATTTTATATAGAAAGTTCTAGAGAATTATAATGATGATAAACTTGAATGTGAAATATCTTCTACTTTTTTTGGACTAAGTTTTTTTTTTACAATATTATAAAAGATGATACACTGCCACAAGTTATACTTTTTTGGCTATTGTGGGATTTTATGATAATAAAGTGTACAGGGGGCGCCTGAGTGCTCAGTGTCTGACTTTTGGTTTTGGCTCAGGTCATGAGCTCCTGGGTGGTGGGATCACATCGGGCTCTACACTCAGCAGGGAGTCTGCTTGAGAGTCTCTCCCTCTGCCCCTCCACTCTCTATCTCTCTCTTTCTCTATGATAAATAAATAAATCTTAAGAAAATAAAGCATATGGTAAGTCCAGGAAATAATATCAATAGCTAACATTTATTGAATACTCACCATCTGCTTGCAGTGATTTTAAAGTCTTTACATGGTTTAATTAATTGAATGCAAATGTTATTATTTTAAAGTGGGTAAAACAGAAACAAAAGCATTTAAAGTGGCTTTCCAAAGTCAACCCTTACTTAGAACTTCAGGAATTGAAGCCAGTTAGTTTGGCGCCAGTGCTCAAACGTTCAAGCACCCCAGAGTACTTCCTCCTGGTGTAAGTAATTAACAGTGATTATAATATCAACATCTGATTTCATAAAACAAGCAAAAGTAATTCTGTTAAGAAGAAAAAAAATTAAACATTTTTGGTTCATATAATCCATATCACAGGATAAGGGCTGAGATTTCCGCTTTGTTACTACAGACAGCATAAAGCATATAAGATACTGTTTTTTGTTTGTTTGTTTGTTTGTTTTTTTAAAGATCTTATTTTATTTATTTGAGAGAGAGAGACAGTGAGAGAGAGAATGAGCGAGGAGAAGGTCAGAGAGCGAAGCAGACTCCCCATGGAGCTGGGAGCCTGATGTGGGACTCGATCCCGGGACTCCAGGATCACGCCCTGAGCCGGAGGCAGTCGTCCAACCAACTGCGCCACCCAGGCGTCCCTGTTTGTTTGTTTTTTAAACATTTTACATATGTATGAGAGACAGAGAGAGAACCCAGAGGGAGAGTAAGAGGGAGGAGCAGACTTCCTGCTAAGCAGGAAGCCCAATGCAGGGCTCAACCCGAAGACCCTGCGATCATGACCTGAGCCAAAGGCAGAGACTTCACCGATGGAGCCACTCAGGCATCCCTATTACTTTTTTTTTTTTTAATATTTTATTTATTTATCAGAGAGAGAGGGAGAGGGAGCGAGCACAGGCAGACAGAATGGCAGGCACAGGCAGAGGGAGAAGCAGGCACCCTGCTGAGCAAGGAGTCCTATGTGGGACTTGATCCCAGGACGCTGGGATCATGACCTGAGCCGAAGGCAGCTGCTTAACCAACTGAGCCACCCAGGCGTCCCTCCCTATTCCTTTTTGAACAGAACAAAACTTGAATTATTTTGTATGCTAATGAGGCATATAATTCACAGTAAGTAGTGGGAGGCTGTAAATTTCTTTATGAATTCTGAACAAAGAATGAGTTTGTGTTTAGGATACTTTGACTTTTCTAGGTAACTTAATTATCTATTTTTTGACTTTGTTAGAAAAATCTCAGCAAATGCTTTTTCGGCTTCGGCAAGAGGCAGACTAAAGAAATCATCTTTAGAAATCCAGAACTTGGAATCTTACGCTGGGACATTTTATCGTGTCAATGCAGAACACTGAATTATAAACTGGTAAGACTAGAAACTGTTCTTATTATGTTATGACGTAACCTTGAAATACATTACTATCAGAAACTGAAGTCCATGAGTTAACAGTGCCATGGACCAGGAAGAAGTTAATACTGGGGACGGGAATCCTCTTCAGATCTCAATTACTTGAATTATGATGTAAAACTTTCCATGTATATCAATTACAGCAAGAAAAAAAATTAAGTTTAACAAAAGAAACGGGGTGAAATATATTAAGAGTAATGTTAGAAATTATCACATTTTATCATGAGGAATATCAAGAAGACCATAAGCTTCTATTATAGCCACTTTTTGTTACGTATTTGTTTTGAATGCAGTGATTAATTTTGAGAGGCTCGTTGACACCAGGAAGTACACTAGAAAATCCTCTGCTTTGATACAAAATTGCTCTTAATTTTATCTTATTACAATTGGGAAATTTTCTGTGCACAACTAATTGCTATGTTAATATAGCGAAATAGTTTGGGTTGTCAGTTTGACATCCTTTGTAAATTTTCTTTTCAATTTCTGATAAGGAGGATTCAATGTCAGTATCTACTTGAAACCATGACTCTATTTCTTTTCTTGCAATATTTGAGTAGACCCAATAACTGTGTCATAAACATTTTATTGAACTGAGGCATGACAAGATCTTTTTTTTTTTTTATTATTGGCTGTTAACATTCTTGTCATATTTAATGATTCACCTGGGAGTTGGCTTTCAGTCAGAGTTCACTCTTATGTGTGTCTACCTTTCAACCTTGATGCAAAACTAATGACTTCTTATTATCTCGGTCATAAATGAATCTTCAAAAGACATTAGGGACTTTTTGTAAGCCTGTTAAGGGTTTCTAGAGAGGTAGGTATTAACTGTGCAGTTTGTTCTATTGAGTTTAATGGCTTAAAGCATTATTTTAATAGCACATGCCATTTTGCTAAAAAAAAATCAGAATTCTTTTTTCTTTCAGTAGTATTCAAAGTATGATAATTCATATTATGGGAACATCTTTATTTGTAGGTTAAGTTCTGGGCTTCAAGGCAGCATTTTGAAAAGATCCTCATTGTTCTCAGAGCTGCAAATATGCAGGAGGAAATCCCTGCTCAGTGAGATGTATTTTATGATATGTGTATCTTTGTTCTTTGTAACTTCAAAGCTTTAAATAAGCATTATTGGTTTATCCTGTGTTTAACTAAAAGAGTTATATTTTCCCCAAGATCCATGATGTTATGTAATTACATAGATTAAATATAAAACTTGCATGGGAATGACATGCACCAGCTTATTTGAAAATTGTTCTGAAACAAATGTACAAAATATTAACATCTATTAAATCTAACCATGGATACATGGTTAAGTTGCAGTCTGTTTATTGGGAAAATGAAGATAAAATTAAATGAAGATACGAAGTTATAGATTTTGACTTAAATTTCTTCCTTCACCTTGATTCTTCTCTGCTTTCCTTAATACTTGTGTATACCATAATTTTTATCACTTTTTTCTAATTATTTCCTATTGATCATTTAATTCATCTTCCTAAAAAAAGTATCTTTCTACTTCTCATGTATCTCATAATCATTCTTATAATTTGGGACAATTCATTATGTTTTTAAATTTCATTTTAATGCAGCTGAGAGCAAATCCAAATCTCAAATAAATTATTTGAAAATTTTATTTCTCCACTTAAAATTTTACCTGGAGTCAAGTTTTTATAGTGCCCATCTCATCAAAATGTTCAATTACCTATCATGTTTGAGGCTACTATTTCTTCTTACTCATACCTGTCATCACCTATAATTTATTGCAGTTCATAAATGTACACATAAGCAGGTCTGATTACTGGCAAGGGATACATTGGGAGAGAAGATTACCTTCATGTCCTTTCCGTATCTTTATGGAATTTTATCTTAATGACAATTACTCAGTGCTTCATTCCAACTGGTTTGACTTTCATTGCCAATCCTGACCTGCTTTCATCTGGCTGCAGCTTAGCATGGAATCTGTGAAATAACTCTCAACAGCAAAATCATGTATTTGAGTCATGCCTGGTATTATTCTATATGCTGGAATTGTAACTGACTGGAAGATTTTTCCCCGGCCCCCAGAATCTGACAATCCTTTCTTTTTGTAACAAGGGCACTTACTGCTCTTTACTCCATGTCTACAACCCTCTCCAGATTTTCCCTGTAGGTTACATAGTTTTTGACCCCCCACAGTTAGGTGACTAGAGGAAGTCAAATCTTATGAAAGTCCTGAGAGTTTTAAAGGTGTATTCTCCTTCCTGGGAAAAGATCTGTCTTTGAGGAGATAGGTTTAAGATCTGAGTTATATACTGTGGAAGGGAATTTGATGGTCAATGTCTGAAAGGATCAGCCAGTTATACCTCACACAAGCTAGGGGAACTCTACCCTGACAGTTATGCATGGGTACTTAGACTGAGTACTGATCCCAATTCCGATCCTTGGTGTTGGCTCACGGGAGGAAGCCCTTACCCACATTCTGTTTCTTGGTCACTGATTCAGATGCTTCTTTGGCTCCAGAGCCACTCTCAAACTAGTACCAAAAGGGGTTATAGGGTTTTCAATTTCCAAAAATAAGAACATTTTGTGCTGCTAGTCCCTCTCTCCCAGATTCTTCTCTAAATCCACTTTCCATTACTCTGTCTTGGCTGAACATAAGTGGTCTCGTGAAGTTTTTCTATTAGGTATAAAATTTTAAGAAATAGGCTTTTTATCTTATACTTGTAAGAAGTTACATAAGGTTGCCATTGGTTAAAGCAATCACTCCAATAAGAGTCTTTCCATTTGAGGAGGGATTAGTTCCAAAAGATATTTCCATAGCAGTTTTTCAAGCCTCGGTGCTAGGTCTAGGCGATAGTTTTGTTCAAAAAGGACTTCGGATATTTCCCAAGATATATAACCAAGATATTCTGTAACTTACAGGAAATTTAAATTATGTTCTAGATCTGGTATTGAGCACCTACCAAGTGCAAAGGACTTGGGGAAGCACTGGGATGTAGAAGCAAACAGAGTAGGTTCACTTTTTGTATTCAGTATACTTACGTTCAGAGTAACTCTACTACTTACTAGTTGTGAGACTCTGGGAAAATTACTTAATCTATCAGATTTCTTATCTGTAAAAAAGAAAAAAAAGTAATCCTAATACCTGTTCTATCAAATTCACAGGTTGTTTTGTGAACCATGAGTTAACATGTCTGAAAGTGCTTTGTGACTATAATGTGCTAAACTCTGTAAGTATTCATGTATATATATTTTTAAAGATTTTATTTTTAAGTAATCTCCACACCCAAAGCGAGGCTCAAACTCACCACCCTGAGATCGAGTCACAGGCTCCACTGACTGAGCCAGCCGGTAGTCATACATTTTTAAAAAATAAGAGTAAACACTTTCTCAGAAAAAACTAGGAAATTTACTAAGAAAGAAAGTTTACTAAGAAAGAAAGAAAACACTAGGAAATTTATTAAGAAAGAAAGAAAAATGCTTTATGTGGACACAGGGTAAGTAATGAAGAGCCCCTCCTGTTTTTACCTACCTATTTCTAAAATATAGCTTGGACATCACTGTTAAAAATACTCCTTACCCCTGGGGCAATTGGCTGGCTCAGTCATTAGAGCATGTGACACTTGATTTCAGGGTTGTGAGTTCAAGTCCTATATTGGGTGTAGAGCTTACTTAAAAAAAAATATTTCTTACCATTATTGTATATAAATCATTATTAATTAAGAATGTGCTCCCAGAATTGAATGGACTAAGCACCAAGAACAAATTCATAGCTGATGGAGACAAAGTCAGCAGAAATGCTCAAATCATTAACCAATGTCAAAATTCAGATTTTATTAAAAGAAATTTTCTAAGCTAGATTAAAGGAATTTAATAGCATTTATGTAACAAGATATCTCAAGATTTATGTAGAATGCTTGCTTTTCCTGGTTTTTGCCATAAGATATGACAAACTTTAATGATCCCAATCCCTTGGTCGAGGGATGACTTAATGTTTATTGCATAGTTTATCTGAGAGTTATGAATGACAGATGAAGGTGAATAGATAAACATCAAACACAGTTGATGAAGATAACTTTAATTACCTCACTAGGGGGTTTGAACTAGTTAATTACAGGATTTTTTTTCTAAGTAAACTTTACATATTAAGGTGCCTAGTTGATCTCAGAGGAATTTAAAAATAACTTGTATGAAAGGCACAAACAGTGGCAATTTGGGAATGTAAATCAAATTGCAAAACAGATAGGTTTCTTTTTGGACTCTTTTGTTTTCTCCTTTTTATAAATAACCTGCCATTTGTATCCAAGGGCATTTCTATTCATCCTTGTGTGGGTGGCATAATTACACAGAATACTTCAAGTAAAAAATCTTTATATAAATGTTAGATAACAGTCAAAACTTGATGTCACCTACAGTCAGAGTCTGATGAATATACCAGTATTAAATGTCAAAAATAGGCTATAATGTTCTATTTCTAAAAATAGGATTTAATAAAGTAAAATAATTAAGCTTATAATTAAGAGCACAGATATTCCTCATTCTTTGTCTTTTTACTGGATAACTAATTCGGGTGACACTTAAAAGTCGTGGAAAACAAGTTTGGAAGGTTTCCTCCTCTCTCCCATTGGGGTCATAAAATAAATGGGTGCTGTCTGCAAAGATTATTAGAAAGAAATAATGTCTTTCATACCTATGAGATTTCACATGCCCAGTGCTTATCTTCACGCCTATGTTATTGAAAATATAGTCCTCTTTCTGGAGAAATGTCTTGTTTTTCATCTTCCTAAACTCAGATGCTAAATTTCTTTTAAGACTCTGATCAAGAAAGTCATCAATATTTACCACATCCATATCTTATTGCTTGATACTATGGTAGGCACCATAAAAGACACAAAAATTATAGGACAGCCCTAAAAAGTTCTCCCATCTTGCACTTGTCTGAACTAGTATTTATCTAATATGTATTGATTTGACCTGACATGAAAATGAGATGTAATAATATATCAGTGCCAGATATAATGCTGAGTTTTATGATAAGATGTACTAGAAATTGCTTTATGTATTAGAAATTGTGTTGATGAGATTATATCTATATTTATATATTTCTTATTTTTTTAATATAGAAGCAATGCATATTCTTTTGCAAACATCATAAAATTAAAAAAGAGTGTAAAAATAGGAAAAATCCAATTTCAGTATATAATTACAATCATTGATAACAGATGCCAACATTTTGGTAAATCTTCTTATATTTTTCTATGCACAGGTTAAAAATACTATGTAATTACATAAAATTTTGCTTTTATATAATATTGCTTTTCCAATTAATGTGCTATGTAAATATTTTTCACATTTTTTTGCCTCTTATAATCACTAATTCTTTAAATCAATTGATCCTCACTGTTTGGGAGAAATTTACTATGTGTCAGCCTCTAATACCTAGGCCTGGTCTGTGTCCTAAAAGAGCTTAAAGACATAGCTAGTAGATAGATAAGTAAGTTAGCAATTTCAATCCAGAAGGATAGGTTATAAGGAGACTAAATGTATTTCAACACTTATTTTATTTTTTGAAAAGATTTTATTTATTTATTTGAGAAAGAGAGAGAGAGTGTACAGGTGTGGGGGACAGGCAGAGGGAGAGGGAGAAGCAGACTCCCTGCTGAGCAGGGAGCCAGCCCTATGTGGGACTCCACCCCAGGACTCTGGGATCAGGACCTGAGCAGAAGGTGGAAGCTTAATCAGCTAAGCCAAGGTGCCCTCAACATTTACTTTAAAGTCAACATACTGACTCTTGAATGTCACGAAGTATCTGTAATTATCCCCCATTTCTGATGTTTTGTCATATTTAGTATATTGTGGTCCGTCGGCTAGTCTTAGTGGCTTTTATTAAGTCATATCACCTCCAACCACCTCAGTTTGGGGATATCTCGTCCCTATCTTTTGGTCTTCTATTTTATTGGGTTTAGCTTCTTAGAAATGTCTTAAACTGATTAGATTAGGCTGGATACAGTTTTTTCAGATGGAAGGATATTTGAGTCTTGAGAATGTTAGTGGCCACCACTTGGTATGACTGATTGTTGCTAGTCAGTATGTAAGTGTTTAGACTATTTTAGAAAGTTTGATAAACTATTCCTATGTAGGATATTGGATATCCCATGTCCACGAATTTCCTACAGAAGCTATACTTATTAGTTTATCTCATCATGAACGAAGATGGGGTGATTGTGGGATTGTACTATAGGTTATAGTATTTACCATTTTTTGAGTTCCTAGCATGTGACAGTACATTTTCTCGATCTGTCTCTATGAAAAACCTAATCTGTTAAGGATTTATCCTTACACACGTGAAGAAATTGAGGTTCTAAAAGTATAAGTAAATTGCATAAGATCATAAAAGTAGTGGAAGTGGCTTTTCTGCCTAATTCTATAATCTGTAAGTTGGCGTATTTCATAAATTCTAGAATTCTTACCCATTATCTCTTGAAATATTGCCTCTGACACATTTTCTTTTTTTTTTCCCTGAGGTTCAGTTAAACATACACTAGGACTTTTCATTATTTAGTGTATGTCTCTTATCCTCTGTTTTATAGGTCTCCCTCCCCACCCTGCCAATTCCTAAAACTTGTTGCTACTCTGCTATTATTATTATTTTTTTCCGTTGCCGTCTCTGTCCAATGTTTTTTAAGACATTGGTTGGCTATTTCTAGAAGTCACTTCTGTTTCTTTTTCGGATCAGCTGTCACTTGATTTAGGATTTTTTGTTACCTATAGACAATTTCAAACTTTTCATTTATTTAAACAGAATAAGATGGTCATTCTATAATGTTTGATAACCCCAGTATCTAAAGTTTGTATGAGCCTGTTTCTAATCTGTATTTTTGTATTTATTCTTGTTGATGATTCCTTGGGTGCATGGCTCTCTTTAAATGTGGTGATATTTGCTCTAGAGAAAATGTTTGTGCGGATTCTTCAAAGCAGGAGATGAAAGTACATCCCGGGGAAGATTTGAATGTGCTTCTACCAGAAACCTGGTAGCAATCCAAGACAGAAGCCCCCTTAAAGCAAGTTTAGAGTTTCTGCTTCCCTGGCTCACTAAGTCTTGTCTACCTCAGCTGCATATTCTTCTGTAGTGCGCTGTGCTTGACATTTTATCAAGGGAAGTTTGTGTGTGTTTCATTTCTATTAGTTCTCCATGCAGTTTTCAGAGCCGGTCAGATGTCTCTACCCTACCATGCACCACAATTGTGCGAGTGGTGGTGCAGGACACCTGTCCTAGTTTGCTTTTCTTCAGATGGTGTAGATTTGGGGGTATTTCCGCTTCCTGTGAGGCAATAGCTTCTCACCTACCATGGCCCAATGAGTCTACCCTGGACCATAGCCTGAATTTGCCAGATGGACAGATGGATACGCCATGGACAGAAGCAGTGTTAGTGCTGTGATATATTACTCACTGCTCTGGATTTAGGTTTCATTTCTCAGAATTTGGCCGGGTAGTATTCTAATACATTTTCAGCTCTTCTATGCTTTAATATTCATACAAAATATATTTTTATGTAGTACATTAGTTGTTTTCACACAATGTAGCTCTTCATACCAAAAAAGAAATTGTCCTACTGGCCTGGTCTCCAAGGCTGGGACTAGTAATTGATTTGCCCTTAGGTTACAGTGAATATCCCATTATTTTCCTTTAACGCTGCATGCCACCCACTATAACAGTTGGATATTTTTTACTGATAAATCCACATGTTCTTCTTGTAAGAGTCAATTAAAAACAAAAATCTACAAGAAGTTGGTAAGATTGTGTTCTCAAGCAAACCCAGTTAAAACTTAGTGTTCAAACTCTTTACAATTTGTATAGAAAATGAGGTTTCACACTTGAAAATTTAAGACTGCAATGTGTTCTAACCTTTCAGGACCTTGCATTCCTTTTAAATCACAAGATGCAAGAATTTATTAGAGTTTGATGTGCAAGTGATGGCGTGCTTAATATGTTATATGAGTATGGTGTCCTCTAATGCTCCCTGGACCAACATAAAAACAAAGAGTTGCATCTCATTGGAGCCGTTGAAACACAAAAAATTTTAATAAATAAGAATTATGGTGCAATAAAATTCATCATTATGTGAGGAATTGGGATAGCACTAAATGTCTTTGGTAACTCATATTATTCTTTTGCTCTTTCTGTTTCTCTTCTATTCCACCATTGTAATGAATTCTTTAGATATTTCTTAGGGGGATTCTAAAATCTAAACTACCCTCAAATCCCCTTTTCTCTAGAACTATTCCAGGGTTGAATTTTTAAGATTATTTCCCTTTTTTTCTTCTTTTTTGGCAATAGAACACTTACACATTCTACCTTCTACCTAGATTTCACATTATACAGAAATTGACAAGTCGCTTTTCTGGTTCTGAGCTTGCTTCTTTTTCTATGTATTCTGCAGCAGACGCTGTCAGGGCTCCGTCTGCAGTCCCGTGGCAATTAACATTGCCATCCACTCTGGTGCTTCTTCTGAATGGTAGAATATGGACTCTCTCTGAGGATGCTCTCTGGCCCTATGAGCCTGAGCTTTCCTGAACCAGCCTGGAAGTGCCAAGGAGTTCCTACCACCCAGAATTAGCACTTAACCAATGACTGTTGGAAATTGGTGGATAAATTCTTCTGCTTTCTTACTGCTTAGACATGATAGCTGAGTTTTGTCTTCTACACTGGCTCTTGGATCTTACCAGAGGGATTGAGCTGCACTAGTCCATGGTAGTAACTTGCTTAACAATGGACTCTATTTCTGACTTCCGTGTCTTCCCTTTCTCACTTCCTCTTCATCTCCCAAAGTTTCCTGGGATCATCTCCAAATAAACTACTTATACCTAAGTCCTTGAAATAGGGTCAGGTCTGGGGGAACCTAAATAAAGATCTATATTTAAACCCCTTTCAAACCACATTAGTATGGAAAAGGCACTGATTAACTAAAAAAAAAAAATGCAATCTAATGCTGAATTTATCTTTAGCTTTCCTGAATCATTAGAGAGTTCACAAATATTCAAATTCAAGTATCTTATATTTAGGAAAAACTAATAGAAAATAAGTCTAATGAATGTTTGTTTAACTTATTTAAATTTGAAGGATGGAGTGGGAAAAGCAACTATTAGTCATAAGATAAGAGATAATGCTGTGGGACTCATGTATTATATACATATATCTCACAACTTCCCTATTAGATTGGAACTATTATCACATTTTCATTGAAGAAAGGGAGGGACTAATGGCTAAATAACTTACCTAAGGTTAGAGTCTATAAGTGTTAGAGATGGGTTTGTAATCAAGAACACCCACCTCAGAGGCTGCAGCACTTAAACACCATAATCTGGATTATTAGGGGACAATTTTATTTCCTTAAGGTAAACTACGCATGCTTTGGAAGTTTCTATAAATATTCTTTAATTCCTATCCAGTACAAGTGAATCTGAGAACACACCATTGTTTCCATAGACCAGCTGGGTGAGAAGTAATCATATGAGCTGTGAACTAGACCCTTTTGTTGTCTGTTTACAAAGACACAAGTGCTGGGAGACTGAAGTTGATATTGGGATTCTTGGGCTCTGGCTCCACTTGTCTCTTTCTTGAAACTAAGGTCTTGCCTTGGAAATATTCCTTTGATTTGATTTAATCAATCAGTACATTTGGGGTTTTTTGATTATCAAAAAAAAAATGTATACACAACTTTTCCCCTCTGCTTCTACTCCAAATGGAAGTGATCCTAAGACATTTATGACTGCCATCAGTTCAACAGCATCAGTGAAAGACTTTGTATATTCATCTTGGGGAGAGTGCTGTCTTACTTCATAATGCCATTTTTAACTTCAAAATCATAGATTTTTAAAGGAAGTGTACCCATTCCTCAAAGCTTTATGTATTATACACTTTATGGATATGTAGTTCCATGTGGTACAGTATCATTTATGGGAAAATTATCTTTAAAAACATGGCTAATTCATTAGCTATAACCTGGTGGCTGTTACATATCTAAGCCCTAATACAAAGAGAACACTTGGCCAAACAGAATGGAGGCTACCATGTTAAGAGTCTCAGGGTTTGCTAGCCAGATGCCCAGGGCTACCACTTTAGATGTAGATGCATAAATGATATGTAAAACCATTTTAGATGATGTATAAAACCATAAAGAACAGAACACAGAGTTTAAATGAAACTTAGAAACCAGGTGATTTGCTTCAAATATAAAACAAAACCAGAACAAATGAACAAAAAACCCCAAAGCCCCCAAACTGCTAAACAAGCCAGAATCTATGAGTTTTTGTCTGGAAATATTGCAAAGGAGTAAATAAAAGTCTACACTTTGATATGGTCTTGAGGGTCATGGTGAGAATTTTTCTAAGCGAGATGGGCTGCTGCTAGGGAAATATGAACAATAGTAACACATAGCTTCATCTGTTTTCTAACAGAATGGCTCTGGGCGCTGGGTTAGAATTAGATTATAGGGAGCATGACAGAATCAGAAGATCATTTGGAAGACTGGACAATAATCCACATGAGAGATAAGGTGGCTTGGACTAGGGTAGTAGCAGTAGGGGTGGTAAGAAGTTCATTTCTGGTCATATTTTGTAGTTGGATCAAACAAGACTTGCTGATAAAGTGGATGGAGGACGTAGAAGAAAGAAGAGTCAAGGATGGCAACATGGTTCGGAGTCTGGGCACAGTGGGAAGGTGGAGCTGCCATCAGCAGAGATCAAGGCTCCAGGAAAGAGTGGATTTGGGGGCACAGAGATAGGAGCTCAGTTTCTGGCTGTGTCGAATTTGAGATGCTTTCTATAGAATACTGAGAAATTCTAGAAAACTATGCTCGGGTGCCTGGGTGGCTTAGTTGATTAGGCGACAATCTTCAGCTCAGGTCATGATACCGGAGTCCCGGATTGAGTCCGGATTGAGTCCCGCATTGCGTCCCGCATTGGGCTCCCTGCTCAGCGGGGAGTCTTCTTCTCTCTCTGACCCTCCCCCCTCTTGTGCTCTCTCACTCTCTCTCAAATAAATACATAAAATCTTTTAAAAAAAAGGGGTGCCTGGGTGGCTCAGTGGGTTAAGCCTCTGCCTTCGGCTCAGGTCATGATCTCAGGGTCCTGGGATTGAGCCCTGCATCAGGCTCCATGCTGTGGGGAGTCTGCTTCCCCGCCTCTCTGCCTGCCTCTCTGCCTGCTTGTGATCTCTCTCTCTCTGTCAAGTAAATAAATAAATCTTTAAAAAAAAAATCTTAAAAAAAAAAAGAAAATTATTCTCGAATACACCCATGAACTGGCACTCGAAGATGCTATGACCCTGGTGGCAGTGGGTGTTTTTGTTTTGTTTTGTTTGGTGGGTTGTTTTGTTTGTTTGTTAAGCTAAACCCTTTTTCTCTTATCTTGTGTTAAAAAGTTTTGAATGAAGAGTCCTTAGCTCTCCCATAGGCTATCTTCTGAGGGTTTTTTTTGTTGTTGTTTTTGATTTTGGTGAAGACGAGTCAAATTAAATATGAAAATCTCTCCAGTCTCTCTATGAGATAATCTAATCCATTTTTTTTCCTTAGGCTTCTCTAGCACCACCAGCAACAACAACAAAGTTACCCTTATTTGAATTCCCTTGGCTGGTATTTATTCTACATCCATCACTTGATCTAAAATCAATGCTATGTCTCTAGTCACCTGCTCAGAGAGGCTATTCATTAATTTTTAACAGGTGAAATCTAACTTGTTCTCATTACAAATGGATGAGTGTAGGCTTACATTGCTGTTCAAGTTTTTTTTTTTTCCTTCTTTCTCTCACAGAGAGCCGTCCTGGCATGTTTAAAAAGAAAATGTGCCAAATGAAACTTAAGCTTCTCATTTCTGGCATGCTTAAAGCCCAGCATGTAAATGCGGCCCCTGAGAGAAGTGAAGACAAGCTTACAAACAGATGTTTTCACAGGTAAACCATTGATTTTTAACCTTGAGGAGATAATAAAGCAATGTCAGCTTCTCTTTATCAGCAGGAGAGGGAAGTCATCTATCACCCCCAGGGGCTTATGATGCTTATAAATGAATGGTGGTGGCAATGTCAGCATGACATTTTTGATACTGTGAAGCCTTAGATCTCTTTGAGGTTGAGATCTTCTATGGAGAGCCCCAACTAGAGGCAGCATATGTATAGAGCTCTTCTCTAGTGGTGGATACTAATGGATCGGTCTGCATATTCCCCACACTATCTTCCAGACTGACATTGGCTGGGGTAAATCCTCTAGTTTTCAAGTCAGAGTGCTGATTTCAGACTTTTCCCAAAGTACTTAAAATGGGCAAATCTTAAAAGAGTTCTTAAAAAAAATCCTGCATATATGCATGTGTGTGTGTGTGTGTATACACACACACACTTTCAAAAATCATCAGGAAATACTAATAAACAAACAAAAACAATAGCAAAGTGAAAGCACCTCAGAAGTCGCACCCCGGGGAAAGTATTATCCATTGTGTACATTACTCTACTCTGAGGTCTTAGTATGTGTTTGTGTCTTTAAAAAACAGTCAGCATGCATACACCCTTTTACATCTCCTTTGGCTAAGATTATATTATTTGCATATTTCCACATAAATAAATATTCATTTACAAGCTTGGTGTTTTTTGGCTGCACAAGAGCCTACTGTGTGGGTCAATTATAATTTACTTAACCAAATTTGTTGTAGGAGTTAGATTTATTCTAATTTTTATCTGTTTTAGATAATGCCATGGTGAATGTTTTCAACATGCATATGTATGCATATATGTGTTGGTTATTGTGATTTATGTTCTTTTCCTAGATTTTATTAAAATATAAATGTAACTTAAACCCCCCAAATTGTACATTATCATAAGTATACAGCTCAAGAGGTTTGACCAAGTGAATTCGGCTTTGTCGCCAGAGTATGGTGAGAAAAAAAAGGTACTCGCCTAATTCCAGGAGCTCTCTTGTACTTTTTCTAGTGACCACTCCTTCTCCAAGGAAAATACTAGCTTAATTTCTGACATCATAGGTACGCTTTGCCTGAGTCATACTTTAGGTTCTCTTTTATATCTGGCCACTTTCCCCTAAGTACGAGGTCTATGCTTGGGGGTTGCTGCTATTGGGTTTCTTCACCCCTTGGCATCTCACAAAGTCTGAAGGATTTTTACAAGATAAAGGCAGAGGCTCATGACTAAGGTCAATGTTAGAGATCAACAAGCCATATGGGGTTGTTGGTGTTTAGGGAAATCACTTGCGGGTCCCTTCCTCAGCTCTGGTGGGAGCTTCCCCACTGCCAGTGCCCGTTGTCAGCCAACTCAGCAGAGCTGTGCCCAGGCCAACGTAGTTAGAAGCTCCAGTAAGAAAAAAAAAAATAGTCCATTTCCCTCTCTCCACCGCATACCACACTTCCGAGAGTCTGACATATCTTACTGAGCACTTTATTCAATCTAAATTTAAATAGAACTTTTCACCACTTCCCAAGAGAGAAACAACGATGAACTAGATGAGAACGAGAGGAAGTGGAAGAAGGTAATGCTCCATATCATTTGGTTAATCTATTCTTGTTTATTAATTTATTACATGGAACAGTAAGTTTAATGGGTTTAACTTTGAAGTGGAAAAGAAGCCTCTATAGTATACTTTCAAAAAATGCCATAATGACTTTAGGAAGATCAGGACAAGGAATGCATTTAATATTTTAGGTTATTTTTCAAGGCCTGCTTTAACCTGAGCCTTCAGATTTATCATTTTACATCAGCTAAAATAAACTACCACCATAAGAAACCATGTATTATTAAAAATCAGAACAGTTTCCTATATTTATTAGTTTAAGTCATAAAATTGCTATTAGAAATAGCATACAAATGAATTTGATATCCATAAAATCATTGAAACATAACATGACATTTACTACCTGTGGTACATAATTATACTCACATGCTCTTAGATGCATTTATTTCTGTCACTGAATAATTATTTTCAGCAAGTTGTGCTGCATTTTCAGAAGTAGAATTTTAATTTCCTCATTCCTTGAATACTTCCAGTATTGAGAGATGTAATTTCAAGAAAAGATTCTTCATGGGGAAATGTCTTCTTAGAGTACCCATCATTTTTTGTTATTTGGACTTTTCAGTAATCTTATTCCTTTTTTTGTGGTTTTGCTCTGAAATCTACCAAACTGTACAATGGTGATAAATTATAGATGTGTTGACCTATTGATATATTTACTATGGCACGCAAACTTTTAATGTAATTGCTATAAACCTCAAAGTCACATGTATTGGAAGCAAATGTTTAAAATATTACTTTTATAATTCATGTCTGTCTTTTGCATTATTCTTTGTGTTGTCTCCTCACTCACCATATAGGTATATGTGTATATATGTGTATGTGTAACATGAACAGTTTTGAGTCTTTTAAATGCACAGGGTATATACTTTGATGTAAGTTTGCTGAGCTATATTTTTAATAACACAATGGGGATGGTGTAAGTGAGGGTACCTGTAAGCTAATGAGTGACCCTAGCCAGCTCCTCAGTAATCAAATCCAATGTGGCTTCATAATTATCCCCTTCTCATCACCTATATACATTATAGGGAAAATTATATAATCCAATTTGGAAATTCAAAAACATTCTTATCTCCACCATGAGACATCCACTGCATTTTATAACATTCAGATATCCGCCTGTTTTAACTGAGGAAAAGTACACATCTGAGGCTAGCAGGAGAATGTAGGTTTAATAGAAAAAATATTTATAAACACCCAAGTCAGAGTAGCCTTCTTCTGGATAATTTATGTTGTGGAATACTGCTTTTCTGGGCAAAGACTTCTCCATCTATAAAAAGGTAGAGAATTTTTGAGTATATAATAGGCATAGCTTATCCAAAACTTCTTACTGAATCTATGCCTCAAAAATTGTCAGACAAAAATTTATTTAGAGGAAAATAACCTGCAGCTAGCAAATGCAAAAAGGACAGATAGGAGTTAAAATCCTTGCAGAAGTTCTATTTTTTTTTTTTAAGTGCCGTCATGCGTGCAACAGAGGTTGTAGGAGAAAAGTCTTTCTGGTTAGACATCCCATTGTCTTAGTTTCATGCCCTCAAAAGCACTGTTTCAGGTCTCCAGTTTTTTTTAATAGTATCTCTTATTTGCATTATGACAAGATGTTTTGAAGTATTAATTGGTGTGCGGATTTCAGGGTTACCCTGTAAAATGGATAGACGATGGCTAAGGCTGGGGAAAGTGAAGGGAAGTATCACAGGGACAGGGGAATGAATTGGAGAAAGTGGAATTTCAGGGGTCTTTTGTCAGTGACAGCTAGCAACCTATGCATCAGTGCTGCGTGGTCTTCCTCCTACCATCTGATGAGGCAAACTGGCCACACATTTCCCGGGAGAAGTGATGCTCGAGTTGCCCCCAGATTGTACTCACCCCCTGGCCTACCTCCGTGAATTATTCAGGTTATAAATCTGACTCTCTAGGGACAGAAAGCCCTAGATATTGTTAAGATACTAGAAAATGAAGGGAAAGTGGCTGCACCAGATCAATGTGGGATGAAATGAAATCAACTCAAACTTCAGCAAGATAAGAGAGGGAGGAAAATGCATCTCCTCTATGACTGTCATTTTCATAACATAACACACAAAATGATAACTATTACTCTAGACCAGGCCAACTGAGGTCAAGTACATTGTGAAGTAATTCCACTTTGTCACTTTGTTTGTTACATAGTAACAAATATTCCCTTCCTGTTTTTGGCAATATTAATTTTCAAACATTGCATGTTTCTCTTATTTGACACTGTATGGTAACTTTTCGGAATGATTTGGAAGAAATTCTTCAGTGATAACATCTTGAGAATCTCAGCTGCATAGATTATACAATCTATTCTTTGAAATGGATGATATCATTTAAGAATTTCTGTATATCAAAACAGGAACCACACAGCAATAAAATTCAAGCACATTGTGAGTGAAAAACAAAGAGCAAGCGCTTTGTAAATATATTCAGGAAATACTGCGAAGATTTCATATCTTTAATATTTAATGAACTCGCATAAGCCAGTAAGAAAAATACTAAAATTCTAATAGCTGATCACCAAACGGCTCTCCATAGAACAGAAAAAATTGGATATCTATGTATCTATGTCTCTGTCTATCTGAGATTGATCAAGAGAGATTATTAAAGGATTAGGTCATGCAATTATGGAGGCTGAGAAGTTCCATGTTGTGCTGTCCGCAAGAGGGAAAACCCAGGAAAGCCAGTGGTATAATCTAATCCAAATCCAAAGGCCTGGCAACAAGGACTCCCAAAGTTTCAAGACAGAAGAAGATGGATGTTCTAACTCAAGCAAAGTCCAAATTTGCCCTCCTTTACCTTTTTGTTCTATTCAGAACCTCAACAGATTGGATGATGTCTACATGCATTGATGAGGGCCATCTACTTTATTCAGTCTACCAATTCAGACACTAATCTGTCCTGGAAACATCCTTACAGACACATCCAGAAATAATATTTCACCAGTGATCTTGGCATCCCTTAGCCCAGTTAAGCTGATATGTAAAATGAACCATGAAAAACACTTAAAAGGTCTTAAATTATTTTATTTAAATATAACATAACATAATATAGTATAATTAAAGTAATATAAATATAGTATACTATAGGTTATAAATAAAATATTATTTCAAACTATAAACTATATATAAAACTATATATGTATTCTTTTAAATTATGAACTACATATATAGTTTAAAATAATAATGTAGTTTATAACAGTGTTATTACTTCATCTGGCTAAATTATAAAGATGAAAAAGTTCAGCTAGTGTTATAGCATAGATAAGGTTACATTAAACAGAGTCATTTTGCCAAATGTTAATCTAGCATTGTATTTAAGTAGGTAGAAATCATCTACAAAGTGTAGATGATTTCTTTTCTTTCAACCCTTATCTTTAAAATCTTTTTTGTGTGAATTTTATTTTTATAATAAATGTAATTTTTTATTAATAAATAGGAACCTACTTTATTCCAAAAAAGATTAGTTGGGTTTCAAGAAATATTAAAAGCCATGTTGCTACACTACAAGAGAAAAATAGGTAAATATAAAAAAGAATAAAATTATATTGGTATAAAGAATTATATTGGTATAGTATGATGTCACACAGCTACTGTTTTAAATAATGAAGCATAAGCATAAAATGTAAAACGTAAAAACAAATGACATAATCTTGCATGTGATGATTTTAATTCTTGATCTTCTATCTCTGAGCATTTTTTTACTATTATACCATTTAACTTCTAATTTATTTTCTAGAATACAGGGATTGTCTGTGCTTTATTTGTTGAAAGCGAATATTTCTTTTAACATTTTACTTCTGTTTCTTGTACTTATTTCTGTAGGAAGGAAAATTTTTTGTATTTGTGTATTGTGAAATGCAATAATGTAATCTGAGAAGCTAGACGTTAGCAATGCGGATATAAACCATGACATCAAGGATTAGGATGAAAGTGAGAAGTCCGCAAGAACAAGGGTGGCATCGATAAGAGAAGTGAATGAAGAGTAAAACAACAACAACAAAAAGTAAATGAAAAGTGAAGACTTGTTTGAACTGTCCCATTTCATTCATTTGATTATGTGCTCTTTGCATTACAGGATGTTATTGCTATTTTTCTTAAACTAATGGGAATAAAGATTGTAGTAGGTATTTTGAAGGTTTATCAGGGTTTGTATGTGTGTGCACATGCTTATGAATTTATGTTTGTGTTCCCTTGATATTTGAATTGTCTGTTAAATGCATTATTTTCTCTGATTTTCTCTTAAGAGGCTATTTCTTTTTAAGCTCAGATTAAACCAATTAGACTAATGACTTAAAAGATATCCCTGTGCTCTATCCAAGTTAAAGCTCGAAATATTCCTTATCACACTGGAACAGTATCAGGTTATATACCCTTAATGAAATACTGGGTAAGACTTCTAAATGACGTGTCCTTACTGAAAGCACTTTCATCTCCTGCAGATGTATGTGCTCCGATCTTAAGGATTTGTGGATGAATTAAAGCTATACCAATTACCCTTTGTAACACTGGGGCTCTTAGCTTCTCTATGGATAATCCTTGATTAGAAGGGGAGCAAAACTCTGGCTTTAGACTCTCCCTGAGAAGAACTTGAAATCTGATGGCTGATTCAGTGAAATGTACACCTCCACAGGGGTTCAAGAAGGGTTTAGCCAATGCTTATTATGTGATAAACACTGGGACTCTATCATGAATAAAATTTAGTTTCCACCTAGAGACATGTATAATTTCTGCCAAATTATTCCAATAGTGGAGTATATTCAGCAAGTCTTGAGAAATAGCCTGGCCTGCCAAGAGGGAGCCATTTAGCTGAGCCAGAGACTTCTACTTGAGGTCAGTGGGGAAAGGACCTTCACCTCAAGGGTGAGCATTATAGATAGTTTCTCTGCCTACTTTGTGATGAATTAATTTCAAAACCGATTGAAATACTTTTCTGTTGTGCCACTTTCTTGAGTAAAGGCTTTATTCTGGTTGATATGATATGGCACAACTTGGGTTTCTTCTCTTCTTCAGAGACTCTTCTGTTTTCTTGGCATTAAGTGAGAATTGTCATGTAAGTGTCACTGTGAGTATCAAGGGATTTCAAAATTCGTGTTATCTGGGAAAGTGTAACTTGGAGTCTGGAGTATATTTAGGAGGAGGAAGAAAAGATTTCTCTCTCTCTCTCTCATTTTGCAGAAATGATCTTGAGGTCTCTAATTATCGTTGATGCAATAGGAAGATTGTTCTTGCTTCACATTACGTTATTTTCCAACTTTTTAAATGGTCGTAACACCATATTGTTCCTGGTGGAACTGGACACTTCTAATCAAGTGTATTATCACCATTACAATTTAAAGTAAATCCTTCAAATGGTATTAATCACAATGATCTGTTGTCCCATGCTCCTTTGAAATAGGAACCCACTAAATCCCTTCTATTTTGAATCAATTGGAATTTTACTTTGAGGAAAGCAAAAGAATTCTGCATGCTCACAAAGCATGTGCGGCAAAACAAAAATGCTTTTAGACAAGACTCAAAGGGTTATTTCTCATTATTTTTGGCATCCCTCTTTCCACTGAAACAAGTCATAGGCATATCTACAGTTGATCAGTCGGCAGATCAGCAATTCTATTAAGATGAAACTAACCTTGAAAATGTTTAGAAGGAGAAAGTTGTCCTTTGATTTATTATGCCATTTTATGCTTGGGCCATTATTTCCCTTTTAGCTATTCAGGCTATGTTAAGTGGAAACATCTAGCATTTTTTAATAAAGTGCTTCATTCAAACCAAATATTAACCAGAAGCATTTTAGAAGAGCCTTCTGATTAAAGTAAATGAAATAAAGATCATCCAGTTCCGTTCAATAATAGAGAGTGAGGCATAGCGAACAGAACACAGCAACATTCTTGTGATGACAAACTATACTGTCATTTCTTCTTCGTGCCAGCTGAAGTCTGGGTGTTTTCCTCAGAAATTACAGGGACATTGGCAGCGGCAAAGCATTCAAGCTATCTTGTATCTTAATAAAAGTTCCTATGAGTGATATGTGCCTCATTTGTATAGTTAGGTAAAGTTATTTTGAAAATGATTATTTGTTTTTGCCCAAAGTCAGGACCAATAGCTATTTGATATAATTTAAGCTTTGCTGTTTAGTCAGAAGATTATATTTACATTTCCTTGAATTTCAAAATATATATTTTCATCAATTTTTCTGTTTGCATCTCTCAGATCCCATAATCCACCTTCCTCACTACCTTCTTATAAGCTTGTAAATGGTGATTCTTAAATTCTTTTGGATCTATAGTTTTATAAAGAAAGATGCAAAATTCCTGGAAGGGTTTCTTAGGAAGGAAGACATAGAAGTTAAAAGGAGAAGCTGATAATATTAGATACACTTTGGCACAGAATTACTTAAAGTTACAATAGTTTTCCATTAAACTTTAATTTTGGATGTTCCATTGGCTAACTCAAATATAATATTTAATTTGGTTTTTGATTCAAATAGACTTAACTTGTATAAACAATGGTACTTTAGAAATTTTATATCTGTAATATTAAAATTATAGCTGGATTTTTTTAAAAATAGTGTGCCTTATTTTTTTGTAAAGTTTTTATTTAAATTACAACTACCTAACATACAATGTATATTAATTTCAGGTGTACAATATAGTGATTCAACACCTTCATACACCAAAAGGGGGTGGGTGGCAGAGTGGGTGAAATGTGTGATGGAGATTAAGGAGTGCATTTGTTGTGATGAGCACCAGGTAGTGTATGGAAATGTTAAATCATTATTTATTATT
The DNA here is from genome assembly GCF_020171115.1 of Neogale vison. Lineage (NCBI taxonomy): Eukaryota > Metazoa > Chordata > Mammalia > Carnivora > Mustelidae > Neogale > Neogale vison. Next base: position 16,057,568 of record NC_058100.1, read on the forward strand.
TTTAATTTGAGTATAGTTGACACATAATGTTATATTAGTCTCAAGTGTACAATAGTGATTTGAAAACACTAATTGGAAATGATATATGCACCCTTATGTTTATTGCAGTATTATTTACAATAGTCATGATACGGAAGCATCCCAAGTATTCACTGATAAATAAACGGATAAAAAAAGATGTGGTATGGGAGGCCTGGCTGGCTCAGTCAGTTAAGTATCTGCTTTTGGCTCAGGTTGTGATCTCAGGTTCCTGGGATCGAGCCCCACACTGGGCTCCCTGCTCCTCAGGAAGCCTGCTTCTCCCTCTCCCTCTTCCTGCCACTCCTCTTGCTTTTGCTCTCTCTCTCTTTCTGTCAAATAAATAAAATCTTAAAGAAAAACAAGATGTGATAAACAGAGAGGAATATTACATTGCTCTAAAAAAGGGTGAGATTTGCCATTTACAGCAACAAAAAAGGACCTAGACTATACTATGCTAAGTGAAATGAATCAGTCAAAAAGAGACAACTGGATTCCTTTTACTATCTACCTTATAGTGAATATATTGAATGTACTGTTTTTTGGTTAATAAAGTAATTGTTTCAAAGTTTCTTAGCCCTTTTAAAAATTGAAGTTTCTTATTACATTGAATTATTTACCTTAAGAACTATTAAGAAAAACTGTTGGGTGAAACAGACAGAAAAAGTGCAGATTGCACAGACCTATTAGAAAGGTAGAAGAGAATTTCAAAATAGAAGAGAATTTGCTAAGACTTAGTATAAGTGATTGATTTCAGAAACCATGCTATTGCGATGGGAAAATGTATGAAGATATAATAATGGATGATAAACCAGAAAAAATTTTGAATTATATTTTCATCATTTATCAAATGACAATCAACTTAAAATTGCCACTCTCATTGATATAACTATAATAATGCCTAGGCTTAACCAAATAATTGGAAAGGAATAGAATTTGTTGCTGTTGAGATAATATAGGATGAAACATATTGGTTGAATTCATAAATTGTTTAACTATTAACATAGTTTATTTGATATTGTGATTTATATATTTTAGAGTATTGTACATAATATTTTATAAATACAATGATTTCATGGTGTTGTATCTCTGAGATTGGTAGATTCTCCCATTCTGTAGCTTGCTTTTTAGCTTTGTTTTGACTGTTTCCTTTGCTGTGCAAAAGCTTTTTTTTTTTTTTTTTTTTTGAGGTCCCAACAGTTTATGCATTTATTTATTTTTTTTAAAAAGATTTTTTTTAAAGATTTTATTTATTGATAGATAGACAGAGATCACAAGTAGGCATAGAGGCAGGCAGAGAGAGGGGGAGGGGGGGAAGCAGGCTCCCTGCTGAACAGAGAGCCCGATGTGGGGCTCAATCCCAGGACTGTGGGATCATGACCTGAGCCGAAGGCAGAAGCTTTAACTCACTGAGCCACCCAGGCACCCCCCAATAGTTTATTTTTTTTGTTTGTTTCCCTTGCCTTTGAAGATGTGTCTAGCAAGAAATTGCTGCAGCCAAGGTCATAGAGGTTACTATCTATGTTGTCCTCTAGGAGTTTGATGGATTCTTGTCTCACATTTAGGTCTTTCATCCGTTTTGAGTCTATTTTTGTGTATGGTGCACAGATATGGTCCAGTTTCATTCTTCTACACGTGGCTGTCCAATTTTCTCAACACCATCATCAACTGTTAATTTTTTAACAGTTAAACAGTTAAAAAAACAGTTAAAAACAGTTTAACAGTTAATTTTTTGCAGTTCTGATGACTGTAAACTAAAATCAGAGCTTTTTTTCACTCATAGATGAATATTTTTATCTCCGTGTTTGGTAGAACATAGAACTGGAGGAGTGAATTACTATTCTGTGACATTTGTAACTGGAATGAACTTTTGTTAGAATAAGAGAACAGGTAATTGATAACGTAAAATAGCCATCTCCTTCATATTCCCACTACTACATCTATCTATCCATTTCTATGTCATTTAAATCTGTATAACTAGCTAGTTAGCTAGCTATTTGTTATCAACTTATCTACTTTAAAATCTATGTTCATATAAGTATAAAGAAAAGACTTTTCCAACAAACTATCTCCATGTGTGCTTTGTGCATACACACATCATTTTGATAAAATAGCTATAGCTTTTATATTTTCACTTTATTCAGTTATTTCCCCAGCAAAATGAAACACTATGTAACTTTCAGATAACTGTAATTAGCAATTAACTTTTCCACCTGCATTTAATCTTTTTAGAAATCAGTAAAATTTTGCAGTTTAGTTTCAGAACCCAGCACCAGATTAAGATGGAAAAATCTAGATGCAAATGAAAGGAGCTAAGAAAACAAATCCATTACAATTTAAAATGTTGAAGGTTATTAATAAATTTTCTTAATAGTAGAGTAGTAGAATGCTAAATATAAAACCTTGTTTACTTCATACACACCATTGAATACAACATTCAGAAACAATCTAAAAATCACATCCTATCAGACAAATCTTTAAATATATGTGTGAATGGAATATCAAAAATATGTAAACACCAATACTCTACCTTTGTGATGATAGTCTCCTGAAATTTCTCCTTGTTCGGCTTTTAAATTTACCTTTCTTTCCTTTTTTGAAAAAAAAAATCTATAGTGGCATTTTTCCTTTAAACGAAAAATCACTTGACACAAGCAGAATTGTCAAAGAATGTCATATATTGAGAAATGTAGTGACAAATGAGGAAGGTCTGAGTCACTTAGAAAGTGCTGTGCAGACCATTCGTTCAGGGTAACAAGCACTAAACTGAAGAGGAGAGTAGTTGGTGGAAATAGGTCAAAACAGCCCAGTGAAGTGTAGTCTTCATATGTCAAAATGACCAGTAGATATGTTTACACTCTTAATAGGTGGTCTGCTTATTATCAGAGGTTTGGTGTTGATGATCCTCAAATTAGGTAATTTAATTTTGCCAGATGCTTTGGTTTGGTTTTGCTTCTGCTTAATTTCAACAGAGTGCTATCAGAATGAAGACCTTTTTGATTTATTTTAAATTTGTAATACTGCTCCAAATTGCTCTAGAAATACAGTGCCAACTCAAAGAATATGTGCTTGCATCTTCCATGAAGCATAATTAGTAAAATTTTTAAAAAATCAATTGTGCATAAAATTTAAACCTTTGAAAATAAGACTGCAAGAAATTCAAAGTAAACAGTTTTCTAACTCAAAGAATGTTAAGCTATGATAGCAATATGAGATACTATTTAGGATATTAGTCTATATTAATCGTAAGCTAAGTTCAATTGACGGGGAGGGGTAGGGGAGGAGAGGGCGTGGGAGCCCTCCAAGACAGGTGGAGGTTTTCACTTAAACATAAGACATTAAATTATTACTCATGAGTGGACTTTGTTATCCCAGGCTATACAAAATGGTAAATTTTCAGGAAAAATAAAGCATATTTTTCATAAAATTGAATACCCTTTTGGGAGGAGATATTTTGGGATATACATGTTTCATGTATTTTTTTAGAGAGAATGATTTTAATATCACCAAGCTCAAGGTGAAAACAACTGGAAGAGGTGCTGAGGAAGAAGCAGCAAACTGTGCCTGCAAGTAAGGATTTGTTGTGTCTTTAGTGGAATATAATATGAATTTTTATAAACCTTCTTCTTCCCTTCATCATATTCCTCTTGTTTCTCAGTAGTATGGCTATCATAATTAATAAAATACCTACTCTTATTGGTACTGTTTTCATGCCTGTGGGAAAAGGGTGCCCAAAGACTTAGGATTTTTTTTTTTTTGCAATTTATGATTGCATGAATGAAAAATAGACTTAGTCCCATTGGAATATAGAGGTCATTGTCCAGCTATCACCAAATTTCTCATTAATCTAACCTGCTATATAATACCTGGTCTTGGGGAAAGTTTACATTTTTCCAGGTATAGATATTTTAGTCCCATAGTGATTTACTCTAGCTACATCTAGTTTTCCAAAATGTTCTTCAGGTAACTGTGTTATGAAAACTCTCACACGTGTCCTTCCATTTTTATGCCATGTGCAAAAAAACCACTCTCATCCTTTCTGCTTGCATATGATAAAAAATCTGACATTCATATCCTGATAACTTACCCATATTGCAAAATTCCCATTCACGTGCTGTCAAACATTTTTTACAGACAAAAAGGAATTCATAGGTTTTTCTATGAATTCCCATCACTTCTCCTCCAAGCCCTGCAGCCCTGAAGGATTCTAGCAGCATGTGAAGGCCACACAATCAAAATTCCTTTCTCCCATCCCTGGTCCTATTAACCCTACACAAAACATTGGTGCTGCCTAAGGATTATTGTCCTCCATCTAATTGCTGTCAGTCACCTTGCCTCACAGCATTAGTTCCATTTTCAGGGAATCTTCTTTTCAACAAGTGAGGTCAATTAAGCATCCTAAATAAGCTCAGATATATCTACAATTGAATTTTTCCTATCCCAAGAATGGATGTAATTTCTCAAAATACTAGGCATCCATGAAGATTGCTTAAACCAAGATTTCTAGCCTCTTAACTATAGTCGCATCCAGTCAACTTCATAAGCCCGTACAGTCTTTCTCTGAAGGCTTCAAGTTCCAATCATTAATCTCTTCTATACTATGACTCAGATAGCAGAGTGGTATCCATAGCTTCTAACGGAAAGAGGGGATATTCTGATAATTCCCAAAGTTTAGACCAGAAGCATCAGAAACAGTCTTGTTTGAAGTTCTCTTTGATGGACGTTACATAACTATGAATTCAGTTTCTTTAAAAGATGTTGGACTATACAGGTTTTTTATTTTCTTGTGTAGGATAGGGTAGTTTGGTCCATTCAAGTTGTGTCCAGTTTGTGTCCAAATTGTGTCCAGTTTGTTCACTTCCTCTAAATTTTTAAATTTATGAGCATAGTAGGTATGCAATGTTCCTTTATTAATTTTCTAAAGCCCATGTGTCTGTTAGTTAATTGTCCCTGTTCCACTCCTGGTGTAAGTAATTCATTTTCTTTCTCTCTCATTAGTTGACCAGTCTAGATAGGGGCATATTAATTAAATTGCTTTTTCAAAGACCAGCTTTAGACTTCATTGATTTTCTGTTTTTAATTTCATCAATGTCTGCTATTATTTTTATTATTTCTTTCTTTCTGCATAAGTTGAGTTTTTAATTTGCATCTTTTCCTAGTTTTCTAAAGGAAAAACTTGGGTTCCTGCTTCCACACCTTAATTTTTAGCAGAAATACTGATGATGCAATATCCTCTTTTCATACTGCCTTATCTCCATCCCGCCAATGATGATAGATTTTCAGTTCACTTCAGACAGGCAAACCATAAAAGACCTTAGGAGTTAATAGTGCTGCTGACTTCCATTGAGAGGTTTTTTTTTTTTTTAATTAACTTCTGGGACTAAATATTTGAACATTTTCCACATATCTTTCTGTTCTCAATTTCTGTTTTAATTTTGTTCCAGTCATAACATAGAAACATATAAATATGCGAACATAATATTTTATGGACATAACGTTATGCTCAAAACACATTGTACAGTATCCTTTTATATTTGTTAATGTTTTTGAAATGTACAAACTATGGTATGTCTTAATGATTGCTCCACATGACTTGAAAACAATTCCTCTTATTGTTGGGGGAAAGGTTCTTTAAATGTCAGTTCGATCATAAAGCCTGATGATGTTGTTCAGGTCTTCTGGGTCCTTATTGACTATCTGTCTATTTGTACTACCAATTACTGACAGCGGAGTGGGAAAGTCTCCAACTTTGAATGTAAATTTGTCTATTTCTTCTCACAGTCCTTTAAGTTTTTGGTTCAGATATTTTGAAGCACTTTTCAATTTTCTACATTTCTTTTTAAAAAAGATTTTATTTATTTATTTGTCAGAGAGAGAAAGAGGATATGCACAAGCAGGGGGAGCAGCAGGCAAGGGGGAAGCAAGCTTCCTGCTGAACAGGACTGGGATCATGACCTGATCTGAAGGCAGATGCTTAACCTACTGAGCCACCCAGGCATCCCTCAATTTTCTGTATATTAACTTGGAGCTCATTAGGTTCCTCTTGAAAGTTTACCCATAAAAAGATTTTAAAATCCTTATGTAAAGATAAGATTTAATAAGTGTACATTCAACAAATGTTTACTGAGCACTTCTTTGTGGGAGGTACTATTCAGGAGGCAGAAGTGAGTAAAATAAATGATATCATTGGGGTTTGGGACTTGTATTCTCAATGGGAAGGGGGTAACAGAAAAAAACAATGAATATAATATGTGCACAAATTTTATGGTATTTTAAATATTGCTACATGCTATGAGAAAAGGATAAAATAGAGAGAATAGAGATCAGTGGTGTCATTAAGGTATGTTTTGATTTAAAATAAGATCAGGAAAAGTGCAATGGAGAAGCTATACGTTGAAGATTTTATTGATTTGTTTGACAGACAGAGATCACAAGTAGACAGAGAGGCAGGCGGGGCAGCGGTGGGGGAGGGACAGGCTCCCCGCTTGAGCAGAGAGCATGATATTGGGCTCGATCCCAGGACCCTGTGATCATGACCCAAGCTGAAGGCCGAGGCTATAACCCACTAAGCTACCCAGGCACCCAAGAAGGTATACTTTGATCAGAACCTTGAAGAAGAAAAAGAATTTCACCCTATAAAAATCTGGGATGGACAGAGAGTATTTCTAGGACATGAAAATAACCAACATAAAAGGTACAAGGCAGAGGCTAAGCCTAGCTTGTGTGAGAGAGCAACATGGCCAGTGTGACTGCTTAGAGTGTGTGAGGGGAAGAGAATGGGGAATGAGAGGTGTCAGAGGTGTAGAGAGGTGGGTGATGGGGAACAGATCATGAGTGTTCTGGTATAAATTGGGCTTTCAGTGGAGGCATGGTAGGGTGTTGGTTATAGGAGTAATATGATCTGACTTTCATTTTATAAAAGCATTACTCTAGCTTCTGTGTTGGGAATAGACTGGGGTATTGAGCATGAATGGCATAATCAAATTGTCATGCCATTTAATAAAGATGACCTTTAGAGAAGATTTCTCCTTTGAGTCTAATTCAGAGTTCTTTTTCCCTTCCAGTAAAATTGTATTTAATTGTCAAAAATGAAGCATAGCTTTATTCTACAATTAATGGGACTTAAAATGCTAAACTACAAATCACAGTGGCTTAAACTATACGCCAGTAAAATCTGAAAAATATTCTGAGATATTTCATATGATCAACTTCTTTGTGATGTCCCTGCTTTGCCATTAATCACATGCATTTGGAGTGTCCTGGAAGAAATATATACTTAATTTATAATATTTTTTATCCTGTTTAAATTTCTTTAATTTAAACAGAAAAAGAAATTTATAGAATAAATTTCTATAGAACAAAAGAAATTTAAAAATTTCTTTAATTTATATTTCCTATATTTTTATTCGACCAGATAGTTTTTAACCTTAAGTACTTAAGGTTATTATTCTATAGTTTGAAGAAAAAAGAGTAACAGATATAATTTTATAAACTGAACATTCTGCTACCCATTTCCCCATCTTAGTCCTCAAAGTAGACTCATTGCGTGTAAGATTTATTCTAATTCAAACTTTCCATTTCACTCATTTGCCTAACTCGTCCACATGGTGGTATTATTAACAAAAAACTGTTCTAATCGTGCTTGTTGCTGGGTCAGATCAAAAGTCAGAGTGACAAATATTTTAACAACGATACTGATAAACTACACAGAGGTTTTTATTAGTCTGTTTTCATATGTTCAATGATACTGGTTTTTTTTTTGACATTTTTTTTCCAATTTATTTATTTTCAGAAAAACAGTATTCATTATTTGTTCACCACACCCAGTGCTCCATGCAAGCCGTGCCCTCTATAATACCCATCACCTGGTACCCCAACCTCCCACCCCCCTGCCACTTCAAACCCCTCAGATTGTTTTTCAGAGTCCATAGTCTCTCATGGTTCATCTCCCCTTCCAATTTACCCAAAAGCACATACCCTCCCCAATGTCCATAACCCTACCCCCCTTCTTCCCAACCCCCCTCCGCCTAGCAACCCACAGTTTGTTTCGTGAGATTAAGAGTCACTTATGGTTTGTCTCCCTCCCTATCCCATCTTGTTTCATGGATTCTTCTCCTACCCACTTAAGCCCCCATGTTGCATCACCACTTCCTCATATCAGGGAGATCATATGATATTTGTCTTTCTCCGCTTGACTTATTTCGCTAAGCATGATACGCTCTAGTTCCATCCATGTTGTCACAAATGGCAAGATTTCGTTTCTTTTGATGGCTGCATAGTATTCCATTGTGTATATATACCACATCTTCTTGATCCATTCATCTGTTGATGGACATCTAGGTTCTTTCCATAGTTTGGCTATTGTGGATATTGCTGCTATAAACATTCGGGTGCACATGCCCCTTTGGATCACTACGTTTGTATCTTTAGGGTAAATTCCCAGTAGTGCAATTGCTGGGTCATAGGGCAGTTCTATTTTCAACATTTTGAGGAACCTCCATGCTGTTTTCCAGAGTGGTTGCACCAGCTTGCATTCCCACCAACAGTGTAGGAGGGTTCCCCTTTCTCTGCATCCTCGCCAGCATCTGTCATTTCCTGACTTGTTGATTTTAGCCATTCTGACTGGTGTGAGGTGATATCTCATTGTGGTTTTGATTTGTATTTCCCTGATGCCGAGTGATATGGAGCACTTTTTCATGTGTCTGTTGGCCATCTGGATGTCTTCTTTGCAGAAACGTCTGTTCATGTCCTCTGCCCATTTCTTGATCGGATTATTTGTTCTTTGGGTGTTGAGTTTGTTAAGTTCTTTATAGATTTTGGACACTAGTCCTTTATCTGATATGTCGTTTGCAAATATCTTCTCCCATTCTGTCAGTTGTCTTTTGGTTTTGTTAACTGTTTCCTTTGCTGTGCAAAAGCTTTTGATTTTGATGAAATCCCAAAAGTTCATTTTTGCCTTTGCTTCCCTTGCCTTTGGCGATGTTCCTAGGAAGATGTTGCTGCGGCTGAGGTCGAAGAGGTTGCTGCCTGTGTTCTCCTCAAGGATTTTGATGGATTCCTTTCTCACATTGAGGTCCTTCATCCATTTTGAGTTTATTTTTGTGTGTGGTGTAAGGAAATGGTCCAATTTCATTTTTCTGCACGTGGCTGTCCAATTTTCCCAACACCATTTATTGAAGAGGCTGTCTTTTCCAATGGACATTCTTTCCTGCTTTGTTGAAGATTAGTTGACCATAGAGTTGAGGGTCTATTTCTGGGCTCTCTATTCTGTTCCATTGGTCTATGTGTTTTAATGCAATTCCTATCAAAGTACCATCCATCTTTTTCAAAGAAATGGAACAAATAATTTTAAAATTTATATGGAACCAGAAAAGACCTCGAATAGCCAAAGGGATATTGAAAACAAAGCCAAAGTTGGTGGCATCACAATTCCGGACTTCAAGCTTTATTACAAAGCTGTCATCATCAATGATACTGTTTTAAAGAAAATCCCATCTCAATAATTAATCAGATCAAAACATCAATTCAATTTTGGTTGAATCCTTAGGAATATATTTTAATTGGTTAGTATCTTTCTTTCCTACTGCCCCTCACTCCTATCCCCAAATAAAATCCAAAAATGCAGGTGTATCCACCACCTTACTCACTTCTAAATCCTGAATGCCAAGAGTGACTGATTAACAGCCTGTCAGTTTTGTTATTTTTGTTGAATGATGTGTGAAGAGTCATAACACAGTATTTGAGACAATTTTTCCTATCCTCTAGATGTACAACTCTTTCCTTGAACTCTCTACCTAGATTCAATATGTCTATAACTGAACACATTTTTCTCACACTTTCAGAGCTTGTCAGAAATCTTTGGATTCTTCAAGCTAGAAATTTTGAGGTCCTCTTTGGCTCATTCTTCTCCTTTACTCCCTCCATGCAACCATTCACAGAATGGAATAAACTTCTACATCTTGGTTACCTTTCAAACCCTTTTTATTTTTTTGCATTTCTATTATCATCACCACAATCGAAATCACACCTCCTTTCCAAACGCCTGCAATAAATAGCCTTTGAAATGCCTCCCCTGGCTGCAAGCTAACTCAATCTTTATTTTCTGCAGTCTGAGAGATTACTCCTGAATTCAGATCTACACCTCACTTCCTCGTTTCAATCATTTTGGTGGTTGTCCATTGTTCTTAAGATAAGGGCAGAATTTCATATAATGGCCTATAAAGTCATGCCTGATCTAGACTCACATTTAATCATCTCAGTCCATATCCGACTTCAGTCTTTGTCTTCCAGCCAGGTTATTTCTTCCAGGTTCGAAGACGGATGGTGGATGTTCCGCATTGGGTGCCTGTTTCAGTTCTGGGAGGGAGGAGGGACCCCACACTCCCCTTACCTCCACCTACTTTTCTCGTGCCCCTCCCACAACTTCTCTTTTAGCTGAATCCTATTCACTTTTCAGATCTCAGCTTAAACGTGTTGTTTGTATTTGCACTACTTTTTCTTTTTTATTTTTGTTTTACTTCACAGAGGAGGTTTTTTTAAAATTTTCTTTTTATTAATTTTTTTATCCTCACATCCACAGTATTATGTACTTTCCTATGCCACATTCTTTACTTCTTCTTCTTCTTTTTTAAGATTTTATTTTTTAAAGTAATCTCGACCTCCAACATGAAGCTTGAACCTACACCCCAAGTTCAAGAGTTGCAGGCTCCTGGACTGAGCAGATAGGTGCCCCTTTACTTCTTTGGTTTTCAATCTGTACTTCCTGCCTACTACATGGTAAGCACCAAGAGTTTATGTGCAATGTCTGTTCTGTTTCATGATTTAACTCAGCTCTCCACACAGTGTCTGGGACTCTCTGTGCAATCAGTATTTGTTGAATGAATGAATTGATAAATTTCAAATGAACTTTTTGAATATACTGGAATTTTTATCAAGTAAGCTTCAAATAATATAAAACCTACTCATCCTATGATGGTGATGATTTAAATTAAGTATCATACATTTCTGATCACTAATTCTTATAATAAATTTGACTGCATTTTATATTAAATGTCTAATCTGAATAAATAATACAATAACATAATTAACATTCTATTTAAAAGAGATTTAAGCTACTCTAATTAGATACCATTTGTTTTTTGGGAAAAATGAGTTATCCCTATGAAGTATCCTGTTTTTAATTAGGAAATAATGACTCCATATATAAAAATATCTCTAAGGACAATTTATTGACCCTTTTATAAGTTTTGGTGTTTTAAAAATTATTTTAAAGTGTATTTTCTTCACCATTTGATATTTGACAATTATTTTGGTTTGGATATTAAAAATTCTGGTGCATGTGTTTGGATTTTTATTTATAACCTAAGGCACTAAGGCAAAAATACATGGGTAGGGGGCGCCTGGGTGGCTCAGTGGGTTAAGCCGCTGCCTTCGGCTCAGGTCATGATCTCAGGGTCATGGGATCGAGCCCCACATCAGGATCTCTGCTCAGCAGGGAGCCTGCTTCCTCCTCTCTCTCTGCCTGCTTCTCTGCCTACTTGTGATTTCTCTCTGTCAAATAAATAAATAAAATATTTAAAAAAAAATACATGGGTAGTAGCAGAGGAAAATGGAGTTAAAGAATTGCAGAAAATGACAAATAATCATACTTTAGCAATTAAAAATATTTTAATAGCTATACCTAAGGCAGAATATCATATGTAAGTGTTTGTATCATAAACAGGATTCATAACATGCATTTATACTTTTTTGTTGTTGTTAAGATGCCACTGGTTTTTGTAATATGGAACAGATACCTAAATTCCAATATCATTAATATATGCCAAGGGCTACTCCTTTATCTGACACTATTCATCACATTCTAATTAATCATCAAGGAAGAAACCAACTATTTGTTTTCAGATATAGATCAATAACTCTTGGGAAAATTAAATCATCTTTCAGAAACATTTCATTCCTTGGTACTAATAATTCAGTGCAAATGAATTTTCAGAATAACAGTCAGATCATATTATATAATTTTCTTTAAGATTCTTCATCTCCTGTATTAAAATTTCATTCTGCATTCGAAATCTGCTTCTTTTCCCCAAAGTCATTGGCAGTATTGTGCTAAGTAGCAAAAGGCCATTCACGAAGTATAATATGAGCTTCCACGGAAGCTAGAAAATGAAAAAGAACATTTTATTTTGCTTGTAAAAGCAAGACTGAATAGTGGGTCACTGTGAACAAGAAAGGGAAATGCAGGATATTCTCCTTTTTTTGTAATATTTAATCTCATTCTAGACTTTGTCTCCTCACTATTGTACTTGATAACATTTAAATGGCCCAATTTGCTAGGGTAACTTATAATTCCCTTACATGTTTATCACCGTACATAAACAGAAAAGTGTAAAGGACCAAAAAAAAAAAAAAAATCCTTCAAGGCCCAATTACACGTGTTATTATTTTAGAGTCATGATTTCACTTTTGATGAGAATGAGTTGTTATAAATACATGTGATACTAAAACCTGAGTCATCAAGGCACTTACCCATCGACCCCATTGTGATTCTCAGCCCCCTTAGTAGCCAACAACCTTTCCCATGCTCCACGATCTCCCAGTTTATATCTTTTCCTTGGCATGGAGAAGATAAAGGGGCCACTTTAATGATTCTACCTTTCACCACAGCAATTTAGGGGCATCATCTCATTTTCTATTTTTAAAAGAGACAATGATCTTTGTTGTTTTATTGCTATTATTTAAAAAAGTCATTGGTAACATTTTTGAGTGTGTACGTCTTACTATATACAACTGGACTTACCACCATATAAGTACAAATAAGGTAACATCAACATACTAATTCTTAATGCTTTAAAATTTCACTTGTTGCAAAGTGGGACCTCAGATTCCCCAACTCTACCCTCTCTGGCAGTTCTCCTCTGCCTTTATTACTAGCATATTATAAAATACAATAATCATTTTTCATATATATTTTCCTCTTCATATGCTTTCTGGGATTTTAATGATCTTCAACATGTTAGTATTGGTAAGAGGTATTAGAGACACATAACCAGTTACTATCTACTCAGTAATCCAGAATGTCCTATATCGGGGAAGTATAAAATACCAATTCTCTTACACAAGAATAACAGAAGTATTAAGAATTTTTATGCAGAATGGGTGTATAAGAAATGAGAAAATATTAATTTATGAAATTTTATGCTAAGCTAATTAGATATTCTGTGTGTTGGAGTTTTTCTCTGGGAAAGAGTAAAGCCATACTAGAGACAGAACATTCATCAAGCGGATAGTACTAGAGGAATTGGCAAATAACTACTATCCTCAATCATGGCCATAAAGGATCAGTACATTCCTTAAGTAGATTTAGCTTTAGTTTCTTTCAGGACCTGCATGGAAGCAGGGGTTGGATGTTCTGGGATTAGATGTACCTCAAAGATGTGAGTATCTTTTGATAAATCAGCAGCCCCAGCTGTTGCAATGGGTGTTATTCCACAGTTGAGTGCTGTCAACTGAGACCTCACCTTGGTCCAGAAGCTCCCTTGACATAGAAGTTGAGACTTGGCAATGACCAACATGTGGGATGAATCTGGATAAGAGTGCCTCCTTCTACCTTTATGGGTTTTGTGTTCATACTCAAAAGCTCTATAAAAGATCACATAAGAATATTCCAGCACCTAGAATATCTGGGGACAAAGTAATGGTCCATGAACATTTGTTAAATGAATGACTAAAACTCAAAAAAACTCGAAGTTGGATTTTATCTTTCTTTAAAAATTAATCTTTAATAGTAGAGTTTTTTGAATAGTTCGATTTCCTGATACTGAGTCTGTGATTACTATCCTTACGTAACATTTAGTTCCTGTAGGATCCCACGTTAAGAGTATCAGCCCTAGCACAATTCCTTATTAGAGAACTTTGTTTTCATAGTCTTTTTAAAAGGTTACAACTATGAATACACTGAAAAAAATCATGCTGTACAAGAATTTTTTTTTTTTTTTTACTTTTGGGTAGATGATAAAGTGGTTTTGTGTTTATTTATACAATGACCGGAAGTCTTTTATTTTAGCTAAATCTGACTTTTTGGCCTTTAACTGCAGTTGTTTGAAATAATCTGAAGCCTGCTGATGTTTTAAAAATATTACAGATAGAATGAGAAAAAAATAGAAATTATAAATGTCTTCTCTTTTAGTATCATCTATGTTCTAAATTTCTCTCATTGGATGTCAGGCACTAAATATTTTCTGATTATCCTTTTTGTCTACATTACATAATTTTTGTTTATGCTTTGCATGACTTTTCTAATTTTTTTCCCTCGAATGTCTATGTCAATTCATTTTGTATTTACAAAATGCCCTATTGACATGTCTATTTTTATGGTTATTTTCTTGGCTTTTAGACTTCTGTAGAGTTTAAATTTAATAACTATGCCCCTACCAACTAACCAAAGCTAAATTATGTTTCTCCGTGCTAGAATTAGAAAAAATATTTATTGACTGCAGGCAAGTAATAATAAATTAGAGAACTCAGTACAAATTTATGATGGCTCTTGGAACAAATTTCTATTATTGGGATTTGGAGTGTTATAATTTAAAATTTTATTTAATATTTATAAAAATTTATAGATAGTATCATATTTAATGGTGGTAAGCTGGATACTTTCTGCCTAAGATCAGGAACAAGGCAAAGAAATCTTCTCTCACCACTGCTATTCAACATTGTACTGGGCCCCATTACTAGAATAGAAGATAAGAAAAAGAAATTAAAGTACACAGATTGAAAAGGAAGCAATAAAGCTGTCTTCATTCATCCATATTGAATATCCCAAGGACTCAACAAAAAACTCATGAACTTATCTAGCAAGGTCACAGGATTAATGGACAAAAGTCAGTTGTTGTTGTTTTAATATACCAGCAAATAACAATTGAGATTTGAAAATCTTAAAATAATTTCATTTAAAAATAGCACTAAAACAAGAGAAATGCTTGGATATAACATTAACAAAATGTGCACAGGAGCTATATGCCAGGCGCTATAAAACTCTGATGAAACAAATCAAAGTTCTAAATAAATGGAGAAATATTCCATGTTCATGGTTAAGAATATTCAGTACTGTTAAGATTTCAATTCTACTCAATGTGATCTATAGAATCAATATAATTCCATTAAAAATTTTAACAAGTTACTTGATAGATAGTGACAAATTCTAAAGTTTATAGGTAAAACCAGAAGACCTAGAATTGTCAATCCGGTATTGAAGAGGAAAAAATAAATAAATAAATAAGGACTCACACTACCCAATTTCAGTAGTTAACAGCAAGCTACAATAATCCAGGCAGTATTGTATTAGTGAAAGAATAGACACACAGATCAATGGAAAAGAACAGACAATTAGATAGAACCATATAGATATACTCAACACATCTTTGGCAAAGGTACAAAGTCAATCCAATCCAATTGGAAAGTATGATCTTTTCAATAAATTATGTGGGAACATTTTATGTCCACACACAAAACAATGAACCCCTAAAAATGGATTAAATACAAACCTTATACCATTTACACAATTTAATTCAAAATAGATCATAAAAAACTAATTGTAAAAAGCAATACAATAAATTTTTAGATGAAAATATCTGATCAAAATTATCTTGAATTTGTTGTTGAGTTTTTAGAAGGAATACCTAAAATTCAATCAATTAGAGAAAAAATGAAGAAGTTGAACTTAGTAAAATTTAGAAAAGATAAGGCAGAGACTGGGACAAAATATTTGCAAAACACGTGCCTGGTAGAGGATTTGTATCCAAACCTACAAAGAGCTCTTAAAATTCAACAGTTAGAAAGCAAACAATGCAATTAAAAAGTAGCCAGAGAATCTGAATACATACTTCACCAAAAAAGATATATAGATGCCAAATAAACACATGAAGAGATGCCCAACATCATTTGTCAATAGGACAGTACAATTTAAAACATCGAGATACCATTGCACACATATTAGAATCCAAAAAGCTGACAATACCAAGTGATGGCAAGGATAAAGAGTAACAGGAACCCTCATCCATTGCTGGTGGGAATGCAAAGTGATAGTTACTGTCGGAGAGTTGGGCAGTTTCGTACAAGGCTGAAGATAGACTTATCATGAATTCCAGCAAACACACCCCTAGCTATTTACCCAACTGATCTGATCTGATTTTAAATACCTTCAAAAACGTGCATGCGAGTGTTAATAACAGCTTTATTCATAATTGCCAAAAACTGGAAGCAACCAACATATTCGTCAGCGGGTGAATGCATACTGGAATTGAACAATTAAGCAAATACAGGGTGGCTGTTCAGAGCCAGGTATGTTACTGTTGGAGTCCGAGTTTATAGATAAGCAAGGGGAAGGAGTTAGAATGTTCCATGTGTTAATGAATTAGAGTTGGAGACATCAGTATGTACTCACGTTTAACTTAATTAATTTGGACACAGATTGTTACATGTAGAAATATATACAGACATGTTAGTATACACCCATATCATTACTCTCTCAGAGGAGGACATCTGGAAGAAATGACACTCTAGTAGCAAAAAGCACACTAGGACCCAGGTCTTTGTTCCTGATCTTTCTAAAACAAATAAATAAATCTCCTTAAAGAGATGTATGATTGTAGGGCTGTTATGAAAATATGCAAAACGACTGAACCTTGAGCATAATGTAGTGCCATAAAGTAAGGAAGGTCACTAACACACACACACACACACACACACACACACACACACACAACAGTGGTATTTTAAAGTGTTGCAGAAGCAGAAGCCAATTGAAATATCACCCAATAGCCAAAGCCAGAACAATATGAGCAATAAAGATTAAGTAGTATTGGATTATAACTCAAACTATGAAATGCATATCTCTGGGTCTGCACTGATATAAATAAATGATTGAAGAAATGAATACTGTAAATAAATAAGGAGAAAAGACAAATCATTCGTATGTTAGAATTCCAAATAATTTACATAAATACTCCATTCGCGAAGCATACTCTCCATGAATTAAGTGTTGACTGTACCTATGGACTTTCCTTCAAGGAATACATATAATAAAGGCAGAAAGAAGACGAATTTCGGAGTAGAGAAATCTCACAAACCACTTCAGCCAGGTGACCAAAGTCAAAATCAGCCGTAATAAGTCATGTTAGTAGTATGTACCCCCATACAGTTTGGTGAAAAATGTACTTTACATCTCCAAAATTTAGTCTAATCAGGAGAAAAACATCAGACAAATCCCAAATGAGAGACCTTCTACCAAATACCATATCCCTCTAAACTATTAAGGTCACCAAAGACAAGGAAAGCTGGATAATTGTTACAACCAAGAAAAGCCCAAGGACACATGATAACTAACTGTAATATGGCATCACAGATGGGATCACGAGATAAGAAAAAGGACTCAGATAAAAGTTAAAGAAATCAGAATAAAGTATGAACTTTAGTTAATAGATGCCTTTGATTTTTCTTCTCTCAAGTATATATTACAGTCTGAAAAATTTTGAAAAGTTCTTATATTCCATAATTTTACATTTCAGTAGCTTCTGTATTAAATCCATCTCAATCATTTAAAAAATATGGCATAATACATTACAGTTTGGGGCTGTAGAGAAAGGAAAGTGCAAGCCTTTTCAGCTTTCTGTTATAGAATCAGTTTTGACATCATGTTTACACAGCAAACAATGGGGCAAAAATACTTATGACTCTTTCCTGAATGGTCTAAGCCAAGAAGTAATTTAATCCATATGTTTTTCACAAATGGTTCATCAATTATTGATTAGGCTTAATGAGTATGCTAATAAGCAGAACTCAAGTGGCTTCTTTAGCCCTTCTGTGCTTTCCAGGTCCTCATAAATTTTTGAAATGGTAGCTGCTGGAAATAGATTATGGATTGGTGCCAAGAAGCCATAATGCAGACCACATATGGTGTTCAAGGGCTGATGTTTGTCCTTTCGGGGTAGTATCAAAAATGCACTTTGCATGACATTTGTTATCAATGTAAATTAATTTATAAAGTTTCCCCTTGTGTACTTGCTATACATATTGTTTCCTCTTCACAGGAGATATTAAAATATGGATTTTGCTCATTTTAAAGGTTACATTGCAAAGGATCAAATTCAAACAACGTCGTCCTTAGAGATGGATACAGTAATGGAGACCTAGATTTTGAATGGAAACATCTGTAGATTGGCCTTGCTGGAAGAAACTTTACTCTCAAAGTCCTGAAAATAATTTGCTGACCCTGACTCACTTACTTTCACTCTCTAAATGACATCGCATGTAGTAATCTATCCTTTTTAACATGTTAATGCATTCTGATTATTATTTCATCAGAAAAAGAGAGTTAAAGTGCCATTGCTTTCTTGGATGGATAAAGAGCTACACAAAATATGGTAAAAGCATAATTAAAATATAATTTTTGCTTGAGACAATGATCTACAAACTGTTATATTTACATATAATCAACCTTCGATAATGTGATCTGGAAATAATATGAATAAAAAGCCATAAAACAGTTTATTAGAGACAATTACTTGAACTTCGCTTCAGATATTTCAAAATAGCATCCTAGTTAACTAAATTCTCTCTGAATGGATATTATAATGATGGTTTATTAAAATTATTGCAAATATATTGAAAAACTTTTATTTAACATTATAGATGCCCTTATTGTATTACAAAGGATAGAACTCTTCTGATTGTAACTTCAATTTGTTCTTAGGGTAGTTGCTCAAAAATCCAGTGAGTTAAGAAAGATGTATAATGACATCTAGCTATAGTGATATTGTTCATCAGAATATCAAATCGTAGGGGTTCTTGGGTGGCTCAGTCATTAAGCGTCTGCCTTCGGCTCAGGTCATGATCCCAAAGTCCTGGGCTGGAGCCCCACATTGGGCTCTTCTGCTCCATGGGAAGGCTGCTTCTCCTTCTCGCACTTCCCCTGTTTGCATCCCTCTCTCATTGTCTCTCTCCCTTTGTCAAATAAATAAATAAAATCTTAAAAAAAAAAAGAAAAAGGGGCGCCTGGGTGGCTCAGTGGGTTAAGCCTCTGCCTTCAGCTCAGGTCATGGTCTCAGGCTCCTGGGATCGAGCCCCGCATCGGGCTCTCTGCTCGTCAGGGAGCCTGCATCTCCCTCTCTCTCTGCTTGCCTCTCTGCCTACTTGTGATCTCTGTCTGTCAAACAAATAAATAAAATCTTTAAAAAAAAAAGAAAAAAGAAAAAGAATATCAAATCCTTTGTTTTAGGATTCAAAGAAGGCTGACTGTATCTTCACTGTTGACTATACTTTTAACAACCTTCATAAAGAAAGCAACCCAATAAAATAGATTCTGAAATAAAACAATTGGTTTTATTTTATTGGTGTTTTTTTTTTCCCTGTGACTATGATCTTTACTATTTCTAGGTTCTTATGCATCAAAATGTTAATTTCTTTCAGATAGCTTTAATTTTGGTAACACCCCTTATGCTTTCGTTTTGAACTTTAGTAAAATGATAAAATGTCTAGTTATTTATTTGACCCTGTTTCCTAAAGCTCAGGCTGTTATTGTTGACATGAGTATTGTATCAAAGCCGTGATAAAAGAATAAAATCCTAAGAAGCAGATAAAAGAATAGAAGGGACAATTATCCAAGTACAGTATTTTAAAAGGGTAAGTAAAAAGTTGGTCAGCTATTTAGGTATTTCATAAAACAGGGATAAATTATAATTTATACAAACCACTGAAACAAAGTGTTTATTCAAGTATTTTGTCCCTTTGTCAATATACCTTAAATTAAATGGTCTTTATTAACTTATCCTGATGTTTATTCTTTTTACTACCTTCTTTTGTTGAAAAAATTGAAAGCTAATCAAACCAATACTCTAACCCACTTCAAAAAATTATAACCATAAGAAAGATTATTTTTAAAAAAATATTGTGTGATGTATGTATTTAATATTAGTAGGTAGGCCTCCTGGAGAAAGAGATTTCATGATTAAATGATGACAGTTAAAATTGGGACTGAGAGCTAGTATGCTTTTTAACTTGATGCTGTTTGTGATGTTATGGTCCTCTCTCCAGGCTGATTGATTTCTAAAAGTTATCAGTTTTAGTTTAAAGATATTTTATTTTCAAACGCATTAGTTCTTTTACCGTCAGAAAAACCTAACTTTACCAGAAAACCACAAATAATCATAGAAATAAATAGGAGGATCCTAATTTACATTTAACCTTTGTTTTAAATGATTAATGGATGCTATTTATGTAAACTATTTCTACAATGCACCATGAAATGAAATTTAAATTGCAGATTTTACAGTGGTGTATTTTAACTAGTGACCCTTTCCCCACAAAGAAAAATAAAAGAAAACCAATTACATTTGTAATAAAGATGCTAATGCATTTCTTGTTTTAAATTTATTTAAGTTGTGATTGTGTAAGAAACTTTTATTTCTAATGAACTAGGAATAGATGCTCTGTTCTGTGGAACTTCCTAAGAGAGAAATGGCTTGGTTTCTTTTCCACTCTCAACTTCGATCACCTTCCCTCCCTGGTCCAGGTACTATAGGAGTCAACAAGTAGACTGGTGTGAATCAGTCCTGGGGTATTTTGTGGATGCAGACTGAGGGAGAGGTGTGAGATTCCTGTTTAGTGGATCAGTCACTGGAAAGCCTGCACACACTGTCAGCTTGTTCTAGTGGGGGATCAGAATATATAGGGTACTCTGGGAAGAATTCTATTCACAGAGTTCTCTCTATGAAGACCTCTCAGTAGGGAGGTTGAGCACACTATTGAGGACACCTGGTCCTTCTGTTCCAAGCCTCCAAAGAGTAGCTCTTAAGTTGGACAATTTCCACTCCTTTCCAAGACTGTAGGAAAACAGCCAACCTCTGCCAGTGGTGTAATGGGGAATGCAAAGCTGGCCAGCTCCTTCTCCAAGAAGAAGCTGGCCAGCTTCGTTCTTCAAACGAAGAGTATAACAGAAAATAGTTTTCCTAATACCACTCACAGATCCACTAAAACTTAGAACTTACACCTTGACCCCAATCTCAAACAGTACACAAAGAAATGACAGAACACATCAAGGAAGAGAGACAAGAAGAGATGCAGAATATGAAGAGAATTCAATCAAAGAGAGTCAGTGGAAGAAACAGAGCAACTTAAATGTAAAGATATTATAAGAGCAATTTCTAAAATCAGACAAAATAAAAGATAGAATCACCGGGGTATAGTTGGTGATTTGGGAAAACAAGAAGACAACTCTTCTCAAATCACAGAACAAAAATACAAAAGTGTAAAAATCACTAGAGTCTTAGATTCTTCTGATTGGTATGGGAGTCAGAAAAAGAAACAGATGCCAGAGAGCAAAGGATGAAG
Source organism: Neogale vison (assembly GCF_020171115.1). Classification (NCBI taxonomy): domain Eukaryota; kingdom Metazoa; phylum Chordata; class Mammalia; order Carnivora; family Mustelidae; genus Neogale; species Neogale vison. The sequence continues at coordinate 16,078,973 of NC_058100.1, forward strand.
AATATTTATTTGAACTGACAAAGGCTAAATCAGCATATCTTTTTCATATCTACCTAAGATATCATTCACCTGTATAGATAAGTGCAAAATGTATATTGATAAAGCAGAATTGAGAGGGAATATTACCCATAGAGCCCATCTGACTCAAACCAAATAATAAGCAAACCACAAAAAAGCTACAGAATGAGAAAACATAAAGTTGACTGAGTGACAGGATATGTGTGTATCTAAGAAAAATGATAATTAATGGGACAAAAAAATTTAGTTGCATAAAATCAGGTTTTGCATTACTCTAATATCAATTAAAAACAATAGTCTTCAGTCAATCCACTGGTTCTGTAAGCAAAATGTGCAACTAGAAAATGGGATAAGTGTAAATGTAAGGAACCATCAATAGATGTCTTTCAGATTTGAAGTGAGTCAGCAGAAAAGATAAGAGCTGCAAATTCCCTATCTAGAGATATAGATATATGATAAAATAAGAAACATATATTACTTTATAATAATAAAGGTTTTACCAAAACCCATCATCTATTTGATCACAAAGATAATTAAACCCATTTAATAAGTAGAGATATTAAGGCCTGCATCCTGTGATCATAGTCTAATAAAGACTAGGAAAAATAAAATTGGGAAGTTTGCCAAAAATGAAATCCTATTTGGAAATTAAGAAATGATTCCTAGTTAATATCACATCAAGGAAAAATAATCTGTCAAGCTGTATAATTTTTAGATAAAGCATGCATATAAAAATCTGTGAGACACAGAGAAATGGGGAAACACTAAAGCTACATATCTTTATTATTAAGAAAGTTCACTCTTTAAGATGTAGTATATATACACAATGGAATACTATGCAGCCATCAAAAGAAATGAAATCTTGCCATTTGCGACAACATGGATGGAACTAGAGCGTATCATGCTCAGCGAAATAAGTCAAGTGGAGAAAGACAACTATCATATGATCTCCCTGATATGAGGAAGTGGTGATGCAACATGGGGGCTTAAGTGGGTAGGAGAAGAATAAATGAAACAAGATGGGATTGGGAGGGAGACAAACCATAAGTGACTCTTAATCTCACAAAACAAACTGAGGGTTCCTGGGGGGAGGGGGGCTGGGAGAAGGGGGGTGGGGTTATGGACATTGGGGAGGGTATGTGCTTTGGTGAGTTCTGTGAAGTGTGTAAACCTGGCGATTCACAGACCTGTACCCCTGGGGATAAAAATATATGTTTATAAAAAATTTAAAAAATTATTAAAAAAAAAAAGAAAGTTCATTCTTTAGTATCCACTGGAAGAAATTTAATCTTATGTTCACTCTGGTGTGGATTATGACAAAATGTCCAAAAGCATGTAGGAAAAGGAAGTTAATAAATACACAAGTTGAAATCAATAAGAAAGAAAACTAAGAAATAGAAGAATGCATATATCCAAAATGGTTCCTGTAAAAATATCAAATTATTGTTAAGTAAATTTTGGGCACTTGGGTGGCTCAATCCATTATGCATCTGCCTTCATTTCCACTCAGGATCCTGGAGTCCTGGGTTTGAGTCCAGCTTCAGGCTCCCTGCTCATCAGGGAGTCTGCTTTTCCCTCTGCCCCTTCCCCTGCTCATGCTCTCTCTGCCCCCCATGTCAAATAAATTTTAAAAATATTTTAAAAAACAGTTAAGGAAATTTTTAGTCTTAAATTAAAGAAGAGTCAAAATGTACAAAATTAGTCATGAAATGTGAATAGGCACAGATAAAAAAGAAATTAAACGAATACTAGGTACAACTCTTTGACAAAGCTGAAACCCTTGAAGTGTTGCTAATATGCCCAAGGACAGTACTTCATCCCCTTCTGACCGCAAGTGTCCTGACTGTCCTGGGAGATGAAATTACAGTTAGTCTGCATGGATAGATGTTTCAAAGGCTGGGTGGGACAGGGGTGAGGTGTGGCAGGGGAGGGGACAAAGTCTCCAATGTCTCTAGGGGTATTGCTGTCCAACCTTCTAGAAGACAAGGTTGCTGTCCTTATGATGGGCTGTGACAAGGCAATAATTTTGAGATATTATAACTTCCCAGGAGGAAAAAATGCTCCAAAAGTTGTTCCTTTATATTAGTAAACAGAACAATAAAATTAGCTGCCAGAGGTATGTGCTCCTATTATCCCTGTAACTCTATGTGTTGTCATTCTTATCCTAATTTATTTTCGACCCTCTCTATTTTATTAATTCATTTACCTGTTCCTTACTGAGACCAATTCTTACGAATGTTAGCCAATTATATTCCAACTCCAACTGAGTTTCGCAAACTACACTTGGTAAAAGTGGTCTTCACTAGGAAAATTGATACTTGCCTCTGTTGTCCATAAGAACTCACACTGATGAGGAAGATGATACATTTAAATGACAGGCACCGCCAGTGATAACACAAGTTAGACTTTTGAGATTTTATTTATTTATTTCAGAGAAAGAGAGAGCGCGCCCAGGTGTGCCTGAGTGGAGGGAGGGGCAAAAGGAGAAAAACCTCCAGCAGGCTCCCTGCTGATTGTGGATCCTTATGCTTGGCTGGATCTCAGGACCCTGAAATCATGACCTGAACTGAAGTCAAGAGTGGGAAGATTAACCAACTAAGCCACCCAGGAGCTCCAATTTTAAGATTTTATATATATATTTATATTTTGTATGTATACATATGTACATACAAAATGTATACATTTGTATGACTTATAATCACTGTGTAATTCAGATTAGAGACATATAATTATATATATAATACATATGCATGTAGTATAGATAAATTATATATTATATATATATTGCTAATCTGAATTATAACAACTGAGTGTTCTTGAAGGAATAAGACATCAAAAAATTATTTGCAGGTTTAACAGTTTGTGGAAAGCTAAAAGTCATATATTAGAAGTAATAAACTACCTATATAAATATAAACAATTTTATCTTAAAATTATATTTAAAGGGGTGCCTGGGTCACTCAGTCAATTAAATGTCCAACTCTTGGTTTCAGCTCAGGTCATTTATCTCAGGGTTGTGAGATCCAGCCCCTTGTCGGACTGAGCACTCAGCATGGAGTCTGCTTGAGATTTTCTCTGTCCCTCTGCTCCTCCCCTCCTCAATAATAGAGAAATCCTTAAAAAAAATTATATTTACGATGTGAAGTTAAAAACACATTGCTATTTTGACTATTTTGTTTAGAACATTCATAGATCACTAATAGTTTACTGACGGTTATATTAAAATACTGAATTAGCTTCAGTTTCTCTGGCAACTAGCACATTTTCTCAGTCCTTACCAACTCATCTGATATAGATGAAGCATTAAATAAATCCCCACTACATGCCATTTCCTGAGTGCAGTCTGTATGTCCCTCTGGACCTTTCATGCACCTTTCTTGTGGTCTCTGCAGACACTTCTATTGTATCACTGAATCACAAGTAATTAAAGTTGTCTTTTCTCATATCTTTATCTCTAGCAATTAAGAGTGTATGAGACAAAAGTAAGGACTTTCAGTGAATGTGAGGCAAATAAAAGACTATGACCTGCAAGTGTCGTATTGAGTAAATTCAGTGAACAATTTCTCTGACAATTTAACTTAGAAAAAAAACAACAACCAAAAAACCTTGGTATGTGTCTTATTAGCTGATGACATTTTAAGCTAAATTTTCCTGATACCGTTGCTCGAAAATTGTATTCAGTCTTACAGTCAGACTAATTAGAAGAGTCTTGAACAATTCTCCTTCCATTATTTCAGGGACGTTGGGCTTAGGGATTTTTCCATTCATTTAATTTACTATCTTTACATTCAAATGGAATGTTGTTAAATGACATAAATTCATTTTTAAAAAGAAATCAGAAAGCCTTATTAGAATTCTGTTTATATGTTATTTTTCCTTGGATTTGCAGAATGTTTCACACATTTGAAAATGATGTGCTTTGATAACTTGTTTACATGGCCAAAAAGATAACCTGTTTAACTGTGACCTGATACTAGGACCAACTTTTACAGATTTGAGGAGAGGTTGCATAGATTTCTCACCCTGACTCTGAGAAAGGGATCTTTCCCGCTTTCAACATTAACTTTATGCATTGTAAATTTCACAAAATTTCATAAGAAAACATTTTCACTACTGTGAAACAGAATGGAAGAATAGAGTCATGACATTGTATTTTCTGCTTTGCCCAGCAAAGCCAGAGCCCTGATTTTATGGAGGGGGAAGAGAAAAAAGAAAAAACAACTTGGCATAAACTTTAATAAAGAATCAGACTGGAGACCGATCAGCATTATGACTTTTCCAAGCAGATGCAGAGTTTGATGAAACAGAATCCAAACTGGAATTTTAATTCATTTCTCATGTTACAATTGAATTATATGTAACAGGAACCTTAGGTTGAGAAATTTACTATGCCATAAATGAGGCAATAATTCTTAGACGTTATAACTTCCTTGGAGGAAGAGTTGCTGCAAAAGGTGTTCTTTTATATTAGTAAACATAATAATAAAATTAGCTGTGAAAGTACCTACCAGATGGATGTGCTCCTTTTATCTCTTTGTTTATGTATCATCACTGTTGTTGTCCTAGCTTATTTCCAACCCTTCACATTTCTACTGATTCATTCTCACTTTTCCCTTACGAAGACTGAAAACCCTGGTTATCAAGCCTCTATCTTCAACACACACACACACACACACACACACATTCACACACCCTTCACACATTTTACTCCCTATTGGTAATACACACATTTGTTCATTTTTTTAAAAAATCATCATATACATATTTCTCTGATGGCAACAATACCTAAACAGAGGAAACATTAGAGATCAGTTACTCGGTCAGTGTTCCTCAGATTTAATGCTTATGGAAAGAATTTAATGCTCATGGAACTTAATGCTCATGGAAAGAAATTGTTCATCCTCCTTACATCTTAACCAAAAAAAAAAAAAATTCAGATAAATTGATTTTAAATGTGGAGAACAAATCTTTAAGCCTTGCAGAAGAAAATGTAAGAAAATATATTATGATCTTAGATGGGAAAGACTTTTTAAATTGCAAAAAACAAAAATTATAGGAAAACTTTAACTTCTATATAATATAATAGAACATTTTTCTTCATTAGAAGATAGTATATTAAATGTAATGTGGTATCCTGGATTGAATCTTGAAATAGAAAAAGGATATTAAGTGAAAAACTAGGGGGAGAAAACACAGTCTAGAGTTTAATTATTAGTAGTGTAACAATGCTGGTTTCTAGCTTGTGACACTCTACCAAATGTACCAGATATATGTACAAAGTTCAGAATATATGGGAGCACTCTGTACAATCTTTGTACGACTTAGGTAAATCTGAAATTGTTTAAAAGCAGGGTAGTATAAAACAAAAACCACAAAGTGGGATAAGGTACTGTAAAATATGTACTACAAAATATCTTGTGTCCAGAGTATATAGGCAATTTAATACTAATTTTTTAAAAGAAATCCAATGGAAAAATTAACTATAGTCTCCAAATGGAGGAAACTTAATATTATGTTACATAATATTGAATCAAATTTCAAAAGAATACACAAAATATGAATATATATATAAATTTTTAAAGCATGTAAAACAACATTGCTTATGTAATAATCTTATGCAATAAAATAGTAAAGGCATATGTAAAACAATAAAACTCAAATTTAAAGGTAAGGAAGAATACATAGGAGATTTCAAATACCATAGTAGAGATTTGTCTCCTAAAGTAGACAATGTAAGCAAATCATACATCTTATTCAATTCACATATTACATACTACATATTAAAACATAAGCTTTAAACATTTGAAAACTATTATATGAAAGTATGAATAACATGTATAAACTTGAATTGTTCCTTAGACAATTTTCAAGATTGAGAATGCATTAAAAGTGATGGTGGATACATTGAGATACCACCTTACACCAGTTAGAATGGCCAAAATTAGGGGCACCTGGGTGGCTCAGTGGGTTAAAGCCTCTGCTTCGGCTCAGGTCATGATCCCAGGGTTCTGGGATCTGGCCCTGCATCTGGCTCTCTGCTCAGCAGGGAGCCTGCTTCCCCTCCTCTCTCTCTGCCTGCCTCTCTGCCTACTTGTGATCTCCATCTGTCAAATAAATAAATAAAAATCTTTAAAAAAAAAATGAATGGCCAAAATTAGCAAGACAGGAAACAACGTGTGTTGGAGAGGATGTGGAGAAGGGGAACTCTCTTGCACTGTTGGTGGGAATGCAAGTTGGTGCAGCCACTTTGGAGAACAGTGTGGAGATTCCTTAAGAAATTAAAAATAGATCTTCCCTATGACCCTGCCATTGCACTACTGGATATTTACCCCAAAGATACAGATGTAGGGAAAAGAAGGGCCATCTGTACCCCAATGTTTATAGCAGAAATGGCCATGGTCGCCAAACTGTGGAAAGAACCAAGATGTCCTTCAACGGATGAAGGGATAAGGAAGATGTGGTCCATATACACTATGGATTATTATGCCTCCATCAGAAAGAATGGATACCCAACTTTTGTATCAACATGGATGCGACTGGAAGAGATTATGCTGAGTGAAATAAGTCAAGCAGAGAGAGTCAAGTATCATATGGTTTCACTTATTTGTGGAGCATAACAAAAAACATGGAGGACATGGGGAGATGGAGAGGAGAAGGGAGTTGAGGGAAACGGGAAGGGGAGGTGAACCATGAGAGACTATGGACTCTGAAAAACAACCTGAGGGTTTTGAAGGGGCGGGGGTGGGAAGTTTGAGGAGCCAGATGGTGGGTATTAGGGAGGGCATGTATTGCATGGAGCACTGGGTGTGGTGCAAAAACAATGAATTCTGTTACGCTGAAAAGGAAAAAAAAAAAGTGATGGTAGATGTTGACAAAATTAAAATGAAAACAAAACTTGTATATGGGAAAAGGCATTGTCTATGAAGTTAGTGTATGGAATAATAAACTTGAGACATTATTTGCAGCATATATAATACATAAACGTTAATAACACTAGCTAATAAAATGGTCCTAGAAATGATTAACATTATATATGTAAGAAGTAATGTCAAACTACACATTGAGTGGTCAATGAAGAAAAACAAGTTGTATCAGCTTTCTATTGCCATGATAACAAGTTACCATAAATGCAGTGGCTTAAAACAAGACAAATTTATCATCTTATACTTCTTGAGGTCAAAAGTCCAGTACAAATTTCATTGCACTAAAATTGAACTGCTGGTAAGCTACCTTCTTTTTTGGAGGCTCTAGGAAAAAAAAAAAAAAAAAAGAACCTGTTTTTCTCTCTCTCTTTTTACTTTTTTTTTTTTTTTTAAATATTTTTATTTATTTGACACAGAGAGAGAAAAATCACAAGTAGGCAGAGAGGCAGGAGGAGAGAGATGAGAAAGCAGGCTCCCTGCTGAGCAGAGAGCCTGATGCGGGACTTGATCCCAGGACCCTGAGATCATGACCCGAGCCAAAGAGAGAGCTTAACCCACTGAGCCACCCAGGGGCCCCAAAGAACCTGTTTCTAATACAGCAGAACTCATTTCCTACTCATTTTGGTTATTGGCAGAATTCAGTTCCTTATTTTAAAAAAATTGAGGTCATTGTTTTCTTCCTGGCTGGAAGATAAGGGACATTTCAGCTTTAAGTGGCCACTAATCCTTGGCTCATGACTCCTTTCCTCCATCTCTGAAGCTAGCAGTAAGGGGTCTTACTCCCATGTCATTTCTATTATCCACTCTACTGCCTATTCCCCCAATTTTAAGGGGTCATGTGATTGGACTGAGCCATACTAGATAATTCATGATAGTTTTCCCATCTCAAAGTTGTTAACTTTAAAAAATATCTGCTAAGTCCCATTTGTATCATAGAGTAATATATTCATAAATTCTAAGGATTTAGCAGTAGACATCTTGAAAAGTCATTATTTTTCCTACCATATTGCCTTATGTTAGACGGAAGAATTATGGAAACCTTTATATCCCTTGGGGGAAAAAAAACTTGCATTTTTAAAATTTGTTGTTGCTGTTGAGAAATCATATATCTATGTGATCCTTTTTAAAAAGATTTTATTTATTTCACAGAGAGAGCACAAACAGGTGGAGCAGCAGGCAGAGGGTGAGGAAAAAGCAACCCCCTCAGTCCCCCGCTCCCACTGAGCTGGAAGCCCAATGTGGGGCTTGAGCCCATGCCATGGGATCATGACCTAAGCCAAAGGCAGCCACTTAACCAACTGAGCCACCTGGGTGCTCCTATCTACTGCTTTCTGAAAAATTTAGCTCTTTTCTCCCTTTCTTTAACAACTTTAGAAGAAATGTTTCTGAAGTTCACAGTCCAGATATGCTAAAACAATGAACAATTAGACATTGAAATTAATGGAAGAAGTTTAATTTATAACAACACCTAAAACATAGTTATAAACATAACCACATACATTAAGTCTTCTTGGCTGAGAACTATAGAACACTAAGTGAAATCAAAGAAGACCCAAGTAAACAGCTCTGGGAAGGGGAGTATTCTTGTATTTCTTAATACAAGAAATTCAATAGCAAGGCTGGAGGTTGGATCAATTGCCAATGCCAATGATTTAATCCACCAAGTCTATGTAATAAATACTCCATAAATAAACAAACAGACAAAAAACAGATGGGCGAGCTTCTGGGTTGGTGCACACATGGAGATTTGAGGAGAATGGTGTAACTGGTAAGAACATAGACACTCTACACCCCTTCCCACAGATACTGCCTTAAGCATTTCTTCCATCTGGCTAATTCTGAGTTGCACCCTTTTACAATAAATTAGTAATCTAGTGAGTAAATGGGTTTCCTGAATTTCGTGAACTCTTACAGCAAATTAATCAAATCCAAGGGTGGAGTTATGGACTTGCAACTAATATCTGAAGTGGGAGAAGGTGCAGTCTTGTAGGTCTGAATCCTTCACCTATGGGATAGCATGGTATCTCTAAGTAGATAATGTCAGAACTGAGTTGAATTCTCCTGCACGCTGCTGGCATCTGAGAATTGCTTGTTGGTATGGGGAAACCCCTTCAGCACATATATATTGGATTTGGGTCTAGGAACCCGAAAAATGTGTGAATTCAGTAGAATTTTAGTACTTCTGATATACTGGAGACTTTTTCAGTTTTGATTAAATACAGCATCAATTGCTTACTTAGAGGTGGAGTACTGTTTTTGTTTCTGTTTTGTTTTTGTTTTTGTTTTTGTCTTGAAAGAGAGAAAGAGAGAGCAGAAGCAGAGACAGGAAGGGCAGAGGGAGAGGATGAGAGACTCCCAAGAATGCTCCAGGCCCAGCACCGTGAGCCCTACAGAGCGCTCAGTCTCAGGTCCCTGAGATCATGACCCGAGTCTCTTCTTTTGAAGAGATGGACACTGAACTGACCGAGGTACCCAGGCCCTCTGAGTTCTGTCTTTTAATAGAGAGAGAACTGAGATTGATCATGTAAGTGAATGCAGTGTATTTGCTTTAGCCTGAACATGATTGCCAGAAAAGTAATCACTTGCACTAGAATTTTTCATACCCAAGGCATTAAGATGTGATTAAAAACAACTATTTCTTTCAATTATTTATTTGTAATTTGCTATACCACATTAAAGTTTATTTATTAGAGATATACATAATTTTCTGCACTCTCTGATACATTCAATGATAAGTTACAGCCAAAAGGTAAGTGCCTTTGTTTTTAATTCATCTAAAAACCAATTGATTTTTTTTCAAAACTTTAATGCAATTTGCAATATAAATATAATAAGAATATTAAAATCAGGAAGAGATATTTTAGAACCAACAATGATGAAAAGGAAACGGTAGCTTTGGATCATGTTTATGGAACATAAACTCTATTCTAACAATATTGCTTAACAGCAGCACCAAAATGAATATCTTGCTTTTACTACAACTGATTCAGTATAATATTATCAGTTAACATTTTTATCTAGAACAGTGTTATTTGTAATGCTATTGTTATTGACTCTTTTCTCCTTTATCTATGTAAAAGTAGGGAAAGACTATATATTTTTCTTTGATCTTTACTTGGAAAAGACCTTTATATAATCTAAGATTTTTCAGAGTTTAGGACATGAGGCACATTTCTTTGTCTAGTTCAAATAAACACACTCATGAAGTTTTCTCATCTTTGAAAATTACAGAACACTGTACAAGTCATGAGTTCAAAAAGATGGTCATGCATGCAGGTCAAGAAATTCAGTAGCAAGAACACACTGTAGGTCACCCTCTTGTCTCCTCCCAACCCTTACTCCTTCTGAACCCTGTAAGTCTGACCACTTATATGATTAGTTTTGAGAATTTTTGGAATTTATATGAATGAAATTATTCAGAATGTATCCTTTTGTGTCTGGTTTCTTTCCCTCAGCATATGCCCACTTGATACATTTGTGGTACTACATGGTACAACAGTCCATTTATTTTCTCTTCTGCTTAGTATTCTATTGTATGGTCATAATATATTCATTCAATATACAGCTGGTGGATATTTGAGTTGTTTCCAACTAAGTATTACTATTTATAAAACTGCTGTGTACATTTTTGTACATTTTGTATGCTCTTGTTTGGGTAGATATTTAGGAGTGGATTTACTGGCTAATGGATGGGCTATGTATGTTTTCAACTTTGGCAGATAGTACAAAAATGGTTTTCAAAAATGACTGTACAAATTGACCTTTCCAACAGGAATGTGTAAGAGATCTTACTTTTGTCCTAAATATCCTTGGCAATAACAGCTGTCAGCCCTTTTAACTTTAGCCATTTTGTGTATTTGATTATTGGTTCATTATTATTAAATTTTTTATTGTTTTCTCTGATAACTTAGGTGATTGGACACTCTTTCACATATTTGTGGGCCAAATGGATATGATTGATAAGCTCTACCATGCCATCTTTAAGATCAATTGGCAGGGCAGGTATGATTCTGTTTCTGGCTTTTCCATTTTTTCCATATTTCTGTGTGTCCATATTTGGAATCAAGCATCCAGTAGAACAATTTCCCTTTGTTTTTCCTTCTTCAGGATTTTCCGGGCTTTTCCCAGCCTTTACCTTTCCAAATGGATTTTAGAAATTATCTATTCTGAAAATTTATTCTCAGATTATTGTTCAGATTATATTGAATCTAAAGCCCCATTTAGAAACTGAATTTTCAAACCTATAAACATAATATATACTTCTGTTTGTTTAGGTCATCTTCAGTTCTACTGACAGTATTTATTATTTTTACTATAGATACCTTTTATAACTTTTACATGATTTATCCTTTAATATTTGATGTTTCTTGATGCTATTATAGATTATTATAGGTGCTATTATAGATTATGTATTATGGAGTACATATGGAATATACATATACATATGGAATATATTCCATATGTATTTCAAAACACAATCTATAATAACATCTATAATAATAAATAATTATAATTATGTACACACATGCAATTATTTATATAATTATTTGTATATATATTTTAAAAGATAAATAATACATATGAAATATACATGCATTTACACCTATATATTCCATATGTATGTGTATATGCATGTATATTCCATATGTATATGTCCCCAAATCTCCATGTGTTCAAGTACATATATATATGTATACACACACACACACACATATATACATATATACACACATACATACATATATATATGTAAGGAGAATGATTTAATTTTAAATCATGTCAATAGTTTTATACTTGTTTACATACATAGTCTTGTTATCTGCAAAAAACGACAATTGTATCTGTTTCTAATCCTTGAATCTTATTAATTTCCTTGCCCTTTTACACTAAAAGCTGCATTACAGTATTACACTGAAAACATAATAATAGATATCTTGAACTTTCTTGATCTCATGGGAAAACTTTCAATATTTCATACTTAGGTATGAAGTTTGGTAGATACTCTTAGTCAGAAGTTTACTTCTACTATTATTGTCCTTAAAATATTTAACTCAAGGAATTTGTGTTAAATTATATCAATGGTTTTTTTACTCATATTGAAATGATTGTTTCATTTTTTCCTTTATCTTATTGACATGATGAGTTATGATTAATTTTTGATTTTTGAATGATAACTGAGATTTAATTCCTGGAACAAATCCAACTTGATTTTGATGTACTTTTTTTTATAAAAACAAATACAACTTTATTAATTTTATTAATATTTTATTTGGGATTTTAGCAACTATGTTTATGGGAAACATTGGTTTGAAATTTTTCTTTGTTGAAATATCCTTGCCAAGTTTTGGTATCAAGGTTGTGCCAATTTCATAAAAAGCTCTATGAAGTGAGTGTCCTCTTTCATTCTCTAAATAAGTGTTTGGAAAATTAATGTTATTTGTTCCCTAAAAGTCTAGAATCATTTACCAGTAAAGCCATTTAGACCTGGATCTTTCCTTGCAATTTAAATACTGACTTCACTTTTATGGGAAAATTGTTCTTTGGTATAGGATATTCTTTTATAGGGCATTATCCACACTTTCTATTTCATCATGTTTTAGCTTTAGTAAGTTGAGTCTTTGTAGATATTTGTCCATTTTATAAAAGATTTTAACTTTGTGGATAAAACTTATTTTACAATATCCTTTTGTAATCTTATATCTGTTCTATACAGATGTCCTCTTTTTCATTCCTGATTTTGAAAAGTTTTGTCTTCTTATTTCTTTGTAGACAGTTGCAGTGATTTATCAACCTTATTAGAGTTTTCAAACTATCATCTTTGGCTTAGTTCATTTTCTTTGTTGTATGTTTTCTACTTTGACTTATTTTCTCATGAATTTCTTTTTCCCACTTTCCTTGGTTTTAATTTTTTATTATTTAATTTCTACTAATTTCTATTATTATCTTGCAATTTGATATGCATGTCTAGATTTCGGATTTTGAGCTTTTAAAAAAATATATGTAATTTTAATGCTTTAAAGTACCCTCTAAGTTTGGTATATTTAAGTTGAACAAAATTTGTTGTGTATGTTAATCTTCCGTTGGTATTGTACATCCTTTTTTTCCCTCTGTGTGCTCTGATTTGTATATTTTTATTGACCTACTTTCCACTGTACTAACCCCTGTGACAAGCATGAGATGGTAAGACTCCCTAACAAAACTGATGATTTGCTTGCTTAAATTTTGTGGACTTTCAAGTCCTTAAATTAATTAGATGTACTTTTAATGAGATTGCTGTCATGTCATAGGCTTTTATCAATACCTTCCCACGAATTAGACTTCTTCTTTACTATTGTAATGTTCAAAATGAGAGTGAAAAACTGTAAAACTTGAACATTTCATGAAGATATATATTATAGTGCTCAAGCTCAATATGAGAAAATGACATTAAATTTCATAATGGGTTTATTTTTAGTGGAAAATAAAATGGAATATTCAAGCAAGTACGATTTGGTACTTCAAAGTGAACACAGAATATTTCTGCAAATTGTTTTTCCATTACGATTCTGACAGATTTTTTAAAAATTCACTCCAGTGCTTCAGTATTGCAGTTGCTGATACAATTATGCACACATTGACTTAACTGAGTACTTGGGATGATGGGTAAAACCCATTTCAGATGCAGGTGCAATTTTATGACTCAAAGACTTAAATAAAAGCTCTAAAAGTATTTTTCACAGAACATGACTTGATTTTACAATCTTTGCACACAGGGTTCTTTCAATATAATCAACAATAGTTTTGTTTGTGAACAGGATACGTGGTTAGTGAAGTTTTTCAAGCCATATAATGGCTTTTTTTGTGTACAGGTTGTTGAAGCCATAGCTCTGGCTTTCCTCATTTCTTTACCAGAAATAGGCAGTAGGGGATTCAATGTATATAAATTCATTTGGATATTTGCAATTTGCATTTAGATTTTTAGATGGATTTTTATCTATTTATATTGTTTTTGTATTATATTTACATTATATATATTTAAAACATCATGCTCTTTGAGGGGGCAGAAATTTATTCACAGATAATTTGCATGTATAAGAGAAATAAAACACATTGAATCAAGGCATCACAGAATTCTTCAGTATTTTTCCTTTAACAAATCGAGATTGTTGTGACACAGAAAAACTGGCTTTAATAACTTAGTTGAAAATCTAATGTTTTCATATTATTAACATGTCATCTTCAAAATTCACATAGGGAGCAGAGTGATGGTACAAAATTCTGTGTAATTCTCCAATAAGCTGCATTTGGCTTCTTTACATTGTAATTTTGATTTTTGTTCCTTTTTTTCTAAATTTAATTTCTTTTGTATGTACATAGTCTGTAGGAATCCTTGCATGACATGTAATACTTTTATTATACTTGTTTAATCATAATTGATACATTTCTACCATGCGGTAGAGAATTTGTTTTATTTTGTTTTTGTTTTTCTTTGTTTCCCCTGAGGGGAAGAAAAGTTTTCTTTAATTGAGAATCAAGATACAATTAAATGTTTATGTTGAATAAATTGGCACTGACTGGATTGAAGTATGACTGAATTTGTAATCGGTTTTGCTATTTCCATGTTATGTGAAAGAGCACTGCATGAAATCTGTGCAAAGTGGATGAGATAGGCTACTTGCCCTTCAGACTAATTCAGAACGTCTGCCAGGTCAGGGGAAGGAGAGCCTGGAAGGGCACAGAAAATGTATGACATCTTAAGTGACTATGAATTAACCTACAACCAGATTAATGCTCTCTTCCTTGTCAGAAGGGGATTTTCCTGTATTTGTCCTTTCGGGGATATATATATATATATATATATATATATATAGGAATTTGGAAGAATACTAACCACCCGAGAGGTATTCTCTACTGTAGGACAGAGATGGTTCATGAGATCTCACCATAATTGGATTATAGTTACAACAGCTAACATTTCTTATACTCTCTACAAGGACTAGGACTTTTCTTAACACTTTAGACATATTAGTTGGATTAGTTGCCAACAAGCCTGTAATGAGAGTCCTATTAATATCCTTATTTAATGGATGAGTAAAATGGGACATATAGTAGTTGACTAATTTGTCCCAGGTAAGTTATTTCTTGCTTGTCTAGTCATAGTTGGGTGATATGTCCTTCAAGAATATGGATCTTTTTGGTTTAGGAGACAAGAGCCCCACAGACGCAGAATTCAGGATTTTATTCCCTCCCTACATTTTTCCTCTGATCCTATACACATAACTGCAAATACCTTAGAAAAAGAAGTGTTCTAGACTGCCCCCTCCCCCTTGGCTTGGAATCTAGTCGTTCCTAGTTTCCCTGGTGTCTTCTGGCTAACTGTTTCACATCTGGTTGCTTCCTTTCAGTCATTTCTCTGCTTGATTTTGTCAGAGGGTCATGGTGCTCTTTGTTCTTGATTGACAAGCTTCTTTTGTCAGTATCTTGGCTTCACAAACTGCTTCCCAATTGCGCAGGTTGGGTAGAGAATGAAGATAAGCCAAAAATGAAAAAGAAAAAGAATGAAGACTTTTTGAACTAGACACATTGGTAACGTTAAATAAAAAAGCACTGAGGTGAATAAATTGGAAGCTTAAGAGAATTGCCCTACTTGAAATGTATGGTTCTAGATCGGGATTAGTTTGGGGTGATAATATAATCCAGAACAGATTTAGGAGACAACAAATTAATTGGGATTAGCATATAAGGACTACACTATGGCATCTTTTTTTTTTTCTGTTTTTTTTTTCCAATTTATTTATTTTCAGAAAAACAGTATTCATCATTTCCTCACCACACCCAGCGCTCCATGCAAGCCGTGCCCTCTACAATACCCACCACCTGGTACCCCAACCTCCCACCCCCCCGCCACTTCAAACCCCTCAGATTGTTTTTCAGAGTCCATAGTCTCTCAGGACTACACTATGGCATCTTAAGAGTAGACATGGGTATAACAGTTAATATTAGTTAGCATTTGGATTTAAAGAAGTTAAGGGACTAGATATTAAATTCTTTAAAGAAGGGCAAGAATTTGGGGGTGCCTGGGTGGTTCAGTCATTAAGTGTCTGTCTTTGACTCGGGTCATGATCCCAGGGTCCTGGGATCATGCCCCATATCAGGCTCCCTGCTCTGTGGGAAGCCTGCTTCTCCCTCTCCCACTCCCCCTGCTTGTGTTCCTGTGTCTCACTGTCTCTCTGTCAAATAAATAAAATCTTAAAGAAAAAATAAAGAATAGCGAGAATTCACCAATGGTTGGTATACAGTAGGAGCAATGAGGGGGAAAGGTGGTATATCCAGTGGGTACAGCACTCAAAGAAGGAGTATCTTGTTCTATTTTGTCGTTGCTTGTGTATTTGCACACTGTTCCATAAAACATCAAAAATTTCTGAGAAATATTTGGTTCAAAATAGTGTCTGACTGGTAGCCCAGTCAATACCTATGAACCATCTTTCTTTTTAGTGTTTGTGGCACCAGAGCAGGAGGACCACCTACCATAGCTCTGACTGGTTTGAAATCATGAATTAAGCGATGACCAAAGTTTGACCTCTGTTGTTATTCCCTGGGCACATTTTTGTTATATGGAGACTAAAGGAAATGTGCTCTGCCCAAAGTAAGCCCTGCCCTAGTAACTTGATTTGGACAGAAACCTGTTGGGATAGGCAGAAGCAAACAAGTCAAGTTCCTCAAAGAGCCAGGTCAGATAGACTTCTCTGTGACCCTTACCTCACCTCATTTCACATCTGTAACTGAATTGCCCAGACAGTTCCAAGTACCTCCTAAAACACATGGGGAGAAGAGATGCTGGAGGCAGCACTACCTATGGCCCTAGTCTGTCTGGACTTCCACATTGGGTGATTTGGAGCAGTAAAAAAAGAAAAAAGGTAAAGCCACGTTTTTCTCTCTGGTTTTCTTCTGCACATACTAAAGTACTCTTAACCTCATCTATTCTGGCCTGGTGGTGGAAAATGGAGACAGAGGACAGAAATTATTAGTTTAGATCAAGAATTTCTCCTTCATAATTCCCGTGATCATAATCCATTAATGAACTTTCAAAAATCATTTTTATTATATGGAGAAGAGGCTAACACGTGGGACTTCTATTTCCATGGTCTTAGGGCAATGCTATCAATGAAGAAAACAAACAAATTAATCTCCAGCAATAATTAAAACTACAATAAACATCAAAATTAGTCAGAAAATCTGGACCCACTCAGATTGCTCTGCTATACTAGCCAAATGTGAGAGGGTGGTAAAGAGTCTGATGAGATTCACAAAAAATTATAGTGACTCGATAATTTTACATCAGCCAAGCTGTCTTTTATATGTGAATATAAAAGTATGAAATATACTATTAGTAAATTCCTTTCTTTTAAAGATTTACTTATTTATTTTAGCGAGAGGGAGAGAGTATGAGTGGGAAGGGCAAAGAGAGAGGGAGAAAGAATCTCAAGCAGACTTCACACAGATTGGGATTTCCAATGTGGGGTTTGATCTCATGACCCTGAGATCACGACCTGAGACAAAACAAAGAGTCAGAGCCTCAGCTGACTGTGCCACATAGGTACCCCTACCACTAGTGAATGTCTATAAAAAATGAAAAGATAGCCCTGTTAAAAAATAGGTGTTTACTAAAGGACTCATAAGAAAATAAAAATCATTTAAAATCAAATATCCAAATATTTCATATAGAATTGCTTGTGAAAATAAACAACAATATTGATGTAATAATCCTCATACCGAACCTCATATTTTACTTACCAACAATATTCACCAAGTAAAAGATGAGAACAATGTGCAAGATGCAAAATGTGAGAGTGCAAAATGTGAGCCTTGAGAGTGCCATTCATTTTTGACTTCATCATTTTAAGAAACGTAAATTAAATAATGTCTTAAAAATGCACAAGTTTAACCATCTGTAGAAGCTGGCTATGTAGAGGAGTTCCCATTAAAAATGGCAACCTACTACATTTCTACACTTCTAAGACCTAAAGTTTAAAACTACCGACAAGGCAATATTTTAAAAGCATAAAAGTCATAATTATGCAAAAACAAGAATAGAAAAAGCAGCCAACATTTTGGGAGGAAATTGATTATCACAGAGCAAGTGGGTAAATGGTAACAGCTTTAATGGTTAAATGGAAGTTGAACCATAAACAGTAGTGGGGAAAATAGAAAACAGGCTTGATATACCACACAGAATTGTCACCGTGCTCAGGAACTAACACTAATGGTTGCCTCTAGACTTAAAGATGAAGGACACATGGAATAACGGAAGGAGAGAGGCTTTAAATCTCTTTGAAGATTAGTTAAATTCTTGATTGCACTACTGTTATAGAGATTCTATACCACAGTGCCCCACTGAGTCGCTGCATAATTTCAATGACCTAACAACATGTGCAATACTTCCAATCATCTTTTTTCATATTAAACGTTAGCAGACAATGAAAATTACCAGATATCTGAGGGAAATCTCTAATAAGGAAAAGACAGAACAAAATAAATGCATAAATAAGTCAAAGCAATTTTGAGAAAACAGAGCTCTGTTTTATACAACAGGAAAACTTGAAAAACTATTTGCATAATAGCTTCAGGTAAATAAATAAAGATATTGCATTATTTAAGCAGGTACAGAATGTAATAAGAAAGAAATATTCGAAGAACAAAATGGAACTTTTGGAAATAGCAACAGGGAAAGAAGAAAATGAAAAACACAGAATGCTTGCAGGTGAATTTGGGGAAACTCCCAGAGAGTAAAGGAAAGCAATGACAGGAAGTGTAATAGAAAATGAAATTAGGAAACTGGCTGATAGGGTCAATAGCCAAATAATAAGTTCTACAGTGACTTTAAAGGGAAAACAGAGTTGAGGAAATCATCAATAAAATATTTATATATTCCATAAAATAGTAGACAGAACCGGAGATATGAGTTGCCGGGGTAAAAAAGCCTGGCAAATGTCTGGCATGGTGAATGAAAGGAGAATCTGCCAAGTATGTCTTTGTGAGAATAATATAGCCAAAGAGGAGACTCCACAAGTTCCTATTTTAAAAAATTCACATGAGTATTAAAAATTTACATGAGTATTACATAAGTATTTTTATTGAGATATAATTGATATATAACATTGCATAATTTTAAGATGCACAATGTGTTCATTGAATTTCTATATTGCAGTGTGATTGCCAGGGTAGCCTTGGCTAACATTATCTCTATCATGTCACATAATTATCATTTCTTTTTTTTTTGTGGTAAGAATATTTAAGATCCAGGGTTACCTGGGTGGCTCAGTGGGTTAAAACCTCTGCCTTCAGCTCAGGTCATGATCCCAGCGTCCTGGGATCCAGCCCCGCATCCGGCTCTCTGCTCAGCAGGGAGCCTGCTCCTCCCCCCCCCTCCACCTCTCTCTGCCTGCCTCTGCCTACTTGTGATCTCTATCTGATAAATAAATAAAATCTTAAAAAAAAAAGAATATTTAAGACCTGGTCTCCTAGGAACTTTGAAAAGTACAATACTAATCATAATAACTCTGCTGTGTATTAGATCTCCAGGATTTATGCATCTTGTAACTGAAAATGTATGTACTTTAACATCTCCCCAATTCCCCCACCCCTAGCCCCTACCAACCACCACCCTATTCCTTGTTTCTACAAGTTCAGATTTTTAGATTCCACGTTTAAGTGATAGTATACAGTATTTATCTTTCCCTGTCTGGCTTACCTCCTGAAACATACTGTCCTCAAAGTCCTTTCATGATGTTGCAAATGACAATTCCTCCTTTTTCATAGTCTGGTAATACTCCATTATATATAGAGTCGGTTCCTAATTTATGATGGTTTGACTTCATGATTTTTAAATTTTGCAACGGTAAGAAGTGATACATCTTCAGTAGAAATTGTGTGTTGAATTTTGATTTTTTTCCCTGGGCTAGCAATCTGCTGTATGATACCCTCTTGTGCTGGACAACTCCCAGTCAGCTATGTGATCACAAGTATAAACAACTGGTACACTTATAACCATTCTGCCTGCCTACACATGTTCTGTTTTTCATTATCAGTACAGTATTTAATAAATTGCATGAGGTATTCAATACAATTCAAGCCTATTACAAAATAGGCTTGTATTAGATAATTTTGTCCAATTGTCAGCTAGTATAAGTGTTCCAGGAACATTTAAGGTAGACTAGACTAATCTGCGATGTTTGATAGGCTAGGTGTATTAAGTACATTTTCAACTTTGATATTTTCAATTTGTGATGGGTTTATTGGGATACAACCCCATTATAAGCCAAGGAAGATCTGTGTGTATGTGTGTGCATGTGTATTCTTTACCCATTCATCTGTAGATGGATAGATTGTTTCAAATTTTAGCTGTTATGAATAATGCTGTTATAAACAGGGCAGGGAGGTATCTTTTCAATATCCTGTTTTCATTTCCTTTAAATATATTCCCAGAAGTGGGACTATGTAGTTGGGTTACATAGTAGTTTTATTTTAATTTTTTGAGGAATCTTCATACTGTTTTCCATAGTCGGTAAATCAATTTACATTCCCGCCAACACTGTTCAAGGATTCCCTTTTCTCCTCATCCTTGCCAACACTTGCTATCTCTTCTCTTCATAATGACAATCATTCTAATGGTTATGAAGTAATAACACCTCACTGGGGTTTTGATTTGTGTTTCTCTGATGACTAGTGATGTTAAACATTTTTTCATGTAGCTGTTGGCCATTTGGATGTCTTCTTTGGAAAAATGTCTGTTCAGTTTCTCTGCCCATCTTTAAGCCCTTGTAGAAACATGGAAATATTTGTTGTCTCTAGACCTTCTTTCCCAGACGCCCTTGTTTCATTCAACAGAATCACAGCTCCAATTGTCCAGCCTTGATCTTTCTTTTTCACACATAAAATTCATTGATTCTCAAATACTGTCAGCTCTTCTTTCAAAACAGATCCAGATTTCAACCATTTCCCACAGTCTTCTGTGCTAGCCCTTTGGTTCAACTTACTATCCACCTTACCTGGATTAATGTGAATAGCTTCTTAAATGATCTTACTACACTCCATCTTCAAAAAAAGTATCTTCATGTGGCTGTCCAAATAATCCTTTTAATATGTCAGTATATTCCATTCCTCTGCCTTGAGGTATTTGTCTTATCCAGAAGTTCTTAAGTTCTTTCTCCAGGCATTGTAGTTGTACCTGGCCTTGAACTCCATGACTTTTCTGACCTTCTCTTCTCCTTGGTTGCTCTCTTCTCCCCATTCTGGTCACCTGCGAACACTTTGTAACCTTGACTTGGAATGCTCTTTCAGCAAATACTCAGAAAGCTTGCTCCCTTACTTCCTTTGAGGCCCTGTGCAAACGCCACCTACCTGAGATGCACACTTTTTCTCTAACTTGCTTTTACATCTTACAGATGTATTGTTTCTTTATGGTCAGCTTCTTCCCATTAGAACATAAACTTTGCTTTATTCATGTTTTATCACCACTTAATAGAACAGCAGTGGACACAGAAAAAATATTCTTTTGGAGCGAATAAATATTGAACATTGAAATTTGCAGACCAAATTCATAATGAATCCAATTGTAAATAGAAAATATACACAGAAATGTAGAAGAATGTGGGGGGGGGCATTTGAAAGTGAAATGCATTCTAAAGGAAAGCAGAGGCTGAAAGATTAACATTATAAAAGATAAAATTTCAAATAGAAATTATAAAGAGATGAAGAGTATGTATATTGAGAAGTATAATTTTTAATTATAACATTGTTATCATGAAATGTCATGACTATTTTGCACTAAATATTATCTTGATTCAAATGAATACAAAGGTAAGGATGTAGAAATTATATAAAAACAGAAATTTCACAAGAAATCTTGAGGAGGAGATACGGTGTTCTACTATCAGTTTCTCTCTCTTCTGTTTCTTAGCAACTGATTGTCTCGTAAATACATGATGTTAAGTGGAGATTTTCTCAGGCAGAATGATTTAGAGAAAATTCTCTTTGGAATTTTAGAAATTTACAGCTTTTGTGTCATGTTGCCCAACAGTATCCCTGTTGCCTCTAGTGATAAATGTTGTGTTTGGGGTTAAGAAAACTTTACTTACCTGAGAAATATGGCTTCTGCCTCCTCCCTGCTCCCTCTGGCCAACCACTTTCTAGATCTTATTTATTTATTTATTTACTTGTTTATTTAGCTAGGTGCAACACATGTCCAATTTAAATACAATAAGAAATTCAGACATTTTCTTTTATTTTTATTTTTCTAAAGTGAAACAAAAATAAATTTGCATACAGAATTACCCTTCTTGTATCTTATAATGAGTAGAACGCTGAACCTTCTTTCATCATTTGATTTTTGTAGCTGACTTGCATGGTTTTCTTATCAACCGATTATTTCATCCTTTTTTCTCTAGTCCTCACCTGTAAGGGTCAAGCTATTATTGGGCACTGTGAGGCTGGGATATTGCCTCTTCTTTTCTGAAGGCTATCTATAGTCATGTTTTCTTTTCAGGAATCATCTTTTTTTTTTTTTAATCATTTGCAACTAATCTTTACATTTTCATTATGTTATTTGATAATATTTGATATGTTGCAGTAATTATTCAAATAGTAAAATCCAATTGTTGCATGGCTATTGTTTTCAGAAGAATCCTTATGAGATCAGATTGAGCTAAAGCCTGTATTATAATGATGGACTTCAGGGAAAAAGGCTTGGGTATGCAATTAACAAACTTAAACATATAAAGCAAAACTCTTTAGTTTCAAAAGGGGAATTTGGGAATTTCATTTTGATTTTCCTTTGGATCATATTAAAAGCGACCTTGAGATGCACCATTATCATAGCAAATGCCAGTTTTGGGTTCTTGTTGCAGATGTTGCCAGAACACCTTTGAGTCCAAAGTTATTTGAAAATTTGAAGTGTTCTTAAAATGTGATTCTTGATATTTACACATAACACAAAAAGCAACCATAAATGCACATAATTACTTAGATAGTGAACTGTGATCTGTCATATCACCAAGGGAGTAGACCACTAAAGAAACCAAGCACTTCAATTTAGCAATTCTTAATTTCTAACCCAATGACAAAATGCTCTTGTTCCTTAAGCCAATACTAGCAAATGCCTAGGAGGGCAAAGATATGCTTTAAATCACTATGCATATTGCTTTCCTCTTACCTCTACTTATTTCCTACTTTCTGTGTTATTTCAGCATCTCAACATGGTTCTCTGCACGTCTGTCCCTCTACAACTTTCCTAGTATAAATATCCACATTAGCAATCGATCAGACTTCTTTTTTATGTGTTCTTTTATCCTTCTTTAAAGTCAAACTGTGAATGGCAATGAAGTTTTATTTTGTGGGCAAATTGTCTCCAACAGACAAATTGCCTGAACCACTCACTCACTAGGTGGAGAAAGATTCCCAGATGTGTCTGGGCTTAGTATAATCAGAAACTATTATCAATTAGTGAAGATTGCCTCAGAGGAGAGAATGGAACAATGTGGCCTGTGTAACAGGGAGTCCTTGCTATACACTTCTATCTCCTCTGCTCATGAGAATAAATGAGCATCACTACTTGCTGAAAATGATTCTAGCCTGGTTTATTCCGTGCTTTCATTCTGAAATTTCCTTCATAGGCATTTCTTCAGCGGACATACCTTCTGAGCCATCACTGTCCCTCTACAGTACAGGCTCTGCTCTAACAGTAACTCCCAATTTGTCTAAGCGTTAGCTCAAGGATCGCTACCCAGCTTGTTCTCTGTGGTCAGCAACACCCATGCCATTGCCATCCTTAGAGCAGCAAACTGCCTCTAGCTATGCTGGCTTATGTGTCCCATACCAACTGTGCATGCTCTTCATGTCTCTCCATGGCTGATCCTACAGAACTCACTGCACACCTTGTCCTGTTAAGCTCACCTTCCACAGGTGGGTCATTGCTTGGTCATCGTATTTATCTCTTGTTCATTTCCAGAATAGTACTATAGATGTAAAAGCTTGACAAATCTTCCTTTCAGATGTTCTTTTTTGGCATTTTCAGATCCGGAGAGTTTATCCATTCTTGCATCTTCAGTGATTATCACTACAGATTTGATTGCAAATTCCATAGAATTTATGTCATAATATATAAGAACTCCCTAGGGTAGTGCTTGCATGTCTTGAGATTACATGGGCCAGTATTTTCTACATTTTATAACTATACATCCTTCAACCACTACAACACGTACACATTTATACACACATTCATATGCATATGAATGTGAATATTCACATCTAACTTGCAGCCCTAATGCTGCAATTTTCCCTCAAAATTTTACAAATAAATTTATTCCTTTTATTCTCACCACAGAAATCCCCCCAAATACTTCTATATTTAACTCGATATCTGAAACATTTGCCATGGTTGACCATTTACTTTTCCTCTTCATAAAATTCTTCTGTCTTTGATTCTGCCATCTTTTGACCCCCCCTTTATTTCTCTGGTTGCTTCTTATCAGTAGGTTTCTAAATATTATAGGTCTCAAGATTTCAACCATCATCCTCCAGGTTTTCTCAACTTCTTTGACCTCCTTCCCGGTTGGAGATGGGATAGTAGAGGAAGGAATGAATCTGGTGGTGGGGAGGAGATGAAATACATTGGTACCTCATCTGCTATTGGTCTTGCCCATTTCCAATCTCAGCTGTCCAGACTACTGGAAATTTCTGTGACCTTCTCCATTTGCTTGAAGTAATTCATTTCAGTTTTATTCACCTATGAACACTTTCTGTAGTTTGCTTTTGATATAAAGGTTTGGTTATGATTCCCATCCTACAGGTTAGAAAATTGGGTGTAAGAAAGGTTGAGGAACTAGGCTTCCACTCTACTAATTTGATTGTAGCATTGAGGCTCATAAACACATAATCTATCTTACTCTTTTCCAGAGAAACATAAATATAAATAGTTGGAAAGCCTCTTAACCTCCTTAATTATTCTTGTTCTATTAACTTTTTTTCCATCTAATGCAAATATATTATGTATAAGCACACACATTTTCCACTTGTCCTTAGATCTCTCAGTTCTAATTCAGAGACAGTGATATCTTCCTCTTCCCAATGCCAATAACCCCTTTGAAATCTTGTTCTTGTTCCTTTTTTTTTTTTTTAAGATTTTATTTATTTATTTGACAGAGAGAGATCACAAGTAGATGGAGAGGCAGGCAGAGAGAGAGAGAGGGAAGCAGGCTCCCTGCCAAGCAGAGAGCCCAATTCGGGACTCCATCCCAGGATCCTGAGATCATGACCTGAGCCAAAGGCAGCGGCTTAACCCACTGAGCCACCCAGGCGCCCCGAAATCTTGTTCTTATATGTTCTTCTGCTGTAATGATTTTGGTCTAGCAACCAGCTGCTTTTCTTCTGACTACTTTTTCTTTAGATAAAATTCTTCTGCGTCAAAAAAATTGCTCCAACTCTCTCATTACTATGAGATATCCATTACCTTCACTACCAAGATTTTGCAAATGTGATCTCTTCTTTAGTTGTCTTGTTAAATTCTCCAATTCCTAATCACTTACTAAGACATAGACATCTGCTTCTTTTTAGCACTGCTTAATATAAGTTGTTCCAGAAACATTCCTAATGACTGCTCGATGGTCAAATGTTAGGGGTGCGTGTCATTGTTTATCTTTTTTTTTTTCTTTTAAGATTTTTATTTATTTGTCATAGAGAGAGAGCACACACAAGCAGGCAGAGTGGCAGGCAGAGGCAGTCAGAGAAGCAGGCTCCCTGCCGAGCAAAGAGCCCGATGTGGGACTCGATCCCAGGGCTCTGGGATCATGACCTGAGCCGAAGGCAGCAGCTTAACCAACTGAGCCACCCAGGTGTCCCATGTCATTGTTTATCTTAATGATTTTTTTTTTTTAAGTATTGGACATGGTTGGTTCTTCCTTAAAACTAGCCTCCCTTTTGTTTCATGAAACCAGTCTCTCTGTTTTCCTAAATCTCTGCTAACATTTTACCTTGATATTTGTAATTCTTTCATCCCTCTTCTTAGAATTTATTTTTCCTCAGACACAGCCCTCATTTCTCATGTTAGACGGGTAACTCTAACTAGAGTTAGACTAGTAGACTGGTAACTCTCTACTAGTGGAGAGTGGTAACTCTCAAGACTGATAACTAGACTGGTAACTCTCAAAAATGTTCGTGTGCATAGAAGTCACTGGTAGATCTTTTCAAGCTGCAGTTGTGATCCAGGAGGTCAGAGTGGTGTCCAAGATCCTGATCTCTGTCAAGTTCCTGGAAGAACCAAATGCTGCTGCTCGAAGAACCATACTTTGAGTAGTAAAATAAGAGACATTTTACCTCTGTACTCATTCTCATCTCCATATATTCTGAAAACTACCGGGTCTATCTGTATCCTGGGTCTTCTTCCTGAGTACCAGAACCCTGCCTACCTGACTTTTCAAATCAGGTATCTTTCAGCATCTCAAATTCAAAATAGGAGCCACTTTCCTCACAGCCAAACAAGCCTCTTTTTTGTAATATATGTATGAATGATAGTAACAGCATCTACCAGCTTTTCCAAGCTCTTTTGACATTTTGCTTTGTTTTTCTTCTGTTTGCCAAATCGGTTAATTCTAAAAAGAAAGGAAGAATAATAAAATGTGCTGACTCAGGCAAGCTTTATAGTAGGTGCTTTCTCGTCCAATTTCTGATTATGTTTTCTTTAGATGCCCTTCCCATTTTCCTGTAAAGTTTGTAACTGTATTTGTGTATTTTTAAATTTTGTAATTATATATTGTCAAGATCTTTCTTAATTTTCAAAGTATCTTGACATTTTCACTTCTATATTAATTATATTTTATTAGTTTCTATACCATCTTTTTTAGATTTAAACAATCCCATTTTTTTAACTTGCTGTCTTACAATTTTTTTTCAGATTCTTTTAGTGATTAACATATATACTGAATTTTTATGTTATATAACTTATTCTTAAAAATCTCCTCAATACCTAATAAAAACATCTTCGCTTTAAAATTTTTCTGGTGTTCAGGAACATGTGAAATAATTTACATTGTAACCATTATTATTCACATAATTGCTCCCTATATTTTCCATATTATTTCACAAATACTGTCTCATCTTAAAAATAATTTTCATAAGGATTATGGGCAGAATATCACTTAATGTCATACTTATATAGTCTTATATTTTCTGTTCAAATGAAATAAAACTTCAAACAATGTTATGCCATTCTGAGGAAGCCATATCATAAAATAAACAGTATAATTCTAATCATTATTAATTTAAATTTCCAGTACACAGTTTTGGATGCAACTGAATACATTAGTCTAAAATAAATCTTTAGTTTCCAAAGTTCAGGTACAATTTTATTTTTGTCACTTCCATATTGAATTGTACTAAGTATAGGAAATAGAGATTTTTGTCAGCAATCTAAAAATGTATTCCTGAGAAAACTGCTTAGGGATGCATACCAAATATAAATATAGTTGAGACAAAAACTAAATGGCAAGTAAGTGTTTAGGTTTTTAAAATGGGATCTGTAAAGGGGTCTATAGGATGACATGTTGTTTACACTTTTCTCTAGGCATCTGATATTTATTTTTAGCCTCTTTACTTAGGATAAGACCAGGATAAATGAAGCAAGAAGACCATAGTTATTGATGGTCCATTGAGTACACATGTTTGCAGAGAATTTCCTTTTTCGACGCATCCTCATAAATCAATATCGAAGTTTATTTTATTATCCCTAAGTAAACTTTATTTTAGCTAACTGATAATCCTTCATTACTGAGCTACTTTAACCGGTCAAGTTGACAAAAAATATACTCTGCTTTTTGATTCAAAGAACATTAATAGCTGTACAGCATTCTTCTCTGTAAATATCTATATGCATTAGCATAGTTTAAATGAATCATTCTTCGATGTGTCTGCACAAATAAAGCCAAGTTGAGATGATTCTCAGCTGTTCATCAGAAAAATACCCTAAAGGACTGCCTCCAGATATCTTATTGAAATTGCTGTTTCTCTTGTCCTTTCAGGCTTTATTTGCATGGAAAGAGTAATAGACTTGAGTCAATTTCCTCCAGTTTCCATGGCCTACTATGTATAATTTATCCAAAATTATAGAAACTCCTTCCTTATATAAATAGTTAAAATAGTCTATATGGTAATGTTATATATCACAAACAAATAGCAAGAAGATTGAAGAGAAGAAATGATTGAGGGATAAGCAAAGTTGGAAAGCTGAATCAATAGGACTGATATTTGCTTTCTGTAATATTTCGGTCAAGTCCTATAAGACTTCTCTCAATTTTTTTCTTCTTTTAAATATACCAGTTCTTCTGTATGTTGACCAGCTACACCACTTGAATGCTTAACATCTTGTACTTCTTTGCCATGCTTGTTTGTTCATTCATTTCTTTATTTCACAAATGTTTATTGTGTGGCTGTGATGTTTCAGACACTATTAAGATGCTACAAAAGAAAAAAGTTTCTAAATTCATCTCTCTTCAATTCTAGTTAGGGAAAGTGGGTATGTAACAAATAAGCAAAGGAAATTATAATTCTGACTAATGAATGTTTCTCTAAATATAAAATATAATGTGGGGAGAGTAGTGGTATGTCAATTTCTGGGAGATGACATAGTACTGAGTCCAACATTTGAAGGTCAGGGGAAATGATATTTCATGCAGAGGGAACATCGGTGTACAGGCTCTGAGGTTAAGCCAGAGCCCACATGTTTAATGAGTGATTGGAGCTTTGTTAACAAGAGAAAACTCTGTGAGACATGAATTGTGATCATTAGGAAAACACAGGTTGGAGTTTATCAGTGTTGGTAAAAAAATTTGATTTTTTTCTAGCTAAAATGAAAAAAAACTAGAATTTAAACTGAAGATGGTATAATCTGACTTATATCTGAAGATATCTCCGGCTATTACCTTGGATACTATTGCCACAGTCTAGATGAGAAAAGAACATGCTTCATGATAAATTTGTCCCAGTGGTGACATCGAAAAATTATTAGATAAAGGATATATGTCAATGGTAAAGCTGACAAGACTTGCTGGTTTACAATATGCATATATACATACATATACATATGCCTACGTGGCTGGGTCACTTCATGATAGTGTTACCATTAATTGAGGTGGAGAAGACAAGGAAGAAAAGGACAGTTGGAAGTAGAACTTGAATGAAAACCCACATTCAATTTGGGACCTGTTATTTTTGATAGTCTATAAAACATGAGTATTATTATAGTCGTGTATGGTCTAATCCATGATAAGTGCCACTTTCAATCAAATAATCACTTATTTTGCTTGTAACGGGTTTCCCTCTTGAAAGTGCCCTCTTCTTACTTATTCTTTGTAGCTCCAACCATAACAGAGTGAAAAGAGGTTACTCTTTGTACAGCTGGCAGGAGAATTTTCTTTAGGGAAAGAGTCAATGTATCAAGAAAGGGGCTAAATGGACTCGGTTGAGGAGATGAGACAAGACAGACCCACAGAGTAAGATGGTTGGTTGGTATCAAAACAGGAGAGTTCTGCATGGGACATAAAGAGGTGGTGTTCCCAGAAGAAAGAAGAGAGAAGTGGCAGAGAAAGAAAAGGCTGGAGCAAGTGAAAGATACTGTGCAAGACCCCATCCTCTACCATGTCACCCTGTTATTTTCTCTTAAATCTTAACTAAAATAATAAAAACAACAGCACCGTAGCTTTTCTGATATGTGTATATGCATAAATGATTAAGAGGCTGGTGAGGCTGTAGGACCATGAGCCACAGGTGAGCTGGAGGTTAAGGATTGGTCATTTCTACATTCTGATGTAGCCTCGTCTATGAGAAGTTGAACGTAATTTTAAAATGAAACACGTCTAAAGATTTGGAAGGTACCTCGAGAAAGATTCAAAGGAGTTTTGAGTTTCAAGTAATGTAATCAAAATGCTAGAAGAACAGGTAAACAAAACAATAAACAGAAATTGGCAAAATAAAGAAAACATAAGCTGGGATGGGAAGCTCAGCAAGAGCATCTACAGAACAGGGTGAGTGAGTGTCCCACTTTTGTATTCCATTTTGGATGTCCTGGTCTCCCTGTATCTTGGACTTGTCCTGGAAAGTCTTCTAGTCTTCCGTTTGAAGGTACCTTTGTGCAGAAGATTCGGATCA
Source organism: Neogale vison (assembly GCF_020171115.1). Taxonomy (NCBI): domain Eukaryota; kingdom Metazoa; phylum Chordata; class Mammalia; order Carnivora; family Mustelidae; genus Neogale; species Neogale vison. The sequence continues at coordinate 16,109,086 of NC_058100.1, forward strand.
GAACAACAAGGACAGCACACTTGACTGCCCAAATCCTTCTGTGATAATATCTTGAAAACAAGATATTATCTCTCTTGGTGTCTTGGTATCTTTAAAAAAAGGGGTGGGGAGATAAGGTAGGAAATGGTCTTTCTTTATATCTATTGAAAGTTTTCAAATAGCTTTACAGAAAATAGAAAGGAACAGAAGAAAATCCTTTTGTCAGCCAGGTAGAGATATAGAGAACTCTAAATTTGTTTTGCTGTGTGCATGCTTTTTCTTTTTTTCAGTCAGTATTTGTTTCATACAAAATGTCTTCTCGCTGTTCACATCAAACATGTGACTGACCCATAGAGTCACTTGTAATGTGTCTTACTTTCAAACTGATGGTGATGGTGGGTGGGGTGGGTAGGGAAATTCTGTTAAACCAGTCTTATGGGTTTGTGCACTGTAATCTCCAGATCTGTCAGGGCCCTTCTGCCGCTGTTCTCCCTGACATCAAAGGTTCCCCGGGTGATCTCACGAGGATTCCTGACACAAAAATTCAAACGGCAGGGTGATGAGTTACTACATAAAATAGATTTCAAATCCAGCAATGCAAAGATAAGTTTTAAAATAATAAACTAAGTCATTTTTTTTCAGCCATTTTAAAATTACTTCAAGTACTTGAAAGTAAACGAAATCATTATAATAGGTCTAAGTCAGGAAGTACTCTATACTTAAAATGAAATATGAAAATAATGTGATTTGAGGAAAAACAATTACAGGTAAACAGTTATAATTATAAATATTGGTAAAGGGGGAAAAATGGAAGAATCTATATATTATGTAGGCTCTCAAACCACCAAGGCAACATTTTGAAATGTAAGAAAAAAAGAAAGTACACCTTAATCTAAAAGGTATTTTCTAAATTATGAAAACAAAATGTGTCTTTACTTTGCTATAAAAAAGAGATGACTCTTTCGAGTTTAGATTCATAGGTACAAACCTGAAAATAAAGCTATATTTTGTGAAGTTTTAAAAATAATAGACATAACTGGTTACAAATCCAAGTGACTTGTTTATAATGCTTAGCGTCAGAGTAGTTGGGTTCCATTGTCCAGTTTGCCAGGTAGGAGGTATGAGACTTAGTGGAAAATACTTACTCTCTGGACCTTTGTGTCTACAGTTGTAAAATAAGGAGATTAATAATATGTACATGGACTGACCCTCATCACTGGATTCTGGTAATAAGTTTTTCACATGTTGATAGAGACATGGATAACTAACTTATTGGTATTAATAGGACATTGGTAATGTCCAAAATGCAGTGACAGCATCTTGTTTACGCCTAATAGCACCACCACCGAATATGTTGAAGTCGGAGAGAGCTAGGGGAGAAAGTGACTATAGCTCTTGCTTGTTATGGTGACCATGGTGTCCACTGTGTCCTAGACTGCCTTCTTCAGACCTCTCTGAAAGATTTTACCCAAGGGAAAAGTCAAACCAACAATTTTGTTTTATTTTTTTTTAAGATTTTATTTATTTATTTGACAGACAGAGATCACAAGTAGGCAGAGAGGCAGGCAGAGAGAGAGGGGGAAGCAGGCTCCCTGCTGAGCAGAGAGCCCGATGTGGGGCTCCATCCTAGGACTCTGGGATCATGACCTGAACTGAAGGCAGAGGCTTTAACCCACTGAGCCACCCAGGCACCCCAAAACAACAATTTTAAATCTCCCAAAATGCATTGGTAGAGAATACAAAGATTATATGGGATTGCTTTTTAAAAAGTCCCTGATCCTCTATAGTCTTGACTGACAATGGCCCCAAGTCCAAAGTGTTAATGTAGAGTTGCAACACCAAATACCACTTGCCACACGTCTCATTTATAAGGTAAGGGGAAAAGTTAGAAAACCCTGAGACATAGAATGAAGATATTTGAACAAACAACAATGTCTGAGATTTTGAGCTTCCACAAGATCTGAAATGATCTTACTTGTGAAAAGAGATCCTTCTTCCTTCTCTCTGATGGATCAGACCTCATTTGATTAAACCCACCTAGGCATTGTTCAAAAGGAAAAACTCTTATTTCCAGGTTCATAGAGAGAATTGGATCACAGAATTTCCTACATGGAGTAGTGTATGGTCTTCCATGAAATTAGAGAATTATAGCCCATAAGAATTGCAAGACCTTGTCAATTTTTATTGGCAAACACGCAAAATGGATTCGAATGCTATTAGAAATATAGGATTGGATCATTAGTGTTAAGTTCACTCATCCAGAAATAGAGATTGATTATGTTGGCTCAAGTGCCTGGGAGTGGCATTAACAGTTGGATTCAGTGGTAGCACACTGTATAGGAAAGATTTTGGAAACACAGGACAGTGGGAGTGTTGGAATGATCTAGCATGCACAAGCTCGCAGGCACCCTTCAACCACCTTCCCCAGAAAGAGTCCAAACGACTATTAATGCATAAGAAATGCACTGGTGCAGGGAACACAAGCATCGTTTAAAAGCCCTATGCTGCTTTTTTTTCAGATGTCCAATATAATTTTTAGAGATCACATAATGTCCCCCCCAGAATTCAAATGTTGAAACTCTTACTCTAGCATCTCCGGATGTGGCTGTATTTGAAGACAAGAGCTTTAAGTTAAAATGAGACTATTGAGTGGCTCCTAATTCACTCTGACTGGTGTCCTTATAAGAAGAGATTAAAGCAAACAAAAAGCGGGTTGCTGGGGGGCAGGGGACCGGGAGGGGGTGGTTGGGTTATGGACATTGGGGAGGGTATGTGCTATGGTGAGTGCTGTGAAGTGTAAATCTGACGATTCACAGACCTGTATCCCTGGGGCTAATAAGACATTATATGTTTATAAAAAAATTTTAAAAAAACAAACAAAAAAGAGACACCGGAGATTCAGGCACACAGGGAAAAGGCCCTGTTAGGACACAGCAAGAAAGCAGCCATCTATCTACAAGTCAAAGAGACGTCTTGGGAGAAATCGACCAACACCTTGATCTTAGACTTCCGGGATCCAGAGCTGTGAGAAATAAATGTCTGCTGGTTAAGCCACCCAGTCTGTGGTATGGTGTTATGGCAACCCAAGCAAGCAACCGAATAAGAATGGGGAAAAGCCACAGTAGAATTTATTTCCTGTGGTTTGCAAGAACAGTAGGACTCAGAGTGGTGGTGTCTAAGCAGCAGCATAAACCCACCGGAGACAGAGTGGCTGCACTCACCGTAATAAGCCATAGGAAAGAAGTGGTAATCAGAGTATTCTGGCCCATAGCATCTGGTGGTGGCATATCGATCATGGTGTCCTTAAAAATAAAATAGGCACACACTAAGCTATGGCTTCATCTACCTAAATTATAACATTCTAGGTCAGATAGGCAGAGATTTAATTCAAGAAACTATAACAGGACTTACTCTCTCTCTTACCCAAGTCTCAGAACTTCTTGATGGACAGGGAGGCCAGGTCCTATTAAAAAATATTCCTGATGCGTGGAACACAGGGTGTGATGCATAATCAATGAATTTTGGAACACTGAAAAAAAAAATTCCTGAAACATAGTCACAAGTAAATCTTCCTCCGAGACTTTAACAGAGGGACTTGAAACCATTTACTAGGGTAACTGTGCATGAGGGAAATGGAATTGTCCAGAAGTTTGGGGAGTTTTTAAATACTGGCACTGAAATGACAAAAATACCAGTACAGTGCACAAGTCAATGTAGGGCTTATGAAAGTCAGGTGATAAACGGAGTCTTGGCACATCAGTCTTTCTGGGGCCAGACGGATTATAGATCCCTTCTGTGTCTGTTTCCAAAGCCCAGAATTTACAGTGGGACTATTTTTCATGATTGTGTATTTTACAATTTATCCTTATAATTCTATTCTTTTATTTATTTTTATTATATAATTTGAGACTAGGTTGCTAAGTACATTCATGTTTATTGGGTAAGAGCTATCATTTTAGGAAGGGGGGGAAAAGGTTCTGGAACTTCCCACCGTTCATGCTTCAGTCAAAATAGTACTGTCAGCGTGTGCCCCAACTCTACATCCTTAGAGGAATTGCAGAGATTAGTGACCCTGTCAAAGAGCTGCAAGATGAAAGGTCTTGACCCCAACCCTATCTCAATTAACATGTTTGAGCAAATACTGCTGTAGTCTGGGATCAAATGATTCTGTTGTTAATTGCTTAACAATCAGAAGGGAGAGGAAAAGAAGACAGTGTGATTTGCTTCTCTAATCACTCAGACAGGGCTCACTGCTCCTTATAGGCTTCCTTTTTTACTTTGAGGATATCTGGAATGGCTTCCATCTTGATGACAGTTCACTTGTGTGCATATTTTGGGGTCTGCTTCTTTCTTTGTCACTCATATCCTGTCCCCCCCCTTTTTTTATGTTTCCTGAAAGGTTGGAATTTAATAATGTGTTTCTCTTATTTTCTAGTGCCATTATGGATTTGTTAGTTTATCAGTCCATTCTAAGTATTTGCAATAGAAAAGTAAGGTGGGAACAAAAGCTCTGTCTGCACCTGCTCAGGAAATTTCTCCCTCATTTCTTCTTTAGCTAATGTATATGTTAATATACTGACTTATGCTGCACGCACACTGCATTAGGAGTGTTTTTTCATAACATTAATTTTGAATCATAGAATAGGAAATATTTCAATAGACAAACGAAATGTATTTGACCATAATGTTGTCACTGGAAATTTAGATTGTTTTTAAATCTTTACGATTTTAAATGGTTCTAAATTGACTGTTTTTCTCTAAAACAATTTCTTGTATTTATGATTATTACTTTAGGAGAGAAATCACTTTAACAAAGTATCTGTATCTTTCAAGGCTCTTGTTACACATTGCCCAATTGATTTCCAGAGAGTGTGACCCTGAATTTCTGATTAGCAAGCTGTATATATAAATATGCATCACATTTCACTCTTGCTAGCATTTGGGCTTATGTTAAAAAAAAAAAAAAAAAGAACTTGGGAAGCCTGGGTAGCTCAGTCAGTTAGGCATCTGTCTTTGACCCAGGTCGTGATCCCAGGTCCTGGGATCCAGTCCTACATCAGGCTCCTTGCTCAGCAGGGAGCTTGCTTCTCCTTCTGCCTGCTCTACCTGCTGCACCTCCTGCTTATGTTCTCTCTCTGAGAAACAAATACAATCTTTTAAAAAAACTTGATAGATTTTTAATAATACATTTTTTATTCTTCTAATGATTATTTAATGAGCAACTATTAATATACCAGATCATGTTAATATACCCAGATCATGTTCTAGGTGTCTGGTATATGATGGTAGACAATGTCTGCTCCTAGTCCTCACCTTTGCATGAGGAAGGGGGAGGGACCCGTAGCAGATAATAAATAAAAAGTAAATGAATGATATAACTTAAAAATGATACCACAGTGTGGAGAAAACTCAAGGGGAGAAGGGAGTGGCAATATACTTGTCACTCTTGTTTCTCATCATATATTTGTTACTTTTAAACTTCTAACCAATTCTGGAGGCTGGTACTGTTTAACCAGTCCTGTTTGAATGTGTTTTGAGTCAAAGTGCCCTGTGTCATTTCTGAACTAGCGCGTTTAATAGTCAGGGTGAGTCACAGGAGAAACCTCTGTTTTTCATATGCCATGGCCAGCAAAGTTACATAGTTTCTGTGCCACCTCAGGTCTTGTCTGAAGGTACAGAAGGTGTTAATAGAACCCCCGCCCGACCCAGGAATGACATTTAGCAAGAACAAGAAATAAATCATCATGGTTTTTCGCTTCTGGAATTTTGGAGTTGTTTTAACCTAAAGGCAGTATATTTTGCTGCTTTAAAATTGCATTGATTGATTATTACTGAGAATTAACATTTTTTTATTGGTTATCAACCTGTGTTTCCCCTTCCAGGAATTGTCTGCTCACAGCCTTTGCTTGTTACTTTTTCTAATGGGCATTTTGTTGATGTAAGAGCAATTATAGATCAGAAATTTTTACTCTTTGTAATGTGTTAAAAATAGTTTTTAAGTTGATTACTTTTCTATTAATTTTGTTTAATTAACACAGTTTCATTATGGTATTTTATATTGCTGGAAGTACTTCTTAATAACTTCCAATCAACTTTGGAATATATATGATGATGTGCCTAACACATACTGATAGATTTGAAATCTAAGGTAAGACACCAACAAAGGGACTAAAGTAACCAGAAGCTTATGAAAAGAAACCATGATATGAAGGCCTCAGCTTTCAAATGAAAAAAAAAAAAAAGAAGACTCATTTATTGAAATGGGTTCATTGGAAATTACTCTGCATGAGCTCAGAGCCTCAAAGGATTCCCTCTGTCGCTGGTAAAAGCCAAGATATTGTCTCTTTCCAAATGTTATTGCCCCAAGATAAACCTGCTTACCATCAGCAACTTGGCTAAATGCAGTTTCCTTAATGTGGATGTGCATTGATTTATGCAGGTTTTTTAGGGAATAATGCCCTTCTTTCCCTTTGTTCTAGATTTTGAGGGAGGAAAAGTAACAGGCTTGAATACTTTTTTTTGCATGGTGTCAATTTTGTCTATAAAAAAAGAAAAAGAAATGAAATATATTCATTGAGATTAACATGTTCTAAATCAATATTCACTTGTCAGTGGGGAAATAAGCCAATAATAACTAAAAGCTTAAATATAATCACACTACAATTATAAGCAAGGGAGCGTATAATAGAGTAGATGGAGAAAGGTAATATTGAGGTACAATAACCTTTTATCTTTATTTTAACTTTCGGTTTTATTTTTGTTTTCATAAAGTGATCAGTCAATTGGTGGATACATTTTCTATTATTTGGCAACTGCTTAAAATACTTGAACATCTTATACCATTGTTGTTTGGTCCTTTGACAGGGTTATTCCGTACTGCCTCACACTATTTTATTCTTAGTTTGCATTCAGAAAGGAAAATGGACTCATTAAGCATATCATCTTTCCAGGGAAGCAAGGACTGTATCTGTGGTGTGCATAGGCACACGTGTGTCTATATCACGGTCTATCAAGTGTAAGTATTTATAATATAGTAGGGGCTCAATACGTAGTTGTTAAATTAATAAGAAACCATGTATGGTGTAAAATTTAATTTTGAGAACTTTAAGAATCAGAATGTCTCCAATGTATTTTGTATGTATCCATGTATCACTCCAATGTATCACTAATCCTCTCCTTGAATAAACATAGAAGTATTTATAAAATCAATGAAACAAATTTAATTCACTTGTAGTTATTGAAGAACATTTGTGTATAAGAAACTATTTTATGCATATGATAACAGGCACACATATACCCAGACATACTATATCCCTGCTTACAAAGAGATTAGGACCTCTTGGAATGTAATAGTAATGTTTCATTCAGTACTTTATCCTCAGTGCCTAGATCAGAATTCCTTGTTAGGTAGTAGTGTTGACCTACTACCTAAGGGGAGAAAAATGAATGAATGTGAAAATTAAAATGAGGAATTGTCCTGTTCAGATTGTGCAGGGTGTGTGTGTGTGTGTGTGTGTGTGTAAGAGAGAGAGAAAGAGAGAAAGAAAGGAAGAGAGAGAATGAGGGAAAGAATGAAAAACTCACACTGTTAGGGGTATAGTTTCCTCTAGTGACATATGAGTTACACTTCCCTGTCAGAATAACTAAAGCCTGACTTTCTCCTTCATAAAGAAAGTAGAGAAACTTAGACACTTTTTTTCCTTTAATTCTTAAATATATTTGTTGGGATAGGTTGTAAAGATGTTTATAAAAAACACATTTGAATCTGATAACCAGCAATAGGGAGGTATTCGAATCATACTTCCCGTAAAAGAAGAGAATCCTCTTTATTTTCTCTCAGATTATTTATTTGACAGAGAAAGAGATCACAAGAAGGCAGAGAGGCAGGCAGAGAGAGAGGGGGAAGCAGGCTCCCTGTTGAGCAGAGATCCTGATGCGGGGCTCGATCCCAGGACCCTGAGATCATGACCTGAGCTGAAGGCAGAGGCTTAACCCACTGAGCCACCCAGGCGCCCCAGGAATCCTCTTTAAGAAGACATATTTGCAAATTCTCCCTCCGGTTTCACATTCCATGCTGTTTTGGGTTAACTCAGGTTCATGTCATTCGTTTTCAATACCAAGGTGTATATGGAAAAAAAAATAAAAGAATTATAGGTTAGAGGATCTGTACTGTCAGCTCTCTTCTTCATATAGTCTCTCTTACTCCTCTTCATCTTACTTTTTCTCTCCTTTTGCTTCTTGTTGTTATGGAATTTGCTTGTCTACCTATCTTTCTTATTTGCTGAGAAAAAATAAGAAACATGGACCTACAAACTCTCTGAAAATATGTATATGTTTTATATTTTACAGGAAACAACACCTGCAACTTCACAAAAAATCATCATGGCTTCCAGAGCATGACATGGAATGTCAGCAAAGAAGGGTAAAAATAATTTTACTTTTTTCACCTGATGCCTGCTAGACTGGTCCAATCTGTTCTACTTATTGTCTACACAACTTCTTGAAGAGGAAAAAACGGAATACTGCTTAAAGAGATTTGGGCAGTTAGTTGTGTATATGATATAATGAAGTGGGAGGTATGCAAAGACCTTATCAGGAAAGTGTTCCTGTAAGTTGTGGGAAACTCCCTTGTTCTCAATTTCCATATCATGCCTTTAAAGCTAACCCTTCATTCCTCAAAATAAACCTTGGGGTTTAACTTGGAAGTCTTCATTCACATGATTCAAACAAGGAAGGGATGGCCTACAATCACATTTCAAACCTCGTGACTTTACTGCACAGCTCCGCCACCTTTGGCTTTGGCTTCCTCTCTTCTATTGTTCGCTAATAGCCAATGGGTTTTCTTCATTCACGCTAAGGTACTTACATTCCTGTTATGTTGACTTAAGACATATATTTAAAGGTCAATCCCAATTAAAAACAAATGCAACAGGGACGCCTGGGTGGCTCAGTTGGTTAAGCAGCTGCCTTCGGCTCAGGTCATGATCCCAGCGTCTTAGGATCGAGTCCCACATCAGGCTCCTTGCTCGGTGGGGAGCCTGCTTCTCCCTCTGCCTCTGCTTGTGCTTGCTCTCTCTCCCTCTCTCTCTGACAAATAAATAAATAAAATCTTTAAAAAAAAAAAAAAACAAATGCAACAAATCAAAACAGAAAAAGGAAGAGGGGGAAGAGAGGAAAGCGGGAAGGAGGAGGAGGCAGAAGAAATCCTTGAAACTCTCCAGATCTATGAGTTTTCTCATCTTCAAAATTTTAGTCACCTATAAAGGATTGATACGCCTACCATCTAAATTTGCACTAGCTTTCAATCTGCTCCCCAAAGGAAGTAGGCATTCTCAGATAGTCTCATTGGATGAGATGTTTTTAATATTTAATTATAACATCTTTCAAATTAAACAAAATTCACATTAAAGTGGAGGCAAGGAGAACTTGTTACTACCTTTCTTGAATTGAGAAAACTTTATAGGAAAGGAGTTAAATCTTTAAAATTAATCAGAAAAATAACAGGTATATGAGAACTCAGATTAGATTTCTACTATTTTTTAGAAAGAAAACTATGAAAAGTATTTAATGATTCTTTCAGTCTTAACTTTCCCCACTGATACATTTCCAAAACGTCTGCTGTCTTGATTGATATGTGTGACCTTACCATCTAAGCAGCCAATTAGAAGGGGCACTTCTGGTACGGCCGTTAGAAGTCTACAGACTCTATACTAAAATGGCATTTAGGTTACCCATTAAAAAGAGCTTTAAAAGCCAAAAAAAAAAAAAAAATGTTTCCAGTAAATCTCTCTTAAGCTCCTCTACAGGCAGCTTTCTAAGCTGGATCTTTTGGCCCAGAGTAGGGATGAAATTCTTTAGTTCTTTCAACCTTTCGGACTGCTTGTCAATCAGGATATAATATTCCTAAGTTTAAAAAACAAAATCCACATTTTGGATTTGTGAGAAGGGTGTTTAATCCTATTTCAAAGAACATAATACAAATTAAATAGTGGGGAATCAATTCAACTGCAAGACTATGACTTGTTAAAAACATAAACAGGAGAATTCTTTGAAATTTCAAGCATCTTCATTCTAACATCAGATGTGGCTAACGGGATACTTACATTAGCTGTATATTAAATAATTTAAGACACTAACAGTGTCATGTCGGAGACAAATAGAAAAACAGAAAAAAAGTGCACCCCTACACTCACTTACCCAGTAATCTCTCATGTTTGCAACCAAGTGGTAAACAATAAAGCCCTACAATGAAAAAACATATATAAACCCTATGCTTGCCCCCTCTGTTTGCAGGTCATTGTCAACTCTTGCAAATCTACCTGGTGGCAGGTCTGGGGGGACAAAGATATGCAATGGCTCGGGGGCCAGGAGGAATGGAAAGGATGATTCCTACTGCCCAGTAATTTAGGCTCAGAAAAACAAACTACAATAGACTCTCTTTAAAATTTTGATATTTTATTCCTCGGGAATTTTTTGGTATTATTTTGATTTTTTAAAATATTATAAGTATTATTTATCTCTATTACCAAGTTTTCTGGCAAAACTACCCTTAAAGCTATTTTTGAGCTGCATGTCTCATTTGTGTCATTGCAAGCCCTGTTGTGAAGAATGTTAACGCATGAGCAAAATTTGTACCAGAGGAAGAGCCAAGAGGATTAGATCCAACAGAGGAGGTATCAGGCAACAGGAGGAAACATTTGGGCCCGGACACTCCTATCACTGTTGTTGGTACAACAAGGCCATCCTCTCACTGGTGATTTAATCAGAAGAAATTCTAAAATGCTGGAGCAGAGGGAGGTCAAGGAGTACCATCCATTTGAAATCAATCCAAAAAGTCCTGAATCTCTACTTTGAGCAGCCGAGGGGAACTTGGTTACAAGGAAACATTTCTCTACCATGAGATCCTACACTTAAATATTTTCTAAAGTTAACTGACTGATGAGAATTCTTACTCTCATCTTCTATGGATCCCCATGATAAAGGATTCAATTTAATCTTGCCTTAAGGACAGAGGCTGTTTGTTGAACTCTCTTTTCTCAAGTGGTAGAAATTAAAGCTTGAATCTCAATGCAGAACCAAATTAGCAGGAACATTTCCCCAAATTCTGTCACTTACTCACTCTGATCGGTCCCTGAGCCGCAGCCACTTGTCCTCTGAGTCGTCTCACTGCCCCCTGTGGTATTGTGTATTCAAATCAACCTGCAAAGGGACAAAGGGGATGAGCCTCTCTTTTCCTCTGATAATGGATAATTGAGCTCAATATTATTTTATCACCAGCCCCTGTGATTCCCAAATAGTCTTAACAGGTTGTACTGTATAAAATCGAACTTGGGAAATATTCTTTTGAAAATTAGCATGTTCAATCAAAATCCAGCCGGTTTGCCTTTTTCAAAGCATCTGTTGTCATTTCAAATTCATGAACCACTTTAGCACTGTCTGTGACATCAATTGGCTTTTGAACGATCAGTTCCTAGTATGTAGCAATATGTGTTCTGCTGAATGTTAGTAAAAGACAATATCATCAGCCTTTGATGGCTTATCAAAGTGTTTAGATTTAGCTACCTTTCAGAATCATTTTTGTGGTCTGCTTTGGGGTTTCACCCCAGGAAGATCCATTCATCTGAAAAAAAAATGGGGAAATCCAGTGAGGCAGATCTCAGCATTCTAGCTTTGTTTTGCTCCCCCCAAAAAGAGCAATTCTTTTCCCTGAGTTAGGAGTTAAGGAGATAACATCTCAGCCAGTTGTACTCATATAACCTCCCTACCAGATCCGAGCTCTGTGGTTACAATTCAAGAACAGAAATTCAGGGCGCCTGGGTGGCTCAGTGGGTTAAGCTGCTGCCTTCGGCTCAGGTCATGATCTCAGGGTCCTGGGATCGAGTCCCACATCGGGCTCTCTGCTCAGCAGGGAGCCTGCTTCCTCCTCTCTCTCTGCCTGCCTCTCTGCCTACTTGTGATCTGTCTCTATCAAATAAATAAATTAAAAAAAAAACCAGAAATTCATTCACTTTTTTTTTTTTTTAGATTTTATTTATTTATTTGACAGAGCGAGACACAGTGAGAAAGGGAACACAAGCAGAAGCAGTGGGAGAGGGAGAAGCAGGCTTCCCGCCGAGCAGGGAGCCATATGCGGGGCTCGATCCCAGGACCTTGGGATCATGACCTGACCCGAAGGCAGACACCTAATGACTGAGCCACCCAGGTGCCCCCAGAAATTTTTCACATGCAAGTAGTCAAAAAATTAAAAATTAAGACCTTAAATTATGTAAACAGGGTCTTTTTCAATAACTTAGTTTATGAAAATTTTTCCCTAGAAAGGGGGGAACCTCCCCAACATAGATCAGTGCTTCTCAAACTTAAGATTGCTTAACAAATACCAGATCTGTTCATTAAAAATGCGGATTTCCCAGCCTCTTGCCCCAAAGACTTTGATTCTAATTTCGTAGGCTTACAGTCAGCCTTGAAACATAACATTTCATCTGATTATGATGCAATTAGTCCAAGATCTCAATCTGCAGAAAACTTACATGCATTTTGAGGTATGTAATGACACTTGGCATAGAGGAACTCAACAACTAGTAGTCCCTTTTCTTTATTCTAACCCCCATTTTGTCACCTTAAAGGCAGCAGGTGAAAATTAATATACCCCAAATTCTAATGTGCAATTATACATTAAGGTTAGTATTTTTTTCTTAGAAAAAAATATTCTTTCTAAAGACTAAGTTTGAGTTGACTTTTTCTTGTGGTAATATTTTGTCATCCAGTCCTCAAGTTTATAATGAATGTCAAGGGGAAAATAAAATGCAAGTATTACAAAAAACCATTTCCAGCAACTCTCTTTCTAGAATGTTTCTATTCCCTAGAGTAAGCAACACCTATAGTAGAAAATCAATTTCTATTCTCACGAAGATAAGTATAAATTGGTAGATGCTCATAAAACCTTAGCCTGAAATAAATGAAGCCTTAAAGAAACCAAGTTATAGTCGAAAAGGATTTAGTTAATTCTTTTTAAAACATGTTTAAAAAACATACTATTTCTGTATTTTCTCCTGTCATACTCTATCCAATTAATACAGACCCCCCATCTCATGACTTAAAAACGAGAATTGCTGATTAAAATGAAAACAAAATGTACTTTGAAATACATATGCAAGCTGCTTTTTATCCTGGTCTCAAAGTATAAGTAAAAACACACTTTGCTAAAGTATATAAGGTTGATATGTCTTCCCACCTTTTACAATAAAGTGAGGGGCCGTATTTTCTACGTTAAGAAATTATGTTCTTTTTTTTTTAAAAGATTCTATTTATTTGACAGACAGAGATCACAAGTAGGCAGAGAGGCAGACAAAGAGAGAGAGGGAAGCAGGGTCCCTGCCGAGCAGAGAGCCCGATGTGGGGCTTGATCCCAGGACCCTGGGATTATAACCTGAGCCAAAGGCAGAGGCTTTAACCCACTGAGCCACCTAGGTGCCCCAGAAATTTTTTTTTAATATAAATGCACATAAAATTATACTATGTGCTCTATATATGGTTGAGTTTTGTATTGTTACTTTTATCTATTTTTGTGTATTGCTATGTGGTCCAGTCCAGAGGTCTTTGCTGCCTGGGACTGACCCTTGTTTAACTTACTGCCGATTAAATGATCCCTCATACCTGCCTTATGGGTGATTTCTGTTTACTTTGAAGTGTCTTTATAATGCATGGCTGACCAAGTTATATGTGGTGTATTTTAAACTGTCTACAGATACTCAGTCCTACTCAGGATCTACAATTTTGGAGTCTTGTGCTTAACAAGAGAGCCCATATTATGCATGCAGTTTAGCTAGGAATGCTTTAAAACCAGATGGTCACTTTAATTTGTGTGATTTCAGAGTCACAGGGAAGCAAGCCCTTGCACAAAAAAGGGATCTCACCTGCAATTTGCTTTATGAAATCTCACCAATACACATTTATTCATTTGGGACCTCCCCTTGCACTTTCCCCCTTTTTTAAGGGCAAAATACAAACACCACTAGAAGTAACAACTCTATGATATTATAAGTGTTATAACTTACACAGTCTGATTAGTTATTTAGAGTTTACTTTTCCCCTGAGAGCAATTTTCCATTGGCAGGAAGTTGAAAAAGTATTTGAAATTGACATCTTTCAGGAGTGTGTATGTGTACATGTGTATGTACATGTGACATGAATGGGGGAAAAATGTAGTTTGGGGAAGAATCTGCAAAAAAAGGATGGATAGTGTGGAGGCCAAGAAAAACAAGGCTGTACCCACCTTGAGTCTAGCCCTGACATAAGTGCAGCCATCTTGATGTTCCAGATTATCACAAAATATTTCTTGGGTTCTGACTTAACTTAGGTTAGCACTTTAAACAGTCCTTCTCTCCTTTAATGATTGATTTAAACTCCTGGACTGGAAAAGGTTTTTTTTGGTCAAATAGCAAAAAAAAAAAAAAACAAAAAAAAACCCAAAAAACAAAAAATACCTTATTTGAGCTTCATTTTCTTTTTGTAACACTAATTATGTTTTGCTCTTTTCTCCCATGTCTCCTCACCTGACTTCAACTCCTTCACTGTCATAACTTCCACAGACGATCCTTTCCACTTGGGAAGATCACCTGAGCAGTCTGCCCTGGACTCCGCTGCCTCTGTCTTTCACAACTCCAACTGACCAGTGTTGACCCAAGTAGGTAGGGACAACTCTACGCCCCTATTCAGCAGGAAGAAGTTACAGAAGATGAGACCTTCCACCTTCAACTACCTTAAAGATTTAAGGGTCAAAATTGTTCAGGGGGAAATATGGAGGCTGAGAAAATTAAGGCCATCCCAGTTCAGGTTTATGTGATGTGGGAAACAGAGGCAGAAAGAAATCATTAAAATTCCTTACCTACTGACAAGCCCTTGAAACAGACAGAGTGGTTTTCCCCTGGGGACTTAACTGCCCTCACCTTGAGGTTTTACTAAGGACAATCCTAGCCTGACCGACCCCCTACCCCAACAGGTCCGACCAGGATCCTGTAAGTCTACTTTAACAATTCCTTTATCTCTAAACCTCCAAGACAGTGTCGAGAATCATTCCCAAGTATATGGCCCACTGATATACATCTAAAGGGTCTCACAAGAAGATTTTTATTATTGGTAATGAATAACCTTTCTCCCAACAATAGCTAGCCCTTCAAGGTCTTGGAAACCTTGATTCCTTAGAGACTTACATCATCCATAATCCCCTTTGTCCTCACCCACCTCGGAGGCCACCCCTACTCTGCCTTTAAAAAACTCGTACTGTAATCTGGTTTGGGGTCCAAGTTGCTACTCTGCTGTGTCAGTATACTTGGGCCCAAGCTTAAGCTTGTCAAATAAACCCTCATGTGATTGCATCGGTGTTTGGCTCCTTGGTGGTCTCTCAGATGTGAAAACCCAGGCATAACAGGTAGTCCAGAGAATATTACAATCATGCAACATTTTATTACTTAATAATTTAGCGTAGGGCTTGCCTGTGTATTATGTGCTCTTTTAGGTTATTTTGAAACTGTCATTTAGAAGCATCCTATCTAAAAAACATAATAATGTTTGCCAACTGACTTGGTTAACACCTGTCACTGACTTGTAGTGCAGAGAAATGATTCTAATAAAATACTCTTACAGGTAAAAAGCATGTTGTCTTTGTCCGGTGAGGGATAGTGGTATTTCAGTTCGTCAACAAAGTGATCTGGTTTCCATTCAGGACAATGTTGTCACAGTAAGTGGGTGTGCTCCCTAGTCACAGGCTATTTCTGCCATCACTTGGGGATCTAAATGCCTGGTACAGAATTTTAAACTAATTTTTGGTACAGTTGGCCATTTCCTATTTATTTCATTTCAGCACAGTTGCCAAATACATGTTTTCTGTCATTATTCCACTAAAGCATATACACATATATAAAGAAAATAATTTTAAAAAATTTAAATAATATTTTTAGATATTATTTATTTTTAATTCTTATTTACCCTTTATTTTTTAACTTAAAACAATTCTGATATGTTATGAAAAAAAAAAAAGGTTCATTTTTTCCATAAAGATGGCCAATGGCATTGTAAACTCAAGAGAGAGAGGTCAAAGGTTATTAAAAGAGGGAGAGTAGCACAAAATAGATGGTATCTCCTTTTCTCTCTCTTTTAAAACTTTTTTTAGTACAATGTCTCTCATGAAAATGTTTGAAAGACTCTTATAAGTGTTTGGGATTTTGTTTGTTTGTTTGTTTCACCTATGTTTATTTAGATTGTTCACAATGTGGTGAAATAGAAACACTCAGATGTCAGAAGACAAGTGCAGACCCAACCCAAGCAACAGGTGAGGATTGACAGGGTGTTAAGAAGTGCAGTAGGAAAGCTTCAAGGTCAACCATCTCAGACACACAAGCTCTTGTCAAGTCAAACTCACCCTTACCCCTGCCTTATTACAAAATACTTTCCTTGGCCTCTTCCCCTGGTGAGGGTAGCGGCTTTGTTGCATTTGTATGTTAATTACTCTTGGGGGAAACGTATATTATGTGCGTGAGAGAAAGAGAGAGAGCCAGAGAATCAGAAAGAGAGACGGAAACAAGGTAAAGGAGAAGAGCTCATGAGACCCATTCTTTCCCCATAAATCTGCTTCTCACCAACTATGGATACTATATTGCCATTTTACTGAGAGATTAATTTATTCTGAAATAATTTTACATTAACCCATCTTAATATGCCTATGATGTGCTTGAACCATAAAAATAGTTTAAGGTAAGGTGAAAATTATTTCTTTTAATGATAGGCAGATAACACTTTCTAGATCACTGACATCGATGGAAAAGCATCAGGGGCCTCATGAACCACCTAAAAATGTATTTTAGTCAAGAGAGGCAGCGTATTGTACTGTTTTAAGAATGGAGGTTTTGGAACCAGAAGATCAATCCCTTAGGATCAAATACTTTCTAACTTTGGCATATTACTTGACTTCTTTGTGCATTCAGCTCTTTTTAAATTTTTTTCTTAACCATAAAAGGAAAAGAATAGTACTAAGACCTAGGTTATTTTTTCTTTTTTTTTTTTTTTTTCATTTAGAGAAAGAGAGAGTGGGGAGCAGAGGGGTAGAGCAAGAGGAAGAGAGAGAATCTTAAGCAGGCTCCATGCCCAATGCGGAGCTCAACCTGGGGCTTGATCTCATGACCCTGAGATCATGACCTGAGCTGATATCAAGAATCAGACACTTAATTGACTGAGCCACCCAGGCACCTTGTTTATAAGATTACTTTCAGAATAAGATGACTTAATACATATAAAATATTTCAGAAGAGTGTTTGCAGATTATAGTTCTATTGCTACTATAACAAATTACCACAAACGTAGTGGCTTTAGACAACACAAATTTATTATTCTGCAGTTCTATGGTTCAGAAGTCAAAAATGTCTCATTAAGCTAAAATCAAGGTGAGAGCAGGGCTGTGTACCTTGCTGGAGACCTTCTGAAGATTCTGTTTCCTTGCCTCATTCTATCTTCTAGAGGCTGCTGGCTTCCTCAGCTCCTGCCCCTTTTCAACTTCAAAGCCCTAGTGGTTGGTTGGTCTTGTCTCTCTCACATCAAATTACTGCAATGCTGACTCTTCTGTCACTCCTCTTCACATTCAAAGGACCCCTGTCATTACATGGGGCCCACAGTGGAGTCCAAAATAATCTCCTAATTTTAAGGTCAGCTGATTAGCAACCTTAATGCCATCTGCAACTTTAATACCCAATTGCTGTGTGTTTAACATATTTACCAATGCCGAGGATTAGGACATGGGAATCCTGATATATAGTAAAAACTTTAATATGTTAACTGTTGCTATAACTATTGAGAATAAATACATTTGGGATTTTTGTCAATATTCATACTTCAATAAAGTCAAAACAATCCAAAAATGGATGAAGAGGTCACTATGTGTAGAAACAAAGTACATGTGTTAGAAAATAATGTATTTGCTTTGAGATGGATATGGAAGAGTGAAGGACCAGAATAAATCTTTGTGTATAATAATATATAATCCTTAACTTTTATATAATCCTTAATAATATATAATCCTTAACTTTTATTTCTCTTAGACAGGTACTCTCTTAATTGAAAAAAAAAATGTTAAATGCTTTTTGTTTTCTGTCCGATTCTAAACATCCCATTCTATATAAAAATAATGAGAAATTAATAAAAATTCTTGAGCTCTATAGACAAGTATATGCATATTGCTTTGTTAAATTCCACAAGGCAAAAGTCGCCAATATTAAGTCAGGAAGGGGAACTAAACCCAAGTGCCTACATCTTCCAGACATTATGCCGTGTGCTCCATTTGTTGCTTCAATCTTACCAGAAGTCAAATGTCATTCAGAAGAGTTGTCCCATTCTACCGATAAGGAATTGACAGAAAGAAAAAGAGAAAAGAAAGAAAGAAAGAAAGAAAGAAAGAAGGAAAGAAAGAAAGAAAGAAAGAAAGAAAGAAAGAAAGAAAGAAAGAAAGAAAGAAAAAAGGAAAGAAGAGAGAGAGAAGGAAGGAAGGAAAGAAAGTAGGAAAGAAGGGAAGGAGAAGAAATCTGAGATTTGGGGCAGTTGAGAACCTTGATGGACGTTACACAGCCAGTAAGATGTGAAGCTTGAATACTGACCAGATTTTTCTAACCCAGAGTCTTGCTTTTCTCTCTGCTTCTTCTCTAAACTGCAGGTCATGTTGCTTTCCCTTCTGTAATTTTTCATGAAGACATCAGCTAGTCTCCACATCAGATAGACACATATAACACACAGCCAATAACACAGCATGATGGATGGCTGTGGCTTTATTTACTAATGCCCTATTAAGTGAGCAGAAACTACTATTTTAAGGGCAAATAATATTTTCCACTTAGTAGTTAGCGTATTTATAATCTTCAGTCGATGCATGTTTTCAATTTCATACCATGTGATTCTGAACTAACAATTTCAAATCAGTGATATTTGTCTTTGTCTCCTTCTTAATGAACTATTTCTAAAAAAAACCATAATAATGTAATTGTGTTGCTAAGAAAGATAAAGTTATTTTCTCTGCAGAAAGTAGTCTTACTAGCCTAAAAGATTGGAATTAGTTGAGAGTGACCCATAAGAATAATTAAGTTCATTTAGGTCAAGCTTGGCAATTGGATCTCAAGCATAAAAATTTTGCCTAAGATTCTTTTTCCTTAAATATCCTAGCCTTTACATTTATTCATGTTGTGTGTGTGTAATAATCATTTTCTAAGGCTTCAGGGAGTTTTGAAGTAGATTGTGAGCTTTTTGAAGGCAAAGCTTATATTTCTGTTTTATTTTCATGTTGTATAACATGGAGATATAATAGTATTACACTTCTTCAGGTAAAGAGTAAACAGAAAGGAATTTAGCAGAGCTATTTACCTCCCTCTTCTCATAAAGCTTTTTGTTTTTATAAAGATGTGACAGATTGGGGTGTCTGGATAACTCAGTCATTAAGCGTTTGTCTTCTGCTCAGGTCATGATCACAGAATCCTGGGATTGAGCCCTGTATAGTGCTCCCTGCTTGTCAGGAAGCCTGCTTCTCCCTCTCCCACTCTCCTTGCTTGGGTTCCTGCTCTCGCGATCTCTCTGTCAAATAAATAAATAAAATCTTTAAAAATAAGTAAAATAAAATAAAATAAAGTAAAATAAAATAAAAATGTAATAGACTGACTTCTTGTGTCCTCCCTGTCTCCAAATTAATATGTTAAAAACCTGATCTCCCAAGAGATGGTGTTTTCAGGGATGGCATTTGAAAGGTGATTAGGTCATGAGGTGCAGCCCTCAGAATGGGATTAGTGCCCTCATTAAAAAGGCAGAGGACAGCTAGGCCTCTTCCTCCACGTGAGGACACAATAAGAAGGCAACATCTATGAACCAGAATGTGGGGCTCTCGTCAGACCCGAGAATCCCAGTGCCTTGATCTTGGATGTCCTAGGCTCCAGAACCATGAGGACAAATATCTGTTGTTGTTGTTGATAAATGTCCAGGGTAGGGTAATTTTGTTATAGCAGCCCAGAAGGACTAATACAAACAAATAGCTTCATGAAGTTCTAAAAAGCGTGATCAACCTGCAGTGCAGGGCTTCCTCCGCTCACTGTCCTTGAACCCATTTTCCTGCTTCACCAGCTCGCTCTCAGAAGACCCAAGGCAAACAAAGTGTCCAGCAAGGTAAATGACTCCTTTATAGGCTGGAGTTATGGTAACAAAAAATGTATTTGTGAAAAGCTTCAAATTATTGTATAATCAACAAAAATCATAAATGGTTCAGTAAGCAAAAGCAAGATACACAAAAAAAGATTTTTTTTAAAAAAATGGGAATGTGTCTTATCTTTTTAAGCAGTGTTATTACCTTTTTTTTTCTTTTTTAAAGATTTTATTTATTTATTTATTTGACACAGAGAGAGACACACAAGGAGGCAGAGAAGCAGGCAGAGAGAGAGGAGGAAGCAGGCTCCCCGCTGAGCAGAGAGCCCCATGTGGGGCTCGATCTCAGGACCCTGAGATCATGACCTGAGCCAAAGACAAAGGCTTAACCCACTGAGTCACCCAGGCGCCCCAAGCAGTGCTATTTCCTAATAGTGACTTCATAGAAACACACAAAACTGAGCCTAGGACTTATCCATAGTCCCAGCAGAATATATTTTGAAATCAGTTTACGATTAACTTAAATTATAAAGAAAAAGGATACTTTTTCTATTCCATGAGCTTCAGGGGCATGTTTCCTTATTGAGTTCAGTATATGGAAAGGTAATTGTTTCAAATATTCTTTTCAGAGAAAAACAGCATACTATCACTATGAAATTATTATTATTATTTTTTAATGATAATGACCAGGCTGAAATTCTCTCTTTAAATGAAGATTCTTAAACAGAAAGGAAAGAAATGCAAATTAAATTTGCTAAAGTGTTAAATGCTGTTAAAGTTTCACAGTCGGTACCAAGGACATATTTAAGGTTCATTCACTGAGCACTTAAATTATGGAATCAAAAGACTTATTTTCAACAATCCTCTTCATTGTCCCAGACTACTGTATCGTCCGCTTAACCACTGAACAGAAACAGAATTGCCTTTATTAACTCTTTGTTTCACTTTTTTTTGTTAGTTTGTTTGCTCTCTGAATCACATAATATGGGGCTACTTGCCCAAACATCCATGCCTGCTCAGGGAGATGACTGACGTGACTGAATGACATCCGGATAATTTGGGATTTATAAGGAGGAAACTGAGTAAAGAGGACAGATCAGTGGAAAGGCAGGATTATCTCTGACTGTCTATGTGTTAGTCACTATGTTCCCTTTAGCGTCTGATGGAGGAGCCTATGCCTCGTCCCAGGTCACAAGATACAACATCCGAGTATCACTCACATCTTAGCTTCTGCAGGACACACGGAACATTCCCAGAGTGATATTCTGCCCTTTCCCTCCATGGAGGTTACCTCAGTAACAGCAGAGCTGGGCAGTTTTGTACTCTTTTCCATCATATGTTAACACCATCTTCTAAAAAAAAAAAAAGACATCCTACTCTTCTGTGTATTTTCCTACTTCATAAATAGGTTGAAAAAGATTTGTGTTAAATGTAAGTTTTTCAGGAAGCCTGAGCTTATTTTAAACTTGTTTTGTTCTCCTGGCATTGTGGCTTTTTCCCATAATCATACATGATCTTATAGCCTTCCTTCCAACATTTGTATTTGTATAGATCATTAAAAATTCTGAGTTCATCATAAAAGCTCCCTGTCATTTGCATTAATTTAAGTGCCTTCTTTTTCCTTCCTCACTGGAATAATGTGTGATTATATTAGCATAACTTTTATAGTCTTCAATTCTTCTGGAGTTATCAATATTCTTAAGACTCTTAGAACATAGGGTTGTAAAAATATTTTCCTGGAATGTTTTGATGTTTATTACTAGAAATTATTTATTAATTATTATTAGCTGAACGACACATGTTTTATGAATTTGTGAATAAAAATCAGGGAGGTGTACAGTTAATGGACTACCAGTAAATATTTAACAACTAGTTCTGTTGGGCACCTGGGTGGTTCAGTGGGTTGAGCCTCTGCCTTCGGCTCAGGTCATGATCTCAGAGTCCTGGGATCAAGCCCCACATCGGGCTCTCTGCTCAGCAGGGAGCCTGCTTCCTCCTCTCTCTGCCTGCTTCTCTGCCTACTTGTGATCACTCTCTCTCTCTCTGTCAAATAAATAAATAAATAAAATCTTAAAAAATAAAAACAAAAAGAACTAGTTCTGTTGCAGAGGGGTGTGTGTGTGAGGGGATGCGTGAGGGGTGAGGGGAATAAAGGTGTAAGGCATTCCCTGAGTTCCCCAGTGTAAACACTCCCACCATGGCTAATTTGAAGCAATTAGCATTACATTACTAGACAGGGAGTACGGAAAAGATGAGAACAATTAGCTCTGGGCCATAACATACCCCTGATTATATTGACCCTGGTTTCTTGGCCAATATCCTTTCCCATCCTTGCCGTATGAGCCCTCCCTCCTGGGGTGGAAAATTTCATTTGACATTTAGGCATCTATCTATATATTTTATTTATTTGTTTGTTTGTTCATTTATAAGATTATAGAGTTCCTTTTGATCTCTCTGAGACACTATACATTGACTTCTTATTATAATCGAGGAGGATTTAATTCTCTAACACTGTCATTGCCCTTGATTTCCTTCCTTCTGCCTTTTGGTATTGTTGAATGATAGTTTTGGTTTAAATCAATGTTTAGTTTTACTTTACTATGTTTATGATTAGCGTCATAGTACTTTATGAAAGATTAACTGCATATGTAACCTAATCAAGTTTTCTTGGAATCTTTTCTTTTAGAGATTTCTTCTATCTGGATTGTCTACCATCTAGTTTGACCCAATAATTCTCATTCTGGGACTTTTCCTGCTGCTCTCCTAAGAGCTCTCTCTGCATTTCTCATGGTTGGCTTACCTATTTACCCATTTGATAGATCTTATTTGCCTTTCTAGGTCCTCCCTGCTCCCCCTGCCCACTGGAGCACATTTTCTTGTAGTTTCATAAAAATAAGATGGCAGCAAAATACCCAAGAACATAGTATCGATGGCCTCAGTATTTTTACTTTGAGTCACATGGCTTCAGACCAGGTTGTCCTTGCCTAGGGCACACCTGGCAGTCTGAGATTCATCCCCCAGAGGAGGATTTTTATTCTTTATTATTTTTTATTATTTATTTATGTTTTGTCACATAGTCCATACCCTTTCCAATGTGTATCACCTAACGGTCCTATCCCTCCTACACCCCTCCCCTCCAGCAACTGTCAGTTTGTTTCCTGAGATTAAGAGTTAGATAAGGATTTTTAAATTTCTCTCCAGGGTTTGTGCTCCTGTTTCCAATTATCTAGTATCTTATTCTGTGTTGGTTTACTCTATTTTTTTTTTTTTTTGTGAAGCATATCTTATAATAATTTCATAAGAAAGGAAGTAAATATCTTGAGATCCTGTATACCTGAAAATATCTTTATTCTTCTATACCATTTAATTGACTGTTTGGGAATAAAATTCTAGACTGAAAGCCATTTTCCATCAATATTTTGGATGCATTTCTCAGCTGCCTTCTCTCATCAACCTTTGCTACTAAAAAACATGAAGCTATTTTGATCCCTTTCCCATTTATGTAATTATCTCCCTTCTCTGTTTCTAACACACTCAACGCTACACCATTGATCTGAAATATGGAAATGACACGTGAGTTGACTTTCTTTAATTATGCTGGGATCTCAGTGGGATCTTTTAATCGTGCAGCTTATGTCCTTGACATCAGGGAAATTTTCCTGAATTATGTCATTTACAACTTTGTTTTCCTTTTCTGTCTTGGTAGCACATCTACTTTTTGGATAATAGATCTTCCTAACTGATTTTCTAATTTTATTTTTTTCCTTTGTTTCTTTCTCTGTTTTTTCACTTTACTTTCTGGGAGATTTTCTCAATTTTTTTCTCTTAACTGTTGTATTCGATTTTCAATTTCTTTTCTTATGTTGTTATTTCCTAGAGCTCTCTCTCTCTTTCTCTTTTTCCCCCCTCTGAATGATTCTTTAATATGCCCACTTCTTTCTTGGATGAAATATCTTTACTTCTCTGAGGTTATTAATAACACATTTTTGAAGATTTGTTTCCCTCCTCCATGGTATCTGCTTTCCTCCAAGATTCTTTATCTTTTCATTTACTTGGGTTTCTGTGTCTCATGTTAGCAGATTTTTCTCAGAAGTCCAGTAATCCTTGATTATCTGTTCCTTTAAAGAGCGAGGGAGGAAAAGTCAATGGGCAACTTTGAGCCTGGAGGTGGTGCTTGTAACGAAAGACATTACTGGGGGTCATTTGTTGATGTGGGTGGGCCATTTGTTGAAGAAACACTAAGATAAGTATGATTTAATATTTCTTCGTGAGCTTTTTAGATTCTCACAGAAAAAGAATTTTCTGATATTTGGCTTGCAGGGATGATGGCCAGTCAACCTTTTTGGAACCCAACAGGGGGAAAGACAAGTGGTTCTGAAAGTGGAAGAGATTGAATATTTAGCATCTAGCATATGCTTATTTTTTGCTTTGGAATGGTATCCCCATCTTCAACCCATCTTCATCCTCAACCATGGGGGACTACTGTGGCCTGTAGAACCTCAGTTTTAACCTCTCCCAAGAATGAAGCTTCTGTCTTTGACAAGACATGGGCCGATGGTCAGACAGACATTGAAAAGTATTCTGAGTCTAATTTCTTAAACAGCTTTTAATCAGTCCTCAGTAGCTGAACACTTCTTCCCAGGTGTCCTATGATACCTGGTGTTCCCAGTTTCTAAGCCACTTGAAAAATTAAGTTGTTGCTTTGCTGCCTCTTCCCAGTCATTGTTGATTTAGGGTTTGGCTTTATAGTTCTGTTCTGTTTGTTTTATTTTTCCTGTCAGGTTAGTTAGAACTTGTGTATTTCTTTTCAGTTCCTAAAAGTTTGTTGGTGTTTATTTTTCTCTATTTCCTCTATCCTAGTGGGTTTATGTCTAGTTTAAAAAAAAAAAAAATCTGTTTACTGTTGCTTAAGTGGGGTTTATGGAGGGAATAGATCAGATGCATGGTTAAATCTACCACCTGCATTCAGAAGCCCTTTCTTTGAACTTTTTGAAATCTGCCTTTCTAAAGCACAGAGTGCATTCCTGGTGAGACCTGGGTCTCCACCGGATGGTCATAAACTCTGCAAGTGCATGTTCATCACATCCCAGAGTTCCTGTCATTTCCACTTCACAGAGTCAGTTCTCTGCCTTTGCTTGTCATTGTCTCCATGGTTACAGTTCCCCTTGTTACTTACTCAAACTTCAGAGATAGAAAATAAAAAGGAAGTCATAGCATCTTTGTGCAACATATGCTGCCTTTTTCTGGACAAAGGCTTGTGTTGGAAGAAGAGACAGTGGTGACTTGGGGGGAGATATAAGGAAATCAAAGAGTATAATTGATGCCCAGAGTGTCAAGAACCTCCCCCTGACCCCAGCCAACAACAATTTTGCTGGTAAATGCTCTCTAATGGTTTTCTCCAGGGTTTAATCTCAAAAAGTGCTTCTCACTGTCCAGAATTAAATAATACCTATTTGAACAATTACAAGGCTATATGGGTCCACTTGTATCCAAATTATACTTGAGGTCAAACAAAAGCCCTTCCTTAATTCTGAAGACTTAGGAAAATTACAGAACCTTATTTCCTTAAGACTTAGAAGAGGAAAACAATCCCCAAACATTAAAAATAAATTGCAATAGCATTTCCACTACTACAATACTCCTGTAACTCACACCTTCTCACTGGTGTGGAGCATGAAGGTCCAGTGAGACTTGCATCCAGCCCTGAGCTGTGGACATGCCTCCCTCCTGCTGAGTCACAACATCAACAATACATGCTGGTCAACCCTCCCGGGCCTCTTAATATTGCTCCTTATCTTGTCCATTTTTCCTAACAGACTCTTTTACCCCTGGTCACACAGACAATGAGCAACCTACCCTGTCACAGTTTCTGTCACCACCAAGGCAAATTCACTCCTCTTGACCTCTCCCACTGCACAAACCCTCTGTCTCAAGCCCCTTCATGTTCTGCAGATAAGGCTCCACCAGCATTCCAGAGCCCTTGGCCTAGAAGGTCATAGGACATTTCTTCGCCTACTAAGAAATCAGGCCCATGGATGCAGCGGGAGAATTATTGGCTTTGAAGTCAAGCTTTTAACTCTGTCCTGCAGAAGGAAGCAAACTAGTAAATGCCCTTGATCGAGTCACTTCCTACTCCAATTTCTCAGTCTATACACAGGAAATGATAATTCCTTTTGCAGAAGTTCTGAGGTTTAGTATTAATATTAGTAAAACATGTAGCTCTTTGCTAAGTAAACGTGGATGGTCAACTAATAAAATCTAATGTTGGCACTTATAGATGCTAATATAAATTAAGAAATAATTATAATAAAATATTTTAAAAGCAAATAACCTCCATATGTCTTCAATACACCAAATAGTAGGTAATATTTTTATTTTCATCTTCAGAAGTTAAACTAGTAGATGTTACATTTCAGTCTCTATGACCAAATGTGTCAAATTGTTTGGCTTGTGAAATATGAGTATGGTTTGGAAGTTACATGTGTCAAAGAACACATTCATTACTGCTAATGGAGTTCAAACTAAGTACCTTTTTAATGGTCAGGCTTGAAGCCTTTTCATTAGAAGATTTACTGTCTCATCAGTTATAGAGCGAATAGCTGTGCATTGTTTTTGAATAACTAATAATGATAAACATCTTAGACAAAAATTTGGACAACCTAATGTGCCCAATAATGAGAAAAGATAATATTAGCATTTAACTTTAAAATGTCCTTTTATTCTGTCACGAGCAGTTCATCACAGTTAAAATTCAATTCATTTCTTACTTGCCCATGGTGAAAATGTAACATAAAGAGATATAAAGTAGACAGCCACAGTGGAGGAGTGGAGAGAAGAAAAGTCAGAGGGACATGTAGGTACCTTAGAAAATGATACTGAATGTTTCCTCACGTCCCTTTTTAGTTATTAAGTAATTGAAAATGTTGACTAATCTGGAGGAAGAAAAAAAAAAACCCTACATAGGTTGAACACTTAACTGTATCTCATTCATGAGGATTTTTATCATTCATGATAAAAAGCATAGTAAGCTTCAGACCTCATCCATCAGAATCCACTATTTTTCCAGGTTTATTGAGAAATAATTGACACATATGACTGTGTGAGTTTAAGTTCTACAACATGATTGCTAGATTTACATGTGTTGTAAAATGATCACTACAATAGATTCAGCCAAAATTCATCTTTTCATTTAATACAATGAGAAGAAGAGAAAGAAGAAATTCTCCTTATGATGAGAATTCTTAAGCTCTCTTAACAACCTTCCTCTATGTCATATATTCGTATTAGCTATAGTCATCATGTTGTATGTTCCATTCCTAGTACTTATTTATCTTCCAAAGGGAAGTTTGTTACTTTTTGACCACCTTCCTTCAAGTACCACTCCCTTACCTTCCACCTCTGAGAACACAAGTCTGATCTCTTTTTTTATGAGTTTGCTTGGTTGGTCAGTTGTTCAGATGGTCAGTTGGTTAGCTGGTTGTTTGTTGATTGATTGGTTGAAGATTCTACAGATAAGTGAGATCATACTGTATTTGTCTTTTTCTGTCTATCTGACCTATTTCACTAGACATAATGCCTGCAGGGACCATCCATGTTTTTATGAATGGGAGGATTTCCTCATTTTTTAAGGCTGAATAATATTCCATATGTATATACACACACACACACTCACACACACATATACATACCATGACTGCTTTATCCCTTCCTCTATCAATGGACATTACATTGTTTCCTTGTCTTGGCTATAGGAGATAATGCTGTTTATGAACATGGGGGTGCAGATATCTTGAGTTAATGTCTTTGTTTCATTTGGATATATTACCAGGTGTGGAATTGCTAGATTATATGGTAGTTCTATTTTTAATTTTTTGAGAATCTTTCATACACTTTTCCATCATACCAACTGTACACAAAGGTTCCTTTCTTTCTACATCTATGCCAGTATTTGTTATCTCCTGTCTTTTTGATGATGGCTACTCTAATAAGCAGGAAGTAATATCTCATCCTTGTTTTAATCTGCATTTTCCTAATGACTAATAATGTTGAGCAGCTTTTCATGTACCTATTGGCCTTTCATAAATCCTTTTTTTAAATATATATTCTTCAGAGACATGTTTCTTTAGACCATTTACCCACTTTTTAGTTGGGTTATCTGTTTTTTTGCCATTCAGTTGTATGAGTTGTATGTATTTTGGATATTAATCCCTTATCAGATATATGATACAGAAAGCTATATATAGGTCACCTTGGTGGCTTAGTTGATTAAATGACTGCCTTCAACCCAGGTCATGATCCCAGGGTCCTGGGATTGAACCCCACATGGGCTCCCTGTTCAGTGTGGGGTCTGTTTCTCATCTCCCTCTGCCTGCCACTCTGCCTACTTGTGCTCTCTCTCTATGTGTCTATCAAATAAGTAAATAAAATCTTTAAAAAAGAAAGAAAGAAAGAAAGAAAAATACATATGATTTGCAAATTTTTTTTCACAAATCAAAAAGATTGCCTTTTTGCTGATGGTTTCTTTTGCTGTGTGGAAGAGTTTTAGTTCATTTTTTATATTTTGTTGCTTGTGCTTTAGGAGTCATATACAAAAAATTCATTACCAAGACCCATGTGAAGAGATTTTTCTCTTGTTTCATTCTAGGATGGCATAGTTTTAAGCCATACATTTAACATTTAAATTACATGTAAATTTTCTCTTTTCTCTTACTGCTCTTAAAATCTTTTCTTTGAATTTTGACAATTACAGCATGGCTAAATGTAGACCTATTTGGGTTCAACCTACTCAGGCTTTTTTTGATCTCCTGGACCTGGATGTTCGTTTCTATTCCTAGCTTCACGAAGTTTGCATCTATTATTATTTTATTTTTTAATTAAAAAATTTAATAATTTTATTTATTTATTTGACAGACAGAGATCACAAGTAGGCAGAGAACAGGCAGGGGGTTTGGGAAGCAGGCTCCCTGCTGAGAAGAGAGCCCCATATGGGGCTAGATCCTAGGACTCTGGGATCATGACCAGGGCCTAAGGCAGAGGTTTTAATCCACTTAGCCACCCAGGTGCTCCTGTTATTATTTTATTTTTATTTATTTATTTATTTTTAATTTTTCAATTTATTTATTTTCAGAAAAACAGTATTCATTATTTTTTCACCACACCCAGTGCTCCATGCAATCCGTGCCCTCTATAACACCCACCACCTGGTACCCCAACCTCCCACTCCCCCGCCACTTCAAAACCTTCAGATTGTTTTTCAGAGTCCATAGTCTCTCGTGGTTTACCTCCCCTTCCAATTTACCCCAACTCCCTTCTCCTCTCTAACACCTCTTGTCCTCCATGCTATTAGTTATGCTCCACAAATAAGTGAAACCATATGATAATTGACTCTCTCTGCTTGACTTATTTCACTCAGCATAATCTCTTCCAGTCCCGTCCATGTTGCTACAAAAGTTGGGTATTCGTCCTTTCTGATGGAGGCATAATTCTATAGTGTATATGGACCACATCTTCCTTATCCATTCGTCCGTTGAAGGGCATCTTGGTTCTTTCCATAGTATAGCAGCAATGGCCACAGTCGCCTGTTATTATTTTAAACATACTTTCTGTCTCTTTCTTTTTCTTTTCTCCTTCTGGAGTTCCCCAATCATAAATATTGTTTTTTTCCCTTGTGTCTCATAATTACCATAAGCTTTCTTCCTTTCTTTTTCACTTTCTTTTCTTTGCTGTTCTAAATAATTTCTCATGTCATATCCTCCAGGTCATTTCTCATGTCATATCCTCCAGGTCACGAAGACAAAACTGAGGGCCAATACAGCTCCTTGCTTGTAAACCCCAATCAATCCAGAGTGTGCTCTAAATTTTCAGGTCAGATTCTTTCTTCTGCATGCTTACAGTAATTTTTTAAACCATTGAATTCTTTTGTTCAGTTATTGTATTTTTCAACTCTATGGTTTTTGTTTGTTTGTTTTTTGAACAAAATATATGATCCTTTATTTTGTAACTTGAAAAATAGGCTCCTCTATAAATGAACTGAACTGTAAATTATCTGTTGCTATTTCTTTTTTGAACTTCTCATTTTGTTCATACATTGATTTCCTAATTTTTTTTTATCTGTCTCCTTGTACTTTTTTGTGGTTCACTAGACTTCCTTGAGGACTATTCTGAATTATTTTTTTTGACAGTTTATAGATCTCTACTCCGTTTGAGTCAGTTATTTGAGCTTTATTAGTTTCTTTTGGTAGTGTCACATTTATCTAATTTTTCATGACCCTTGATTCCTTATGTTGGTATCTGCGAATTTGAATAATCAAGTCCCTTTTCCAGAGTTTTATAGGTTTGCTGTAGCAGAGAAAGTTCATCCATCAGCTTAATTTTTCTTACTGCGTGTATCTCCTGATGATGTCCTTGGTCAGTTGGGGCCTGTTACTATGGTCTATTTTTGAGGAAGGCAACTCTTTGCGTTCTGAGGATGGGGATTGTGCCACTGGCTGAAAACAGTTGGGTAGGATTACTGGCTTGGTTCCCTGTACTAGTGAGGCTCTAAGTTGGGCTCCAAGCTTACCTGGATTCTTTGGTGAGGCTTACTAGATGGTCAGGACTGGGTACTACATCTATTCAGAAATAGATGAAACTATGAATTAGCTTTCCTGCCCTGGCAGAGCACGAAGACAAAACCGAGGGCCTCTACAGCTCCTTGCTTGAGAACCCCAATCAATCCAGAACGTACATTAAATTCCCAGGTCAGGTGAATCCACCAGCTTGCTCTGTGGATGAGGGAAGCCATGAACCATACTCTCTGGTGTCACTGTACACAGGGCTGTTGAATGATCTGTGAAGCTTCCATGTGCTCTAGTTCAGGTCCCCGGTTGGACACGCTGAAGCTGAATCAAGCAGTGAATTAGGTTTCTTTCCCAACTGTAATGGAAGAACAGCTCTAGAGCAGTAAAGTTGTCTGTTGTCTTAATTCAAGCTGACTTATACTCCAAGTTTCCTGACTCAGCTGTGTACTGGTTTTGCTCTACAAACTATCAGCTCTGCCTGTCCACCACCCAGCTTGAGGGTTGTTGGACTACACAAATTCTAGGAGTTGTCTCCAGCCCCACCAGTCAGATGGGGCTGGAAAATGCTCTCCACTGTGTGTGGGTGTATGTCTCAGATCCCTTGCCTAGGCTGGAAGGGGAGAGTCCTTTCTAGGCAAGTCTCAATTTCCTAAATATGCTTTCTGGTTGTGAGGGGTGGAGACCTACCGTCAGCTTTAGCTATGAATTAATCCCCTGCCTCTGTATAACATGGGACCACTCCATGCCTGGTAATGGCTTTGCTCTGGGACCATCAGCTCTGCTCATCTGCCTCTCAGCTCAAACACTGCTGGGCCGCACAGCTTCTAGGAGTTGTTATTAACCCTTTTGGTCAGATGATGCCAAAAGGCACTTTCCACCACGGTGAGGGTTTGACTTATCACCTTGCCCGGGCATGGGAAAACTGGTGTTTAGGGTCAGCCAAACTTCTTGTTTGAGAGTCTGAGTCAGGCAGATCTGCCCTCTGCAGAATTACCTGAACAGAGTGCACCATCAAAGGGGTTCTAGAGATGAGCAAAACCTCTAATTAGAATTAATCCTCGAAAAATACAGATACAAATTTGGTCCAGCAAGTTCTGTGTGACAGTGGCTGTGAGCCCCTTCCCCCTTCTTCACAGTCAGATTCCCCGCGGTTGAGCCCAGCACATTCCATTGGGGTTAGTCCCCCTCCTCCTCCCTCTCCCCTTCTCCCACCCGGTTTCTTTTTCGCCACTGCAGGAAACTGAGGCTTAGGGGAGACCTCTCCTCGAGGTGCTGTGCTGGCCTGGGGGAGAAGCAATGTGGTCAACGTGTATCCACTTTTCTTAATGTTGTATTACAATCTGTTCTGGTCTCTGTGGTGCAGGGAATGCTTCTGCCTTACCTCTGTGTTCTGGATTCTCTCAGTGGTGTCCGCTTCTTGAATCATTGTTCATTGTTCATCTTGTGAGGAGGAGTGAAGTCAGGAACAACCTATGCCATTACTTTGGTGATGTCACAAGAACTCACTTTAGGCTAAAGAGAGGGTTGCAATGCAGGATGTCACGTGCAACAACAGAGGTGAGTTCCAGGTACTTGGTGGAATTGAAAGAAGGAGCACTCCAGGCAGAGCATTCGGGAGGGGGGGTTCATAATGATTCTGAAAGAATACCATTAAGAAAGCAATCAAATAATCTAATCTGGCAGAAAGCTATGTCAAAAATGTAAGTGGCAGTGAAGCATATGTTTTAAGAACTTTCATTCTGAATTGCTTTGAAACCGTTAAGCAAACAACGCCTCCGAAAAGGTTTTAGGGATTATAACGGCACACACTTTTATTGATTTCCATTTGACTGTTTCTTGCTAGAGGTAATGTCAAACAAAAATTTGTTTCTATTTGGATTGATTGTTCTATCAATGGCTCGTGGGTGCTGCAAAGCTGGGCCAGTGACTGGATGACATTGGGGAAGCCCCACTGACAGAAAGCGTTTGTACCAAATGCTTTATTTCTCAAGCACTGCACTTTCTCCAAAACTGCATTTCTGTCATGTATCAAATACTTACTTAGTCCTTCTTTGTTTTTATTTTCTTTCTTGTCTTTTTCTTTCTTTCTTTCTTTCTTTCTTTCTTTCTTTCTTTCTTTCAAGTGTAGCCCTATTTCTTTTTTCCTCCCTATGTCTTTTTCTTTTTTTGTTATACTTCTGTCTCTTGGTGTCTGCTTACCTCTTGTTTCTTGCCTCCAGGAAAGACATCATGGGCAATGAACAGAAAGCCATACTATATCCTTCTGCAGCATTCAACCATATCTCCAACTCTACTGTCCCCACACTCTAGTGTCCCACAGCTTGGGCAAAGGACACTAAAAGAACGGTTAATAACACCCACATTGTTGAAAGTGGGGAGAGGAGAGATAGAACTTTACTTTTACCATTTAGGTGAAGCTACAATCTCCCCAGACCCCTCCCACCCCTATGTTCAACTCTTCTCCCTCATTGCACACCTGTCTTTTCCTCCCTTTCGGAATCATTATAAAATATGCCTTTAAAGAAAATCAAAGTAAGATGATCGCCTTCTCATGCTGCTCCATTTTTGCAGGTCCCCTGACATTAAAGCAAGTGTCAGCATCAATCTCTCCTTCTTGAATCATTGATTTTTTAATCCCATATTCTTCTACCCACAGCTACTAATTGCAGCTGTCTGTCACTCTGGTGTGGACAGGAGAAGAAAGGCTATTGTTTCAGTGAGTGAATTTGACGGCATGCGAAGAGATGCCACAGTTGAACTCTGCATCCGGCCAGTTTTTCTAGAGAGAGATCAAATATTAGGCCGACCTATTCAGCTACATGGCAGCCAGCTCAGTGAGAGAAAGATGCACAAAGCTCACACAGCACTCTTATTCTGTGTCTCTTCTTTTTTCTCTGTTTGTCTCTGGGTGTTCTCTGTTTCTCTCCATTATTTTCAACACTTTAATTCTTTATTTAGGTTAGCTTATGTTTTGCACAGAAGACATAAAACGTCTTTTAAGCATCACCATTATTGCATAAACAAAGCTGCCTTGAAGCTATTTTGTACATATGTTTTTCATTTACTGAAGGCAGGGGGTGCTATATGCAAAGAAATTAGCTTCTGAAACTAGGTAACATTTCCAAAGACAGCACCTGCAGACATTTATAGTGCCACATTATAGAATTGCTTTAAAATGTATCATTTCTCCCAGATGCTGCCAAATGTACTATGATGCATGTCCTGACTGAGATATAGACAGCAAATGTCACACACATATTCTTCTCATCGAAGGAGTAATGTGTTGTAACTAATAATGATTTCTCTAAATCGCAGATTAATTGGTGTGCAGTTAATTTGGCATATCCTAAATGTAGCAGAGTATCCTCCACCTGAGTTCATCTACAGCAATAAAATATTTTTGCAGATTATACTGCTGGAATGCCCAGATAACATCCTTTCAATAAAAACTCCAATCTTCCATTGACCAGATAAATGAGAAATTCGAGAAAATAAGAACTAAACATCTCATTGTTCTTCCTTCCAAATAACTGACATACCTTGAATTTGTTTCTTCAAATGGTTAAGATTTTGAAATACCTCCTTATATAACTTGGAAATGGATAAAAAGAAAAATAAGGTGCAGGAACATGATTCACATGAATTATTAGTACTAAAGGTAAAATGTAGTACAGAGTATTACATAATTTCAAAAGCTTCCTAAAAGAGCTAGAACTACAAACTTTGAAAGGTCAGTGAATATTGAAATGTTTTGACATGCCATAAGGATAAAAAGCCTCAAGGACAGGCAATTCCACTTGTTCAGAAAAAGGTATTATTTCTCTAAAACATTCACTTTGGATATTTTCCCGTATTACAGTTATCTGCAGACTAAATTGTACAGGATAGACACATAAGACACTTCAAAAACTTCTTTGCAGCAAGCAAAGCCCAACATCCAAAATGAATTATCCAAGATAAAGTATTCATTTTTGTGTTCAAGACTTTCTAGGCATTCAGAAGATGCCAGAGTAAATTCAAATGTTTGATGGGACTAATAGAAAGTCAGATCAGTGAGAGTGAATCTCTAGGGCCCATTTTTAGATACTCAGATCCAACAATCTAAACGTGAGGCAGTATTTTTTTTTAAGTTCAAAATGTCAAGAAATAAGATAATTAAAACCACCAATTATTAGTAATGATCCTATCAATTTATGTGAAGTCAGTGATGAACAGTAATTTGCATTTACTGATGCTCTTTGTATTTGGAAGTTTCTCAGTTTGGAACTTTTGTAAAAGCTACTGTTGTATTGAATGCAAAACCGAGACGACTTTAATACCTAGTAACCGATTAGTTGAATTGTTTGCTTATCAAGGGGATAGCCTGCAAAGAGTAGAGCCACCAAACTGCTGACTTGATACTCCAGAAAATTAAGGAAAAAAAAAAAAAGTAATAATAATGATAGCAGAGTAGTAAAGCAAGAGCAGAAAAAAAAATTAATACATTTCATTGGTGATGACTATAGGCCAGGGTATAAGGAAAGGATGCCATGATTGCTATTAATTTTCATTCTTGGGAGCCTCAGACAGTAGTTCCAATCAAGATAAGTCAAGAAATATAACATACTATAATATAATATAAGGTAATTCAAGATATATCAAATATATATATATATAATTTAAAGATATAATTATATCTTTAAGATATTTACCCATATGCTATATGATACATTTTCTTTTTTTCTGGGTAAGAGATGATTATTTGAGCCTACTTCATGAAATACTGTGTTCATTCCTTGGTGGTAGTTTAAAAAAAGGGAAATGGAAAGATAAAGAAGACGCTTCCATATCCTCAAGCGTGTTTATAGTCAATTGAGGAAACCATCAATCAAACAATACAATTACAGGACAGAGGAAGAGAAATGACAATTGTTGGATGGGAGCTGATTAGAACAATCTGGTGAAAAAAGAAAAGAGACTGAGATAAGAAATTTCTAGGTTCAAATATTGGCTCAGCTTCTCACTAGCTCTGTGATCTCTGGGCTTGTTCTTAATTCCTCTGAGCCGGTTATCTCATCAATAAAACAAAGATAAAACTGCCTTTCATTTTGTCATTAGGAGGATTAACATTAACAAGACAGTGTATGTAAAAGTACTTGACTCATGTTAAACACGCGAGATTGGTTCTCCTCTCACAATCTGCTCCTCTAAGGCCAGAGAGAAGTGTCCTGGGAAACTGCAGAGTCTGGCTTCTGTGCTCTGAGGCAGCAAAGCAGACGCTGATTGGCTCCCTTTCATCTTCACTGCTCTGCTGGTTTAAAGGCAGAAGTCCAATATCTGGATGGGTGAGAGAAAGAGGTTTTAGTGGCCAGAGAAGGTGGAGAGAAACAATATCTTGCTTAAATTCTAGCTTATCAGGGATACTTCAGTTGAAGGAATAAGACAGGGACCCAGTGGCCAGAATGGCATAAATGAGTTCTGTTTAAAGAAACAGGATCAAAAGTCAAACCAAACCCCATATTGTTGAATTTCCAGCTGAATTAAGGCTCCTCAGTTTATTTCTCCCCAGATTTCTTATGAGAGGCCAACATAGGATTGAGTCTACAAGAGTGGGCAGGTGGTCGCTGTTATGAGGAAAGACTGTCTATGGCAGCTGGGAATCAGAAAGAGTAGAAAGACCCTGACTTGCACAGAAAGAAAGACGGTCACATAAATTCATTCTTATAACTGGTATTTATTGACCATTTGCTGTTTCAGGTTCTGGAAATATACCAATAAAAAATATGCCTGTATTCATGAAGCATATTCTAAGGGAAGATCAGTCAAGAATCAAGGCGACACATACGCTAGATGGTAATACATGGTGAGGAATAAAATCCACGGAGAGAGGAAAACAGGCATGTCCTTGGGGTTTAAAATCTTAGGCTGGACAAGAGAGGCCCCCGTACATTTGAGTAAAAGTACAAGAATTGAGGGCAAACATGGTGAAGACACCTGAGGGAGGAGAATTTTAATCAGAGAGAATAGCACATTCCAAGCCCAGAGGTAGGAGCATTCTCAGTTTCTGTTTGAGAAGGAGCAAGGGCATCAGTGTTGATAGAGTGAAGCAGGTGAAAGAGACATAAACAGGAGATGGGGTTAGAGAGGTAGCGGCCCAAGATGTGGGATCGCACTGGAGGCCACTCACTCTGGGTGAGACAGGGAGAGCAGCATGGGTAGCCTTATCAATCAGCAACTGTCACAACAATTCAGTGTGACAAATCATTCCTAACTCTATTAGCTCAGCAACCGTCATCCAATCTCCCTCAAGGATCTTTGGCTGGGTTGTTCAGCTGGTTTAAGCTGGTCTCAAATGAACTTCTTCCCAAGATAAAGAGCACAGGTCTTCTCTATGTCTCTTATGCTCCTCAGACGCATAGGCTACCCCTCTCCATATTCTCCCTTCCATGGCCATAGGGCATCCCAAGTGTGAGAATAAAACAGTGAACTGTGAAAAAAATGTTCTTTTCATAGTGATGCTAGAGATACATGACAGTGAGTTCAAATGCACAAGGACAGTTCAAGGTTCTGCTTGTATTGCTCCCACTAATATTTCACTGGCCAAAACAAGTCGCATGGTTGAGGGCAAAGTCAAGAGGCCAGAGGATACACACTCCACCTCTAGTGGAAGAAATGTAAAGTCATGTGGCAAAGGGTATGGATGCAAGGGCTGACTAGACTATCGTGGCCCATAGTTTGAAGTATGATGGACACTCAAGCAAAGAAATGACACGGTTCTAACAGGATCACTCTATCAGCTGATGAAAGAGACTGAAGGAGGAAAGAACTTGGTGGAAGATCAATCGAAGACTAAAGATGGTGGCTCAGATCAGGGTGATTAGATGGCAAGGAAGGTTTGTACTCAGGTTAAATTTTGAAATTATTAGGATGACATTTGTCAAAGAAAAATTTCACTGGACAGACTAAATAAGCAAGGGAGACTTTACTCAAGACTATTACAATAGAAGAGAGAGATTGAACAAAATTCTGCTAAAAAAAAAGAAAGTGATCGGATAAGCTAGTGGAAAAGTCCAAGAAGGGAAGTTGGTGATTTGGTCATCTGTGTTTGCTAATTGTTACTTATCAAAGTTAGCCTCACACAGAGACTGGGAGATGAAGGCGTTATCTCCATCAAAGATTACATTTCAAAAGGAGGGTTTCCCCATCTGGGAGAAGGAGATTCATGGCAAAACTAACAAAAGACCAGGAGGAGATTTATCTACATTTCAAGGAGATAAAGAATTTGCAGTTACAAGTTTCTAAAACATGCCCTAAGGAAAGAGAAGTGAGAGGCCTGCAGTCTGGAAGAAACCTGTCTAGAGTTCAGTCATGCAGAAGGAAACTATATGGCCATCTTGGTCCCAGTTAAGTCCATGGGCTCTGGCATGAGACATCCAGGATAAATTCTGGCTCCTCTACTTCCATTTGTGACCTTAGAGTGGTTACCTAACACCTTTGTGCCTCAGGTTTTTTGTTTTGTTTTGTTTTGCTTTATTTTTCATTTATAAAATGGGCATGATAAAGTGCCAAACCCATAGCATTATGTGAAGGTTAAAGTAGTTATATATATGTACCACATTGAGAATTATTCCTGGCATGTAGAAAGCAACAACTATTGCTATTATTATTTAAGATCAAGCTAACAGGTTCTCCTAAGGAGTCAGAGATCAGGTATGAGAGGAAGAGAGGAATCAAGAATAATTTCGAAGTTGTTTGTTGTTTTTTGTTTGTTTGTTTGTTTGTTTTTAAATTAACCTGAGCTACTTTCTTGATGCTTCCTTGATGTATAGGGAAGGTAGAGGTACAGATTTTATTACTTGGAAGTGGTAAGTCCAAAAAAAAAAAGAGTTCAAGTTTATGACTTTTCAGAGGAAGGATGAAATTAGGTAATGCCATTTCTCTTTCTTTAAGAAAGATAAGAAAGTACTTATCATATACTTTATTTTAAGAGTTCTTAGCAGGATGTTAGGAAATTCTCATTTTAATCCTTTCCTCTACACCCCAAACAAGACATTGGTAGTTACTGGGAAAGAGGTATTAGGCAAAGATATTAATGTTGCAAACTTTAATTTAAAAAAAAAAGTGCTGTGGAAAACTACTGGAAAGAGTTTGGTTGTTAATTGTAACATGTATTTATTTGTGCCATTAAAGAATCATTCTTACTTCAGAAAGCAAAGTATTTCCTTGAATAAATATACCACCTGCAAAAGCCATGCCTTGTTTACCACAGAGTCTCCAATTTCCTGTGCAATCCCTGCCACACAAGTGTGCTCAGTAAATATTTATGGAATGAATGAAACCATAGGCTGACACTTTAGGTCTAGAGTAGTTGTGTCCACACAAATATTGCTTTGAATACTGTGAATTATTTGACTTGCAGTATCGTGCAGTTCTGCTAGGCTGCAATTTGCCCACTGATAGATCAATATATTAAAATTCTAAACTTGAGGTTTGCATTAGCATTTTTAGCTAAAGAACATGGCCAGCAGGGTAAATTTCAACCAAATCCTTGATAGGATTACAACACAATAATTGTACAATTGATGACTACCTTAAAAACAATTACAGAATAACAATTGGGAATTCACTTCATATAGATCAGTTTACCTTATGTGGTAGCTTTGTTTTTCCTTTGGTTAAGGATTAAATAATATGTTTTTGCATTAGACATTCCTACTCTTAAGGTTAATGGTTATCAAATTTATCTTTTTTATCCCTTCCATGCTCCCTCTCTCTCTTCTTTTCTCCCTCTGTTCCTTCCTTCTTTCACTCTTTTTCTTCCTTTCTTCCTTCCTGCCATCATTTTATTTTCAAGAGACAAATTCTGATCTCTGGAAATAAAACCCAGATATACAGAGTTGCCAACAGAGAAATATTTTTATTATTCATAAAGTCAGAGTTGTATTGTGAATATTATTTGCTTATTTAATCATCCCAATTCATAAATTTTTGGAAGAAACATAGAACATTTTCTCAAAGAAAGAAAAGGAGATCTGTAGAAATCTCTTGCAAATATGTTATTATCTGAAGTATTGAGACATTGCATATGGTGGAATTCTTTAATCATTTGGGATTTCATTAGGCCAATAGTGATTCTATACCCCATTTAACAGAAGAAATAATTCAGAGGAGAAAACCAAGGCGATATACAAACAAAATTGAATTAGTTAACACAATTACAATAATTCTTTTTAGCACTTTTCTTGCTTAGTAGTTGATACTTAAAGTATCACATTTAAAGTCTTTTAAAATAATATGTACTTTATTTCATGACTAAGAGATATTTTTAAATAAACAAATATCAGATTTAATAAATACCCCATAATATTAGTATAACTTCCTTTGTGATTGTTTCAAAAAAAAAGCTCAACCCACTGAGCCACGCAGGTGCTCCTAACTTTTATTTTGATACCTTTATCAGGGCTGTTTCACATTCATGTCAGACTGTGCTTTTATGGTAATTTATGTTTAGTGTTAAGTTATACATTCCTTCAGCCTCTTTATCAAGTGGCTAATGATTTGTAAACAAACATTTAAAAGCTAATTAAGAAAACCTAAATTCTTGTGAAAAAGTTTCCCCTAGGTTTTTTGTTTTTTTTTTTTTAAGATTTTATTTGTTTGGCAGAAAGCAAGGGAGAGCATGAGTGGGGGGAAGAGGCAGATGGAGAGGGAGAGGCAGACTCCCCCTCTGAGCAGGGATCCTGATGTGGGACTCCATTCCAGGACCCCAGGACCCTGGGATCACAACCCGAGCCAAAGGCAGAGGCTTAACCAACTGAGCCGCTCAGGTAGCCCTAAAAATTTTCCCTCATGTAATCCAATTTCTGTAAATTGAATCTGGGCAAGGTCCTCGGGTGGGTGATATTTTATCCTAGAAGCATTTGTACAGTCTTCCAAGGGCTTACGAGGAAAACGTCTTGAGGTATCTTATGACTGAGTTGTGTGGGCTTGATTACCAAGGTCCATTCCAGCTCACAATATCTGATACCATTCTGTTTATTTAAGTTTGTGTTTAAAGAATAAGTTTGAGTTGAGTCCTGATATTGGGCAAAGAAAAAAAATGAGAATGGATTATATTTTTCATTTTTATGTGGTATTAAAAAATTACTGAGCTTTCTTATATATTGAAGAGGTTGGTAATAAAATACTTGTGATGGGCAAAGAAGGAATTTCTTTTGTACTTATTTAACTTTATGAAAGCTAGGTTAATAAAACATAAAAAATGTATATAGTTATTTTTATTCTGTCTCCTCTTATGTTCCGTTGATTGCTTGTTTGTCTACCCAGAGATGACATGTCTCATGAGGGTAGAAATTCTGTTTACTGTCTTTCCTAATTAGCAGTTTATTTTAATTTTTAGCTAATCTCTTCAACATCTCATTGCAACCCAGGTGTGAGTTAAAATATTTCAAATTCATTTTTATTATTTTCTTAGATGCAATCAAACATTTATATTAACATTTGTTGCTCCTTCCTTATTATTTATTGCATATTCTGTGATATGCAGGCACTTATAGGATGGACATTAGATTTCGCTGTATTCTCCAATGCACTGGTCAGTTGGGTGAGTTGTTTGAGAATTCTCATTAGCTGTCAAAATTGTTGTAGTGTTATCATAGAGCACCCATAAGTCAATAAACTATCATATTATAGTGCACACTCCATTTCCACTATTCTTATAATTTATTTCCATAAGGATATTTGGTGGGAGTTGAGTAGTATAGGAATAGGAAATCAATAGCCTTTATTTTATTTTATTTTATTTTATTGCCTTTTTAAGAAGTTATATTCAGTTGCCTTAAAATGTTATAGATTTTCTAAAATCAGGTTTGATAAATGGGAAATTATCTTTTTGTGTGTAAAACTGTATCTAGATGTTTAGTTAATGGCTATTTGAAGATATTGTTCAGAATGAAGAATTGCACTGTTAAGTTGTGGTTGTGCTTTAGAGAAAAAGTAAGATTAAGATGTCTTGCTACAAATTCAGTTGCTTACATTTAGTGTGGTATGTGAAGACAGAAGTAATGCATTGACTTCCATGGATCTTTAGGCACCAGGGAGAGTTTAAGTATCATTACGTTACCATTAAAACATAAGCTAGTTTTACAGAGAAAAAGTGTTTCCCTTAGGAGGAGGATAAAATTAAAGTTTAATGCCTAGTTTTGCTGTTAGCATATGGGATGTACACACAAATAATCAAATCTTAGACAATGTATAAGAATGTAATTCTTATATTTCAGAACCATTGATTCTGAAGAACACAGTAGATTACACTGAGGGTAGAAGTTTTATGCTTTCATTAATAGTTTTCTTTTTAAATTCAACCTATTCCTTCTTTAATTTATTGGACAAGGAGTTGAGATTGTAGTTATGAACATACTTTTTGTGTAACTCTTCAAATTTGTAACTGTTGTAAATATAAACTTTTCTCAATATTATTTAATTACCATGTAAGAAATCTAAACATGGATGCTAATTAATCACAAGATTGCCAGACTGGGGAAATGGATCAACCAACCGAGCCAAAGTATTTTTTAAATTTCCAAAATTTTAAAAAAATTATTGATTCTATCTAACTTGACTTAAGGAAACCAATTGAAACAGAAGCAAATGGCTAGGTAATGTGTTGTATGATATATCATTTAAGCCTCATATTCTTCATATTCTTTTTTAGAGCTCAAATCCTTTGGCCATTATCTTGGCTGTCTATTTCAGCTTTTTTTAGCCATGTGCTTTTAATGAAGCACTCAGTTTAAAACGGGCTATAACATAAGAGTTACTGCTTTTCAGTGTATGTATGAGATCTTCCACATCAATGATAATTTAACATATCAACACATTATCACCACAACATTTATGTTTCCTCACATGTAACTAAGATTTCAGAGGAGGAAAATAGAAATAAAATGGTATTGGCATGTGGTCAAGCATCTTCAAAAACAATGCTTACTTTTAATTTGTACACATAAGATGCTAACAAAAGCAGTTCTTCTTCTTTTTTTTAATAACATTTTAGAGGAGCTGAATTTTAAAGTATGATTCTGAAGAGAAAGCTATTTCAAATTATATCTCTAAAAGCATAATGAAAAAAGTAATCTTTTAAAACATCAGGATAAGCAAACTACCAGTTGTCTATTATTGACTGGAGGCCTTACGGATAACATAAACAGTTAATTAACACATTTTCCCTGTTATATCTATCGTATATTCTTAAAATAATACCCATTTTTTTCTTAATTTTTTTCAGTATTTCTGGGCTGTGTACTTTCTCTGCCAGTTTTTCCAAATAGTCGCAAGTGTCCAAAAATTTGCCAATATATTCATTAAAAAAAAATCTATGTGTAAGTAGACCTGCACAGTTTAAACCTGTGTTGTTTAAGAGTCAACTATATATACACCTATGCCTTTATAGATGTTTCATGAAATATATTTTAGGTTTTTTGTGGGTTTTTTTTTTAAGAACTTTTTTAAAAAAAATATTTATTTATTTATTTACTTATTTGAGAGAGAGAGAGAGAGCACAAGCAAGGGGAACAGCAGAGGCAGAGGGAGAAGCAGACTCCCCACTGAGGAGGGAGCTAGAGCCAAAGGCAGATACTTAAGACTGAGCCAGCTAGGTGCCCCATGAAATATATTTTGAAGTCAGACATGGAATTGAGGGTCATTCTGAAAACCAGACTGAGAAGGATACAAAGAGAAATATAGTGACTTTATCAAACTCTCTTTAGGACCCACTCTGATAAAGAAGGTCTGTTTTGGCAGATTCACTCTTAGAAATACCCCAAAATTTCTGTGATATAAATGAGCATATAAATAGATATGATCATAATCACATATATTATTTTCAAATTTTAGGTTTGGGTTTTCCATTGCTGAGGTTTTTTTAATGGCTTATTCAAGGTTAATTTGAACATGGAAAACAATATGATATCATTTATTCTTGGGATCAATATCTTTTGAATAAAATAGTTTAGAATCTAGGCAATTCCCTTGGTGTGGTGGTTTAGATAACAGCCATCAGGTAGGTAATGCAGATTTCTGCAACAAAGGAATAAATTACTTGGAGTCCCAGGACTCTATTCTTAAAAACCTTTACCCCCAAATCTCCTATTGGTTTTCAATTATAGGATAAACAGTTGGAAGAATTCTGACTACTTAATTTTAAGGGATAAAATGAATAAATTAATATGAAGTGTGAACTTTAGCTCAGAAGATATATTTTCTTAAAACTAGTAGTTTCTGCAGAAGGCAGTTCTGAAGATAAAACCCAGACATTTCTACTACTGCTCTTAAATGTTACCTCTTTTTTCTTCGATTTCTTCCAATTGTTAGCATTTCTCTCACATCAAGGTGCTGTCTGGCCATAGTTTAAAAGGCCAAGGTGACAACTACATTTTATTTCTGTTGATCATGCTGCTATTGATTAGATGGTTTGGGAAGAATGTTGAACTATAGGAAGTTTCTGCACTGTCAATCCCTAATTTGATTTAACAGTAACCATTTTGAGAACTAGAGTCGTTTTCTTATTTTATCCAGTTCCCAAAAGCTAAACTGTCCTTGCTCAAGAAACATGCCTGATCAGTTGGAATTTTTCTCTGGCACAAGATTTCACTTGTGTTATTTATTAACTATTACAATTTTAAGTAATAGTAAAGAGCCTGGACATTTAAAATGTGGAATTTCCTAACAACTAGAAATTTATTAATTTGAAGGGGATGTTAGAGTGGATTAACATTATGTACTTGATCCTAAATCAGATATTGGAAGACCCAGTTGTAGCATCAATGAAATGAGTTAAATCTTCACACTCTACTCAGAGTTTATATAAACACAGAATAAAAATGAAAACTAACTCCATGAAATGATCTGATACTGTTAAGAAAGCACACTTCCATACT
Source organism: Neogale vison (assembly GCF_020171115.1). NCBI lineage: Eukaryota > Metazoa > Chordata > Mammalia > Carnivora > Mustelidae > Neogale > Neogale vison. Next base: position 16,153,700 of record NC_058100.1, read on the forward strand.
TCCTAGGACTCAAGAGTGGTGCTCCAGTGAAATGGTACACTGTGCCCCAAAGACACTGTATGAGGACAGTAGTACTGGCAAGGCTCTGTTCCCTTGGCTTTAGAGAACTTCTGCTAGGAATCAACCATATGGAAGTGTCTTGTTCACTGAAAATGCCGGAGTAGTTGTATCAGGATGTCCTTTTTTTTTTTTTTTTTTTTTTTTGCCATCTGTCAGTTGTATTAGTTTTACGCTCTGACTTTATTTCATAAAAGAATGTCACTCTAAAGCAAATAGAACAAATGGCAATTGTTACTGAATTTGGTTTCCCGTTTAATGATTTCCCTAGAAAACCTGGCTTATTATTTTATCAGAAATAAAATGATCCAAGAAAAAGAGAAAAAAAAAAGAAATAGAAAGATCATCCATGATTGATTTGATAAAACTAGTCATATTCCAATTTCAAAATGTGTTTAGCTATTATTAACCTCTAATGTAAAATAACCTTTATTTTATTATGTTTATTTTTAATTGTGAACAAACCTGGGCATATATATGCACATGGTAGACATCAACTGAGAAAGCTTTTGTTAATTCATTGGAAGAGAATTTAAATGCACTGGAAAAAACCAAATTAACTTCTTTGAAACAGTGTGGTAGGCAAAATAACAACCCTCTCTGTGTCCACACTTATGAATATTTTTCCTTACTTGGCAAAAGGGAATTTGCCCATGTGATGAAGAATGAGGACCTGTGGTTGAAGAACTGGTTCTGGATTCTCCAGGTAGGTTCGGTCTACTCATGCAGCCCCTGAGAAGCAGAGCACCTTTCCCAGCTTTGGTCAAAAAGAAAGATGTGGAAAGGGGAGAAGATTCAGAGAGCTATAGTGGCGTGGGTTCTGCAAAGCAGGCTGCTCACCAAAGAATTGGGTGGCCTCTGCAAGTTGGAAGAAGTAAGGAAGCAGGATCTCACTGAGAGCCTCCAGAGGGTAACCAGCCCAGCTGACACTCTGATGTTAGCTTTGTGACACTTGTATCAGACTTCCTACCTGCAGAACTACATATATTTGCACAATATATTTGTGTTGTTTATTTCACCAAGATTGTGGTAATTTAACAATTACTACAAGAGTACTGGTTTTTAAAATTTTTTTAAAATATTTTATTTATTTATTTGATAGAGAGAGATGACAAGTAGGCAGAGAGGCAGGCAGAGAGAGAGGGAAGAAGCAGGCTCCCTGCCGAGCAGAGAGCCCAATGCAGGGCTCGATCCCAGGACCCTGAGATCATGACCTGAGCTGAAGGCAGAGGCTTTAACCCACTGAGCCACCCAGGCGCCCCAAGAGTACTGGTTTTTAAAACTTACTGCCTTTCTCCTTTCAATCCTAATTTTTATCAAAATTGCTGTGTTTAACCCAGTTTTATAGTGCTGTATCTGTCCCTGTCACAGAAAACTTGCGACTTCCTAAATCAGAAACTACTTGCGTATGTTTTATCAGTCCTTCAAAACTTAGGGAAAAGAAAAACACCTCTTTTCAGTTGTAGTTATGTTCTCTTTAATAACATCCTTGTTTTTCATTAAATGAAGAATACTGTAACATCAGTGACAGACTTACTGATCCCTTAGATTTTCCCAGGACTTGTAAATGGTTCTACCCATGATCAGAGATTGCTGGGAAGAGACTTACCCTGAGCCTTCTCCATTAATACTTGATCTTCTTCCTCAAGAGGAGACAGGTGGTTAAAAACAGACTTGGAAGTGCACTTGCTACTTTTCATTTATTCTTCTTCCTTCTTTTCTTTTTCTGTAACACCCTCTACTATTCCCGTAGGAAGAAAGTTTAGAAAAACAAACTGATGCTACCAGTGTCCAGTGCCCACCACCCAAAGGAACACAGGAAGTGGCAGTTCAGATATTTTCCAATGCCTAAAGTTGTTCCTAGAAACATCCCCAAAACCCTCTTGGCTAAGATTGTCAGTTCTACCTGGTTCGGATACAATGGCCCACAGGTGGTTAATTGTGCCATCAGATACAAATGGGCATTTTTGAATGCCTAAAATTCCTTTTCTTGTCTATATAACACCAATCCACCTAAGTCACTCAAGTTGTTTCATTTTATTTCAAAGACAAAAGAGAAGAAAGGGGTGAATTTTGTCTGACATTCATTATCATTGAATGGAAAACATCCTTTTTTACATGACTGATATCATCACATTTAAGCCTGTAATCATGGACTTGTCTAGGTAGGGATATCCTTTTTGCAGAAAAGAATGTTCAACTTTTAGCATATGCTTTCTCTAGATAATTATAAAGGTCTGTTCTCTTTTGGAAAAAAAAATACAATTTATCTCTTAGTTCTGAAATGATTTGCAGATAAATTCAAAATGCCAGCATTTTAGATTTCAAATACAGTTTGAATATTTGGTGTACTGGTAATTATGCAAATAATAAAAATAAATGTATGTCAAGAACTTGTGTCTGATTTCCTGTCAGATAAGTCTGTTGTAAAATGTCATTACTAAAACAGGGAAAGCTCTACTATGAGAAACAAAATTCACGTTAAAGTATCATGAGCTATGAGCTATTAAATTCTCTCTCTCTCTCTCTCTCACACACACAAGGTTTTGAGGAAAATGTTTCAAATCTTTCCAGAAACTAAATGTTGTGTTGACAAGACTGTTCGATGTGTTAAATGACTGTCATCTATAATTAGTACATATTGAGCAACAAGATAGGTGTTACATCAGGTGTTACATCAGGTAGAGGACAGTGCTAAAGAAACTTAATGGCAATTTCTACTGTGAGCAGAGATGTTCACTGAATGCAGAAAGCCACATTTACAATCTTTTGCTAATCTTTTTGCTGGTTTCATTTTCTCCTTAGCTTTTCCCAGAATGTGTGTGTTTTATCTGGAAAATGATACATGCTTTTAATTTTACTGACATGCTACATTGATGCAATGCCATATAATTGAGCATTTTTCATTGATATTATGCTGCAGCACTTCAGCTGATGCATGGGACCCAGAATGCTTCCAGAATCCGCTGCTTCCTTATTTAGATTCCTGACATGGTGCTTCTGTTGCCAATTGCAAAACATATTGTACTGTCTTGTGAGTGGCTTTTTTTTTTTTCTTTGCTAATAAGGTCACTCAATTGTAGGATTGAAGGATTGTGAATTGTACTTAATATCTTAACTTATTGCTAAAGGCAGAGAAAAAAAAAAAACTGTCCATTACATTACTCTAGCTTTTTAATTTTTTTCCTCTTTTTAAAATAATTGTTATTGGATTTTATTCAACCAGGAAAACACTACTATATTTTTATTCTTGCTTTTCTCATTTTAAGACACTATTGTTTTAAAAATAATGATACTATTATTACCAATTCTAATCACAATATTCATAGCTCCCACTTACATGATACTTTTTAATGGCCCACAAGCTATTTCAAGCAATTTCTATATATTAACTTAGCTTTCATAACAGTCTTTTCAGTTATTACTATTATTATCCCCATTTTATAGGTGAGATTGAGGTATAAAAAATAACAAAACTTGCCCAGCTACCCGCAGATTTGAACCTCAGGATTTGGACTCGAGGATCCGTGGTCTTAAACCCTATAATAAACCTGTTAACAAAGTTTATTTGAACAAGATTGACAAAATTTATAGATCAAGAATGTCAATAATTGTTAAAACATTTCCTTCTACAGTTAATTTGAAAAAAACTCTAATAAGTAAATGAATTAGGTATGTAAAATTTTGTGAAAATACTTTTTAAGTCTCTAAATAAAATCACACATGCTCTTTTTAGTCCTTATATATTTGTGTCGTATTCTAGTACTGTTGATTCTGCAGGTGCTGCTTTATCCCACAGACTCTATACTGTCTCCCAAGGAAGGTTCTATTTGCTAAAATGTTATGTGGTCTTGAACCATGTCAAAGTTCATATCCAATTTTTAGTGAAGTGAAATGTGTTTTATCCTCTGGAGTCCCAGTGTTGGGTACGAGTCATGTCTACATTTACACATTTTCAGAAATGTTTTCAAAACTCTGGATGGACATCATCAAGGTTAGATGATTTGCTTAACAGAGCTTATTTTTCAGTATAGGAAGGATTTTAAATGGTAAAAATAAACTGGGAAAACCATCATAATGCAGACAGTTTTCAATTTCATTTAAGAAACTCTGTGTTGGGCACCTGTACGTGTCTATGTGAGCATGTCGGGATATCAACTGTGGAATAGGAAGAAAACTGGGGTCACACGATAACCTCACTGGTGTGGAGGGCAGGAACTAGAGTAAAAAAAACGGTGGTGCAAAAGCCCTTCCCACCAAAGACAGCCAGGCAATTGGAGACCCAGTACTCATATTGGTGCTGATATCATTTGGCACAAATCAGCTACTCATCCAGGCTGAGACACTTCGATCCTGGCAAAGATAATATCTCCAAACTGATAAATGGCAGGAATGAGTGGGGGACTATAGCATATAATTAGAAGGTGATAAAAAAAAAATTCAAAAAGCTGAGCATATTAGTGACCCAAAGAAACTTTGTGCTGTTCAGAACAAAAGTGTATACTAAAATACCCCATAGTATGGTGAATCACAAATTAGAAGAGGAATAAGCAGACAAAATCACCCTGATGGAAGAGAAAGATACAGATGTGTCCTCTTCAGGTATCTATTTCTTCTCATACCCACACACCAAATCTTTACTTCTAACAGCAGTATCCTACTAAGTTCTAATCATGCAGAATATTGAGCTAAGCAGAAAAGAAATGTAAAATCAAAGGAAGTGGTCCAAAAATAACTTGTAAAGCAACATAACACTTTACACTATTAATAAGGGTCACAGGATTATGCTTGCATTAAAGATTTGGTTAAAGGATTAATTTAACACTCTGCTTAGGAAAAATTGCTAACACTTTTGGTGCTTAATTTATTATAATTTAAAAAAATAAGTTAAATATATTTGAATTAAAATTAGAAATAGACTCAAGAGAAAAGCTATAAAATTGCTATGAATATTATCTTCCCCCCCCAAAATAGATTCTAGAGTATTGATTCATTTTTGGTGGGGCACGTCTTGTTGAAGACTAGAGAGAAAAGGTCAGTTTTCTGCAAAATTACTTTCATTATGTTGTCCCTGAAGGTATAAGACAAGTTAATTTAAAATTGCAATTATATCTTCACACCAAATATATCTGGATTAAAAATAACAAGAAAGTTTTTTTTTAAGTTAAAATTTTAAAAAGTGAAATTAACTTAAATGTCATTAAGTCTGTCTTTTATTTTAAGTAAACATCCAACAGGAGCTAGGTTATATAAAGTTAAAATATAATACTTTTGAGATATCTGTAAATTTAAATAATTAATTTTAATGGAAAGTTAGAAATTCAATATGAATATTTTTAAAGTTTGATTGAGTTATAATTGACATACAAATAATTGGATATGTTGAATGTCTACTTTTTGATGAGTTTGGACAGATGCAATCCTCTTTGATACCATTACCACAATCAAGGTACTAAATATATCCATCACTTCCAAAAATTTCCTCATGTTCTTTTTGGTTTTGTTGTTACTGTTGTTTGATTTTGGTTTTGTGGTAAGAACATTTAACATGAAATCTGTAATATTAGCAGAGTTTAAAGTATATAACACTACATTATTACATGGATACTATGTTGTGCAGCAGAACAGTAGACTTATTTATTTTGTATAACTGAAACTTTATACTCATTGAACAATAATTACCTGTTTATTGCAGATTATTTTCATAAAACACAGTGTCTATTTTTTTTAGTAGGCATACAATTGTGTTTATGGTGGAAATAATACTCTTACTGATTACTCAGTAGAACTCTACATCTCATTTTAATATATAATTGCTACTAAATAAATTATAATACCATGTTTTAGGTAAATTTCTCCTAGTAGATAGATTGTAAATCTATTTCTTCTTCCTGTAAGGAAGAAGAGAAAAATATCTGTTGGGTTCTATTATGTGCTAGTGTCTTTGGTTTGCTGTTTCATTTAGAGTGGAAACAGAAGCCCAGAGAGGTTCAATAATTTACCCAAACCACAAATGTACTAAATGAGTTTCTAGAAAAGATCTAAGTCTTCTCTAAGATTTAAGTCTGTCAGACTTCCTGTGTGTGCTCTTAGCCCAATGTCCTCCTGAGACAACATTTTCTCTCAGGTTGCTCCTGCTGGCTTGGGTCACAAGGCCTCCTGTGTGCTGCCCTTGCTGCCACCAGCCCAGGATTCTGAGCCTGTCATAAAGGAGAAGCTCCAACCAAGTCACGAGGCAACACAGCTTCTGAAGCTAAAATGGACACATGAACTCTCGCTAGTCAACAGCAATTACTTTGCATAGCTTAGCAAAGCAGCTCACAACTGCAGAACAAAGACTATCTCCAGAATCACACTAGACACTGAGAACTGAAACTGTACCCACAGTTCGACTTTGCCATTTCACGGTCTCCATTAGCGTCACTTTATTTTCAGGGACCTGTCTGCCCAGGCAAAGGGTTTGTTCATTTTATGTAATGACTTCTCAAAAGACTCACTTTTCAAAGGTCACTTTTTGCAAAATTACTTTCACTATGTTGCCCGTGAAGATAAAGACAGATTAATTTAAAATTGCAATTTAAGGGAAGCCTGGGTGGCATGGTTGGTTAAGTGTCCAACTCTTGGTTCCAGCTCAGGTTGTGATCTCAAGGTCATGAGATTGAGCCTTGCATTGGGCTTTGTGCTGAGGGCTTAGTCAGCTTGAGGTTCTCTCTCCCTTTCCCTCTGCCCCTCCTGCTTATTCTCTCTCTCTTGTCTCTCTCTCTCTCTCTCTCTCAAATAAATAAGTAAATCTTTGAAGTTGCAATTTGAGTTTGAGCCTTAGGACTCTTTGAATCCTGTACTGTTGTATCTTGATTCTTACCTGATCCTTAACAAACCCCTCTTTGAAAGAACTGCCTAAAATTCAATTTTTTTTAAGATTTTATTTATTTATTTGACAGAGAGACACAGCGAGGAGGGAACACAAGCAGGAGAAGTGGGAGAGGGAGAAGCAGGCTCCCCATTGAGCAGGGTCTTCATTCCAGGACCCTAGGATCAAGACCTGAGCCGAAGGCAGACACTTAACAATGACTGAGCCACCCAGGCACCCCTTAAATCCAATTTTTTTTTTTTTGGTGCCAATTTTAAATACAGTTTTATTTAAGACATTGCATTTTCCACTTAACAATACAGTGCTTATAAAGTGCAATGTTTATTTCCTTTCCCTGTGCACATATTCCATATTCAAGTATCAAGAATGCCCAGTTTTTTTGCTATAGCAGCTCAACATTACAACTGCCATGGAATTTGCTACAAATTTGGGTCCTTTGAATATTGTGTGTGGAACAATGCTCAACCTATTTATTCTCAGATTGGTTTAGTCAACCTCTTCAATGGTGGGCCCAGAGGAGGCACCACCAGAGGGAGGAGCTCCACCACCAGGGAAGCCTCCAGGCATTCCTCCTGGCATGCCCCCTGCACTCTGGTACATTTGGTGATGATGAGGTTGCAGACTTTCTCCAACTCTTTCTGCTGGTGTTCAAATTCTTCCTTCTCTGCAGTCTGGTTCTTATCAAGCCAGTTGATGATTTCATTGCACTTGTCAAGAATCTTCTGTTTGTCTTCATCATTTATCTTGCCCTGAAGTTTTTCATCTTCAACAGTTGCTTTCATGTTGAATGCGTAAGACTCAAGTGAATTCTTGGAAGACACCTTGTCCCACTGTTTCTCATCTTCAGCTTTGTACTTCTCAGCTTCCTGGACCATGCGCTCAATATCTTCCTTGCTCAAGCGGCCCTTGTCATTAGTGATGGTTAATCTTGTTCTCTTTTCCTGTGCTCTTATCCATGGCAGAGACATTGAGGATACCATTAGCATCAATATCGAAAGTGACCACAATCTGAGGGACACCACGAGGAGCAGGAGGTATACCTGTGAGTTCACACTTTCCAAATAGATTGTGGTCCTTGGTCATGGCACGCTCACCTTCATACACCTGAATAAGCACACCAGGCTGGTTGTCGGAGTAGGTAGTGAAGGTCTGTGCCTGTTTGGTAGGAATGGTAGTATTATGCTTGATAAGAGCAGTCATGACTCTTCCAGCAGTTTCAATGCCAAGAGAAAGTGGAGTGACATCCAACAGCAGCAAATCTTGAACATTTTTAGATTTGTCTCCAGAAAGGATGGCTGCCTGGACAGCTGCACCATAAGCAACAGCTTCATCAGGGTTGATGCTCTTATTCAGTTCTTTTCCATTGAAGAAATCTTGGAGAAGTTTCTGAATCTTGGGGATACGGGTAGAACCATCCACCAGAACAATATCGTGGATCTGAGACTTGTCTAACTTGGCATCCCAAAGAGCTTTCTCTACAGGGTCCAGGGTGCCACGGAACAGGTCAGCATTTAATTCTTCAAACCAGGCACGAGTGATAGAGGTATAGAAGTCGATTCCTTCATACAGAGAATCAATCTCAATACTGGCCTGAGTGCTGGAAGAAAGTGTACGCTTAGCACGTTCACAAGCAGTACGGAGACGATGAACTGCCCTCTTGTTTTCACTGATATCTTTCTTATGTTTGCACTTGAACTCTGCAATAAAATGGTTAACCATTCGGTTGTCGAAGTCTTCTCCACCTAAATGAGTGTCTCCAGCTGTGGACTTAACCTCAAAGATCCCATCTTCAATAGTAAGGATTGACACATCAAAAGTGCCACCTCCTAAGTCAAAGATCAACACATTCCTTTCAGCTCCAACTTTTTTGTCTAAGCCATAAGCAATAGCAGCAGCAGTTGGCTCACTGATGATTTGAAGTACATTGAGACCAGCAATAGTTCCAGCATCTTTGGTAGCCTGACGCTGAGAATCATTGAAGTACGCAGGTACTGTAACAACTGCATTGGTAACGGTCTTCCCAAGATAAGCCTCTGCGATTTCCTTAATTTTCGTCAAAACCATAGAAGACACCTCCTCTGGATAAAAGCTGTTTGTCTCTCCCTTGTATTCTACTTGGACCTTGGGCATGCCAGCATCATTCACCACCATGAAAGGCCAATGCTTCATATCAGACTGGACAACAGCATCATCAAATCTCCGTCCAATCAGGCTTTTGGCATCAAAAACTGTGTTGGTGGGGTTCATCGCAACTTGGTTCTTCGCAGCATCACCGATCAAGCATTTGGTGTCCGTGAAGGTGACATAACTTGGGGTGGTCCGGTTTCCCTGATCATTGGCAATTATTTCCACTTTCCTGTGCTGGAAGACACCCACGCAGGAGTAGGTGGTGCCAAGATCAATGCCAACTGCAGGTCCCTTAGACATGGTTGCTTATGTGTGGTCCTGGCTCGGGTTGAGAAGAAGACAGCAACCAAAGATCTAGCCCTGCGTTCAATGAGAACCTATGATTAGAACTTTCTAATTCTCAACAATTTCTGACATTCCTGTCTCATATCTGATTTACTGCCAATGGTTTGCTCCTTCTTATGGCAGTAAGCAATAAACTTACCTTGTCTTTTCAACAGATCACTGGTGACATTCGGGAAGCCAAATTTTCACAATTTCAGATATACAACCATTTTCTTACAGGTGCATATATTGACATTTGAGAAGATTTCCTCAGGGTGCCTGGGTGGCTCTGTTGGTTAAGTGTCTGCCTTCAGCTCAAGTCATGAACCCAGGGTCCTGGAATCAAGCCGCATGCCAGGCTCCCTGCTCCGTGGGGAGTCTGCTTCTCCCTCTCTCTGTGCTGCTTCCCCTGCTTGTGTTTTCTCTGCGTCTGTCTCTTTCTTTCTCTGTCAAATGCATTTAAGAAAAAAATTTTTTTAAAGATTTCCTCTCTCTCTAGACCCAAATAGAGTTGTTTATCTCAAAAACAGAATTGGTATCTACCCAAGCCAGGTACCTCTAGCAGTTGCCCGGGCTGCTAGATCTATAACTCTATAAACTTTCCTGGGGAGAGCCATGTTAAGGGGAAATATCTGGGGAGAAAGATCCATAATGCAAAGAAAATTCTGTATGACCCAGTGCAAATTGAGAGGTAGTAAAACTTTGAGTGTTCATGTGAAATATTGAATATGTGAGGTCAGAGGCTGCTAAGTCTGAGACATTTTGGTTTTGCACTAGGTCACACATGAAGAGTGTCTCCTTCACCAAACTTTGGTCAAGTCCTTCTGAGTTTTCTTTTTGACTAGGCCTGACCTTGACCTCCTGGGTTCTTCCTTACAGAATCCAGTTTTAGCAAGAATCCTGCTAAGTTTAAGTCAGAATCCCCACCCTTGATGATAACTGATTACCTCAGCATCTGATAACTGAGCACCTCAAATCACCCCCAGGTGATATCTGATCACCCTGACTTGGCTCTAACAATACTCCCATTAGGTCATTTTAGCCACAATTCCCCGTTCCAGTAATGTGCCTTAGTAATTTGCCATCCTCCAACCTCCTTCTCTTGTTCTGTGCCTTTAACTCCCACTTTTTCTCTTTTTTAAGAAAATGCTCCCCTAGTCATTAAGTGAGATATTAGCACTTCTTATTTCTTATATTTCTTTCCAGGTTGTAATCTGTTACTACTTTCCTAAACTGTTTCCTCTGTGGAAACAAAAACAACAACAGGCTTCTCCTTTTGTCCTTATCCCCTTTTTTCCTTTAACATTCTTAGATTCCCCCCCCCCTTAATTTATCTCTTGAAAAATTCCTGGCCATATTCATAATGCCAATTCCTTAGTAAATTCTCCTGTGACCACTAGTCATGATTTCGTCCTATAAATCTGAAATGCCTAAAAACAGTGCAATAATTGATACCTAGTATTCAAACCCAGGAGTTGACCTCTTTTTCTTTTTCTATCAGTAGTTGTGTTCATATTTATTGCTTAGTATAGCCTACCAAATTTCTGCAAGGAGATCAAATGGTAACATTAAAATTCACCAGTAATAGGAAGCAAACATAAAAAGTTCTCAAATTTGGATATAAATCTCCCATCATCAAAATCCCTGGAAAAATATTTAAACTTAAATATGATACCTTCCACCAATTTTAAAGTTTATAGCATCAAAATCTAAAGTAAATTGCAAAAATATTTTTTTCCCTCTGTGAGCACAATGAAATAAAATATATTTAGAATGTCTTATTTGCAGTCTTAGCTAAAGAGGTTATGGTCATCCAGGTAGAGTTGGGGATTCCTGTAGCAATATGAGCTGTCTTTCATGGAAACAGCCACCATTCTTTCAGGATCTCAGAAGATCTAGATCAATGTGAAATCACTGATATGTCTCATTTCCAAGAGCATCCAAAGGGTTGGAAGGACTTATAAAATAATCGAATATGAAATTTTCCACCCCCTTACCAGCCAACAAATTTAGGAAACCATATGATCTCCCCTCCCTGGAAAGTTTTTCTAATCAGAATAACATTCCTTTAGCTCTGTACTTAGTTTCTCCAATAACTGTAGTAGAAATGCAATGGTAGGGGCTCCTGGGTGGCTCAGTGGGTTAAAGCCTCTGCCTTCGGCTCAGGTCATGATCCCAGAGTCCTGGGATCGAGCCCCATGTCAGGCTCTCTGCTCCCCTGGGAGCCTGCTTCCTCCTCTCTCTCTCTGCCTGCCTCTCTGCCTACTTGTGATTTCTCTCTCTCTGTCAAATAAATAAAATCTTTAAAAAAATAAAAATAAAAATAAATGCAATGGTAGTTGAAGGAAACGGGGAGGGAGGGACTGAGATCTAGTTATCAGGTATCAAGAAATAGCAAGAAAAAATGTAATTAGCAGAGATCTCCCACAAATCAGATATCCAGGACAGTATCTGCTATTGTCACTGGCTACTTTTCTTTATCACCCACTATTCAAAACGTTGTAATTTTCTCTTTCACTTACCATAACATTTTTGAGGTTTATTTATTTTGCTGCATGTGTCTGGAGTTCATCCCTATTATTGCGTAGTATTCCACCATATCCCACGTTTACTTCATCCATTTGCCAGCTGATGAGCATTTGGATTATTTCTAGTTTGTGGCCATTTTAAATAACTGCTGTGAATAGTTAAGTTCAGATCTTTGGGTGGACATGTTTTCCTAACCTACCAAGGAGTGGAATTATTGGGTCTTACAACTTTTTAAGAAACTAAAGAACTATTTTTCCAAAGTAATTATAACATTTTAAGTTCTCAGTAGCAGTGAAGGTTCCCATTTCCCTATATACTTACAATATCTAGGATGGAGAGGCATGTCTATTTTAGTGTTACTATGACAGTTGTGTAGGGGGATCACACTGTGGCTTGAGCTGTCAATTCCTTAGTGAAAAATGTTGTTGAAGTTTTCTTTAGATGCATATTTGTCATTTGTTTATCTTATAGGTGAAGTTTCTATTCAAAATTTTTTCCATTTTTTTATTATATTGTCTGTCCTCTAATAGAGATCTGATGGCGATGGTTGAGTTGTAGAGTTTATTATACATTTTGGATACAAGTCTTTTGTCAGAAATGTGTTTTGCAAATACTTTCTGCTCTTTCTGTTGCCTGTCTTTTTTTAGTTTTATGGTGTCTTTTGAAAAGCAAAAGCAAGAGATTTAAATTTTTATGAAATCTGTTTTATGTTTTATATTCTTTTAGGGTTTATGCCTTTTGTCTTATAGCCAAGAAAACCTTTTCTATACTAAAGTTGCAAAGATTATCTTCTATGTTTTTTCTAGAAGTTTCATGGTTTTGAACTTAAATTTAGGTCTATGACCCATTGCAAGTTATACATGTGTGTGTTTGGTGTGGAGCAAGTATTCGGGCTTTTTTCTTTCCTTTCTCTGGCATGTGGATTTCCAATGTCCTAGAATCATTTCTTGAAAAGCTATCCTTTCCTTTTGAATTAGCCTGGCATTTTTGTTGAATCAATCGTATATTTGGATTCGTTTTGGACTCTCTTTTTGGTTTTATTAATCTATATGTACATTTACGTCAATACTGTACTGTCTTTATTACATGTTCAAGTAAATTGTGGAATCATGTAGTCTGTCTTCAACATTATTCTTTACAAAATTGTTTGGCTTGTCTAGATTCTTTGCATTTCTAGTCAGTTTATATTAAATATATATATTTATATATATTTACATATGTATATATGTGTGTGTATATATGTATATATACATACACACACACATACACGACAAGAAACAAAAACAAACATATAGTTTGTTTTTAGTATGTAGTTGTTTATAGTAGCTTTATTCATAATTGCCAAACCTGGAAAGAATCAAGAGATCCTTCAGCAAGTGAATGAATAAATAAACTGTGGCACATCAGACAATGAGACACTATCTAGTGCTAAAAAGAAATGAGTATAAACCAGGGAGAAACAGGGAGGAAACATATGCATATTACTTTTTATGCAAGCGTCATACATTGGCTTAAGTCACCTCATTAACATAACAAAGACATCTTTGTCAATCTCATCACTTAGGAAATTCCCAGGGTTTGGGGAACTCTGTGCTTGAAAAGGAGAAAGAAACCAGATCTGTATCTGTTATTATATAATCCATAATATCACATTTACCCTATGAAGATCAAGGTCAAACTACATCAGCTCTAGATGTAAGGCCTGTGTCTTTCCTGAAGTCTGGTATCACGCTCGATGCAGAGGATCCCAGGCGTAACACAGGACTGCAAGTATTTTCCGACTCATTCTCATTAGCTTGAGGATGGGTTATAGACAAGCACTATTAAACTTGGGAAAGCGTTATCTCCCATGTGGCCTAGATATTCAACTAAGGCTCAGCTGTCAAATTCGGAACCATAAAACTAAAACCAAATTGCAGAAACACAGGACTCTGCAAACTTCTCACATAATCTGAGTTAATACAGTGTCTCCAGCACTTAAAGCCACTTGATCAAGACTCTGCCTGATGCCTTTATTCTCATTATTTTGCTCCCCAAATGTCCATCTTATAATTTCCATTTCCAGATCTTACCACTTCCCTGAATTGAAACTGCTACTTTCCCAAACTTCAGTTATCTGTCCTCCTTCCTTGTTCCACTTTCCCAAAGGGGGAAATTCATACTTTAGTGAGTCTCACAGCATGGGAGAGTGAAGCAGAAAGCATGCATCTCTGTAAGTGTGTAGTCACATCCCACAGAAAAAAAGAAAAGGGCAGGAAGAGAATCATACTGATGTATTCCTTTCTGTGTCAAGAGGAGCAATTGAGCTAGGCATGTTTTGCAGATGAAACTGTATATGGGAGGATGCATGAGGTCTCATAAGGAAGCATTCTTTCCTAACGATGAAGTCTTAGACTATAAGTGAGGTTCGGTGGGATGAGGTCTGGAGCTGATGACCAAGAAAGAATTCTTGAGACATCTTTGGTGCAAAATGGCGGTTTATTAAAGCAGGGGGACAGGACCCGTGGGCAGAAAGAGCTGCTGCCCCAGGGCTATGAGGAGTGGTCCATTCGTTGTATGCTTGCAAGTTGGGAGGGAGTGAGAGAGGACATGAGTCTCTAAGGAATTTTGGAAGCAAGGTTTCCAAGACCTTGAGGGACTAGCTATTGTTGGAAAAAGGTTATTCATTACCAGTAACATAACCTTTGTCTGAGACCCTTTAGATGTATATCAGTGGGTCATATGCTTGGGAATGATTCTCAACTTGTATCTTTGGAGGGTTTAGAGATAAATTTTCCAAGTGAATTGTTAAGTAGACTTATAGGATCCTGTTTGGGGGTAGGGGGTCAGTCAGACTGGGATTGCCCTTTGCCCTTAGGAAAGTGTTAAGATGGAAAGTGTCGCTCTGTCTGTTTCAAGGTCTTGTCAGTGGGTAAAGAAATTTAATAATTTTTCTTCTGCCTCTGTTTCCCACATCATTCACCTAAATCCATAACCACATAAATTCTCTAAAATCATTTTGCTCTTATTTCTCTTTTTGAAATGTTGCCAATCTTTGATTCTAGGGAAATCCTATCGACATTTTCAGTTCTTGTTTTCAGCTTGGTGAATTTGCCAGAAAGTGAATTTGTGAATATATTGATTCATTAACCATATATATATATATATATATATATATATATATATATTTTTTTTTTTTTGCTGTGATAATGTATTCTATAAAAGATGTTTAAACTGTGATTATTGTTAATGGTTAAGTGTGATGTAAGAAATGGCTGGGGTTCAGAGCCAATGGCCAAGAAAGAATTCTCGAGAAGACTTCGGGTGCGAAAAGGTGGTTTTATTAAAACACAGAGATGGGATTTCTGGGCAGAAAGAGTTGCACTGAGGTTGTGAGGAGGGACTGGTTATTTTCAACTTGGGAGAGGGTTAGGGATAGCATACGTCTCAAAGGAATTTTGGAAGCAAGCTTTCCAGGGGACTAACTATTGTTAGGAAAAGGTCATTTATTACTGTCCTATAAAACCGTAGTCATGATCATGAGGGAACAGAAGGCAAGCTGAGGACAAAGCAGAAGCTGACACCCCACAACCCCTCCCCCATGGGATATATGTGATATTCCTCAGGCACTTCTGGCTGCCCTAAAGCTAAGAAAAGCAAAAACAATTAGGTAACTTGCAGAGATCACAATCCTGCAAGCAATGTACAAGAACAAAGCATTTCCATCAATAACCTAGCTTCCAGAAGGAAATGTAGATACAACTAAATGTTCTTATAACCTGTAGCCCATTGGCAGATACTTGAAGTGGGCAGAGCATAATGTTCCTCCAGGAAGCTCCCAACTATCTTCATGTTAATGCCTTGCTAGAGGGAAAAATAACCTTAATTGACAATGGCAAGGCCTCCTGTAAGCTGTCAGTCTTCTTTAACATATGAAAACACTTGTGAAACCTCCCTTTTCCTTACCTCTCCCCACCGCATAGTATATAACCAGCCACCCCTCACAACCTTGGGGGGCAGCAGCTCTTTCTGCCCATGGGTGCTGTCCCGTGCTTTAATAAACCACCATTTTGCCTTGAAGACATCTTAAGAATTCTTTCTTGGTCCTTGACTCTGGACTCCACCCCACTGAACCAACCCTACATTCCAAAACCCCAATGACACCCTTCAGATGTATATATTGATGGGTCATATGCTTGGGCAATGATTGCCAACAGTTATCTAGCGGAGTAGAGACAAAGGAAGTTTCCAAAGAAATTTTTATATGTTAAAGGAGACTTACAGGATCCAGGGGTGGGGGGCTGTGGGTGGGGCATAATAATATTAAGTTAAGAGTGCCCTTTGCCTTAGCAAAGTATTAACATTGAGGCAGCTGAGCTCCCAGAAGAAGTTCTCGCTAGCTGTTTCAAGGACTTGTCCTTGGGCTGTGGGAAGTAGGGAGATTTAATTTTTCTTTTGTCTTTGTTTCCCACATCAAGTGTAACCCAAATGTGTTCTTTTTTATCTTGACTGATTTTGTCAGTGGTGCTCAGTCCTTATATTACTCGTCTTCCAGAATTAGCTTGCTATAGTAATTGGAAACATGTTCCATTTTCCTCAATACAGTAGCCCTGTATTGAAATGCACATCTCACATGACTTTTTATCTTGGAGGTCTTCACTCTTGCCCTTTTCCTCCTTTCTGCAGAGGAAATTCATCTTTCTCTTTGTAAAGTCAATGCTTCCATATGTATACATCTACAAAGGACAACCATTCTACTGTGCTAAATTTGTTTATGCTATTATACATTTCTTATATAAATGGTATTTTATTAGATAACCTTACATTCATTTCCTGTGAATGGTGCTTGTTGCTGATGTTGCTTCTGTCTCAACATCCTGAAAATCTAGAGAACACTCAAATGTGCCCTGGAAATTTTTCTTTTTTAAATATGTATACTTTCTATACTGTTAGAGTAAGCTTTAATGTATTTGAAATCTTGTCATAAAATAAGAATAAAGTGAGAATTCTTGACAGTTCATAAAAAGCTTTGGTGGTTAATCATTTAGGATGTGAAAAGGGCCACAGATTATTTTTCTTTTCGTCTTCTCTATTTACTGTGGGTACATTGTTCCCCGCCTTGTAAAAATGTTCAGTGGTTTTGACGATTGCTTTCAACCATCTCGCCTACTGCAGTGGTGTATTATAAACATGCTTCTGGCCATCTGGAAACCTAAATACAATACAAAATTTTCATTATTCCTCAACAAGAGATACTGCCCGAAAGTGAAGCCAGAATAGGGAAAAGCAGAGCTCAGTTATAGGGAGAATGGAGGTGGGCACTGAGAGCATAGCTAGAGGGAGTTCTGTGGGTCCCGGGTTAATGGGGTCAGCCAGATATTTTTTGGTATCTTTCCGGTTAATCCAGTGAATTAATAAATTCACCATATCTGCTAAAACTAGCTCGAGTCAGTTTTCTGATACTTGCAAATAAAGTGTGATGAAAACAAAATTGGTAATGAGAGGAAATGTTTGCAATGGAAAGCCCCCAACTATGAAATCAGTTGATTTAAGATAGGGTGAATGGCAGGGGGAGTATCTTTCCCTCAAGCTGGGAAGTTAATCTTTTTTATGAGGGGCAAAGCAACTGAGTAGGCTGATACATGTTGTATGTCTAGAAAGAGACACTTGGTGGAGTAATGTCAGGAAGTAGGGCTATCTTGTCTAACGTGACTGGTGTTTTTGCCACAAGCATTTTTACCACAAACATTTTTGAAGCATAACTAATTGGCTGTCAGACAATTTTGCTATAAAAGATAAGATCACCAAAAAAGGGGGATATTCATTAAAAAGGACATAGTGAAACATGAAAAATGAATAATAAAATTAAAAGATTATTGCAAAATAAAAAGTATTTGAACACATTTAAAATGTGTGTAGATTTATGGAATACTGCATGAGTAATAGATTGTGTTTTGCAAATTATACCTAAGCACTTGTCTTCCCAGGCTTCGTAGTATTATACATGTTTTTTGTTTGTGTCTTTTTAACTTTTGGGTTTGTTTTTGTTTTATTTTGTTTTTTGCTTATTGATTTGTTTCCTCATTTAACATACCACTTTTTCTTTTTTGGTGAAATCTCTTCCTTCATTAAGAGAGTTATCAGTTTTCAAATACTCATATTTGAAAAGGTGCATGCTTGTGACTGAGCTTTGTACTGTGTTGTGAAAGCCTTCTACACAGTTGTTTGTTTTTGGCATATGTCACATGTCCAAAATTCTATAAAATATGTGAGTTCAACCTCTGTCCCCCCATAGAGACTATAATGAAGGCTAAGCTTTATATACTATAAGAGCAGGAGTACTGAGTCAATGGAGAAATGAAACTAAGCTGTCAGTCAGTTCATAAAACCAACAAACTGTCAAATAGAACTGTCAACCAGTTAATTTTTTTTTTTTTTTAATGGCAGATTGCCTTATGGCCTATTAGGGCAAAAATGTGGAAATTCTTACTGCAAAACTATCCAGAACTATTGTCTAATGCCTGCAGCCTTGAGCAAAGAATATGGGTGTGGAGGGAGGAGAGGGCTAAGTTTTGGTCTCATTGGCCTAACAGTTTTTGATGGCCATTCATGGTTGATAACTGAGAGTCCGATAACTGCACATACTGGGAGATTGTACTAGCAAGATCCTTTGCTCCTGGCGAGGTGGGGAGCAGGAAACAAATTCAAGAATGCCACTGGGAAAGGAGGACACTAGATTCTTTAGTTTTATGTGAAAACTTCCCATACTCTAGTCTCTTTCTGATCAAACTAATTGCTATTCATATAGTATAGACTCATCAACTGGGATTTAGCCTTATAGAATCGGATAGAATACACTTAGGGCCTATTTTAGCCATTAATATGGAGGCAGAGGCCTGAAGGGAGGCTATCAAAATACAGACCAAGACTGTGTATAGAGAACCAAAGCCTGTTGCTAAGAGACAGAACTGCTGAATCCAGATTAATCAACTTTGAATAACACCTTAGGTTTGGTTACTTGGCTGGGGAGTAAGAAGAATGCAAACTTGCCAGCTTTTTTTTGTGACATACATACACACATACATATATATATATATATATATATATATATATATATATATGTATTTATATTTATATATTTCCTGGTATATATATATATACCAGGAAAATACCAAGCTAGCTGGGAAAATATTCATTATTGTTTATTCCTAAGTTTGAAACAATCCCCACAAAAGTAGAGAGCTAAAGCAGAATAGCTGTCCAATTTCCTTTCCACATGTGAAGGTCAATAGAAGGGTGACTTTTCCAGTGAAGAGAATCAGGGATAGCGAAATTGGTTGACCAAGGAAGTCATTTCACTGCCTTGGCTGGAAGTCTTTGCGTTCTGTGTCCCAGAAGTACAATAGATTTACATGTTGTTTCTCTTTCTTTTCCTTTATAAATTGGAGCTTTGTTGGAAGCTCATCTGTTTTACATCATCAGTGTGCAGCCTTTAAATAAGGAACCCTTGTGCAGTGACAACCTTTATATCTAAACACTCTGGCATCAGTTATGACCAATATGGTGCCACATGGACATGAAAATTGGAAATCAGCCTGGATAGTGCTTTGGACGTGCTAAATAGTTTAGTACAACAGGGTTAAGTTACATGGAAAAGTTTATAACATACTCCTTCCCGACAAATGAGATCACAATGTTAAAGACCTTGTGACTATAATCTGAGGTTTGGACTCCACACAGTAAGCAGGGGTGAGTCACTACAGACTTTAAGATAAAGTCAGATAATCAGAGCCGTGATTCACAAAGTGGGGCACTTACAGTGAAAATAGAAGAAACTAGAATCAGTGACCATTATTAAGGACTTGGGGTATGGAAGACAGTGCTGAAACACCCACAGGTTTTGCTTGTGTGGTGAATAAATACCACAAGCGGTGTTTCCCTAATATCCATCTTACTCAGGATTTTAATCTTTGATTCTCTACCAGAACAAAAGGGTTTGCTTTTTTATTTTTATTTTCTTTTAAGAGGAATTTTTAAAGAAAGATATGAAGATATGTTGGGCTCAGATTATATACCCAAAGAGTTTGTAAAAATATTTTATAAAACTTATTAAAAAGATAGAATGGAAGAAGACACATATAAATGTGATATAGTTACATATAAAAATAAGAGAACATAATTTAAATGGAAACCTTGATGATGGGGACTTTGGTAGCAGAAAATTCAGAAAGGAAAGAAAAACAGGTATCCTGGAATTTTCAGGTTGGAGATCTAACCCACTGTCAGACTTAACTCCATGATGCCAAGATTGCAGGCAGTCAATAAATGCACATGAGGTAGAGAAGGGTCACCACGTCAAGGGGGCAGAGCAGGGTTACCATGTCAAGGGCAACTACCAGGTCCTGCTTTTCCACACTGGACATGTCTTTTTTGACCAGCATAGACAGGGTCTGTAGGTATGATGTGGGGGATTCCCACATCAGCTCTCTCTTACTGGAGAGAGCTTTTCAGCTGTTCTGTGTTATAACCCAGAGTTGTATGGTTTCATAATATTCTCCAGGGAGCCCTACATCACCAACCCAGGGTTTTATTTACTCTACACAATCCTTAGCCAGAACCATCTTTCTAAGGGCATTTTAAAGACAATCAATCTTACTCTGAGCAAATCTCATTAGTTTCCTTACTTGAAAAAGTCCACTTGACAAGGAAATTATGTAATCTGCCTCTTTTTTCCAGTACCTTTCCTGTCTCCCACCCAGGAATGACTGGAAAGCTGGCCTGTTGCCTTTACTCCTTTTCCCCAATAATATTTCAGAACCATTCTGAATTATATATGAAATAATATGAGTTTTATGTTCAGGAAGTGGCCTACAGTTATAGTGAACTGATACAGGGCACGAAAGCAGTTGTGAAGAGCCAGGTGATCTAGAAAGAAAGATGGCTTTTGTGGGTGGGAGTGAAGAGGAGGTGTTTTTTAATCCTGGGAGAACTGACTGAAGGCAACGTAAGGAAGTAATCTTTTCACTTATCCTTGGTAGATTGACTGCAGCTTGACTGACTGTACTGAGGATATTAGACAATTTTAGAATCATTATATAAATCAGCATGTCTCTCACATGTAAAAATGTTTTCTTTTAAATTGAATGCTTGTCTTCTTTTTCAAGAAAAAAATTAAAAATCTACATTCTGGGCAAACATATGGTATGCTTTAAAACTGCTAGCAAATAACCTACATAATTGGACAGCCCATTATCTTGATTATTATTATTACTTACCACAGATATAGCATTTGACTAAAACGGTATTCACTCAAAGTAACTGACAAGCATTAATTACTTAATGTGTTCATGTTCTTTATGGATAAGTTAAATATAGTTGAATATATATGTGAATATATACACATACTGCCCTCGGATTACTATGGAATAAAAAGAGAGATTTGTTGCCTGTTGAATGTATATATATAATAATGTCCATAAAATTACAAAAAAATGGATATCAGTCTTCTTTTTGGAATTAATACTCTCAATAAAACACTTATAATCACTTTTAGACTTATTTTTAGCAGAAAAAATATTTTAGTCAGGAAGTTCTCTGCAGTTAAACTTTTATGGTAATTTTTTCCAGTTTCATCGAAGTATAATTGACAAAACCAAATTGTATATATGTAAAGTATACAGTGTGATTTCTTTAAAACAAACAATCAAACAAAACAAACAATTGCAATTTCTTAGAGCAGTTTTAGATCCCCAGCAAGGCTGAGGGGAACGTTTGGGTGTTTCTCCTATATCCCTTTCCCCCACCCATAAATAGCCTCCCCTGCTACCTACCTCTCTTACCAGAGTGGTAAGTTTGTTACAATTGCTGAACCTACATTTTTGACTCAATGTTGCCATTTCTTAAATTGATTTTTTTTTAATGTATTTATTTGACAGAGAGAAATCACAAGTAGGCAGAGAGGCAGGCAGAGAGAGAGAGGGAAGCAGGCTCCCCGCTGAGCAGAGAGCCGGATGCGGAACTCGATCCCAGGACCCTGAGACCACGACCCGAGCCGAAGGCAGCGGCTTAACCCACTGAGCCACCCAGGCACACCTCAATGTTGCTATTTCTGACTCAGTATACCAAGTCAGCCATTTCATGTCAAATACATATTCATGACATTTTGACTGAATTAATTTTATTTTTTAAGTGATGAACACTACATTAGCTTTCTGGTTTTTTTGTATTTTATTATGTTATTTATATTACATTATTTTTTACAGTTTGTAAAAATAATAGAAAATATGGTACTTTTCCTTCTGTGCCCCACTTATTAGACAAAGGAGAGCTATATAGGCAGTGAACAGTGTAGGTCACCAGAATGGTGGGAGGAATCAGAGCGGTGACCAGTCCTGGACGAGAGGCTTCCATAATGTGTAAAGACAGGGTTTCAATAGGAATTAAGTTGTTCCATAATCTATTCTAATATATTCTCTTTTACTCTTGTGTTCTTTTAGGTCCCTTCTGCTTTAAAGTCAGACTTTTTTTTTTTTAATCCTAATTACAATCTGAAAAGCAACCAGCCTTATTCTTTTCATTGAAAATCTGATGAGAAACATGGATCCTCTACCCAGAAAATACACATACACATAAAAGCACAGGATTTTAAGGACTTACATATAGTGTCTATCTGAAGACCACATGACTGTTTCAAAAAACAAATGTTAAGACTCCCTCTGCTTTATAAAATGTAAGAGGAAAATGTTTACAATTTCATCTAATAGTAAGTAGATTAGAAAATTGATAGTTGAAATAAACTATTCTTTAATGAGTTAATTTATATACCTCTCCCTTTTATAAAGTTTTAAAGATCTAAAACTTTAATTCATGTGTACTAATCTACAGTTTTGAAGTTTTGTACTAATATTCATATTTGCTTATGAAAATCTCTGATAAATAATTTTGAGTTAAAATTCTTTTTGACTTAAGTGAGTTCTAATATTTTGTAAAAATATAGCCATCCTCATATCTCATTTAAAAATTTTCTCACATTCCTAAAGTATTATTATGATCTTTGGAAAAGTGACATGATTGAGAGCCAGTGTAATCTACACATGTGAGTTTACAAACACAATAACAGCAGACTTTTCATGTCATGTATACGTACCTAGCTTAGCTGCCCTAAATTTACAGTCTGTAATGGCTTTCTTTGGCTTTCTTGAATTCCTTATTTAGAAGAATTACTTTCTAAATGACTGCTAGTCCTTTCTCTTTGCTATGTGATTATCAAAAGACACACCTACTGAAAAATCTGAATAGAAATATTAGAGTTTTTAAAGATATTTGTTAATATTGATATAATAATGTGGCAGTATGAAAATGAGGAAAATTATCTGTTCCAGTTATCCCATTTTGTGCAACAAGCCATCCCAAAACTAGTGGCTTCAAAAATCAATATAATGTTCCTCATGGTTCTGTTGTTTGGCTACTTTTAGCCCAAAATTTCTCACTGGAAGTCTTTTGAGGAGTTGCAGGCAGGTTACAGCTGGTAGCAAGGTCATCTGAAGGACAGACTGAGATGATTACTGGCATTCCCTGTTGGCTTGTTCAGCTAGAGCTGCCAAATAAGCACCTCCCATGAAGTCTCTCTATAGGACTCCAATGGAGCCCTCACAACCTGGGTAGCTGGAATTCTTGTTTGTTTTTTTTTCCCCTCCCTAAGATTTTATTTATTTAGCAGAGAGATACACAGTGAGAGAAGGAACACAAGTATGGGGAGAGGGAGAGGGAGAAACAGGATTCGTGCCCAGCAGGGACGCCGAAGTGGGGCTCGATCCCAGCACCCTGGGATCATGACCTGTAGCTGAGGGCAGATGTTTAATAACTGAGCCGCCTAGGTGCCCCGGTAGCTGGAATTCTTACATGGAGTCTTAGGCTTCAAAGAGAAATGGTGGAAACTTCCAAGGCCTTATAAAGGCTAGGAGCAGAACTGGGATCCTGTCATTTTCTGTAGATAAAGGAAACCATGAAAGATAACCCAGATCCTAGGGGAAGAAAATAAGACTCTACTTTTAGTGGGAGGAATAGCAAAAAATGTACTTCAATCTATCACAGTATCTATTGAGATAATTCCCAGACATAAGCAGGGTTAATGAGCTATAGGAATGGAGTTATCTAATATTATATTTTCAATAGCTATGTCCATAAGATAATACTTAATACTCAGTGTTGCTCTTAATTCCATAATACCTAATACCCAAATTTTCATTAGTCGTTACCAAACATGTATAGAAAGGCTGTGGACAATTAGGCATAAGAGTATTAAAAGGAAGCATAACTTGTCTTATATTTACTACACTGCTAATGATAATAATAGTGTTAATAATAATAAAAATAATAATAGAACAACATCTTATCTACATTTGGATAATGAGAGCAAATGGATGGTTACCAAAGGAAAGGTGGATGGGGGATGGGCTAAATAGGTGATAGGAATTAAGGAGTGTACTTGTTGTGAGGGGCCCCTAGTGTTGTATGGAAGTGTTGAATCACTATATTGTACACCTGAAACTTATATTACACTGTATGTTAACTAACTGGAATTTAAACAAAAGCTTAAAATAAAAGAATTTAGGAAAAGCAAAACAAAACAAAAGATAATGAGAAGCAGCCTAATGAACATGATAGAGTTAGTAGTACTTCTAAATCTTCATCATATAAAATTTTAATCACAATAAAAAATGTTTGAGCAGTCTAAAGCAAAGACTCCCGATTGGTCTTATTTACCCAAAAGTTCCCGAACTTATTTCAGCCTGTATTGTGTGCTTGCCTTCTCTTTCTTTCTCTCTCTCTCTCTTGTTCTCCCTAACAACTATTAATAGCTAACAACATTGGTGTTTACTAGACACATTATGGAAAATGCTTCTTGGCAAAATATGATAGATGAGTTGATAAAAAGGAAAAATATCTTTGGAGTATAGCTTTCAAGGTAGGTTGAGGAAGGAAATAAAACTCTAGTAGAATCATTAATGAAACTTGTTTTAGAAGAGGGCAATGGAAATTTTGTTAGAAAGAATATTAGAGATCATGCAGGCCAAGCGTCTTTGTATTTTCGGTGGAGTCCTCAGGTTTTTTTCCTAAGGTGTTTCAGAAAAGACCAGGAAGGGAAGTGGGTATACAAGCCAGTGAGACTCTAATATTTTGCCAAGCAACACCCCAAAACAGCTCAGTTTATACCGCTTCTCTCTGAGGAGTTAAATATTAGATTTTACTTGAAATAGTAATGTTGATTAAAAGTTGAAGAACAAGGAAGAGGAGAGGAGGGGGAGAACGAGGGTTAATTCAAAAAGTGACACAATCAGAAATAAAATACAGATGCCCTGACTCTTAGGACATTTTCACTTTTATACATCATCTCTGAGAAGGGGAAATCTTCAGAGTAAGAAAGTTAGGTTGTGGTCAGATTGTGAATAACCTTGAGTTCAGTATAAAAATTTTGTCATTATTCTTATAGTTTTGAAAATTCCACAAATATTTCTTAGCAGAAAATTAGATTGCATTTTTAGAAGATAAAGTGTGAGTAGTACAATATAAAATTGAGGAGAAACATATTGCAGTTGAAAAGGAAAATACGTGAACAAAATTTGCCTGTTTACCTTAACAATTCTCACAAAAGGTGGGGAATTCTAAAGACTATTAATTCCATGCTAATGGAAAGGAAAACAGAAAAAGCAACACATTGTCTACATTGAAGTTAAGAAACTTTCTTAGTTTGGATGATTTTGATTTTTAATTCTGTATTAAAAGTTTCTAACAATTTTAAGCCATAATGATAGCAATTTCGTTCAGTTACTAATATTTATGTATAAGCATCTTATCTCTAACATGAGAGAATTTTTTTCCTTCATTTTAAAATATAACATTAAGACAAATTTTTTCATCTTCTTTAATAATTTTGAGGTGAAATCAGCTGGTGTTATTGGATTGTTTACTGAAAAAGGAAATTAACAGTAGTTTAATGCATTTAATTGTGTGGACAAAGGGCATCACCACAAGCCACTATCTAAAACACACCACTTAAATTGTTAATTGCAAGTTTTTGTAATTAAGCTAATTCTTTAAGCCTCACTAGAACAGACATGTTTGTCTTATTTGCTATCGTTTTCCCAGTGTCTGTCATCTGGCAGACACTCAAGTAGTAGACACAGAATGTATTCTGTCACCTGATAGACACTCAGAGTTATCTGTAGAATGATCACAAGCTAATACATGAATCTACTTATTTTCATGCTGATAAACATTTTGTATAATATACCACCACGTTTTGAAAGTTTGTATAAAGTTTACTCATCCCTCAACAATACAAGTTTTGTGAATAGCTATGATCAGACAAGAGAAAAATAGGATTTTATATTGAATTGAACATATTGTAATTGAAAATTACTTAGAAACTCTTCAGAGAAAATATGTATGTAATATCATACTGTTCAAGGTCATCACTCCTTTTTTGAGAACATATTCCTGTTCAGCCTAAATTAGTTCTTCTAATCAGACAAACTGATGAGGCAATTTTTACCACACTTGAATTTTCTGCACAACTACAAAGATGGAATAATGTATAATTAGAAGTCCTGGAAGAACATTTGCAAAGCCACATCTGATTTCTTTTCTATTTTTTGTTTATCCTTCCTCCTCTCAACTGAAAAAAAATTATTGAATTTATTTAATGGTTAAAATGGAATAATTTATTGTAAAGTAAAACTTTAAGTGTCCCTAAGTAATTTCTCAAAATTCAGTGTGAATTGCATTTTTTGAATAAATACATACTTTCTAATATTAGATATTAAAATCAGTGCAATTGTTTTTTGTTAGAAGAACCCATATCAGGGACTAGGTAATTTCTTGTAATCTTGGCTATGTAGGATCTGATTGCAAATACCCATCAGAAATTCTGATTAGCAGTTGTAGATGTATTTGATTAATAAAAGTGATAAAGTCATCATTACTTAATAAATGCAGTTTGTTTCACAGAAAAATTCTCTTCCAAACACATCGCTCATGGGGGGGGCTGGAGTCTTTGTCTCTTGGGTGGCAAAAATATTGGGACCCAATGAACTCAATCTGGTTAGAGGAATTAGTAGCTCTTTGATAGGGAGTGCACTGAAGTAATTAATTTGCTTTTCCTTCAAGGTTTTTAAATATCCAACTTGATCTTTGTCCACCTGATTAACCAGTTAATTAAATTTTTATGTAAGTCTTCTGACCTAGTTAATTTGCCAGGAGCATACATTAATGGAGAGTAACAGATGAAGTTCTTCCTGACCCCTCTGTACAAATCGCTGCACCTCATCACTTTCTACCAGAGGGGGGCCCTGCTCTTACTAACGTATGAGCCATTGTGGAGACAAATAAGCCAAAAGAGCAAACACTAAAACTGGGAGATTTTTAGAGTCTGTAAGGTTCTATAGCAGAGTCAAGACACTGAAAGGAGAAGAGAAATGTTGGCAAAATGGACATAACACAGTGCCCTTGGAGGGGAAAGCACTTAAATGTGTATTGAGTAAACAGAATGAACCAATGAATAAATAAATGGCTTATGGACTGTGTCAGCTTATTTTGTGGGTATTTTCCTCTATTGAAAGACTTATCAGTTTTTCACAATTGAAATGCTCTTTTTAACTTTTTTTTGTTGTTTTTAAGATTTATTTATTTGGTGATGGAAAGACAAAAGAAGAGGGAGAGAGAGAATCTCAAGCAGACTCTCCACTGAGCTGGGAGCCCAACATGAGGCTCCATCTCATGACCCCGAGATCACGACCTGAGCAATAATCAAGAGTTGGAAATGTAACTGACCGTGTCGCCCACGAGGCCCTATGACTGTAATGCTCTTTTAAAGTCACTAATTTTAAGACTTTAGCAGGCTTTATCTTTTGGAGGGGTCTGATCTGTACAGTTTAGAAAACTAAACCTGGAAGTGGCTGGAGGACAGTATTGATTAGAGCAGGGGAGTCACTTGAATGTCTGAGAAAATGGGTAAAGGGATCAAGGAGGCAGGGATAGAAGTAAGAGAAATTTTAAATCGCTTCTTAAGGTTCGGCCAACATTTAGGAACTGGCAGTTAATTTTTCCTCCATCTGATTGTCTGTCTCCTGTCCCTTTTCTCATAGCCCCTCTTCTCCCTGTTCCTCTTAACTTCAAGATCCTTATTTCCCAGGCTACAAGCCTAGGCTGGAACTTAAAATATGTTAGAATTAAAAATAGTTCAGAAACTTCAGACTCCATCATAATAGTTTCTTTGGGAAATGTACTTCATTATAAACTTTGTTTCTGGTTTTTGTTTGGTTGGTTGGTTGGTTTTTAATAACAACAATATCCCCTGTTTGGGAGCTACTTATATATATAAGATCAATGGACTACCTATCTGCTTTACATTTTTCCTCATTAAAATAAAAATCAAGATGTTCTAGTAAATTCCTTTCAGTTACTACCTCATTGATAGTTGTAACTCTCAAACACCTGTGAAGAAAACTAATGAGCTTCTGCAGAATACTAACACTGTGAATATCCTTGGAAACTAATGTTGTATTTAGCTTCAGGCATGATGGATTGATGGAGTGCACTGTTGTACTTTGTGGTTTCAGAAAAATGATTTATAAGAAGAAAAACAGGCGTCATTTTGTTTATGATTTATGGGTTTTGATCTTTAATCCTGGATTTTTATATCATTAGTCCTAAGAAAAGGATATTGTAAGACAGGTGCAATGAGATTTCATATATTTTCATATGTATAAATCAGTTTATTATCCGTACTTTGGTCATGGGCTTCATGATAGAGAACATTATCATGAGGGTGCACACAATCCTTAACCCTAGTATAATTTCTCAAATATATAAATGTACTAAAGTAGACTTAACTATATGTATAGTCACAAAGATAGAGATTTTTCACATGTCAATGTGTGAAAAAACAAAGTATAAGTAAAGATTCAATAGAGAAAGTGTTTATTCAAATAAATTTAATGATTGAATACAAATAACCTGTGCAGAAAATAAATTCCTTTTAATATTTGAGGTCACCTATGTTTTATAAAAAGGAAAGATTTTCAAGGACTTATTGACCTAAGTTCAGGAGAATTGCCTTTCTCCTTGCCAGGCCCCAAATAAATGAATAGGTTAGTTGTTATAAATGAATGAGTAAAAGGTCCAGAACTCTATAGAGACATCAGTCAGAAAGATTTTTCAAAAAATTTCCTTTTTTTTTTTTCCTCGAATAACATTGAAAAATTATTAAACATTATGGAGACCATTTTTTTTAGTCTTCTAGTGTTCTTTCTCCTTGAACAGTTTCAAGCTAAGTTTCAAGCTAAGCTTGAAGTTTCGTGTTAAGAGGCAAAATGTGGCTTGTCCTATGTTAAAGCCCCTGGAAACCACCTGCCTTTTTTCATGAGATGACTACTTCTTTTCCTGGAGGTGACTGGCTTCCTCCTCTACAGCCAAGATAACAAAATTGTCAGAAGTTCAGCCAGAGAAGCAGAACGAGTAAGAGATACATATTAAAAGATTCATTGCAAGGAATTGGTTTAAGCACTGGTGGGGATTGAGTAGGTACATTCAAAATCCATAGGGCAGGTTGAAATTTGCATATGGGTTGAAGCTGCTATTTGCAGATGAAACCTCTTCTTTACCAGGAAAGCCTTGGCAATGATTTTCAAGCATTTCACTGGATTGAATCAGGTCCACCCAGATTATCCAAGGTAATTGCTTTCTCATGTTTGACCTCTATATCATAAGCAGGTAAGGAATTATCTAGGGTAATCTCACTTAAAATCAATTGATTATGAACTGTAATCATATCCACAAAATACGTTCGCAGCAATACCTGAATTAGTATTTGATTCAAAACTGCAGATTGTAGTTGAGCCAAATTGACACGTCTAAAGGCTATCACATCACAACCCATGATATATAATTATAGCTTTTCCTTTCTCTTTTGGGGCACCCAATGGCAAATGCTCTTATGAGTTGGTGCAGAACCAAGACACTAAGAACATTTTTATGTTTTATGTTTTTCTCCCTGTTACTATAACAGAGCCTCGTCTTACTATACTTCCCTAGCAACAATTCTGCCAATTCTATTTATTTACAAATGGAAGAAGCATTGCCAGGAATTTCTGGCCCTGGCACAGAATGATTCACATTGGAAATTTTGCTGTTTAAGTTAGTTGGCAGTTTTGTCATTTGGATTAAAATAAAAAGTACAGGTTCATGGTTTAAGATATTTTATATAACAATTATTAAGGAAATGAAATATAAAGCATTTTAAAATCATAGGCCTGTGTTTCTTAGAAGATATTTATATTATTATAACATTTTACATGGATAGGGTAGAGAGTAAATTATGTTTTCACCTAACATACTATTATATCATAATATTCTTTAGTTTTGAATATGAGGATACCGTCTACAAAGAAAATAGAGGTTTTGTTGGAATATTTCAATTAAAAACACTTTTGGAAGAGAAATCAGTATTAAAATCATTTTGTAGGGAGAAAATTTTATTATAGGCTTGGGTCCTTTTATGTCTTGAAATGTTTCTCCTCACGTCACTTGAAACAAAAGTCAGTCTTTAAGTTAGTCTCTAGTCAAGATATGAAAGCTAAATTAGGAAGAAAACATCCCATCCTTTTAGCCGGAGCAAAAGTAGAATTAAAACAATAAATTTCTTGAGAAACTGAGGATTCCTTGTGAATTAGAGAATATGTGTGTACTCCGTTTTCCCCTCCTCTGTTCAGTTCCCTTTATCTGTTGTATGGCTATTCCATTAATTAGCAACTTTGTGAGTATCTCTGAAGGAATCTGAAGTAAACCAACTGTAAAGCAATTTTGTCTTTTAATTTTTTTTTTCCTAACATCATACATTGCCTATACCCAAGCCAAATAACTCAAAGTTTTGCATTAGCTTCCTATCTAGGATTAATTATGTCTTGTCTCATTTCTATATTATTTTATCACAGAGTGGGAGCATGAACATACCTAATAGCTGTTTTATAAATATTTGTTGATTGATGACAGAGGCTGGTTAGAAGAATTTTAATGAATCATTAGTACATTAAATTAATAAATCATGACAACAATATTAATGTTGGCTTAGCTATTTCTACACCCTGTTTTCATATACACACATAGTCCATTGGTGGCTTTGAGTTCACTGCTTTCTACATGTAATTAAACATAATATTATGAATTAAAACAAAACTTTCTCACAAAATATTTAAAATTTATCTTTGTATATGTATTTCTTTGTAATCATCAAAATATTACATTTGTTCAGGAAAAAATAAAACGTTACCTTAGTCCATTCATTTAGGACACATGCACACTAGAATCTAATTAATTTTTTACCTTGTGAGTATTACTTCTCCAATAACCAAGGAAAATGATTTATCACAACAAAGGGAGTTGTCAAAATAGATGTTTTCTTTGGAATGGAACTGATTGTTTCCTAACTGACCAGCAAGTTTGCTTCTCTAGCATTTCCCAATCATAGTTTTCTCTTCCTTATTTATTTGTTTGTTCATTTGTTTCAAGTTTTTTATATTCCATTTAGCAATGTGCTGTAATATTAGTTTCAGAAGTAGAATTTAGTAATTCATCACTTACATACAATACCCAGTGCTCATCACAAGTGCCCTCCTTAATGCCCATCACCCATTTAACTCATCCCTCCCCACACCCTGCCCATCTCCCTTCCCTGTTTGTTCTGTATAATTAAAAGTTTGTTCTATGGTTTGTCTTTCTCTCTTTTTCCCCCTAATGTTCATCTGTTTCATTTCTCAAATTCCACACATGAGTGAAATCATATGCTATTTGTCTTTCTCTGACTGACTGACTTAGCATAGCATAATACACTGTAATTCCATCCATGTTGTTGCAAATTGCAAGATTTCATCCTTTTTATGATTCAGTAATATTCCATTATATGTATATAATATATATACACCACTTCTTTATACATTCATCAGTTGATGGACATTTAGGCTCTTTGCATAATTTAGCTATTGGTGATATTGCTGCTACAATCATCAAGGTGTATGTATATCTTCAAATCAGTATTTTTGTGTCCATTGGATAAATACCTAGCAGTGTAATTGCTGGATCATAGGGTAGTTCTATTTTTAGCTTTTTGAGAAACTCCCATGCTTTTTTCCATAGTGACTGCACCAGTTTGTATTCCTGCCAAATGTACAAGAGGGTTCCCCTTTTTTTCCACATCCTTGCCAACATCTGCTTCTTCCTGCACTGTTAATTTTTGCTATTCTGACCGGTGTAAGGTGATATCTCATGGTAGTTTTGTTTGCATTTCTCTGATGATGAATGATGTTGAAGATCTTGCCATGCATCCCTTAGCTATCTGGATGTCTGCCTTGAAAAAATGTTTATTCATGTCTTTGGCCCATTACTTAACTGGAATATTTGGTTTTTGGGTGTTGAGTTTGTTAAGCTCTTTATAGATTTTGGATACTAACCCTTTATTAGATATGTCACTTGCAAATATCTTCTCCCATTCCATGGGTTACTTTTTAGTTTGGTTGATTGTTACTTTGACAGTGCAGAAGCTTTTTATCTTGATGAAGTCCCAATAGCTCAAGATTGTTTTGGCTATTCAGAGTTTTTTGTGGTTCCATACACATTTTAGGATTGTTTGTTCTAGCTCTGTAAAAAAAAAAAAAATTCTGGTAGTATTTTGATAGGGATTTCACTGAATGTGTAGATTGCCTTGGGTAATATAAACATTTTGACAATGTTTGTTTTTCCAGTCCATGAACATGGAATGTTTTTCCATTTCTTTGTGTCATCTTCAATTTCTTTTATCAGTATTCGATAGTTTTTGAAGTACAGATCTTTGACCTCTTTGGCTAGGTTTTTGGTGCCAAAATGGGACTGATTCCTTGATTTCTCTTTCTGCTGCTGCATTACTGGTATATAGATATGTAACAGATTTCTGTACTTTTATTTTGTATCCTCTGACTTTATTGAGTTTGTGTATCAGTTCTAGCAAATTTTTGATAGAATCAGGTTTTCTACATAGAATATCATGTCATCTGTGAAGAGTGAAATTTTGACTTCTTCCTTACTGATTTGGATGCCTTTTATTTATTTATTTATTTGTTGTTGTGTGATTGCTGAGGCTAGGACTTTAGTACTATGTTAAGTACCAGTGGTAAGAGTAGACATCCCTGTCTTGTTCCTGAACGTAGAATAAAAGCTCTTTTTTTCCCTGTTGAGGATTATATAAGCTGTGGGTTTTTCATACATGGTCTTTATGATGTTTAGGTGTGTTTCTTCCAACCCTATTTTTGTTGAGGGTTTTTATTAATAATGGATGCTGAAATTTGTCAAATGTTTTTTCTGAATTTATTGGGAGGATCATATGGTTCTTAGCCTTTTTTTTTTTTTTAAAGATTTTAAAAGATTTATTTATTTATTTATTTTAGAAAGAGAGAGAGTGTGTATATGAGAAGGGTGAGGGGCAAAGGTAGAGGAAGAGAATCCTCCCACCCTGCTAAACACAGAGCCTGATGTGGGGCTTGATTCCAGGACCCAGGGATCATGATCTGAGCCAAAATCAAGAGTTGGCCACCAACCGAGCCACTCAGGAACCCCATCCTTTCTTTTATTAATGTTGTGTATCAAGTTGATTGATTTGCAAATATTGAACCATCTTTGCAGCCCAGTAATAAATCTCAGTTGATCCTGGTCAATGATTCTTTTAATATACTGTGGATTCAGTTTGCAGTATTTTGTTGAGAGTTTTTGCATCCATGTTCATCCAGGGATATTGTCCTGATTTCTCTTTTTTAGTGGGGTCTTTGTCTGGTTTTAGAATCAAGGTAATGATGGCCTCATAGAATGAGTTTGAGTTTGGAAGTTTTCTTTCCATTTCTATTTTTTGGAATAGTTTGAGAAGAATAGGTATTAATTCTGCTTTAAATGTTTGGTAGAATTGCCTGTGAAGCCATCTGGCTCTGAATTTTGTTTGTTGGGAGTTTTTTTGACTACTTATTCAATTTCTTTGCTAGTTCTCAGTCTGTTCAAGTTCTCTATTTCTTCTGTTTCAATTATGGTAATTTATATGATTATGGAAATAGATCCGTTTCTTCCAGATTGCACAATTTGTTGGCATATAATTTTCCATAATATTCTCTTATAATTGTTTGTATTTCTGTGGTATTGATTGTGATCTTTCTTCTTTCATTTGTGATTTTATTAACTTGGGTTCTTTGTCCTTCCTTCTTGATAAGTATGGCTAGGGGTTTACCAATTCTATTAATTCTTTCAAAGAGCCAGTTCCTGGTTTCATCGATATCTTCTACTCTTTTGTTTGTTGTTTCTATATCATTTATTTCTGCTTTAATTGTTATTATTTCCCTTATTCTTCTGGCTTTAAGCTTCATTTCTCGTTCTTTTTCTAACTTCTTTAGGTGTAATATTAGGTTGTGTATTTGAGAATTTTCTTGCTTCTTGAGGTTGGCCTGTATTGACATATACTTTCCACTTAATGACTGCATTTGTTGCATCCCAGAGGTTTTGGACCATGGTGTTTTTATTATCATTTGTTTTGATGTATTTTTTATTTTTTTCTTTAATTTCCTCATTGACTCATTCATTCTTTAGGAGGATGTTCTTTAACTTCCATGTATATGTGATCTTTCCAAATTTTTTTCTTGTGGTTGACTTCAAGTTTCATAGTATTGTGGTCTGAAAGTATGCATGGTATGCATATTTTGTACCTGTTAAGGCCTGATTTGTAACCAAATATGTAATCTATTCTGGAGAATGTCCCCTGTTCACTCAAAAAAAATGTGCATTCTGCTACTTTAGAATGAGATATTCTAAATATATATTTGTTAAGTCCATCTGGTCCCGTGTGTCATGCAAAGTTGTTGTTTCCTTGTTTATTCTTTGCTTAGTGATCTGTCCACTGGTGTAAGTGGGACATAAAGGCTCCCTGCCTTCCCTATTTATGATTTATAAAAGGCAAACATGAGAAAGCACTTTTTCCCTCAGAATTTTTTAAATGTTTTATTTTTCTTATTTTTTTGCAGAAGATAGAATTGTTCCATCTTTTACATAACCAAAAAATATAGCCAACAATGGCTATATTTTGTATTATAATTGTATTTCATTAATTGCTGATAGTAGTGTTTGAAGAAGATTCTGACATTTGCCTTCAGAACTACTGAAGAATCACAGACCTGCCCTATTGCTTTCAGCAACAGCATGTGACTGCACACCTAAAGGCAAATGGGCAGGTCCAGAAGATAGCAGAGTGAAAAACCATGGGATTCCTGATTAACCATATTTACTGTGCTCTTCTTGTGTGCCTTATCACAGGGTTAAGAAAAAAAAGGTCCTTTGGAAATTACAAGCTTGTAAGCTAGGCAGGCATTCAACAAGTAATTATAGAAAGAAAATAGAGCTAAAGAATAATGAGGCAACATTAGAAATGGAAGAATGGAATGTAAAGAACGGAGAGCCTAGGACTGAATTTTAAGAATTTCCAGTGTTTAGAATAAGAGGGATCTGCAAAGGGGACAGAGAAAACTGCAAAGAAATTCCAGGAAAAAAAAATTTGGAAAATAATGGCAGGGGAGAAGGGAAGATTTATTTGAGAAGAAAAAAGTGGGTAATTGAGCCAAATACAACTGAAAGCCAGAGGAATAGAACACCAGACCACCATATTGTTTCCTAAACTATTGCTTCTCTATTCTTGATGCTGTGAGGTTCAGTGCTTCTACACTGATGTTACTCAACTTCTGCCAACAAGTTGGTGGTGGTAAGAGCAAAGCCAGTGGAGTGGTTTGCCTTGGACCCAGACAGAAGCAGCCTGAAAGCACAAATAGTCAAGCCATACACTTGGGCAGGGCATATTAGAGTTGTTCAGCTTTCTGGCCTTGTGCCTTTACCCATGCTGTGAGGGCCACTGTGCTGTAGAATGAACAAGCATGGTTCTGCATTTCAGAGGAGTTACCTCCCCCAGGAGAGCCCTTAAGCTCTGAGATGCAAGAGCTGGTGGAAAAATGTTGCAGCAATTCTTCAGACACAAGTCTGAAAAGTGTCCCCTTTACTTCTCAGAAAGTTCCATAATGGTGACCATGACACTGTGTCTTTCTGTTGAACTTTATTTCCTTTCCTGTTCACTGACTGCAGATTCCTGAAATCACCTCTCAGTCTGCACCTACTTCAAACTTAGTTATCATAGGAACCCAAATTAACATCAAAGGCAGATCTAGAGATTCAAGGAAGTGTTTTGTTCATTTATTTGTTTTAAGAAGGAAGAATTATAAATGCATATGAAGTCCGGAATGATCCAGGAGTTTAAGAGAGAGTGAATTCAAATTAGAGAAGAAGTATAGTCAATGGAACGAATTAATTTGAAAAGTACAAAGTGATAAAACTCATGAGTGATTACCTTAAAGAGAAGAGGGACACATAAGTTCAGGCTCAAAGGGGGGAAAATGGGTGTGGATTAATGTTATCTTGTAGTTTGTGATGAGGCTGTATGGAGCTTTTTCTGATAGCTTCTTTGTTACCCATGAGTCCATTCTCTTACATTCAACATGCACCTATTGAGTGTCCACCATAAGCCAGAAACTATGCTAAGGACTTGATCCAGAGAACAAGGTAGTGACCACTCTCTCTCTCTCTTTTGCTAAAATAAATAAATAAATAAATGAATGGAAAGGCATTTTTAAATGAATTTTAAATTTTTATTTATTAAAAAAATTTTTTTTACTGTCTTAAGATAACCTAGATAGTGTTCTGCTTATTGTTTCTTTGAGTTTTATTTAATAAATATGCAATAATCACAGTGGAATTTAAGTATTCTTTTTGGAAGTTTATATTATGGAAACTCCATGTCATTCAAAAAAATTACAAAAATGAAGAAAAGCAGAATTCAGAAAAAATCTATGATTCCACTGAGATAATTATTTTCACTTTCCATTTATATACTCCCAGTTTTCCATATAGATTTAAACATATAGTTATAATTATATTATTCACATACATTCATAGTTTATTTTATTCACTTAATTGCTCTTTTGTCATTTCACAATCTTTACAAATCATTTTAATTATATTTAGAATGTGAATACACTATAAGTACTTAACCATTCCCATCTTTATAACATGTAGATTTTCTAGACACCATTTGAATGTAATTTAATATGATTTGAATGAATTTTTGAAGATATTAGATTCATATGGCCCCAAATCCAAAAGATTCATAAAACTAGAATTGCCTGAGCAAACCGGAACTTGCAGTCACCTTACTATATAGCAGGGGTCTCTGCTCAGCAATATTAGATTTATTTCCTTGATTGCTTATGGCCTGCTTTCTCAAAAACCTCAGGAAATGTCCATCCGAGTGAGTGAAAAGAAAATATTAAGGTACTATGTAGAGCTAAATCTACCCAAACCACCCTCCCATACTGACACGTACTTAATACCTATGGCCCACCCTGAGTGGGCATGAATTAGTGTTTGCTTGTCTTGTGACAGTCTTAATTACTTTGCTTTGGTTTTGTAGGCTGCCAATAGTTCTAGAACATCTCTTCCCTTTTTCCATAGAGGGACTTCCACCAAATTTGTACAAAGGGAAGCTGAAAGCTGAAGGGAACAATTCAGTGAGCAGGGGTAGCTTCCAAGGCCCTGAGATTACAACTTTCGGTTCTCTATTATATATCAGTGAAAACTAGAGATGACAGTGAAAACCGGTGGTGACAGATGCTTTGGCTATATATTGTGATGGTTCTTTGTTGTTGTTGAGCACTATATTAATGGATCATAGACAAAAGAATTCTGATTTGGTTTATAACATTTCATTAATAACATTTCATAATATATAAAGGGTAACACCATTCAATTAGCTTAATGCATTAAGGACAACTTCAGCAATCATTCTGAGACCACTATGTTTAAACAAAGTTTTCATTTAATTATCTTTATCTTTATTTTACATTCATGCAAATTCACAGAAGACATTAGAAATCATGGCTTTCAGGCTCTGCCTGACTCGATTCAGACATTAGCAAGTGTCTATTTGAAAGACATGGATCAACTAAATCCAAATACTTTAAGTATCTGAAAAGTTAAATTGGAAACTGAAAAGCCAGGCTTGTCTTATGTCTCACAAACATGCCCAAGCATTGGATTCTTTAACGTGGAATTATTTTCCAGAGCACTCCCGAGCTCTCAGCTTTAAGCAGTCCACCACATCTCTATGTTATAATCAATTCATAGATGAACTCCTAAAGAAAACGAATGCTCCCAAATTCCATAAGGATGGACCATGTTCCTGAAAGGATGGCATATATTTTGTGACAGAGCAAGATTTCTTATCTGTCCTGGGAGCCATTGACTGCAGACACATTACTATTCAAGCAGTGGTAGTTAATGATTTAATCTTTATTAATAGGAGAAGAGATTCCATTTGTTTAATATGCAGGTTATTTGTGATGCTAAATGCAATGTAATTGATGTAATTTAAAAGTTCCAGGGATAATGTCATGATTAATTCATCTGTAAACAATCTGGCATCTTTCATTTTATTGAGGCAGGCAAAATTTTTAACTAGCTGAAATGTGGGTAAGAACATTTATGACAACAATTATCATTTAAAAATATAATGCGGTATGAAAGATGAATGTCCTACAGGGCATTTTGCATTTGCTGTAAGGTCTTAAGTGCTGTAATTCGGCATGATTCATTGTCTCTGTGTGAAAGAAACACGAGGGCCGCATAACTAGCTTCGTGTCTTTGGGCTGAATGAGGTTTTAGACTTTCATGAAAGAGGTTACTGAGCATATTTCAAGGGTCAATTTCTTGAGAGTTTTGCTGCCCCTATGCAACTATTCATTCGCCAAATCACTTATTCATCCATTCAATAAATATCATGGAGTGCCTTTTAAAGGACAAGTGCCTTAGAAGGGACTGGGGATATGTATACATATTAATATTACAGTGTTTCTGCCATCAAAGACATCTAACGTATTAAGAAGATAGTTTCAGTAAAATGCAATTAATATGCCAGGGCATACATAAAATGGATACTCTGGGGGCAATGAGAGAGGGCATTTCATCCAAGGTTGGGGAATAGGAATTGATATGTATCTTACTTAAACTTACTTAAAACTGCATCTTACTTACAGGATGGAAGTAAGGTCTAGGAAAATGTACTCCAGGCAGAGAAGATAGCTTGTGAAAGCACGAGATTTAAAAACAAAACAAATAAACCCCACATTTGTGAGAATATGCAGAGCTCTTCGAAGGTAAAATGCACAGCAAGGGATATTTGTGAAGTAAGAGTGGAGGGATGGAAAGATGCTAGAATATTGAAAGCCACAGGGGCTCCATTACAGAATTTAGACCTCCTTGTGTAGGTTGTGGAGAATCATGGCAACACTATTATTTAAGAAGGATCACCTTAGGGCTTTGAAAGGGACAAGACTAGAAGCACAGACAACCTGGTTAGGATTCTGTTGATGTAATCAGAGGAAGAGATCACAAGGGTGTGATTACCATTTGGCCGTGGCTGGAACCTGAGTGTGAATGGGACAATTCAGTCTAAACTTGGTGTTCCAGAAGTATAGTCAAATGAGGATTCTGTAGGAGGCCCAGAGAGAAGAGCCTGTAAAGGTGACAAAGAAGAAACGGTGAGAAAAACTTGGAAAATTAGCAGTGTTGTCATAAAATCCAAGGAACAAGTGAGCAATACGCAATGATGTGAGAGGAATAATAATGAGGTTTTCATCAGTGACTTCGGAAGAGTGGTTTCAGTGCGCACTATGGGTAGAACACAAATTTCAGTGGGTAGAGTAATGGATGGAGTTGGGGGTTGAGGAAATGGAGGTATATGTTGATGTTGTATCTCTGAGAGCATATACCCTGGAAACTGAATGCTCTGGGTCCCCAATTTGCCATTGACCATGACCAATGTTGCAGCTGAATAGATGCACAAAAGACAAAAAATAGTCCAATCGTTACTTACTGTTACTGGCTAAAGTTTTTACCCTAAAATCCAGTGTAGTTTTCTATTGAAATACACTGAGTTAATGAGACAAACTCTTCAAATGCGGGGCTGCATGCCAAACTGGGTCCATGAAGGGGGAAAGAAGGACACATTAACTTCAGCGACTGCACATGTAAAGAAAAAAAGAAGTGGGATAGAGTCACATATCAACAGAATAGGTCCATGCAGGAAGGTTCTTTGGGGTGTGTGTGGGTTAGAAGATGTCTGTTTTATATAACAGATGTAATAATAATAATAATAATAACAATAACAGATGTAATTTCTCTTTGAAATGTTAACTATTTAAATGTTTTTAGAATTTGATGAGAAAAAATTGTTATAAAGTAAACAATTTTTACTCAAGGTCACACTGTTGTGGGTAGAAGAGTAAGGATTTAAACTCAGCAGTCTGGTTACAGAGTCCCTATTCATCCATGCTCTTAATATGCTGTATTGTGTCATTTCTTAGATTTACCAATAGGGCATAGGCTAGTGATTTAAAGATATTATTTGAAATCTTCTGGATTCAATCTCACCTAATAATAACTAAAGAGGTCCTTAAATTCAGAACTATAGAAATATGACAATGGCTTAATTATGAAACTCAAATCACATAAGGAATTCCAATACCATTTATATATAATAAAAATAACATACAGGGGCACTTACACTGATATTTATTCATTGGTATCCTTAGCTTTGAGTTCCTAAAATAGCTCATCTTCAACAATGAGAAATCCAGGACGAGAAGAGAATGCAAATGTTTTGGAATGGGCATTGTGAAAAATGAGACAATGGATGGAGATTCAACGGGAGACTAGTAAGAGGCATGTTAATCAGCTACAAAGCCTGACTGAGTCTGAATAGCATACATTGGCAGCGAACCAACTGGTTTGGCTTTATGACTTGACTTTCACTAGCAACAGTCAATAGAGCAGGAAGATATGTGTGTCTCTGTTGTGTCAGGGGTTGGGGAAACAAATGATCCTGTCTGCTCAGGGTTACTGAAGGGAAATGCAGTAAGGCAGATGGAAAAGAAAGCAGTTGGATTTTTAGGAATATGTATTTACATAGTTCTGTACAGTTCAGTAATAATCCAGATAAATAGCCTGGGCCAGATGGTTGGTTTATCCAGCCATGCTGTGTGCCTTTTTGTATGCAAATGAAATGTCTACATATCAAGAGAGCTTTGGGAAGAGTCCAAATTACAACGCCAATTCAACCTAAAAGGTGATAAATTTTGGACCCAGAGAGTAGAATATTGGAGGTTGACAATATTGTTTCCTGATATGTCCTAGTGATTTAATTTTAATAAATGAATGGGAGCTCACTGATCACCTAACTGTTCTCTAATAGATGTATTGTGGTGCCATCTTTTGTAGAAGTATGTTGTGGAAGAGGCCAATAAAACTAAAACCTTTTATTTTTGGTTTATTCAAACCGTTTTCATTTCAATTTTCCAAAAACTAATCATTGGGAGAAATTTAAGAGGCTCCTAAGTGGTGAAGAAATCTCAAATTCTCACAATAACCTTGTGGAAATGCCTGTTGGATTAAAGGGAGAAAAGCAGAAAGGAAGAGAAGCCAGGTGTCATGATGAAACAAATGGCATCTATTTCACCCAAAGACCCTACCACCCTCAATAACTGTGTTCTGTATCAAGCTATTTTCCCTGCTCCCCAGACCCTCTTGGATTGAGGGTGTGACTCTCATAGGTTGGCCAGTGCCTACCTCCCTTAGAAGATCTAGCAAATCAAATATAACTATTGATAATTTAGGATTGGGAAAGTGTGTTAATGAGTTATTTAGGATAAGAGATTAAAGCAAAACTTGAAGGAGAGAGAGAGACGACAAAGTAACATAAACTATGGGTAAGAAAAGGATTCCTCCTGGAAGAAAGAGGAGTCTAGAGCAGCGCTCTCTGGTCAGAAAGAGGAATTTAAACTTGAGACTTGAAAATGCAGCAGTTTTGAGAGATGGTGAGATCTAACAAAAACAATGGCAGATGAATGATAAATCATGTTCTACCAATGTCAACCCTTCTAGAACCGTTCTTTCCAAAGGTGATGAAAATGATGGGTTGGAGGCAAGGATGGAGAGTTCTGTGCTGTTTCATTTAGAAAATCATCCAGAGGGAAAGCACACTAGAGGTAGACAGAGCCCAGCAATGAGCATTTGAGACCATGGTGTACGGAGAGTGTGGAATCAGAGGGGAAGGGCTGTTGAGCCCTAGTACCGGAGGAAGCAGTGATAATATAATTCAACCTACTAACACACTGAGTGTTAGGTACAAGCAAAGCATTAGATTATGTCTGTTTTAGAGTTTATGGTTCAACTGGAAGATATTTTGCCTGTTCGTATGCTATTTAGGGTAACAAAGAACATTTCTAAACAAGATTGAAGAAGATTCCATTGGGACTACAGTCTGCAGAAATAGCACAATTTATGTCCAGGGAGAATTTTGCTCAAAAGGGCTGCCTACTTAATGAATGTTATCTTGTGGTTAGCACTTTGAATTTCAACAGTGACCAGACAGATATTCCAAGGCCAAAAGTGTGGTAGAATATAAATACGCTCTCCAAATTAAAAATAATCTCCACTTGGTGGCAGCACTTTATGATTTTTATTGAACACTGGTCTTTAAATATGTCTGTGGCATTTTTAATTACCTCTGAAATCTTGAGAATTTGACAATTTTTAAAGAGATTTATTTACTTATTTCAGAGATAGAAAGAGAGTGCAAGGGGGAGGGTAGAGGGAGAGGGAGACTACGACCATCACCCTGAAATCATGACCTGAGCTGAAACTAAGAAATTAATTGACTGCACCACCCAGATGCCCCAAAGTAGTATTTTCAACATGTGGATGGATATCTTAGAGAATCATTTACTGAAATTCCCTTCTTTTATAGATGAATCTGTGCCTGGGACCACCAGATGTTGCGTCCTATACAAAAGCTCCACAGACCAACCCATCTATGTGCTCCAGCTTGGGCTACCTGAAGAAAGAACATTCTTTAAAAAAAAAAACAAAAAAACTTGGACACCTGGATGGCTCAGTGGGTTAAGCCTTTGCCTTCGGCTCACGTCAAGATCTCAGGGTACTGAGATCAAGCCCCACATTGGGC
The DNA here is from genome assembly GCF_020171115.1 of Neogale vison. Lineage (NCBI taxonomy): Eukaryota > Metazoa > Chordata > Mammalia > Carnivora > Mustelidae > Neogale > Neogale vison. Next base: position 16,196,764 of record NC_058100.1, read on the forward strand.
TCTCTGCTCGGCAGGGAGCCTGCTTAACCACCCCTCGCCCCCTGCCCCCGCCAAATTGTGGTCTCTGTCAAATAAATATTTAAAAAACAAAAACAAAAACTGATCTTTCAAGGGCACCTGAGTGGTGCGGTTGGTTAAGCACCTGCCTCTTGATTTTGGCTCAGGTCATGATCTCAGGGTTTTGAGATTGAGCCCTGCATCAGGCTCTGCATTCAGTGGGCAGTCTGCTTGAGATTCTTTCTCTCTGCCTCTCCCCACTGGGTATACTCTCTCTCAAATAAATCTTAAACTGTGGAGAAAGGGGAACCCTCTTGAACTGTTGGTGGAAATGCAAGTTGGTGTAGCCACTTTGGAGAAAAATGTGGAGATTCCTTAAGAAATTAAAAATAGAGCTTCCCTATAACCCTGCAGTTGCACTACTAGGTATTTACCCCAAAGATACAGATGTAGTGAAAAGAAGGGCCATCTGTACCCCAATGTTTATAGCAGCAATGGCCACGGTTGCCAAACTGTGGAAAGAACCAAGATGCCCTTCAATGGATGAATGGATAAGAAAGATGTGGTCCATATACACTATGGAGTATTATGCCTCCTTCAGAAAGGATGAATACCCAACTTCTGTAGCAACATGGACGGGACTGGAAGAGATTATACTGAGTGAAATAAGTCGAGCAGAGAGAGTCAATTATGATATGGTTTCACTTATTTGTGGAGCATAACAAGTAACATGGAGGACATGGGGAGATGGAGAGGAGAAGGGAGTTCAGAGAAATTGAAGGGGAGATGAACCATGAGAGACTATGGATTCTGAAAAACAACCTGAGGGTTTTGAAGGGTGGGGGGTGGGAGGTTGGGGGAGCCTGGTGGTGGGTATTATGGAGGGCATAATATAATATTATGGAGCACTGGGTGTGGTGCATAAACAATGAATTCTGTTATGCTGAAAAGAAATTAAAAAAAAGAAATTAAAAAAAAAGAAATTAAAAAAAATTAAAATTAAAAAAAAAATTAAAAAAAAAACAACTTCAAAGCAAAAAAAAAAAAAAAAAACACAAAAAAACAACAACAACAAAAAACCCCAAATAAACAACAGCAAAAAAACCCTGATCTTTCAAAAGAGAACATATTTATGAAATTTGTTCCAAGGTGTATATAAGCTTATGGTTGACTAATATCTCTCACCTTCTTAGCTTAGGCGGAAGGAAAATGCTAGACGATAATTTTCCAATTCACTGTGTTTACTCAAGTATCACACTGGTGTATTTTTGGCATAAAGTCACTTGATTTGATTAATAGCTCTCCCCGACATACTGTATACCATGTGATAGCAGAAGCCATGTATTTTATTCCACTTGTATAAACTGCAGATCAGAATAGGCCCTGGAAAAGAGTAGATTCTATATGAATATGTTTGAGTAAATATATCAGCACAAAATATTTTCTGCTATTCTGGATATTACATATCCAGTATTTATACATAAAAACTTAACATATCCTCTTTCACTAGGCTTTAGGAAAACTTTCAGGGAATAGTTCTTCAGAAAGGGGACACCAGGAAAAAGGAAGGAGGTACCAAAATAAAGTCTTAGACATACCAAAAATGAGTGATAACAAAGTATTTAGATTTCAAAGAATTTAGGTAGTGAGAAGCTGTGCTAACTTGTTTCCAAATGAGGTAAAGATTATCTTGCCTGGAACACACTGTATCTCAAAGGGTAAAACAATAACATCAAAACTCACTCCTCTGCATTACAAATGCTATTTGCATTTCAATGATACTACACTCCAAAGAATATGTTCTACTAAGTTTGTTAGATAAGCCATATGTGTTCTGTTTCAAATCACATAGTAATAAAAGTGATCTAGTTCTTTGATAGATTTGCATAATTCCCTAACTGGACTACCATTGATTCCCCTTAAGAAATGTACATAGACTCTATGAAAAATAGAGTTTCTCAAATCCACCTTCCTAGTGGATTCTGTTATTACTTTATAGGAAAATAATTTCTAGCTGTTTCCTTGTTATTCTCAGGAGTCTTTCCAGTTCCTTTATATATCTATCCTAAAATGTTCAATTTTCTCAAGCTCCTTAAACTCATTCATGCTTTTCTACCTATTTTCCCTTCTTAATCTTGACCCGGTTTTTGTTTTTGTGGGTTGTTTTGTTTTGTTTTGTTTTTTGACTCATAGTTTTACCTTTTTACCTTTATTCCATTTCTCTCCTCTCCAACCTCCCTAAATAAGTTATATTTTCAGGTCATCATACATCTACTTGCTTTTCCCATCAGAAAGCTTTTCCAGAGGGTAGGAAAAGAATAAATGAAACAAGATGGGATCAGGAGGGAGACAAACCATAAGAAACTGTTAATCTCACAAAACAAACTGAGGGTTGGGGGAGGAGGGAGAGGGTAGTGGTGGGGTTATGGACATTGGTGAAGGTATGTGCTATGGTGAGTGTTGTGAAGTGTGTAAACCTGGTGATTCCAGACCTGTACCCCTGGGGCTAATAATACATTATATGTTCATAAAAAAAAATAAAAAATAAATTAAAAAAAAAAAAGAAAAGAAAGCTTTTCCATGAAACTCAAAAGGAACATTGTTGAAGGGTGGCAGGAATTACTTTTTCCTAAGACACAAAATGTCTAACAAAGATTAATTCTTCTTATCATATGAATTAAGTTATAGTTTAGTGTCATTTTAAATTAGAGCACAGGTTATGATTGCCATCCCAGGAATGTTCCAATTCTCAGTTTAAATTTATGTATTAATTCATTTATTCATTTTCTCAGTATACCACAGGGGTTGTGCATCTCTTTTATATTATATTGCTCCTAATTTTCTTTCTAGTGGGCCTGAGGCATTCGTCTTTCCAGCAGTATGATCAAGAGATTAAGACTGTTATAAAGAAATGTAAAGACAAAGAATTGCCATTCTAAGAATTTTCCAATAGGTAACATGTTAAAGATTTCATTAAAGAATGCCAAGAACCAAACCCAGAGATCTCAGTTCAAGATGTTTCTTCTTTAATGTGAAGACATTACCCCTCCCATCAATAAGCATTAGGCTTTAGGACAGATTTGCTGTGCTAAGGAGTGAGGAAGATGGAGAAGATGAAGAGAGTGTTTGTAACTCTCTTTATGGGAGCTAGGGGATTTTTTAAAAGAATGAGAAAGGTGAAAGAGTCAGAAAATCAGACAAACGGGTCCTCCTTCTGATCAAATGTGTTAGAAAGACAATCTAAAAATGCCAAGGATGGAGGCTCTTGACTGGATTAGTGTTTGGGACCCTGGGAGGGGTATGTGCCTCAAGAGGCTGACCCTATGACATCTTGAGATGTCATGACAAGGGGTCCATAATGGCACAGTGTGGTCGCAGAGAGGGCTGACATTGGGTATCCTGAACCACTCTTCTCTTTGTGCAGCATGGAGAAAGCCTTGTGTTCTAAGAAAGGACTTGGAAGGTGGCTGAGTGGAGAGAGGGCAGGTCTGCCATGTGGCCCTCTTTGTTGAAGCGTTGGTGATTCTGTAGATGGTTGACTAGACAATAGGCTCAATGGAGGATATTAAAGGGACACAGAGAAGTTTACAGTGTAAACAGGAGCAAGATGAGGTCATTCCAGACACTGATCACCACTAGACCCTAACCAAGTCACCCTGTGAGTTAAATCATCCTCCAGAATGAGCCAGCTACCTTGCTGACATGTTTAGTGATGATTAAGAGGACAAGGGTACTGAGTGAGGATTAAAGGAGTGAGAGAGCTCTGTGTAAATTCTAGAATTATTCTGGTCCACAGGCACAAGGACATGCTGACCCAACATACCTCATAGGTATGAGAAAGATTAAAGAGACTGAATGTCTAAACAACTCTCTTAAAGACACTAGAAAAGATCTAATGTTCAAGTGAAGTTTTAAACAAAATGAGTCCGTTTTAAATTCCTTCCCAGAACGGAGTTTAATTTGGGGTGAGAGGTGGAGAACATCCAAGTAGCTCTATGAGAACTCTGTCACAAATATTGTGTTACAGTGGGCAAGTCATTTCAATAGTATAAGTATTAATTCACATTTTCATTTGGAAAAATACATGAGTTGGGCTAAAGTCTTTTTCCTAGTTGCAAGAGTCAGTATGTATGTGTAGTCTGTCCTTTTTATATAAAGGGCACCAATGTCCTATTGTTTAAAATTTTTTTTTATGATAGAATTAAACTGATGTATTGAGCTGGCCTCTTTCAGCCATGCTTGTGACCAGAGTCATCAATTTTGAAGACAGCTAACCAAATCAAGGCATGTTAGGTTACAGCTGTAAAATAGAACAGAGATGTCTAGTCTATAGAAATTGAACCTGTCACTTTGTGCTGATTAGTAAGATACTCCAGCCAACTGTAAACTAATATTTCTTGGGGGCAGATTCATGAGCCCCTCATTGCCTTACCGGGCTTGCCATGACCAGCACAGCTCCACCTGGGTCACGGAAAACGTTTTTCCTAGAATATACAAACCCCTTATTTAAATCCATAACTTCCTACATGCTGTTTCCATTAAAATTTATTTTTTTACCTTCCTAATCATATTCCCCTCCTGCCTAGCATTTGACAGTTTGGTAAATTTCTAATTTTCCTTCTGAATTTACCATGAAAACTATCATCTTTGTGAAATTTCTGGACTCTTTTGGCCTGGCTATCTCCACAGCTAAGACTTCTTCAGCCGTCGATCCTGGCTTCTAGAATCTGTCTCTGTTGCCATATATGTGCATTCCGAAATATTAAAGGGTTCCCCTGCTCATCTGAATTCTGGGGAGCTTAAATCATATCACATTCTAAAATATTATCACCAGATATTATTTGTCCCCAACTCTGACCACAAGCCCAAGTGTACTAACTCATGACCTCCTTAGATCAGAAATGGCACTTTAGTCAGACTGTACCTGCTACTGCTTCTGGTTTCTTGATGTGTGGAGCAAATGTTTTACTCATCAGTGCATAGCTCTTGTTCAGCATTCAGACCTCCTGTTACAATTGGATACTCCTCATTCATGGCCTTTCCGTGTATTCTCTTTAACTTACCCAAGCACCCCTCTGAATTCTAGTTTCTCACTTTTCAGTCCTTTCTATTGAACATTAAAGGTCCATTCCATTAAAAACAGATTTTTAGGCAGTTTGTAGACATGGTCAGTAACAGGGATCAATATTTAATAAATGCCAGAAAATATTAGAAAATTACATTGTAAGTTACTTTGTCACCAAGTCTTTCTTTCTTTCTTTTTTTTTTTTTTAATTTTGCTCTCAGGTAGTTATGCACAAGTGAATATTACTTTCTTATTCTAAGTAGCAAAATTTAATGATTTCATCATGTTCACAACTATAATGTGATGTAGTTTTAAATTTTAAATAGGAAAAAGGACGGCAAGATACACAAATCTTGAATGTGCAAAACTTTCCTTCCATTGCCGAACCAGGGATAGAACATAAGTCAGTTTTATTCCTCACCTGGGAAAGCTAATATTACTTCCTCTGTATCCACTTTTGTTATATTCAGTAGAATAAATAATAAGAAAGTGACTCTATTTGTAAAGGAGAATGGTCCAGAAAACCTTGAATAGAAATTTCAAATAACATGGTAGTTACAAGCTGAGTGACTTATTTGTCATGGAATCAATAAAGCTATATGTGAGAGGTGATGGCAGAAAACTAGACAAAAATTGTATAATACAGCAATAGAAATACACCTGGAAATGCTAAGAAATGAATTTGAAACCTATTTCATTGCTTGAATGGAGTCTGTGTTCTGAATGATAAGAGAATGTTCCATTGTGTATTTTCTATCTGAATGATCTTTTGTAATTTAAACCACAAGAATATCATGTGAAACTGCCCAGCAGAGATTATGCTATGCACTATGTATATTCTGAAACAGGCCATGAGGTTGGAATTAGTGAAGTAATTGATGAACACAAAGCTTCAGCATGACACATAATTTAATTTTCAAACGTTGGAACGGAAACCCAGCATCTCAGAGGGGCAGCGCTATTTTAGCGGGTGTTTCTTTTTGCATCACAGCGCGATTGCAGATAGAGATGTGATTCTTCTCCTTCAAATTAAATAACTTCCTGATGCTATTTTCTGAAAGCTGCTGTTTTCTGACAAAGTCACTTTGTGCATGGCCACTTTAGGAATGAGCATTGCAGTGGTGCCTCAGACCCTGTAGGCAGTTGATTTCCTTCCCAATTTATTTTGAGCAGCAGTTTTGTATTTAACCCCTGGGGTGAAATCTAGATCTCCACATATGAAGAAGATCCCACAAGTTTGTAATGAGTACAGGCACTTGAAAATTATAACAAGTCAGAGAGGCTAAAGGTCGCTACATTATAACTTTCCAAAGTAACTCCTTCATTTGTCAAATGTAAATAGGAAAACCTGTCTCCATGTTCACACTGTCTTTTTATGTTGGTTAAGGAATAAGAAGTCTGACAGCATTCTCTCTTTCTATCAGGGAAAAGAATTAAAGGAATCTGCATGCAGTCCAACTATAATTGCATAGTCTTGGTGTATATTCATATACATATCTACATATGCGTGTGCATAGTATATGTATATGCGTGTGCACACACACACACAATTCTCAGTCCGCTCCAATCTTCTCAGCCAAATGTTTTCTGAGAGTTGGAAAACAGGTATGGCCATCAAAACCTGTGTTTTGGAAAGCGAAAAGCACAGACATAACATTAAAAGCCCTTTCTCTATATTCTATTCCATCTATGGCATATTAGAAATTAGTTTTGCTAGTTCAGTATATAATAGCACATCTGGGTTATAGAGATGTATATACATCTTTATAAGTTTATTCATCACGTTTTTTATCATTTTTAATACGATGATAAAGGATGGTTTCTAAGTTATATATTTTTTCATGTGATATTATTGACAAAACATCATGAAAATAAATGTCTATAATGAGAGAAGAAAACATTCCATTGCAGGGGTCATCGTTAAGGATGTTTACCTTAAGTGATGGCTGTGACAATGAATATGTGACAAATTGAATTCAGTCATGAGTATGTGGGGTTTATTCTGGTAAAATTCAATATTAGTACCTTTGTCAATGCAAGAAATGACATCTCTAAGACAACGAAGAAAACTCATAGCTCCACCTCCAAATTGGAAAGGGATTTGGTAAATGTTAACATTTATTCCTTAGTAAATGTTAACATTTATTCCTTATTTTTAAGTGGGCTAAGTAAGAATAAAAAGATATTCCTTTAATTTCAACAAGTCAGAAGTTGGATCTCTACTTTCCTGGGACCTCCTTATTTGCTCTGTGCCCTCAATTGTACATCCTGCTGGTACTACCTCTTGAAAATCTCTCAAACCTGCCCATCTCTCTGGCTCCACATCTGCTGCTTAGCTTGGTCTTCCATAATCTCTCACTTAGACTCTCACAATCACCTCCTAATTCTTCCTCCTGCTGTTTTTCTTACTGTCTTTCAACAGTGCTGTCATAGTAATCTTTCTAAAATGCAGTTCTTATTTATTTCCCTACTTTAAAAAAATTCAGGGCTTCTCAGCCCCTGTCGAAGAAATAGACCTGCTATACCTCCCATGTTTTGGTTCCTACCAACCACCAAGCTTGCACCTTCTACTTTTGTCCCACTCACAGTAAAAGTCCTGACTTTGCTCAGCAAATTTTCGGAATGTCAGCCCTCTCTTAGCTTGTGACACATTTCATGTGTTGTGACTGTGGTTTGGAACGCTTTCCCTACTATATTCACCCTCAGAGAATCAAGATGTAATGTGAGCAACAACTCATTTGAGAAGTCTATTCACGTCTCCAGTTAGAACCTTCTCCGTGATTCTGCAGTTTCCTCTTTTAGTCAGTTATCTAGCGCCTTTCATTGTATGAGCCATGGTGGTTGTATCTCCTTGAGAGGGATTATGTTTCATTCTGTTTTGTATCCTGGGGTCCTGCACTGTATCTAGGAAATAATAGACATGCTCTAAGTATATGTAGAAAGAATCAACCTTTTTTTCTTGAAACATTATATAAAGTTTGCTGTAGGACTCTGTGGGAATTATAGCATCACTTAGGAATATAGTATGCTGTTAAGAGCTTCAGTTTGTGGACATATTTCCCAGATGCCTACAATCTACCTAAATTCAGAACATTACCATTTTTGGTTCCTAAGTATAAACTGTGAACCTATATATAAAAATTCCCTAGTGTCACTTTGATCCTTGGTGCTGTTTATTTCAATCAAGATATGCCTTAAAGGGGCTCCTGGGTGGCTCAGTCAATTGATTTCAGTTCAGATCATGACCCCAGGGTCCTAGGATTGAGCCTCATGTTGGGTTCCCTGCTTAGTAGGGAGTCTGCTTGAGTATTTGCTTTTTCTACCTCTGTACTCTCCCCTTCTCTAAAATAAATATATTTAAAAAAATATGTCTTAAAGATTATCTGTCTCCCATATTCATAGTCCCCAAACAGCACCAGAAAAGGACAGAATACCAATGTGATTTATTTCTTCTATCCACATCTTACTCAAATTTTTAGCTTATTTGACTTCAATATCTTATCCTTCTCTGTAAAATGCTTTCTCTCATCACCTGTATCACTATATTGTCTTAGCTCTTCTCCATTTTCCCTGATTTCTCCTGATTTAGATGCTGCCCTTGCTTCAACTAATGACTGTTTTTTCAGAATTCTGTCATTAGCCATCTTTCTCTTTAATCTGTATTTCAGAATAATTTTTGCCATGTATGTGATTTTATCTTTTTTTTTTTACTAAATGTGTATTTCTAAATGTGATATTCCTCATATTTTTATATTTTCCAGGACAGTCTATTTAATCAAAACTAATTTCAAAGATATCTTAGTATCACCTCCAAACTAAACATGTACAGAAAATTTTGTCTTTTCTGCAAGTATGTTCCTATTTGTGTGTTTCCTAACATGGTTGTTAAAGACACTATCTTTCAAGGAACCCTGAAAGAAAATTTTGGGACTATTCAAACTTTCTTATATTTCTCATCCATATAGTCAATAAATAAACCACCGTTCTGCAAAGCACTGTGAAGGGTTTGAGAGCTTTATCACACTTAACAAGCTAAGAAGATAGCCTGAGATAATCTGATCCATGCTGACAGAAGACTAGAGTGAGAGCAAAAAGGCACAATGGACAGTGTGAGCTTTATGTTTGCATCAGTTTCCTTTGACTCCTCAGACCCTGGGGTGTGGTGCAGAGGATACTCAGGTGGTTGCTGTGCCCACAATGGGTTTGTTACACAACTGAAGAAAACTGACCTTACAAAGACCAAATCTTTTATAAGAGATCTTCAAGCAAAGCAACCAAACCTTTGCCCTGTCAGGAGATACCATCTCTATCTTCCAAGAAAGTAGAAGATAAGAACATTCTTGAAAGGTAGGGATAAAGGAAGTGTCTTTGCTCTCAGATACCAAGGAACCTAAGAAACCCACAAAAGATCATCTCCCAGCATCTCTCTTACTGTATTTTCTTTGTCTCTTATTATGTTCTAGTAATATTCATTCTTTCTTTCAGAAGTTTTTGCTGGTCCCAAGGTGCATACAGAGTCTGGTACTATATATAGTCCCTTCTAGTATGACTTGATGCTAATGATCCAGGCACTTTTTCTTTTAGATTCGGTAGTTTTGACTTCTCTGTGAACAGGTCATGCACATGTAGGCCTTTATATCTTTGATCATACTGGACTTAAATCCTTTAATTCTTTACCTATGGAAATCCTTATAATATTATAATATTGTGCCATTGCTTCCTTAAAACCTCCTTGCAAGTACACACTGTGTCTTGCTTATCCACAATGTTCCCTTGGTTGTAAAATCATTTCTGGCCACATGATTCTCATACTCACAATGCACCCCAGTTTTTATAGTCTTCCACTTTTTCTACCCATCTAGTTAAGTTGCCTGTGCTTATTAGCATATTCCAGTACTTTTCTTCGAGTCTAGAAATAAATCATCGATACCTCATAATCTATCCTCTGCTATTTTGTCCTAACACACATTTTTGTATAGATGTCTGTCATCTTGACAAACAAATGAAAAGATAAGCATCAAAAAATCATGTATAGCTAAAACCACAAGTACTAAAACAAATGTTTTTATAATCATAAAGAAAGAAGCTATACAACCTTCTCAATATAGCCTGTGTAAATTAAGAATATGTAGGAGAAGATTTACTGCAGTTAAATAATGTAAAATATATGTAATCATAGTTAACTGAGCAAAAATATAATAGGATTCAAGTTCAAAAGAGCAAAGGAAAAATCAGCATAAAATAAAAACAACATATCTGCTGGTCTAAACTTATAAAAGAAATTGAATCACAGTTCTACATTTATTTAGTTTCTTATCTCAAATGTACTCTCCTTTACTATTTTTATGGGATGTGTTAAAAGTACGAGATTTCTTAAAAATCATGAGGCTGTGTTTCTTTGTGTTGCTGAAAAAGTCAAACTTGTAAAAGGTGGTCAAGAATGGCCTTTGACTCCTGGGTATTTACCCCAAAGATACAGATGTCGTGAAAAGAAGGGCCATCTGTACCCCAATGTTTATAGCAGCAATGGCCACGGTCGCCAAACTATGGAAAGAACCAAGATGCCCTTCAACGGATGAATGGATAAGGAAGATGTGGTCCATATACACTATGGAGTATTATGCCTCCATCAGAAAGGATGAATATCCAACTTTTGTAGCAACATGGACGGGACTGGAAGAGATTATGCTGAGTGAAATAAGTCAAGCAGAGAGAGTCAATTATCATATGGTTTCACTTATTTGTGGAGCATAACCAATAGCATGGAGGACAAGGGGCGTTAGAGAGGAGTAGGGAATTTGGGTAAATTGGAAGGGGAGGTGAACCATGAGAGACTATGGACTCTGAAAAACAGTCTGAGGGGTTTGAAGTGGCGGGGGGGTGGGAGGTTGGGGTACCAGGTGGTGGGTATTATAGAGGGCACGGCTTGCATGGAGCACTGGGTGTGGGGAAAAAATAATGAATACTGTTTTTCTGAAAATAAATAAATTGGAAAAAAAAAAAAAAGAATGGCCTTTGCTGCATTAAAGACATAGAAACAAAAGACAAGCCAAAAATCTGTCACCTTAAAATGCTGCCCTTCTTTCATTAATATACAATGCTAAACTTGTAAGGGCAATAATCGAAAGATTAGTTAGGATAAATGTGAATTATTATAGTTATTAAAAGCTCTTGAAACAGTTTGATGTCAATCAACAAAGTGGAAAAAAACAACAACCATGATCACTTACATTAAAATAGAGGTTATTAGAAATAAAAACTAAGATACATATGATCCAAGGGAATATTTACTATAGGAGGAAAGTAGGTGATGCATGAAAGAAATAATGAAAATAGAAAACATGGATATTGGAGATCATGAAGCATCTTTCCAAAATGAATCTCACACGAATTTGTACAAAATAAAAGGTATAACATATGCCTTTTGAATATATGGAAAGACATGCCTACCATGTCCCTGCCTTTGTAACCAGAATAATTGCCCAAGTTTCTGCCAAGATACTGGGGTAGCATCTTTCGTAGCACAAGATAAAGAGCAGTGATAGTTTTCCACCAGCTACTCCTGCACTCAGATGAAGCATGTTACTACTTTTCATAAACTATGTGACGTCAAACAGGCTTCTAATGGTCGTAGATGATCGCAGATTGTCCTGCTGGTCCACAGCTCGTCCTATTTGCCAGTGACGGAAAGAGGATCTGTTTCATGTGTTTAGATGAACCAACTAAACAGCCAGAGTCATTGTGAGTCTCCTCCTCCAGCTTCCTTCTTTCCCAACAACTACCCCCGTCCTCCAGCACAGTTTTCTATAAATTATAAAAACTAGGTCACCCAGAGGAGCTGTTGGGAGTAACTGGAATCACAAAAGAGATTAACCTGGCATCAGATTGGCTGAGCATCTGGCTCTGACTTTCTCTTCTTACATTCACTTGAAGAATTTAACTAGTGTGTTCCTACTCCAGCTGAAGTCATCTTTCTTTCCCCCTGGAAACCTGTCTTATAACAATTCATTTCTTTTAAAATCCAAATCAGTGGTCCACTAGATTTCTTCAAAATTGCAAGCCCTGGGATTTTCTTAGCCCTGTGAAGTCTAGGCAGGGAATTGGCACATTTGCTCAAAGAAAATGAAATGTTCAAATTTTGATGGAAGAAAAAGAAATGCTTCAATTTATAAACAAAAGGTTAGATTCCCTCCCCGAATAATATTAATTTATTGATATTTATTTTCAATGACTTTAGGTAAAAATGTAAAATGTAAAAATGGAAGACGAACACAGGGTGAGAAAATTCAGTGTTCCTACCCTATTGCCATTGGCTAGAGATGATTGGGTTTATTCCTAAATCAAGATAATCAGGTCTCAGAATAACAATGTGTTATTTAGCCTAGAAATAACTTAAAGAAGGTTTTTAATGAAATCCCATTTTAGTCCTTTTTTCATGCTTCTTTGCAGAACTTGACTATGAACATTTAATTGGGCTTTTAAAATATTTTCCTGAGATTAATGCAAGCCTGTGAAATTTTTCCTCAAGTTAAGCTTTATTTATTCGTTATATTGATTATCTTTTAAAATCATTTCCATAGTTGATTTTGAAAACTATTGATATACTCTGGTTGGAATATTCCATTTCTAAATGATAAATCAAACTGCTGATGTAATTGAATTACTGTCTATGTAGTAATAGGCCATTAATAAATTGATGAATGAATTGAAATAAACTAATCTTAACTCTACTCATGAATCTTTTTCCAGCCATCTTTACATTATTTGGAATGAAATTTAGATAGGTTTCTCAGTAGCTCTATAGATAGATGGATAGACAAAGGGTTCCCTATGCATAAAGTGTCTTATGCCTTTGGTAAAATGTTCAATTTATAAACAAAAGTATATGAAGAGGACAGTCTTATTCTTGTGATTATGAAATAAATTCTGACAATATTTTTCCTGTTTTTATTATAGTTCATTTTAACAGTTTAGAAAAAAAAATTGAGTTTCTTAGGAAATATATCAATATTTTAGATTATAATGTGCCATATTTTATTGCTGATCTGAATGACTACATAGACTTCCCTAAGAAAGAAGTCATCTTTTTCACAGTATGCTTTTCTTTACTAGAAAACATGATTTCAAACATAGGTAGTGGTAGGGCAGAGATCCCCAAAACTATAACCAATCCAGATTTTTCTTAGACTCAAGGTTCTGAGAGAAAAGCAAATAAACAGACAACCCTGAAAGTTATTTTCCAAGGTATCATTTTAGGAACTATGGTTAAGTGTCTACTATGTTTAATGTTCCGTAAGAAGGGAGAAGTCAAAGACACGACTTCAAGTAACATCTATTCAGTGACAATATACGAACATCCCATGTACTGGTTTCATACTGGACTTGAGAGAAGTGTAAGAGTAAGTCAGATGATTCTCATGCTCTCATGAAGCCCACAGTAACATAGGATGAGATGAACCATGAACAAATAATTATATAAACTATTATTTAATGGTGATTAGAATAAGCATAGCATGCTGTGGGTAGGTAACATATGCACCCCACTGTGGCCTGCAGGTACTCAAGTCTTTCTAAATAATGAGCATTTAACCCAAGTTGGAGCTGAAGGAGTACAACATACCAGAAAAAATGGTGACTGAATCAGCTAGCATTAATTTAAGAGTGATTTTTATAGTATGGTTCATGCATATTTTTAGAGACAGCTTTACAAAAATTAGCAACTTTCAATCATTTGAAAATGTAGAATGACATGACTTACATATGATTAAAACCCAGATGGGAAAGCAATTGAGTGATTGAGTGATCAACATAGGAGTAATCAAAAAGAGATGAACTTAAATGGATTTTAAAGGGTAAGTAGGTTTGGGGTTAGATGAAGTAAGGGCTACAGCCTGTCTCATTCCACCCACTCAAAGTTCCACCAATGTTTAGATAAGACTTAATATGTTCTAGCAACTGTGTTGTGCTAGAACTGTGTATTGACTGGGAGGAGTACAAGGCACAATTAAAGTATCAGTCCCTGCCTCTGAGGAGCTCATAATCCAGGAGGGTAGAGATATTTCAAAAAACCTCAACACATAATAAGTAACCTCAACAGAGTTGTGAACACTGCCCTTACAAGAGAGTGCATAACCGTACAAAGAAATTAGAGAATGAGTCACAGAGGAAATGATGACAATAATAACTAATGATTATGTTAAGTGCTTACTATGTGTCAGTAATTGTTCTAACCAAATTATTAACTCCGTTAAACTTCACATCAACATTATGGGCAGAGATTACTACTGAGCCTCATCCCCATTAAGAAATGAGAAAACTAAAACAGCCCAGAAGTAAAGGAAATTGCCCAAGGCCATGCAAACAGAAAATGGTGAAAACAGGATTCAATCACAAGGAATCTATGACACAAAGTGGATACTCAACCATTATTCCTGAACAGTTAAAATGATCATTTTTGCAAGGGAAATGAAGCAGGATTTGCATGTGTGAGAGTAGCTGGCATCCACCAGACTCAGGGGTGGTGGGAGTACCCTTGAGACCAACAAATTTCAGGATCTGTTTCTCAGCTTTCTAGACTTGGAAAATCAACATAATTTGTCCATACAGAGGTAATTTGGCACAGGGATTAAATAATGTTAATTGGTTATGCTATAATAACTAACCTGGAACAGCCATGCACATTTAAGGACAGAGTTTGAAGTCAGGCACAATGTTGGTTGAATCTTGCTTCGCCTTGCAGTAAATGCTTATCGTTGACCAAGATACAACATATCTCAGGCCCTCATTTTCCTTATCCATAAAACGAAAATAATACGATTCTTGTGATGTAAGTGTATATTCGTTGGGGGAGAGGTGGCATGTAAAGTACTTGTTCTAGGGCCCTGAGTAGAGTGAGAAATCTGTGATCGGGAGGATAATGATAGTCATGGTAGCCATTGTAATTGAAATATTCTGACAGAGGGTTGATCACAACAAAGCTTCTTCTGGATATTGTAGGCAGCTCACTGTTACTGTTAACCTCTGTTTCTCCCATTTCTGTGAGAGAGATATTATTGTTAGGCTTCACTTTCCAATGGGAAAACTGAGGAATAGAGAAGTGAAGAAACTTCTAGCTCGTTCTTGATCGTTGCTATTCTTTTCTGAGTGACTCATTATTTCCTTAAATACATAAAAAAGGATGATCCAGTGACACTCTGCTGAAACTGGGAGCTGGCCAGGCTCATTTACATGACTGCAAATATTGGCTTCGACCCATGATAGATTTGTCTGGAGGTTCAGTGTTCATGGTTACTGACTACATGGGAAGTGAAAGAGAAGGATGAACTGAGAAAGTCACCAAGGTTTTTATTTTTGGTGGTTGGTTCTGTGATGATGCCAGTAACCTGGGAAACATAGGGTGGTAAGTGATACAAGAAATTCAATTTTACATATACTGACTTTATTTTTTATTTTTTTTTTAAAGATTTTATTTATTTATCAGAGAGAGAGAGGGAGAGAGAGCGAGCACAGGCAGACAGAATGGCAGGCAGAGACAGAGGGGGAAGCAGGCTCCCTGCTGAGCAAGGAGCCCGATGTGGGACTTGATCCCAGGACCCTGGGACCATGACCTGAGCCGAAGGCAGCTGCTTAACCAACTGAGCCACCCAGGCGTCCCATATACTGACTTTATAATTAAAGCTGGCCTAGTCATTCCTACCATCAGGTATCTGAACATATAAAATTTTACATATTGTCTTTTGCAAATGTAGTTGCAAATATAACTGCAAGAAATGAAGCAATTCAATTGACAACCATATAAGGCATGAGGCATGCCACCTTACCTTTCCAAATCTATCTTCATCCTCAGATGCAAACATATCTGGAACGTAAGTGATAATCCAGCACACATGTTAATGTGTTAGGCAATCTTCCATGCCAATCTTGTCCTCTTCACCTCACTTCTCCCTGGGTCATGGGCTCCTGGTATCCTGACAGACTTCACAGAAACAACCAGTTCTGTGGATGACCACTGACTCCATGCAGATAGAACCCAGCAACACTTGTCTACTGCCTGCTCCAACTCTTACCTTGTCTCTGGGCTTCCTTTTAATGCCTCTCTTGATGTAGGTCTCTCTATGTGCCCACACGTATATCTCAGGACACCCGTGAAGCAAAATTTTGACATGTAGGAGATGAGCATTCATAGATAAAATCTGCCTTTCTTCCATGAATGAACAGACTTGTTCTGAGAAGTAGTCACTTCTTTGGGAATAATGTGTCTACAGATCAAGCAGTCGTTTAGGAACTAATACCTAGCGGCACTGTATCCTGGGGTTGGCCCGTTCTCCTTCCCACACACACCCCTATTTCCTGGAGTTACACTCTTTAATATCATCGTAGTGCACACACCTTTGCTTCAGGATTTGCTTTCCATGGGTATTGTGGTAAGAAAGTATAACTCCAAGTATGGAAATTACGATGCATCTCTCTGTGGACAATCTCTTTCTCTCTTTCTTTAGTAATAACTGGCTACATATCATTATTTTCTTTTTGATGAGTGAGTTTTTAAATTTTTTCTGTTACATTAAAATGACAAATGATGTTTTATATTTGTCATAGCACATTTGTTGTGCATTAAGATTGATTCTGAAGGTGAAACTCTAAGTTCAAGTGGTATGCAAAATTTAACTTTTGTCCTCTACTATGCCCGTAAGATTTTGCCTTGTAAACTACATAAAACTGATATTATCAATATTAGTAAACAATTATTAATTTACATCAGCCAGTAGAAAGTGGATGCTAGATATGTTACTGTGATTTTAATTTGATTTCTCTGAATACTAATGAGATGGAACATCTTTTTGAATATTCATTGACCACTCCACTGGATTTCTTTCCCTTGTTTACTCCTCATTGAATGGGCTACCAGCATCCTTCACATTTTATTCTACTGACCTTAGGCTTGGTTTTGTTTTTTGTGGTAGTTTGTGGAAGGTTTTTACATAATATGAATTGTATTCTTGTACCTCATAGATATTTGTCACTTATATTTTAACTTTATTTATGGTATCTTCATCAATCCAAACACTCAGTTTGCTTATGTAAACATATTTATTCCTTTCTTCAAAAGATTTTTTCCCACTCATATTTTATTTAAAATAAAAATTGTCCACTAATTAAATGTGGTTTTGCTAGTACATTTGATACTCTAATCTATAGCTAGTGTTTTTATATGTGATGTGAGATAGAAATTAACCTTACTTTTTCTCTCAAATTAATATAGTTGTGTAAATGTTCTTTATTAAATAATTACTTTTCCATTGATTTGAAATTCCATATTTCTCTTAATCTTGCTTGATGGTCCCCCTCTTTTTTTCCTCTTTTCTTTCTTTTCTGGGCCCTCTGTTTTGAATTCACTTGTATCTCATTGTTATGTCACAGTACCTAGACTAGTTAGGAATTATTGTATATTTTCACAACTAACAAGATATATAATCTATTCTTCCTTAAGAAAAATGTTGGCTATTCTCTTGCATTCATTTTCTAATATAAAACTTTAGATTCATTCCGATTCCATTAGAATTTTGATTGTGGTTTCATTTAATTTATAACTTAATTTAGGGAGAGCTGAAATGTTTATAATATTGAGTATTCCAATCCATAAATACAAAGTATTTCTAGGAAACTATTCAGGCATAATTTTACACATTTAACTAAAATTGAAAAAAATAATCTTAACATTAATATTTCCATTTTTTAGGATTACTTTTTAGCATTTTATTATTTTATTATTTTGACTGGAGTTTTGTAATATATTTTTGAGATATGAGAGCTCATAATGTCTTTATGTTGGTCTCAAATTTAGTAATTTATTGATTTCTTTTTTTTCCTTCCAAGCTTTTCAATTAACTTTTGAATTTTATCTCTTCACATTCAATTTGTGTACTTTTTCTTTTTCTTTTGGAACATTTAGGATCAGTTAGGGATATTTAAAATCAACAATAAAGGTGCATGTTCTTGTTTTGTTTCTTATATTCATGGGAATATTCTGTTTCTCCATTATGTTTGATATTTCTTATAGGATTGAATTTATACAGTAGAAGAACTTTCCTTATATTTCTAGTATGATAAGAGTTGTATTTCTTTTTTACAAAGTTCAGGAGTGAAGGGCACCTGTGTGGCTCAGTCCGTTAAGCATCCGACTTGATTTCAGCTCAGGTCATGACCTCAGGGTTGTGAGATTGAGTCCTGCATAGGGCCCATGCTGAGTGCAGAACCTGCTTAAGATTCTTACTCTCCTTCTTCCTCCGCCCCTTCCCCAACCCATGCATGCTCTCTCTTTAACTCAAAACAAAATAAAATAAAATGAGATAAATAAAAAATTCAGGAATGATATGTTCCCTTCAAATTGATAACATATCTAGGTAGTAATGTTAAATACTAGTTGTAAAACTATATTTACAGAGCAAGTATTCTGAGAAGACAAAAAAATATTGCAACCTCTGTAAAATGAATAGATACTGAAGATGTACGAGTGAAGAGAGTCTAGAAATCATGAAAGAAGCAAACTGATTTTTCTTTGTTTCCATTGACAATTGTACATACTGCCTTTATAATACTTATACCATTGTATTGTAATTAATTGTTGTTAGCTTCACTTACACTCTGAAACAGCTGAACCCTTCCTCACTCATTTTTTTTCTGGTATCTAGTAAGGGACTGATAGAGTAGCCATTCAATTAAGTGCTTTATGTTTTGTTTTGTTTTGTTTGTAGTAGTAGAAAGAGAAAGAATAGCCAAAGCTTCCAGGAAATCCTGGAGAAAATTTATGGCTGAATGATGGTATCATGGCAAGTAAGCTGAAAACCAAAGAGAGGCCTTTGGATTTAAAAATTGGAGAACTTGGGTGACTTTAAGATGATGAATTTCAGTGAACTGATAGATACGGGAGTGACAAAGTAATAGTATGAGAAATGCATGAGAAGGGATGACTTAGAATATGATAGAAGTGAAACTGTTTCCAAAAATTTGAGTAACACCCAAAGGAAAAAAGGATGTTTAGCTTGTGAGAGATACTGTTTTATTGCTACTATTTCAAGGAGAGAAATGGTACGTTTTGTGTAATAGACAAGAGCTCTTGAAGGAGTTTAAATTTGATGGTGTATATCCTCTATTTGAAGCAAAGACAATTGAGTTTCACATAATGTATAAATTCTGATTTTAAAAAATCTGTTACCAGTACTTTGAAGAGATCCATTAGTTTACTTTTCTCATTTATGGAGAAAAAATATTTTGCTATCTTATTTTAGGGTAGTCAGATAAATATAGACATGGTATAATAATTAATAAATACATTTGGAGACTTGGTTTCTTAGGAAGAAAAACCTAGAAAAGTAGTGAAAAATCATTTTCCATTTACTGATCATAGCAGATTTCAGGGCTGGGTCATCCAAAACAATTTGATACATCTGGGAAAGAACATTCAATCTCCTTTTGCATAATGTTTGGAGTAAGCTTTTGTACATGATGAAATGTGAGTCTCTACAAAGGTTTTTATTATTCAAAACTGCCTTCCTTGCAGAATATGTCATCTGGATGTTTACATAAAGATTCAGAATTTGTATTTTATTTTCTTCATTTTGGGTTCAGCATGAGCTGATGAAAGAACAACCAGGTCAGCAGTTTTGTCACCAAAGAACTGCAGAGAGAGCATTCAAACTGTATCCAGCCCCTCCTTGATTGTATTTGAGGGATGTAAAGAAGATGCTTTTCACTTAAAAATTTGATGCAATTAACCAGCTTTAAATTTGTCCACATCAGCAAATCTTATCTTTGAGTGATCTAAATGATTGCTGACACAAACTCCCAGCTTAAGAATGAAGAACTTATCTTCGTGGATAAAAAGGTACATACGATTGCTTTTTAAATTGAAGAGACTAGCTTGTAAGTTACAACAGCTCCCAGTAAATTATTAAGTTGGTTGTATGTCTCTAAGAAATAACCATATGCTTAAGATAATCAAATCAGAGAGAACTAATGAAGTATTTTCCTTCAGTCTTCCCGAATTATTTTAATTCCTTGAAAATGCACATTAATGCCTTTGTTACATATAGTTTTCCGGCATAACACATAGTTTCACTCATTCAGTTTTCAATTTTCAGGATAGACTCCCTCCCTTTGAGACGATTGCACTTCCACTGTGCGTATCACCTTGGCGATAGCTTGTCTATTCACACAGGATGTGGCAAAAACTGAATCCACTCTGGAGTTGTGTGGACTTGCTTATAAATACCCACTGCACTGGTTACTTGCGGTCAAGTAACCATTTCCTCAGCCTCCATTTCCTGAGCCTCCTTTTCCTCACCAATACCACAGAAATAAGGCTAATCACTTTTTGGCATTGTTGAATAAAGAAATGTGCACTAACAGCACATGGTGATAATTAGTGCTAACGATCCTGGAGTTTTTACTGCACCTTGAGATGCTTTCCTTGTCCAGTTCCACCTCGTGCTCACAATAACTACGTGAGGTAGCAGCTCTCTTAATCTAGTGAAGAGATGATATATTTAGGAATCTTAGATTGCCTTATTCCTCTCAAAATTACAATTTACTTCTTCATGCTTTTATTGTGTTTCCAAACTATGCTTAAAAAAATTGTTTTCCATGTCTATAAGCATGCTGGGGAGCCAGAACATGGGTTTAAGAAGAAACACACTTTCACCGTAATGGAATGAGTTTAATTACCTGGGGATATAGAGAATGTGGTCATTTCTGATGTATACACTACAGTGGTTCATTCATAGAGTATGCTTTATTGATTGCTTGGTTATTATCATTCGGGGGTACAACAAGGAATAAGGCATTTGCAGTCTCTGCTCTCAGGTAGCTTATACTCTAGTGGGGAAGACACAAAAGGAATCATAAAAAAGAAGACAATTATAGACAATTGCAATAAACATGTAGGAGACCAGAAGGCGGAGGATGAGGAAAAGCTAAAAAGATTGCGAAGAAGCGGAATCCAAAAGGGATTAGACAGAACAAATTAGGTGAGATGTGGGATGTTATGATTACATCCATCAGATTGCAATAGCTTCAATGATCAGAGAGTAGATGACCTAATTGTTACCACTGTATGGATGGAAACTCCTGGCTAAATGTCATAAGAAATCTAATATAAAGTGGCCTATAATGTGGGGGCATTTATCATATCCCTTTTCGAGAAATTGAGAAAGTGAATCCATTGCTGATTGATTAAGTGGCCTGATGTTGTCATTCAAGTTCCAGGTTTCTTGCCTTCTTTTGATCCATGACTGAAGCCAGCTCCCTTCATGTTTCCAAAAGTTTCACGCAGTTCTGAACTCTGCATTTGTGTAAAACAGATTAGATAAAATATTTATACTAATGCAAGCCAAGGGTAAATGCATTTAAGTACTAGTTTGAATACAATGGCCATGAGAATTCCACATTAGAAAGAGAAAATGGTGGTATGTTCTAAGCTTCTGTAGTCTTTCTACACACCACACACTCATTTAATCCTCACAGTGACCCTGTACAGCAGACATTTCATTATCTCTTTTGTCTGAATCACAAACACGAGGCACCAAGAAATTGAATACTTTGCCTCTTGCCATCCGGCTGACAAGTTGTGAGGCCAGAACTGAACTCCATAGGCCCCTGGCTCCTGAACATTATGTTAACATGAGGAGAAGATCCTGGGTTTTTGTTATTATGTGAATGGAAGTATGGTATTCATTCACTCACTTTTTTACAATTATTCATTTAACATTACTTCTTTATTAGTTCCTTTGCTCTTTAGTCAGCACTATTCTGTACTAGGCAGACACTTGTCTTTCCAGTGGCACTGAAGTACAAACAGAACCACTCCTATCCCCTCAAGTAAGAAAGAGAAACATTAAATATATATAATTCCGTATCTCTCACAATTGCACAGTGGGTTAATGTTACGGAGTTCAGAAAGCTATGAAGGCTTGGGGTATGGGACCTAATCTAGTCTGGTATCAGGAAAGGCTCCCTGGAGAAAGAGTCATTGGAACCGAGGTCTGAAGGATACGTGACTTAATTAGGTAAACTGTGGGGAACGGGCTGTTCCAGGCAGAGGGCAATAGCATATGTCCTCTTACGAGCAAATCCTGACTGAAGGGATCAATGTATCATGCAAATAGGGAAGTATCTCCAGCAGCAGTACCCCCAGGCGTGGTATAAACCCCAGACAAAATGATGAAAATCTCTCTGCAGATACCGCGCTGATGCCCTCAGATGAAAGAACCCAGTGAATGTTGGTGCTCATATCTGTTTCAAAGCAAATCAGAGAGCTAGTGAGACTAAATCAAAAACATTAGAATCTCTTCAAATGTGGCACAGTCCTCAGATTTATTCTTGAAACAATATCCATACCATCCGGAGAGGCAGGGGAGGCAGAGAGAGGCTTTCTTGCAGATCTTTTAGATTCGTCACCTAAATCATGCGTATGAAGCTTCCACTTGCGTCCTGTCTCTATTTTCACTTTGGATTTTCTTCATCTCCAAGGCGATAATGCATTATATGTTGCAGTTATCATTGGACTTGCTATTGTGTAATGTTACTTGTTTTTCAATTTATTAAATATGGGCCTTTTACTATATAAAAGACTTGACAGTGACTCACATCAGCCACTCAAAAATCTACTTCAGGGGCACACTCTTGATTTCAGCTCAGGTCACGATCTCAGGGTCATGAGATTGAGCCCCATGCAGGAATCAGCACTGGATATGGAGGCTGCTTAGGATTCTTTCCCTCCCTCCCTCTCCCTGTGGCTCTCACTCCTTTCTAAAAAAATCTAATTCAAAAATTCTTCTTGATTAACAATTGGTGCTGAAACAACTAGTATCTACATGCAAAAGAAAAAAAAAAATCTAGATATAGTCCTTAAACCATTCACAAAATTAACTGAGAAAGAATCACAGATGTAGATCTAAGACACAATATGATAAAACTCCTAAAAGACAACATAGGAGAAAGCCAAGATCACTTTGAGTATGGGGATAATTTTTTACACATAACACCAAAGGCACAATCCATGGAAGAAATAATTGACAGGAAAGATTTCATTCAATTGCAAACTTTTACTCTCTGAACAACAATATCAAGAGAATAAGACACAGATTAAGAGAAAGTATTTGCAAAAGATATATCTGATAAAGGACTATAACGCAAAATATACAGTGAACTCTTTAAAACTCAACTATAAGAAAAATATTTTTTAAAAACCCCTCAACTATAAGAAAATAACCTGATTAAAAAAATAGGCCAAACAATCATTAACAGACACTTCACAAAAAAAGATACACAGATGGTAAGTAAGCATATGAAAAGGTGGTCCACATTTTATGTGATCAGGAAGATGGAAATAAGGACAGCTACCGAAAACCACTACACACCTGTTAGAATGGCCAAAATCCAGATTGCCGACATCACCTAATGCTAGTAAGGATGTGGAGTAGCAAGAGCTCGTATTCGTTGCTTGTGAGAATTCAAAATGGTAAAGCCACATTGGAAGGCCGTTTGGCAGCTTCTTCTAGTATTCTCATCATACAACCCACCAGACACTCTCCTTGGCACTATCCAAAGGAGCTGAAAACTTACATCCACATAAATCCAGCACACAGATGTTTACAACTGCTTTATTCATAATTTCCAAAATTTGAAAGCAACCAAGACGCCCTTCAGAAGATGAATGGATAACTTGTAGTACATCTAGACAATGGAATATTGTTCAGTGCTAGCAAGGAATGAGATACCACGTCCTGAAAAGCAGTGGAGAAAGCTGAAGTAGAAGACAGCCCATCTGAAAAGGCTATGTACTGTGTGTTTCCAAGTCCATGACATTCTGGCAAAGGAAAAGCTATTGAGTAAACAGATCAGTGGTGCCAGGATTTGTTGGCAAACACGTAGGATTTTCAGGGCAGTAAAGATACTCCGATACTGTAATGATGGATACATGTCATTATATATTTGTTCCAACCCACAGAATTTACAATATCAAGAGTGAATTTTAATGTTAACTATAGACTTTGGTTGATAATGGTGTCAGTGTAGGTTCATCAAAGAATAACCACTTACTTTACTTCCACTACTGTGGAAAATTTGAATATGACATAAAGAAATGACTAAATACAGGTTGATTTGGCTGCAAACTTTGTGTTCATTTTCAGTATCCTTCTTCCAGGAAGATTTCTTGAAGTAACAAAGAAGACAGTCATTGTCTAACGATTTAACATAAGAAATGCCACTTTCAAATGAGTAAAATATTTGGGAAATAAGTAATTATTTATTATCACATGTGCTCATAATTGTGTTTCTCAACCTAGAAATTATTTATCTCAGGCTTCTAATTGTTAATTAGTAACCAAAAAATCACTTATGTAACAATTTTCTAATTGGTAAGATCAGAAAATTCTAGTTTTGAATACACATTGCACAATTTTTAATTTATTGCATGTTCCTATCCTTTTATAGCAGATACATATATCACTTCTATAATAGCATCATTAAGACTAATTATTTTTATTTGATTCACTTTTTTAGAGGAAAGACCTGTTTAATAAAAATATAAATATAGAATGTGAAGATTTACCTCAAAGGCATAAATAAGAAAACTTAGACTCTATCAACTCATTTATTCTTCTTTCTAACCCAATTCATCATTGAAATTAAATCAACATTAAAATTTGACATAAATTTTATGCTCATTTACCATATTATACAGTAAAAATATAAATCATAATATTTTTCAAGTGATTTTTCAATTCATGAAATATCCTTAAAATGTCTGAGAAAAAAGGAAATGATAAAAATGTACCAATGTTAAAGTAAGATTTTTACAATGTGGAGATATACAAGAGTAAGCTTATATATGGCTCGGTTTTCTAACTCCTTATGGTCCTTTGGTTTAATTAATATCCAGCATGTTATTGTATGTATAGAGAGGAAGCCATGCTATTGTATGTATGGAGAGTATGTACACCTGGAAAGAGATTTACTATGTTACACCTAGTTTGTCAAACATCCCTCGGGCATGTACAAGTTGACAAGTCACCGTGGTCCTCTTTCTCAGAAGAACCTGATGTTAATCATAATATCCAAAGCCCCCACTTATTCTCGAAGGCATTGACTGATTGATTGATTTGTTTATTCATTCAAAGCAATTTTGGGCATTGTAATTATTACCATTTTCTCTGCCCTCAGTACTCCAAGGAGGAAACACAAAGAAATTAAGGACTAGGTACCAGGGGTGCCTGGGTGGCTCAGTGGGTTAAAGCCTCTGCCTTTGGCTCAGGTCATGATCCCAGGGTCCTGGGATTGAGCCCCGCATCAGGCTCTCTGCTCAGTGGGGAGCCTGCTTCTCCCACTCTCTCTCTGCCTGCCTCTCTGCCTACTTGTGATCTCTCTCTCTGTCAAATAAATAAATAAAATCTTAAAAAAAAAAAAGACTATGCACCAGTACAAGTAGGATAGAAGAAACCATTTATTTTCTAAATGTGCCTCTGTTGTACTTTTACATGTACAGGATTTAGAAAATAACCCAAGGGCTCTAAGGGTCCAAAAAATAAAAGCATATGGCATTTGCCAATATGACATTTTAATCCTCTGTTTAATCATTTCAAGTCGTTTTCTGTTGGGTTTATTGACTGACTGATGGGTGACTAGCTTCACTAATTATGGCAAATGATCTTTATTCTTTTTTATTAATATGCCCTGTCTTCCTCATAGCTCCTGGAGTCTTCATTAGAGGATTATGGCCTAACAAATAATTCTACTGGAATGTGACCTTCCAGGTGAATGAAAACGTTATACAGTAGAATGTTAAATAATTAAAGTCCAATGCTCCCTTCTGTTATTGATTTTCTTTGCTCATTAATCTAAACTGTATTAATTTTAAGAGACCATTAATGATCTATATGTTACTATCCCACAGCCGTTAGCGTATTTTATTTAGATTGAGGAAACATTCATTGAGTACTGTTTCTACACCTGCTGCTCAAACCTTAATGAGCAGCTCACTTGGGGCTTTATTAAAACAAAGATTCTGGTTCAGTACCTCTGAGGTTGGGCTATGAGTCTCTGTATTCTAAAAACTTCTTAAGTGATGCTGATGTTAATGCCTTTTGGCCACACTTGGAGTAGTAAGTCTCAATGATTCTATTTAATACTTTGTATGATGTTCCTTTACGCTTGTATCATTTTCTTTATTTTGTAAAATAAATACTAAATGCCTGTTATCTGCTAGGCACTGTTCTAGGTCCTGGGGATACAGCACTGAATGAAACAGATAAAATGTTCTTATAGAGCTTTCATTTTAGTAGGGTGAAAGATAGACAATGCATTATATTTGACGATGGTAAGTTACATAGAGATACATAAATTAGGGAATGGAGATAAATCACCAGATAAGGAGTGACAGATGAGGATGGTTATGGCAATTTTAAATAGGGTGCCAACGAAAGCCTTGAAGAAGGCATCATTTAAGAAATTATCTGGTGGGAATGCCAGCTGCGAAGCTATCTGGAGAAGATTAATATAGGCAGAGAGAAACAAAGTGCAGAAGACATATTTTAAGCTAAAAATAATTCTTTATGTATTCATTATAATATAAGCTTTATCCATATCATAAACTTAGATACCCAGTAGAATTGTGTAACTTATACATTCGAAAAGAGGAAAAGTATGTGCACAAATATGGCAAAGTTTAGTACTGGCTAACAGAAACGCTTGAAGGCATATTTTTCAAAAGTAGAACATTATGTTAGAATTAGTCCCTGGTTCCTCACATAAGAGCCCCAGGAGGTTCTTCCTGTAATTCTGATTGAATGGTGATCAACAGCAACAGTAAGATGAGACATCTTTTGTCTCTTGGCTGTAGGACCCAAATGAGCACCCAAACAAAGCAGCCTTCACCAGCTTTGACAGTGTGTCTTCCTCATTGCACTTGGAGTCAAGTTTGACTTTTACCAAGTCATTACCAAAAGCATCTTGGTGGTCAGTAATGCACTGTTCTTTCAAGACTTTGGCATTCTGATTTGCTATCAGAGCCTTGGCTTAGGATGACCAGTTTCCAACATGGCTGACTTCCTGCTTATAGTTCTGATTGAAGGCACCCAGATAGAGTGACAGATGGTCAGGGTCTCCTCACATTCTGCTGATGTGCCCTCACAGCTGTCATCACTAGCTTTAGCCAGCTCCGGGTCTTCACTTAACACTGGCTTCCCCACTTCCATTCTCTAATCTAGCCATTCCTTACTACATGATACTGTGAAGTGCACTCGAATGTCTTAACTCTATATTTTTTTTAAAAAGACTCCAAGGAATGAGGCACTTGCTCATAGTGACACAGATGATAAATTTAACTTCAAATCTATTGGCGTAAAGTCTCACATTCTATATTCAACGCTACCACTGAAACTACATCTAATTTCCATTAACATTTTAAAAGTATAAAGATTCTTTGCCAGCTATGTCTGTTCATTCACTTCTCCAGAATTTCATTCTAGTCTCTTCTGCAAATTTCCAATATATGGCAATGGTAGTCATCATCTGTTTTTAAATCACTGCTTTAAAGGAAATAGAGGGTATTAAGGAGTTGATATGAAATCTACATTTTGAAAAGCTAAACAGAAATAATTGTAGTCTGGACAATCAATTTTATTATATGGCAATCTGATAATATAGAATTATTACTATGAATTTTGAAGATTTGGGTAACAAACACACCCAATAGTGTACTTTAAATCTCAAGCAAACTTCTTTAAAATTTATTTACCAACATCACTTTAATAAACGACTTCAAAAGCATATGTATCAGGACATATTAACATATCAAAGACCAAAAATTGCCATTAATATTGAAAAGTGTCTTTAAAAAACCCTCAAATCATATAAAGTGCTGTAGGAGGAAAAACAGGTCAAAGAGCAGCATTACTGGTGAAAGGAATTTGAAAACGTACTAAGGGGAAATGATCAATTTGAAAATTACATTACTGAGCCAAAGGAATCTTTGCAAAATTTACTAATTTGATAGAAGGAATCATAACATATTTAGCTACCAGGAACTTTGCAGTTTGTTAGAAAAAGCTCTTATTTTATTTTTAAAATTCTCCATCTTTGTGTATGTGGATGCATATTAGGGGAGATAAACAATATTCAATGCCCTGGAGATTGTGGGTGGGATATAAGATTAGTGAAACAAGGCTTCCTCTGTAAAATGCCATGGCAGTTGCCTGAGACTAACACAGTGTCAATAAACTAAGTAAATAGAAGACAGTCAATCGGCTGTGCTTCCTTTCTCTTTACTGGTAAGATTATGTGTCAACACCGTAATGGCTTTGAAGGATTGGTTTCTTTCTAGAGTTTCAGATTACAACTCTAAATAGAGATGAAACAATTCACTTCCCAGTGAGAAAGGAATTTGAATTAGACAACAAAATAACAGATAACAGAAGTGTGTTCTAAATATAAAGTTTTATTTTACCAGAGTGAATCATTGGCAGCATTCAAAGGGCCATGGGTAATGAAACTTAGATTTCAAAAAGTAATATAAATTATAGGAACTGAAAGACTCCGCATATAGACACCCCCCCCCCAGCCATTGATTAACTAACTGCTTCTTGGCTTTTCTGTAATCGTTTGGCTTCGCCCTTCCCCTGTTAGACCCTTCCCCCAGTTAATTGTTTAACCGCTCTCTTGCCTTTCTGTAACCGCTTGGCTTTTAGGGGGTGATACTGGTCTCCTGTTTAAACAGGATACCTTATGTGCATAGTCATGTAGGCAAGGGGGGTCGCCTAAGTATGTGGACCTAGTCACGTAGGCAGGATGTTTCTCTGCTAAGTAATAAGGTCCACTCCCCCTCCTCACTCCCCCTCCCCACCTTTCTCTTCGCGCGCCGGGGTCCTTCAAAGCCAATCTACAAACACCGAGTATGCCTTACATTCAAACCAGCCAATAAGAACCTTGTAACTATGTTTCTGCTTCTGTACGTATGCTTTCGCTTCCCCAAACCCCATAAAAAGGCCCTGAACAAAGGGCTGGCGTGCGAGTCTTCCTAAGACTTGATCGCCCGCAGGTACCTGTGTCAACTCAATAAACCTCGTGCTGTTTGCATCTGATCAGTGGACTCGGCTTGGTTTTTGGGTCCGGGGGTCTCCTCCTGAGAAGGGATCCATTCCGGGGTGCTTGGAGCCCCGGGGGGATCTTTCAGAACAAATAAATAAGCAATATAAATAATTTTTTTTAGAAAATTCAAGTGAAGTATTTCATTTATTCGGAGCAAAACCGGTAAAGAGATATTATCTATGTGTTCTAATTTTTGACACATTAATGTGGGAGATCAGACAAGGATTATCTAAACTAAAATTCACTGTGAAAATTTTTTCAACATGAATAATGGATATAAAAGTTAAATTTTTATTTAAATTTCCAACCATAAATGTAAATAATGGATGACAATATGACTACATCCAAGTCCAAGGCTGGAAATATCATCTAAAATGCTAAAGATTCTCAATTTTATTTCTTCATCCTAGATCTCTTTCTCTCTTGAACTTCAGACTCTTATATTACGTTGCCTGTTCTTAAATGTCAATTGAGTATCTGATAAAAATCTTAAATTTCATATGCCCAAGTGGAATTCCTGATTGTCGCCCTCAAATATCTATTCCTCTAACAGTCTTCCTTATCTCAGCAGATGACAATTCTATCCCTCTAGTTGCTGAGGCCGAAGACCTTAGGGTCACTTTGATTTTTCTCTTTATTTCACATCCTACAGAATTTGATCACTTTGTAACGTCTCCATTGCTAATACCATGTTCCAAGTTACCATCATTTCTTCAATCAGATTGTTGATGGCTTCCTAATGGATTCTCCATGGTCTACTTCCAGACTTACCCCCCACCTCCCAACACAGTCTCTGCTCCACATAATATCCAGAGTGAGTCTTTACTACCTAAGTCAGACTACAACACTTGTGCTCAAACTCTCTGATCTCTCTTTCCCTTATTCTCCCTCTCTCTTGCTCTCTGTCTCTCCCTCTAACTATTTCTCCCTTTTCCTTTGAGAACTTTGCAGTGGTCATTCCCATTTCCCGGGATGCTCATCCTTTGGATATCCTCAAGACTAGTTCCTTAATTGCCTCTAAACTTTACTCAAATATTATCTAATCAATGAATTTATCATATCTACTCCTTTTAAAATTAATTTTCTGTGCCTGAAGCATCTTTAACAGATCAGAACTAAAAGGAACAATATAACTTGGAAAGTAAGTATATATGGGATATAGTAATAAATAAAATAAATAAGATATTATTTAGAAGATAATAAGTATCATGGGGATAAAAAGGTACATTCAAGACAAAGCCTTAATAATATGTACTTGACAATAATCTGTGTTTAGCCATATGGTTTTTTAATTTCATTCTCCCAACACCTAAGATAGCTATCACCCATATTTCAAGATTCATTATTCCCTTGATTCCTTTTATATAATTATATTGCATCTATCTATCTGTCCATCTATCTATCTAATGATTATTTTAGTTGTATTTAACATTAGTCATATTTAACTAAGCATATTATGGTTATTTTCATTGTATTTAACTATCACAGTGCATGTAATTTTGGATGTATCTAATCTGTTACTGTTATGTGCTAAAAATGTCTGTCACTGTAGTTTATTTGTTCGCAATGTTTAATTTTGGTCTATATTTCACAGTTTAGACATCCATTCTGGTGATGAGAATTTGAGTTATTTTATTCTCTTGTTATAATGAACATTGCCATCCTTGTTTAAGTCTCCTATATACAGTCTCTCTTCATGAAATTTCAACACTTTATCTCCTATTCTTAATCTATAGGTTCTAAAATTAGTCTAAAATTTGATGCTTTGAGCAGTGTCAAGATAGATCACAGATCTTTCCCCCACTGTGTTGGACTTGTAGGAGGCCATGTGCCCTCATTGGGCGCATTACAAAGGGGTCTCCTTAGAACTTCTGGGGAAGTTCTGACAATGGAGGACCCTCAAACCTTTACTGAAGAGCCCCCGTCTTCCTCTCTACCCCCACCATTGATTACATCCTTCTTGGGAGTATAGGTACTAGAGACTTTGTTTTGGGAGTGAAGGTAGCCGGGACAGAGTTTTTGTTCTCTCTGGATTGGATGACAGGAATCAGGTCTGTGGAAAGGGAGGAGAGATTACCAACTTCTCTATTGAGAAACTGGAAGCTGTTTGTTTTTTGTTTTTTTTTTTCTACTAAAATTGTATAAGGCATGTTCTAACTGCTTTTTAGTTCCTAAATATTGTTTGCACTATAAATCAGCTATATTAGTTTTTGGAAAAATGTATTCTCAGACCAAAATAACCTATTTATAAATGACCTTTCAAAACATAACCTGTTTACAAGTTCAGGACTCTGGATAATGCATCCCAGAGTTAAATGCAAATAGTTTTTCATTATCTGTTGTTATGGATCATCTGCTTCATTGCTCCTCTTCATTAGCACAGATAATAGAGACCCAGCTGAATTACTGCTCTCAAGCATGTCCATTACTTTTGTTCTGTGCTACACAAGTTTCCTTGGGTCCTTAACATCATTTCCAGCTTGATGTTTCACTTCTCTGTTTTGGGATAGAAAACTCTCTAATTTAACAAGTGACCTCCGTAAAATGCCAATAAACAGACAAGCTGAATAAGCTTTGCCTTCTTTCCTGAACAGACATTTACTAAGAGCCATCTCAGGGTATAAATGTGATCTCAGGGGCAGTGGGGTACATAGAAAGAGAACATAACATGCTTTCAATAGGTTTATGAATCTTGTACTGAAAAGCTGTTATATACACGGCACTTTTCTAGGTGTTAGGGATGTCTGCAAAGCAATAGACCTGGTTCATGTGCTAATGGAGCTTACATTCAAGTGAGGAAAGATGACAATGAACATTTTAGAGTAGTATGTACAAGGTATTATTAAAAAAAAAACTGGTCAAGTGATAACGAGATAATGTAATGCCTGAAGAGGGAATTTTGAGGCATGAGGATCAGAGAAGTCTTCTGTGAGGAAGAGGTATTTGGAGGGATCTGAACTGGGGTTGAGCCAACCACGTGAAGAATAGCATGGAAGTGCTCTAGACAGAGAAGATCAGCTGTGTCAGTCCTGAATTAGAAAGGGCTTGTGGCTCAAAGGACAAAAAAATTCAGCCAGGGACCAAAAATACAAAAATTTCATTAAAAACAACCTCCATGTTTCAACAGTTGATAAAGACAATGATCTGCTATTAAAAACAACAACAAAAAAATCTATCAAAACTAAAGAGGTAATGTGCAAGGACAGTTCCATTAGCAGCAAGCATATGTGCATATGGAGAGAAATAGACTTTGTGGATAAAAAAGTGCATTCCAGGCTTTAAGAATAGTACATATTAGTTATTTTTGTTGCTGAGATAATAATAACTAGCATTTATTGAACTCTCACTATGTGCCATATTCTTCAAAGGCACTTCTACAGGAAGTACCTTATTTAATCTTCACTTATCTCCTTATGGGGAGATCCTTAAAAAATGTCTTTTAATCTGTGAGGGTATATGGATACAGGGAGGTTAAGGAACTTGTCCACGGTTAGATAGACAGTACTTGATGTTACTGGGATCCAGTCCAGGCCACTATCATTAAAAATCTAGAAGCTGAGTTGTACTCCATCATAAAAATGGCATCAATGTTTTAATCTCCATATAAATCCTTTTTGTAGACTCCATATAAATCCTTTTTGTAGAGAGACTTGGAGATTTTTCCCATCAAGAGGTGGAGTCCATTTCTCTACCCTATGAACCTGGGTGTGACCATATGACTGACTTTGGCCAATGAGATTTTTAAAAATCAATCAATTAATTAATTAATTAATTAATGTTATTTTCAACATTGTGTCATTGATATGGCACAGGAAGATGGTTAAACAGTGCCTATATGCCTATACCTCAGCAACTGCCCTCTTTTGCTATAGAGAATATCCTATGACTACCACGTGGGAATAAGCCTGGGCTAGCCTGCCCCATGAAGAGTAGGAGATACACACTTAGGTCCACTTTCCCTGCTAATGGTCACTCCACCACCAGACATACAGGTGAGGTTTTTCATTTTCT
Organism: Neogale vison; assembly: GCF_020171115.1. NCBI lineage: Eukaryota > Metazoa > Chordata > Mammalia > Carnivora > Mustelidae > Neogale > Neogale vison. The sequence continues at coordinate 16,229,981 of NC_058100.1, forward strand.
TTCTTTTTTTTTTTTTTTAAAAGATTTTATTTATTTATTTGACAGAGAGAGATCACAGTAGGAGAGAGGAAGGGAAGAGATCACAGAGAGAGAGGAAGGGAAGCAGGCCCCCTGCAGAGCAGAGAGCCCGATGTGGGACTTGATCCCAGAACCCTGAGATCGTAACCTGAGCCGAAGGCAGCAGCTTAACCCACTGAGCTACCCAGGCACCCCAGGTGAGGCTTTTCTCTTTCTATTTTCTATTTCTATTTCCAGTGGACTGCAAATGTGAGACTGAGCCCAGTGGCTCAACACCACTTGGAGCAGAATTGAGCCATTTCAGTTGAGCTGAGCCCAGACTGCTAACCATAGACTTGTAACTAAATAACTAGTTGTCATTTCAAACTACAAGTATTTGGAATAGTTTTATTACATAGTAAAAATTAGCTATTGTCCAGGCCAAAGTAAGATGGTAGCTTTTGTGTGTTTGAAGGTGTTGATCAACCATTCTGCTTTGCCTGTTATGATGAAGATGTTGTTATTCTGTCTTCAAGCAAATGAATAGAGGAGATTAGTCAAAGTGAGTTGTGTTTACGATTGTTTGTGGGGCTATAAAATTGTCCTAACAAACTGTTGTGTCCCAAAGAAAAGACCATGATGCTTGATAAAGCATAGAGTTAGTAGGAGTATACTTCTAACCCACCCCATCTGTCATATTTTCCAGTATTTAACTTTAATGTGTAACCCAATAGCACCATGAAAATACTGATAGTGAGTAGGACAGCAGGTGTCAACTTTAAAGCTTGGGTAATTTCATAAATGCTATTTTAGAGTACTTGATATGTTAAAATTCACAATGGACATCTTTTGGCCAAAGAAAGTATGATTAATAATGCCCAAGAAAAGATGCTAGCTAGTGAAAATATGTCAGTTGATAAAGTTCAACAGTCAACACCTTTGACAGAAAAATAGAAGAAGAAATACCTAATATGTTGTTCATGGCATGAAGTAAGCAAGTTCTTTCCAATAGGGTCAGCAGAATCAGATATTGCTTCTTCTAGAGGATTTGCTTAACTCTTCGAATCTACCAACCTCTGTTTGGTCTGCCAGGTTTATACAAATATTCACCTCACAGATTTTAGGATACAAAGTTATCAGCCATAAAAACTAATATTAATCAACATTCACTAGAATTAATTTCAAGTTTATTACCATAGTACACCTATCTCCTGATTCCACAACATTCACATGACTATGTGGCATGTTGCTAAGATTCAGGAAAAGGTAACATTTACTATGGTATTGCATTTTCAGCAGGAACTGTGAATAGTATTAAGGACAAGTTAGGAACTATGTACTCCAAAAGAGACAATTTTATAAAATGGGAAGGAATGTTAAGATTAACAATTTTTTTTTAAAGATTTTATTTATTTCTTTGACAGAGAGAAATCACAAGTAGATGGAGAGGCAGGCAGAGAGAGAGAGAGAGGGAAGCAGGCTCCCTGCTGAGCAAAGAGCCCGACACGGGACTCGATCCCAGGACCCTGAGATCATGACCTGAGCCGAAGGCAGCGGCTTAACCCACTGAGCCACCCAGGTGCCCCAAGATTAACAATTTTTTTCGAACATCTGTAATGTCACAAAAAGTATAAGAGTAAAGAAAAGGAAAATAACACAACTGATGCAGAACCGGAAAATAAAATTAGGTCAAGGTAGTCACTTCCTAACAACTCCTGAAAAACTCCTTGAAGAGGGTAAGAAATCCAGCCTGCACCATTTATGAATGGAGTTGGGCAAAGAATAGGAGCCAAGCACATTATATTTTCATTACTATGGAAAACATTAGTGCTGCTGTTGTATTAATAATCATTATACATGCCTATGATTTAACCTTTTTTCAGGAAGAGTCACCTCTGCTGGAGTTGAGTGCAAATGCTATATGCTAGTCAGGCACAAAGAGCTGAGCTGATATTGTTTCACTCTGTGCTATGAATGTGTATCGTGCCTCTTTCTCTAGATATGTTTCCTAGGCAAGCTGCAATGACAGTGAAACAATTTTAAAAATGAAACTTTTCTCATCTGCAGAATTAAGCATTCAAGGCAATATCAGTAATAATTGCCAATTTTCTATTTTTTCAAGTCTGTAAGTCTGGTTAGTTAACACATCGTGCAGTATTAGTTACAGGTGCAGAGTTTAGTGATTTCACACATACAACACTTGCCGCTCATGAGGATCAGTGCGCTCCTTTATCCCCATCACCTGTTTCACCCACCCCCCCCCACCTCCCCTCTGGCAACCAGCAGTATGTTCTCTATTGTTAAGAGTCTATTTCTTGGTTTTCCTTTTTTCTTTTCTCACCGTATGTGAAGAAGCAAAATAAAAGTTTTCTTTTTCATCTCATTATCAGAGCACCATGACTACATAAAATGTTGAACAGATTTCCCATATTCTCTTTGAGGAAACAGAATCATCCCTCACATATGGTTTTAGCCAGTGTACCATTTCTCTCTAATACCATCTGTCCCTCAATAACTGCTTTAAACGTTTTTTTTGTTTTGTTTTCTTGGTTATTTTCAAAGTGCCCTGAGACAAACACACTTATGACTAATTAATATGGTGATAACACCCTCTACCTCTGTGTGGATAAATCTTTTAAAGTCTATATCAGGCATAGAAAATGACAATGGCCTGGCTCCCATTTTCTTCCCATGATGCATTCTAAGTTCTTATCAGAGTAACAAAAGAAAGGAAGTATTTTTGATTGTTCACAACATTTTAAATGCAGTAATGATATAATAATATTTTTAAAAATTTACAAAATGCTTTCATCAGATTTTCTTCTTTGCTCATTTTGAGAACATCCCTCCTTTAAGCTCTTACACTAATTTATTGATGAGGAGACTGAGATCACAAAGAAAACACCATATTTTTGAATGGTAGAGAGAGCTATTCCTTGTTAGTTTCAACCTCTCTAGGTTAGCCAAGGTTTTCAACTCCATATGATGGAGACGAAGAGGTTGAGTGCATGCAGTTCTGGGCTGGCTTCCTTTAAAAAGCTGCATTTTTCCATGTTTTATATATTAAGGTCTTATAGAAGACTATTTTTCTATTGACAAATAATATTCTACTGAAAAAATATACAAAGATGACATGATCACTCTACATTGCAATGTAAGGTACACCACTCTATTATTATTTATTGATTTTTATTAATCATTAAGAACATGTTAATGGAGGTGATGTCAAGACATAAATGGAAATGAATAGTTTTCCTATTTAAAGTGGATCAAACTGAAATAAATCCCAATGTGGTAAAATTACTCTTGCAGTCTTGTATTTTATCCAGTACATTGAGTATAAGTATATGTATATTCAGTAGAGATATATATTGACTTTATTGCAGACTCGAACTTCAGAAAAAAAAGTTAGAACTAAATTCACAGCACAAAAGCCTTTTAAAGAAATCTAACACAGGAAAATTGAAATTTTAGTTTTGATTGCTATTCAAATGTGAACATTTTCCATCAACAGCTAATTTTCTATGTGTATGTAACATCTATGCCTATTTTGACATTCCATTTTTATTATAATAAAATAATATGTGTTTACTAAAACTGAGATATGAAACTCTAATAAAATGTTTATTTGATAGTTAATGACCACCTTCCTTTCAGAGGTTCTTCGGGTTTTTATCTATTTCTCTCTCTGGCTTGCCTGCCAGAACTGAGCTGACTGGTTTGCTTAGAACATTTTCTGAAATCTGTCTCCTAATGATCATTTAGTGCAACTGGATCTTGAATCATGGTACTTAGTACACTGTCTTTGCTGACACAAGTATAAACAAGTGCTTGGTGAGGCACCGGCGTGGTGTAGTCAGGTAAATGTCTGCATTCAGCTCAGGTCATGATCCCAGAGTCCTTTGCTTTGCTTGACCTCCAGTAGACAGAAAGTCAAAAATCTGTGCCCCTTAGTCTGGCCACATAAGCCCAAATCCAAAGTGTAGCTGCCAGTGTAGAATGTTGTTAACATACGGGCAATTGCGCTTTTCCTCCTGCCCACCCCTTGTGTACACTGCTGTGTCCATCAGTTGCATATGTTTTCACAGGAGGTTGAATCAAAGCAGCAACCATTTACCATATGTGACTGTGCCATACGTGACTCTATCCCTTTTGCCATTTCCTTCCTAAAAAAAAAAAAAAAAATGAATACACCAAAGGTATTTTATTCACACATTTTGTCTTACATGTAAGATCAGTCATAAACGATTTCTAGCTTATCCACAACCTTCACCACCACCAAGGCTTTGGGCTTCCTGATGGGGCGCTAACAGATTGCCAATGAAATTCCAACAGGAATTGGTTATTTACATTGTCCTTATCTTCATTTTACCGGGATATCAGTTTTCAGCAATTCCATCTGCCTCTGCTTTCAGTGTAAAAGCTAGGGAGATGATAAAATGAGGAATTAAACTCCTCTCAAGCTTAGAACATTTTCTGAAATCTGGCTCCTAATGATCATTTAGTGCAACTGAATCTTGAGTCGTGGTACTTAGCACACTGTCTTTGCTGATACAAGTATAAATAAGTGCTTGGTGAGGCACCGGGCTGATGTAGTCAGTTAAGTGTCTGCCTTCAGCTCAGGTCATGATCCCAGAGTCCCGGGGTAGAGTCCTGTACTGGCTTCCCCCACGCAGCGGGGAGTCTGCGTCTCCCTCTGACCCTCCCCATCTTGTGATTTATCTCTCTCTCAAATAAATAAATTAAATCTTTAAAAAAAATTAGTGCTTGGAGTAGGACAAGGAAGAATGTTGGTGAAAATTGAGGATATTGGATGGCTGACTTAAGAATGCCTGAAACATGCTCAGCTGGCATCCCAACTTCTAAACTCTTTAGGGGAGCTGTAACAAATAAGGAATAAGGTGCCTCTTTATGATTATCTGGCTGTTTGCCAATACCTTTCCATCAGAATTCTCGTGAGTAATGGTTGGAGAACACAATTTTTACTCATTGTCTACATGGTCGTAGTACATGATCTTAAATATCTCAAATCCTGTTCTTAGCAGGTTGCTATTATTTGACTAAATGAATAAGCAGACATCCGAATTTGATGAATACACTAGGACTTATGCACAAAGAGATTGTGTAACACACACACACACACACACACACACACAGCCTTTTAATCCAGAAAGACCATTTCCAATGGTAAGCAGTGCTCTAGAATTTGAACATTTATCCAACCTGTAAGGTATTCCAGTTTCTTTTGAAGGAACAAGAAGAGATATGGTTAAAAGAAATTCCACCAGTTTCTTAGCATGAGGAGTGGAATAAAAGCTTCCTACTCTCGTATTTTTTTCTTCTTCCTCTAACCTATACAGCTGCATAAAGGATTTGAAATTATTTTTATATTCTCTTTAATTACCATATATGACTGTGCCATATGTGTATTTCTTTCAAAGAAAAATACACAAAAGATGTTTTATTCACACATTTTGTTTTACATGTAAGATTAGTCATTATTATTGCTATTGCTAGTTATATACAATACACCAGGTTGAATAATGCGGACTTTAGAAAGTGTAGTTGTGAGTAATTGCTGAGTAGGTGCCAGATATGGACCTTTGGGCCCCTTTTTGTATTCAAGTCAAATACATTTCTCTTTATTCAGGTGTGAGTGATCGTTCTTTGCAATTTCTCTCTACATCCATTAAGTATTACTAATGGTTTATCCAATCTAAATTTAAATGGAGTTTAAATTAACTTGTTGGTTGTAACTTTTTAACTCTTAGAGATCAAATATGAACAAGTAACAGGTCTGTTACTTGTTTGTTATACTTGTATGTACTTATACAAGTATATATATATATATACTTGTATATACTTACACAAATTCTGATTTGTATAGGAGCTATTGTAAAAATTTCTTAAAAGATTAAGATATTGTATTGTGTGTTTTCCATGCTCATTGGTATCTCAGAAATAAATAATATTTTATTTTATTAAGATGTTGTTTTTTTGTAGCAAAGTATAAAATATCCACTTAGTCTTTCCCAATAAATAATTAAATCTTTCATCAAGCATCCCCTCCTTCGAAATACATAGATGAAAACACCGGTCTATAAATCCCACTTACTGAAGTATAATAATAGTGAAATCAATGTCTTAGAAAAAAATGCATCTATTCAGTGTCTCTTTAGTAACCACTGAATAACAAAACCTACTGGGAAATATTTTCCCTATTCTCCACAGGATGTAGTGAATCAAAGTATTTTCATTAAAACTAATATGAAATGACAGAAAGTAGAGAAAAGGAGAATGCTCCTTGTTTATTTTACTTCTTTTTGCCACATATCATATATTGATAAAGCAATTTTAAGAGACGTATGCATGATATAATACAGTGAAATTGACTTTTCTTTTTCATAACCACATGCACATTTTTACATCTGCAGCAATATTCTTTTTGAATAGCTACCTGCAGTTAATTTCAAGTTCCCATTGATCTTCGGTGGCCTAGACAAGGTAAAGTGATGATAAAGCAGACAACCTGAATTATCAGCATACCAAATAGGATATGAAAACTTGGTCATGCACAGACATTCATCTCTGATAATGTATAGTGGCAGACACCAAATTTAAAAATATATTGTCTGTTTTTCAAGCCAGAACAGACTACAATGTGAAAAAAATACCGTTTATTTTCCTTCTTTTGTGAGGTTCAGCTGCGTAAACATATTTTAAATAACCACAATCAAGAAAGCCATGAAAAAGAGCTCAAATAACCCTCCATATTTAAGTGTAAGCAATAAAATGTTTAGAAGATCTAAAATAAAATTGGCTGAACATTAAACTTACATATACATTGTTGGAAACATTTTTTTCTTTTTTTAAATCTCACCACACAGAGCAGACATGTAAAGGGAAAATATTCTTATGTATAATTCAATGAGAACCCAAGGTAGCAGTAAATTCTACAGAGAGTTTCTGAAAGAGATTTAGACAGGGAAGCAGATGGATCAAACTGGGTCATGTTAGACAGGATAAATATTATGGCTTCTCTTCTGCCACAGAAAATAGAAAAACCATAGAGCTACATTGTAGATGCTCTTTGAAAATTGGCAGATACTTTTAGGTAGAAAAGACTTGGAAGTATTTCACTTTTTTTTTTTTTTAAGGTTTCAAAATGGGCTTTTTGTCAAGAAATATTTTCTGTGATCATTCTAACTAAATACTAACTAGAATCAATCTCAGGCCTCAGTCCCATATCTTTCCTAGTAGTAGACTGGTTTATAGCACTCTTATTGACAAATAGTAAAGCACCAATTTATAACTCTCTGTGGCTAAGTGGAAATAAAAATAAGAAAATCTACCGCATGAGAAAAAGCAATTTTAAAGTGAAAAGATTGTCCAAGGCAAAGAAAAATCCCTAAGTTGTGGCAAGTCAGCAACGTGCTGGAAATTAGAAGAGTAATTTAAGCCAAGAATAGTAAAATACTAGTCTTCACCTGTTTCAAAGTTAGAAAGTCAGATAATGAATTTAAGCACTTTTTTTTTTTTTTTTTTGGAAATGCTTAAATCGCTTTCCGCAATCTTCATTTATTACATGCTCCTTTGTGGGGTTTTGGCCGTGTTGTTTCTTCTCAATATCTTATCTCTCCTTATGGGTTGTCATTCTTCCAAGTGTGTGCTGGAGCCAAATCTTGTACCAGCTTTCCAGAGTTAACTATGCCCATCCCTCTTAAACTTGGCATTCAGTGAATATGAAGTTGATAGCTTAAAATCAATCAAACTGAAAGTATTTGTAACACAGAAAACTGCAAATACCTCAGATGAGGGCTTCTCTTCTTTCAGAATACCAATTGTTAAACATTTATACACACTGCCTAGGCATGATGCTTAGTAGAGGTTCAGTAAATGTTTTTGAATGAATAAGGCAATAAATCAATGTTTGAGACTACAGAAACATTTACATAAGTGTAAATTAGAAGACAACTTATTCAGGCTTTTCATAAGTATCTCTACTAATAACCTTTAAAAAGTTGTCTTGACAAGAGTCGATACATTATTTGGTGGGTCTGAGGGCTTGGAGATACTGACATAGCTCTGCCACCAAATAATAACCTACCCATAAGCTTTATTATTTTTTTTTTTACCCCTCACTTCCATGGGTACTGTGAGAAAAACAAATAAAATAGTGCAACTTGGAGTCTTTTCAAAACAGTACTATATTAATATAGAACCGTTCTGTTTTAAAAGGCAAATGATTTTCAGGGACTTAGCTTGTCTTTGCCAACAATTTAGTTAACATAGGCTCACTATGGGAATAGTATATAATATTCAGGATAATAGCAAATAGTATACAGGATAGTGCCTCTTAAAAAAACCATAAAGAAATAACATACTCCAAATCAGTAGTAGATTAATCACACAATTTTTCCAAGCAGAGGGAGTGAACAAATAAAGTGCACATTTAGTTGAGGTATATGTTTACAGGAGTTGGTGCTCTAGAGCTGATGTCCACCCTCCATTGCAAAGGCAAAAGTCTCTTGTTGCTAGGGAATGACAGGGGCCACATGTGAGCCCCTGGCCTGGCTTTTGCCACTGTCAGTAAAAAAGTTCCCTTTATCAGGGCAGGGGCTCATGTATCAGTATGGACCAGAACCTGAAGTATTCATAGACATATCCTAATTGCTACAGAAGCAGCAATGCCCAAAAATATATCTAATCAATATAAACAATATCTTTAAAATACCAACATTTTTTCTGAAGTGAAAAAATTCTGCACAAAAATCTATTGATGTTTGAGTGAGTTAACAGAAGCGTAGGAGATAGATTTCTATGCAGAAGTTATTAGGTATGTAAATAAAAAAGCACCATGCTTGAAACTTCCTAAATTTTGCTCTGAAACAATCCTTGATCCAGATGCTATGTTTTGACCTAAAGAACCAAAACATTAACCTAGCCATGGGCATTTCAATTCTCTTAGTCCTGATGAAAGAGAAAACTACAGGGTTGTTTGCTTTAGTAGTGAAGTTGGTGGAGAGGAACAACCTGTTTTTCTCTACACACTCACACAGACACGCAGAACATTTCCGTAGTCTCGTCCTCAAATATGTGGGTGTTTTTCCCACACCAAGCAATTCTCTGATTTTGGGGACACCAGCTGGGTGTGCTACAATTTAACTCAATTCTGACATTATGTACCTGGTAATAGCATCAGATTCCACAGGTTACAAACTTATTCCCACAAGACTCACTTTCTGCCCGACGGCTGGATATGAATCCTCCTTTAATGGGAGATGAACTCATCAGCCCAAAGACGTCACCAGAGGAAAATGCCTTCCCTGCCCCAAACCTCAATCCTGACTCCTTACAATGCTTTTCTGTTTCATTTTACTAATAGCAAACACTTCCTTCATAGAATTTATCTTCTTCTAATTCTAAAATGAGAATTCAAGTGACATAAGGGAAAGTATTTATTCACAGCTGTGTTCCCAGCATCAACAAGAGTACCTAGCATATACTAAGCACTCAATAGATAGAATGCCTTCCCTGCATTGCCATATTTGTTATTTTTCCATTATCGAATAGGCTATCAATATAAGGTCAATATATGGCCTTGCCCCAAGGTCATACTTTTGCCCCTGTCATTATTCATATCTGAAGATTATATTTTTTTTCTTGTCTTTGCTGCTTCCAGGCTGGTTCAAATCCATATCATCTCCTGACTGGGTTATTGGAATAATCGCTTAACGAGTTTGCCAGTTTCTATCCCACACGACCCAGTATTGTCTTTTTTTTAACACAGCAGCAGCCAGTGCGATACTTAAAAAGCAGAAGTCAGAATAAGTCACTCATCAACACTGAACCTTCCAAGAGCTGTCATGTCATTGAAAGGCAAAGCCTAAACCATTACAACTTCCCACAGGACCCTACACCATCTGATCCTTAATGTCTCTCAGATCTGATTTTCTGCTACCCCCCGCCCACCTCCACCACCAGGACCCCAGGCTCGCTTTGGTCTACTCACACTGGCCCCTCTTGCTGTGTCTTAAACAGAACAGGCATTTTTTTTCTCCTCAAAGATTTTGAACCAGCTGTTTCTCTCTGCTGAGAATGACCTTCCTCAAGTGTCTATTTGGCTTACTTCCTTAATTCTTTCAGGTTTTGGCTTAAAATGTTACCTTAGGAAGGTCTTCTCTGAAATCTCTATTTAAAATTGCCAGTTCACCCTTCCCCACGCCGCCCCAAACCTCAACCCTGACTCCTTACAATGCTTTTCTGTTTCATTTTACTAATAGCAAACATTTCCTTCATAGAATTTATCTTCTTCTAATTCTAAAATGAGAATTCAAGTGACATAAGGGAAAGTATTTATTCACAGCTGTGTTCCCAGCATCAACAAGAGTACCTAGCATATACTAAGCACTCAATAGATATTTCACAGATGAATGAATAAATGAATAACAACAGGGATATAAATCCAGAACACTCAACCTCAAAATAAACATCTTAAATCTGGCAGTTAAAAGATTTGATTGCTAATCAAATTTCCAACAATATATGACCTTAGCAACTGTTAAGAACAAAACTGTCTTCAGGGGATTCATTTATTTGGGGAAAGTGTTAACTTCCATGGTGCTTAAAATGTTGCAGAACTATCTTTGGAATCCTATAGATCCTTAGGATATTACATTGTAAATCCCTTTCCCTTTTTTTGCTATCAAAATCTATCAATAATTAGCACTTAATTCAAAAGATAGCTCCCTTCATGAAGCAATCCCAACTAATATGTTTTTCATCTCTAAGTTTTCCTTAGTATCATAATTTCCACATCAATTTAACAAATTACTTTTAAATTATATTCATGTTGTACTTGAATTATTTATTGGGCATTTGAGTCTTTCAATATTAGGCAATAGTGCTGTGTACACTGACTTGATCATAATAAGCTGTTAAAAATATTTTTGATTGGTGCAAAAAGATAATTACTTGATCAAATTTTAATTACTTTTTTATCAAATTTCTTTTGTTTAAAGTATAATTCAAAAAGCTGTGTGATAGAAAGTAAAAGAATAAAACTGACAGATACTAAGGAAAATTGTTAATTTATAACTGTAGAATTCTATATTGATTCAACTTAGGAAATAAAACATACCAAAAAGCAATTTTTCAAAGATCATTATCTATTTGGAGAGAAAGTTTTAAAATTCTAAATCAAGGAATATGTTCACTGAAATTTACATGAAAGTTGAACCTTTATAAGGAAACATGAAAGACAGTGCACTCCAAAGAAAAGAAATGAAAGTGTCTCTTTCCATCTCTTGAACCTTCATGGCACTTATTTTTTTTAAAGATAAATGGTTACTATGATTTTCTGTTTCACAGTTATAATTAGAAGTTCTAAGACCTGCAATGAGAAAACTCACTAAGAACCACTTTTAAATATACTCACATATTTTAATCTTCACTTATAAGGTGGATGAAAAAATGATGCAGTTTTAAGAACATAATATTAATATTAAATACCATTTGTTGAATGAGGAAAGCATTGATACTTGTTTAAACATATATGTGTCTTTACATACATAAAAACAAGCAGAATGACCTTAAAAATCTGTGTTTAGTTAAAAAAAAATCTGATTGAATTGCTGGATACTCTATATTTCAGGTTATTTCTTGTCAACTCTTGCATATGCCCCTTCCCATAGTAATTTCTTCCCTCATTATTTTTGAACTAATATTGAAGCCACATTCTTTAGCATCCTGATTTCTCAAATGACTCCTATAGGATTGTTAGAGAAAGAAAATTCGGAAACAGTTTAAGTAAAGAAAATGTTATGTAAATGAAATGGTGTGTTCTGTGTAGTTCTGTGTATTCTGTATAGGTAAATGAAATGCTATGTTCTGAATTCATGTGACTTTTAGCCATAACTAAAAAAGAAGGTTTGGAAAACACATACCCTCAACGTCTACCTCTACCTATACCTATATCCACATCTGTAACTACATCCATTAATTTCTACATTTATAGCTATATGCCTTAAACATTAAATTCCATTGGCTTATGAATGGTGAATATCTCAGGAGAAAAGAAAAAGTGACTCATTATAGCCATATTGTTGAACTTCACAAACTTAGATCAATTTTCCATGTTCAAATGTTCGCAGAATAAAAATGAGAACTTTGCAACAACTCTAAAATTGAGACCTTCTAGGAATTTATTTTAATGCTTGAGGTGGCTATCTTTAAACTTAAAAAGAAACAGGCAGAAACTCTAAATGGCAAGCACGTGATGACTTTTATCTGCAGTATCACAAAAAAATTTTAAAAATTATATATTTCTAAATACTCATGAAACTCTCTGAAAACAAGGAAACTTTTTTTTTGTTGTTTAAGAGGAAGCTTATCTTTTAAAAAGATCTGAAAAATAGTTAAAATGTATGTGCTTATGTTATATCAACAATCTTGAAAAGATTTTGGCAAGAAATAGCAAAATACATTTTATATCCCATTCATATATGAAATAATTTCAAAACAAACATATACTTTAGAGTAAAAATATATACTCTAAAAAGTTTGATGAAACCATCACATATTTAACTTATAGGGAGATACAAATAATGAATGGCTTAGGAGATATAGAAGAGGTTTCTGGAAAGAAATTGATTCAGAGGAGCATATAGTTATACAACAAGAAGAAATATGGTAAAAGAAGTAGATTCAAAGATTTTTTTCCTCATTCAGAGGAAGAGAATCAAAACATGTTTTTTTAAAAGTACAAAAAAAAAATTACCAAGAACAGCTAAATAGAAAAGGTACAAACCACAGTGCTGACTTTCTAGGAGAAAATTATTATAAGAAGGACAGTTAAAAAAAAAATATTCTCAGTAGTATATTCCAATGTGGAGAGAAGCAGCCCAAAGTGGGAAGTAGAAAGCCCTCTGAGAAAATAAGGCAAACCCCTATGGATTATCTCCGACTACAGAGGCCACAGGATTTACAAAGTCAACACATGTTGAAGAATTGTAAAAATCCATACTTAACCCAACTTCAGCAACCAAAAGATGGGACGTAATTCAATAGGCTAAACTACATAACACTGCCATTTTTGTAGGTCAAACCCACTGAATATCATTAGGAAGAAAGCATATTATCTGAGTTCAATAGATACCACTTGAAGTTGTTACGATAATAAAATAGCACATTGAGAGATTATAGAGACAGCAGAGTTAAAAAAGCAAAGCAAAACCAAACTATTACAAACAATTGAAAGTGAGACACATAGTAGGATGAAATAAATTGTGCTAAAAATGTAATGACTGTCTTAAGATAAACCCAGCAATCACTTTAAAGGAAATAGACAAATAAACTAAAGGAATTGGCAGGAAGATGATAGATGAATAAGGCTAACTTACCTGACTTACGGAGGACTGCTGTCCCTCAGTGGCAAATCCTGTAATGGAGAAAACATATATTTAGAAGCATAAAACAGGATGATATTCTTAAGATAATGGGAGAATTAAATCTGTACATCAAAGATGAACTGAAATGCCTAGAAAATCTGACACAGAATAATTAAGGCTGAGACAGATACTCCTTAAGCAATTAAATGTTGAGAATGAAAACCAAGAACTGTTCTCACACAGCCAGAGAAAGCAAGTCAGGCTGGTGTCAGACTTTTTCTGAGCAGCAATCAAGATCAGAAGACAGCAATCTCACTATTTTGAGAAAGAAGAAGTATAGCTAGAATATTTTACATTCAGGAAAACTGTTGTTTTCATTAAAAAACAGCTTTGGGATGCCTTGGTGGCTGAGTCTGTAGTGCATTCAAGTTTCATTTTGAATCCGGTCATGATCTTAGGGTCATGAATGAGAGCCCCACGATGGACTCTGCATTGACTGGAGACTACTTAAGACTTTCTCTCTCCTTTTCCCTTTTCTCCACCCCTTTCTCTTTCTCTCTAAAACTAAACAACAACAAAAATAAACCCAGTTTTTTCTCAAACACACAATACTCTGGGAATATAGAGTATCTTTAACTATATTTTAGAACAAAGACATGGGTGATTACATCCACCTAACTCAGACATTAATCAAAATAAATTAGTGAGAATGAGAAATGTTTTGGCATATGGACTGATGAACAATGACACAATTTAAATACATAAAGTCAATTAAGTACTTGAAAAAATGTAAGTAGTACAAACTCTGAGAAAATAAAATCATTACAAAACAAAGAATAGGAGATGGGAAAGGAAAGAAGGGAAAAGTGTTGTAAACAAGTTAATCAGTTCATCATTCACAGGCAAATCAAAGCATCCCATAATATGTAACATTTAAACATGAAAGATACTTTTCAAGTCATAATGGTTTTCATAATACATGTTCTTCAAGCCAGAGCTCTCTTTGATTATTTAGAACTTAGAGTAAAAACAATATGTTTTTTAAATTATGGAACTTCTTCAGTTTTTTATGTTAAATTCAAGAAAATTATAATTAATATTTTAACTTAGAGCATACCATTTATAGAATTAATCTCTGATTGAAAAATCTGTTCTGTCTGTAGATGTACTTATCCATCCTTTGATTAAATTTTGGCACAGAGAGATATTATACTGCTTATTTCTGGATATTAGGATTTGTTTTTTAAGATTTATTTATTTATTTTTGAGAGATAGATAGAGAATGCACATGCAAGTGGTGGGGAGGGACAGAGAGAGAGATGCAGATCCTCTGCTGAGTGTGGGGCCTTATGTGGATCTCTCAACCCCGAGATCATGACCTAAACAGAAATCAAGAGGCTTAACCAACTGAGGCTTCCAGGCACCCCTGGATAGTAGGTTTTTAACTATTGTGTTGATTTTTACTTCAAACTTTTTTGGTTTTCTTTAGTTTATTGAGTGATGGACATTGAATATTTTTTAAAATAATAAGGTCACTACTTTGAAACTATATATGCACTGGTCTGTGATTTTTTTGAAATAAAGAAATGTGTTCATGAGATCAGTGGATTTTTACTTTACATATTTTTATATCATTGATATGAATTTAAAAATATCATATTACAAGCATTTTCAGGGGCTGTTTCTGAAACTTTCCTTGTGATTGAAAAACTATTGTTGCATTCAAGTTAGAATCTGTGGATAATTTTACTGAAGTATGTTGATGAAGTGTCTTAAAATATAATTTTTAAAGAAATTAATTTCATTTGAAAGTTACAGTTATATTGATTATCTTACTGATTTACTTTCAAATATGGTGATTTTGCAAAAGGACTTCATAAGGCCTCTCTATATTTTCTACTTTCATACAAAAATGAGCAAATGATCAAGAGTGTTCAATAAAGACCACAATAGGAACTGTCAGATGATTTTATCTCAGTTGTAAGTCATTAGTAACAAAAAAAAACAAAAAAAAAAATAAGAAAGTGAATATACATTTTAGCATGTATTTTAATTAAGACTTCCAGAATCTTACGTATTTGTCACATCCAATATTTAACTTACAGATAGTGTTTAATTTTTTTCTGTTGTGTAGTTTAGTCATGGGACAACTCAAAATTACATTCTTTTTAAAATTACCTATGACATACCTATGGAAAATTCCTTTCTAAGATTGTGGAATTAAAGGTATTGAATGTTTCTCTGCATGTTAAAAAAGAGTTCAAATAGTTAAAAAATGTTAAAGAAAAGGAAAAATAAAAATAAAGCTAATTAAGACACTAATTAAGATATTGTGACATTGACCCCAAAAAATAAATAAATAAATAGAACAATAGAACAGAACAGAGAGCCCAGAAATAGACTCACATAAATATGGCTAAATGACTTTTGACAAAGCCAAGGTAATTCAGAGGAGAAACATTTGTCTTCTCAACAAATTGTGTTAGAACACTTGGAGGCACATATGCAAAAGTTGAACCTAGAAGTAGACTTTACACCTTATTTTAAAATGAACTCAATGTATCATACACCTAAGTGTAAACAATCTACATGACCTTGGTTTGGTAATGAATTTTCAGATGTAGCACCAAAAGCATGATATATGAAAGAAAAGAATGATAAATTTGATTTTTATTAAAAACTTCTGCTCACAGAAGTTTTATTAAACACAGTTTAATAAAATGGAAAGGGAAAGATGAGCCACAGACTGGGAGAAAATATTAGTAAAACATATTTGATAAAGAGCTTGTATCTAAAATATGCAAAGAGCACTTAAAATTAAACAACATGAAAACCAAATCACCCAATTAAAATGGACAAAAGATTTGTACAGGCACCTCACCATGGAAGATATACAGATGGCAAATAAGTATACAAAAAGATTCTCAATATCTTTTGTTGAGATTAAACCATGTTATATTAAAAAGCATGTTATATTAGACTTTGGTTAATGGTCTGTCAGCCAAAGGAAGTGAGATATTTACAGGACATATGAGCACATGATGATGTAAATTTGTACTGTTATAGGCTTGAATAAAATTAATTTACAAGAGAAATAATAGACTGGTTTTCTCATTTACCTAATGAATGGAACTTCAAAGATATTGCTAGATATGAACACCTTAAGAAAAGGATTGCCAGCCATGTTTTATCCTATGGTTATGTATTGCCTTTGCTTTAAACTGTGTCTGGGGAACAAACAGAAACATTTTTAATGTTCATTTTCTATTTTATAGCCTTTAAGATGGAAAATAAGCTGTCTCTGAAGAGGCCCACATGGGATGCTTCCAGGCATTTCTGGTAACTTGTAATACCACATTGCCTGAAATGATAGTGATATATTCTTTACTTAACTTTACAAACTCGCAGGTTTTATTATTAAAGAATACGAAAGAATTGAATAACACAGACTTGCAATGGAATAATGTTGCCCTGGAAAATGTAAAAGCAATCATTTTGTAATGTATAATTCATTCCTTTGTAGGACAATCAGAAGATTGTTTTCCTGTCTGGATTGTCGTGAATTTTCACTCTAGCCAGAATCATTGTTCTCATTCAGAATATTATGGCCATTCACACATGGGAAAACAGACAGGTCGATGAATCTAATAATTATTTTACAGCCAAGATTTCCTGAATGACTTTTGTTTCCTTTCTTCTAAGAGTTTATGTGTGTTAATTTATCTTTTCAATGATAAAGGTTATTCAAATGTCCTGTGAAGGAAGTTAAATGAGGCAAGATAACATATTCATATGATATCTTATCATATGAAATCCATGCAGACTGGCAATTCAATGTTGTATGTGTAAGGCACTCAGATGAGGCAGAAGGTAAGCAGGACAGAGAATATATTTCCTTATTATGATGTGGCTTGACTGCTAATTTGATCTTTGTGCGGTTTTCTATTTTCTCAGGACAGGCATCTGTTGAGCGCCAATCGCTATTGCATCTAGAATGAAGGCTTCTGGCTTCTGGCTCAGGTTTTATCTACACCCAAATCGCTCTTGAACTATTCATTTTCCATGGGAAATCAACCAGGTGTCTGTCCCCATTTCTTTTCTTCAACGTTCACAGTCGTTAGCTAAACATATTTTTATTCCACATGGCTATGTGCCATCCATCCATCTAGATGCTTAGGATAGGCTTGAGACAAAGATTCCTGTTTCTTGGAGACCACAGATTACTCAGAGGGGGCAGACGGTAAGCAATACCTTAATTCAGTGAATTATATATGTTAGAGGTAAAAAAAAAAAAAAGTGCTCTGAAAAAAAGTGGTGATCAGGACAGTTTGCAGAGAAGAGTGGTTACGAAGCATGGTCTGGCCAAAGATTTGAGAGAAGTGAAGGAATTTGCCAGACAGAGTGTGGTTAAGAGCATTGCAGGGGAACAGCCCGTTAGAGGATAGGAACAAGTTTTTAATTCTGATGTAGTCCAATTGATCTGTTTTTTCTCTGATGACTGCGCTTTTGATATTACATCCAGGAAAATGTTTCCAAATTCAATGTCATGAAGATTCTCCTCTATGCCAAATTCAATATCTTGAATATTCTCCTCTGTTTCCTTCCAAAACTTTTATAGCTTTGACTCTTATGAATAGAGTCTATTTTAATTACTTATTTACAAATAAATCTATCTTCATTATTTATTTCTAAATCTATTCTCTACGGTACATTCCTAGTGTTAACAACAAAAGGGAGACATTCTCTACTTACATATTCCCCAAGCATGAAACACTATGCCTGATGTTTTGTAAGTTGTTAATAAATGTTGGGTGACTACAAAATAAATGAATGATTAACAATAAAAATGAAAATAATAAGATCTTCCTATGTTGGGTACAAGTTTCAGCATCTTACATGTATTTAACTCACTTAATAGTCACAAAACACCTATTAAGGAAGAAAGGAAAACACTGAGATGCTAAATTACTTGACCCAAACGACACTGATAGTGGGCAGCAAACCTTGGAATTCATTGCATATATATTACATGTCGAAGCCACTTGTAACAGTACGATCTTCCACATGACAAACAGAGTGGAGTAAGGGTTCACAAATTTGGCTTGGCATCAGAAGAGCTTTAAAAAATACAGAGTCTTGGTCTGCACCCCAGATCTACTGAGCTACTGAGAAGTGGAATTTTAAAAACTGTCATGGGTAATTTATATGCAGTCAGCCTGACACCTGCTTAAGCAAAATGGTGTGTGAATCACTGAACACTAAGCTTTCTCATTTGTGCTGGTACACAATATGAGTGGAAAGTGCTTGGAAATGTATTCTTGCTGCTATTCTTTGCTATCCTAACTATCAACTTCCAAATAATTGAAATTATTTGACTAGAGAAGGAATACTCCTGGGACCTGTGGGGCTTGATTTGTTAAACTGGGGAGCATTATTGCCATTAGGAGGTAAAACAAGGCTATTAATGTAATTCAGAGCCTCAACCTGTGTGGTAAGCCCTGAAGTAGGTGTGTACATTAATCTGTACCAATCACAGGCAGAGAAAATGGAAAGGAGAACTCACAGACACTCAACTCCAAGCAACTCATTTATAAATAAGCAACCTACTAAGGATAGGCAATTTGTTTTTTGAATGAGCAAAATAGCAATTTGAGTGAGTCAGTTAATGATTAAGGAATGAATGAATCAATGGTATGAATGTGGAAAGCCCCCATGAGCCATTTAGGCTTCCAACGTAAGCTCCCAGTTATCTTTCATGCTCCTTCCCAAACATCAGTCTGCTCTACAGAGCCTAGAAAACATGACCAAGTGTTGAAGAACGTGGAGCCTCATTTTTACTTATGTGTGGAGAAGCCATGTGTAACTAGAAGGGTATAACCTGCCCTCTCTTTAGAACCTGAACTTGACAAGGGACCCTAAGAATTGGATGTAGCATTGATAGAAGTCATTGCATGGGCAGCCAGAGTAATAGCCACTTATGCCCCAGCAATGTGCCTCATTCTTATTTCTAACAGATTCTAAAAATGCCTCATTTGATAGCCAACGGTAAAGGAAGTGAATGAACAATAAATACAGAACCATGTGAACCACTTATCTTTTGGTACCACTGAAGGTATATTTTGATTCCTCACGGTGTGAGACAGCCAGAAAACCATTTCCTCCCTTCCTCGTGTGGGTTTGGAACGCACTGCTTCTGAAAATTAATGTTTTCTATTGAACAAGTACAGCAAGTACAATTTGTATATGACAGAGAAGAAACCATTACAATTACATACACACTTGCAACATACAGAGTAAAGAGAAACACTCAAAAGATAAAAAATTCCAGTCAGGATGTGAAAATGAAGATGCTTGAAACCATAGCAGAGAAACTCTGTCAGGACTGCCTGAGAACATGTTGCTGGACTTAGGGAGCCGTGAGGGGTCATTAATGGTCCTGGGAAACACATTCTTTTTTCTCAGCTCTTAGATTTAAGGAGTATATTCTAGAGCATGTGATAGAGTTGTGAGCCTGGGGGACTTTTTTTTATATATAAACGGGGAGTGAAGCTTTGAATATTAAAAGAAAAGTCACCTTGGAGACAAGGAGGTAAGACCTGAGGATAAAAATTCAGATTCAAACCAAGGTGAACTCAAAGAGGGCCCACTTGTGAAAACTTAAGTATTTTTGTACTTCTCTCCTTGATAATGGGAAAAGCCATGCTATGGTGAATCCTTATGTTGCTTACCTCTTGTGATTTATTTTATTTTAATTTATTTTTATTATTTTGTCTTTTTAAAATTCTTTTTAATTTTTATTATTTTGTCTTGTATAGACATAATATATAACTCAATGAAATATTTTGGCTAGATCATCCAAACAACTTTGGTTCTTAAACAAGACAAAACTTCTAATATAGTTATTTTAAGCTGTGATCTCAAAATTCATCAAAGATATGTAAGCAAATCTCTGAAATTGTGTATCTTTTTATTTTCTGCAGAATTCCAATTTGCTATCATATTAAAATTACTGTTTACAAGAACAAATGTAATATATTTTTCTTGTAATGAATTAGTAATATAAAGATGGCAGTGATACATTACATAGAGGACTGTTTCCTATTCAGTTTTATAATTTTATGCTCCTCAAATATTGATACAAAGATGCTAAGTATACAGGAAGTCTTCTGATCTCCTGAACAATTCCACTGTTGTTTTATATTTGACTTACAAACGTGGAGAAGGTATATACTGGGAATAATCTATAATCTACTCTCTTTCCTACTTCTCTTACAATTCTCTTTTTGGTTTTAGCATTTTAGGATCTTACAATTCTCTTTTAGCATTTTAGCATTTAACATTTTAGTTAGCATTTTCTGAGAAGATAAAGATGTAAACTCTGCATTAGAAACATAGAGAGATGGAGCGCCTGTGTGGCTCCATGGGTTAAAGCCTCTGCCTTTGGCTTGGGTCATGCTCTCAGAGTCCTGGGAAGCCTCCGCCTTTGGCTTTGGTCATGATCTTGGAGTCCTGGAATCGAGCCCCGCATCGGGCACTCTGCTGTGCAGGGAGCCTGCTTCCTTCCTCCCTCTCTGCCTGCCTTTCTGCCTACTTGTAATCTGTCAAATAAATAAATCAAATCTTTTTTTTTAAAAAAAAGAAAAGAAAAAAAGAAACATACAGCGATGAGGGACAAATCCTCCCAAACTGATTTGCTTTGGCAGATCTCATCTGCTTTTTAACCTAATATGCATCTGTTGTCATTTCCATGAAAATGCTTCTGATTACTAATCAACCGTTTTTATTAATAATAAGTTAATACCTCTTCCAATGAATTTACATTTTAAGGAAAAAGTAAATGCTAGATGTAATGCTAAATACATGAATCAGTGTGCCTACTAGAGGTACTAAGTTTGTGTAAGCAAACTGTTGAAATGATAGAACTTCACATGAAATCTAATTCTTTCTGATTTCCTTAAAAACTGGTAATTCATATCTGTTTAACTGCATATTCCAGTTCTAAGTGGCCTGTTACATTTGACTGGTAATAGACTTTTACCACAAGCAGGATGCAGTGTTTTCCTAAGAGTTGGGCCAGAACATGGCCCAGGAACACGTGTCAGTCCTCACCATAAAAGGGCTTTGAATACTGTTCGACAGCCATGCTCTTAACTCCTAATGGAACCTCACTTGGCTCTTTCCAGTTTTTATTTCTAGCTCTCCCCTCCCTTCACCATTATGGCCACATTCTTCTTCACCATTAATTAGCCATTAAAAGCTAGGTTTCTATGAGGTTCTCTTCCAGGTATCTCCTCCCGCTTTGTAGACATTCTATTCAAAACAGTGCTTGACTAACCCTCAACATACCAATAATTAGCAAATTTGCATCTTTTGTCAAAATCTTTCTTTGTGGGTGCCTGAGTGGCTCAGTCAGTTAAGCATCTGCCTTCGGCTCAAGTCATGATCTCAGAGCCCTGGAATCGAGTCCTGCATTGGGCTCCCCACTCAGTGGGGAGGTCTGCTTCTCTCTCTACCCTTCCCTCCTGCTTGTGATCTCTTGCTTTCTTACTCTCTCTCTCTCTCTTTCTCAAATATATAAATAAAATCTTTAAACAAACAAACAAATTTTCTTTGTGCTCAGACTCACATCAATATTTCCCATTCCATTTCCATTCCTTAATCTCAACATGTCCAAAAATATCCTAATATCCATCCCCTCCTCTCCTACCCCAAACCTGATCATTGCCCAGTGATTCATGTATTATAAAACAGAATCACCAAACTTCTAGCTACACACACCTTGTTTTTTCCTTAAATCTCACATAGTGACCCAGTGCCAATTCTTTTCCTTATTACCTCTTCATATATCTTGCATTCTAACATTAATAACCTATCACCATATCCCATGGCCAAGTTACTATCTTTGGAATGGCCATATAATCAGTTTGCCTCTATCCAATATATTATTTTTTCCAGTGCAGTCCTTTATCACAGTAATCTTTTCAACTGAAAAACTTGCCATGTCATTCAATGCTTGCCAGCTACCTATCTAAAATTATCCAATTTAAAATATTCAATGATTGGGCGCCTGGGTGGCTCAGTGGGTTAAGCCGCTGCCTTCAGCTCAGGTCATGATCTCAGGGTCCTGGGATCGAGTCCTGCATCGGGCTCTCTGCTCAGCAGGGATCCTGCTTCCCTCTCTCTCTGCCTGCCTCTCCATCTACTTGTGATTTCTCTCTGTCAAATAAATACATAAAATCTTTAAAAAAACATTCAATGATTATTCTATTGCTTAAAAAAAAAAAAAAAAGCCAAACACATTATTCTTCTAGAGTGGTTTTGGGTCTACAACAAAATTCAGAAAGAGGAACAGAGATTTTCCGTATCCTCCCTGCTGGGACATATGCACAGACTCTCTTATTAGCAACATCCCCCACCAAAGTGGTACATTTCTTATAATTGATGACTCTAAATGGACACATAATAATTACCCAAAGTCCATAGTTTACATTAGGGTTCACTCCTGGTGTTGTACATTCTATGACAAATGTATAATGGCATACATCCATCATTGCAGTTGCAAGCAGAGTATTTTAACTGCTCTAAAAAACCCCCTGTGTTCTGCCTATTCATCTACTCATCCCCAATCCTGTCAGCCACTGTTATTGTACTATCTCAGTAGGTTTACTTTTTACAGAATATTATATATTTGGCATCATACAGTACGCTACCTTTTTAGACTGGCTTTCACTTCATAATATGCATTTACGTTTCCTCCATGTCTTTTCATGGCTTAATGTTTCATTTCCTTTTAGCACTAAATAATATTCCATTGTACCATTTGTTTATTCATTTACCTACTGGACACATTGGTTACTTCCAAGATTGACAATTATGAATAAAGGTGCTACAAACATCTAAGTGTAGGTTTTTGTGTGAACATGTTTTCAACTTCGTTGGGGAAATAGTAAGGGGCATGATTGCTGGATTGTATAATATGTTTAGTTTTGTAAGAAACCACCAAATTGTCCTCTAAATTGGCTGTACCGTTTTACATTCCTGCCAGCAAAGAATAAGAGTTCCTGTTGTTCCACATCCTTGCTAGCATTTGCTGTCGATTTGTCAGATTTAGGCCATTCTAATAGGTGTATAAAGGTATTTCATTGTTGTTTTAATTTGCAGACCCCTAATAGCCTATGCTGTGGAGTATCTTCTCACATGCTTATTTACCATCTGCATACCTTCTTTGGTGAGATGTCTGTTAAGTCAGTGGCCAATTTTTAAAATTGGGTTGTCTGTTTTCTTGTTGAGTTTAATGGTTCTTTGCATATTTTTGATGACAGTCCTTTATCAGATGGGTCTTTGGCAAATATTTTTTCCTCGTCTGTGGTTTGTCTTCTCATTCACTTAACATTTTCTTTCACAGAGCAGAAGTTTTTAATTTTAATGAGGTACACTTATCAATTATTTATTTCATGGTTTGTACCTTTGGTGTCATATCTAAAAAGTCTTTGCCATATCCACAGTAATCTAGACTTTCTCTTATTATATTCTGTGAGTTTTATAGTTTTGCATTTTACATTTCAATTGATGATTCATTTTGAGTTAATTTTTGTGAAGATTGTAATATCTTTTTTTATTTTTATATTTATGTTTAATATAAATATATATAATAAAGTATATGTAAGTATATATTTATATTTATTTTTAATTTTTGTAGTTTTTACATGTGGATCCTCATTTTTTTCAGTACCATTTGTTGAAAGGATTATCTTCACTTTACTCTATTGCTTTTGCTTCTTTGTCCATTATTGGGTAGAAGATATTAGGTAGTGTGAGTCCTCCAACTTTATTCTTATCCTCCATTATTATGTTAGCTATTCTTGTTTTTTCTTTTTCTCCATATAGAGTTATTGATTCTATAGAATCAATTGGTCAATATCCACAAAATAACTTGTTGGAGCTTCATTGAGATCGCCTTGAATCTATGAATCAAGTTGAGAAGAATGGTCATCTTGACAATATTCCTGTCTGAACATAGACTGTCTCTCCAATTATTTCAGTCTTTGATTTTGTTCAAAAGAGTTTTGTAGCTTTCCTTCATATAGATCTTGCAAATATGTTGTTAGATTTATGTCTACATATTTCTTTTTTTAAGTATGCTAAAGCAAATGATATTGAGTTTTTAGTTTCAAAGTCCATTTGTTAATTGTTGTTACATAGGAAAGTGATTGACATTTTTATATTAACCTTGATATTAACTTCAATGTTGCTTCAGAATATTTTGAACTACTTTAAATTTTATTTTAGCTTTCCAAAAACCTCTTTTAAAAAATATATTTATTTTTAGAGAAAGAAAGAGAGAGAGTGTGTGTGCAGGAGCAGGGGAGGAGGGGCAGAGGGAGAGGGAAAGAGACTCTGAGATCATGACCTGAGTAGAAATCAGGAGTCAGTGGCTTAACTGACTGAGCTACCCAGGTGCCCCTTTATCTTTCCAAAAACTTCTAAATAAGGTAATCATGTTTTACTAACACCGTTTAGTACACCGTTTCTTACAGAAAATAAGCAAACAAAGATGATTCAGAGAAATCCAGTTACTGCCTCTGACTCAGTGGTAGTCCTGGCAATAAGCATGGATGCCTACTACAGGGACACCACATATAGCCATGTCGGCTGTAAACTTGATGAAAATGGTGCCTCCTGGAGTTTTGCAGACTACAACCTTCACAACCATTCCCAGTGGCCTAGCGATATAGTACCCACTGCAACAATGCAATTTCTAGTTTAATACCTTTTCCCCAGGACCTCTTTGTTGTCCTACCAACAGGTGCATGTGCACACACACACACACACACACACACATTCATATGCACACATAAACACATATTGCCCTGTATTTATTGTCCTTAAACCCTTCAAATAAATCAGTACTAGAAGTAGGAAGAAATTTTCTGAAATCAACCCTTGTGCTAAGAATGAAAAATGGTAATTGTTCTAAAATATTGCACAGTAAAATATGTAGAAAAACATTTTCCATGAATATACACATGGTGCACATACTCATACTTAAATATTCCTCTCTAGTCTGTATATTATCACAGTTTAAGAAAGCAAAGTTTTTGAATAATGCTCTTAAGTTAAAATATTCTAAAAACACCTGGCTATCAGTTCCTATATTTCAAGACTGAGGTTTAAAGCAATAATTTAAATTTTATAGTTTCTGTCAGAGAATTTAAACAGATGTGTGCTAGAAATAATTTAATTTAATCTGTGGTTTCTTTGCATATGGCTATCAAGTGTGTAGATAAAGAGTAACACATGAGCCATATATGTCTTTTTAAGTAAATATAAGAAAGAATTTACAACTTAATCATATTTCTTGGATGTTACTAATTGATTTCAAATATTTAGTTGATTCTAATAAGAAGGATAATTAAAGCACAATATTTCTCCATTTTTAGAAATAACTTTCTTTGCAATCTACATTAAAAACCTCTAATATAAATTATTGCTGAAACAGAAAAATTTCAAATGACCTAAATTGCCTTGAAACAGAGTACTTAAAATTAAAATGCCACTGTCATTTCAAGCCAAAATAAATAAATAATCTTTCTTGTGAGACCTAAATACAGCATCTGTGCCCTAAAGTTGGCACCAAATTCTCTTGGTATCCTGGTCTTTCTAGGTGACTAGGTTTGTAATTCTACAAGTAATTTTAGGTTGAAATATTTGTGAGGAGGCCCCTGAGTGGCTTAATCAGTTTCTGATCTGGTCATGATCACAGGGTCCTGGACTTGAGCCCCGAGCCCTGTGTCAGACTCTGCGCTCAGTGTGAAGTCTGCTTGAGACTTTGTCCCCTCTGACCTTCTCCCATGCTCTCTCTGTCTCTAAAATAAATAAATAAAATATTTATAAAAAAAGAAAGAAAGAAATATTTGCAAGGTTTGTTTGAGTTGCTGAGAATACTATAGTGAACAAAAATCTATAAATAAAAATTATAATAAACACTGAAAATGAAACATTGTGTTTTTACAGAATTCAAATTTTTGCAGAATAAATAAACTGTAGGCAAATAAACCAGTGAGTAAATAATATAGTTCTACATAGTAATAAGTATCATCTAAACTACAAGGGAATGAATGGAGATCAATGGGGGAGTTAGTTGGAAAGGTAGTCAAAGGAGATTCCCAGAGGTTGTGACATTTGAGCAGAGACCTAAAGAGAGTGGACATGTGCATATGTACACGTGAGTGAGCTGAGCAATCCAGACTGACACAAGTGATGCAAAGACTCTGAGAGAAGAGCATGACGGGGGTATCTGAGAAATAGAACGAATACTAGTATGAGCAGAAGGGAACGGAGGAGGAGTGGTGGTAGGCAATATATTTAGAGGTTGCCTGCAGTCACACCACACAGAGAACACTGACAACTTCGATTTTATTTTGATTATTATGAGTAACTAACAAAAGAGAATGACTAAGGAAATGACATAATTCACGGATGTATATGATGTATATTTTGAAGAGGGGGCATGAACAATTGTATTAAAGGTAGGTGAAGAGAGAAAACAGAATGAGGCTGGGAAGCTATTGTGGTGGTCTTTAGGGAGACCAAGTTGACTCGATTAGGGAGGAAGAAAAAGAAATGCTGAATATTCCTCAGTAGTAGTTTAGGGGAAAGTTGGAGAATAGAGGCTGGTCAATGTTAGTTCTACTCTTACTCTATTCTATTCTGTTATGCTATTCTATTCTATTCTATCATTATATCATACCTATTACAGCATTTACATGCCATAGCCTCATTCATTGCTAATCTTCAGGGGTTTTAGAAAAATAATTTTACAAATAATACATTAAACTGTCCAATTATCTGCTAGAGTTCTTTGTGTATACATGTACCCTTGAAAGGCTATTTCTGGAATGGTGGCTGATGAATGACAGATAATTGGGTGCTGCTGTATTTCCTGGTCAAGGAACATCTTAATGTTATTTATTTTCTTTTTTTTTTCCCCTTTTTTCTCTCTCTTTTTTCAGGGAGAAGACCAGAAAGAGATACAGAAAGAAAAATCTTAAGCAGTTTCCATGATCAACATGGAACCCAACGTGGGGCTCAATTTCATGACCCTGAAATAATGACCTGAGCTGAAATCAAGAGTTGGATGCTTAATTGACTGAGCCACCCAGGCATCCCTTAATGTTATTCTTTTATCATACAAGATATAACATATTTTCTGGACACAAACTGTATTCCTATAACTTCCAGAAATAAATTTTGCTAATGCTTGAGAGAAGAAACTCCCAAAGTGGTTGAGTTACCTATCATTTGGTGAACAACTGGTGCTCTCTCCAGATAAAGTATGAAATGTAGAAGAACATCTCACTTCAGAAAAAAAGAAAGAGAGAGAGAGAGAGAAGTAGAAAATCAGTATGTAAACTCAAATGGGAGGTTGGGGTACCAGGTGGTGAGTATTAGAGAGGGCACGGATTGCATGGAGCACTGGGTGTGGTGAAAAAATAATGAATACTGTTTTTCTGAAAATAAATAAATTAATTTAATTTTTTTAAAAAAAGTACCATTTAAAGATAGCATCATAATAGTCCATTATAACATGCAACAATGTCTACTGATTGCCGAGGTTACTCTGTGTCTCGTTATTCCAGTACTTGAGAGATGAGATACATAAAAATATGATTCCTATATTTTGTTAATTCATTCAACAATTACTATCCTTTCTAATTCCAGGGATTGTGTAGGAGCTGAGGGTACAGAAGTTAAGATTTATCACAAAAGTACCTGGAGACTTGGGGGAAAAACTAGGTATTTCTAAGTCTTAAGGCTGCATATTCGGTTACTGGTTATAACAAAAGAATCTGGTTTTCAAAAGCTCCTAATATACAGCTTTACTTAGTAACCATCCGTGTGAAATATAGTTCTTCATATATGACTGACAGCCAATCATCAAAATCATTTCAAGCCCTGAGAACAGCTATCAAGTTTATATTAATAAATAGCAAGAAAGTCACAAGACACAAGCTATCTTTCTTACCTTTCTTTGGTCTTCCCTGCTTATAGCATTAATATTATAAACTATTCTTACTCTCAAAAGAATTATCTCTTTCAAGACATCCATCATTCCCTCTTTCACATTACTTATGAATATTTTATTACTTAAGAAAAAAAGAAATTAAATACCTCAACTGAAATTTGTGTCATTTGAAGTATTTAAATCTTTAAAACAAGGGCATTCTGATCAAGGACTCAGTTTATTGTCACTGTTCTCTAAGCATTGTCTAGAATTTCAATCATGAAATTAGGTTAGATATTCTAGCTAATATACTTTAGTTTTTGACACAATGTTACATAGTTAATTATATGTAGAAAGCTTTAGATGTAACCACGAGGGGATATTTTTTCTTTCATTAATTTAATTAATATAATATAATATTAAATATAAGAAAATTTTATGAGGCAAAGCATCCTTCAGAAATGAAGGAGAATGAAACTTTCCCAAACAAAAGCTGAGGGAATTCATCACCACTAGAACTGCTTTACAAGAAATGATTAAAAGAGTCCTTCAAGCTGAAATGAAAAGATGCTAATTAGTAACATGAAAATAAGCAATGCACTGGTAAAGGTAAATACTGTCATCCTCCTTTTATATGGAGGATATATTCTGAAACTCCCAGTAAATACCTGAAACTAGGGAGTAATGATCAAAAAGCTTTTTGTACTGTATTCACCCTTCTTCTTTAATGATATGAGGTGGTAAAACACCTACCTGATGAGATGAAATGAGGTAGACGATGTAGACATTGTGATGTAATATTAGGCTGCTATTAACCTTCTCACAGTAAATACATCAGAAGGAGGATCATCTATTTCTAGATTATGATGGACCACAGGTAACTGAGACCCTGGAAAGCAAGCCCACAGATGAGGGGAGAGGAGACTGCAGCATACAGTCAAATTCAGAATTCTAATACTGTAATATGGTACACAGTTAATGAGTTAACTCTGGTATAAATGATATAGGAGAGTAGTATTAAAAATAACCATGGCAGGGCACTTGGGTGGCTTAGTTGTTTGAGTGTATGTTTCTTGGTTTTTGCTCAGGTCCTGATTTCAGGGTCCTGGGATCAAAGCCCTGCATCAGGCTCTGAGCTCAGTGGGCATTTTGCTTGAGATTCTCTCTCCCTTTCCTTCTGCCTCTCTCTCTCTCTCTAAAATAAATAAATAAATCTTTAAAAAAAATTAGCTACAATAATTGTTTGGTGTCCTTGGAAAGTGATGTTTCATGGAAGAAATAGTAATATCCCAGACTAGAAATAATAGATGAAGCCAGATCATGGAGAACATTGGATACTAGGTTTAAGAGCTTGGTGACTGAATACCACTAAAGGCTATTAAGTGGTCATAGTTGTGTGTTAGAGCCATCTGCAGAACATGAATGTAGTGTATTTGATGGATTAATTTGTGATCATTTCTTCATTATAAACCAGGTTTTTGACAGTTAACTCACTATCCATTGATGAGACAGCTTCCAAGCCTTGGTGCTTACTAGCAAGAAGTGTTTGTCACTCTTATTCCCACTTGGTTGATGACCAAGCACATTTTTCAACTAATAGTTAGTTATGAATATCTAATTGTTTAAATCTAAATTTCATGAGGTATATCCCTGTAAGATCTTCTGTACTAAAAAGAAAGCTGAGAAACGTTATCACCATCTGAATAAACACAATGCACATTACAGGCTGACTTTTCCGTTCTTCCCTGGAAGTAGAGAATGCTCGCTCCTACCCATCCTTCCTACTTCCTTTTGGCTTACTTTTTCCCTGAGTTTTTCAGTTTTCAAATAATTCTCAAGCAAGAGGTAAATTTGGGGGAAAAGAAATCTTAAATGAAAAAAAAAACGGTGCTTTACTACCTCCAAGTTAGCACCCGAACTAATGTATGCTGTCTAATTTTTAGACTCATTAAGACTCTTGTGTGAGGACAGGGAGCAAAGTTTCAGGAAGTTCTTTAGGCTTTTTAAGTGTAAATAATTTTATTTTAATTCTGAATGTATATCACACATTGTTCACTGAATTTGATTTTTTGTTTAGTTCATTTAATCTTAAGCTTAAATGGACATTCTTTGCATATTCTGGTTTCTTCCCAGGTTAACCTATATTTCAGGTTTCTGATGCTTTCCCTTTCAGGTCAATATGTATTTCAGTTGAAAACTGTGAAAGTCTGGGTCAAGGACTATGATGCAAACTTCATTTATATGAAGTATTTTATTTTTTTATTTGATAAAAGATACCAATAAGTTGTGTGATTGGTAAATATTTAAGTCTAAAGAAATAAATCGAGAAGATAATTTTCAGTATGATATTATTTATGGTCCTTCTAATGTAACAGTTCAGAAAGGATAGAAGATTTTCAATACCTTTTTATGAGAGTCCATGTATCTCAGAGAATAAATTGTTAGACATGGAGCAGGTTTTAAAAAATAGGCAGGGGCCGCTTGATGGCTCAGTGAGTTAAAGCCTCTGACGTTGGCTCAGGTCATGATCCCAGCGTCCTGGGATTGAGCCCCGCATTGGGCTCTCTGCTCAGTGGGAAACCTGCTTCCCTTCCTCTCTCTCTCTGCCCTGCCTCTTTGCCTACTTGTGATCTCTGTCAAATAAACAAAATCTTAAAAAAAAACAAAAAAACAAAAAAACAGGCAGACCTCCCCTATCTGCTTCATATGCTCTTATAAGGTAAATTGCTTTATCAAATGTGACACAGGCAGACACTTGAAAATTACCTGCACACTGGAGTTTGCTATACTTAGAACGCTCTCTCTATTATGAAAATAAATCCAAGATGGTCTTCTGCCATGTGCAGAAGAAGTGATATACCCAACTGACACTCAGCGGTCAAATATGTGAGATGTGAATGAGGCTGGTCCAGATTATCCATCTGCTAGCTGACCTGAAGGTCAAACCTAACAGCCACACCACACAAGCATAAAAGAGCCAGCGTAGGTCAACCTCTGTTGGCCAAGACCGAAGAATTGGCTGTACCAAGGAAAACAAATGAACTAACTCTTAACTAAAATAACTCTTCTGTATATAGACTACAACAATTTAATTGAATGTACATATATAAATGAGCTATAATTCTACCCATAGATTTACTATTAGTGGAAATTCACTGTGAACTGACATTTAAAATAAATTTGAACTAACTCTATTATGACCTATATTTATGTACAGATTTTTTAAAGTCAAACTATTTCAGTGGGACATTAGCTATTGTATTAGGATGCAAGCACTAATTCCAAAAGCATTTTAAATCTTTTCCATATTATATTTGTAAGAGTCATTCCAAAATTCTATTCATACCTACTCTGTCCACAAATACTGATCGCACAATCTACTAAGTGAAACCTCAAGTTTGAAAAATATAATCATCAAGGTACTTTGTCCCACTTTGTAAACCATGATTAGCTTGTGTCATTTACTGGAAGGGTTATGCTTGATGAAGCATCCTGGCTCTCTGCTGAATTTAACAAATCAAATGAACATATTAGCGTTTGCATCAAATAACAAATATAGAATTCCTTTAATGTCCTGTAGATATGATGATCTGGTTAGTCTCTTTCCTCGCTTTTCCAAAATTCCCCAAACTATGAAACAAAGGTACTCTCAATTTAAAATCATTAAGACTATATTTATGCCATGCTATTGATAATTTAATCAAGTTTCTAAAATCAATTACATTCCACTCTATATAAGTATAACCTCACATTACCACTAAAGATTCAGAGAATGAAATTTGATTGCTTTCTCAGGTTATCTATCATGAGTACCTAATGGAAACTCGCCAAGAAAGCTTCTCACCAGACTATCTATATACCATACTAAAGGTACTCACCAATGTTTTATGACACTTACTATTCAGTAATCACAGTTATCATTCTAGGTCCCACAGTATGAGTTTGTCCTATTGAAGAAAATGAAGCATTATCAAATATTGAACCTCTCATATTTCTTGATAACTCTCAGAGGAACTACTCAGTTCTTATCCATCATTTCTGCATTTTAAAATTCTGTGCATTATCTACAAAGTGATATCTAGGATTCTGGCAAGCAGAATCTTAATGCTCTGGATATTTAGTGTGAATGTCAAAGTCTGTGATTTCCCCCATAATAAATTTCAATTGACTGGTGTCACTTACTGGAAAGGTTACATGTGATTGAATTTATGACCATTTGCTGCTGAACTCAGCTTATAAATTGCTAATGATTCTGGCAGATGATCCAGTTTCTTATGCCAGTGAAATAGTTGAGGTTAATTAAATAACCTTCATCACCTCTTTTCACCAAAATGCCAATGAACTGCTGAGAAGTTAAATAAATGTACTACTTGGTACCCAGTGATGCCAAATAAACCACTCTACGTATGTACTTTACTGAGTCTATTATAATGATCTTCTAAAACAGAGCATGAAGTGTTAGACCTTTAAACATTGCTAAATGGAGAAATTATTTGAAATGTAAATATTTTTCCAGTGCCATTAGGTAGAATCACATCAAATCAAAGTAAGAGTAAAATAAATTTAATGATAAGAATAAAATAAATTTAAATATACAATGATTAACAACTATAAGAGCATAAATAAACAGAACAAATTTTTCACTTCACGTAAATGTTTTAAAATCATTTAAAATTATTGAACAATAGTTCAGTGTTTAAATAATACCCACTTAACTTCAAAATTATGCTAAATTATAGTAATAAATTATTTAAATAAAACAATTGATTTCCTTTAAGAAACAATATCTTTAGCTCTCGCTGTCTAAAGACATATTCCTCTTTTACCATAAGTATATAAATCCTTCTAAAGTGACATCATTCAAAATCATTAGAACTTATGTGTATAAGATTATTTTCCTGTCCTCTATTCTATTCTTCTTAGTTTTTGCTATTGTTGTTGTTGTTTGTTTTTTTAGGATTTATTAATTTATTTGAGAGAGAGCATGAGCTGAGGGGAGAGGTAGAGGGGGAGAGAGAATATCAAGCAGGCTCCATGCTGAGCACAGAGCCCAATGTGGGGCTTGATCTCTTGACCTTGAGATGATGACTTGAGCCAAAAATCAAGAATCAGAGGCTCAGCTGACTGAACCACCCTGGTGCCTCTCTTTCTAGTTTTTTTTTTTGTTTGTTTGTTTTAGAACCCTAGTTTGTTGTTACTGTTGTTGTTATTTTGAGGTGGCAAAATTCTTAGCTAGAAGATTATGTTCCCCACTACTTCTTGCAGTCAGGGGTCAACACTGAAATGTAAGAAGTTGGTAGGAAATTTTTCAAGTGTTGCTTCTTAAGAATTTATCTTCTTTCTATTCTTTTTCTCTTAGGAAAGGCATCAACTTGGATCATAGGGGATCATAGGTGATCTTGAAAATGTTGAAGCAGAAAGATAGAAGGAGAGTGCCTAATGATCTTGGAGTCATCTCCAGACTTATTTTGTGTAAGAAAGGAAAAAAAAGTGCTACTTTACTTAGGTCCCTTATTTGTTCACTTAGCAAGCGAACCGTATCCTAACTTATAGGATTGAAAGCATGACCCTGGGATCAAGGCTTGAGCTGAGATCACGAGTCGGGCACATAACCAACTGAGACACCCAGATGCCCCTGAGTTAATCTTACCAGGTTAAAATAGAATGAACTATTTTTCAGGTAAGTATTTATTGGTATACATGCAGTTTAACCTTAATCAGCTGGTACCTACTCTGAACAAAGAAAAGTGCCACCATGGTCCTCAGCATTCTGCATTCATTTGACATTGTATTATCTACCTAAAGTAACTCACTCATCCACAATATTTTAGATAATGTAGAGATGACTTTAAAATTATAATCTCAAGCCCTGACTTTTCCTCAGAGCTCTAAAATAATTGATTACTTAATGCCCTTAAGAATGATAACAGCAAATATTATGAAATGATGCATATGAGAGAGGTTCATATTATTGAGGAACATACAATGACTTTATTTTGAGTTTTCCTATGTTGTGTTTTATTTCACTCTATAAAACGAAAGTGGTAATATGGAACTGTTATTAAGATATGGAAAAGCCATGATTTGTTATATAAACACTATTTTAAAACATTTCTTATTAATCTATCTTATTACATGAATATGAATGCATTTTTAGCAGGGAAAGGAGTCTCAAATTTGATCATGAATGTCCAAAGATGAGTTGTAATTATCTGACAGAAGTGCAGTTGTTGTAAATGTTGACAGAAAACATACGTTCACTGAGGAATTCCTATAGTTCAGTAAATAGACATGATAAAATAATAAGGTGAGCATTGAAAAAAATAAAGGAAATAAAATAATTTAATATTTAACATTACTGTGTCTTAGCCCTTCCAGGGTAATAGCCAGTTAAAGAATAAGTAAAGCCAATTAAAGAATTAAAGTAAAATAAGGGTATAGCTAACAACCTCAAAGATAGGAAAGATAGAATAATAAAAATTCTCAAGTCGAAAGAAACCAGATAATGAGGGAAAAAAGGAAATAACCCTAGTTGAAAATAAAAAACAGAGCAAAATGTAGATGTAAACACAAATACATCAGCAATTACATTCAATGTTAATAGCGAAGTGATCTGGTTAATATTGGATAAATTAAACCCAAGTGTATGCTGCTTATAAGAAAAATCACTTTATGTACGAGGATACATAAAAAATTGACATTAAAAATTTAGAAAAAATATGTCATACGATACTAATTAAAGCACAAAAGCTAATGTACATCAGACGAAATAGACTTTTTGCAAAGACGTTTTTAGTAGTAAGTAAAAAGTAATATTCCTACCAGAAGAAATAATCGTTCTGAATTCATATGTACTTAAGAATATAGTTTTAATATATATATAAAGCAAAAACAGAATGGAAAGGAGAAATAGAGAAACCTATAATCCATATGGGAGACTTAACCCACCTCTCTCAGTAACTGGTAGGGCAGAAAAAAAAATAAGTAATGCAAAGTCTGAACTCGATGATGAACATGCCTAACTGATTTGACAAATATAGGGCACCGTACCCAACAGTGATAGAAAACACATTCTTTTCAGATGTTCATAGACCCTTGCTGGACCACAAAACAAGACTGAAGAAATTTCGAATGATTGAAATCATTCAGTATATTCTCTGACTGCACAAGAGTTAATTTAGAAATTGAATATGAAAAGATAACTAGAAAATCCATGTAAGGAACCATAACCAGCTGTTCAGAAGAAATTGTAGGATAATATTTTCATAACCTGGAAGCTGGCAGAGATTTCTTATGCAGAGCACAAAAGTGCTACCCGTAAAGAAAAAAATTGATCCATTAAACTTCATTAAAATTTTAAAAATTATCATAAAATCAGACAAATCTAATCTATATTGTTATAAGTTGGGATGGTAGGCAAGTAAGATCTGGGATTTGTGACTGTAAGGAGACAGAAGGGAGCCTTCTAATGTGTTGACCATTTTCTATTTCTTGATCTGAGTGATTGAGACATGAATGTGTTCAGTTTGTGAAAATATATAGATCTTTATTTTTAAGATAGTGCTCTTCTTTTCATGTATGTTATACTGGAATTAAATGTTAAGAAAAACAAACAAACAAACAAACAAACTTCTCTTCTTCAATGGATACAATTAGGAGAGAAAAAAGGCAAACCACAAAGTGAAGATATTTGAAATATATATATATCCACCAAAGAACATATATTTTAAAAACTCTTACAAGTCAATAAAAGATAAACAAATATAAAAAAAATAAAAGACTTAAACAAACATTTCACAATATTCTTAGGAAGACCAAATGGCCAGTAGCCACCTTAAAATTTACTACTAGTAACTTTTACTAACTATTACTAATTGGGGATAGGGGAAATGCCAATTATAATCATAATGGTTACTACCCAGCCACTAGAATGATGATTCTAACAAGACTTATAATATTGAATGGAACAACTGGAACTTTAGCACAGTTATAATCACAATGTAAGCAGATGCATCCAATTTTGAAAACTGGCAATATCTTCCAAAGTTGAACACTGATGTACCTTTTAAATCTACAATGCCACTTCTAAATGCATAGTCAATAGAAATCCTAACATATATATATATAAAATGGTGTCCAAGAATGTCCACAGTACCACTATTTATAAGAGACAAACACAACATAACATAATACTAAGAGGAAGTAGCTGGATGCAATATAGATCATTCAGGATGAACCCATTTATAAAATTTCAAAAACAGGTAAAACTAAATAATAGAGATATGTAAGTAAAGTTAATGTTTATCTTTGGAAGGGAGTAGTGGATGGACGTATATAAAGCTTCCTATCTGCTAATAATACACTACTTTATTTTTTTATTTTTATTTTTTTAAGATTTTTTAAGATTTATTTATCTGAGAGATAGAGAGCAGGGGTAGAGAGAGTGAGAAAGAGAGAAAGAGAGTAAGAGCAGTGGGGAAAGGAAAAGGGAGAGGAAGAAGCAGACTCCCCCCGAGCATGGAGCCTGATGTGGGGCTCCCTCCCAGGACCCTGGGATCATGACCTGAATGGAAGGCAGACCCTGAACCAACAGAGCAACCCAGATGCCTCAGTAATATGCTACTTTAAAAAAATTTTTGCTTTGTAATTTTACCTTGTGAAAATTCATAGAGTTAAACATGTGAGATTTGGTCATTTTTTTTTTTAATCTTTATGCGACTTTCCAGTACTTGAATACTTAATATTTTATTCTATAAAGAAGAATATACAGAAGTTTGTAGTGAATATGACTGTAACCGGTTATATTTTACCTGCAGTTCTTCTTTGAGATGTAATTTCTTATTTAACCAAAGTTACAAATGAAATAAAATAAAAGAAGGAATCTGATGAAGTATTTTAATTTTTTTCTGAATGGAAGAAAAGGCATATTCTTTGTGCTTAAGAGCGTAGAAGTAATTTAGATGCAATTCAGTCACTCAAAAAGAGAAATATTTATGATTGAATTTTATATCCTACAAACGCCAATTTTCCCCTTCAGTTTAGTAAGCAAGGAGATTTTAACATGGAAATTTAATACTAGAACTCATTTTATTTTGTGCTTAATCTTCCATAAAACATGTAATAATACATTTTCTGAACAAAATGTTTTTGGTTTTTGATTTTTTGCCAAGGAGAAATTTCTTTAGCATAAATAATTATTTATTACATATAACTTTGTACAACTGTACTTAACAGTTTTTAAGGCAGTTAGTAATAGAAGTATACGCACAGACTAATGATTACATATATAAAGAAATATCTTTCTATATTTCCAAAACTAGGATTTGATTCTACTTGACCCAGCTTGTTTTGTTTTTATGCCTTGCTTTTATTGAACCATCACTGTACAAGACAGATAAATAAGTAAATATATAAATCTGTAATTATAAATGTTGGCAAGTGAAATGCAAGCAAGAAACTCGATGGTAATGATACAGAAAGCAGAACATAGCAGAATGAACATGCTGTTGAGGAAGAGCAGGGGTAATGTCTTTGAAAAGGTGCTGTTTAAGCTGCTGTCTGAAATGGAAAGTAACAGCAAGAGAGAGTCCAGAGGGATGGCCAGGCTCGTCCTTGAGCTGAAGAGTTGGGCATGTTTACATTGCAGAAGAAAATGCCAACGGGTGTGGAGCTCCATCACCTGGAAAATCAGTATAAAAAAGCAAATAAATAAATAAATAAAGGCCATATCTTGCAGACCACTGTAGATTTTTAGGAAGTTTGGAATTCATCCAAAATGCGTTAGGATGCTAACAAAGATTTTTAAGCAGGTGATAAACATGTTGCAATTAAGTTTTGTTGTTTTCTAGATGTTTTTCAAAGATTGGTCTGAATTGTATTTGTTTGTGGAATAGATCAGAGGCAGTTAAGAGTAAAATCTTGGAAGGCAGTTAAGGGTGATATGGCATTAGTCCAATAAAAGCTGATAGTGATTTGGATTAATGTGATGGGTGTGGAAATGGACCATGTAAGCACGTTAGAGAAACATTTAGAAGTGGGAACCAGAGTGACTTCATGATATATATTAATGGAAAGAAGTAAGGAAGAGCAGGGGATAGAAATTAGTGTTATTTATTGGAAAACACACAAGTTTAAGGGAATTAATGGGGTTAAAATTACCCTTTAGACTTTTAAAATTTGATATGAGCATAAGAAAATCAAGTGGAGATTTTTTGTTTAAATGGTAATTGGATTTAATTGTTTAATTAAATTGTTTAATTTAAATGGTAATTGGATCTATAAATAAAGGGCAGGGAAAAAAGAATATGAGAGAAAGTTGGGGAGTTGTAAGCATATTGATTTCAAACTTCAAATTTTGTATGTGTCTGCTTAAAGTATCTGGATTGTTTCTGTGGAAAAATCTGAAGGTTTAGTAGCAAATGGCTACTAGAAAATTAATTTTCTTTGAAAAATTCCATTTCAGGGATGCCTGGGTGGCTCAGTGGGTTAAAGCCTCTGCCTTCGGCTCAGGGCATGGTCTCAGGGTCTGGGATTAAGCCTCGCATCGGGCTCTCTGCTCAGTGGGGAGCCTGCTTCCCACCCTCCTCCTCTGTCTGCCTCTCTGCCTACTTGTAATCTCTGTCTGTCAAATAAATAAATAAAATCTGAAAAAGAAAAAGAAAAATTCCATTTCAAATGATGAAGGGCTGATACTCTAGGTGACAGATTTAATAGATTGTATTCTACTCTCTGGAGTGCACTGAGCCCATCACAGCTCTGTGCTGATGCCTACACTCAGTCTGACAATAAACACATAGAATTTCATATCTTAATTAAAAATCATGATGTAATTTTCTCTAATGTTACTAAATATTATATTCTTAGATGAAAACTACTTCTTAAAGATTTTATGTATTTGAGAGAGTGAGGGTAGAGAGAATGAATGAGGGAGGGAGAAGGAGAAGCAGGTTCCCCCCTTATCAAGAGGCCCAATGCAGGGATTGATCCCAGGACCCTGGGATCATGACCTACCTGAACTGAAGGCAGATGCTTAACCGACTGAGCCACCAAGGCATTCTGATGACAGCTATTTTATTTATTTATTTATTTATTTTTATTGTTTTTTTTAAAGATTTTACTTATTTATTTGACAGAGAGAGATCACAAGTAGGCAGAGAGGCAGGCAGAGAGAGAGAGGAGGAAGCAGGCTCCCCGCTGAGCAGGGAGCCCGATGCGGGACTCGATCCCAGGACCCTGAGATCATGACCTGAGCCGAAGGCAGCGGCTTAACCCACTGAGCCACCCAGGCGCCCTGATGACAGCTATTTTAAATGATCTCTTTTCTCCGTGAAGAGAACCCCTACAAATGTTATACTTCAAACTTCTGCTGATTGTTGAGAATTATACAGGGTAAACTTTTGAAAAAACACCCTTGGATTGAACTTGAAAAAGGAGTGATAAGGTACTCATTCTGAAGTCTGCCTTATTGGCAATACTTACTCTTTTCTAGGGCTATTTGACCACCCTTTTATTTATTACTCAACCTACAGTTTATACCTTTTCCACTCTGTTGAACTCCTAGGATATTTTTGTTGTTGTCATTCTATTAAACTCTGTGGGAAGTTGAAAACCTTTAAATGACTTAGAAAAGTTAAAACTTAAAAAACAAAAGAAAGCAACCTGCATCTTAATGTTTTCACAAATGATGTCTTTTAAACATAAATAGTAGCATTAATCTACATCACATTACTGAAATGTCAAGGAAAATACAAGAATGTCAAAGGTCACTAACAACTCCAGAGTCATGCATTTCATATGAACAAAATCATGAAATCAGTTCATCCAGTTTCTTTATGAGATCAGGCAATTCAGAAAGGGATTATGCAGTTTATTAGCTTTCCCTTGTATAGAGTAACTCACAAAATACTGATGTTTTTAAGATGCCAAAGGATGTAATAAATTAATCAATCTCACTTTTGCATAAATCATGAATCAAATACAAATAAGGACAGTTTGGCAGTACATTTAAAAAATGATTCAGGTTAATGTTGTTTTGTTCTGGAAATGCTGCAAATACTTAATATTTGGAGACCTATTAATATGTTGTTAGGCCAAAGCAAAAAAATCTGATAATGGTTAAAATGCACATTCATTCTGGATAGTTTTTCCTATACTGGTAATAGAGAACCACTTCCTTAACATGATAAAGAGATTTATCTCAAGCTACCATTGAAGCATTTAACAATAATATGCTTATATCGCTTCCCCATTAGTGTTGGACAAGCTAAGCATGACTGTTACCTCCATTATCACTCAGCAGTGGTGTTGCGTGTTCTAACCCTTACAGTATAAGAA
Organism: Neogale vison; assembly: GCF_020171115.1. Taxonomy (NCBI): domain Eukaryota; kingdom Metazoa; phylum Chordata; class Mammalia; order Carnivora; family Mustelidae; genus Neogale; species Neogale vison. Next base: position 16,270,703 of record NC_058100.1, read on the forward strand.
GGTATAGAAATAACAGAGGAAGGCAGCAAATCAAATTGTTATTATTACTTTCAGGCCCTATGATTGTTGCAAGAAACTAGAAAACCTAAGTAAATCAACCAGGCTAATATTAAACTCTTAGAAGTAATGGATGTGTTACATCAACCAATGCCCTTCCTATATGGGGAACAAGCATTTATTTGCATTTCCCACAATAGAATGGGTTCATAGAATGTTTCCACAGTATATCAAGTATCACGTATTTCTATTACAAAATGGACCAAATATGGAAGCATGCATTAGAAAATGATACTTGTATCACAGCACATTTCTGTTGCACCTGAAATGTACCTGTAAGCATATGTAAGAAATGATGTAACAGAAGTGGGTTATTATCACATATTTTTCCCTTAAAGCACTTATTGGTTTTTTTCCCATTTTCCTGCACCCCACCCCCTACTTCTCCACCACTCCATTTTCTTCTCTTCCCTCAGCTCATATCTGCAAGTTAATCATTGTTAATAACTCATGTTTATTTCTTTTTTCTCTATTTTCTTTCCCCAGTCTCATATTATAATACACACATACACACACACACACACGCCTGTACATACATAGTTCTTTGCCATTGTTTGCTTAATTAAAAAGTAAGGACTCCATAAAGTAGGCTGTGTTCCTTTCTTTTCCACCTCAAAGTCTTTCCAAATCAACTACTATAGCTCTAGCTCATTCTTTATAGTAGCTGTGTAATATTCTTGACATAATTTCATAACTTATTTAAGCTTTTTAAAATACATTCACTATAATCCCACTATTTCAGTTACCATAACAATGTTGAATGAATATTTGTTTACATGCTTATTTACATGTGGCATTTTTGTTTGTAACTCTGATATGTACAACCCTGGAGAGCCACGGAGAATTTATTTTCAGTGCATGACTCCACATCTTAGTTCATGGAGCCAAAGCCACTGAAGAGAAGTTGTCTCCGTTTCCAAATACAAAGCGTAGAAATGTGCCTGCTTATGTATTATCTTTACTTTTTCCATCCCGGCAACGAGAAATTGGTGTTCCCTCTCTTGTTTCAGGAAAATACCTTCCCCATTGATTTGAATCCTATCCCCTTTGACATTTACCAAAATCTTCATTAAGTCTATTATCTTCTCTATTCCAAATATTCAACCTCTTTTCTTGTTCACTTGGTACTTATGAACAGTATTTAAGCATGTGTGAATTTTATTCCATTTTGAAAACAAGACAAAACAAAACAGGCAACCATAGACAACCTTATTTTTGATTCCATATTCTCCTCTGATTTCTACCTGTTTCTTTCCTTCCTTTGACTGACAAGTTCTTGAGTTGTCAACACATACTATCTCCATTTTCTTGTGTTACTGATTAACTCTAATTTCCTGAGATCTACTTTCTGTATTCATAGTGCAAGATCCATGCCTTTTTGATAAAATAAGAGTTATCCTTGATCTTTCATCATAGCTTTTCATTCAAGTAATAAACTAAGAATAGTTGCTGTGATGGTTAATTCTATGTGTCATCTTGAGCAGATATTTGGTCATTCAGATATTTGGTTAAAATTATTAGTGCCCAGATATTTGGTTAAAATTATTCGGGTTGTTCCTATGAGGTTGTTTTGTATGAGATTAACACTGAACTCAGTAGACCAAGTAAACCAGATTGCTCTCCCCATTGTGGAGGGACATTACTGAACCACGTGAAGGCCTGACTAGAACAGAAAAGCTGATGCTTCCATGAGTAAGAGGTAACTCCTTCTGCCTGACTTCTGAGAGGTGCGACAGGGTCTTTTCTGGACTTCAGCTCAAATTGAATTATTTTTTTCTTGGGTCTCAAGTCTGTTGACTTTCAGACTAGAACTTACATCATCATCTCTCCAGATCACAGGTCTTCATACTCAGACCAGAAAGGTACCTTGAGTCTTCTTGCCAACCACAGATCTTGGAACTTCTCAACGTCCGTAATAGTGAGAACCAATTCCTTTAGCAAATCTATCTACCTACCTATCTATCATCTATTATCTCTCTTTATCATCTATCTTTCTATCCTCCCAAACTATTATTAATAACCATATCTGGGATATGAAATTACATGCAAATTTTATCTTGATTTTCAATATCTGTGTTTTTCTAAAATGAGTATGATTCATGTTTTTTTAGAATAAAGAAAGTAATAATGGTAGTTTTTCTTTATTTTTACAATATCTTAAGGGATCGCCTCTATTATTGACTGAATGTTTGTGTTCTCCCAAAATTCTTATGTTGAAGCCCTAATCGCCAATGTGATATATTTGGAGGCAAGGCCTTTGGGAGGTAACGAGGTCCAGGTGATGTCATGAGGATGTTACCTCCTTGATAAGATTAGTCTCTTTGTAAGAAGAAGAGACTGGAGATTTTTCTATCTCTTTACCATATAACACATACAGTGAAAAAGCAGCCATCTATAACCAGGAAGAGGGCCATCCTCAGAACTAGCACCTGATTTTGTACTTCTGACTTCCCAAATTATGAGAAATAAATGTGTATTGTTTAAGCCCCCTAATCTATGGTATATTCTTATCACAGTCTGAGCTAAGGAAGCATCATGTTTAAAAGTAACATTTTAGAGGTACCTGGGTGGCTCAGTGGATTAAAGCCTCTGCCTTCCGCTCAGGTCATGCTCCCAGGGTCCTGGGATCGAGTCCCGCATCGGGCTCTCTGCTCAGCAGGGAGCCTGCTTCCTGCTCTCACTCTGCCCGCCTCTCTGCCTACTTGTGACCTCTATCTGTCAAGTAAATAAATAAAATCTTATAAAAAAAGTAATTGTTCAAAGTAACATTTTAGGTAAGCAAATTGTGGCTAATCTTTAAAATAAAAGGCAGAACAGCATAGTGCAAAGCATGTGAGATTGAGAGTATTGTGACAAACGGGGTTAGTACCTGTTCTGCCAGTGGACTTTGGATCCGTCGCTTACCTCTGAGCGCCAAAGAAACTTCTCCTAATAACACCTGTTTCAAAGTTTTGTAAGGAATTATGAAATAACAGATTTAATGTGCTCACCTTATAACAGATGATCAAATCAATAGAAGTTATTATATTTAGGTTGTTCAAAGTATATCCTATCAAACAGAATCCTATTTGTCCATCATATGTTTCTCCCATTAGAACAAAAGCTACATGATGGCTGACACCGTTTGTTTTGTTCATTTCTATATGCCCAGAGAAATATTTGGCACATGGAAGGCAGTCAAAAAATGTTTTTGTATAGATGAATGAATGAAAATAAAGTAGGAAAAAAGGAATCCATCTATATATATATATATATATATATATATATATATATATGTATATATCTTAGTTAAAACAATGTCAAATAATTGTATTTAGTTAAATATTGATATAGGGGCATTGGTATTTTCATTGAAATACGTCCTTTAAAACAATACCGAGAATTTTAAGGAACTCAGAGATTGGCTATTATTTAACCTATTAACAAGCATTCAGACTTGTTCTTCCATTAACAAAGCAAAGATTTAAAAAAGGAAAAGAAAAAAGATGAAAGAAATAGGAGCTAAGGTTAAGGTGATAAATTAACACTAAAGAACCTAATGAATACTGATTAATTTCCTGATACTCCAGGTACTCTATTATTTATTAGAATTATAAACTAAGATTTACTTAGCCCTTCCTAAAAGATGAATGATTCCAAAATTATGTCCCAGGACCTATTTTTCTTATTACGTAGCAATTGTCTCCTTCTGACTCATTTTGGAAAAAAAGAATATCATTTATATGATGTATATGTAAATATATATATTTATACACTCACAGTTGTGTATCTATCATTTTAAGGGTTGGGTTAGTTATCAAGCTTTGATTATTTAAAAAATATATTTTTAAGCTGTAACTCCATAGTTAAACCATAGCTCAATTTCTTTTCCTGACAGATAAATTGCACTAGAAAGTTCAAGGAGCAGCAAAAGAACATTTAACCCTTGAAACTGGGTTCTTTAAATTATCGATTTAGAGACATTTGGGGATGAAAAGAACTTCAAAGATCTTTTTGCCTAATCAAGTAAAAATGAATTTGCTCTACATAGAGAACCACCTGTTCCAAATTGTTATTTAGCTGCTATTTGAGTATCTTTGGTGATGAAAGTTCCATAAGGACATTTTTTTCCTTGGTCCTGTGTCCATAAAACCTTGAAAAGAGTTTGCAGATGGTGAGGATTCTGCAAACCTCTCTTGACTTAGTGAATGAAAAACTAATTGCCTACTGAAGCAAGGCTAACTTGTAGTCATTTTTAAAGCTTCCTTAGTGATTTTGTAAAAAAGGGAAAAAAAAGAATAAAAAAAAAAGAAGAAAGAGGTACAATGCCTGCAGTGGAAGAAAAATTTGAAAAAGCAAAAATTACATGAAACACTAAGTCATAGATATATTTTCTAGTCAATAACTATAGCTCAGTTACATCATGTTTAATAGATACAAAGGATCCTTTGAATGTACATGTAGTAATTTATCTCACAAATTTTCCTTTGATGAATATTTATACTGTATCACATTGTTGTTGTTATTAATAGCACTGTGATAAATATCCTTGTCCTTACATTGTTTCTTGCCTTTGTGATTAAAAAAAGGACTTGATATAAATTGTAAAATTGCCCTCTAAAAAGCTCAGATCAATTTATATTCCTGCTGAAAGTGCATTAGATGCCAACACTGGGCATTCTCTGGGTGTTTTAATCTTTGTGTGGCTGATAGGTGAAAAATGGCATTTCGTTGCTAATACTAACACATGCAGTGCAACACAAGTGGTCAGCAGCATGGACTTTGGACTCGAGCTGCCTAGGCTGGAATACCTGCTTCACCAATCAATACATATGGAGCCTGAGTTAGCCCCTCTGAGTCTCAGCTTTTTCACCCATAAAATAAGGTTGAAAATGATACATACTGCACCTCATGAGATTCAAGGGAAGTTATGCATGTTTAGAACTTTGAACAGTGCCTAACATATGGTTAAGCGTTTTTTTCAACTTGTTTATGTATTATTATTATTTTAATATTACATATATTTTTTTCTCTTAGAAATAATATCCTTAGCTAATGCTATTTAAGTTTTCATTTATGTGTGTATGTTTCTGTGTATACGATCATCTATCTTTTTTTTTTTTTTTTTTTTTTTTATTTATTGGGATGCTTGGCTGGCTCAGATGGTTGAGGATCTGACTTTGGCGTAGGTCATGATTTCCAGGTCCTGGGATTATGCCACCCATAGGGGTCTAAGCTCAGAACAGTGTCTCCCTCTCCTATATCTCCCCCTGCTTGTACTTTGTCTCTCTCTCTCAAATGAATAAAGTAAAAAAAAAAAAAAAAAGATTTTATTTATTTGAGAGAGAGAGAGAGAGCCTAAGCAGGAGGAACAGAGGGAGAGGGACAAGCAGACTCTGTCCTCAGCACAGAACCTGACGTGGCACTGGATTCCATAACCCTGAGATCATGATCTGAGCCAAAATCAAGAGTGGAGCACTCAACTGATTGAGTCACCTAGGCTCCCCTATCTATCTATGTATGTAATCTATTTAAAATATTAGAATATACATGCTTTTTTACACCATACTGATAGTTTCCCCCCTTGGTCACTGTCCTAGTTTGCTAGGGCTTCCATAATAAAGTACCACAGACTGGGTGACTTAAACAACAGAAATTATTTTCTCCCAGTTCTGGAGGCCAGAAGTCCAAGATCAAGGTATTGGTAGGTTTGAGTTCTCCTGAGGTTTTTCCTTGGCTCTCACCATTGCTCACTGTCTGTGTCCTCACCAGGCTTTTTCTCTTGTCCTGCTCATTCCTGATCTCTTTTTCTCTTCTTGTGTTGGATTAGAACCCTACCCTTATAGCTTCATTTTACCTTAATTGCCTCATTAAACACTCCTGTCCACATACAGTCGCAGAGTTACAGTTTCAATACACAGGTTTGGGGAGGAATGGGGACACAATTCAGTACATAACAGTCATTTATACTAATCACATTATTCCCTGTGATCTTTTTGCCTTAAGAAAGTTTTTTTTAAAATTTTAATGTACGCTTAACATACATAAATAAGAGTTCACAAATCACAAGTGTGCAATTCAATAAATTATCAGAAAGTGAGTGGACCTATGTAACCAGTACTCAGGTCAGGAAATAGAATGACTGGTACCTTAGAAGCTCCCACTTCCCTTATTCCTCTTCCTAAACACAGCGCCTTCCTTCTCCCCTGTTGTGAACTTCATTTTTTTTTTTAAGATTTTATTTATTTATTTGACACACAGAGAGAGAGATCACAAGTAGACAGAGAGGCAGGCAGAGAGAGGGAGGGATGCAGGCTCCCCACTGAGCAGAGAGCCTCACACGGGGCTTGATCCCAGGACCCTGAGATCATGACCTGAGCTGAAGGCAGAGGCTTAACCCACTGAGCCACCATGTGCCCCTGAACTTTATTTTTTTAATTTTATTTTATTATTATTTTTTAAATGTATTTGTCAGAGAGAGAGAGAGAGCACACATGTGGGAGAGAACACAAGCAGGAGGACCTGCAGGCATAGGGAGAAGCAGGTTCTTCACTGAGCAAGGAGCCCGATGTAGGACTTGATCCTAGGACCCTGAGATCATGACCCAAGCTGAAGGCAGACATTTAACTGACTGAGCCACCCAGGTGTCCCTTCCCTGGTGTGAACTTTAAATAAGTAAATGATACAGTGTTTGTTTATTTGTGTCAGATTTCTTTTGGTCAATATCATATTTATGAAATTTTTCCAAGTTATTGCATGAACTATAAAGTCTAAAGACTTTTTAGAAAAAACTCTAAAGACTTTTTTCTTTAAATTTACTTGTGTTAACATCTTTGTGTTTTAATATTTTAAATTTAAATATTTGATCATCTTGGATTTAAGACTCATATAGGTTTGCAGGTAGGAATCAGATTGAGGTTAGTCCAAGTACATTTTACTAGTTGAGCTTACCTTGGTTGGGTTAACTTTAGTCTTCCCATCCACTACCTGAGATTTTGACTTATCATTCATGTTGATTGTTCTTTCTGTGTACATTATGAAGCATCTGCAGAAAGTGGCCACGTCCATAGGATGCATGAAAATACATTTTCTTTTATTCTTAGAAGTATTTTCCTTGTTAAATATGGACCATATTTTCAGCATTGTAGGCTCATGACTTCTCTTGAGCTAATTCAACCTTTCAATTTATTCTTACTTAATATTTCAGAGAGAATTACAGAATGAGCCGGGTGTTCTGGAAATAAACTCTTAATGCCTCCCTATCATATACTAGACATCCAGCTGTCTCCGCAGTTCTTAAAATAGCTGTATTATTTTTTGCTAACACATTTTTATCTTTCTCATTTCTTGTACCTACCTACCATTTTCTGTCCAAACTAAGTCTATCATGTTAAAGGAAGAAATCCAGGGCACTAAATTTCCAATTTCTTTCTTTCTTTCTTTCTTTCTTTCTTTCTTTCTTTCTTTCTTTCTTTCTTTCTTTTTTAAGGTTTTATTTATTTATTTGACACACAGAGAGAGAGAGAGAGAGAGATCATAAGTAGGCAGAGAGGCAGGCAGAGAGAGAGGGAGACGCAGGCTCCCTACTGAGCAGAGAGCCTGATGCAAGGGCTCCATCCCAGAACTCTGAGATCATGACCTGACCAAAGACAGAGGCTTAACCCACTGAGCCACCCAGGTGCCCCTAAATTTCAAATCTCTTTATGTACAATATTCTATAATTAGTTTCATAAATTTATCTAAGATTCTAGCTCCCATAATCTTAATCAGAGAATGAAATACTTATTTAACACCCTCACCTAAGAAAAATAAAATATCTTTAGTTATTTAGTCCTCACAATGTGTGCTAAAAGTCAGTATCTTTTGAGGTAATTATGGCTGAAACATAGTAAGGCTCAATAAATAATTTTGAATGAATGAATGGACTCAGCTCAGAGAGGGAAATGTGTTCATGATCCTTATCAAAAAGCCATTAATCTAGTTCATAAATATTCATAAGTTTGGTATATTGTAGGCATTTGGACTGTGAAGATTTAAAAAAGAAGGAACAGTGCCAAAAACACATAACTAAAGCCAAAACTGCAATTAGGTTTTTTTGGAATGAAATCAACACTTAAATATACCCTTAGAATAGAATAGGTAGTTAACAATGTATGGACCAAAAAAAAAAAAAATAAAAAAAAATCAATGTTATATAAAAATCTTATTTATAGATACTTCAAGAGAGCCCTTTTGACACTCATTCCTGTGATCTACCTTTTCAAGGACAAGGTATTAGCCTCAGCTCTGATAAGATCTCTTATTATATCTTTCTGGTGCCCTCTTTCTAATCCTCTTTTTCTCTCAAGTTCGGTCAGGTGTTCTTCCTTTTTGCTCCCAAGGCATCTTGTGCCTGTCTCTGCAGTTAAAATTACCATAGTTTTTTTTTTTTTCAATAAACTGTAAATGTTTTTTGTGTCTAATTTGTGTCTATTCTCCACAGAAGTCTATGAGGGTAGGGAGTACTATATCTATCTTTGTGTTCTCAGAGCTCTGCATGATACTTAACACATTATAACTCTACTACACATAATTCTTTAACAGAAACAACTTTTCAATTAAAAGGCAGAATGTAGTAACTCCTGTGAGAGTAAACTTAAGCAAAAGAATTTCCTTGTTATTCACATACAGCTCATCTGTGTTCTAGCATCCTAAAGATAATTGAGACTATGTAATATTATTTTTCACTTATTCACTTACTATATCCAGGCCACGCAAGAGGGTGTATTAATTTCTTAGGGCTTCTATAGCAAATTATCACAAATGTGTCCTGTCACAGTTGTGAAAGCCAGAGGTCCGAAAACAAAGTATAAGCCAATATTTTGGCCATGCCCTATTTCAATGCCGAAATTTGGAAATTTAAAAAAATATATATAGTTCTCCAGATGATTCTCCATCACAGAGAGTTTGGAAACTTGCTCCCCATGGAACCCTCCTCCATTACAGAAAGAGGTTGGCCTTTGCATTTTAAAGTCCAAATTCCAAAATGTTTAACCTGAGAATCCTCATCTTTGTAACTTAAACTATGTATCAGTTTGTTCATGTTTAAGATTGATATATTTACCTTGCTTGTTTATTATGAGGAGTAAATGTGGAAAGACCTTACATAGATAACGATGTAACAGTTACCATTTGCTGATTTCTTATCATATGCTCAACATTGTATTCGAGGCTTTTCATGCTTTACTTGTGTATCCCTGTCATGTGACTGACATTTGTAATAGACTCTTCTTTTCCTTGGAAACTGTGTCCCAAAGTACTGTGTGGTATAATGTGAATAAAACAAGACACTTTTCTCCCCAAAGTCTTTAAGGAAGCGTATTCAGTAAATCAGACAGCATTTCAAAAACGGAAATAGGGAATCAGTGTATTAAGAATACAGTAAGATTTACATACCATCGCTATTCAAAACAGTGAAGCTATGGGAAGAGGGGAATGGTCCAGGCATCTCTATGCAAAACCTGGTTTTACCACTAATGCATGATGGTTTTCCTGATGCCAAAAAAATGTTTATGCCATAAGAGAGGCATCTGTAATACAGAGATAAAATGCTTGCCCAAGTTCTTTAAATATATGAAATATATTAAAGCATTTTAAGAAATCAAAGGTACTATAAAATTCTATTAACAACAACAAAAACAACAAAATACTATTCAATGGTTAAAAAATGAGGTGGTCTGAGGAACTATGATATATTTTGAAAGTTTAGCAGATGGGAACTAAGTCAAAACAGTTACACTGCCCTGTGTGTTTCCATTTCAGTTGTGGTTTTTTTGTTCACAATGTTGCTGTTGATCTTGTTCCTAAATTCTTTCCAAGTCAGTCTTAAATTTTCCATATCCAGGGTTGAAGAAAGTTTTTTTTTTTTTTTTTTTTTTAAAGATTTTATTTATTTATTTGACAGGGAGAGATCACAAGTAGGCAGAGAAGCAGGCAGAGAGAGAGAGAGGAGGAAGCAGGCTCCCTGCTGAACAGAGAGCCCGATGCGGGACTCAATCCCAGGATCCTGAGATCATGACCCGAGCCGAAGGCAGCGGCCTAACCCACTGAGCCACCCAGGCGCCCCAAGTTTTAAAAAATTTATTTTGTGTGTGTGCATTTGTGGGAGAGTGAGTGGTAAGATTACCCAAAATAGCATCTCTTACCAAATATTTTTAATATGTTGTTAAAAATAGTGGTTTTTTTTCTATATGTTATGCTCTGCTCACCACAAGTATAGCTACCATCTGTCACCATACACTATTACAATATCATTGACTATATTCCCTATGCTGTACCTTGCATCCCCATGATTTATTCATTCCATAACTGCAAAGAAATAGTGTTGTTTTTCTAATAATATTACACACAGAGAAACTTAAAGCACCAGAAATAATGATGCCACCAGTAATTTTAGGTACAGAGAAGTTTGTCATTTAAACACCAGAATAAATTAAATCCAGTAATGATCAGGTTTCAAATAATTACATATGAAACTTCAACTATGTTGTATTCAAAAGATTTGGAATGTAATATATCTTAAGAGTCTATGGCCACACTTAAATATCATTTATGCATTCTATTTAAACTACTAACTTTAAAAATAGGCAACTTTATGCATTTATTGCTATGTTGCTTGTTTTTGATCAAATAGCTCAATAAGAGATAAATATATATGCTGAAGTAGGATTCACTTTTTCTCCAAATTTTGTCTTCAGTCAAAACCTTTTAGAACTTTAAAAAAGTTAAAGCAAAATTCCATTTTCACTACTTTTTTTTATTGTTGATCCCTCAGTGCTTTCAGATAATAAGCGAAGCGGGAGCTAGAAATGTTGAAATACTGTCAACCAGGTTTTCTCATTGAATTTCCAATCTAAACAGAAATCTCATAAGGAAACTACTTTCACAGTATCTCAAAAAAGTGTGGGGAGTTTAAATAGAATCCCAAAGTTTAGATTATTATTTAAAACAATCCCCAAGTCACCCAAGGTTATCCATATTATCATTTAGTCCTTTTTTTTATATAGTGCAAAAGGGATTGAATATTCTACATTTTTATAACTGTATGAAGTTAGTAAAACACAATTTTGTAAATCATAATACATTTGTAGTACCAGTATAAGTCTTTGTAAAAGTTAACTGAATTGAAATTTAGTTAAAAATGTCAAGATTCTCAAAGTTTTTGTTTACTAATTATTTATTTGTACATATAGTTTTTAAAAGATTTTACTTATTTATTTGACAGAGAGAGAAAGCACAAGCAAGAGGAGCAGCAAAAGGAAAGGTCTTCCTCTGAGTAAGGGCAGGCTTCCCTCTGAGTAAGGATCCCCATCTGTGACTCCATCCCAGGCCCCTGAGATCATGACCTGAGCTGAAGGCAGAGGCTTAACCAATTGAGCCACCCAGGCATCCCTAGTTCTATATTTTTTAAGTTTGAGATTTCTTTTTTTTTTTTTCCATCAAGATTTTATTTATTTATTTGACACAGAGACAGTGAAAGAGGGAGCACAGCAGGAGGAGTGGGAGAGGGAGAAGCAAGCTTCCTACTGAGCAGGGAGCCTGATGTGGGGCTCAATCCCAGGACCCTGGCATCATGACCTGAGCTGAAGGCAGACAATGATTGAACCACCCAGGCACCCTGAGATTTCTTATTCTTTAAGAACTCATGCTGCGTTTTAGTTTGTTAATCTAATATCTTTGGTTCCTTACCCAAGTGTTTTGTTTTTGGTTTTTTTTTCCCTATAAACATTGCATATGAGAAATAAGGCTTTTGAATTATTCTAGCATATCTTGTTCTTGGAAACTGACCTTAAAATGTCCTTTTAAAACTCTGAGAGGGGCACCTGGGTGGCTCAGTCCGTTAAGTGTCTGCCTTCAGCTCAGGTCATGATTTCAGGATCCTGGGATCGAGCTCCACATGGGGCTCCCATCTCATCAGGAAGTCTGCTTCTCCGTCTCCCACTGACCTTCTCCCTGTTGTGTGCGCACTCTCTCTTTCTCTCTCTCTCTCTAAAATAAATGAATAAAATCGTAAAGACTCTGAGAAATCCTGCAGTAAAGCAGCTTCCTAAATTTATTTAACACAGAATTTCACCAATTTTTTTAACATAAAACTTTTTCCTTACATATGGGTCCCCCCCGAAATATTAATATCATTGTTCATTAAAAAGGAATAGTTCAAGATGGAATGCTCCTTTTCCTTTCCCCTGAAATCCTGTTGAAATGTCAATGAAAGGTGAAAAAAGGTTCAAAGACATAATACTGAGGAGAATTAGGGGGATGCCATCAGTTTACCCAGGTTGTAATTGGATTTGTGGAAAATGCAAAGTAGATGGAAGGGTGTTAACATTTAATTAGAACAGAGGAGGAAAAACCCAGATGTCCCTGAGAAAGACACAATGGAAATGGGTTTGTTTTCTTTTCAAGGCCATCGAGAGTCAATACATAGAATTCTTGGATAGGGATTGCAGAAGATATATAGGACTGACCAGAATAGGCTGATTACTCAAGGAGTCTACAAAGAGCCGTGTTGGCGTGCAGTGTTTCCTGTCCTTCCGTGCTGAGTCGCTCACAGTTCAGCCATTATCCCCAGACAAAAATGAGAACAGTGCATTCATTCTATTACATTTGGGGAAGAATTGGGCTTTTGATATTAACTTTCCAGCATTTGCGATGATTGTATTCATCTGTCTGTTCTCTAGCCTAGCAAAGATTATCAGTTGAAGTTTGTGTAAGCAGACTTTTTAGTAAACCCTTGTAGGTGGACGGGGTCAGGGGGTTACAGAAGAAGAAAGCTTACCCACCCAGCAATGAAAAAACCTAAGCCAACTGTGAATATGGGTCAGTTTAATCTTCATTTAAAAACAAGAATGGAGGGGCACGTGGGTGGCTCAGAGGGTTAAAGCCTCTGCCTTCGGCTTAGGTCATGATCCCGGGATCCTGGGATCGAGCCCCGCATTGGGCTCTCTGCTCCGCGGGGAGCCTGCTTCCTCCTCTCTCTGCTGCCTGTTTGCTTACTTGTGATTTCTCTCTGTTAAATAAATAAAATCTTAAAAAAAAAAAAAAAAAGAATGGAAATCTAAAGTTACAGCAGATATTTTTTTGAGAAAACCAGCGCAAAGGTTGAAGGATCTAAATGAATAAGGAATTTGGCTAAGCTGAAACAGTAATTCAGAGTTGAAAGAAGAATGTCAAAAAAATGTAAGTAGTATTCTTTTACAGGTATAAATGTATAATTCAATGAAAACCTAGAAATCTATCATGAAAAAAGAGACAGAGAAAAGAATCTTTAATAATTAAAAGGTGATTTCTTAAAAAAAAATTAAAGCTCCATTGAAAATCTGAAGGCAAAAATCAAGAAATTTTCCAGAACATTTAGCTTGAAGGCAGTAAGTCAGAAAATATACAGGAGGAAAAAAAACAGTGAAAAGAAAAAAAAGCTGACAAATAAGATCAATTTAAGATGTTCATTTACAAGAAATTAGAAATAAAAAGGAGAGAACATGGGGGCGCCTGGGTGGCTCAGTGGGTTAGGCCGCTGCCTTCGGCTCAGGTCATGATCTCAGGGTCCTGGAATCGAGTCCCGCATTGGGCTCTCTGCTCAGCAGGGAGCCTGCTTCCATCTCTCTCTCTCTCTCTGCCTGCCTCTCCATCTACTTGTGATCTCTCTCTATCAAATAAATAAAATAAAATCTTAAAAAAAAAAGGAGAGAACATGGAGTAAAATAATAATGGTAATAATAATAGTAATAATAGTAAGAAGAAGAAGAAATAGAAGAATATATTCAAGAGTTAAAGATAAATCTTCAAGTGATAAGGTCTTTAAGTGCCAAATTCAATAAATAAAAAGTGACTCAGTTTTCATAAATTTTCAGACATACAAAAATAAAGACAATTTCCTATATAATTTGTAATTTAATCCTGGACAATTTTACAGTGAAAGGGGTGTCACTAAAACTGCTCTAGAACAATAAGAAGGACCCAAGACTATACCAGGCACAGTGTAACTTCTGGTAACACTAACTGTATTGGAATAAAATTTTGATGGCATTTAAGTTTCCATCAGGACCACGAGATTTTAGAAGACAATACTAATGAATTTTCAGTAAACTTGGAGAAAGTGACTGTAAATTATTATAAAATCATTATAAAAATTCCTGGAATTTATAGTAAGTCAGCATAATTTCAAATATAAATTTTCATATCTTTTAGTCTCAGAAAACATACCTTTTATGATTTTTTTTGTGGAAAAAAGTGTGTGTAATAATGAAATGGAAACAGTAATCTAGGAAAAAGAATTACTAAAATCAAAGAAACAGTAGAAACAGAAACAGAAATTCTAGGTTAACAGCTAACTATGCAGTCATCCCATATAGGCAAATATTTCATGCTTTAACAGGAAGATATAGGCCTCTTACAGGGATATCTTTTAGAAAAATGTGGACACCATGAAACAAATAGCTTAATTAAAAGAAATGACAAGGGGTACCTGGGTGACTCAGTCAGTTAAGCATCTGCCTTTGGCTCAGGTCATGACCTCAGGGTCCTGGAATAGACTCCCTGCTCAGTAGGGAGTCTGCTTCTCCCTCTGTCTGCCACTCCCCCTGTTTGGGCACATTCTCTCTGTCTCTCTCTCTGAGAAATAAATAAAATCTTAAAAAATATTAAAAAGAATGACAATATTAAGGATATATTAAAGGTGAGTGTTTAGAGAAAAAGCAGGGTAATGATAAGCCTCCCTCCCCCAATACAAAGTGCTATTCAAGAAAATTGTGGGTAAAATATGAAGCATTTAAAAATGTGTTATAACTTTGATCTATTCAATTACTCTTAAAATATTATTTTTTAAATGGCAGAAGGTAAGTGTCATAGAGTGAGAGAGCGATACTTCCTTTCTCAAATGCCGATCCCATCACATTTTTACTTGTAAATTGCACTTTACTTATATGATCACAATAGATTAGATGTCACTTACTGAAAATTTTCAAATTTTAAAATCAACCTACAAATGTAAAAACTTAATTACAGTTTAAGAATAGAATGCAAATATTCTAAATCTTTTCAGTATGAAAATAATGCTATAGCTCACACAAAATGACATGTGAAAAGGGGAAATAAAAGGGAGTCTAAATTGTTAATTTTTTGTTTTATATACTGGGGAATTAGAGAATGTTATCTAAAATTAACTGGTCAAGTACCAAAAGATTAAGTGTATAATAAAAAATTTTTAAATACTTGATATGAGACAAAACAATTATATAATTTTTATAAATTTAGAGGAAGGAAAATGTATTAAGGAAAATATAAATGAGCAAATGCTCTATTTTTTGAAGTAGAGATTCAGTATTTATTGTCTAAATTTGATTAACCAAGAAATAGAGATATAAGCATATTAGAATTTATAAATAGTGACTTTAGATTTAATAAGAGAAGCATTAAAAACACTTGGCTTTGGCATAGGGAAATCTGAGTCAGTGATACAGTGAGAAATTTCATTGTTATGTTATTTTCAATTGTTTGCCTGTTTTTTTAAAACCATGTGTTAAACTCATGTTTTATAACCATAATTTTAAACATAGTAATATATTTGTCCAAACTATATATAAATGCAAATTTACATTAATAGAATCCCACTATAAATTCTGTTTTGAACTTTATATTTTGTTTTATTTTATTTATTTTTTTAAAAGAATTACTTATTTATTTAAGAGAAAGAGAGAGAGAGTCTGCATGAGCAGTGTGGAGGGGCAGAGGGAGAGGGAGAAAATCACAAGCCGACTCCCCACTTCACTTGGAGCCCGACTTAGGGCTTAGGGCTGGATCTCACAACCCTGAGATCATAGCCTGAGCACTCAGCCTATTGAGCTACCCAGGTGTCCTGCAATCTGTTTTTTAATGGAATTGTGTGTTTTTTGGACAGTTTTCCATGTCCACACAAATAGGTCTGACATCAACTTTAATGGAAGAATGACTTGACTGTGTCGTACTTGATCAAACATTTTCCTTTCTTGGCAGAATTTAGATAGCTTCCATTTATTTGATATTATAAACTATGTGCAGTGCATAAATCTGTGCATTTGTTATTGTTCACTTTGCAAATTTCAATTTAAAGTTATTGAAAAGGAAATATCAAATAAACTGGTATGAACGTGTACATTTCTACACGACTTTCCAAAATATTTAAACCAGTAGAGACACCCCAAATGGAGCAAAGTGTAGTGCCTGCACCCATATCCATATTGGCAAACTTTAACATGCATCCAAATAAACTGAATGACTTATTGAAATACATGTACCTGAGCGCTACCAACCTCCAAAGGGTCTAGCTTTGGAAGTGTGGATAAATCCTAGCTATTTGTACTACTGGCAAGTTCCCAGATAATGTAATGTTGCAGATCAGCACACCATATTTTGTCAGCCACTGTATTAGGGATTAGAAAATGCATCCTTGGAATGCCTGGCTGGCCCAGTCAGTAGAGCATGTGACTCTTGATCTCAGGGTCATGAGTTCAAGCCCCAAGCCTACTTAAAATTTTTTTTTAAATTAAGATTAAAAAGAGAGAGAGAATGTATCCTAACTTAAAAACATTCGAATTTGAATGATCATTATACTGCTTCATTCACAGTGTAAAACTTTACAGCTGCATAATAATTCCATTGTTCCTCCCATTCTCTGTGTTGTTGTCATTTAATTTATCTCCATAGGCAACGTAACAGTGAAACTCAGAGTATATTATAATTTTTGTTCTCCTGCCAGTAATTTCACGGAAAAATGTAGAGGGGAAAAAGAATCTTTACATTTCCCTACATTTCATCCTGGCCAGTGCACTTGATGCTCTCTGGCAGATATACCCTGTTTCATTCTCTGGAACGACTTCTCTTCAGCCTGAAGAACCTCCTTTAACACTCCTTGTAATGAGGATCTGCTGGAGAGAAAATCTCTTAGCTTTTGTGGATTTGAAAACGTCTTGATTTTTGAATGATATTCTTACAGGGTATAGAAGTCTATGTTGACAGTTGTAACACATTTTTAAAATTTTTCATTTAATACACATGGAAAAACTAAAGTTCCTATATCTGAAAGCTAGGGCTTGTCTATTTGTTCTCATTCTGACTTTATCATGCTACCACCCTCTTTTCCCCATCACATACATTTTACTCTAGCTGTATTGATTAATTTTCTTGTTTCCCATATACAGCCTGGGCTTTCTAAACTCACTTATATGCTCATTTTACTTAGGTCCCGGTCCCTTGTTTCTTCCAGCCAATATCTGTTATTATAATGAAATCCTCTTCTAGCTTCAAAGCCCAGTCCAAATGAACCTTGTGTATGAAGTATCTCACTTTCAGTGAACTATCTGAACTATTCCAACTCCAAGCACGCTATCTGACTCTACATAATGGTATTCATCATCATAGAACCCTTATTTGTGTCACCATCTTGTCTCTTCTAAACTCGGTGAGAGTTGGTGGGAAATCCTGTTAGAAAGAAAGTTATGTTACTATCTTATTCATCTTTCTAGTTCCTTAATTTCTAACATGCTTGTTCCATAAATAACACCATTACTTCTCATTCAAAAATATCCCAGAGAAGATACAATTAGCATAATAGGTATATTGTTGACTAGAGTAACTTTGCTTATGCTGCTTCATGAATTTTAAACTACTAACATAATTTTCTATTACATTTTTCTTTTTGAATCTAAATGACGACAATTGACATGACTGATTCATGGCATATGGCAAGCCCATCTGCAGTGAATGCTGTGCTGCCCGGATCCCCCTTCAGGAATGAAGGACTTGTTCTCCAGTTTCTGGGAGACCTGATGGCAGGCAGCCCTTAGCTGTCACTTTTAGGGACTGCTTCAACGGCAGAGATCCACTGTGCTCAACACCACACTCTTGGACTTGCCTTCTCCATAACAACTGATCGACATGACCAAGTTCAGCTTATTCTCCCCAAGACAAAATAAAACTCCATGTACGGTTAACTGAAGCTTTAGGGAGATTACATTACACCTTGACTTCTCCCTCTGCCCAATTCTGTTCTCCCCTTCTACACATGTTGATTCCTGGAGCCCTTCACAGTACTCCTCCTTCCTTCTGCTCTTCATCTCAGAGACTGTTTTCCTAGGGGATCTGGTCTGCAGCACAAGACTATGACCCAAAGCAAATGCTAAATATTAATGTGTCTTTCTTTTGATGGACAACATACTTTAAAGGTCTTCCCTTCCTCCCTGCATTCCTGATCAATTGGTGTGTACAATAAAGATGCAAACAAAACATTCTATTAGTCTTGAAAAGTACATTTATTGTAAAAGTTACAATGAGGGGCACATGGGTGGCTCAGTGGGTTAAAGCCTCTGCCTTTGGCTCGGGTCCTGGTCCCAGGGTCCTGGGATCTGGCCTGGCCAGCCTTGGGCTCTCTGCTCAGCGGGGAGCCTGCTTCCTCCTCTCTCTCTGCCTGCCTCTCTGCCTACTTGTGATCTGTCTGTCAAATGAATGAATAAAATCTTTAAAAAAAAATAAAGAAAAATAAAAGTTACAATGAATTTTAAAGTAGTATTTGCCTCATATTATCTATGTCCCACTTATTTCTCATTACCTCATATAGTGAAGGGCATAGTAAAGAGACAAAATGTGTAACTCAGCTTAATTTGCAAACATCAGGGGAATAAGCCCCAACAAGTAGTTAATATAGGTACATATGCTGAGATCCAGATACTGGCCTGAGTCAGCATTTGCCAAGCAGTCGGACGTTACACAGTTTTAAAGAAGATAAACTATGAGTGTTTATAGGACTGGTCATAAAGGCATTTTGTAAAAACTGTTCTCTCTTTACCTGCTGACTGAAACAATATTTTATTATCGTGGTACAGAGAATAGATCGATCATACTTTTTTACTAGAATAAAAATAAAAACAAATTCAAGAAAAATGAGGGAAGACTTTTTGTTCCATTTAATACCCATTCAAACTGGTTAGATCCGGGGTGTTGAATTGAACTGGAACCTTTTTAGATTTTTAGATTTCTGTTCCTTTCATGGGTAGGAAAAAAAAAAATCCCCTGTTTCAACATAGAAAACAAAGAGTAGGTAATTGGTGTACCTATTAAAGTATACACTAGCCTTCTGGTGTATTGAAAAAGATAGGTTCCTCATGAAAGCCGTATAAATTTTCTTTTCTGCTGTGCAGTACTCAGTTGTACTATAAATGAGGGTTATGAAAAAGAAAAAGTGTAGAACAGAATTCAGAGAATAGAGAAGAGATAAGAGAATACAAAAATCCTATGTAATCAAACTATAGTAAGGGATAGATCAATGAGAATAAAATCGGTGTTTCTGTTAGACCACTCCTAAATATGGGAATGTATAAAAAAACCCAAATCAGTCACAGTAAAACACTCTCCAGAATACGAATGAGTTTTGATTCAAAAGCGTATGGAAGTGGGTAGCCTCAGACATTAGGAAAGGAAAGAGGAAGGAAGGTGTACCGGTGGCTGTAGGGAAAAAGTTCTGTCTAATCACATCCCACAATGGGGCCGAACCTCCATGACATTTTTGTGAAATTCCTGTGAGGGACATAATATATCATTTCTTGAATTAATGTAGGTGTATCATTATGAACATATACTCAGAAAAATTTCACTTCAGTTTTAAATTTTGTTCACATCTTGAACCATTTCACTATATTGAATGACATTATTTCTGGGATTACCTAATTTTGCTCAAGCACTATTCTAACCAATTAGGCAAATATAATAAAAATATTTTCCCAAGATTCAACTTGCAGGATGAAACTAAAATGGTTCTGATCAAATTAGTAAATATTTATATAAAAGCAGGGTTTTAGGTAGAAAAGTCTATTTCGAAAGATCTAACTGTATGCATTATTTTTCTTTGGAAATGTGCATGAAATTGAACAAGATGAAGAGGAGAGAGAACAGAAGACCAAGATTCATTTATTCATCATTCATTCATTCATTCATTCATTGGATATGTTTCTGTTTTCTTTTTCTTTTGGTGAAGAAGGAATGTTTTATCCAGTTCATTGTTTCTATGCTTGTCTCAGTCTGTTCAGACTGCTGTAACAATGTATCATAGAGCCAGCGGCCTATAAACAACAGAAATCTGGGTGCCTGGGTAGCTCAGTATGTTAAGCATATGCCTTCAGCTCAGATTATGATTCTAGAGCCCTGGGATCGAACCCCGCCTTGGTCTCCCTGCTCAGCTGGGTCTTCATCTCCCTCTCCTTCTGCCCTGCTCATGCTCACGTTCTCTCTCTCTCTCAGAGCTGGAAGTCCAACATCAGGGTACCACCATGGTCAAGTTCTGGGGAGATTCCTCTTTCCGGTTGCAGGTAGCATCTTCTGCCTGTGCCCTCAGTTGGCAGAAGCGGCAAGGGAACTCTCTGGTACCTCTTTGATAAGGCACTAATCCCATTCATGAAGCTTGTACTCTTATGACCTAATCACCTTCCAGAGGCCCCACCTCCAAATACCATCACACTGGCGAGTAGGTGTTTCAATTTACAAATTTTGGAGAAGATATAAATGTTCAGTCTCTAGCGGTGCTCAATGATTTCTGAATTAGAAGCAGCACGGCCACAGAAACAAACAATTAAAATGATTTGGGTGTGATGCAGACAAACCTAAAAATAAAAAGACAAAGAACAGATTGAAAAGTGCACCCAAATTTGCCCAA
Organism: Neogale vison; assembly: GCF_020171115.1. Lineage (NCBI taxonomy): Eukaryota > Metazoa > Chordata > Mammalia > Carnivora > Mustelidae > Neogale > Neogale vison. Next base: position 16,291,458 of record NC_058100.1, read on the forward strand.
AGCATCAGGAAAAACTTCAGAAAGAAGGAAAAGTCAGAGTTAGGAGTTTGCCATTTTATCTAGAGAGGGGCCAAAGGACCATTTGGCCTGTGCTATGTATTCAAGACAGAACCCAGATGTAAACTTTGTCTTTATCTTCAAATGAGGCCAATATACCAGAAACCTGTGTGTAAGCTTGCATGTGTGTTCATGAAGTATGTTATTTTCTCACTAGAAGCATTTAAAGGATATCACATTAAAAAACCTGTTGATGATTTTAAAAATCTTTTTAATAGTAATATATTACTATACTAATGATTCAGATATTGGAAGAGACCAGTACTTACACAGCTCCTGAAATACCCCAGCTGGGTATGTTACTCATCTTAGAGACGTAGGTGTGAATATAATGCCGACATCACTTTCTTCTATCTCAAATGCTAGAAGTTTTTCATAGTTCACTATAGAGCGCAGAGCATTCCTATGTATGTTCATTTGTCAAATATACCCAATATCATGCTTTTCTGCTTATACCCTCCCATCCCACTTCTGAATCTCCACTCCTATGACTTTCAGATTCTTAAAAATCTATGTTTCATGAGAAATTATTAAGTCGAAGATAGAGTGTATCCAACCATATCCACTCAGGAGCTAAGTTTTAAGTCTCCTGTACACATTCAACAATATTCGAATGATTACTATGGGCCATACAATATTTCAAGAGCTGTGATAAATAGTGAATAATATGGGGGGCCCTCTAACCTCATGGAGCTTATAATTCAAGGTATATTTTTTAACTTGTTGCTTATGTAATTTTATATTCATATAGAACTTCATTATTATATAGTTCTCTGGGAATGTATCTCACAGAAAAACAAATAGGAATAAAAGGTAAGAACCTTCCTGTCTTCCTCACAATAGGTGAGGTTTAAAATAAGCATATGAAAATGGCTTGTGACAAGATTGTTAAGAATCCTGGAAACAGAAAAATATTTAGAAGAGATTTGTTTTCTCAAGTCAACTATCAAGTTTCTTTGCAAAATTATCTCCTCCAGGAGGATATTCTCTGTCAGTAACAAAGAAAAATAAGAGATTCTAAGGCAATATTTCCATAGTTTTCATTTTTGGAAATTCACTTGCAAAATATGTAACTTTTCTCCCAAGGTGGAGTTCGGCTTTCCCAAAGAGGTACTTAGACAGACTGTTGGCTTGGGTACTAGAACACTAAATAGTCAGCTGGCTTTGAATTCTCACGTTGCCCACCAACACATTTGTTTTCTCAGAGTCTATTTAGCTCAGCAGGAGATGTTATGATACCACGGAGAGCCAAGCTGCTCCCCAGCAACACAGGATGTTTGCCAGGACTTCCTTAATTACTTCAGTTGTGCATATGGCTGAACATTTACAGTGTGTGAAGAACCTATGACGTATGAATCATTTTATGGCTAAACCTACACTTTAATCCTTTTTTTATGAGCAGAGGAACTAGGTAAGAGCATGGCACATGAGAAAAAAAAAAAAAAAAAAAAAGAAAAGAAGAAGAAGAAGAAGAGGAGGAGGAAGTTAATTCCCTTAAAAGGGAAATTTCACTCACCAAGAAGTGAGGTGGATTTGTGTACATCTACATATAAAGATATTGAGGGGTGCCTGGGTGGCTCAGTGGGTTAAAGCCTGTGCCTTCAACTCAGGTCAGGATCCCAGGGTCCTGGGAACAGAGCTCCCCCATTCTGGTTCCCTGCTCAGTGGGGAGCCTGTTTCTTTTCTCACTGCCCTTCCCTCCAAACCTCCCTCATGTTTGCACTTTCTTTCTCTCTCTCTTTCTCACTCTGTGGAAAAAATAAAATAAAATGCTTAAAAAAAAAATAAGAAAATTTGTCTCCCTTACTCTACCAGGAAGGGGGGAATGATTCTAGAAACTGTTATCAGTAAAGAAGGCCTCGATTTAAATCTGCACAACAACCTTACCTCTGTTTACTGTAATTTTCCTGGTAACCCCCCAGAACTGACTCCCCACCCCCAACATCTTCCTTGGTCTTTAGCTGAAGACCAAGCTATTTATTTAAGTCATTTCAGAAAGTTAACTATCCCTGGGTCTCTCTCCTATATACGGGAGTTATACATGTTATTAAACATTTTTCCCCATTAATCTGTTTTATATCCATTTAATTATTAGACCAGCCAAAGAATCTAGAAGGGAAAAAGAGAAAAATTTTCTACCCCTACAGTTCATAGACATTGTCTGATTATTTAGCAATGCTTTTTTAAAAAAAATATATATATATATTTTTTAAACATATAATGTATTTTTAGCCCCAGAGGTACAGGTCTGTGAATCACCAGGTTTACACACTTCACAGCACTCACCATAGTATTGAGCAACGCTTCTTAATGCAATACAGCAAACCACCGTCTTCCAGTAGAATCCTACCATCATCCCACTTTGCACTTCCCCTGCTAGTTTTAAAAGGGCAGATGGAACCTGGCTAGAGAGTATGTTTCTCAAAGTTCTCTATAACCTAAAGTGGTTATTTGACCAAGTTCTGGCCAATGACATGTACATGGACTTAATATAGGCAACTTGTAGCTTTCACCTTTATTAAAGGGAGCTAATTCCTTCTCCACTTTCCCTTTCTCATTCCCTTGATCTGGAACATGGTGGGAAGGCTAAGCAAGCCTTTTCCATTTGGAGTAATGAAGGTCAATATCCAGGGATGGTAGAGTGAAGAGAGATATGTATTTACCCAACTGTGTATTTGTTCATAATAGGATATTATGATGTTCATAATAGGATATTAGTAAATCTGTTGTCTGAAAATTATTGCAAATATTTTTTGTTAAAGAACTAAATTATCCTGTGCCCACATAATAGAGATTTCTCTTAAAAGTCTACTATCTTCTTAATTTTGCAAGACAATAAAACATTCCTACTAATCATTGTTTTTTTTTAATGTAGCATAATTTCAAAATATTGTTGATGATAATTTACTAATGTCTTATGTTCCCATCTTGTCTTCTCTGGCAACTTATGGCTTTGCCTTTTCCAAATTCGAGTTCAGATTCAGAATACTAAAATTGTAAAGATCTCTTTTTATGCCTAAACTGTATTTTGGCTTTTAGAAATGAATGGCTATCAATAAAACAAAGCTTTTTCTTCATCTTATTTTTTAAAAAAGGTCAGGTGGGTGGGATGGAAGGAAAAATGTACATAATCAGGTGTTTTTGGTGTTCCTTAAATTTCAATGACTTAAAAAGTATTGAGAAAACCCTTTTTTCCTACACTGTTTGCAAGTTAACACAGACACACATACAAGCACTTTACTTTCAAGTTAAAGAAACATTATCATTTTTAAGAACAAATACTGTAAAATAATTTTCTACAAAACCTTTGTTTCTAGATATCTTTGTTTATACACTGTTGTCAATCAGAGTCTATCCTAATGCTTTTTTTTTTCTTGGAGAAAGTGCATATGTGTGTTCAAGCAGGGGTGGAGGGGGGCTGCCCAGAGAGAGAATCTCAAGCAGGCCCTATACTCAGTGCTGAGACTGACATGGGGCTTGATCTCATGACCCTGAGATCATGACCTGCACTGAAATCAAGAGTCTGATGCTTAGCTGACTGAGCCACCCACGAGCCCCCATAACACACTTCATGGAATAAATTAAAAGAACTGATTTATACCCTCATGATTCTTTCCCTTTCACATATCAATATCTATCACTATAACAACCTGAAACTAGCAATCTCCTTCTCTTGCCTAAGGAATGAAAATTCTTAGAGTTTGTAACCTCTTAGAAAATTATTTATACCTCATGCAGAACTTTTAGAGACTCTGTGGGATAGTTGGGGTTAATTTTGTTAGTTAATAGATCAAATTTAAAACCCAACCTGGACACTGTCCAGAAGGCAATATTATCACAGATTCAAATTTGTTTTTGGAATATTAACTCCCAGGAGTTAAATCAATTCAGATGACTAGGTTAATTGACTTTGACTGAGCCTGCCAGGTACCAAACAAAAACAAACAAAAAAGCCCAAATATTTATACAAGCATCACATACGTTTTAAAATGTTTTGACCTTTTTTTTCTTTACTTATTTTTCAGTTTGAACTAAGGATTTTCTTTGCTTGTAAGCTACATTTTACTGAAAATTTTATCTAAAAAATCTGCAAGACCTTTCAATCAAAAAGATTCATTGCTCTTATCCTCACTCACTCACTCAAGAAAGTAAAGAGTACAGATGGAATTCTAACACCAAAAATTAGCTGGGGTTCCTGGGTAGCTCAGTCGGTTGGGCAACTGACTTTTGATTTCAGCTCAGGTTGTGAGTTCAAGGCTTACATTGGATTCTATGCTGGGCATAGAGCCTAGTCAAATAATAATAATAATAATAATAATAATAATAATAAATACATAAAAAGTAAAACCAGAAATTAGCATAGTTCTAAGAACTCTAAAACTGTGTTCTCCAATATGGTAGCCCCTAGCCTTATATAGTTATTTAAATTTAAATTTGAATTGATTAAACTTAAGTAAATAAAAATCTAGTTCTTCAGTGACACTAACCACATTTCAAGTGTCTATGTGTAGCTGATAGCTATCATATTAATTAGCAAAGGTGAGAGGATACCCATCACTACAAAAAAGTCCTATTAGAGACCACTGCTCTAGAACTTCCTTGGTTTTCCAGGGGAAACTTGATGATGAAGATCTCTCTTTGTAAGTTAAGAAAAGCTACTTCAGGCACCACTGGAATCTCATCCAGTCAGCGATTCTACCCTCTAGGAAATGAATGCAGATAGAAATAATTCTTATAAAAACAAAGTCTTAATGTTAAACCAGAATAAGCAACCTTTCGAAGATAGTCATATAAACAGCCCCTGCAAGGCCTGAAAGAGAGAGAGAGGAAAAAGTAAGAGAAAAAGATTGAATCACCTTTCCATCTCTAATGGAATGGTTTTTTATCATACTATTAATAATGCTCTCCAAGGAAAACCTTGCTCTATGGGTTTATGTTCCCTAATTTTAAAAGACAGGTCATCATCTCTCATTTATTAGACTTAACTGCTTTTGAGTGACCTTGAGCTAAGGGTAGCCTATAGAATACTCCAGAAGCTGACAGTCCTGGAAGATGGTGACCAAGAATGTGTTAACAACTCCCTCAGCTTGGCTAAACTTTAGAATTTAAGGGCCTATTTAGCCAGTGCGATTCCATCCAGTTAAACAGTGATTTTGTTGTTTATGCAGTAAAACTTAAACTGACCCTGCCCCATCCCCCTTCCCCCCTCAGGGAACTTACTTAAACGTAAGTCCAGGAAACCAGTCCCAGGAAACAAAGCCCAAATACAAGGACAGGTCAGGCCAGGTGGAGATATCCAATCAGTGGGGCACGCATACTGTCTCCCTAGCTACCAAGGAGTGAGGGCCCTGTCTTTTGGGGGCCAATTCTGACCAAGGGAATAGGCTAGCTCAAATATCTACTATAGGGCAAGTTCAGTTGGTCACTTACATGTGACCTAGCACGACTGTGCAGCTTTCTCTGTGTGTTACAATCTCATTGGCCACCTGTGTGTGGCCAGACCCAACCTCATGGCTTTTGCTCTATAAAAGTTGGTCTGTAAGACAGAGAGGGGTCACCTCTTTGTAAGAGATGTCCCTGACCAGTCAGTTTGATTCTCGATGCCTGGCACGAAATAAAGCTTTGCTTGACCTTTGCTTTGTATCAGTCTCGTTCTTCTGATCACGGACCTTTCACTGGGTGACCTAACAAGAGAAGTTTCATTCTGATTCTATGCCTCTGACTTTTCTGAAGGTATTTACTTTAGAAAACTTGTAATTATAAATCCATTCTCTGCCCCTGTGAGATGTAAATCATTCAAAATGTTTCTTGCTGATGCACAACCTAGAAATACATTCTCATCATGGACTTGGAGTCATCCCTTGGAAATGTAGTTATTGAAGGACACAGAACACCTGTCTGTCGTGGGAAGGGAGGGACCTAACTTTGGTGAGTCCCTTTGCTCCACATTGTAAAATGACCCTGTGCCCTGAAGATAGGAGAAAGTTTACTTTTCTTTCAGGTAAAGACAATTAGCAAACACAAATGCTTAGGATACCCCTAATCCAGGCCTTTGTTTCCATGGAAGTTAAGTTTCTAAATTTGGCCTGTGCTCTCTCCTATTAGCAGCAATAGTATCAGAATAAAATCAGTGTCTGTTTGCTCACTTTGTCTGGTGAAATTTTTCTTTAACAGTAGATAGCTGACTTCAAGACTCTTAGTTTAGATGACAAAATAAAATAGACAATTTCAACCAAGAAGCTGAAATAATACTACTTTCCCAAAACTTCTGTACTTTTTCTGTAGGTTCTGCTAACCCTGTCTGTTATCATACTTCTGTGCTCTCAGTGATCAATTAAGAGTACTCACTATGCTCTCATCAGGTTTTCCACCTCCACCCTCACAGTCTTTTAACTGTCATTTAATGAAAGAGAAACCTCTCTTGGAAGATGTTTTCAGACCATAACCACCGATCTGATCCTAGCTAATTATTGAATGCATCAGCCTCCACCTGCTCCTGCTGATAAAAATTCAAATATTATTCTTAAAATTTTCAGAAGGTTGATTTCCTTCTTCACATTCCTTTAAGTATTTACATTTTTCTTTCATCATTAATTCCAACTTTCATTCTCATTCAAGTAGATTTTGACCTCATGTCAACAAAATGTTTCTACTGAAATTGGTACAGTACTCATCAAAACATAGCTTGATAAGGGTGGAAACAAATATCAGGGCTACCCTCTTATGTCCCACTTAGCTTGTAGCTTTGCACATCCTGTTTAACTTCAATCAGTAAATCTGTTCTTTGAGAGGTACCCAAAATGACCTCACTCCTATTGCCATAAATGATTCTTATATCTCTGATACATTCTGTGGTCTCACAGTATTATTTCTTCTATGGACGTCAATTTTTCTCTGAAGATCAAATAAACCAGTTTACAATATTTTCTAGTGTTGTTAAGGATGGTCACATTAGCCCTTGATTTCCTTTCAATGAGCGGAGAAAGTGTGCTATGGGAACACTTCTTAGTGTTAGAATGGAGTCTAATATGGAACGAAATAGAATAATGGAATATTCTATTCCATTATTCTATATGGGAAAGTCCATGGCCAGGCCAATTAAAAAAAAAAGAAAAAAGAAAAAAAAAAAAGAATGACACTTGAGTCTATGAAAAAACTGTTCTGGACTGTAAGATATGTGTTTTGCAGTCAGGGTTTGGTCATCTAGAACCGCCCCCCCCCACCCCACCAACCACTGGTAAATATCTGTATGGAAGTTGGCTGATGAATCTTCTCCAGAGTCCTAAAAGTTACTGTGTAGCCATCATCAAATTAGATGATAACTCACCCTATAACCAGTAACAGCAAAGGCTAACTTTAGTTCAATTAAAGAGAAAGTTACCTGAACAACTTTCTTATAAGTAGAGTCTCAGCAATATGCCTCAGCCTGCTTTATCAGCCCTTGGCCAAAAGAAGTATGGAGAAAGAAAACAAAAAAAAAAAAAAAAGAAAGAAAAGTAGCCTTTAGAGGTACAGGCTAGTGACTGACCCAGTTGCTACCAACTAAACAACGGTATTTCCCTGATAAAAATGACCAATTTCATATAATATCAGCTTTCAAAGAGGAATCTCCATGACTATGAAAATCACTCCATTCTCATGTCCGACAAAAAAAATAAACAAATAAATAAAAGCAAAGACTCTGTGTAACCACAAAATATTACTAAATATCTCCTGTTTCCAGTTTAGTCTTGATGAGGGAACAGAAGGCAAGCTGAGGACAAAGAAGAATCTGACACCCCACAACCCCTCCCCAATGGGATATATGTGACATTCCTCAGTCTCCCCGGCTGCCCTAAAGCTAAGAATAGGAAACTTACAGAGATCACAATCCTTCAAGACATGAGACACCTCGGTTTACAAATGCCTTAGCAATGTACAAGAACAAAGCATTTCTATCAATAACCTAGCTTCCAGAAGGAAATGTAGATACAACTAAATGTTCTTATAACCTGTACCCCATTGACAGATACTTGAAGTGGGCAGAAGGTAATGTTCCTCCAGGAAGCTCCCAACTATCTTCATGTTAAGCTTTAACTTGACAATGGCAAGGCCTCCTGTATCCTGTAAGTCTTCTTTAACATATGAAAATCCTTTTGAAACTTCCCTTTTCCTTACCTCTCCAAACCCCATAGTATATAATCAGCCACCCCTCACAAGCCCAGAAAAAGCAATAGCTTTTTCTGGTCCTGTCCCATGGGTCCTGTCCCAGAGCTTTAATAAAACACCATTTTGCACCAAAGACATCTCAAGAACTCTTTCTTGGTCGTCAGCTCCAGACCTCACCCCATCAAACCTCTCCAATACTCCAAAACCACATCATGCTGACTATTGTTACTTTAGTGACAATCACAGCTTCTTTGCTCTTCTTGACTCCTGGAGAAAAGATACCCAAACTGCAAATTAGTTATTTTTGAGAACATCTGATCCAGAACAGAACTCAGCTTCCTTTGACTGCTTCTCAAATTAAATCCTATCATAAGTCTCTTTTAAATCCGTTTTACTGAGGTACCTGAATATTTCACCTGGTGTAGTATGTTGCCCTGCTTGTTACAGAAGACTTAATAAATGTAACTTTTTTTTTTAAGAATTTATTTTTAAGTCATTTCTCCACCCAACTGGGGCTTGAACTCACAACCCCAAGATCAAGAATTGTAGGTTTTATAGACTGAGCCAGCCAGGTACCCCATAACCTTTTTTTTCTTCTTCTTCTTTTTTTTTTTTTTTTCTTTTGATCCCAGGTGCACTTCCTATTGGTCTTTGGCTTTGACATGGGCTGAATACTGCCCTAGACAGGGGAATCAAAGGCAGAGATGGTAACTAACTTCTCCTGGGTCACACAACTAGGTAGGGGAGAAGCTGTGCCAGCATATTTCTTTCCAAGCTGATGCTACTGAACACATAAATCAAAATACTTTGATACATTTAACTCAAAAACCTGTGCAAAATAGATAATCTCACAGGTCCTGCATACCTTAGTTTAAAAGAGTCTTGCAATTTATTTAAACATTTATGATTATATATGTTATTCATGAAATTACAACTCATTCTATTGCCTAGGGTCTAAATAAAATTGTAAATGTAAAGGAAATCGGTTGTACAAAAATGTGAACATGTTTTATCTTTATAATCCTTTTCTCTTTTATCTTTACAGGGATATGTTATTTATGAAAGAATTTATATTCTAACTTAGTAACAGGAGAACAAAAAAAGGTGAAAAAGGAAATAAGAGGTTGGCAAAAGTGAATCCAAATGGTGTCAGGTCAATGATTTTTGGCTACACAGAAGTACTGTGGGCTTAGGAGAAATCTGCAAAGAAACTGACAAAAAATGTTTAATCTTTATTTTTATTATGAATTTCTTATTCTGCTTCATTGCCTTATATTTTATGAATTTTACTTCCTGTAAGTTCTTATGATACAAAATGAGTATATTCTAGAACAAATATCTTTGATCCACAAAAAACACAAAATGTATTTTGCAACCCTTAGAGTCAAGCTATTGATTAGAATGAAAGGTAATTACGGATATGCTATGGAACGCATATTTGCTTTTAAGTATTTTTCCTTTGAGCAAAGTATAGCTCTTTTGCTATCTTTTCTGTGCCTAGTGACAGGGCAATTAGTAATCTGAACTATCAAATCCGTTTGGAGATAATGGAGCTTAACAATTCTTGTGTTATAATTGCTTTTCCAAGGCCCCTCCCCCTGCCTGCCTTTTTGCCCATCACTTACCCAGTACACTTAATCCTGTTTAAATAGCAACATGTCAAACGCGTCTGCTAATCAACTGGCTGGCATCCCCATGGAGATTTCTGCAGTTTTAAGCACTGCATTTCACTGTGTAAGGATTTTTCCCAAATATTGACTTTTGGTTTTCAAGGTTACTGATGATGTGCTCTGGCACATTAATCATTCTAACCACCTTAACAAAGAAGCTCATTAAAAAGACAAATACATTTATCAAGCAAATCATCAAGCAGATTATATACTTTCTACCCATAATAGATTATAGCTGAATAAATGACTTGGGTATTTTATAATTAAATATGCAGAACACTTAATATTTTAATACTCATATCCTTCATTGAGGAATGGGGATGAATTTTATAGCATATAATTAATATAGCACAATTTAGTTGCAATTATGTGAATTAAAAATAGAAATAGTACTTTGAATATGCAAACCGAATAATATTTTGATATCATGATAAAGCATCACATACAAAGACGTTTGAAGTTCAAATAATTGGAGATTTAACTTCTGTAGAACAACAACTGAAAGTCTATTTCTGGTTCTTAACAACGATTTCTGCCTTGGAAATAAGGCTGTAGGTTGGAGACGCAGGTAACTAGTCCTTTGCCCTCAGGCTGCACTGCAGTGGGAGTGATTATTTCTTTTGTCAGCTAAATAATACTTTAAAAGCTTGAAAAGGGCCTAAAGGGTCAGTTTCCTAGGTTCCGATCTTCTCTTTTGTTAAATCTCCCACCACCCTATCTCCCACAAATCTAAGTTTTGTTTAGAGAAGTTGGCTTTTCTATCTGGGTCTTCAAATTAATGGACCATATATAACCTTGAATGGTAGCCCTCAGGCACAAAGTTTTTCTCTTTGCAGTTCCATATTTCCTTATTTCTCTATTTTTAGTTTCAAAGTAAGGAGTATTGTCTTCTCATAAAACCTTCCTAAAATATATACAAAATATCTAACACAGTTAATTATCCTTAAAACATTGCTATCAAATCCTCTAGTGCTGCACACTGAATCCCAAAGGATAAAAGGCTAGGTTTTCATTAAAATTTTTGTGGCTATTTAACAAGGCTTGCTGACTTTCAGGGTCTGGTGTCAAAGGAAAAATTGCATCAGATAAAGTTAAACAGATAAGAAAGATTTTATTCAAAGCTATTGCAATAGGGAAGAAGGAGGGAGGCTGGAACTACATCTGAGCTCAACCTGGCCAAAGCAAAGGAGAATTTTAAAGAACTGAGGAAGGGGGAAAAAAAAAAAAAAGAAGAACTGAGGAAGGGGAGGGGTGTCATAGGCCACCTGTAGTTGCCAACTGGCTTTACCCAAAAGAAAGGCAAACTTTCTTGTATCTTCATGAGAAGAGGTGGTATTACAACTTAGAGCAGGGGGCTGACCAGAGTTATGTCCCTGCCTTCCCCAGGGATCCAGAGATAGGGGCTCTGTCTCCTTCAATGACTGTATGTCAGAGAGGGTCCTCCGTCCTTGAGAAAGACACTCCTGAGCTATAAAGCTACAAAGAGGCTTTTCAAAAGATTTACACCTGAAGAGGGCAGAGAAAGGATTTATAATTTTAAGTTTTCTAAAGCAAATCTCAAAAAAGGGAAGCCAGGAAGAAGCCTGTCTAAAGTTTAGTCAAGATGAGGAAAGTATAAAGGCCCCCTTGGACACTGAGTAAGATGGTGTTTTATTGCCTCATCCTACCTCCCAATCTGGCTCACATTTTAGGGTCTGTTTCTTATAAGTGTACAATAAAATTATTTGAATTTCAAAATTATGTCAAATTCTGCAACACAGTTCTTTATTGCAATGAAGAAAACTCAAACTAAATTGGTTTAAACAATGAATTGACTGGGAAATATAAAGATTCGAGCAGCTCAAACTCCCCAAGATAGGCTGTTTCACGCTTAGTAAACTTGCCCTATTCTATGTGTTCGCTTCGTTCCCGGACTGACCTCCCCCATGAGAGGAAGGTTGTTTCAATAGCGATAAGGCTGTGTTCAGATTCAGAGAGAGAAATAGAGGGAGTCTTTTCACAAGTCCTTAATAAAATAAATAAAATAAACATCTGGAGTTTGACACTGACTGGAGTGCCCTTGAATCAAAGCTTATGGCCAGAGCTCCTCTAGGCACAAGTTTTTCCCTGAATCAGTCACCTTGGTAATGAAGATAAAGTTTCCATGATATATATCCAAAGTAGGGGACACTCTGGGGTGAAGGGTAGGGTTAATTTCTCCAAACCTCTTGATTGTTCAGCCGTGGAAGGAGGAATGAATGCTTGAAGTGTGATAGGGGTGGGATAGGGATTGACAGGTCTGTCGTGCTGTCATTATCAAGTATACTTCATAAACCTTAACAATACTCTGTTTACCAACTCATCCACACCATCCCCCCTTAAAATCCTCCTTCTCCTTCCTTTCTCTAACTGTTCTACTTTGCTTGAGGGTCACTGTGACATATATTTTAAATCTAAGATCTGTCAATTACTGCTTGTGTGATTGACAGCAACTTAATAACTCTATTATTCCATCTACAGAATAGAAATGAAAATTTCTTCCTGATAAGGTGCCGTGGACATTAAAGGAATCCTCATTTGTTTGTTTGTTTGTTTGTTTGTTTTTTTCTTCTGTGTTTTTTTTTTTTTTAAAGATTTTATTTATTTATTTGAGAGAGAGAGACAGTGAGAGAGAGCACGAGCGAGGAGAAGGTCAGAGAGCGAAGCAGACTCCCCATGGAGCTGGGAGCCCGATGTGGGACTCGATCCCGGGACTCCAGGATCACGCCCTGAGCCGAAGGCAGTCGTCCAACCAACTGAGCCACCCAGGCATCCCAGGAATCCTCATTTGTAATGGGACTTACTCCCTGCCTGGCTCAAGGAAGAATTTCACTTAAAGTCAATTCTCTTGAATAATCTTCCATGTCTACCACAACAGAATAAGCTCTTCTATCTGGATTTTATACACCTCATCTCAATTATTCACTTATCACTATTCACTATTCACTTATCACTTTCTTTAGTGAAATGAAAAGGATTTTTTGCTTGTCCCACAGTTCATGCCATGTTCTTCCTGAAGCCTTTGCCCATTCTGCCCTTACTACCTGGAGAAACCTCTGTCTACCTTCATCCTGCTGGTCCTCTATTATGCCTTATCACAGATAACAAGACCTGACTGAGATTTCTGCCTACCCCGTGCCCTCTTAGAAGACAAGACTGTTGTCTCAGATTCCAAATCCATTCCATGGAGGAAGAAAATACACCAATCAATGGTTGGCCTAGATTCAGGCAGGTCTGAACAGGACTTAAATTGATTCTTTCACTTGTGATTTGTATGATTTATGATTTATACAACTCCATGTTTCTGAACTTTGGTTTAATCTGCTGAAAGAAAGGAATATGAGTATCTCATGGACAGTTGTCAAAATTTAAAGAGATACTCTAGGCCTTAGACTATTACTAATACCTAGGAAGTGCTATCATTATCATTACTGTCTCAGACACTATACACCCAGGACCCTTGAGGGAAGTCCTCTAACTGTATTCATAGAGACAATCAACCAAAATTTTTAAAAACATTTTTACCTTTTGAATTGCTTTATTATTAACTTGTCTGAAAATTCCCAGAGAATATTTTAACATTATAAAGAAGCATCATAAAACCTTAATAAATTATTCTTACATATGTTCCTAAATTAGAAGGGAATAGATAAGAAATCTCTCTTCCATTACCTTGCAGATAAATGGTCAAATAGATTAACACATTCAGAATAAGAATAAATTCAAGAAATCTTTTTCCTGTGTTTCTTGGAATAAAGAAATTCAATAAAATCTCATCTGGTTAATAATTCTTACTGTCCAATAAGTTGAGAGTCACAGAGGGCCACCACTCAAAATAATGACCCTCTTCCTTGTCCTGGTTCTGAACAATTTGAGAAATAAAAGAACAATACATTATTTTTATTACTCCATATCAGAGGGAATGATTTAAGACAATATTAACTAATTTATTGAGCTTATGTTGAGCCTTAAAATTAGGCAGGCTTCACCTGTTCTCTCCTGAGAGTAAATAAAGGCATCACTGGAGGAGGGAAGGTTCTCCAGACTAGCAGACCTGCATCGTTCCTCCCCTGATGTAAATGGCTCTTTTGAAGAAAACAGAGCTACCACAAAGAGCCACATGGCCACATGGCTGGCTCTTTCTGACAAGCTCTCATCTAGAGAAGTTTCTTCACATCCCTTATCTTAGAATAAGTTGTAAAGTGGAGAGAGGTTGGAACATGTTTATGGGAAACCTTCCTTTCATAAACCTGAGGAGTGTGGCAATGATGTTCCTCTTTCCCGCAGCTCTATCCAAGCAGATGGTCAAATATATTACCTTTTCCAAGAGGATACATGAGTGAGATCCAGTTCTCAGGTCTGGTTAATACACACACACTCACAGACACACACACACAGAGTTTTATTTTGATATAGTATATCTTATTTGCCTTAAATTAAGGAACATCAAGACTGATTATTTTAATTTTTATTTTCTTTATTTTAAATTTCATAATCCATACTTATTTTTAGTTGAATACTTTTGTTTTAACTTATTTATTTTTTCAGTTCCTATTTATGACAATTTTACTTTCTCAATTCTTTCAGTAATATTAAAAAATTATTTTTATTTTTTTAAATACAAGTATGAATTAATTTACTGACTTTATTCAATGAGTTATAGGACAGGCTATATAGAAACACCCTAAAAATTGTGAAGTCAGGACCTGGAAAACCAAAATTTCACAAATACTGCTCTGACAGGTAAGAATGATCTGCATTCAATATGGTGTCATGCTATTCCCCTATGGATTTGAACTAGTAGAGTCAAAACCAGATCCATGATAGCTGAAAGTATGATCACTGATGCTTTTTTTGAAAGCACTTTTTAACTAGCGGCTGCTTTAATGGCAAACATGGTCCAGATTTTAAAGATCTTGGAAATATACCTACAGCTACCCTTCTCATCAGATTCTGAATTTTGTTCTGCATTTTGCTGTGAGAGTACTTTAAAATTGATGAATGTCCTTGGGAAAGATCCACTCTGAGGTTGTGACAGATGTTAGAGCATCTGTTCTCACATTTTAAAGTGCATTCTACATGATACAGCTCAATGCAATGGAAAGCAGCATTCGGAGTGGGAAGGGCCACAGCTGTGGTTGTAGCAGATCTTCCAGTGATGAAGCCTGTTGAGGAATCAAACTGGATCCAAAAGATCATGAAGTTAGGATGCAGTCACCATCCCCTCTCTACTGCCGTGCCAGGTGCAAAGAACAGGGAGAAGGAGATATACCAGCTGCAACTCTTGGGGTTATGATGGACTTCATTCTGTAATGAATATTCTTGGTATTTTCTTACTCCAAAATCTCATCAGCTTGTTTCTCCCCCAATTGCTCCCCCATAGACAAAACTCTAAGATCAATATTCATTCATTTGACTAATACATTATGAGCCTCTCATGCCACAGGCACTGTGAGACTCTAGAAGTTCAATAATAAATAGGACATTTTTCCTTCAAGGACATTAAGCCGAACAGGGAAGACAATATGTAAGTTAAAAGCCATATTCCATAACTGAAAGCTATGATATTGGCAAACAATGGAAGTTCATAAGAGATTCTTAAATGTCATACAGAAGTCATAGCTGGATAAAGCCATTTACAAAGGGCAAATGGACTTTATTTTGAGGACAATGTGAAACAACTAAGCCTTTTAAACAGAGGAGGACAAGATCATCTCCGTCTTGGGGAAAAAAGAAGTCATTGGAAGCAGCCACCTCTATCAGCTTTTTATGGAAAGACAGCACTTCCTAGTATGTCCAGTGCTAATACACACTTTATTTAAAACATACAAGGGAGAAAAACCCAAGCCCAAAGAGGTTATAGCAGTACAGGAACCAGGAGAAAACCCCCAGACAAAGATAATGGTAAGAGAGTGATAATTTCTGGTTCCAGTTGGTGCCTTTGAGCTTTACAGCTCCCAAGGGTTCCTGGTGCTCATGCTGAGCCAGATGGACTAACTTGGCCCAACTATCTACTCAGGCATCCTATGATTCCATTCTTTAATTTCTAGTCTGTCTGTGGTTGAAAAAACCACAGCTGTTGCTTGTTGTTATGCAA
Source organism: Neogale vison (assembly GCF_020171115.1). NCBI lineage: Eukaryota > Metazoa > Chordata > Mammalia > Carnivora > Mustelidae > Neogale > Neogale vison. The sequence goes on from NC_058100.1 coordinate 16,307,448, forward strand.
CAGGATGTAAGGGTGAATAGAGTCTTGTCTTAACACCTAGCTCAAACACAGAAAAGACTGAATTTCAAGGAGAGCCTTTTTTGGTACTTTCTCCTACTCACCGTTCTCCCAACTCTTCCTCACAAATCTCCCACAAGTAACACCTACAGCCAGAGATTTTGACTTGACCATAAGCACAGAACAGTAGCCTGGGGCCCTGTGCTGGAAACTGGGTCCAGTGCTTGGGTTTAATGCTACCTTGAAATTCTTACTAACTTTATTTCTGACTTTGTGGATTTAAAAACATTTTTCCAATTATTTTTTAAAGTATTTATTTATTTATTTGAGAGAGAAAGTACAAGCATGAGTGGGGAGAAGGGCAGAGGGACAAGCAAACTCACTGCTGGGCAGTGAGCCTGACGTGGGACTCAATCCCAGGACATTGACATTGTGACCTGAACCTAAGTCAGATGCTTAATGAGCTGAGCCACACAGGCATCCCTTGAATTTGTGTTTTTTATGTGAAGGCAGTGAAACGAGCATGTGCCAGGTTCTTGGAGTTTCGCCTCAAGTGTGGTCTTCCCTTCCATTGCCACCTTGCCTCCTCCAGATGGGTTCTTAGCTGTCTACTTCCCTGACCCAATCCACCAACCATTCCCTTCAGTGGGCAGGACCTGGAGCACAGAGAAGTTCAGGGTCAGGTACCCACACTGGATAGCAAGTCACTGTGCAGGGCCCTGGGAGACTAGGAAGGATGGCTTGCACCTTTCAAGTATTTCTGCATCCTAAGAAGTGAAGCGGCAAATCGCATTTTAAAAACACCATAATAAGTAAAAGAGAAATTGCAGGAAAAAGGAAAACATTTCTCTCTGTTTTTTTGAATAAGAGACTGCATTTTCATCTTGCTTTGGTACCCACAACTTAGGTAGAGGGGAAATATGTGGTTGTACTTAGAGCTAAATAGCAGATGTTCTCCTGGAATGAGCCAGGAGATTTTGGTTTGATAGGATCCCCACATTCTCTGATGTCTCTACCCACTGAGATGGGTATTGGCATGATTGTTTTTATTCCTTTTGGTCAGCCTCCCTTGTTGATAGTTCACTGTTTGGTTTATGGACATTAGTGTATAGTACAGGCCTGCCAGGCATGCTTTCTGGAAGGGCTGTCGCTTGAGGGAAGTTACAAATACTGATTGGAAGAAAGGCTTTGGTAGGGAAATCCAGCAGAGAGAAAGTATGAGGTAAGACTGAGTCATGACTGAGAGCTGCATTATAGACAACTGCTCTTCTCACATGGACGTTTGGAATTAAGATGTACATTAGGATTATATCTCCCTTTACCCACCGTATTCCTCCCTGACTTACGGCATCTGTGTTGTTTTGCACTTTGTGACCAAATAATTCTGTCTTTACACGCAATTAACACGCTAGAATTTGAAGAAACCATTTTTGAAATATAATTTGCACATTCTGATTAATTTCCAAAGACCTAGCTGCTTTTCAAGTCATAGTTTGTGTCGATAATGTTTGTGGAAATATTTTAGACAGGAAATTAAAGGGATTTCTCACAAGAGGAAGACGCTATTAGGAACAAAGCTATAAATAAAGATTAACTGCAATTTTTACAAGCAGGCCAGTTACCAGAATAACAAAGGATTCTTTAAAGTGTTTTATCAGTTGGTTGATTTTGTGTGAAGGAAATCACTATCAAGGATATGTAATGAAATGTCTTCAGATGTGAAATTCACAAATAGGAATAGTTTCCATCCTATACACTGAGTCAATTGAATAATTAAAAAGACTGAAGAGATGAAGTCTGGATATAATTGATAAGAGAAAAATGTAAGTTTCATTTGAATGTGGTAACCTAATGTAATATAATTTAATATAATAAAATGAGGGCCACTCAACTCTTAACAGGATGCTTTATATTATTTGTATTTCAAGACAGGAAAAACAGATACAATGTTTTACATAAATTAAGCAAATTAAAACTTTATACCAAAACAAAATTCAATGAGTTTTTTTTTTTACTTGCAAAAAAATTACATTTTAAGGTTAATATGCTTGGAATATGTGTAGATGATTGTTTCTGACCTTTTGCACATAATGTCGTATTTACATTTTATAAATAATGAATTTAGGAAAGTTCATTCTGTGGCCATAAAAAATCAGAAATGCAAAGTTTCTTCATTTTGTTGTCAGTCCCTTAAGAAAAGAGTGCTGTATGCAGCTTTCTCTGGCTCCCAGAAGGGCTCAAGGGCACTGGGAAGGCTTTAATAAAGTCACAAAATTGTATGTCGTCCTCAACGCAGGTGTGCTCCACTCCTGGGAGCAACACAGATGGAAAACAGCAGAATAAGCACTGTATATACTTTCAGATTTAAATCCCCAGTGATCACATCATCAAGGTGAGTTTGGAGTTCAACTTCTGTGGTCAGTCTCAGAAGGATAGGTTTTTCTCCCTCTGCATTATATTCTTATCTCCCTTAGCTGTCCTATAATTCAATGGTAAGTATTGCTTGAGCTATTATGTAACATAATTTTGTAACTTATAATTATTGTAATTTTAAGAACTATCATTAAGTGCACCTATTAGCTGCCAGGTCCTGAGACTAGAGATTGTTACTGCCCTCCACACAGGACTATAGGGATGGCATACATTAAACAAGAAACCATAAATGTATAGTGAAAAAGATGATGATACTGAGAAGCCAGAAAAGGTACAATTTCAAATTATGCTTTAGTAAATATAAAGTAGAGCTCTATTTCAAACTATATCTTGTCTTTCTTTCTTTCTTTTTTTAAAAGATTTTATTTATTTATTTGACACAGAGAGAGAGAGATCACAAGTAGGCAGAGAAGTAGGTGGAAAGAGAGAAGGAATCAGGCTCCCTGCTGAGCAGAGAGCCTGATGCAGGGCTCCATCCCAGGACCCTGAGATCATGACCTGAGCCAAAGGCAGAGATTTTAACCCACTTCAAACTATATCTAGTCTTTTAAGAAGCAATCCAAGTTAAGCCCACACAAGCTTGTTGCATGCCTAGTGTGTTTTGTATACTGCAGGCATGCCTACTGTGTTTAGCGTACTGCACGTAGTTCTGAAGGATTCTCATGTGCCCGTGCTCTAACTGTAAATCCATTGCAATGCTTAGTGTTAAGACAAAAGAGATGACTTTGATCTCTCAGTGTTTGGAGATTTTCTTCCTAATCTTGCTCATTTAAACTAAAATAATTTATAGAAAATAACAGATTATTATGTTGATTTACAAAACAGAGCATATTTACAAATCCCCTTTACTTATCTATCGAAATGATACTGTAGGTCCACTCTATTTGGTGGATGAGGGGATTCATTTTATGGAGTCAAATAATTTTCTTAAACAGCATCTCACAAAAAAACAGACCCTTAGCTCCCCTCTTCCAGAATTAACTGACTGCCAAAAATGCCCTTAACTCTTTTTTTAAAACAACTGACATAATTATAAACAAAAGTTAATTCTGATTTTCATTTTAATTCATAAATAAATCTTATTTTACTAACATTTCCTTTAGGCTTTACCTTACTAGTAAAAAATAAACTACAAATCACATTTTCCATTTGGAATAGTTCTCATCCCTTAGGAAAAAATCAATACATCAAAATTAAACTTCAAAACTGCATTAACAGCATCTTGGAGGTCAGGTATTCTAATAGTCTCTGAGTGGAAACCAAATTATGGAGTTATTATATGTGGACAATATAATTATTTTTACCACCTTTTACTTTGGAGAATACAACAAAAAGGAATTAAATCTAGTATAAAGATTCAGTTAAAAAATAGAAGTGTGTTTATCTATGTCATCTTAATACCACTGAATTTAATGATTCACGCAAGCATTAGTTTTAACTTACAGAATCTGAATTAGACTGTGGATATTTAAAAGCTTTAGCAAAATAGCAAAATTAAAGAAAATAGAAATTGTTGGATTTGAGCAATTGACCTCTTTTGCAATACACTAACTCCTTAAAGACATCAAAGTATTATTTAATAGAAGAGCTGAAAGAAATTTTAGAAATCAATGACTCTAATCACATTCATTTTAAAGAAAATGAGAACCATAATAGTGAAATGACAGATATGATCCTTGGTTTCATCTCATAAGGACTATTCTAATATAACCCCCTTTCCCCCCATACCTTATGTTCTCAGGCATCGCTCTCAGTATCCAGGGCTTAACTTCTTGGATAATTTCGATACTTGTGACAATTATTAGTTATGTTTCTATCTTCTTCTCTTTGAGGGCAGGTTTTGTATATGTTTTATTCTGGTATGTCCCTTGGCACACACTTCTTTGTTACCACAAGAACATGCAGTTGACTCATTTACAGGACCCCAAAACTGTTCTGTGTAATAATAGAAAAGCTATTGTAATTTTTCCTGGTGATTCTTTCACGATTATGTCTTGTCTTTAGAGAAATGTCTCTTTTTCCTTCTATATGACATGGCAGGGACTGCTAATGGAGACTCTCATGTCCCTCTTCTCTTCTTAATTTGATTACGATATCCCCTACATTTACCAGGGCACATGACTGCTTCGCTGGAGAGTGCCTTTGCCCACATACCGAGCAGCTAGGTTATAGCCATGTAATGAAGTTTTGCCCAATAGCATCTGTGTATGGAGGGGCATAAGCAGTCTGTCATGAAAGCTTAAAAGGAAGCAGCCTGTGTACCACCTCCTCCTTCCCTCTTCCCACTGGCTAAAAGGTGGATATAGTGAGTCAACTGACCCTGAACATAAAGAGAAAGATCATAGTCAAAGACATCAGGATTTAAAAAGAGATGAAATCTGGGTTTCGAGATCACTTCATGGAGTAGGGTACAACCATCCTTTAACTAATCCTGCCTACCCTTTTTTTTAAAATAAGATTTTATTTATTTATTTAAGATTTTATTTATTTATTTGACAGATAGATCACAAGTAGGCAGAGAGGCAGGCAGAGAGAGGAAGGGAAGCAGGCTCCCTGCTGAGGGGAGAACCCGATGCGGGGCTCGATCCCAGGACCCTGGGACCATGACCTGAGCCGAAAGCAGAAGCTTTAACCCACTAAGCCACCCAGGTGCCCCAAGATTTTATTTATTTTTTTGAGAGAGAGAGCATGAACAAGGGGGAAGAGCAGAGGGAGAGGAAGGCTCTCCGCAGAGCGGGGAGCCGGAGAGTTGTTTCATTCCCAGGATGCTAGGATCACGAACTGAGCCAAAGGCAGACTCTTGACTGATTGAGCTGCCCGGGTGCCCTGTGCTACAAACTTGAAGTAAAAGCAGGATACACTTTCAGTCTAGTTTAGCAACTGTTCATGGTTTTTCGTTAAAGACCTCCAACCCTGAGGACCTACAACCTACAAAATGTCTAAGAATAAATATTCTATATGTATTCTTGAGAAAGAGAAGAGAGAGATAGAGTGTGTGTGTGTGTGTGTGTGTGTGTACGTGCATTTTCAAAGGACTAATCATAATAGAAACAATTGCAACACAGTATGCATATGAACACGGAAAAACCTTTAGGACCATAGAAGCAATCTGTAACTCCTTACCTGGCAGGGATTTGAAGAAAGTCTTGACAAAACAAAAAGATTTACTTTTCTTGCCTGTCACTTGCTTCCAATTTTTCTGGCTTCTCCAAAGTGTACTATCTTTCACACTAGATACTATGTTCCAATATCTAAAACATTTATACATTTGAAAGCTTAGTTTAATATAGCATCTAAATGACTTCAATTCAGGTTTATGCTATGGATCTTAGAGAATTTTAGCTCTGAGATATCTCTGAAGATCGCTGGTCATCTTCTCCAATGTAACCCTTTCTAGAGTTAGAAGATCATTTACATTTGTCTATCCAATGCCTGGGGCTCTTACAGGCACTCAGTAAAAATTTCTAGTGCAGAAGTATTTGCATTCAAAGAGCACATATACATTTTATGCATGTATGTGTGTGTGTGTGTGTGTGTGTGTGTGTCTATAATGTATTAACTTACAATAAAGTGGAGTTAGAATGGTCTTACAAGTATTCCTTTAGAGATAAAACAAGTATCTGTTGCTTAGAAAGAAATAATGTAATCTACTTGAGAGAATTTTCACTAAAGAAATTTGTGGAAGTTGGGACTTCTTTTTTCCATTTATAATAATTACATGCACAAGGTAACCCCAAGGCTATATACCTGCTCTCTTCTAAGTGCATTATTTCCTTTCAGCCAACTACCATGAACTTGACTACGACAGGGAATCGGATCTGTGACCTTGAGCAATTGAGAGCTACCTCACAAAGTTTTGGGGCCGATTAAATTAGATAATAAGTAGAAAACTTGCTAAGACAACATTTATTACATCAAACACACTTTAAGTTCCCTTTATTTATTTTCAGTTTTCATTACCATCTATTAAGAGTAAAATTTAAAAAACCTCATTCTTCTGAAACTTAGTGTAAGCCAATGAACTGAGTTTCTATGGGAACCAGCTACTATTATGGATATTAGTAATATAACTTTACCTGTATTAACAATGTGAATAATTATAGCTAATGTTTATTGAAACTTTTATGAACAGCATGGTTCATGCATCACCTCAGAACAATATTATTGTGAAGCTCTTACCATTATCCTGACTTCCAAATGAGTAAATTAAAGCTTATGGACACTAAGGAGGGTGCCCAAGTTCACATAGCTAATAAGGTATTCTGTGTATACGAATCTGGAGCCCATATCAATAACTCCAATGTACTATTTTCTGTAGTGCTTATCCACTTAGTAATTTTGAAATTGTAATTTTCTGAAATATTTGACTTAAAGATGGTGAAAGTCTCCCATCACTGGATAACGGCAGAATTTTCACTTTATTTTGCTGGAAGTCAACACCAAGCATTTGTTGCTCTTTTCTTCTACCTCTGAACACAAGCAAGTTGGATTTTTAGAAAAGACCATGACAAGTAACTGAACGTGGTCCGGATCAATAAAGCAGCTGCTTTAAAACAGCCTTGGGCCCCGGAATTTCTGCTAAACTATCAACATCTAATGTCAAAGTGCTCTTTGAAGGATGAAAGTCAGACTGGTATCTTAAAAGTAATTTTCTTTTGGTAAGTCAGTGATTGAATTTGAGTCAGTTTTCCAAATTGTTTAATAAGACAACACAAAATGTGATTACTCACATCTCCTGCAATAAAGCAAATGATGATTCACAGAATTCTGAAGGTGTCTTACAAAGGAAAAACATCCTGGTCAAATAATTACATATTTACATATTATGGAAATTCCACATATAACAAAGTAGTTCTATTTTTTTAGGATTTTTAGGATTAGTTCTATTGAATCATTTGATCATTGTTTTTCACTACACACACACACACACAAAGGCACATGGATGTGTTTGCATATATATATACATATATACATATACACACTTATATACAGAGGCACATACACACATGTATATACATATATATATACGTAAAACCTTTTGGAAAATGACATGAAGAGAACATTATAGTTGTTTAAAATACCTGAAAAAATATGAAGTCCAGTTCTCATGTAGTAGTATTATAGGAGACATGAAATTCTGAGAGGACATAGTAAGGAAGTAGAATTCTTTACAAGAGAGCAACATGTAAGGGTAGAGGCCCATGAACTAAATTCTCCATATTGCTAGATGTGTGTATTTAGTGATTGTGACAGGGCATTTGACCATACAGAAGTTTCCCTTCAGATGTTTAAGAGCCCCTCAAGTTTTAAATTATCTGGGCTTCCCTGGTTATCTTTTTATTTGTGTCCCCTTGGAATAGCAAGAAAAAAAGTGCTTTATAAATTGTTCTTCCTGTAAGTAAATTGTAGAAACTATGTTTCCCTTTGTAAAGAAAATAGGATTCTGGGGTGCCTGGGTGGCTCAGTGGGTTGGGCCTCTGCCTTCAGCTTGGGTCGTGGTCTCAGGGTCCTGGAATCGGGCCTACATGGGGCTCTCTGCTCAGCAGGGAGCCTTTTTTCTCCTTTCTCTCTCTCTCTCTCTGTCTCTCCTGCCTCTCTGCCTGCTTGTAATCTCTGTCTGTCAAATAAATAAATAAAATCTTAAAAAAAAAAAAAACAAAACAGGATTCCAGACCAGAATCACATGTGTTACTCCCACCATCCCTGCCACTGCCCAGGCAAAAAATAGGAACAGGGGCATAAAAGGTCTTTTCTACCATCTTCTAGAGGGTAAAAGTGACCACTTCACATTCAAAATTTGCTTTTATAATCTCTCTCTTTCCATACATTTTCTTATTTGTGATTCTGTTGCGCATCTGTGAACTTTCATGAATAATATGTTACCTGAATTTTTACTCTAAAGTAGGGCAACTTTAAAAATTACTTCTACATTATGCACTATACTTCTATAGTGTGCTTCTATTGTTGATGTCTAAGGTGATGATATTGAAAAACATTCAGAAGAAGGTACTAGATGATAAAGACAGTCCTGGGTTAAGAACAATAAACTAAAAGGAATAAAATGTTCCTGCTTTTGTAATACTTATAATAAATGCTTTTGACTAGCACAAAGAATATCGGCATGTCCCTTAGCAGATATGGTAGGCACATTCACAAATCATTCCTGATTTTTGTGCTTAAATTATAGCTTCCAAGTACCATCCCCCCTAAAGGGAATAATGGTTTCTTTGATGAATGGCTAATTTTAGGTCCCAGCTAGGAAATTTGAAGATGAGCCTAGGAAAGCCTATGCTTAAAAGCAAGAAAATGATAGCTTTTGTCAAGGACAGAGGAGCCAACTTGAAAGGGCTAGCACTTGCCAATGATGTGATTATCTGAGCATCGAAAAGGATAATATATCCTGAATCTATGAACCTCTGTAAGTTCATGATGATTATCAAATAAATGAGAGAAAGCTGAATGACAAGCAAATAAATCTTTGGAATCTACTGGAAGTAATTAGGGCACCTACGACTAATTCTATCCCTCTCATACTAACTATATTTGAGGAAACCAAATAGTTTCAACTGAAAATTTATTTTCTTTACAAATAAATTCAGGCTGAGTTGCTAAAGAAATGATAAAATTAGAAAATAATAATTTGCCATGCCTAATTAAATAATCGATTCAAGCAATAATCATCAACTGATTAAACCATTAGATGAAAGGTTGATGTAAAACTTGCTGTGGAAGTTTTTGATCAAGTGTTATGATGTAAAACCACCAGTCAAGACCTAGAAGGGGGACCAGAGACATTATTACTTGCCTCCTGATGTGATGTAATGTGATGTCTATGACACTAGTCATGAAGTTTTTTTTTCCCCGCAAAAATGGAGTCTGAATCTAAAGCTAATTTAAAGTTACAGGAAATGGGAATGAGGATGTTAAAGAAAGAAATTAAATGACCCCAAAAGAAAATACATTAAAAAAAATCAGAATATGATGCTTTCTACAGGATGGTGGGCACAGTTTCAACAATAAAGAGAAAAAATAAGGGCAAGGGGAAGGCTGGAATGCCTTGCTGTAGGTCAAAGGACTTAGGAGACTAGTAACCAAATAGAATTTGTAGACCTTGTTTCACACCATTATTTGAGCCTATAGCTAATTGCTGAAAGGCACATCTGAAACAACGATGGAAATTTGATTATGGACCGACCTAAGATGATAGTAGAATGATTTTTAGTTAGATGCAATAATGAAAAATTATATTTTAAAAATCTCTATTTTTTTTAAAGATTTTATTTATTTATTTGACAGACAGAGATCACAAGTAGGCAGAGAAGCAGGCAGATAGAGAGGAAGGGAAGCAGGCCCCCTGCTGAGCAGAGAGCCCGATGTGGGACTCGATCCCAGGACCCCGAGATCATGACCCGAGCCGAAGGCAGCGGCTTAACCCACTGAGCCACCCAGGCGCGAGATACATAACAAAAGTGAAATGACATAACATTTGGGATTTATTTTAAAACAGTTCATTAAAGGGCACCTGGGTGGCTCTGTCAGTTAAGCATCTGCCTTTGGCTCAGGTCATGGTCTCAGGGTCCTGGGGTGGAGGCTCATGTTGGGCTCCCTGCTCAGTGGGGAGCCTGCTTCTCCCTCTCCTTCTGCCATCCTCCCTGCTTGTGCTCTCTCTCCTTCTCTCTAAAATAAATGAATAAATAATAAGTCTTTAAAATAGTTCCTTAAAATAGATGCATAGATAAGTAGTTATAGAGAAAATGTGGTAAATTTTGATTAAAAAATGTTGAATTTTGGCAATGTCTTTTTTGGGGCTCATTTAACTAACTAAAAATTTAATTATTCCCCCTACTTTTATGATATCTAAGTTTTTTCCAGAGTAAAATTAATTGGTAGTATGGTGAGTTGAGTTAGGAATTGCAGGTAAAATGCATGATTGCTTATAAGAATAAATTCAGACCTGTACTTCCTTAATCTTATATGTCTTTAAAAAATTAGAATTAAGTTCCAAATGTAGTATTCTATGTCAAAAGTTGTTGGTACAATGAGCTATATACAACCAGAAGGCTAAATATATTGAATATCACTGAATTTCATGCCTGTCTTAGACCATTAAAGCATAAAATTCCAAATGTAAAGAAATTTGTCTGAGGCACATCATTTTCCTGTAGTATGGTGCTTTTCTAAGCACCAATAACTCTTAGCATTATGACCTCTTTCTACCAGAAGATAACTTTTTCTAGAATTTCTCTTAATCCTCTATGCATTAGTTTTCTATTTTCGGTTTTTGTCATAACAAAGTATCACAGACTGGGTGGCTTAAGCAACAGAATTTTTCCCTCACTGTCGTAGAGTCTAAAGTCCAAGGTCAAGGAGTTGGCAAGCTCGATTTCTTTGGAAGGCCTCTCTTTGTTGTGTAGGTAGTCATCATATTCTGGTGTCTTCACGTGGTTTTCTCTTTGTGTCTGTGTCTTAATCTCATCTTATAAAAACACAAGTCATATTGGATTTAGGTTCACTCTGAAGACCTCATTTTGCCTGAATTTTACTTTTTTTTTTTTTTAAGGATTTTATTTATTTATTTGACAGACAGATATCACAAGTAGGCAGAGAGGCAGGCAGAGAGAGAGGAGGAAGCAGGCTCCCTGCTGAGCAGAGAGCCCGATGCGGGGCTTGATCCCAGGACACTGGGATCATGACCTGAGCTAAAGGCAGAGGCTTTAATCCACTGAGCCACCCAGGCGCCCCCTGAATTTTACTTCTTTAAAGATCTGTCTCCAAATATGGTTGCAATCTTAGATACTGTGGATTAGGACTTCAACATATGAATTTGGTTGGGGGGACACAATTCAGTCCATAACACTCCATTATGGTTATAAAGGTGAATTAAGCAAAATGTAAGGGAACTAAGGTTTCACAATGACAGTTAAAGTTGGCAAAAGGAAAAATGGGACTACTTAAACAGCAAAGAAAATACTGCCTAAGGATAAAGACAGACCTTGCACCCAGTCTTGGATCTTCTGAGTCTGTGTAAGTGAAACAGCAGAGTGGACTTGTATGACCTATTTCATATGAGAAAAATCCCTTATGGGGCACCTGAGTGGCTCAGTGTGTTAAAGCCTCTGCCTTTGACTCAGGTCATGATCCCAGGGTCCTGGGATCAAGCCCCCAATCGGGCTCTCTGCTCAGCCGGGAGCCTGCTTCCTCCTCTCTCTCTGCCTGCTTCTCTGCCTACTTGTGATCTCTGTCTGTCGAATAAATAAATAAAATCTTAAAAAAAAAAAAAAAAGCGAGAAAAATCCCTTAAAGTTTGAAAGGTAATTGTTACTCTATTTTACATTCAACTGCCAAGTGATTAGCTCAAAATATAAATTGAACTGTGCCTCTTTTAGAAGTCATCCATATTCTAGTGTACCTTCTCGATACTTGCTCATAGTGTTGAGACTTCTCCATTTTCTTGTGCTTTCATTGAAGAATTCATTTTGCTACCTCTCAGACTGTTGGACTGTTAGTCTTCTCTTGTGCTTCTGCCAGCACCACCGCACTGCACTGAACTGTTTTCCTCTGCTACAGTTTTACTGGGAGATTAAAGGCAAGATTCTAGGGGTGGGTAAATTATTTACTATGAACAAATCAAATCTTTCTTAGAAGTGGGTGAAATATAAATGATAAGTCTATCAACCATAGAGCTTTCTGGATTACTGAATTGACATGAACAATGACTGTGACTCGAGAATGAATTTGGTGAAGCATCACTTTATTCTAGAATTGCCAGGGTCTACATTTAATGAGACAAATGTTTGATGGGTTTGCTAATTTGGGTCTGAAGATTAATCGAGTACTTTGTGAAAGACTAATAAATATGTAAAAATAAAAGTAAAAGAAAAACAACCTCTGAAAGCAAAGACTTCTCCATTTTAGCAGGAATAAATCTGTCTTCATCAGTAGCAATCACCAAGATTAATACTAATTATAATCAATATACAAAAGACAGATTACATCTGTCCATTTCTTTCACCCTTTTTAAAATTCAAATATTATCATGTGTCTGAAAAGAGAGAACTACTCTCTGTGAGGAACTTGTTCACCCATGTTAGGTAAATTAACTCTTCTGGGGCACTGAAGTATCATTTAGTAAATGGTGTGTTTTGTGCGTGAAATGATATCTCATGTCCTTTAAATGCTTGTTCATCTCCATGCTATGAAATATGTACAGTGAGGTATCTCTTCACTTTCTTCTTTTAACTAAACTTTAGTTTTTAAAAATAGTCTTGAAATAAGTGTTTCTTTTTATTTAATACTTTAAAATACACCATTCTAAAATATTCATATTGCATTTTAACATTCAAAATTAAATTAAACATTTTTAAAAACCCAACTAAAATAAAAAGCTCTTTGTATTTTTATTTAATCGAAGAAGTAAAATCAATTCTGTGAATTAGAGATAACTATATGCCAACCCACATATGGTGATCTGATACCAGGAATATTTTTACTAAGAAGCCTGTGACAAAGTATGATTGATATAAAATCCTTTTTAAAAGTCTGGATTGATGTATTAGAGCTGTTAATAATATAAAAAAGGTCTCTCCCTGTGCCATATAGGGTCCTTTAAAAAAGCAATAGCTCTTGATTGGCTATAGGATTAAAACTTTTTCCTGGATCCTAATCTTTCCCAAGATCAATCAAAAACTTTTAAGATCTTATTTGGCCTCGTGTGATCTGCCCTGTCTTGATAAGAATTTACCTTCTGGTAATAACAACTCCTTACTCAAACTCCTTACTTAAGCTACATGTTAATGTGATTTTATACAACAAATATCTTATTTAATAGCTCATGTGACAGACATTGTGATAAGAGGTTAAAAAGAAAGTTGGTTCAGCGAGTTTAAAGTTTAGCAAGTATCTTGCAATACAGTCACTGAAATTCTCAAACGTGGAGTATCCATCTCTCTCTTTACCCTCTTTGCATCTAGAGGCTTCACAAATGCCTTTTCTTCTGCCTGGAACACTTTGCTCTAGCCTTCTGCCAACCTTCAACCCGTTTCATCTCAGTAAGTACTATTTGGCCTTTATGACCCTGTATGAATTTTGTATCTTCAGAAGAAATACTTCACAGACACCTTCCCCCTTCCCACACCTCCTCTACCAACACAAATGCTCTGTAGTCACACACTTATCTTGTGCTTCAGTCACAACAGATCCTCTATCCTTGCTTAGCACTTACCACACTGGAGCTCACCACCAGCAAAAGAGAATCTTCATAAGGCCAAGGACTTTGTTTATCTTGTTTCCTATTTTATTCCTATCACCTAGCAAAATTCCTGGGACATAGTGGATGTTGGACAACCATTTGTTAAAGATTTAATATATATTTGGTGCACTATGTGACAAGTGAGGCATGTATTATAATTAGTCACATTTTTATAGGGTAAAACTGAGTGATGATTTCTTCTTTTGATAAGTCTAAAATAAGTAATGATGGCTATGTACTAGTGATACAAGGTGAGCCAAATACCATCGGTGCTGTCCTTATTGGGATCATTTTACTTCCTTGGAACATCTAGCTTCTCCCTGAAGTAATGGGGAGATCACTATTTTTCGACACCATCCCCTCAAGTACAAAACAGCCTCATTTGTCCTATATTCCTCTTCAACAATGAACAACCATCTACTTCTTCATAACTTCCACCTCTTTGTGCTGGACCTGCCTAAGAAGCTAACCAGAATTCTAATCCTTTTTCTGAATGAAAGTTGGTCATATATCTGAAGCCAGATACCCCTCTCCTTCCTCCAAAAATCCTTTTATTCTTAAGAAAATGTACTTTCAGATTTCTAAAGGAGTTCTTAAAATATGAGGCTACCAAAGTTTCATCATCTTAGATTTCTCCCTTTAAAGCTACTTTAATTTTTCACTGTCCCATTTACAATGAACAAAATATTACTTCTTAGCTGGAAAGTAATTTGTACTGATTATCTTATTTTAATACCTTTCAGGAGTTGCTTTATGTGGATGGCTTATCTTGAGCTTGAGGAAAACCCAAAGCTCTAAGTCATCTTAATTTGATGGCAATCTGGACACAATTCTTAGACTTCTCCCCATTTTTTAAAGTCATATGGTTTCACTTACTTGGGGAACATATGGAGTAATATGGAAGACATTAGGAGAAGGAAAGGAAAAGTGAGCTGGGGGAAATCGGAGGGGGCAATAAACCATGAGAGACTGCAGACTCTGAGAAACAAACTGAGGGTTTTGGAAAGGAGGGTGGTAGGGGGATGGGTGAGCCTGGTGGTGGGTATTAAGGAGGGCACGTACTGCATGGAGCACTGGGTGTGGTGCATAAACAATGAATCTTGGAACACTGAAAAAATTAAGTAAAAAAAAAAAAGTCTTCACTGAAATCACTACTATGGTTATCAAGACCATAGACTGATGTGTGGAAGAGATTTCCTAAAGAAAACTACATTTTGTAGTATCCAAAGCAGTGTTGACTAGCAGTGAAGACATTGATATCATCACTCTGACGGCAGGGTACAAAAAAAGGACCAAGAAGCAGTAAGGTGATGTTGACATCTAGACTGAAAAGTAAGTCTACTGAAGAAGAACATTCTTCCTGGCCTCTCATTCCAGAAAAATACCACAAATAGATTGTGGAGTCTTTCTTTAGAACACCATGTCTTCTATTTAAACTGTAGGCCTATAGGCCCTTTGCTCTCATTTTCAGATTCTGGAAATTCACATAATTTCTTAGAGCAAGAATGTGGAAAACACAGTGTTCTGATGCCATTTTATAGCTATTCTTGTACTTTTACATTTTTGTTAAGTGCATTTTAAAATTAAAAGGAAATCTTTAGGACTCCAATTGAGTTTTAGCAATGAATCTACAGTCCATTATATTTTAAGCCCTCAGATTTTGCCTTCTTTCCTCTTTTAACATTGAGAATATGGGATACAATAAATTACAGGTATTAGATTTCTGGCAAAATGCAGTTTAGGACACTGCACGTTTTTGCACAAAGTGCAAAAAAATCAATCTTTTCTGCTGTCATAAAGCTTATTGAAAACTGCTATTGTGCCATTAAAATTAATGTAATCGCTTTTCTCTTTCTCTCTAAGTCCTGTTGCCCTTTTGGCCAACCCCTACAGGTCACTTCCCCTTGAAGACAATGAGTCCTTTCTGGTTCTTCCACTCGAATTAAACACTGAAACTAATGCTGTGTAATGTTGCCTTTCTAATTCATATTTTACACAAAAAGATTTAATTTTCACATAAGATGGCTGAATTTCCATTTGGATATTTCCCATACTCTTTGCATCATTTAAAACCCACTGCTATAGAAATGTAGAGGGAAATGGGCTCTCTTTTTGAAATATGCTTGAAAAAGGCATCAAACCTGAAATAATTTACAGCAACTTTTTGATTTAAGACAAAACTTTTGGGGTTTTATTAGGCTTTAGAATAAGACTTGGAAGTTATCTACAGTATATTAATATTTAAATATAAAGAATTATGTATTCCATGCAATACAGATCTTAACTCAAAATGCAGTAACGACACTTTTGGTATTAATTTAAGCATTTGCTTAAGAAAATGCACCCTCATTTATAATGCTCTAAAATAAACCTTGTAACAAAATTTTCCTTTACCAATATTTAACCAGCTTATGGGTTAACCTCACTGACCTTGGGGGTCCACTCACTGGTCAGAGCTTTGGGTGCATGGCAGCTACCACATATCTATACAGGGTTTTTGATCAGTGAGACAATTGGAAGCCCAAGTTCCAGGTCCTCCGGCTGGCCTCACAGGGGGCAGAAAAGTCCTTTTTCTTTATACTTATTTCCTCCAACCCCCATGCTGGTAAAATATTCATTAGCTAACATCAAATTACCAAACCCTCATGGGAAGGTGAATTCCTCCCTGATCCCCACTCAACACAAGCAACTACTCTTGACAGTCATTAGTCCTTGACCCTTATATAGTAAGGATTTGATGTGAATTACTCTTATGGACATGCGTGCTAGGACTAAAATGACATTAATGTGATATAAACTGCAAAAACTTATAAAGTCCACCAATTAACTTATATTAAATTTTGCTTACACATTTTTCCCATCAGGTTCACACATCCTATTTGGTGAAGAAAACCTATAATAATACTCACATCCTATTTGGTGAAGAAAGCTGTGATGTATTTTACTATGTGATTGCGTGGCACACTCACCTTTATTTTCCTGCTACTGGCAAACAGAAATTGCTTCCATTCTTGTCTAAGGCGAACATTTTTGGTACTTGCCAAAGGGAACCAGTGGGAAATTAAAGACACAGTTTGTTGTACATCTTGGACTCAGTAAGGAGAGACTAATAGGCAGGAATCCCTTCTCTAATTCATTGTCATAGCCTTTCATCTCTTTCTTTGTATACCTACCTGTCTCTCTTTCCTCAGTGCTAAGAGGACACTGTCCCACCACACGCTGAGGAGTGAGGTGTAGTGTTCCTGAGTCTCTTTCTCCACCCTGTGTCCCCTCCCCTAAGACCCTCAGCCTTCACACACAGAATTGAAATTCAAACCAACACCAAAATACAAACACACCTTTCAGGCTATCTTAAATCATCCCTTTTCTGATTCATAAAAATGCACACATAACCTAAATAATTGACTGCCTACCTTAAGGTCTCCCTTTGATATGAGTGGTATTTTAAAATAATAGCATAAATTGCTAAAGGAAGAAAGAACTATTAAGAGATTTGAATTCCAATTAACTGTCAGTGATTGCTTTGTAGCTCTGGGTCAATTGCACTGAGAATTTTAGAGATCAGTGTTTTCTGAGGATGGCAAAGGACAGGATCCTGGAGGCTTGCAAAGCCCCTCAATAGCCTTTGAGACCGTCAGTTAAACTTCAGTTATCTTGGAAATTTACTTAAGGAGCATATCTCATTTCCTAAAGTCAGAAAAGTGAGGAAGATTTTCTATTCCTTTATATGTTTATATTGGACGATTTTCTTCACATTTCTCGGATTCTTTTGCTTTTGTCCTTTGTCTCCCCAATCATTTGATTAATAGCAACCTTCAAAACAAAACATTTGAGACTGGTTAATTGAAAATTTTGAACGGATCAAAGAAGTGTTGGAGAAGGAAAATTTTATAAATCAGTCACAGAAAACCATTAAATCTATCTTATAGTAACTAACATTAAATGAGGCTTAAAACTATTCCATTCAATAGGGATATTTAATATAAATACATATTAAGGTATACTTTATAAAAATTTTAGATGATATTATGCTCATATTACATATGAAGAAACTAGGGTTTGAAATCTGTCAGTTTAGCTACAAATCTCATAATAGCCAAATTATTATATAAATAGTTGGCATAGAAGTTACAAAGATGCATACATATCTCTTCCTTCAAATAATGCAGTCTTGGAAATCAACATGCTACTGGGGAAAAGACAAACAAATATGGGTAGCAGGCGGTGTCTTTCTGATGCTTTGTGTTTTAGTGACATAATGCTCTTAATTTTCTTCTCCAATTCAAGTTGAGTAAGTAAGTTTTGAGAGAGAGGATACATGGCTTAGTCTCCCTTCTGAGAGTTGGTGGCAGAAGACATGGCATCACATGTCACAGAGACATGGCTGTTTCCTCTGTCCTCCTTCAGTAGATGTCGAACTTTGAAAATGTGGGAGGAGGAGGACAAAGATTTATTAATCTTATCAAATAGAACCAAATAGAATAGAATAGAATCAAGTAGAACCAAAGGATAAATGCTGTTTCAGAGCTATTAAATAAACTGTCAAAATGTCACAGGACCCACTGAAGAGAGTCACCAATTCTGCTGTAAGATTAAAAGCACTTTCCTAGAGAAGGTAGATTTTAGCTTAGGCTAGATAAAACAGTAGTGATAATTCAAAAACGCCTGGGGAGATCCAAATTTTAGGCAAATGAAACACAGCATATAATACATGGGTACACCCCCCAAAGTCAAGCACAAGAACATGAAGTTCATTTTATATGTGGTGCATGGTAAAAAGGGTGGAGAGCTGAAACCAGAGAAACTATTATGGCCAGATGACAAAGAGAAAGCTCTTTTATTTGGTACACAACAGACTCCCGCAAAGTATAACGTGCTGGTGACTGACATATTCAGAGGAATCTAAGTCTGACAATAGTGTGAAGACAGCTGTTAGTTGGAGAAAATGAGAAAGCAGCTTCTGGCAGCAATCAAAGGGGGAGAGGGTAAAGGGGTGACCTTCATCAAGGTTTGTAGACTGAATGAGGAGAGAAGATTGGTATAAGATACATGTCACATATTTTTTAAGATTCAGTGGTAGCTTGGGTGGGGTTGGTAAAGGAAATTTTCTTAACATTTAGCAAATAATATAGTCACATAATTTCAATTTTGCCTTATAAACATGTAATTACACACGAAAACATTTACCTTTAGTAAGTACCATAGGATTTTAGGGGAAAAAGAGAATTAATAAAAAATTCAATTAATGGGGTGCCTGGGTGGCTCAGTGGGTTAAGCCTCTGCCTTCGGCTCAGGTCATGATCTCAGGGTCCTGGGATCAAGTCCCGCATCCGGCTCTCTGCTCAGCAGGGAGCCTGCTTCCTCCTCTCTCTCTCTGCCTGCCTCTCTGCCTACTTGTGATCTCTCTCTGTCAAATAAATAAATAAAATCTTTAAAAAAATTCAATTAATGTATGTCCCTTTGAGTTTTATAAAATGCAAATATAAGCTTAAAATATGATTCTAAACCTCAGTTACATTTATTGTAGGCTACATCAATTTGCTCTGCATAAAATACAAAAAACATAAGATAAAGTATATATATTTTTAATATAATTTAATTTATTTTTTTATTTGACACAGAGAGAATGTAAGCAAGGGGAACAGCAGGCAGAAATAGAGGAAGGAGCCCTGATGTGGGGCTCAATCCCAGGACCCTGGAATCATGACCTGAGTCTTAGACAGATGTTTAACTTACTGAGACACCCAGGTGCCCCAACAAAGTATACTTTAAAATACTTATTAAAAAAATACTTACAAATTCACAGCCTGGAAAATAAAATAAATTACCAGGGGAGATGGGGAAGAAAAAAGAAAGAAAAAAAAAACAAAAAGAAGTGAGAAGAAAAGGAAAGAAAAGAAAGGGGAAAGAAAAAAGAAAGCAAGCTTACATCTGGAATAAATAACAAACACCAAAGCCTTAGTAACAGTTACTATTCCCTGAGGGCCTTCCGCTTCAGGTCCTCCAGTAAGACAAAAGATGAAAAGAGGACGTAGGAAAGATGGGAGGTTGTGTTTTAAGAAAACACCATCCATAAGCTCCGTCCTAAAAGTTACAAAACCAAAGAAGAAGAAATTCACAGAGGGTCATCAGGAAAATTACACCAGAGTCAGACTCTCAATGACTTCAGAGAATGAAGACAATGTTTAAAAATTAAGAAGTCTTGTCAATATAAAGTATTGGAAAGATATGGAGTGAAAGGGATTCTTGTAAGTTGTAGACTGATGGTAAAACAGCAGGACCATAAATTTGAAGATGCACATCCTTTACACTGGGTTTTCTCTACCATGGCACTATTGATACTTGGAGCTGGGTCACTGTTTGAGGGGGTGCCCTGTGTTTTGTAGGATGTTTAGCAGCATCTCTGGCTTCCATCCACTAAATGATGGCAGCATTCCTTATTCCTCCTTCCAAAATGTCTCCAGGCATTGCCAAATGTCTTGGGGAGGGAAAAATCATCCCTGGTTGAAAACTACTGCTCTATATTCAGCAATTCTACTCCTAGATGTTTATGGCAAAGATCTCTTGTATATTTGCATTAGGAGGCATGTATATGAATCGGAGTGGCATTGTTTATAAATCAGAGAAGTAGATATAATCCTAGGAGATTTGTGAGTATATCTTATAATTAAATAGTGTATAATTTCACTATTGTGTAATAGTAACAAAATGCAATAACCTGTATGCAGCTCATACAATATTGAGAACATAAGAACACTGCAGAGGGATGGTTGGAGTTTGGCTCCATTTATGTAAAATCTCAAAAGATGCAAAATTAAGAAAACATATAAGAATTTATTTTAGATGATACTTGCTAAAACTATGACCAAAACAAAGAGAATAAAAAGCAAAATATTCCAGATACTGACTACTTGAGGGGGATGAATGTTTGATTTCTTTAGATGATAAGTTCATGGTTGTTCATTATAATATCCTTCCAAACGGAGTCATTTGGGATTCATTATTTTATTCATATATATTTTATAATTCAAATATATAAATATAATACCATATACAGTTTAATATTACTAGAGGATTTGCTGACACCATTGTTTTGTCTGTTGAGAATTCCCCTCTCCATCTAGAAATGCGCCCCCTCCCCATTTTTATTTGTGGAACCATTTATTCTTACCACCACTATACCCATGCATCTCCAGGAGGAACTTACAGTTACAACATTTTGTTCTCGTGGTCACAGGAGTTGTCAGGGATCACAACCAATTATGGCACTTAGAGTAGTTTGTTAGGGCTGTCATAACAAAGTACCAAAGGTTGGGTGACTTAAGCAATGGTAATTTATTTTCTCATAGTTCTGGAAGCTAGGAAGTCCAAGATCAAGGTGTTGGCAGGTCTGATCTTATATGAGGCCTCTCTCCTAGGCTTGAAAATGACCTTCTTCCCACTATGACCTCAGATGGCCTTTCCTATGTGTATGTGCACCTGTGGTGTCTCACTATGTTTCCAAATTTCCTCTCCTAAAAGGACATCAATCATGATAGTTTGGGCCCAAACTAATTGCCTGATTTTAACTTAATCATTTCTTTAAAGGCACTAATTCCAAATGCAGTCACATTCTAAGGTACTTCAACATAGGGCTTCAACATAGGAATTTAAGGGGGACAGAATTCAGCTCCTAAGGGTACCCATGACCACTAGCCCCATGAAAGTTCATTCCCAGTACTTTTGAGCTCAAGCTGGAGGTCAGAACTTTAAAATTCATTATTCTGGGGCACCTGTGTGGCCCAGATGGTTAAGTGCCTTCTGCCCAGGTCATGATCCCAGGGTCCTGGAATTGAGCCCCACCTCAGGCTCCCTGCTCAGCTGGGATCTTCCTTCTCCCTTTCCCTCTACCCCTCCACCCACTCATGCTCTCTTTCTCTCTCAAATAAATAAATATAATCTTAAAAACAAATAACAAAAAATGGGGGTGCCTGGGTGGCTTAGTGGGTTAAAACCTCTGCCTTCATCTCAGGTCATGATTTCAGGGTCCTGGGGTCCAGCTCCACATGATCCCAGGGTCCCCGCATTGGGCTCTCTGCTCAGCAGGGAGTCTGCTTCTCCCTCTCTCTCTGCCTACTTGGGATCTCTATCAAATAAATAAATAAATGAAATCTTAAAAAAAAACAACCCACAAAAACAAAAACAAAAAACCAAACCCCTCATTGTTCCAAGGCTAGGAGGGTGTAATTTTATATCTGTTTAAACTACATCCTCCCTCTGAGAAAGTCTATCTAGTTGTTGGAGGGCTACAAAAAGAAGAAGAGAGAGAAAAAGATTTCTGCAACGTTCAAATCTGTTTTCAATCATCTTTGGGCTTTCTACTACTTAGCTATGTGAGCTGATCCATTTCTCTTTATTGCATATATTATTCAGGTGTGCTTTTTGGTAAGTGGGTAGAGTCCAAACTAGAAATTAAATTTAAAAATGCTTGCTTGCAAAATATGGAGTATATTGAAACTAAAAGTTACCCTTGTTTCTCTTAGATATAAGACTTGGAAAATAGTTGTATTTGACTTTATTTTTCTCCAATTATTGATAAAATATGGTGTTGGTGAAATATTTTATTACAGATAATCTAATTTTGCCATCCTAGCCATACTTTTTTGGTAGCTATCCTGCCTAAAGCATGAAATAACTGCTCAGATACTATGAACATGTGTAACATTAAGCCTTCTTGTCTGAATCATGTGACTGTTTTATTTATATATATATATATATATATACACACAAAATCTTAATTTTATCTAAATAATTTAAATATATCTAATAATCTAATAATAATAAATAATATAAATAAATCTAAAGAAATACAATCTTTACATATATATTTTTATGTATACATGTAATATATGTATATGTACATATATGTATATATTTTAAAATCTTTACATATATATGTAAAGATTGTATTTATTTATTTGACAGGCAGAGATCACAAGTAGGCAGAGAGGCAGGCAGAGAGAGAGAGAGGAGGAAGCAGGCTCCCTGCTGAGTAGGGAGCCTGATGTGGGGCTCGATCCCAGGACCCTGGGATCATGACCTGAGCCGAAGGCAGAGACTTTAACCCACTGAGCCAACCCAGGTGTCCCTGTAATATTTTTTTAAAGATTTTATTTACTTATTTGACAGAGAGAGACACAGCGAGAAAGGGAACATAAGCAGGCGGAGTGGCTGTGAGAGAAGGAGGCTTCCATTAAGCAGGGAGCCCGATGTGGGGCTCGATCCCAGGAACTCAGGATCATGACCTAATCTGAAGAGAGATGCTTAATGACTGAGCCGTTCCAGTTCCCATCATGTGACTATAATTAATGGGATTCACAAAATGTCCATAAGGATGAGAACTGCAGTTATTTATTAAGTCATATTTCTTTAAGAGTAGCTGCATTAAAATTGACAAGATCTGACTATCTCAACTTATATACCTCCTTAATACTTAACCAGCACAGCTAGATTGGTAGTAAGAATCATCAAACCTTATGAAAAACAAACAAAAAACCCCCCATCCATTATGAACATTCATACCATCCATATTTCTAGAAAATTTTAACTTTGTAGATTAATAATAACATCTTAGACTAGAATCAGTTTCACTTTAAATGTTATAAAATAAGGCTTTTCTGCCATCTTTATTGGCATTGGAGTAAAGATTTTTCTATTTGACAACAGATGAAAAGTAATCTATATATTCTCTTGTATACAGCAGGGATCTAAAGGAATCAGTTATTTGGATTACGTCATAATATATATTTTTCTTATTGATTACTTTGATGACAATTTTTCTTGAAATAATTCTAATAATTAAATCTCAACATTATCCATTCTTCTTACTTTGGATTAGTAAATTTTGAATTTTCTATGAGACTCATTTGGAGCACGTCCATCTATTTATGTATAAATATGTAATATTAACACAATAATAAGCCTTAGGAAGTATATAGAACAGATCATATTTACTGAAGTGAGATCCAAATTCATGCAGAAAATAAGCATATACTTCCAATTAAACATGACAGACTTAACACAGATTTGTCTCCATTCCTCATGAAATACCCATAAAATGACAGTAAAATAATTTTAAAATTATAGTCCTCAAACTGCTGACAATAGAAGAGGAAGCACATAAGGCAAGACATATCAATAAAATTTGGGAAGCTAGAAAATAGATATATGATGGTAGAAGATTTAGCAGATTAGAGAAAATTTTTTAAAAGCCAAGGTGATTCATGTCATGGACTCTAAATAAGCCTTAGGGTCTGGAGACACAAGTGTCTCTCCTTACTGGTAGGACTGGGTGGAAGTCTATATAAGGAGTATTAGGACACCCAGACACCTCCCAGTTAACAGACTACACATTTAATCCTCTGCCACCTCAGCAAAAACAAGAGATGTTCCCTAGTAACTGCATGACTGAGGCTGTGCCTGAGGAGACACCAGGATTGATTGAGGGCAAGAATAGGTCCCAAAGTTTGCACACTAAAAAATGAATTTTCCCCAGCCTCTTTTACCCTTGGCTCCCAGAACAACAGCAGGTAGGTAGGCTTTTAGACCCAGAAAGAGATTGGAAAATCCTTCTGCAGAAGAACTGGGTAGTTCTACAAATGTAGATTAGTGTACTTATAAATAATAAATAGAAAGTTAAAGATTGATGAAGAGAGCAAAACTTGGTTTCATGGTAAATCAAGGTTTTATTGATGAGAAAATGTGGAAGAAAGTTAGCCCTTTAGCACACATGGCAGAGAGCCACAATCATCTTCCAAATGCCTCACAAAATGTGCCAATAATAATGTATGACTGAGTAAGTTTTATCTCAGAACTTCAGGAAGCATATCCATCTCTCTCTAAACTCTGTCCCATTTCAACAGGTAGAAAGAGATCATCTCATCGGGATGAATATACCTGTTAACTCTTTGGAATGAATGCTACATAGAATGGTTCAAGGCTCTGTATATCCAGAAAAAAAAACATTTCTGTCCATCACCCTCAGACTTTCCCCCAAGTATGTTCCCTTCAATAGAATGAAACCAATTTTTTCTTAGAAATCTTGAGAGTTGGGGGTCCCTGGGTGGCTCAGTCAGTTAAGTAACTGACTCTTGATTTAGGCTCAGGTCATGATCACAGAGTTGAGATCAAGTGCTACTTTGGGCTCTGCATGGAGCCTTCTTAGGCTTCTCACTCTCCCTGGCTCCCTGTCCTTCCTCAACCTCTCCCTCTGAAAGAAAGAAAGAAAGAAAGAAGAAGAAAAAGAAATTTTGTGACTCATGCTAACTAGTACCATTTGGATTTTATTTTTCATGCTATTTTGTAGTCCCTAATAATAATAATAATAATAATAATAATAATAATAATTTTTTAAAAACCCAATACCTTTTAGGTAAATCCATTAACAATAAGCTAGAGGGTGCACAGAAATTCATATTGTCATTTTAGTTCCTCAGTAGCAAATGTCAATAGTGAACCAAGGTCCCCAGACATTTGAGGAAAGCCTGAAATACGAAAAACGAAAAACAAAATAAGCAAGCAGCAAAGTGGAAATAAAAAGTCTCAGTGCTAAGAGGAAAGAAGAAATTGTCAAATAAATCTTAACACCTTAAAGATTAAAAAAAAAAAAGGATTTTACTGACACAAAGCAATAATAGTTGTTTCAAAGAAGTTTTAGAGAATAAGAATTTTCATAAATTAAAGATATTAACTTTTGGAATTTTAAAATTCCAATAGGAGAGTTGGAAGATAAAGTTAAGGAAACTCATAAACAGAAAATAAAACACAACAGAGCAAAACAGAAATAAAAGAATAAAAATACATGAGCACCCCTTATCTCTCCAAATGGCTATAGGTGAGGCTGCTTGCCACCCACAATAGGGTCATCATGGAAGACGGGGCTGGGGAACCCATCACCACCCTCCCAACCAGCTCCTACAGGGAGCCATTTTGCTTACATAGATGGCCTAGGTGCAGACCAGGTGGGTGCTCTGTTCCCTGCCCACAACTCTCCTTTCTAGTAGGCCAAGCTCCTCCAGGTGTCTCTAGAAGGCAAATCCCTCTCTGGAGGAACGCTTATTAGAAGAACTGCTTGGCTGGAGAGCAGAGGTGGGGAAATGCTCTTCTTTGATCCCAGAGTCTCCTATACCCTACCTAACTGCACTTGGTGGCTCAAGGAAAGACTGTACCTCATGAGGACACCAAAGTAGGTGCCTCTCTGTTTGGATTTTAGGGAAGAAGTGTAGAAGTGCTCACCACTCTGTGGGCCTGGATTTCCACCTAACTGCACCAGGATCCAGGGAAGTACACTCTATCCCATAGGTGACATCAGCACAAATCCAGCAAGCTGTCCTGGTGGACCAGATATATAACGAAGACCAGAATAGCACTGAAAATGAACTTGTCCTTGGAACCAGAGCCCTCACATCTGTCCTTTGCTGGCTAAAATAGAAGACATTAAACACACTTCTAAATATCAGTGAGTCAAAAAGATAGTCTAAAAGTAATTTAAAAAATACCCAAGAGGATGAAAATGAGTCCTGAACATAATGAGGGTCATATGTGGCAGCCCTAGCACAATTACAAAAGCCCCAGCAAGGCACAGAGTTGTGCTATTTCAGCAGATCATGAATAAAAGTAAGGTCTAAAAATATGCTACGAATCAAAAACCTGGTCCATACAAAGGATCTAGAATGTGAATTGCATTTGACTTCTCAAGAGCAATCGTGGAAGCCAGAAATTAATAAATTAGTAAAGATCTTTCATAAGAAGAATAAGAAAGAATTCTTTTTCTGGTGTTTTATATCAGAAAGACTATACAGTAACTGTGCTCTTAAAATGGAGAGGTTAGTCATGCCAGGTCTCAAATACTACCTCTTCCAAACAATGATTAATAATGGCTGCTAAAGTATTATATAATGTATGTTACTATAATAATATTAAAACATCATAGCTTAGAGATATATGCTCACGTATTCAATATGGTCTAGGCTAACGATGTTTTGTAACCCATGGTGGTGTTTGGTCATATGTTGAAAATTATCAAATTTGGGTGATAAATATACAGGGTTTTATTACATGATATTCTTTCCTTTTGCCCATGTTTTTAAAATTTCTGTAATAAAAAAAGGATCAAAGAGTCCAAGTTTATATCACCCTTTTCTCAGGAAAGATGTGTTTCTCCAAACATGGGTGTAGAATGGGAAGAGAGGAAAACTGGGGACAGAAAGTCGGTGAGTCAACACAGGAAAGGAAAGAAAAGAATGGCTAGGGCAATGGTCCCAGGAGTAACAACTCAGCCAACCAACAATATAACAGATGGAAGCAAAAAAGCGATGCCGGATTCTTCAGGCAGGTGTCTTAGAGCCAAACACTGTTAGTTCAAATATTTTTGTAGGCAGCAACCAACTTTCTCTTAAGTGTCAGTTTCCTCTGTGTGAAATGAGAGTCATTAATATGGCCTAGTTCATATGGCTGTTGTAAAAATAAATGAGAATATTTGATTAAAACAAAATAATTGTAATCAATTAGCACAGCAATAGTAGCACTGAATGGTGGCAGCGGACATATTTGTTATGATCTGCTGCGTACCACGCACCACTACACTCTTCACTTACATTTTTAAATTACTCTACATCACCCTGAAATGTAAGTAGACGTATCCTTTATTCACAGATGAGGAAATTAAAATCAGAAAGCCTTGGGGATTTACCTGGGCCAGCTGTGAAATATTATTTCCAGGCTTCAGTTCACTTTTGACTACCTCTAATAACTTCTTTCCATTAAAAGTTAATATATTTTAATAAAAAAAATTAAAGAGCACACTCAACGTAGCTTCTGATAAATTGGTGAAGGACTGCTGTTGTAGGGCATATTCAATTTCTACAATTATTTTCAATTATTTAACAAAGGACAGAATAGATGGGGAAAGTATGTTTAAAAGGTCTGTGAAAAACTTGGGGGTAAATAATAGGTAAAGATAAATGAACTTGTCATAAGGAGACAGAGCAATGAGACTATTTATAGCATGTCTGAATCTACTAAAATATAAAGTGTCATTGCTTACATATCTTCTCTCACTTTTTTTTTTTAAAGATTTTATCCATTTATTTGACAGACAGAGATCACAAGTAGGCAGAGAGGCAGGCAGATTGAGAGGGGGGAGCAGGCTTCCCACCGAGCAGAGAGCCTGATGTGGGGCTCGATCCTAGGACTCTGAGGTGAAGGCAAAGGCTTAACCCACTGAGCCACCCAGGCGCCCCTTTTCTCACTTTTGTCAAAGTTTAAGATTGTACTGAAAATTATGAATGGCTACCTTTTCACTCAATAGTAAATAGAGCAATCAGAAATTAAAATTTATTCTTATTTGTTACTTATACCTTTATAATTACAAAACATCATACTTTTTTTATGTATAGATTAAAATTTTGTTTTTTCATTGTATCTATTCTGTAAGCTGTAAGCCGGACAGACTTGTCCAGGCCAGTCTTACTAATCTTATGCTTAATGCTGATAGGGTTTCTGTGTAAGCTTTCATAGTCAAGGGCATTCTATTTATAAGATATATCTCCACTCTTCAATGATATAAATTTTTTAGCATATTTTACAACATTCATTCTTTAACTGATTAAGCCCTTTGGTCCTATATAAGTGCAAATTTAACATTTCCTTTTGGAATGAACTATGAAATTCTAATACCTTTGTCTTCTCCGGTGTAAAAGAAATTTACGAAAATGTACAGGCATAAATCAGACAAAGGTAAGTGAAACAACCATCATAAGTAATTAACATGAAGGGTAGCTATTGCTGGTTGAAATAATCTGCACATTTTCCCATAAAATATTTACAGTTGTTTAGATGTTAACCCTAGTAGTTATTGAATAAATTCTCCAGATTGTTTGCCATCTATTAATCAAGACATTGTTTTATTTCTGGTTCCCCATGCAGTGAACTCTCAGTCCCACATTTTTATAATAACTTTAGAAACATCTCCCACTATCTATAATATTTCCTAATTAAAAATGATTCATGTCACAAATTCCAATATTCCATTTCCCAAAGTTATGCATTTTTAGAAGCACATTAGTAACATAACATGATATTGGCTTCAATAACTAAATATCAAATCTTTCTTTATTTCTAACTCAAAAATATCCAAATTAGGGATACCTTTTGTTGAGGGAATGGAGAGAGAGATTCTTGGTGATAATACTAATATGTAGTCAATGGAGGTAGTTTTAGATCCTGATTTCCAGGTCACACCACAGGCAAATAATGGGAGTCTATAGTGATGGAAACCTGATACTAGGGTTTTTAAAGTCCTCAGGAAGTTAAAATGTGCAGCCAATTCTGAGAACCAGTAAAGCACAGCTAAGTGAGCAGCTCCTATAAATAACAATTTACCAGAACTCTTCCCAAGTTCTGGTTATCACTGTTGTGACATGGCAGCTGGGAAGAACACCTAATGGCTGAATCAAAATAAAGCAAAACAAAACAAGAAGAGGAAAGGAAGGAGTCAAAGCTATACACTAGTAATATGAAGGTGCAGACGCAAGGAGTTTCTGTGATACGCAACATCTATTGCTCTTTGAACCTAATGAAAGCTATTGTGCATTTGCCCACAAGACAGACCAAATTCTGAATGCCTGGGAGCCAACCAACGAAGCAGGCTCACAGGCAGAATAAGATGTGTTCCAGCAATAGGCAGATGGGAAGTATCTACTAAAAAGGAACCTGCTGCTTTTTGGACAGTACAGGTTTCCATAGAGTTCCAGAATTCTCCACTAGAAAACTCCAATTTGGTTTCCCCACTTTCTGACTGCTACAATATAGTTTTCTCTTTGCTTTTGTCTTCACTCTTTAAAACTGTCTATCATACATGAAGTAACTGGTAAATGAGCAGGAATTATTAGCCAATGTAATTTTAATTGCCAGCAAATAGAAGAGAGTAGGGGAAAAGGTGTGTAAACATGCCCTATTTCTCCATTTGAACCATGCTCATATAACTCATATTTGTATTCAAGTAAGTTATTTTACCCACCCTGCAAAATAAAAACCTTATCCCATGTGTGTGTCAGCCACAATCAGAACCCTCCCCCAAAACTTAAAACACAATGGCTTTGAAATATATTGCTCCTGCAGATTTCTTTTTCATGTCTATGGTTTAACTACCTATAGGTTATGAACTTCTAGTGAAAATATTTAGTTTTTACATCCTGTCAATATCTGTGATTCCTTTCAAAGTTAGGCTTTTCTTCACAGTCGATTGAGTGCACATTTTTCTTTGTATTTATAATTTTTCTTAGGCTTGATTATATTTGGGAGTAAGTAAAAAAGAGAAAAAGACATGAGCATGGGGAAATTATGAGAGTAAGTCTACTAAGAAAAAGGGTAACTTAACACAAAAAATTATTTGAATTACACAATAACCAGAAGGATCTATTTAAAGTTTAATTGCCACATCCTTTCACATATAAACTAAACCAAATGTTTTAGTTAGGTACTTAAAAAGAGAGTTGCTGTTTTGTTTTGTTTTCCACATCAGACCCGCACTGTATATGCTGTTTCTCTCTAGAATTGTTGATATGGCTAAGAGAAACTAGGCAAATTATTCGAGTGGATTGTACACTAGTATGATTTACTCATTTACTACCTTAACACTTGCTCATTGAGCATTTAGTACAGACCAAACATTGTGTGGGCACTTGGAAGTCAAAACAAGATAAAAAAAAATAACAAAAACGTGTCAGTGCCCTCGAAGAGTTTATAATGCAGTGAGACAGAAAGAGAGAGAGAGAGAGAGAAAAGTACAAATAGTATACTTCTCTCAAAGAAGTGTAAAATCAAAACCATGCTAGATGAAGTCGTCATGCTGCGAGAGCATGACTCAGGGTGGTAGGAAAGCAGCCAGTTGGGAAAGGGAAACCGAGGAAAGGTCTGAAGGTTGAATGATTTGGGGAAAAGAAAGGGGAGGAATAGAAGGTAGAAAATTGAGGAGCTTGGGAAGTTAAACATTCTCATGAGAAAAATCAAACTGGAGCCAGAGTGAGAGCTGGAAAATGAAAGTGAGGAAACAAGCTGATTTGGAGGCTGTGTGAGGAATGCCTGGAATATCCTGAAAATGGGAAGATGCCTTTGTCAAAGGGTTGACAGGACCACACTAGCCTTTGGAAAAGTGCACTTTGCTCATATTGTGGAAGGCTAATTGGAGTGCAACTAGACAGAATATACTGAGACAAGTTAAGAGTCCAGGTAGAATCCAAGTGGCACAAGTTACCAGCAGTTTTGTGTTAATATTTCATTAACTAATTTACATAAATTAGTTCATGAACTAATTTACGAACTTAGAACCATCACAGTTTGGAAGTATAAACTTTGTAACTATGGAATGATGCTATCTTACTGGCCGTTAAATAAAATGGATTCCTTATTAAACTTGTATTAAAATGGAACCTTTATGCCAGCATTCATTAAAATAACAAAAGAAAAAACAATTTGCAAGATTATAGGGATAAAAATAGAAATAGAGGCTGAAAGAACAGAAGTTGATTGACTCCAGTATTACTGAGTGTGACATGAATTTTTACTTAAATTATTCATTTCACTGCCTAAGCCCTGACTTCTACCACAGGCTATATAATCATTATTTTCATGCTACTATTTTAATAAGTCTCTAATCAGTTTCAAATTTCTCTCGTATAATAAATTTTCAACCTGAGAATTGGAAATTCAAGTGGTACTCTAATATGCATTATGTGAAAATATGGGGACTACAGTCCTTAGGAAAAAAAGAAAAGGTTGTGTAGGACAGTGTTTTAGTTACTTTCTTTAGAGAAACAGAAGCAGTAAGATTTGTTTATTTATTTGTTCATTCATTCATTCATTATAAGGGGAGGCTGGCATTCATTCATTAGGGAGGCTGGCAAGTCCAAAATCTCCAGAGCCAATGTCCCAGTTTGAGTTCAAAGGCTGGAAGCTGCTGCAGAACAAGAACCAGGAAGATACAATATCTCAGTTCAAAAGCCATCAGGCAGGAGAATTTTCTCTTATTCAGGTTAACTTTTTCTTCTATTTAGGCCTCAACTGATTGAATGAGACCCAGTCACATTATGTAAAGCAGTCTGCTTTACTCAGTTTATCTTATTTAATAACACTCTATGGAAACACCCATAATAATGTATGACCAATTATCTGGGTACCCAGTGGATCATTCAAGTTGAAAAATCAACAATCATAGATAGATTTAAGAAAAATTCAAAATCAACAACAACAAACTATACATAAATTTTAATTTTAAAATCTAGATCTTATTTTTGTCAGCTAATTTGTCAATTTCTTTTTTTCTTACAAGATGATAGCTCTTTGTGTGGAAATGAAAAATGGAAGTCTACCTTAAATTTATTTATATCATATGAAATATCATTTACATTTTTACATATTTACATTTTTATTTAAAACTTAGATACAAGGAGATTGTTTTGTTTTTGTTTACTTATTACTAAGGTTCTAACTTTGGATATTAATGCTAACAGCAAGTATTGATAAAAGAGAAGAAAATCATGATATAGTCTTCTTTATCATTGTATAATGACTCTTATGCCTGGTAATATATTATGCACTAACATCTGATTTGTATATTTATATAGTTACTCCAGCATCCTTTTGCATAGGGATTATATCATATATCTTTTGTCTATCTTGTTGCTTTCAACCTATTTATGTCTTGATAGTTAAAACAGGTTTCTATAGACAGCATCTAGCTCTGTCCTGATTTTTAATCCAATCTGAATGTCTGACAGGTTTCAAATAGTGTGTTTGGACCATTTACATTTATTATGACTATTGGTATGTTAGATTAAAATTTACCATATTCTACTTCTTTACTCTATTTCATTGTTCTTTGATCCTGTCTTATTACATGATTTCTATTAATTCAGTCTTTAAATTCTATGTTATCTCTACTATTGGCATCTAACTTATTTTTGTATTTAGTATTTATTTATATTTTTAGTTCATTTTAGTGTTAGTTTTATGGTTGTGCTAAAGTTTAAAATATATATCTTTCATTAATCCCAGTCTATCTTCACATAATAATATGTGACTTTATGTGCAGTGTAAAATTCTTACAATATACTTCCAAATTTTTCTTCTAACCTTTTTTTTTTTGCTATCACTTTCATAAATTTTCTTTTTCTTATGCTACAAACCTGGAAGACATTGTTACTATATTTGCATTATACAATTATCTTTTAAAACAGCTAAAATAAGAAAAAAAGTCTTTTTTTTTTTTTAAAGATTTATTTATTTATTTATTTGACAGAGAGAGAAATCACAAGTAGGCAGAAGTAGGCAGAGAGGCAGGCAGATAGAGGGGGAGAAGCCAGCTCCCTGCTAAGCAGAGAGCCTGATGTGGGTCTCAATCCCAGAACCCTGGGATCATGACCTGAGCCAAAGGCAGAGGCTTAACCCACTGAGCCATCCAGGCGCCCCAAAAAAGTCTTTTATTTTTATCTTTTCCAAAATTTTGTCATTTCCTTATGCATATATAGTGATCTACCCTGGTATATTTTTTCTATCAACATTTCTTTCGGCAGACAGTAACAGGCACAGGTATGTGCTTGCTGCTTCTTTTACCTTGCTTTGATATAGCCAAATCCTGTTCTATTTCATGTCAAAGGCCTCTCTTAATGGAAAAAGAAGAGACATAGCTTATAGTTTAAAAAGAATTGCCACACTCTGTTGTAAATCTCTGCTTTCCACTGAGAAACAGTGAGAGGTTCTTTAATACTCCAATGAATTCAAGAGGGGGGATTCTGCTATTTGTTGTTTTTAGACAGAAAAAAAGTGAAAAGAAGAATAGGAAAATGAATTATGTGTGGACATTTTTTATTTAAAAATGGCAGTGGTAATATTAGTTATTATAATATGAGCATGAAATAAAGGATTCTATTCATAATTGCATGAATTACTAAAGAAGGACCTGCTAATTTAAACATTTCACCTACTATTTACATAATTATTTAAAGTGAAAATGATTTTCTGGATTCTCTTTAAAGAAAAGGCCACCCAAAACACCATATTTCCTCCAAGACAGTGGTTAATGAAAGACAGATTTACATATTTTGCATGTTTAGTGAAGTCTATGGTGACTGGGTTTTCAACCCCCAATTTTCTTGCTTTACAACAATATGAAGTGACCTAGATTCTTGGCTAAGTCAAGTACCTAAATATTTTCTCTCCAATTTTTTCCAACTACTTTGTTGATTGAAATGAGGGAAAGGAAGGGCATAAGGAAGAAATAAGAGAGATTGAAGAATGCTTGTAAGGCATATATATGGCAGTGGTATTTAACAAATGCTTCCCTGACAATACTAAAAATTATTTTAATAAATTACCTTAGTTTTGCTTGTACACACACTTTCTTACTTAGACATGATTTTTTGGGAAGGCATTTTTACAAAACATAGAATTTTGAGTTGACTTTTTTTTTCTTTAAACACTTGAAAGATTTCTCGATTGTCATCAGGCTTGTGTATTTTCAGATAAGGAATTTGTTCTAGTTTTTATCTTTGTTTTTTTCTGTTGTGATATGTTTTTATTTTCTTGTTGACTTCAAGTTTTTGCTGTTTATCTTTTTTTTTCAATTTGAATATGATGTGTTTGGAAAATTACTTGGCATTATCTTATTGAACGTTTCTTGTACTCCATTTGTTTTCTCTTATCTCATGTGCTAGATAATTTATTTTCTACATTCTTGGCCGCTTCATTCTGTTTCTCACCACCCCCCAACACACATACTTTTCTCTCATTGTATACTTAAATTTGAGTAAGTTTTATCGCCCTATTTTGATTAATTATTCCCTCCACTATAACATGTCTACTGATGAGCCTGTAAAGAAACCGTCCAATACCTGTCCACGTGGAGAAAGAGCATTGTAGGCATTGTGCTGTTTTTACAAAATAGTGAGGAGCCAGTGTGACTGCAACAGTGAATGGGCATGGGTAGGAATGGGGTAGTTAGACCTAAGGAATGTGGTCAGAGAAGGAATAAGAGGTCACAACAGTTGTTTGTAATAGTAAAAATTTTCAGTTTCACTCTAAGTATAGAGGAAAGCTGTTGGGTGTTTTGTGCAGTGCAATGTAATAATCTGTCCTTTGTTACATGATGACTACAGCTACTCTGTTAAGATCAGAGTCAGTGAGGCTAAAGGCAGAAACAAGTAGCCTGGTTAGAAGATTATTATAGTGACCCAAGAGAAAGATGATAGTTGCTTGAGATTTATGATGGCTTTTTTGAGATGTCAATTTGGCTTTTTTACAGTGCTCAGTTATTCAGTTGATCATCAGTCTAGGTGCTACTGTGATGGGATTTTGCAGATGTAATGAAAATTCCCATCAGTTGACTGTAAGTAGAGAGATTATCCTGGATAGTTTGGATAGGCTTGACTTAATCAGTTGGAAAATATTAAAAGCCACGCCTGAATTTTCCTTGTAGATGTAGGAAAAGTTCTCTTGTAGACAACAGCTTGGGCTAAGCACATGAATTCCAGCCTGCTTATCGTCTTCTTTTCCAGACAGCCTGCACTACAGATTCACACATGCTTGCACAGTCCCCACAATCATGGAAGCTACTTCCTTACTTCCTTGGCATCTCTCTCTTATCACATGCACATGTATATACACAGACACATACACATGTATATATGTATATATACTACATATATATGTATATATACATATGTATGTGTGTATACATGTGTATGTGTGTATGTAAATATATAAATATGTGTATATGTATACATATATACACATATACATATACACATATGTATATACATATACACCTTCTACTAGTTGTGCTTGTCTGGTTGAGTCCTAATACAGGAGGTAAAAATTGGTAAGATCATAGATATAAGTCTGTAACTGGAAATCTGTATATCCACATAACAAACAAATGCGTAAGTTTCATCTAAATATTCTATAGTATGTTATAAAAATGACTATTCAATAAATATAGATTAATAGCATCCTTTTAGTGGTTATGTTTCTTTTTGCTATATGGAAATCATTATTATTTGATTAATTTGGCTTATTCTGCTTCAATATTATAAATAGTGTTGATTTGAACTTTTGTGTGTATGGATGTTTGTGTGAGTTTGTCACATTTAGACATACATTTTCAGCCAATTGCATTACAAAACACTTAAGAAATAAAGTATTTTCCAAGATAAAAACTTTTACAGTTAAATGTAATATAAGATAATCACTTTATAATATATGCTTTATAACATGATATAATATTTATAACAATAAGTATACTTCTTTATTTGGTAAAATTGTGTTTTTAAAAGTCTAATGTTCTTGAAGTGTATGTTGTTGATTATATTAAATTTACTTAATTACGTATAAAATATGAATGCATACCTAGATGCATACAGGTTATAAATTTGCAGTATAGGTTCTTTGTAAAATCATAAATAGAAAGGCTCTGAACATTATATGACAGAGTAATGAATTTTACTCCCCAAAGAACTTTCAAAGATTAATCCAGAGTCCATTCCTTTTAAAAGAAAATTAAATGACCCCATTTTTCTCTGTTCATTCATTATTTATGCAATAATCCCCATATGATTTAATGGCTTGTTTCAAAGTGGAGCTTGCAAAGTCCTCTGTGAACAAAAATATTGCAAACTGAAAAGAGACTAGCTGGTAGGCTTTTGGAAATATAAACAGACTCCTACTAGCACCGCGAACTCCACAACTTATCCTTAGCTTACTGATATATCAGTGGGCAGAGTCATGATATGACTTCAGGGGCGTTTATGGTTTGATAGAGTCATTCTCTGCGTAGTAAAGATTTCTGCAAGTTGACATTTCCCAAAAGGATGGATAATAAAGGAAGAAGTGTGTGGGGGGGAGTTTTTCCTTGTTCTCACAGCTGTGAGTACTGTTATTAGTGAAAGACACTCTAAGAATGTATTTTGTTTTTGACAAGCAATCTCTGTCAAATGATGGCATGTCAGCATTTAGTGATATTTTGGAAAGAATGTCAGGTGCAATTGAGGAAAGAGCCACTAGTTTTGTGGATGGTTAAAACAATGCATTACATTTGATTTCTGAATACATTTGATTGCATTAAGCCTAAAAGCTTCATTTCTTCTCATTCTTGAAAAATGTCTTCTCTATTTTGGGGATGAGAAGGAGAAAAAAAATAGTTTTGTGTTCATCTAGACATGTTCTCTCCCCATGTTTATTTGCAATTACAAGTACAGCAGAAATATTAGAAATCTCCAATGGCTATCAATGGCTATCACTAATCAAAAACCACCATTCAGGACTCCACAGCTTCAGTCTGACATAGGTAGGTTCTTAGTTTTTTAGCTGTTTCATGTTTGTCAAATGCTGTATTTTAAAAACTTTTCTAATATAAGCTGTATCTTCTTTCCTGCTAAGGAAAACGGGTATTATTTTTACCCTGATTCTAACAGAGACAACTAAAGGCACTATGATAGCAGAAATTCTCACCTTGCCATTTACTATCCTTATAAGGTGGATAATTTAAGGCAAGTTAAGTGTACATACATGCATATGTACGTATGCCCAAGGTTTCTTCCTATATAACAGAGATAGTGATAGAACCTACCTTGTAGGGTTATCATGTGGATTCAGTGAGTTAATGTGAAACTCTCAGAGTACTGCCTGGCACACAGGAAGAGCATAGTCAATGGAGGCTTCTATTAGGCATTACGGATCAGGTGGAGTACAATATGTGTTACTTAATCTAAAGATGACATTGCAGGCTCTTGTTACGGAAATTGGTTTGATAAATCAATAGTAGCCAATACAATAACACAGAACTCTCTCTTTTTAAATTTTTTATTGAAATTCGATTAGCCAATATATAGTACATCATTAGTTTCAGATGTAGCATTCCATCATTTATCAGTTGTGTATAATACCTAGTGCTCATAACCTCATGTGCCCTACTTAAAACAGATCTCTTAAGCAGAGATTCTCTAATTTAAAAATGCAGTTGGTATAAACAATAACTATTTTAGGAGAAAACTCGTTTCAACAGCAGGTTCCAGTATCAGGTCTATCTCCTGTTGGGTACATGACCTCGGGCAAGTCCTTTAGATTTAGAAAATCGTAGACATTTGAAAAGAGTATTTGATGCCAGTAAATTTGAACTAATTATAATTAGAGAAATGGAAATCAGAAATCACATAGATAATTGGTGGCAAAATTTGAACTCTCTGTGCAGTGCTATTCAGTATGACTGCATTAATGCAGTCAACAAATATTTATTAGCAGCCACTCTAAGCCAGTCAATCAATGTCAACATCTATAAAATGAGATTGGATAGACACATTATGTACTGAACTTTTGAACTCTAAAATCCTCTTTCTCTGTGAAACAAAATTAAGAACCATTCTAACTGCTTAACTGATTCATTAAGTTTCTCTGAAATGTGAATTAAACTTTGAGACAATTTCCTTAAGGAATTGAGAATTCAGAACCCCTGGGAGATACCCGGGCTTGGGGAAATAAGGTAATTTCTTCGAGCTTCAAAGTTTTCATCCAAAGAGTGGGAATACCTAGCAGGGCTGTGATATATAAAATAGCCATTGTAAATAAATAAAATCTTAAAAAAAAGGGTGCCTGGGTGGCTCAGTGGGTTAAGCCTCTGCCTTCCGCTCAGGTCATGATCTCAGAGTCCTGGGATCGAGCCCCACATCGGGCTCTCTGCTCAGCGGGGAGCCTGCTTCCTCCTCTCCCTCTCTGCCTGCCTCTCTGCCTACTTGTAATTTCTGTCTGTCAAATAAATAAATAAAATCTTAAAATAAAATAAAATAGCCATTGTGAGTTGGTATTACAAATTCCAGCTGCTTACCATTCCCATGCTTGGAAGCTGGCAGGTGTATAGAAATGTGAACATCAAGTTATCATATGGCCCCAGATGACTTCAGAGATTGTGAGGCTGAGTCTGTGAGGCAGTAGCTCCTTAGAAATCAAAAGTTTCTTTCTAAAAACTACACCATAACATTACCATTACTTTTCCTTCTTTATACAAGATATAATCACTTGATTTTTGGCTGAGGAAATTGAAAGACCAAAGCATTAACTCCTAGTTCACTGTCAATTAGGAGGTACAACCCAGTTTTCTTCTGAATTCTATTTTCTGATTTTAAGGGAATGAGTAAATGACCTAAGTACCATCTTATGCACTATTACATGCTTTAATCCATCATCTTGAAACAAATATCTCCATACCCTTTTATACTTTTAAGGTTACGTGATGCCTTAAGATTTAATATTGTCATGTCTTTCTTGAGAATTTTCACTATAAAATGTCCACATTAATCTCTAGCAATAATTTGTGATGTAAAATTGGTCTTATCTGACATTAATATAACTATAGAAACTTTTTTGTTGTTGTTGGGGTTTACATTATATATCTTAACCCTTTTAATTCTAACCTATTTCTTAATGTTTTAGGGGAGTCATAATATTTAGTGAGGTTTTAAAAAATCTTTTGTTATAATCTTAGATTTGTAATCTTAGAAATTAGTCTAATTATATCTAATGTGATTATTGATAAGTTGTATTCATAACTACCATCACGTTATTTGCTTTTTATGTGATCCTTACGTTTTAAGTTCTTCTTTCTTTGACTTTTTTGGAATCTTCAACATTTTTCCTTTTGATTTTCTTTTCTTTTATTTCTTTGCTAATGGGTTCTTTTGAGGTGCTTTTACTTGATAAATTGATGATTTTGTCATTATAAAATGTCCCTCTTAATTTTTTTTTTACTTAGAAGTCTACCTTAATATAGCCATATCAACATTTCTTGTTCATGGTGTTTATACCTTTTGTCTTTTTCCTACTTGGTAGTATCTTTAATCCGTTTCTTGTAAACATACATAGTTACATCTTTCTTCTTAAAAACTTTTACTTTGACAATCTCTTTTCATTTAGTGTTTAGTCCATTTGTGAAATACTTTGGTGTCCTTAAACTCATCATTTCAAAATGCAAACATTTCAAAATCCAACTATCTAAGGTCGACTGAAAGACAAGTATTTTACTTAGGGGAAATTAAGGTCTCGGAAAGATAGGGTAGTGCCTATGGCAGGGTAAACAGAGAGGCAATCAGCCCTTTTGCAGGGAGAGGCAGGAGGAACAGCTTTAGCTCAAAAGGTCCACATGCTGACAAAATAACATCGTCTCCTGTACAAATGCACAGCAGTACCTGTTGAATAAAGTTGGCCATCGAAATGACTCCCATGTTAAGGGTTGAGGGTGGTTCTTCGAGCTCTTGTCATAAAGCTTGAGCAAGGCCTATTCATAGAGAGGTACATGCTGTCACCCAAGGACTTGGTCATACCTCTACTGTAAGGTAGAACAGATTAAATAGGCAATGGCAACATGATGGGGCTCTCGGTTTCTGTATTCACAACAGCCAGTGTGAAGATCCAAGTAGAATACAATCACTGCTACACTTTTTGAAATGCTGTGTAAACTGTAATATTCTGTCAATGTTAATGATATTTGAAGTGCCCTGACAAAACAGTTGCAGCTATATTATGTGTAAAACATATTAACTAAGTTCTGCAAACTTGTATTTTTCATTAAGTTTATTTTCATTATTCCTTTTTTTTCCCAATGGATGAACTTAAAAATAATTTTGTTTCTTAATTAAGATGCTATGCATGAAGATCCTGAATAATTTAAGACAATTGTTCTTTTAAATGGTTGTTAATTACACCCTCCTGGCATAGTTATTGCATTATTACTACACTTAGGAAAAATGTGCTGTGCTATTTGGACTCGAAAATATTTCTGACATTTTAATGAACACACCGCTTAGTTATATTTTACCAAGTTTTTCAGTGAACCACAAAGGATTAAAAAATGTCATTCAAGGGTTGTAGATAATTAAACTGACTGAATATAAGAAGCTTCATATGGAAGTGAAAATTATGTATGAATTTTGTTGAGGTGGAAATGTGTTTCACTAAATGACTTTAGATTTGTTAATTTTAAGTACAAGATGAAGGGTATCAAGGGGATACCTTGTTTTCACCTCAATTTGTTTCATTTGCATAAGCCATTTTATCTTTTGACACCCCTTTCGATTTTTCGGTTTGGCCCTTGAATAAATTAAGGATTATTTAAAATAAATAAATGTCAGCTTTGAAATACTGTTAAATATACTCATTATAATACACTTGATGGAGAATTGGTGCAAATCAGTCACAAAAGAACTCATGAATCATGCTTCCAGTCAACTTTTAACAGAAATAAACCTTAGATAAATAGGGTTTTCAGATAAGACAAGGGAAGAATTTTTATCAGGTCCAAAATAATGATTTTACTTGCTTATCTACAGAGTTGACCATTCTCCACAGAACCACGCTCCTTGCTCTTCTAAGTACCTCTGGTTATAATTATATTAATGTCTTCCTAGATGTACAAATTTGATTATTGTTCTATTTCCATGGATCATTAAATTTCTCTATTTCAGCAGAGATCCCTGCAGTCCGGTTCCTGAGGGACACTGCTTGTTATTTTCTGTTTCAATCGTGTGCATTTTGTATTTACTATTAAAGATTTGAATAATGACACATTCTCCAAGTGGCTGTAGTTTTGATTATGATAAACCTCTCTGGAGAATTCTGTGAGCTTTCACATCTGGTGGAAAACTCCAATGAGAACATCTCTAATGAGGAGTTTCTGGAACAAGAAATTACAGATTATCTGTTTTTCAGAAAACATGACAAGCTAGTAAATGCCTTCCTTTGCATAAAAAAGTCAACTTCTCTATTTAGTAAGTGAGGATTTTCTAACTGATTCATTGTTTAATCTAAGTTAATTGATCAAATATTTTAATTATGTTAGTTATTTTTGTCTCTCAAGTATCATGACATAAAAATTGTTTCATAATGCATATATTACTAACCATGATCATGTATGGTTTTAATATAAAGTGTGCTATTTTATAATACCATTGTTAAAATAATTTTACACTAAAACTCTAATCAAATTTCTATGTCCTTCTCTATTAGAAGGAAACAAAATTCTGAGAATTTATGAAATTTTATCAAAGTAGTTGGTTA
The DNA here is from genome assembly GCF_020171115.1 of Neogale vison. Lineage (NCBI taxonomy): Eukaryota > Metazoa > Chordata > Mammalia > Carnivora > Mustelidae > Neogale > Neogale vison. Next base: position 16,349,260 of record NC_058100.1, read on the forward strand.
AAGGAAAAAACACTTTTATATTACAATTCCACAAAAAATATTTTCTAGTTGGGGTGCCTGAGTGGCTCAGTCAGTTAAGCATCTGCCTTCAGCTCAGGTCACAATCCCAGGGTCCTGGGATCAAGCTGCACATCAGGTCCCCTGTGAGCCTACTTCTCCCTCTCCCTCTGCCTGCTGCTCGCTCCCCTTGCTTGTGTTCTCTCTCTCTCTCAATCTGTCAAATAAATAAATAAAATATTAAAAAAAATTTCTAGCTATTGTTTTTGGCAAGAGGTTAATAGTCTAATTAGTGGAAGGAAAAAAAGAATGAGTGTATGTTTTTCAGCCACAGTTGGGCTAATGGAGTATTTTTTCTGAATCTGAGATTCTTTCATTGGAAAGTTACTAAGAAATTATAATTACGTTAAATTCTTTAGCAGGTCTTTATCTGAAACTAGAGAGGGTCTCTGATTTATGATGGCTCAACATATGACTTTTCAACTTTATGTTGATGTGAAATCAATGTGAATTCCATAGAAACTTTACTTTGACTTTTGAATTTTGATCTTGTTCCAGGCTAGAGATATGTGGTACATTGTTCTCCCATGATGCTGGACAGTCCCAATCAGCCACATGATCATGAGTGTAAACAACTAACACATCTACAACCATTCTGTACCCATACAACTGTTCTGTTTTTCACTTTCAGTACAGTAGTCAATAAATTACATGAGCTATTTGACACTTCATTATAAAATAGGCTTTAATGTTAGATGATTTTTGCCCAGTGTAGGGTAATGATGTTCCATACATTAGGTGTTTAATGCAGCTGGGACTTAAAATATTTTCAATATGGCTTTATTGGGATGAACCCCACTGTAAGTCGAGGAAGATCTGAATTATTCTCAGAAACCTAGAAACAAAGAAACACTCTGCACTTACCATAACTGGTTAGGAAATGATTCAATAAGCATTGCAAAATCTCATTGGCTTAACACAACAAAAATTTATTCTTTCTGACAGTATGGGTCCTATGGGGGTCAGCTAGACTGATCCAGGCTCCATGTTGCAACTACACTTATTTGCCACATAAGGTCCTTTTGTCACCACTACAAAAAAGGAGAGTCCCTGAAGAATAGCCCTTGCAAATTTTACTGTTTCCAGCAAGAAGTCACATGTGTCACTTCTACCCCTATTTCATTGGCCAGAAGGAATGTCATGGCTTGCTTAATGAAAAGGGTGCCAGAGAATGTGTGTGGTGAGAAGGGGAAAGAATACAATCTTTGGCAAACATCACTGACACTGACACAGGGATATTTGCTGTCACTGACACCCTGGCTGTCACAACATATGAACAAAAACCAAGTCCCAGTGTGGAAAGTCATACATACATTATAGAATAACTGAAAACTTGGGAGAAAATAGAAGCTCAACTCTGTTTCACACAAATCATCTGTTTCCTCTAGAAGACTTACAGAAGTCTCCTCCTATAGAAGACTTAACTGTTTCACATAAATCATCTGAAAAAAAATAAGAAAATGGCAAAAATTATTTTATTCCTAGAAATGACATAACAACTGGTTGTCTTAACTTTCCAATGTGGCTTGCAACTGATTGGTTAAAATATGCTCCTTGCTTCTACCTTCCTTCCTTCCTTTCTTTCCTTCCTTCCTTCCTTCCTTCCTGACAATATTTTGGGTTTAACAGAGTACAGAGTTGTATTACATAGAGACTGTTTGAGCTTGAAATAAAATGTACATAAATATATGTGGAATTTTGTATAGAAAGAAGAGTCAATTAAATGGACATGATTGGCAAAGGGTCAAGAGAAGCACAAGAAAAGCAAGTTTTGTCTAGTGTGCCTTAGTTTCTAATGGCTGCTATCACAAAATACCATAATCTGGGTGGCTGAAAACAACAGAAATTTACTCTGTGACAGGTCTGGAGACCTGTCACTTTCACTGGGTCAAAATCAAGGTGTCAGTGAGACTGTGCTTCCTTTGGGGCTCTGGGGAGAATCCTGCCCTGGCTGTCCCAGGATCTCATGGCTGCCTGCATTCCTTGATCATTCTGATCTTCAAGCATACACCTTCGAATCTCTGTATGGTTCATCTTTATATCACCTTGTCTTCTGTGTATGTGTCAAGTCTCCTTCTGCCTTGGTCTTAAAGGACACTCACAATAAAGCTTTTAGGGTCCACCCAGATATTCCAAGACAATTTCCCCATTGCAAGATCTGTAATTTAATCACACTTGAAATCATAGTTTTTCAGGGAAAGTAACACTCACAAACTCCAGGTTAAATTAGGCTCTGGGAGCTCTGGGTGTCATTATTCAGTCGACTACATCGTTTATCTTTCCTTCATACCCTAAACCTAAAGACATCTGTCCAAACAGGGAAAGATCCAAAGAATGTCTAAATTAGGAAGGATCCTGGTGGAGCTGCTTTTATGCCCAGGGAATTCTACACTTCTTCATGCAGTATCATTTCAAGGGCACAGAGACACCTTTCAGACTGAAAGTATCAATACCTCCCAAAGCTGGTTATCTTAACTGGAGTTTCTCTTGGCAGGAAGAAAGCAAAATGAGAGTATCAATGAATAGAAAGTAAGCACTGTAAGTGATAAAGAAGGTGAAGCCATCTTATTTGATTCATTATTTTATCTATGATGAGTAGTTAGAATTCATCTGGTTCCAGACAAAAAGGAAAGAGGTACTTAAATCATAGCAGAACTAAACATTATTATGGTTTTTTAGTAATAAACTTCATAAAGGGCACACCTGTTATTATTAATAATTAAGTAATCAGTTCTTCTATCAAACCTACAAAGGGGTGTTTTATTTATTTTTATTTTTTCTAAAGATTTTATTTATTTATTTGAGAATGCATGTGTGCAAGAGAAAGAGAGCACGAAGATAAGCAAAGAGGGGGAGAGAGAAGCAGATTCCCCTCGGTGCAGGGAGCCCAATGCAGAACTCGATCCTAGGACTTGAGCCAAAGAACCTGCTAAACTTACTGAGCCACCCAGGAACCCCAGGAATGTTTTGTTTATATTTATGTTTAAGTAAGGAGCTACCAAGAACTGACCTTCTAATCCTGGACATTTCCACTTGTACTCTCCCAAGCAATCTCTTGCAGTCCTATTGTTTCAATGACCATCTGTATGCTGCTAAATATTGATTCTTTACCTTCTGCATTGTCACCTGTGAAAAGTTAGACACCACACATCCACCTCATTGTCTACTAGTCATACCAACGAGCATGTGTTCTACAGGCACCTCAAATATGAGGCCTCCTTGTCTAAGTCATCTCCAATATCATTGCCTTAACAGCAACAGTGCTTCTCTTTCACTTCTCGGTTCAAGCTTATCGTACAGCCCACAGCCAATCTCAATTCTTGTCTATCCTTTATCACCCTTCTGTGTTAGACAAGGAAATCTTGCTATCTGGGTAAAAGTCTCTGCTAATACAGATTGGACTCTAGACAAGAAACATACCCACGTGGCTATATCATTTCTAATTCCAATAGCAGCACCTAGCTCCTTGTCTAACGACTTCCCAAACTGATGACTCTAAGCTTTTTAACTCCAACAAGTAGAGTGAAATTTCTTTTTTTTTTTAATTTTATTTATTCTATTTAAGAGAGAGAGAAAGAAAGAGAGAGAGAGGATGAGTGGGGAAAGAGACAGAGGGAGAAACAGGCTTCCCACTGAGCAGGGAGCTCAACACAGGGCTTGATCCCAGGACCCTGAGATCATAACCTGACCCGAAGGCAGATGCTTAATCGACTGAACCACCCAGGCATCCCTAGAGTGAAATTTCTATCTAAGGACTTTAACATAAATTATGACTTCTATAAAAATATGAAAGGGATAAAGTGTCTTGAGTGAAAAAGATGCAAAAGATGTGGTGGTTGGTGGAGTATGTGTTATCTGTGTATTAGACTAGGCTGCTCTCCGAGCCCAATCGCAGGGAATACGAGTGTGCCTAATTTATAGATGAGACTCCCCCAGACACTATGAAATTGTTTTATCACCAAAGGATTTCTGACAATTCACAACAAATTCTACAGTTCCTATGAGCTGAGTGAGATCTCATGATCTCTCTTTATTTATGTCAGGATGACCTATCCTAAGTCTTTTTTTTTTAAATTTTATTTATTTATTTGAAAGAGAGAGAGTGAGAGAGAGACTATGAGAGGGGAGAAGGTCAGAGAGAAAAGCAGACTCCCCATGGAGTGGGGAGCTCGATGCGGGACTCGATTCCTGGACACCAGGATCATAACCCCGGCCCAAGGAAGTTGTTTAGCCAACTGAGCCACCCAGGTGCCCCGACCTATCCTAAGTCTTAATATTTTTTTCTTTGTCATCTTTATATGCCCTGGTCAATAGAGGAAATACTCCCACATCATCTCTGCTCCTTGCCACTCATGAGTCTTGGAGCAGACTAGTTGAAGACACATACAACATGTACTTACACCAGTTCAATGAACTATTTTATCGGTTGTCTCTTTGGACCAAGTGAGAAGAACACCACTCTAAAAACTCAGGCACACTGGAAACTTGAAGGGATAAAACTGGAGTAGCATAAATATTCACAGGTATTCTTGGGTATCTGTGTGGAGACAGATTTCTAGAACTCATGTTATTTCCCATCCCTGTTTCTCTCTTACTCTAGATTATCTACTGTTCTATGAGAAGGAACGAAGAACTGTTATGTCTAATGGTCTTAGAAGTTCAAACCAGCAGAGAGGAAGTGCTTCGCACTCATTGACTCCAGTTTAAGAAATCCCAGAAAGACTTCAAATATGGACGTTTGGGTCAACTGCCATCCTCGGTATCAGTGCTGGCTACAGGGCAGAATCGTCAACAGCAAGTGACCCAATAATGATGACTAATAGGACAGTCTGTGTCCACAGTTGGAGAATATTTAATCACCTCTATCAATACAGAAAGCACATGAGGAGCTGTTAGTACTATTAGTGTGTTTTGATGAAGGAAGTAAATAACAGCACAAGTTACTTTGAATTTCATCACCTATGCATTTTACTGTATTAACCATAAGATTATGTATATATTTGAAAAATAGCAACATGCTTATTTGGTATTTAAATAATTCTCATTTAATGGTGGGTTTGAGGACCTTATGAGTATCTTCATGGTATTCAGATGATTAAAGATGCAGTGCTAGTTATTACTGCATCACTAGGATACTGCTGCATCACTAGGATACTGAGGAACAGCAAGATAAGCTTAGCAGAGATATGATATCTGGGTAAAACCCAAGCGAATATGCCACCCCTGGGGATTATATAGCAATGGGCAAGTGATAGGAAATACATGATGTCGGAGCCTGGCAAAGAACACAGAAGGGAAGTGGGTTAGAACAGCCTCCACAGACCAAGCAGAATGTAGAAAAAATACTGTCTGAATGGTGAGATGCAGCTGTGTCTAAGAGGAAGTCAGACATGAAGATCAACTACTGGCATCAGCAACTGGCCCTCCAGTGAGGTGGAAGCAGACTGACTGGTCACGGAGAACCAACCACTGAGGTACTGTACTTGAAAGGTATTTGGACTCCAGAGTCAATCATAATCATCTGGATTTATATGATTTTGAGGGAGAGGGAAAAATATGAGCCAGAGAGGGTCACTGTTTCTCTTAAAGGAACTATGGCTTAGGGGTATAAAAATTTCAGCCAAAATTTTTTGGGAAAACAAACGAAAACAGTCAGAAAGCATTTCATGGAAGCTACAAGATAGGCTCTAGTTCCTGTGATGGGATGCCTGGAAAAATGATAGTGCAACATTGTAATACAACACGAGGAAAAGAAAACACAGAAATGTTTCACTCCCTTGTGGAAAAAGCAGAGTCCTGGGCAAATACATTTATACTTGTGTGGTTCACTTTCTGACCCTTTCTGTTTCTTCTGCCCCTGGTTTGCAAACTTTCAGGGCGCACTTGCTTCTTCTAAAAATTCACCCTGCGGAACACTGTCATATGACCTCTTTATGATACTCTATAATTGCACTCAGCTCAGAAAAATCAGTTAATCTAATCAAATATGCAAACCTCCACATTTAATTATTCTCTCCCAAATAAAAAAATTGAGTTTCAAACACACCAGATGTACCACCAGAAAAGATGGATGTTATTAAAGAATTTTTATTCAGACTTTCCGGAGATATGTCCAGTACAAAAAAAAATCGTTATTTTAATATATTTTCCCCTTTTCCAAATACTTTCCTTATTTATGCATTCAACTATTCATGGAGAAAACATTTATTGAGTGTAGCTTATATTCAGGGCACTGGGCTAGACACTTGCCTCATTTTTATTAACATCTTCTTCCCAATTCAGGTTGTAATTGTGCTACAAACAGATTACTTTTCAAACATAAAAGATTGCTAGAAAGGTTAATTTGGCCTTCAACAAACCTACAGCCAAGTTTTCAGATTCGCTATGTTATTGAAATGGCCACATCAGCCAGGGCAGAATGCATTACAAGAGTATGAATCTGATACCCCACAACTGAGTAAATTTAACAACAAGCTTAAATACTCTAGAAGGAGGGGAAAAAAAGAACTAGGTAGAATAGCTTCGTCTATCTGATACAGACTTTTCAAACAGCTTGATTCTGATATTTCTAGTGCAGTAACACATCAGATTGATAATGGTTTTCCTCTGCAAAATAATAATCCACAAGAAATAAATTTTCATGGATCATATTCATAGTTGAACAAAATTTCCCTCATTTTCTCAAACTGTTATTCACTATCCTACAGGCTATAAAGGGATTTTCATCTGCTTTATCTTCTTGGCTTTTCCTGCTGTTTTTTAATTAAAGTTTAAAGAATTAAATGAAGCAGGATGCTGAGGTTACACCAGAATGAGAAAAGATCAGGACGCCAAATCCACTGAGAGGTAATGGGTCACAGGCTGATTTTGGAATTATCATTCACAGTGGATTTTTTTTTCTAGTCTAAAGACTAAACATTAATGTATTTAAAAACTAGACAGATTATAGAGATCAGAGTTCCAGGTCAGTTTCACAGAGTAAAAGTAGCTGAGGAAAAAACTTGCTTTTAAAGTATTTTGAGGTTATTTTATACATTCTTCTGTCAATTTTGGTTATTTATGAATGATAAAATTTTCAGTTTCTTACATATTTCGAGAATATTTGGTTCCACTTGAAATGGCAGCTTTGGGAATCTAAACAGAAGCATTCATATTTATAAAACTGAAATGTATGAAAATATAATGTAGCTCTGCATATGGTTTCATTATTTTGAACGTTCAGTTTGATAAAAAATACAATACAAATAGCCTGTGGGCAGTGCTCACTGCAGGTGGGTGGAAGCAGTAGGGGAACCAGGTATGGGGGTGGTTGAAGAGGCCGCACCAACCCCGGGTGCATGGGGGCGGGGGCAATTGCAGCCAGCAGGGGGAGCTGCGAGGGGCCTTGACCCCCTACACCTGGTCCCTGGGCTCTGCGGGCATTACTTCTGCTTTGTCCCCTTTGGGGCTTGCTGACCCCACTGTGGCCGGGACGAGGTGGGGTTGTGGGGAGATGTCGCTGGAGTTGGGCGCCGGACTGCTGGAGTAGTGTAAACAGTCACAGGTCGGATAGAACCACAAGTGCAGGGATCAGGAGAGAAGAAATATGCTTTTGACGTCCTTGCTGCCTGTCCTGTGCCTTGGCAGTAATCCACTGTGTGAGGTCAGGGCAGGTGTAGGGTCTCCTCTAGGTAGCAGGAAATTAGGGGCCAGAGAGGGTAGGAGCAAGGGATGAAGTGGCAAGGACTAGTTAAAAAAAAACCCACTGCTGCTGCCTCTGGTTTTTCTCTTCCTACCCCATTGCTAGACCTTGGCTGTCCGCAGAGCCAGCAGCACCCACAAGACTATGTGCTTGTCCTCAGAGAATTAAGGCAGGCCCTCCATTGGTTGCCTCCACCACCATATTCAACCTCAGAAGCCAAATGGTCACCATGGACAAGTCTCTTTTCTTCTCTGAGCCTCAGTTTCCCTAGATGCAAATGACATGGGCTGGAAGGGATGCTCTTCAATCCCTAGTGTCTGCTCACCCATTGCTGTGACACTCTCCTCCACTTCTTCTCTTTGGCTGTTTGGATGACTCCCTGTTCCATCCATTTTGTGGTCCTTATTTCCTACAGGATAATCCTGAATTTCCAGATGCACCACTCTGGGCTTTTCTGATCTCTTCAGCCTCAACTTTCATCAGGCTATGTTTCTTCCCCATAACCTGCTACTGCCCACCCCCGTCCCCTAAGACCCCACCCCTTACAGCTGGTACAGCTTTAAAACATGAGGAATGAAATCTAAATTCCCCATGCCTTGAAGACAGTATTCTTTGCTCGGGAAATTGCTTTTTTCTTCTTTAAAGATTTCTCCCTGCCTCCCATCCCAGGTAGTCCTTCCCCCAAATTTCCATGGCACCTGTGCAGTCACCTGCATCTAAATTCACCTTACACTGGATGGAGATTGTGGATATCCAGATCTTGACTTCTCTGCCCGATGAGTCTCTCTGTGGGGGCAGGCCTGGGTCTCCTCTCTGTGCCCTGGCCCAAAGCAAGGAGAGATGGGGAAATGGGCACTCTTGTGAGCATGGTTATGATTCTTCTCTAAACACTTTTTCCAATGACAATGATTCTTATAGATCTGGAAAGACGGTTTCTTAGTTGGTGCTCCAAATGTAGGGAGGGTCTGAGCAGGGTTTCAGAATTTTTCAAGCCACTGTGAGGTCCTGGGCTTGAAGAAATAATGTTAAAAAACATGAACAACCAAACATTATTAGTGAAGTCCAACACCAGTAGAGAAAGAAACTTTTTTCTCCATTCTTTCACATGATTTTATTTAGAGGTTTGTTACTATAGGATCCTCTTTGTCGACTTAGGTTGTTGTAACAAACTACCATACACTGGCTACTTTATAAAGAACAGAAATTTATTGCTTACAGTTCTAGAGGTGGCAAGTCTGAAGTTAGGATGCCAGAATCTATGGGTTCTGGAGAGAGCCTTCAGCAGACTGCTGATTTCTTACATCCCAGTGGGGCAGAAAACAGATCTGTGAACTTTCTCTTGACTCTTCTAAGGGCACTAGCCCCATGCTAAGGGGTCTGCCCTTATGATCTCATCTAATTCCTATCACCTCCCAAAGGTCCACCTCCTAGGACCATCAGGTTAGGTATTAGTGTTTCAACATATGAGTTGGGGAAGGGAGGGAAGACGAACCTTCAGTACACAAGTACCACTGAGATACATTTCTTCTATTAGTATGTATAGGGGGATTTTATCTTCTACTTTATCTCATAGTAAAGTAGTAAATGCTGAACCATTGATTTCTTCCATCTCTTATATTCCCCTATATTAAAACAAAATACATAAAACATGTAAAGTTTTGGAATGTTATGGTTTTATAAGCTGATTGCAATTATTTTATTTTAAGCACATTGTTTTCTGTATTTGTACATCCCTTTTATACTGCAATGGTAATGTACAGAATATTATTGTATTCTGAAGTTCACTTAACATTTTTTTTTGGAAATACAAGAAAAAATATCATAATTAGTTTTAATGGTTGTATAACTTGTTGTTTGGCAATTTCATGAACAGTTTATGAAATGTTAAAATTTGTTTAAATTTAGTGACCACTCTTCGGATGAGCAGGCATTTTATTAAGCAGATATTGCTTTTATCACAAAATTTACTTTCAACTTCATAAACTTTTTTAATCAGATAGGTCATAGGTTTGGGGGCTTCTTGCTTGCTGTTTTGGCATCATAGGATCCAAAATTTATTTTCATTCTTTAAGAATCAGAATAATACCTTATTTGTGTAGCGATTTATAGTTACAGACTATTTTCATTTATGTTTCACCAATTAAAAGAAAAATGCTCTGAGTTAGGAAGGAAATTGATTACTGTTCCCATTCTCAATGTGAGGAAACTAAGGATCAGAGAGGTTAAGACATCTCCAATTGTTAAATGCACCCTTTGCCCTCAGCTCTAGCCACTGACAACTCCAGAACAACAGGAAAAGTTCCTTGACATCCCATTTCAATGGCATAGAAAATACCCCAAACTATTATACAGTATGCTGTTATCAGAGAAGTTTTGGAGATTGGATGGAAATAAAGGTGAGTATCTATTTTGACTTTATCTATACTGTACTGTCTTCATCTTCTCAACAAGCATGTGCTCTTTATATAGAAGTAAAACTAATGTTCCTCTACAAAGTCCCCTATATGACAGAGATATTTCACAACCTTGCTTTGCAGTGTGTTCTTGGTCATTGATAATGCTCTTAAAACTATACCATTGTGGTCTACAGAGCACACTTTCTCTATTATGTGAATTATTTGGCTACTAAACAATCATTTATTGGTCATCAACAGTGTACACAATAAGGTCCTAGGTACCACTGTTCAGTTTGTATATTTTAAATGGCGCTCAGAACATCTTGTAGAAAAATACAATGATTTTCACACATCTATATGACATGACTGACCAAATTAAGCTGCACTGACATCTCAGCTTTATCCCATTGATTTCCTGAGCACGGCTGCATAAGGAATTAAATCCCTACCAGATTCAATATTGTCGTAATGCAACTATTCTATCTTGGGAAAAGAAAAATGAAACTAAAATCATTAACATTTATGGACACTGTTATCATGGAATGTCTATTGGACTTAAGAAGAATAAAACATTTTCACATCTCCTCATAACTAATTATTCCTGTAATATAGCATAAATACTCATATATTTGGAAAAATTAAAATTAATGAAACAGCTCTAATTAAAATGATGCTATGTGTTTTTATAGGTTCAAGTAGAATGAATTGGGATGTAAGCAAGGTCTGTTTTATTTCCTCTCCCTGTTTTCCTCTTCTCTCCACCCCTGTGTAGACACAATCTTGAATTATGGAATCTAAGATTCAGGAGGACTCTCATAGGCCTAATTTCCTCATGTTGCTAATGAGAAAACTGGGGGTTGGCAAAGTGAATTGATGCCATGGATCATAGGAGACAATGTCAACACTAATCTCTGTAACCTTCTTTCCCTCTGTTCGCCCACGACTAGACAGCCTCTAAGGTGTTGACAAGGAAAGTTTGAGCTAAAACTCGCATATTCTTCAAGTAAGGCAACCTGAACACAATTCATGCTTTGAGGGAGCTGTATTCACTGTTCACGCATATCAATTTTTAATTTACTAAAATGTTTCAATTTCTTTACCTGTGCTGCTTTTAAAGGAACGAATGTCTGCTTTGCTTGAGTGTCCTCATGTGTGCAGTTTTTGTACATGTGAGTGAACATACAAATGCTAGTGTTTTTAACCTGACTTCGGTGAGTTCATCAAATCCTTATACAAAGCACTGTGCTGGATATCAAAGATACAAAGATTTATACCACGTGATGGTGGAGACATCCAGAAGACAATTTAATAGACATGCTTAATGCTGTGATAGAGGTATGTTTAGGAAGCAACAAGAGGAGCCCCACCCAGCCAGAAACAATCTTGGATGGTGGTCAATTTACAGCCTTTTAAGGAAATGATGTAAAACATATGTGGGTTCTTAATGGATGAGTCTGGGATTAAAGAAGGGGAAGAATAAAAGGACCCAAGGAAGCACAGCTCACACAGCTTGGTGTTTGTGGAGAGCTACATTAGAGTCTTGTATTGGTAGAGTGTGAAGTTCAGAAAGTGGTATAAGAATAAAATTAAAGAGCAAGGCAGTAAGAGGATATGAAGGACCAGAGATTCTGGACCTTATTCTTTAACTTATGGCAACCACTGAAGTGTTTTAAGCAAGAGTAAAGATGGCCATTCTTTCATTTTCCATAGCTGTGTTGGGAAGATGGGTTTGAGGGCATGTGATTAGTAAAATGGTGAATTGATGAAGATTTTGCCTCATTCCAAGAAACAGAGGGTAGTTAAGTGAATCGCAGATGTTTTTTTGAGAGAGGGAAGTATAGATATATATTAAGTTGGCAAAATCAATAGGGTTTGCTGATTAGTGAGGGAGTGCAGTGTGTCAAGGCTCACCATTGGTTTCTAATTCAGTGGATGGTGATGACACCATATGAACTATGGACTAGAAGAGCAGGTGTAGAAGGAAGGATGATGGGTTTACGTGCTTGTAAAATAGCTGGGTGGACCTATCCAATAGGCATTTGGAAATAAAGGTTAACAAAAGATGTAAGGCCAGAGATAACATTTGAGTGATATCAGCATATATAAGAGCTTGAGATACTCCTGAAAGAAGTTGTAGGGTAAGAACAAAATGGGGATCAAAAAAAAGTCTGTAAAACACCAACATTGTAGAACAGAGAAAGGGGATCTGACTCAAAATGTGTACAAGTCAGTGAGATAGGAGAAAACCATCGATGTGTAGTTTTAAGGAGGAGAAAGTAATCTACGGTGGCAAGTGCTGCAGAAAGGTCCAATAAGCTAGGGACCAAAAGGTGCCCTTTGGGTTAGGCTTTTGTAATATTTATACATTTTTCTAAACTACCAGGATATTTTTTGCTTTTCTCATTTTCTCATGAATATAATACATGAATCTCCTAAGAAACTCTTCATTCAAAACACTGAAGAGAATGAATAGCTAGCCAGGCCCAAAGAGAGAGTCTGAGGCTGAACTTTCTGTACCCACCAACCATCTATGGGTATTAAACACTTGAAATACTGTTAGTACAAATTGAGATGTGCTATATATAATTATAAAATATATACTGGATTTCAGAGACCTAGTATAAAAAATGTAAAATATCACAATCTTTTATAAGTTCAAATAATAATATTTTGAATATACTGGGTCATGTAAAATATATTAATAAGTTTAATTTCATTTGTTTATTTTAACTTTTCTTGTGTGACCACTAAAAAATGTGAAGTTTTACCTGTGTGGTTTGCATTGGTGGCTGACATTTTATTTCTGTTAGACAGTGTTACTCTGGGCTGTGCTTCTTTCCCAGAGCAGCCACATTTTTTCTGTGAATCTTACATAACCACTGAGCCCAGTTCAATACCTGCAGGCCTTTACATCAAATTCAGCAGATGCAATCCACACTATTCTTCCACTTAACCTAATGCGTTTGATTTGCTAATTACAATTAGAGTGTGGTTACATAGATGCTCAATAATACATATTGAGAATAGTATTCTCAATAATACGGATAGTTCTTGTTCTCTAATTATTTCCAATTGTCATTTGTAGTTCCCCTTTTAGATTTTGCACATATAGTTACAATAATATGAAGTCCTTAAATCATAGACTCAGATAATAGAATCCAGTAAAAGCAACCTCTTTCGACCTACCAATACTAAAACAAATCTAGGGTAGAATCTTCTGGGCAGCCCTATACTTATACTCTGATTTACAACATTGTAACTACTGAATCAGGACGATTATTATTTTAATTTTAATTAATTAATTAATTTTTTAAAAAAAGATTTTATTTATTTATTTGTCAGAGAGAGAGGGAGAGAGAGCGAGCACAGGCAGACAGAGAGGCAGGCAGAGGCAGAGGGAGAAGCAGGCTCCCTGCCGAGCAAGGAGCCCGATGTGGGACTCGATCCCAGGACGTTGGGATCATGACCTGAGCCGAAGGCAGCTGCTTAACCAACTGAGCCACCCAGGCGTCCCAATTAATTAATTAATTTATTTTTAAGATTTTATTTATTTTTTTGACAGACAGAGATCACAACTAGGCAGAGAGGCAGGCAGAGAGAGAGGGAGGAAGCAGGCTCCCTACTGAGCAGAAATCCTGATGCGGGGCTCGATCCCAGGACCCTGAGATCATGACTGAGCCGAAGGCAGAGGTGTAACCCACTGAGCCTGGGTGCCCCGATTATTATTTTTATTAACTTCTCAACATAGGATATACTTTTAAGTTGTGTAATACTTAATAGCATTAACTAGATTAATTGGTTGATGTGTTTATCTAATTAGTTTCATATGTGTCAAACACATTAAATTAGCAGAAATATAGACCTTTTCCATTATATACTTGGAATTTTTCTATTTCTGCTTTGAAATACAAATGCATAATTTCTCTGTAAAAAATACCAGGTACTCCAAAAATTTTTGTACATGATGTATTTCACTGTCAGAGTCAAAACAACATGAATTTAAACATTACTGTCAAATTACACTAAATAATTAATTCAACATATGCTATTAGTCAATACATTATTCAGTATTTTCTTCATAAGTAAGATATTTCATTACTATAATTTAGTTCTAATTATAAAAAATTACTTAGGGAAAAATGCTATATCAAAGAAAAGAATTAGCAGTTCCTTATTAGGCATGCCATCATCTATTAAATGTATAATACATTCATTTATACTAGTCAGTAATGAAATTTCAATTTAGAAAAATTATAATTTGTTCCTGGTGTGAATTTAAATCTGATCGAATAAAAGAACATATTCTTACTATAGTAGTGGTGACTAGCCACTGTTATTTTATCTATCCATCCAACTATCTATCTCTCTATCATCTATTGACTTGATAGTAAAATAGATTGACTCAGATCATTTACTGAATTAGACTCTTTTTACTTGCAGAGCCACTATTTTCCATAAATAAAAAGGCATTTATTCTTTTTGCCCATTCTATCTTCTACATCACTCTCCATGTATTTATGCACAAATGCAGAAGCAATCACACTTTAACATGCATATATCACTTAGTTTCTGCTATATTTCTTCCTTATGTATAATTTGCATGAGCAGTATTAGACCAAATATAAAAATAAGTTTGCTTAAAACCTAGTTGGCCACCACTCCCTCCAGCTGAACTGGACAAAACATTATGGAACATGCCCATGAAAAATGTTTGTTTGTGAATCTTTGGTGCAGAGCTCTGCTGTATGGCTACCATGAATTTCCCTGAATCCTTATAGAAGTCCACCTGGCCCACACAGCCATACAACACAGTCAGCAAGAAATCTTACTCTCATTTGACATGACCTCTCATTACTTGACACTATCAGTCAGCTTAGGAAGAATTTCAGTGAAAATAATTTGGTGTCATATAAATAAACAGATCAGGATAATTTATTTCTAATTGACTGAATATACTGGCAATCTTGGGTCAAAGAAATCAAATAAAATCCAAAGATATATTAAAAATAAAACAGAGATAGGAAGAGTGAAGACCCTGAGCTTGCCCCATTCCCAAATCAGCTAGATCAATATCTTGTCATTTTGAACAAAGGAAATTGATCTGAAGATTAAGAAAACAATCTGCACAGTGGGAAGAGAGAATGTGGCAGATGAGAGGTTTGGAGCCCTGAACTGGGGGGAGAGAGAAACCACAGTGCTATGGAGGGGAAGGAGCCATTGTCACAGAGTGAAGTCAGGGAAAGAAGGAAAGAGTGGGAGAGAGAGGAGGATAAGGTTCCACAATGTGCTGCAGTGAGGGGATCATCTGGGTAGCAGAGATTGCTCCCCCTGCTGAAGTACATTTGAAAAAGGGTATTTGCCTCTCCAAGGACAAAGGGTTCACTGGGGGGGGGGGGGTCATTGAACTGCTGTTCAGAGGCAGGGACAGGCACATGCAGAGGGCAGATAGCTTGGTCACAACTTTTTGCTCTGCATCACAGTGGACTCCAGCCACTGTGTGTGCACTGTGCAGCTGCTTTTCTGGGACAGAGCAGTGAGGGGTGTGCTTCAAGTCTCTTCCCTGCAGGGAGAGGGGAGAGTGGGTCCATACCCTGCTGGGCCCTTTAAGATTTGGAGTTTTGAATCCCAGTTGTGTGCCAGAGATAAAACACAGGAGAACTGTGGTGTCAGGTGTGACAATGGCCAGGCACAGACAGGTTGAGACTGTGAGTGAACAGTCTCTGTGAACAACAGAGGCTGTTGAGTTTTCCTCCCCAAGGACAAAAGGGCATCTCCATCTCCCCACCCCCCACCCCACCCGTCCACATGGTTGCATTTCAGAACAAAACACAGTGCTTCCAGTAGAGGTTGGAATCACTTACACTGAGCCCCTCCACCTGCACCTGGCAGGGGCATTATTGCAAAGTCAGGTCTGACTGTAAGCCAGCAAAGCAGTCCTTTCTCTCAGAAGACCAAACAAGCACTCCACCCCATCATGTTCCAGACTTAACAAACAAATCAAAGCACACCTACCTAAAGTTCCAAGCACTCCCCACTATAAGGAGGAACTCTGTAGAGTACTGACCTGTGGGAAAGAACAGCTAAAAAACACAATAGCAAAGTGCACATAGCATACACCAGAAACACTTCCTAAAGCACCAGGCCCTGGGCAGTGTATGAACCCCTTTTTTTCTTTTTTTTAAATTTTATTTATTTATTTATTTGATAGCCAGAGATCACAATTAAGCAGAGAGACAGAGAGAGAGGAGGAAGCAGGCTCCCCGCTGAGCAGAGAGCCTGATGCGGGACTCGATCCCAGGACCCTGAGATCATGACCCGAGCCAAAGGCAGAGGCCCAACCCACTGAGCCACCCAGGTGCCCCTGAACCCCTTCTTAATATAGTATTATTCTCAAGAGCAGGAAGTATAGCTTTCATAATATGCAAAAGACAGAAAGCTAGTCATAATGACAAGATGGGGGAATTCTCAAAAAAAGAAAAAAAAAAAGTCAAGAAGAAATCACAGCCAGAGATTCTCCCAAAACAGATATACTCAATTCATCCAAACAAGAATTTAGAACAGTCATAAGAATACTAGCTAGGCTTGAAAGAAGCATAGAAGACACCAGAGAAACCTTGGCTGCAGAGGTAAAAGACCTAAAAATTAGGCCAAAATAAAATTTAAAAATATATATATATAACTGAGATGCAAAACTGACTGGATGGAATCATGAGGATGGAAGAAACAGAGAATTGAGTAGGTGATATAGTAGATAAAATTATGGAAAATAATGAAGCTGAAAAGATGAAGGAAAAAATTATTACATCATGATTATAGACTTAGGGACCTCATCAATTTCACGAAGTACAATAATATCCACATCATTGGAGTCCCAGAAGAAGGGGGGGAGAGGTGACAGAAATTTGGACAAATTATAGCTGAGAATTTACTTAATCTGGGGAAGGAAAGAAGCATTCAAATCCAAGAGGCACAGAGAACTATCCCCTCAAAAATCAATAAAACCAGATCAACATCAAGACATACCAGTGAAACTTGCAAAATACAAAGATAAAGAGAGATTTCTGAAAGCAGCTGGGGGCAAAAATAACCTCAATGTACAAGGGTAGACACATAAGGTTAGCAGCAGAACTGTCCACAGAAACTTGGCAGACCAGAAAAAAGTAGCATTTTTAGCATTTAGCACTTAGCATTATGCTAAATGGGAAAAAATATGCATCCAAGAATATTTGATCCAGCAAGACTGTCATTCAGAATGAAAGGAAAGGTAAAGAATTTCCAAGGAAAGCAAAAACTAAAGGAGTTAGTGAACACTAAACTAGCTCTGCAAGAAGCTAGTTGCAGAGCTGAATGGGACACTTTGAATGGGAAAGAGAGACAAAAATTAACAAAGTCTAGAAAGGGATAGAGACTATCTAAAGGAATAGCAAATCTATAGGTAATGCATTGGCACTAAAGTCCTATCTTTCAATTACTCTGAATACTAGTGGATTCAATGTTTCAATAAAAAGACATAGGGTGTCAGAATGGATTAAAAAAACCAGAGACCCAGGGATGACTGGGTGGCTCAGTCAGTTAAACATCCAACTCTTGATCTTGGCTCAGGTCTTGATCTCAGGGTAGTGAGTTCAGGCTGCGCATTGGGCTTCATTCTGTGAGTGAAGCCTACTTAAAAACAAACAAACAACCCAAAACATGACCTATCAATATGCTATTTATAAGAGACTCATTTCAGACCCACAAACAACTCCATATTGAAAGTGAAGGGGTGGAGAACCATCTGTCATGATAATGGACATCATAAGAACACTGGAGTTTGTATCAGACAAACTAGAGAGTTTGTATCAGACAAACTAGATTTTAAACCAAAGACTTTAATAAGAGGTGAAGAAGGGCACCATAATAAAGGAATCTGCCAAATAACAAGATCTAACAATTGTAAATATTTATTCACTCAACTTGGAAGCAGTTAAATATATAATAATTAATGAAAAACTTAAAGAAACTCATTGATGATAATACAATAATAGGATACTTCAACAGCCCACTCACAGCAATGGACAGATCATCTGAGCAGAAGATCAGCAAGGAAACAGTGGCTTTGGATGACACACAAGACCAGACAGACTTAGCAAACATATTCAGAGCATTTTGTCCCCAAACAGCAGAATATACATTCTTTTCGAGTGCACATGGAACACTTCATAACAGATCACATACTGGGTCACAAATCCGGCTTCAACCATACAGATTGAGATCATACCATGCATATTTTCACTATGAAACTTGAAGGCAACCATAAGAAAAAAATTGGAAAAACCACGACTACATGAAGTTATAGAGCATCCTACTAAAGAATGAGTGGGTCAACCAGGAAATTAAAGCAGAGAGAGTCAATTATCATATGGTTTCACTTACTTGTGGAGCATAAGGAATACCATGGAAGACATTGGGAGGTGGAGAGGAGAAGTGAGTTGGGGCAAATTGGAGGGGGAAACAAACCATGAGAGACTGTGGACTCTGAGAAACAAACTGAGGGTTTTTTTTTGGGGGGGAGGGGTTGAGCCTGGTGGTGGATATTAAGGAGGGCACATATTGCATGGAGCACTGGGTGATGCATAAACAATGAATTTTGGAACACTGAAATAAATTAAAATTAAATTTAAAAAATTAAGATAAAAAAATATACATGGAAGCAGATAAGAATGAAAACATCACAGTCCAAAACCTTTGGGACACAGCAAAGGTGGTCATAAGAACAAAGTATATAGCAATACAAGCCTTCCTAAGGAAGCAATAAAAGTCTCAAATACACAGCCTAACCTTACACCTAAGGGAACTGAAAAGAGAACAGCAAATAAATCTTAAAATTAACAGAAGTAAAATAATTACGATTGGAGCAGAAATAAATGATATAGAAATTAAAAAAAACCAGTAGAACAGATCAATGAAATTAGGATCTAATTCTTTGAAAAAATTAAAAAAAAAAATAAAGCCCTAGCTAGACTTATCAATAAGAAAAGAGAAAGGACCCAAATAAATAAAATCATGAAGGTCACAACCAGCACCATGAAAATACAAACAATTATAAGAAAACATTATGAGCAATTATATTCCAACAAATTGGGCAACCTGGAAAAAATAAATTCCTAGAAATATATAAACTACTAAAATTGAGACAAGAAGAAATAGAAAATTTGAACAGACCAAGCAAAGAAATTGAATCAGTAATCAAAAATCTCCCAACAAACAAGAGGCTAGGGCCAGAGGCTTTCCAAGAGGTTCCACCAAACATTTAAAGAATTAATACCTATTCATCTTAAGCTGTTCTACAAAATAGAAATGGAAGGAAACCTTCCAAACTTATTCTATGAGGCCAGCATTACCTTGATTCCAAAACTAGACAAAGACCCCACTAAAATGGAGAATTACAGACCAATATCCCTGATGATGAACATGGATGCAAAAATTCTCAACAAGACACTAGCTAACTGAATCCAACAGTACATTGAGAGAATTATTCACCATGACCAAATGGGATTTATTCCTGAGCTGCAAGCATACTTCAATATTTGCAAATCAATCAACATTAATAAAAGAAAGGATAAGAACCATATGATCCTCTCAATAGGTGCAGAAGAAACATATTTGTATTTGACAAAATACAGCATCCTTTGTTGATAAAAATCCTCAAGAAAGTAGGAATAGAAGGAACATACCTCAACATCATAAATACCATATACAAAAGACCCACAGATAATATCCTCGATGGGGAAAAATTGAGAGCTTTTCCCCTCAGGTCAGGAATATGACAGGAATATCCACTCTCACCATTGTTGTTCAGCATAGTACCAGAAGCTGTGGCTTTAGCAATCAAACAAAAAGGAATAAAAGGCATTCAAAATGACAAGGAAGAAGTCAAACTTTCACTATTTGCAGTTGACATGAGTAGAGAACCCAAAAGACTCACACATAAAATTGCTAGAACTGACACATGAATTCAATAAAGCTACAGGATACAATGTAAATGTACAGAAACCTATTACATTTCTTTGCACCAATAATGAAACAGTAGAAAGAGAAATCAAAGAATTGACCCCATTTACAATTTCACCAAAACCCATAAGATACCTAATCAAAGAGGCAAAGATCTGTATTCTGAAAACTATAGAACAATTATGAAAGAAATTGAAGAAGACACAAAGAAATAGAAAACTGATTGGAAGAACAAATATTGTTAAGATATCTATATCTACCCAAAGCAATCTACACATTCAATGCAATCTCTATAAAAATAAAGGCACCACTTTTCACAGAGGTAGAACAAACAATCCTCAAATTTATATGGACCCAGAAAAGACCCTGAATAGTTAAAGCAATCTTAAAAAAGAAAAACAACGCAAGAACATCACAATTCCAGACCTCAAGCCACATTGCAAAACTGTAGTGATTAAGACAGTGTGTTACTGGCACAAAAACAAACACATAGATCAATGGAACAGAATAGAGAACCCAGGAATGGACCCACAACTGTATGGTCAACTAATCTTTGACAAACAGTAAAGAATATCCAATGAAAAAGAGATATTTTCTTCAACAAATGGTGTTGAGGAAAGTGGAAGACAACAGGCAGAAGAATGAAACTGAACCACTTTCTTACACGACACACCAGAAGAAATTCAAAATGGATGAAAGACCTAAATGTAAGACAGGAAACCACCAAAATCCTAGAGAAGAATTCAGGCAACAACCTCTTTGACCTCGGCCATAGCAACATCTTATCAGACATATCTCTGGAGGCAAGGGAAACAAAAACAAAAATGAACTATTGAGAGTGTATCAAGACAAAATGCTTCTGCACCATGAAGGAAACAATCAACAAAACTAAAAGGCAACCAATGGAATGGGAGAAGATATTTGCAAATGATGTATCAGGTAAAAAGCTAACATCCAAAATCTATAAAGAACTTATCTAACTCAACACCCAAAAAACAAATACTCCAGTTAAGAAATGGGCAGAAAACATGAATAGATATTTTTCCAAAGAAGACATCAGATGACTAACAGAAACATGAAAAGATGCTCAGTATCTCTCATCATTAGGAAAATACAAATCAGAATGGCTAAAGTTAACAACTCAGGAAAAAACAGGTATTAGTGAAGATGTGGAGAAAGGGGAACACTTTGGCACATTTGGTGGGGATGAAAACTGGTATAACTATTCTAGAAAACAGTATGGAATTTTCTCAAAACAAAAACAAAAACAAAAACAAAAAACCAGTATGAAGTTTTTCTCAAAAAAAAAAAAAAAGTTAAAAATAGAACTACCTTATAACCCTGCAGTTGCACTATTAGGTGTTTATCCCAACATGCTAATACTAAAGTGCTGATTCAAATGGGTACATGCACCCTAATGTTTATAGCAAAATTACCAACGTTAGCCAAATTATGGAAAGAGTCCAATTGTTCATTGACTTATGAGTGGATAAAGAAGAAGTGGTATATATATATACACAATGAAATTTTACTCAGTGATCAAAAAGAATGAAATCTTGTTATTTGCAATGTTGTGGATGGAGCTAGAGTGTATTATGCTAAGGGAAATAAGTCAGTCACAGAATGACAAATAGATGATTTCACTCCCAGGTCGAATTTAAGAACAAAAGAGATGAATAGAGGGAATGCAAGGAAAAATAAAATAGGATAAAAACAGAGAGAGAAGCAAACTGTAAGGGACTCTTAAATATAGAGAACAAACTGAGGGTTGCTAGAGGGGAGCTGCGTAGGGAGATGGGCTAAATGAGTGATGGGTATTAAGGCGGGTACTTGTTGGGATGAACACTGTGTTCTGTACATTGTATGTGGGTGATGAATCACGGCATTTTGCTTCTGAAACCAGTGTGGCATTGTATGTTAACTAATTTGAAGCCTTAAAAAAAAAAAAAAAAAACACAGTCCTGGGCAGGACAAAGACAAATGTGTGATTGGAGTGCATTGAGCACAGGGAGTTGAAAAAGGGGGTCGGAGGAAGGCAGGTCCCAGGTCATGCTGGGTGTCTCAGCCTGGGCATAAAATTTGGGGTAACAATCAATCAGTGGAAGCAGGGAGTGCTTTTCATCTTCTTCATACTTAAAAAAATTAAGTAATTAATTAAAAAATAAAATGAACATTTAAATAAGATAACAAAACTCTGGATTTTTTCCCTATATGCAAACCCTGATTTATAGAACTATTTTAATGTGTTAACTAATTTTTATTCTTAACTTTGCATATGTTAACAAAGAACTATTTTGGGGTTCCATTCAAATTTTAGTATTCTTTGTTCTCATTCTGTTGAAAATGCCATCAGTATTTTGTTGGGTACTGCAAATAGCCAAAGCAATCTTGAGAAAGAAAAACAACTGAGGTATTATATTCCCTGGTTCAAACTATACTATGAAGCTATAGTAATTAAAACACCAGTATGATACTGGTGTGAAAACAACACATAGATCAATAGAATAGAATAGAGTGTTCAAAAATAAGCTCATACATATATAGTCTATTAATCCATGACAAAGGTGGCAAGATTATACAACGCAGGAATAGA
This sequence comes from Neogale vison, assembly GCF_020171115.1. Classification (NCBI taxonomy): domain Eukaryota; kingdom Metazoa; phylum Chordata; class Mammalia; order Carnivora; family Mustelidae; genus Neogale; species Neogale vison. Next base: position 16,371,980 of record NC_058100.1, read on the forward strand.
CAGTCTCCTCTAAAAATGGTGTGGAAAAAACTGGAGGTCTACATACAAAAGAGTGAAACTGGACCCCTCTCTAGTACCATATACAAAAATAAATTAAAAATGGATTCAAGATTTGAATATAAGAGTGAAACCATAACATTAGTAGAAAAAAACACAGGCAGTAAACTCTTTGACATTGGTCTAGAAATAGTTTTTTAAGCCTGTCTCTGTAGAAAATGACAACAAAAGTTAAGTTAACAAATGGGATTGCATCAAACTAGAAGTTTTTGCACTGTGAAGGAAACCATCAACAAAATGAAAGGCAACCTAATGAATGGGAGAAGATATTTGCAAATCATACAAATATTGGGTAAACATCCCCAATACCTGAAAAGCTTCCACAATTTACTATAGGATTTGAATAGACATGAAGATGACTAACAGGTACATGAAAAGATGCTCATCAGGGAAATGAAAATCAAAACCCACAATGAGGTATCATCTCAAGCCTGTTAGATTAGTTATTATTAAAAAACAACAACAACAACAAGAAATAACAAGTATCAATGGGACGTGGAAAAAAGTGAAATGACATACACTTTGCAGGAATGAAAATTTGTGCAGCCACTATGAAAATAGTATGGAGGTTCCTTAAAATAGAACTGCCATAATATTCAGAAATTTCACTTCTGGGTATTGACCCAAGTAAATAAAAACACCAATTTGAAAATATATGCATCCAACTTTATGTTCATACTAACATTATTTACAATAGCCAAGATATGGAAAGAATTTATGTCTATCAATAGATAAAGATAAAAAAGATGTGATATGCGGTACTTGGGTGGATCAGTCTGTTAGGTGTCTGCCTTAGGCTCAGGTCATGATCCTAGGGTTCTGGGATCTAGTCCTGTATCAGGCTCTTGCTCAGCAGGGAGTCTGCTTCTCCCACTCCATCTGCCCCCCCCCCCCGCTTGTATATACACACACATTCCTTCTTTCTCTTCCTTTCACTCTCACAAATAAATAAATAAAATCTTTGAAAAAAAGATGTGAGATACACACACACACACACACACACACACACACAGAGATATATATAATGAACTGAGCCATAAGAAAGAATGAAATCTTGCCATTTACGAAACTAGAATGGACCCAGAAGGTATTGTGCTAAGTGAAATAAGCACCATAGGATTTCCTTTATATATGGAATCTAAAAAAAAAAAAAAACAAAACAAAAACACAAGTGAACAAACACAACAAAACAGAAACCGATCCATAGATACAGGAGACAAAGTGGTAATTACCAGAGTGGGGAGGGAATGGAGCGTAGGCAAAATAGGTAAAGAGGATAAGAGGTACAAACATCTAGTTATGAAATAAGTCATGGGGCTGTAATGTACACCATAGGAAATATAGTCAATGATATTGTAATGACTTTGTGTGGTGATAGATGATAACTAAACTTGGGCATCATTTTATAATATTTATAATGATCAAATTACTATAATATATATCTGAAACTAATAAGATATTGTCAAGCAGATATGAGATTACTAACCTTCTGGTTGAGTCCTGCAACCTCAGAATTGGGTAGGGCAGATGGGAAGAGATCCCCCAGCTCCCTAAAGCCACCCCAGTACACACATGGCCATGTATACACTCACCGGCACACAGCAGTCTCATAGCAGCCTGCTGTCAATCACCCAAGGATCTCATATGAGGGCCTGTCCTTCACTCATCTGTTCCAGAGGCTCAGGTGCTCTGACATTTCGATGTGACAGGTATGCCTCAATTTGAGGTAGGTGTAAAAGAATCCTAGTGAGCAAGGGGAAGTGTGAACAAGATCCTGACCAAGCCCAGGGTAAATAAATCTGCTTAACATCTCTGCTTGTGATTTCTCATGGATTGTACAGGATCTGGCTAACAATTTAAATTAGTGTCTTGGAATAGCCACCAGAGTGAGTTTAAGCCTAATATAGGCACTTAAATCCACATAGTTCCCTTACACCATACACAAAGATAAATTCAAAATGGATGAAAGAGCTCAATGTGAGGCAGGGATCTGTCAAAATCCTACAGGAGAACATAGGCTGTAACCTCTTCAGCATTGTCCACAGTAACTTCTTTCAAGATACATCTCCAAAGGTAAGTGAAACAAAAGCAAAAATGAACTTTTGGGACTTCATCAAGATCAAAAGCTTCTGTATAGCAAAGGAAATTGTCAACAAAACTAAGAGGCAACCCACAGAATGGGAGAAGATATTTGAAAATAACATTACAGATAAAAGCCTGATATCCAAGATCTATAAAAAACTTCTCAAACTCAACACTCAAAAAAGAGATAACCCAGTCAAAAAATGGGCAGAAGACATGAACAGACACTTCCCCAAAGAAGACATACAAATGGCTAACAGACACATGAAAAAATTCTCAACATCATTAGGCATCAGGGAAATACAAATCAAACCACAATGAGATACCACCTTACAACAGTTAGAGTGGCAAAAATTAACAAGATAAGAAACAACAAATGTTGGCAAGGATGTGGAGAAAGGGAAACCCTCTTACATTGTTGGTAAGAATGTAAGCTGGTATAGTTACTCTGATATGAGTATGGAGGTTCCTCATGATGTTAAGAATAGAACTACCTCACAACCCAGCAATTGCACTACTAGGTATTTACCCCAAAGATGCAGATGTAGTGAAAAGAAGGGCCACATGTACCCCAATGTTCATAGCAGCAATGTCCACAATAGCCAAATTGTGGAAGGACCCAGGACTTCAACAGATTAATGGATAAAGAAGATGTAGTTCATATATACAATGGAATATTACTCAGCCATCTGAAAGGATGAATATCCACCGTTTACATCGACATGGATGGATCTGGAGGGGATTATGCTAAGTGAAGTAAGTCAAGCAGAGAAAGACAATTATCATATGGTTTCACTTATATGTGGAAAACAAGCAATAGCACAGAGGACCATAGGGGCTGGAAGGGAAATCTGAAGGGGGAGAAATCAGAGAGGGAGGTGAACCATGAGACTATGGACCCCAGGAAACAAACTGAGGGTATCACAGGGCAGAGGAGTGGGGGTATTAAGGAGGTAGGTATTAAGGAGGGCACATGCTGTGATGAGTACGGAGTGTTATAACTAACTAAGGAATCACTGAACACTACATCAAAAACTTGTGGTGTACTGTACAGTGGCTAACTGAATATAATAAAAAATACATAAAAATACATAAATAGTGTTGTTTCTTAAAGATTAAAAAAAAACATTTTTCCTCCCACCCAGAAAAAAATAAATACTGTTTACTTAAGACATTGTTTTTAAAGATTTTATTTATTTATTTGACAGAAAGAGAGAGAGTGAAAGAGGGAACAGGAGCAGGAGGAGTAGGAGAGGGAGAAGCAGCATTCCGCTGAGCAAGGAGCCTGATGCGGGGTTCAATCCCAGAACCCCGGGATCACGACCTGAGGTGAAGGCAGACACTTAATGACTGAGCCACCCAGACACCCCAACTCAAAATATTTTTACTGAATAAAAGGCTTCCTATTTTTAGTTTCTGATATGCGGGCTGAGGACAGAACTCATCTCTTTCCACCAACAATGTAAATGGATGGATTGCACCTTTTGCTTTCATATATCAAGTTTAAACTGTTGTTTCCCTTCCAAAGGTCACATTTTGTATGAAATGTGATTGATCTCACCTGTATACAAATTTGAATAATAACTGTATAATCATATTTCTGCCTCATAATTCCTTACTCCATAGTAAAGCCCAAAATACATGCCTTATTCAAATCTCTTCTTGAAAAATGAATGTTGATTTTCCTGTTATTATATCCATTGTTTTTAAGAGAACCAGTGAATCAAAATTCCATTGTGATTTCCTCTTCCTTATCAGAGTCCCCAGTGTCAAAGCACTCTATGGAGACTTCAAGAAGCCAGCCTTGCTATTGCCTCAGGGAAAAGCTGGCCATCAGTCCCTCAAACCCTGAGGAAGTGAAGAAGGAAAAGCCCCGGCACTGCTGGACCCCCTTCTCAGGGACCCATGGGGGGGGGGTCAACCATGTTCCCTGACCCACAGGCCCCTGCAGCCTATGGACCCTGAAAAGCAACACCTATCTATGACATCTGTAGCCCAAAGTGATGAGTTGCTGCCTTTTCAGGCCACTGCCAACTGCAACATATTTTCCAGAACACCCTTCACTGAAATGAAATGTTATTGCCAGGGACCTGTCTTCTAACTCTATGTTCTAGGAAGTGTCTAGGGAAGACACTCAAACAAACAAATTAAACAAATCCAAATGACATAGCACAACTATTGTCTGGTCCCCAAGGAGCATGTTCTTAGCTTTGGAAGTGGCACCACCTCTTTATTCTGCAAGGACCAGAGGAAGACAGAGATAGGATCCAAATGAGTAGTAAGGCAATTGAAGAAACTGGTGAAACAGTAACAAAGGATGTTCTCTCTCTGCAGGGTAAAATTAGATTCAACCAAAAAACAATTGAGGGTTGAAGCCATTGGCTCAAAAAAGAGAAAGGAGGCAATGATAGTGTTCACTGGAAGCTTGTTGGATCTTACATGCTTAGAGATTTCCAAGTCAGGAGGCAGATTCTTGGAGAAAGAAAGCCAAAGATTCAGAAGACAGATTTTTATGGTAATGATGATGACAGTTTCCTTGATTCGACTGATCTGGTTGAGAAGAAGCCTTGAAGCAAATGAAGAAGGCTGAAACATTGACAAAAAGCCAGAGAACTTTTAATCATTGGTTGCTCAGTTAATAGCAAAAGGGAACTCTGAAATCTCTGAGAGGTTAAAAGTCTCAAAACTCTATCAGAGTCACCGTCTCCAGATGTTTTAGTCACCATCTCCAGATGTTTTAGATGCTTGCACGTCAGAAACAAAATCAAAGAGTGTGTTAGATGGCATGTCAATGGAAGAAACTACTTGAGAACTTAGAAATGAGGAAACAAAGACAGATTTAAAGGGTTGATAAAATCTGTAAAGCCCAGAGAAATACCAGAACTAAAAAAGACTGGAAATCACTTTTGAAATGTAGGGAAAAAAAAAAAAAAGGCCGAAAAGCTTACATTGATTCTCTTTGGTGCCATGAAAAAAGAAAACAAATCCAAATTAAAAACTGGAACAGTAGGGAAATTATCCCCCTGCACCAAACACCCAGAACTCATTCTGACTTTGAGATTGAAAGATGAGCCTAATGTGGAGGAAGAGGAGGGTGTGTAGGAGGAAGAGAAGAACACAAAAGAACATAAAAAGAAAAATACAATGGGACAAAGAAGCAGGCTTTAGCAGTAGTTAGAACCAGAAGAAGCAGTACAGGAAAGGATTATTCTCACATGCTCTAAAGATACAAAAACCCTTGAAAACATGGCTCAGCCAGGTGGAACAGAATAATTGTCAATAAGATTAGCAAAATAACTTCATCATTCAAGGAACCCCGAGCATCAAAGAATGAAATTGAGAAAAACAGAAGAGTTGAAGAAAAAAAAAGGCTACCAATCCAAGAGAACATCCACCAAAACTTTCCTTCAAATATCCAGAAGATGGCCCAGACTCCTGTAGACGGGTCCCAAATGAAGCCCAAAGTGATGGTGGCCAGATCTATTTCATGACAATTTTGGCCTTTGACTGTTTCAGGGTTGCAAAGACTTTGTGGACCAAGTGGCATGGGAAATGTGGGCTCCTATACCACAATGAACTCCAAAGTAGGAGTTCAGATGATTGCTTGTAAAATGTGGTAATAGTTCTTCCATGCTCTTGGTTTCTAAATTAATCTTATTCATATCCTCCTGAATTTAGTATTTATGTTTACAAGTGTTTGTGTATATATATAACACTGGATCAGTATATTTTGTGAATTATTAAAATGAGGGATTGACTCTAAGTGAGAAAGCAAAATTTTAATTATCATGAGAAAAAATACTTTGATATGCAGTTCTATTTCTCAAGTTCATTGTTTTTTCTAATATTTTAAGTTTTATAATCAAAGTTAAAGTAGGGTATTTCATTTCTAGATTACAAATATCTTCTTTAGTAAGGGGGAAGATTTGGAGATTGCATTTTTGAATTTTCTAGAGTGAATTGATTTTTATTTTTTTCAGATTTTCTGAATATTTGATTTAAAATGTTATCTTGAATAGCAGTCATCAGTTACAATGCTTATGGAAACTTAGTTTGGGAATTTAGACTCTTTAAATTGATGGAAGATATTTCATGTAAGCATTTTGAATTCATGTTGTTTTTCTTCAAAGGAAAAAGAACATATTTATTTTTTGAATTACCTGTGGGCAAGAAAACAATGCATTCACTTAGAGGAAAAAATTCAGGAGATCAGAAAGTTTCGGTACATAATCTTGCATTGAACATATCAACATATTATTTTAAAGTAGTTGAAAAAATTCTGATGTTTCACACGTCTTACGAGACAGTGTTTTTTATATGGCATTATCAATTTGTTACCTAGTGACTATATTTTGAATATAAAACTACACAAATGCATCTAAACTACTAAGGGAGAAGCGAAAAATGGAGCCAAGTAAATGAAGATGACCTAGTAATAATTATAATCTCCTCGATAAGTTTAGGATGTACTGGAGCTTTAAGAAGCACTGGTAAATACAATGTAAACAATTCAATTCCAAAATATCCACTCTTGACCATCTTTAATTAGAAAATAAATTAGCATTGTACATGAAAATTCAACTTGGATTCACATACTGGCTGCTATCTAGACTGGGTTCCACCTGAATATGTATTTTCTGTGGCAAAAGTAGTATTTTATTTATTTGTTTTAAATTTGAATGTTTCTAAGTGGAGCAGATGCTACCTGCTTCAGTATGTCTCAACATTTGAAAATACCCACAGTAAGAGACATATTTTATATTATTACCAGACTATGCTCTCTCCCTCCCATCACTCACATACATGCACATGCACACAAATACAAAACAGTCCTTACCCTTACTACATTTATGAGATGTGTTCTGACCTATTCTGTTCTGTCCTGTTCTGTTCTATTCTTTCATTTGAAAAGGACTATGACCCACCGAATTCAAATCGATGTCTGAAAAGAATACCCTACTCTCATACCCAGCGCAAACACTTTCTCATTCCCCTCGGCATTACAACTTCACATTACCTACCTTGCCTTCAAATACATCTGCACTTATGATTATTTAACTGAAGAAGGAAAATTTCTTCTGAAATCTGAAAAGGAAATTCTCAGAAACTAACCAGATGGCCAAACAGAGCAAGACTATAACAATATCAGGAGGGGAGCAGTGTTGTAGATCCAGAAAGTCGTCTCTTAATAATGTGTTATTACTATTTATAGTTAAATACCAGGATAGCCAGTGAACCTTGAGAATCAGAGAGCATGTTTTTGGCTTGTAGGATAGAAAACCCAAACAAAAACAGTCTTAAATGGTAAAGATATATATTAAAAATTTATTGACTTAAGTCAGTCCTGCTATTCTTCATTGTTACTTGAAAAATAATCAACCCTCAAACCATATCTCTGGCATAACTGAGAAAGTAGAAGACTTTGCTGTTGTTGGTTTATTTTTGTTGCTTGTTTTGTTTTGCCCCCCCCCTTTTTTTTTACAGAATGAGTACATTCTAAAGTATATGGAAATATTACTTTTGGAATCAGTTTTAGTGAGTACAACATTGAATAGCTTCCTTGAAGGAAATGAATTGGAGAAATTTCTTAAAGGATAATTAATTGACACACTAACATCATAGAGAGTTTGAAGCAGTAAAAAAGGAATTACAGGACTTTTATACTGATGTTGCTTGAACTCAACCTCGTAATTGTATGTTCTGGATTAAATCACAGAACTTTTAATATATCAGCATATGTCTAAAATATACAGAGGCAAAGTGACGAAAAAGATTTACCAAATTATGGGTTTTTTTTGTGGGGGGGGAAACAATATGTAAAGTTAAAGCCTTGATACTGCAAATTCATCTTCATGCAAGAATTAAAGTATGTGGATATTCAGGAATGACGGCCATGGAAGGATTTTGTTGTGGAAATATTCAAGGCACACGTGGGCATGGCCATTTTAATTCAATAGACTATATAAATGGAATCACCCTTCTGTATCTCTTTCTTGTTTGTTTCATTTTTATTTGTCACAGAAAAATAATTTTATGACAGTGGACCTGGGTGGGAGGCACAGAAGAAGGGAATGAAAAAAAGATTGAAACAAGAGAAATTCCAATTTGAATAGGTGGTGACACATGCTGGAAAGTTGCTGAAACCAATAAAAAAGTATGTTTAATATTAATGTTTTTCAAGATCCCATTTAACTGGTACTATCAAGATTGAAGAAAACCCTACTTTAAAAAATGTATTTTGCTTCTTTTTTTTTTTTAAGATTTTATTTATTTATTTGACAGACAGAGATCACAAGTAGGCAGAGAGAGAGGAGGAAGCAGGCTCCCTGCTGAGCAGAGAAGCCCCATGCGGGGCTCCATCCCAGCACCCTGGGATCATGACCTGAGCCGAAGGCAGAAGCTTTAACCCACTGTGCCAGGCACCCCTGCATTTTGCTTCTTATTAGTCGGAAGATTTTAATGCTCTCTACTCCAATTCAGAGGAAAGACCAAAATATAAGTCATATTTGCATTTAATCTTGATAGATAACCATATAAAGCAACCAAATATTCTAAGTTTTTGAGACAGTCCACATTTCAAATGTTCTGTCATCCCTAAGAATCCCTAAGATATAAGCATCATTCATAATTCCTGATTTCTTATTAAAATATATTCACTTGACTAAAGGTAACAATATGCATGAGAGTATTGCTTTTATTTTTATAAACATGTTCTTGTTTTGGATCCTTCTCATCCAAAACAAAATTTTCTTCTCTTTCAACCACATCCCTTCACCAAGAATTAAGAGGTATTGCTAACATTTGTTATAATCAGAAATGCCAAAGTTCTGATTTTAAGTCAATGACAAGTTAAATTTCATGGTAGAATATCAAGAATTAGAGAAGTGATACATTGTGGCATTTCCATTAAATATATTCATAATTGTATATTTTACTTTATGTGGATTCCATAAAGTATATTTACTTTATGTGGATTTCTTTCTTATGAAAGAAAACTTTCATAACCCATGCCAATGAATTATCCAGTAAACAATAGTGTCTACATTGCAATAAGTGAATTTTGAGAAATAAAACTCAGCATGGATTTTTCATAAAATAAAAAAAATGATCAAAACCCTTTTTTTGTCAAATAGTTTGTTTTAAAGTCAAACTTACACATGTAACTACAGATGACATTTAATTGTGTAGTCATGCAGCGAAGCCTATATTAGAAATCAGTATGGTTAGAAAAAATTTTAAAAAATACCCAAATTCTGTCAGTTTTGCATTTTTAATCAGATTAAGTGAGAAAGTATATAATTGGAAGAAGCAGTGTAGATTGGCAAGCCAAATCTGAGCACATTCAGAATTGCCTTCCACTGGGCTATGTGTGTGTTTTTATGCCAGTACCATGCTGTCTTGGTGATCACAGCTTTGTAGTAAAGCTTGAAATCAGGTAACGTGATGCCCCCCGTTTTATTTTTGTTTTTCAACATTTCCTTAGCGATTCGGGGTCTCTTCTGATTCCATACAAATTTTTGGATTATTTGCTCCAGCTCTTTGAAGAATACCAGTGGAATTTTGATCGGAATAGCATTAAAAGTATAGATTGCTCTAGGCAGTATAGACATTTTAACAATGTTTATTCTTCCGATCCAAGAGCATGGAATGGTCTTCCATCCTTTTGTGTCTTCTTCAATTTCTTTCATGAGTGTTTTGTAGTTCCTCGAGTACAGATCCTTTACCTCTTTGGTTAGGTTTATTCCCAGGTATCTTATGGTTCTTGGTGCTATAGTAAATGGAATCTATTCTCTAATTTCCCTTTCTGTATTTTCATTATTGGTGTATAAGAAAGCCACTGATCCAATACTGGCTGCCCGGCTATGAACTGTGCAATGCTGTTGAGAGTATCTTGTAAGGCATTTGTGAGGATAAAAAGATTTACTGTATCTAAAATGCTTAACACATTTAAAGTATAAATATTAGTTGATATCGTTACTTTATTATTATTATCTACTCTGTCTGCAGCTATGGTATCTATAAAGACCAAAGTACAGACATAAACATCTGAAGCATCATGGCCCTGTTTCTCACCACGTGGAGAGTTTACAGTAAAGGAAACATAAAAATAAGCTGAGATAAGAGATCAGAAGATTCAAGTCCCTACCTGCTTGCAGCCCAGGCTCTCTTGAAATTTGATTGATGAACCTTTTTATCATGACCAAATTTAGATTGACTCAGAGTTCTATCATTTGCAGCTGAAAGAGTTCACATGAACTACTGAATAAATTTAAGTACAGGAACTTGAAAGTTACTATTCAAACATAGGTTGTTAGAGTATGATGGGGACCAAATAGTACCCTTTTGTACCTTCATGAGTTTGGAACAAATTGAGAGATGAACATATGGAAGACAGAGATAAAAATGTTATTAATATTACTGAGAAGAATCAACCTTGGTTCAGCATGCAAGGACTTCCAGTTCTGAACCCAATAATAAAATTTCCCATGGGTTACAGTCCGAACTAGGAAATCACAAAGTCTCTGAACAGTTTGGTTCCTTTAACTTAAGACGTGGAGTAAAATAAAGTGTGTTTTCGGTAGAAAGGCTGGTTGACTCAAAAAGGATACCTACAGGGAAGGCCTCTATCTCTTCCTGTGGGGAAGATAGATGAAATCTTCAAAGAAAAGCCAACATTATTATTCCAGTTGAATTTCCACATGAGGTCTTGACAAATTGTGGTTACTCCCTAAAGTAAAAGTATCTCTTGGAGGGACACCTGTGTGGGTCAGTCAGTTAAGCATCTGACTTTAGCTCAGGTCATGATCCCAGAGCTCTGTGATTGAGTCCCATATTGGGCTCCTTGCTCAGTGGGGAGCCTGTTTCTCCCTCTGCCTGCTGCTCCCCCTGCTCATGCTCTCCCTCTCTATCTCTGGCAAATAGATAAAATCTTTGGGGAAAAAAAGTATCTCTTTGAAATATCATGGGAAGACTTTGGAAACAAATAGCATTTAAATTTTTTCCTACACTTCTTAAATAAGTAATTTAACGTTTTAAGTACAAACCTATGAATCTTTTTTTTTTTTCTTCTTAAGAATTACTTATTTATTTATTTGACAGAGACAGAGACAGCGAGAGTGGAAACACAAGCAGGGGGAGTGGGAGAAAGTCAAGCAGGCTTCCCGCTGAGCAGGGATCCCGATGCAGGGCTCAATCCCAGGAATCTGGGATCATGCCTTGAACCAAAGGCAGATGTTTAATGACTGAGCCACGCATGTGCCCCAAATCTATGAATCTTTAAAATGGAGGATGGTAGCATCTATATTCATGTGATGTGATTATGAAGGTTGTATGAAATGCAAGTGAAATAAGATAATTTATTACCAGAAAGTTTTAAGTATGTGTAATTCAATTTTTAATTTAATAACAATCATCATTTTAGTTGACATGTTAGATATACTTTATATAGAAAATGTCATAGTTTTTATCTTTCTTAAATCTGATTATATAAGATTCCAAACCTGTATATATCCTAGCTGTTGAAATTCAATTTATTCTTTTTTTTTTTTAAGATTTTATTCATCCATTTGACAGAGAGAGATCACAAGTAGGCAGAGAGGCAGGCAGAGAGAGAGAGAGAGAGAGAGGAGGAACCAGGCTCCCTGCTGAGCAGAGAGCCCGCTGCGGGACCCGATCCCAGGACCCTGAGATCATGACCTGAGCTGAAGGCAGCGGCTTAACGCACTGAGCCACCCAGGCGCCCGAAATTCAATTTATTCTTATTGGGACTTCCTTCTAATGTCCAAAGCTAGGTGAAGAGCTCTATGCTGGTATACTTACTACTCAAGACCAATCAGTTGAGACTGGAAGCTTAGTCACTACCTAATATCTCATGATCTTTGCTGAGCCTGGAGACCTGCATACCTAGGATTCAGCCAACCAGTGAACTTCCTGCAAGCTTCTTCTCACCAAGAAGAACTGCTACCAAACTGGGGAATTAAAAAAGTCAAGGAATCTATAAAATTCCATCTCTGGGCAAATTATGGATTCTCTTTCCCTGAATGCCTTATCTTCTCACCCCTCCATTCCAGCATACTCCTACAAAGATACAGAGAAAAACTGAAATGCAAAAGCCATATTGGAAGGCTATTTCTTGTTTTTTGGCCTGCAGCAAAAAGCATTGCTGCCGAGGAGGTCCATGTACTTGCCTGAACTCTTGGAACAGAAATCAGTATATATGATTAAGAAATAAACCAAAACAAAACAGAAATTGATATGTCTGTAAATTACCCTGATTGTAATATTTATTTTCCCTGGAGATTTAAAAAAAGTAGTGGTCACATAGAATCTGTCCTACAGAGATGAAAGTTAGTAGTGTAGTCCTCCTCTTTTTACTTTTTTGTCTTTAAATAGAAATTCCATTGAGGGAAAATCATATTTTACATATTTTTGGTTTTTAATTGTTTTACAGTATGTAGTGAGAAAATATATACTTACGAAAATAGAATGAAATTTAAAAGTTTTAATTCTGATTTTCAGAACAACTTCATTATAGTATGTCCCAGCTTGCTATGAAATGAAAATCACTTTTAGTGGGGTGACAAAAATGCTCATATTCTAATCTTTTGTCCTTAAACTTATTAAACAGTTAACAAGTATTTATTTTATTATTTATTTATTTATTTAACAAGTTTTTAAAGTTGTTATTGTTAAACAGTTATTATTCCATGAAAAGAGATGCTGAAGTTTTCTGGAGGAAAGAAAAAAAAAAGGAAAGAAACACTAACCTTTTAAAAACTAATTTTAATCCTTGACTATTTGGGCTATTCTGAGAGAACAGGGAAAATTTTAAACTAGCCAAGAGAAAAACAAAACAACGACAAAAACTAATATCAGCTGAAGCAGAAGGTTCTAATTCATTGGAACTTATTTATTATATGCTTGAGAGATTCTGTGAGCTGCACAAAGCTGAGTATTAATACATGGGCAAGCACAAGACAGACAAGGCAGATGTTGCATTAACCAAAACTCTCTGGAATTGGAGAGCAGCTGTGTGATTTGAGCCATTCTGGCACATAATTATGCAAGGACCAAAGTAGATTCTACTCTATATTAAAAATAATAATAATAAAACAAAAAGAAGGACACCTAAGGAGAAAAAAAGCTAAATTGCATTGTAATACCTAGCTAAAATCAAATTATATCCCCTTAACAATGGAGTAGTCAATCATAATATATGAGAATTAAGGTTTTCCCCAGGCAATAAACCCTAAATTCCCAGAGTCAATTGAAATGTAAATCACCTAGCCATCATTTTAAATCTAATATATCTTCATTAACCTAAAAGTATAGCTAGCCAATGCAAAGTCCATCTCAATCATAATTCAGAATAGTGCTATTAATTCACAAGTGACTTCTAAATTCTCTTCTGTCGGGAGAATGAAGGTCCTGACAGCTCTAACATTCTATGTGGTACGTTGCATGCTATAATGGAAAGAGAAACTGACAGAAACAGTCTCTTAACATTGCTAATTACTAGAGAAGTTTTTTGTTTTTGTTTTTGTTTGTTTTTTTTTAGGGTAAAGTCTTTTGAGATAAAGTCTTTCAAATTTCCTGACCCTCAGCTCCTTCAACTCTAAAATGAGAATATCCATTTTGGTTATCCCATGTGTTCTACTCCTCCCTCTTAAACCCCCACTGGTTAGTCTTCCATTTCTATCTCTCCACTGAGAGCGCTCTTGCCAAGTCACTAATCACCTTTGTACTACTACGTCCGGTGATCAGATATCCATCCATATTTTACCCGTTTGCAGCAATATTTTACACAGTATACTCATTGAAGTTGACTTTCTAGGGCACCACTCTCTTTTGGTAGAACTCGTAGTGCATTGGTTATTCTTTCTCAGTCTCCTTTCAAATTCTTTTCTTTATTCTAAAATTTAAAAAAAAATGATACAAAGAATCTTCAAATTGAGTGTTACCATACATGTTTCTTTATATTTTGAGAACATGTAAAGTATCTAAAGGTTTCATTGCCTACAGTCTAATCAGTTAGCTTGCCACAGTTTAGTATATATTGACAGAAAGCATAAGAATCCAGTTTGTTACTCACAGCAATAGTAGTAGCTAAAGTACCATTGTTGGACTAGTCAACCCACCCTCATCCCCCAGGGTGATGTGATAAAAGCTAGTTGCTCTGTAGGCACACCATAGAGTGTGTAATAGGAAAGGAATACTGTTATTAGGGAGCCTGATTTCATTCCTTATAAGAATAAGGGATGCAGTAAGCAGATCTGTCCATCCTTCTTTCTAGAGAGGCATCATCTCTATTACCCCGAAAATATACGGATATATGCAACTCTTGAGGGAGATAACTATTTTTCTTATTCTGGAATGTTACAAAATTTATTCAAGGTGGGAGGGGGGATCCTTATCTTTAGCATCCTGGGAAACTAAGCAAAAACAAATCTTTGGGGAGGAAGAGATTTCTAACTTCCTTGCCTGCTTGCTTAGACAAAAATACTTGAGAATGCCACTGGGAGAAAATTAGTTGTTGTTAATGTCTACACGTGAGACCCCAATGGAAAACGGTCTCCCAAAACACAAACTTATTTCCTTTTTAAATCATGAAACTGTTGTTTGCTTGCCCTGATTTGGCTTTGCCACTGAAGTTGGTATTACTTTTGATGATTTAGAGTTTAGAATAGTTTCCAGTTTCATGTTGGAATATTCCACAATAGTATCTGCATCTTCTTTACTTTGTAATACTTTCATTTAAAGGAGTCAGAGGGAAGTAAATTCTATAGTGGATATCCAAACAGTGAAAACCACCTGTGGATATTACCATGTAACATTTGAAAAATGCAACATTTGGATCTATAGCAAGTTTAATAATGTCATACAAAATTACTTGCTGAAATTGCCAATTTAAAGACATTATTTCTTATCTTTATTTCTTTTATTTTTTTTAAGACATTATTTCTTAGAACACTACTCAGGGTTTGCAAAAGGTATGCTATGCCCTTAAACTTATTAAAAGTTATTTTATGTGCAAGAATGTTTTCCTGTTTGCAACAGGCAGAACCAAACACACACATAAAACATCGCAACTGTTGCAAGCATAGTGACTGCTTCTCTCCTACGTGTTCTTGACTCAGTTCATACAGATACTGGCCTTGAACATTATGGTCATATGTTAGTGTTTTCTGCTTTTTCTCCACAATTTGATATTAGTGGATGTCTGCAAGTTTTGTCTTTATGTTATTAGTAACATGTCATACTTTCAGAATTATAATACTTTTTTTTTTTTTTTTTGCAGTCTTTCAACTGATTTTTTTCTCTAATTTTTGGACTTGGGAAAATATGTATACTTTTTTTTTTTATAAAGATTTTATGTATTTATTTGACAGAGAGAAATCACAAGTAGATGGAGAGGCAGGCAGAGAGAGAGGGAAGCAGGCTCCCTGCTGAGCAGAGAGCCCGATGCGGGACTCGATCCCAGGACCCTGAGATCATGACCTGAGCCGAAGGCAGCAGCTTAACCCACTGAGCCACCCAGGCGCCCCGAAAATATGTATACTTTGTCAGGAATACTGAGAAGAAATTCCTGTGTAGAAATGCTACCCCTTCCCAGAGTTGAAAAGATTTTCTCTTACATTTTCTTTTAGAAGTTGCATGGTATTAGCATTTGCATTTAATCTTATGATCCATTTTTTTAAGCAACAATTTATTATCCTACAGTTTTGGAGGTCAAATTCCAAAATGAGTCTCACTGGAATAAAATCAAAGCGCTATCAGGGTCTTTTTTGTTTTTTGTTTTTGTTTTTCTTTGTTTTTTTTTTTTAATTATTAATTTTTTTAAATCTTATTTCTTTGATGAGGCTTTAGAGGAAAATTCATTTTCTTATCTTTTCCAGGTTCTGGAGGCTGCCCATATTCTTTGGTTCATGGCTTCCTTCCATGTTCAAAGCCAAGAATGGCTAGTCAAGTCTTGCTTACATTCATAACTCTGATATTACTCTTATGTTTCTGTCTTCCCCATTTGAGGACACTTGAAATTACATTGGACCAATCCAGATAATCCAAGATAATCTTATTTTAAAACCAATTGATAATTAAGGTAAGGTAATTTTAACATTTTAATAAATGTTTAATTTTATGTACAGCACAAGGCAAATATTTTGATGTTTGTTTCTTTCCATACAAATATCTAGAGTTTCAGTACCATCTATATGAATAAGATAAAACAAATGCAAAATTTAAAGTCTTAATTTCTGAATTACCTTGGTACCTTCATTGAAAATCCATTCGCAATACATACATGAATTGATTTCTGGATTATTTTTTCTATTCCACAAACTATATGTCTATTATTTCACTAATTCCATAATCTATTGATTACTAGAGTTTTTAAAGTAAGTCTCGAAATTGGGTAACTTAATCCCTACAATTCTCTTTGGTCTTTGAAAGTTGTTTGGGTATTCTAAATTGAATTTCCATATAAATTTGAGAATCAGTTTGTTAATGTCACAAAAAATGTTCAAATTTTTATTGGTGTTGAATTTTATCAATAGATTAATTTTCAGAGAATTGATATCCTAATAATACTTAGTTTTGCAATTGATGATGGCATACCTTTTCATTTAGGTCTTCTCCAGTTTCTCTCAGTAGTTCTTTTCTGTTTAACAAAAAGGTTTTTCACAATTATTGTTAAATTTATTCCTAAGGATTTGATAACTTTGAAGACAATGTGAAATAAATGGCTTACAATTTAATTTTATAATTATTTGATTCTTATATAAAAAAGCAATTAATATTTAAAAAAACAATTTTTATATATTAAAGTTATATCCCATGAGCTTACTAAATTCACATATTAGCTCTGGAGGTTTTTTTGTTGTTGTTGTTGCTGTTTTTAAATATATGGATTCCTTAAGATTTTCTATCTATGGGGGCACCTGGGTGGCTCAGTGGGTTAAAGCCTCTGCCTTCCGCTCAGGTCATGATCTCAAGGTCCTGGGATTGAGCCCCGCATGGGGCTCTCTGCTCAGCAGGGAGCCTGCTTCCCTTGCACTCTTTCTGCCTGTCTCTCTGCCTGCTTGTGATCTCTGTCAGTCAAATAAATAAATAAAATCTTTTAAAATTAAAAAAAAAAGATTTTCAATCTAAATGATTATGTCATCTGCAAATAAAGCATAACTTCCTATTTTATTGTGGGCGCCTGGGTGGCTCAGTGGGTTAAGCCGCTGCCTTCGGCTCAGGTCATGATCTCAGGGTCCTGGGATCGAGTCTCGCATCGGGCTCTCTGCTCAGCAGGGAGCCTGCTTCCCTCTCTCTCTCTCTGCCTGCCTCTCTGCCTCCTTGTGATTTCTCTCTGTCAAATAAATAAATAAAATCTTAAAAAACAAAAATTTAAATTTATTATGGCTTTTGTTTCTTTTCCTTGCATTGTTACAGTAACTGGGACCCCTAGTATGATTTTAATAGCTACAGTAACATCAGATATCCTTGTTTTATTCCAAATTTTTGAAGAAAGAAGAGTGTTTAATAGTCATCATTAGGTATTTTGTAAAAGCTCCTATTCAGCATGTGGAAGTTCCCTTCTATTTCTTGTTTGCTTAGAATTCTAATCATGAACAGAGGTGAATTTTTTCATGTATTTTTTTCTGCATTCTGTGACATCTAGCCTCCATGATTTCCACAACTGTTTGCACTGGTGTTTCCTTTATGCAATGTGCCATTTTTTTCTTGTTACTTTAGATTTTTTATTTTTATCAGTGACTTTTATCAGTTTGATGTTGTTGTCTCAAGGAATGTCTTTTTTTTAGTTTTTATTTAAATTTGTAAATTATCATATAGTATAATATTAGTTTCAGGAGTACAATTTAGTGATTCAACACTTACATAGAACACCGACATGCTTTTTTATCCCCCTCATTTTCTGTTTGGGGTTAGCTGAGCTTTCTGAATCTGTAAATTGATTTGTTTGTAGACTGCTTATATTACTGAAATTAAGTTATGTTAGATATTGAAGCATCTTCACCTTTTTGAGCTATTGAATGAAACAAAATGTTAGGATTTCTCTGCATCTCAGTTGTTTAATTGATAAAAACAAACAAACAAACAAACGGGATGTACCTCTGGTATGTTTTTGTTGATACCCTGAGAGCAACAGTCACTTGGGACTCCCTGCATTGTAACTAGAAATGCTAAGACTGAATCTATCTCATTGCTTTAAATGCCATCTCTGAACTAATGGCTCTCAGACTAATATCCTCTCTCCACAGGCACAGTGCATTTCCAACCCAGCAGCCCCGGTGATTCTTTTAACACAAAAGGCTGGTTATGCCACTCTTCTATCCAAATTTATACCTCATTTCATTCATTGTAAAAGTCTAAGTTTTTATAATGATCAAAGGCTGTTTATCATCTGTACTCCACGGTCAGCACTTACCTGTCTGACTTCATCCTGCAGTTTCCTTCTTGTTCTTTCTTCTCCAGCCTCACTGGTCCCTGCTGTAGCAGGAACACACTGAAGATTCTCCTCACTCAGGGCTTTGAGGTTGATGTTCTTCAACCCATGATGGTATTTTTCAGACACTCCCGCATCATGTTCTCTCATTTCCTTCAGATCTCCACTCACATACCCCTCATACATCTTTTATAAAAGAGCAAATGTCAGTTCTCTATTTCATTATCACTCACCACTGTTTGAAATACTATTTATTATATTTGTTTATCATTGTCCTTTGTAAGTAGAAGGAAGAGATTTTGAGGTTTTAATTTTTGTTACTGTTCTGTTCCCAGTGCCTAGAAGATTGATGAAGATACAAGAAAAATTAAAAAAATATATATTTGTAAATGAATTTTAAAATGAACAAAGGGAATTTGGTTATCTTGAACCCTGGTTCAATTATTTTACTAACATATCATTAGCCCTTGATAAAACAACAAAAATATTTTCAATGGCAAATAGCAATGTTTCTTAGTCGATAAGATCTTTCCACTTTTTAATTTTATTTTTTATTATTATGTTCAGTTAATCACTGTATAGTACATCCTTAATTTTTGCTGCAGTATTCAATGAATGATTCATTAGTTATATAACACTCAGTGCACATCACAACCATGCCCTCCCTATTACCCATGTTTCCACTTTAGATAAAATGTCTGGGACATTTATATTTCAGAGTAATTTTTTTTCTTTAAGAATCCTTAAATGTTTTATTCACTTGTCTTTAATCACTTGGCAGGCATCTCCTTCATCAGCCAAAGGTTTTTATTTAAAAAAGAAAAAGATAAGATAAAGTTGGGGCCACCTGGGTGGCTCAGTGGGTTAAGCCTCTGCCTTCAGCTCAGGTCATGATCTCAGGGTCCTGGGAGCCAGCAGGGAGCCTGCTTCCTCCTCTCTCTCTGCCTGCCTCTCTGCCTACTTGTGATCTCTGTCTGCCAAATAAATAAATAAAATCTTAAAATAAAATAAATAAAATCTAAAAAAAAAAAAAGACAAGTTTAGCAACATAAAGAAAGAAATACTCCAACTTCCTTGGATGTTTTATTACTGAATCTTTTATATCCGGGAAAAGTGCTTTGGGCATCTACGCAGGCTGAAACAACTTCATCCTCCCTTTCTTCAAAAAAAGTTTTCATTGTGCTAGACGGAATCCAAATAATACAGTAACCTGACACTCAGTGGCTAAGTGGTACGGAGTAGAACATAGATTTTAAAAACACATTTCATCTTTGAGGATGACTTAGATATAAATAGAATTTTTATTTATTTATTTTTTTAAAATAGAATTTTTAGAAGCAGTGAAATTCCCTATCAATACATCTGAGTTAATTTGGCAGGAGTTGTGCCCACCAGCGAAGAGCGAGCAGAGTGAAGGAGTGCAATTACCTCCACGTGCTTCACGTCACGTGCAAGGACTATAGTGCCTGGGAGAGCGCGGGTGTCGGGGGGTGGGGGGGCTCCAAGGACACTGGAGAAGAATACAGAAGTGAATGAATAAAGGGTAATAGAGACACAAAAAAATTGCCTTTCTCTCTTTCTCTTCCTCTCCTCTTCTTGCATTTCACTGCATAAACAAGAATATGTTTCACACAAGGATTTCCAGTATAAATGGTTTTGTGTTGCCTTACTCTGTGAACCTTACCAAATGAGCTTTTGGCAAGTTTGCAAACAATCATGCTACAATTTCTTATTGTCATCCCGGTGAAGGGTGAATGCTGCAACAAAATGAGAAATGATTATCATTTTGTTAATTATCCAAACACATACGACAAGATATCTTTAATATCATACTGTTGTCTTCTCCAGTGATTATAAAATGATGCATTTTAGTTCTCCATCTGGTTACTATTCATTAATAATGTTCAAGGAAGATATAATATAAAATTGAATATAATGTATATTTATATATATGTATTTAAACCTATCAAGGAAATATGTATATATATATATACATACATATATTTATGTGTGTGTATGTGTGTATGTCTATAACCTATATCCATATCTACCAATCTATCTAATCACATTTTTTACAGCAGGCATTTGATCATTGTTGATATGGAAGGCCTTTTAGATTACAGCTTACCTTTTCTTCTTTTGATTTACCATTTTCCCCTTTCCTCCAGTTAAAGCAATTATTTTCTTTCTGAAAAAAGTGTCATTTACTGTTACCTTTTAAAAACTGACATCTTTAAAATAGTTTTCTTTTGTTATTGAATACACATTTCTTTTGGAAAAGGGAAAATATGTCATGACTAAATTGCCTTAATTGGAGAGAATAGGAGAGGAGAGAGAGAGAGAGACAGAGACAGAGAAACAGAGAAAAGGAGAGAGAGGAAAATAATGCGGTGGATTTAAGATGTTCTAATCATTTGGTTCACATTATCCTTATAAAAAATGAAAACTGTTCATTTTTCTCTGAGTTTCTTTATTATGCATCAGGTGCAGCACCTGGAACCAATCTCAAGAAATAATTTGTCATTGCGTATAATTGTTGTGCAGCATATGAGAATCAAACAATTCCTTATGTTGGTTTTCAGAAAAAAAAAATAGTCAAAGATTTCCTTTCATTTTCCCCCTTTGTCAGAACATCAGTGTTTCCTCTTTGTTCAGACTGGAGATGAATTGACTCTCGCTGGAGACAAATAAAGACATAGATACCTGTCCTTGTTCTGTTGTATGTTGACTACTCATCCCTCTAGGGTCGGACTGTCTTTCTCATTTAGACATCAGAAATTGGACAATAAGAATCATCAATGTCAGTTTTCAAAAAATACTTTTTTTTTAAAGATTTTATTTATTTATTTGACAGAGAGAGAGATCACAAGTACACAGAGAGGCAGGTAGAGAGAGGGGGGGAAGCAAGCTCCCCGCTGAGCAGAGAGTCCGATGCGGGGCTCAATCCCAGGACCCCGAGATCATGACCCGAGCTGAAGGCAGAGGCTCAACCCACTGAGCCACCCAGGTGCCCCCCAAAATATCTTTACTGTGCAGAATTCATACGACATACTCATTCTGACTGCCTAGCTTTTATGGACCTAACTTGCTATTTCTTCTAATTATCAAGCAGATTTGTGAGCCTCATAAGGAGTCTAAAATAAAGAATGTGAAGTAAGATAGTAAAAATCATTTGTAATTCCACATTCACTGTTAATGACAGCAGTGGTGGGCAAGACTGGCCTCACAGAGGTGCCCAGCGCCTGTTGTCGGCAGCAAGGGTCAAGTCCTAGCAAAAGTGGGGCAATGCTGCTTACACTGGCAAAGTCCAGGCTGCTGAGGGCCAGGAGGCATCAGGGGATGCTGGGCTGACAGGCACTGGAGCACCAGGTTTTGGTGATGGGGCCCAGGCAGGCTTGAGCTCTGCTCTCCATTTATCCTGACTGTGGTTCACCAGGGCTGGAATCTGTGTCCTTGTCATTTCCATCATGGTCACTTCCTCTTCTGCAGAGAGCTACTGAATCACAGGAAGTGAGTAGGAGTCGAGCAGGAGGAAGTTGGTCTTTTAGCCTTACAATTCTTTCCAGCACTTTCGCATTAGGATATTTTTTCACTTAAAGTTTTTCATGACTATTAATGATTGTGTTTTGTAACATAAATATATAACAGTGTAAATTTATATAAACTGATTTATTAAGTAAATATCATATTCACGGATATTTGACTTGTTTCTAATTTTTGATCTAAAAAATACTGAGATCAGTGTTTTGGGAACAGACATTTGTCTGAATTGCTATTAAATTATGATGGATTACAGGAGTTAAATTACAAAGCTAACTTTTTTTTTCTTTTTTTTATGAGAGGGAGAGGGAGAGAGTATTAAGCAGTTTCCACACCCAGCACAGAGCCCATTTCAGGGCTTGATCTCACACCCCAGAGATGATGACCTGAGCCAAAATCAAGAGTCAGATCTTAACCAAATGAGCCACCCAGGAGCCCTACCAGGCTAACTTAAAAATTTCTTGATACCTATTACCAGACTTATAATCATAACCTGCAGATATTAACAAACTGATTTACTGTATTTTGAATAATATAGACATCATTTGACAACAGCTAACAGCTAAATGAAAATAAATTATCATTGGATTAATTTGACTATCTTTCCTTGTTATGAGGATATACAGTTTTTCATGTGTTTAACAATGATTTTTAATATTTCTGAATAGTGTAATATAATGTATGTACAATTCATGTAATGTTGCTGTTTAGCAAATGGAATTATCAGTGTTTTATTTAGTTGAAAAAAAATTGAAAATCTGAAAGACATATCAAGTGTATTAAGAATTTCTTTTATTGTTTCAAATAATTTTTATCAACTAAGATTGATTTTTTAATTTAGTTTTTGGTAATTCTTGGTGTGCAGAAGCTTTGTCCTTCATGCTTTGATTTTTATTGACTTTCTGGTGATTTCTTCTATGGTGTATACCTAACAGGCTATACACTTTTGGTTATAACAGTCTCATTTTCTTCTAGTTTCATTATATTTGTGATCAACCTCTTAGTTTGCTTAAATGATTTTGTTGTATTTTTCTATCACAAGTAATTTTCCTTGCATTATGTACCAGTTGTAATAATAATAGCAGTAAGGATAATAGTAGTGGTAGTTAATGTGCATTTACTATGTGTAAAACATAGCTCTTAGGGAATTATTTGTGTTATTTCATTTATCCAACAATCCAATGGGAAGTTCATTATTACTATTTTAAAACTGAGCAAATTGTGGTTACAGTATTTAGAGCCATATTACGAGAAGCAAGAAGGTGGCATTGTCTTATATGAGACATTTTGATCACACACACACACACACACACACACACACACACACACTGCTGAATAAATACTTACTAGCCATAAAATGCATATTTTCAGAGTACGGCCTCCTCAAATTAGAACCAGTCAAGCCACTAGCATGAGGCACGTGTGCAGGTGGATCACTGCAGCCTGTCACGAGCTGTGCATGTCAGACACTTAAGCCAAGTTTGACACTTGTGAGACAGATGGTGAGAAAGACTATTATAAATATATATTCTGGATTTTTTTAAGCTGCCATAATACTGTCTATTTTGTCAGTGCAACAATTGGCATATCTTGCTTGTCATTCATCTTGACTTTACAGAAATATATAGATAGTATATATAATTCTACCTTGATTTTCTGGTCACTCTTCAGGGTAGTTTAAAGTCTATCTACTTAAAAGATTAACTATTTGAGTAATTTCTATCTATTCTGACAACGTCATGATCAACCCAGGTAGGCTCTATGCTATGCAGGAATTATGGATTCTATTCTTCCTCTGAAAGGAGAGAGAGAGAGGTGTGAGGGTACATTAAAACAACATGAGTTTTGTGTCAGGAAAACTTAGTCACATCGTGGTTCTACCACTACCTAGCTGTGGAAATACAAGCAAATTACTTAAACTCTCGGTACCTCAGCTTCCTTGTAGATTCAAAGTAAACAATAATACCTACTTGTAATATTGATGATTGTGAGAATATTAATTATGCTACTAATAATGGTGATCATAATAAAATAGCCAATGAATTTTATACACATGTACACACACACATAAAGGTTATAGCGAGCAGTATGCTGATCTCTAGATTCTAGTGCCTCAAATATATTATCTTCCTTAATATTCTCAACAATGAGGGGCGCCTGGGTCGCTCAGTGGGTTAAAGCCTCTGCCTTCGGCTCAGGTCATGATCCCAGGGTCCTGGGATGGAGCCCCGCATCTGACTCAGCAGGGAGCCTGCTTCCTCCTCTCTCTCTCTGCCTGCCTCTCTGCCTACTTGTGATCTCTACCTGTCGAATAAATAAAATATTTTAAAAAATATTCTCAACAATCATTGGAAGTGAGTACTCTTAATATCTCCATGTTACAGATGAACAAATTGTGTCAGAATGTTTGACAGTCACATTCAAGATTATACAGGAATTTAGCTGAGAAATTGGAATTCAAACCCAGGTCTGAAGAAAAGATCGCTAAATTTTTTTAAACTTCCATAGATCCTTTATCTTTCTGCTACCTACTCCAAGGACTCTATATGATTTGTTTTGTTCAGTAGCTGCCACCATTATTTCTATCTTTTGGCATTTTTCTTCCATTAACATGTGATTCAAATTTTTCAGCCAAGCCAATGATGTACCCTGAGGCCCAGGAAGACAAGTAAAAAAATATTTTTCATTGCATAGATTTTATTATATTTTTTCATGAGAAATAAAAGTATAAAAAAGCGAAAAAGAACATACATGGTGTGATTTTAAATTATCTAGAATCTTAAGTAGGCTTTCCTAATATTATATGAGCTCTCTATATTTGTCTCATAAATAAGTCTTATTTGTGATTCTAATGGCTCCACAAAGTACTTGAAAAAAGTGGTAACATTTATTTCCAACTTTACCAAAAAGAAATAACCATCTTGATTACATACTATTGGTAGAATTATACAAAAAATAAATCATAGAAAGTTATAGTCACAGGGAAAATTGTACAATGGGAAAATAGCTTTATAAAGTGAATTAAAATATTACAGGCAATTATGTGACTATAAGTAGGTATTTTCTTCAACACATTTAATTTACTCTTTGTTGTGTAATGTTGGGTTACTTTGGCAAAATCTGAAATACTGTATGCACAGAAATATGCCCTAAAAGCTGGCAGTCCCCAGGAGCATGTGTTCTTGAAATCTCTACTTAGAAAAATGAAACTATAAGGATATGGAAAACTTTTATAATAACCTCTGCTCAGGAACAAATATTAAGTTTCCTAGGTTAAGGACTATCCAGTTCACAAAAAGAACCCATTTTTAAAGGTGTATATTTTATGTGTGTGTATGTTAAGGGAGAGTCTCTAGTCAACACTAGTTGCAATTTTTCATGTTTACAGATGTCATGAGTCCTTAGTTTTAAACTTTAGCCTGCTCTATCAACCACAACCTAATTGCAGAACCATAAAATTTATGAACTGATGATTCTATTCCTCATTAGAAGTTACTCTTTTTAAAGTTTTATTGTTCATTTTATAGTTTTATGATGTCAAGTTACCATACATGTTCTAATAGAACACACATTTTTGAACTATGGCCATTCTCTTCCAAACTTTCAATAACTTGCACACATGGAAAAACCTTTGTTGTCAAATATCTAGGATTCTTTTCCTTTAAAAATAGGCAGATAAAGGTTATATTAGTGAGTCTTTGAAATGTCCCCTGAAGTATAGCAACATTTTATTATTATACGGGGGTATATTTGGTCACAAATTCATGGCTATAATTTGCTACATATTATGTTCTTTTCAGTACAAACTATTGAAGTTGCTGTCTATGTCATTGGAGCTGCTGATTTAGCACAATGTGAAGTTGAGAACTGCTATGATTCTTTAAATTCAAGTTGGGTCAAGAATGTGTGTGATTGTGATTTCTTCTAGGCTCAAAACTCCATACTTCTATTTCATCTGGCCAGATACTAAAATCTCTATTTAGAAAAAGTACTAATTTTACTAATTTTTTTTTACTAATAACTTTTATTAGTTTTGCTAATAACTTTTTCTAATTTACTAATAACTTTTTGCTAAGGTTACTAATTTACTAATGACTAATTTTACTAATAACTTATAGTTATTTACTAATAACTTTTTCTGACAATGAATATAAGCATTACATATTCTAATATAATGTATGTATATAAATGCCAATTATTTCTAATCTTAATAAAAGGTATAATTTCTAGTTTTTCACACTTAAAATGTGAACCTCTGGTTCATCTGTAGTAGTTACCTAATGCTATCTAATAAATTACTTTTAAATCTAAGCAGATTAAAACAACAAAGTTTTATTATTTTTCAGTTTCACAGGTCAGGATCCAGGGATTGATGGAGCTGAGTGCCTCTGATACATGGTGTCTCAGGAGGTTGTGGTAAAGCTGTCAGCCAGGGCTGTTGTCTCATCTGAAGGCTCAGCTGGTGGAGGATGACTTTTCACCCTCACTCATATCCCGCTTTTCAGGTCTCAGTGTTTTTCTTGCTATTTTTCAGAGATTTTATTTCCATGTACATGGGTCTTTCTGAATTCTACCTGTCATGAAAGGGCAATTGGCTTCCCCAGAGCAATTGAATGAATAAACAGTGAATGAACCCAAACTTTAAGCTGTGTTGTCTGTATAAGCTAGTCTCAGAAGTGACGTAGCATCTTTGTGCTACATTCTATTCATTAGAAGTAAGTCACTAGGGGCGCCTGGGTGGCTCAGTGGGTTAAACCGCTGCTTTCGGCTCAGGTCATGATCTCAGGGTCCTGGGATCGAGTCCCGCATCGGGCTCTCTGCTCAGCAGGGAGCCTGCTTCCCTCTCTCTCTCTCTCTGCCTGCCTCTCCATCTACTTGTGATCTCTCTCTGTCAAATAAATAAATAAAATCTTAAAATAAAAAAAAATTAAAAAAAAAAAAAGAAGTAAGTCACTAAATTCAGCCCACCCTCAAGAAGAATAAAATAAATCATTTCTTGAAGTGTTTGTGTGACACATTTTTATTATTATTATTTTTAGAAAGAGAGAGAGAGTGCAAGGGAGGATGGGCAGAGGTAGAGAGAAAATCTTGAGCAAGCGCCACACCCAGCATGGAGCCCAATGTGGGCCTCGATCATACCACCCTGAGATCATAACCTGAGCCAAAATCAAGAATCATACGTTTAACTGACTGAGCCACCCAGGTGTCCTTGTATGTACATTTTTAAAACCACCACACCCATTTTATGTGTTTAAATCATAGTAGTCATCCTTGAATGCCACCGCTTTGAGCATTCCATGGTATCTTATTTTCCTAGTATATTAGATAATGCCTGTATTCAGTGTATGCCTGAAAAAGCTGTACATCATACAAACTAACGAAGGAAAATAATGTTAATCCTGTATATTGAATGCAATCAGGTGTGTGTATATGAAGAATCAACCTCCTACCTTATTCAAATACAGTATCATAGCAGGAAACCTGGGAGGGCTCACAGACATTCCTCTTAAGGGAGAGTTTTCATTTTCACACTGTGTAGTAATGACAACTTGTATACATTTTCTTATCTGCTGGTCATTGCTTTGAACACTTCAGATGCTTTATTTTACTTAATTCTCAAATCAGCTCTATGTAGGCACAATTGTATTTCCTATTTTATAGATGAATAGCAGGAAACCTGGGAGGGCTCACAGACATTCCTCTTAAGGGAGAGTTTTCATTTTCACACTGTGTAGTAATGACAACTTGTATACATTTTCTTATCTGCTGGTCATTGCTTTGAACACTTCAGATGCTTTATTTTACTTAATTCTCAAATCAGCTCTATGTAGGCACAATTGTATTTCCTATTTTATAGATGAGGAAACCTAGATTTAAAAGAGTTAAGTAAATTGCCTGAAGTCTTAGCTAATAAGGAGAGTTACTGGGATTAAAATACAGTCTTATCTGGGACGCCTGGGTGGCTCAGTTGGTTGGACGACTGCCTTCGGCTCAGGGCGTGATCCTGGAGTCCCGGGATCGAGTCCCACATCAGGCTCCCAGCTCCATGGGGAGTCTGCTTCGCTCTCTGACCTTCTCCTCGCTCATGCTCTGTCTCACACTCTCTCTCTCTCTCAAATAAATAAATAAAATCTTTAAAAAAAAAAAATACAGTCTTATCTCTTAACCAATAAGCTCTTTCTTTTTGAATGCTAAAAAAGGGATGTGCTCATGGTTTACTATTTCTCCATATCACATAAGTAGAAGAGTTTTCTTTTACCACCACTGGAGAATGGCTTCTTGACTAACTTGTGTAAATCATATATAGACTCTGTAAGTTGTCCTGTAGTCCAACTATGTACATAAACTGAGTTGAGCACTTTTATAAAACCACAATATAAACAAACTAACAAACAGAAAACAAAACAAAAAAACTAGGGGTGCATGGGTAGCTCAGTCAGTTAAGTATCTGACTTCAGCTCAGGTCATGATCTTGGTGTCTTGGGGTCAAGCCCTGAATCAGGCTCCTTGCTCAGTGGGGAGCCTATTCCTCTCTCTCTCGCTCTCTTTTGCTCAAATAAATAAATAAAATATTTTTTTAAAAAGATCTTTTTAAAAAAGGCATTTACTGCATTTGGGGACTAAGAGAAAAACATAGAATGATTAAGTAGACCTGGCAACAAGGAAAGAGAATGGGACATGTAATATGAAAGCCAGAAAGAGACAACATTTTCAGGGTTGGTGACCATATGAAGATATGATTTTTAGTTCTATGGAATCTCTTTCTTAATATGGCATTGGGAATTTGGCCACCTTTGCATGCAGAATCAGATATAAACATCAAATGAATGTGACAAACATATAAACAGGAAAATCTTACTTAGTCCTTCCTTATTTACATGAGTGTTCATTTCACATCCGCTTTCCATTCTTTGATCTTGGAAATACTTATTCATGTCTTGTGAGCTGAATTGAAGACATATTAAGCAGCTTCCTCAAAGGTTACTTAGCTAAGAAGTAGCAGATTCAGAGATAAAACCCATGTTTGTCTAACTTCAAAGTCCATGTTGCTTCACTCAATCATACTGTCTTCCTAAAATAAGATTAAAAGATTGTTGTAGTCTCTCTGAAGAAGCAGGATAGCCTTGCTTCTGCCCCCAAATTGATCTGATGTTAAGGCTAAAGATGCCACTCACACACATGCCAAGAGAATCTCAAAAGGTTTATTGCCCATGTGATGAGGTGTTCATGGAAGAGCAGGGCTGGCCTTCAAAGCTAGCCAGAGCATGGTGTCAAAGAGCAGGGGAAAGGGACTGGCTTAGAGTTTTAGTGGTGTTTACCAAATGAGAATGCAGTGAGACTTCCTACCCTGTCATGAGCATGTGTGACTTTAAGTTGCTACAGGGACTCAAGAAGAAGCATCCTAAGTTTCTTACCAACTTGTCAAGGTATTCAGCAGAAGGAGAGGAGGACAGGGTGAAGCTTGAAAGATGACAGTCCTCAAACATTAAAAATGGAATCAGCCTCTTCCATTACTATTCATGCCAGATGTTTGGTTGATAACAAAAATGTACTGTATTTTATTCAGTTGAGTAAAAACTTGTTTAACTAAGCCATTATTGTGTTTAAGAGGCTCGTAGCCAGATGCAAGTAAGGCAAATGAAAGTTCTGTTCAATGCCTTGTTCAAGAGCCCAGCATTGTGTATTTTGGGAAATAAGATGAGTCACTACTGATAATGTGGAACTGATCTGGAACTCCAAAGAGAATCAGAAGTGTCTGGAGAGGAACTTGTTTGTTGACTTGAATATGCACAAAGATATAAGTAAACTTGATTAGGATTTTGAGTATCTATATGGGAAGAAATTGCCAGAATTCTTTACCCAAAGGAGGCTAACTCAGACAAGGAATTGTTATTACTGCCATGGGCCAGGCCAAACAGCAAGATCATTGGCGATGGCCCAAGAATTACTAAAAATGTGCAGATGAGGCTGATTGCCAGCCAGGGCATCAGTGCTAAGATGATTATTTGATATCTGGCCAACTGCTGACCTTTGTGTTTATCTTTTATTGTAATTATCCCAGTTAAGGAGTAAGAACAAGCAGCTCTCCAGTGAGCATAGTGATAATTCCATCCGTAAAGTATATGAGCTCTCGTTGCTGCTCACTCAGTTTATCCTGAGGGACTTCCCAGGTAGTCAAGGGGTTAAATAGAATCCTTAAATACAAGGACCTGAATGGGTGGGAACAGAGCACTAAGGTTACAGTTATCCACTGTGAGTCTCTATTATTTTCAAGTTAAAGAATAGGCCAAATTGGTCTCTTAAATGGAGAGAATCTGTGAGGATAATCACTCCTTTTCTAAATAGGTCTTTTGTAATAGATTTCAATCCTTGAAAATCCTATTTTAGTTTACATCGAGCTTATTAACTTTTAAGGTGGGGCAAGGTATAGGTTCAGAGAATCTGATGTTGTCAAGTCAATTTGTAAGTGCCAGAAATTTAATTTTAATTTATTACTCATTGCATCACATTGTCCGTGTTCACTACCCAGTATTTTAGGACTATGGGTGTTATGATTATAGGAATTTAGGGAATAGTTCCAATGGCTAAGGTGAGGCACACTTCGTTGTCCTCTATTTCATACTCATTAACCCCCCTAAGATTATAAGGAGTACCTTGTTGAAATTTAGTGGAATCCCATCTATAACTGTAATTTGTGCCCCACTGATGACTAAAGCCATGAAGGTATTCCAATTGGAATACATCTGATTTCATCAGATGTTAACGTTAATTCAGGATGCATTTTGTAAATGTGCACAAGCGAATCATTACCTTTTTATTTTTGTTATTTAAATTCTTTTTGTAAAATTTGGATTTCTAATTCAGTCAAATTATGGACCTCTGTTTCCGGTGTTTTGTTTTGTTTTGTTTTTTTGTCCTTCTTCACCTCTATGCAAGTTTCTGTGTGTGTGTGTGTGTGTGTGTGTGTGTGTGTGTTTGTGTTGTTGTTATTGTTGTTTTGTCCCATCTCCCTCGTCATCTCCCTCAACCTCACTCTCTGGAGTTTACTGGATGAACTTGGAGGGGATTCCTCTACGTCACAGTCACTTATAAATTCATTCCACCATATAGTCTCAATTCAGTATTATCAGGGGTAAAGATTCCCCCATGGAAATGTTAAACTCATTGGTTGTGTCACCGGGTTGCTATACATGTTTTCCCTGTAACCCTGAGGGTAAGGGTGTTTTCTGGAGATACAGGCATAGGCAGTAGCAGCAGCAAAGACATTTTGTAGAGTCTTAATAAGGCACCTACCCTTATGAATGTGGACCTTAGTAAATCAAATCTTCAAATAATGACTGCTCTTCAAATAGTGCTGTTCTCCCTCCATGTGAATGAATGTCTGGCGTGTTGTTTATTGGACAGAGCACTCTAGAAACAGGGACCAATGCCTGGTGAGACGCACAACCAACTGGTCATAGGATAAGAGTCGTTTTCTAAAGCCTAGGGGTAGTCACAATTTATATTGAAATGAAGACACATGAATCAATCTACGACACACAGATATGTCTGGGAACAGATACATGATCCATAGTCACAATAAGAAGTATCCAATTTCAAACTCCTGTCCCTAAATGTCAGTTACAAAAATATTCAACTTAGGCAGAATTCAGCAAATGCAGCAGAAACAGCACAGCTCACTGTTCACAAGGCCAACAGTTGTGGCCACTCTTAAAACTCAAAATTTGGTTCAGCTGTCAAAATGGATGGAAACACACACACACACACACGTTCCAAAAGTTTTCATTACTTATATAATGAGGATTTCTAGGGAGAACAGGGCGGGCCTCTACAGTTGATCCAAAATGGCTTGAGAAGACAAGGAAATGTGACTGGCTTGGGATTTTCATGATGTTTAGGTTATGGGGCAAGGTTTGAGGGCTGCTGCGTCATTAATCATTTGTGTGGGTTGAAACTTCTCTTGTCATCAAAGGAGAGAATACTTGGGCTTTCCTGCCAGTTTGGCCAGATATGGAACGGAGGGAGAAGAGGAAGGGAAGGCTTATCTTCTGTTGACAATCAGATCCTTAAATAATGGAATCAGATTTTTTATTACAAATATAGAGGCACTTCATCCTTTTACTGAGAGTTTAGAGTATGGTGGTCAATACTGACCTATGAGCTCATGGGAGTGGGGGAATGATATAAGCTGTATAAAAGGATTAGCTAGAACTTATCAATTTGGATAATACAGCTCAAGGACCAGTAAGGTCTTTGTGGGAGATTGTTTGCAAAGATGAAAAAATCTTCTTTACCAAGCATGCCTGTTTCAATGTGATTTTGCTGCTTAATTACTTCATGGGATGGCTCCTTTTCCCTTTCCTCTGGAACATGTGTTGCTTTGTTTTGACCGATAGAAAGTGGAAGAAATGACAATGTGTTTCTCCCAAGGCTAGATATTTCACTCTCTTGAAACTCAAAATCGTCATTCAGTGTGGAAGTCTCATCTATTGCAAGGTAAGAAGGCCTGGGAAGGAAAATAAAGATGCCCAAGTTGATAGCCAGCACCAACTTCTCAACATGCAGGTGAGGCTTCTGGTCACAGTCTAGCCATCAGATGATTACAGCCCTGTGAGGGATTCTAAACAAGACCAGATAAAGAAATCTCCAGATGGGCAACCCAAGGGAGTTATGAGAAGTCATAAATTGTGCTTGCTTTAAGCCACTAAGTTTGTATGGGCTTGGATGCATAACAATGGCTCTTTGATGCTTTCTTAAGAATAATTCATTTAGAGTGGACATCTAAAAAACTGCTGTTGTTTACAAAGAGAGTCCCGTGGGGCATTCTGCCACACTACACACTATGCATTCAATAACCTGCATGTATAAATGGTCAGGAATTTGCAATTGGGCTGTGCTTCAATCATTGTTTACATTAAGAATACATGAATTAAGAAAAAAAAAGAATACATGAATTCTTAATAAATTTATTTTGTATAGATTTCAATTCAATTCAGTTTATTAAACTTTTAGGTTATACCAAGCCCATGTTAGTGGATATAAAATAATTAAATTCCTGATATTAAGAAACAGACTTATTTTCTTTTAAGTAATCTGGAGCTCACTAGAGGAAAATTTAAAAAGAAAGATAAGCAGAGGACAGACTATATATTGTTCTGTCTCCCAGCCCTAGGAGAACTACTTGCTGAGAAGAAATACTGTATGTCTTACATGTATTGAAGGAGTTCTGTGTATGTTCTTTATTTGAAGCAATCTTTCCCCTCCTTCCATTTCTTATCTACCTTTTTCTCTGCACAGCTCTGTGCTCTGTTGTCCAATTAGGTTTTCCTTAAAAGAATTAGGATGAGAATTCAAGGAATTATTCCAACCTGGGCACTAGCCAAGTTCTAAGGTCAAAACCTAAGCTATAACAGTCTCAAAGTTTTCTCTGGGCATCTGTAATACCACAGGTTCCCGTGGCCAAGTGGCCTCAGGCTTCATGGCTTCTCAATATTCCTGTTCTCTGGAGCATTAACTGTCCCTGTGTCTTCCTTCAATTTTCTCCAGACTTCCAGAAAGTTTCCTTTCATTACAAACAGTTCTTCAGTTAAACCCATTGAGTCTACCATCTTTTCCTTGGTTGTTACCTTACCTAGGAAATACTTTTTAAGTGAACAAGTTCATTGAATAGCAACGTAATAAAAACAACAAAAAATAATTACTTACAATTCCCTATCCTTGACTCCACGATCCTTGGCATTTTGTACAGAATGTACAGGAAATCCTCTATTTTTGAGATAAGGTAAGAGAGAGCTAAATTGCTCTAAGGAAGGAAAGAGGTGGCAGGCAATGTGGTTACTTGTGAACAGAGGTGAGGGTAGGTTAGCTAAAGCCTCGAGCCTGTGGAGCCTGGAGGGGAGAGAGCAGGCAAGAGAAGACAGTGGCTGTCGCAGGAGGATTGGTGCTTTGGGGATACTTCCTTTTCTCTAAGAAATCTCCAGCAACATTTTGCATTATTTTTCAATGTTTCTCAAATCAAATCTTATTCTCTGATGTGAAAACATGTTAAAATAGGTGCCAAACTGAATGAAGTTCAGATCGGGGAGTTACTGTTAAGAGGTGGCTTACAATATAATGCATGCAATAATCTTGTTGTATAAATATAATAAAACCTATGCCAGCAGAAGTATAGAAAAAGAAAAATGAAGAGATCCATGCATATTGTACCTTGATAGTAGATTTCTTTTGAGGATGAGGAGAGGTAGAATTATGAGGGACTGTACCTCTATGTCTCTCTGTCTACCTGCATATCTGTCTATCTGTCTGTCATGTATCTATTATCAATCAGTTTTTTATTCTGAAACATCTGAATTTTGTAAGTGTGGGTGAAGTTTCTAATCAGAAAATTAAATAGCGAAGATAATACATGCTAAATATGAAAAACAACTTTCTGGTTGTATAAGGAAGGACTGTGGCATTTCTCAGGAGTTCAGGGAGACTCCTGGCTTAAGAGCTGAGACAGATGGAATCTAGACAGTCAGGTAAAATGTCCTGAACATTGTGTCTAGCACAGGTATTATGTCATCAGACGTAATCCTCAAAACAAACCTACCTGACAGGTATTATTATCTTCTTGTTATTGATGGGGAACATGACACTTGGACAGGCTGAACAGCTTGCAGAAGTTCACAGGGCCTGTAAGTGTCAGAATTGGGATTTGAACCTGACGCTGGCTTCCTCGAGAGCCTGACATTTATGGCTTCACACTAGGCTTCCCAATGAAATTTATGAATATTTAATGGTGGGGGCAGACATATTATAAAAGAGCAATTGATGGTTGTAGATTAATTTTAATTGCAGAGATCGATGTTAAAAGAATAAATACATCTTCTATAAACCTTACTTGATCATTTAATTTACAGGGTTGTAAATTTAATTTTTAATTTAATTTGTAAATCATTTAATTTACAGGGTTGCTTATTCTACTGAAAACTTGAAATCATATGAGTTGTCTCATCGTTTTATACATATAGTTCCCCCTTCTTTCCTCTTCCATTAAAGGTTAATAAATAAGCTAAGTATATTAGACTATGTAATAATTAAATGGATTTATTTGTAAGTTTCTTACAGAGTTTTTTTTAGTAGTTTGTTAAAATGAATGCGACTGAATCTTGCCAGATAATCTTCTTCTGCATCATTTCTTTTTTATGCATCAACTTATCCAATACTAACTAGGCAGTCTGCATGCAGTGCTTTCCCTTAAAGTCTAGATGGCAGCAGAAGTATAACTATTATAAATATTTAGCACAGTATATTGACAAATGGCTTATTGGAAAACTTAAAATTTTAACAATCTGATGAAGAACTTACATCAGTTTAAAATTGGTAAGTGATTTATTTGTTTATTAGAGTGTGTTTGATAATTATTTCATGCTATTTATAGCACAATAATTTTTAACATAATTTTAACTTCAAGGATGTCAATATAAATAAGAGTTCATAATACTTAATATACAGTACCTTTACTAAACCAAATTTTTCACTTTCCCCAATTTCTAGATTTGTGAATACCTTTAGACCTTTATAGGAAAAAAAAAAAAAAAAAAAGAGAGAGAGAGATAAATAAGGTGAGGTTGAGTGAGAAAACGTTCTGACACCATGTGAATTAAGAAATGCTAACATTAATTCTGCCTCTCTGATTCCTTAGAGTAACCTGCAATTATGTTTAGGAGATTAAAAGCATCAACTCTAGCAGATGAACATCTTTAAAAGGTATTGTAAGATGGCTACTCACTAATTACTCATTGATTGTACCATCTATTTAAGGCACTATCAGATTTAATATAAAGGAATAGGGAAAAAAGAGACAATGTATTTTTTTTTAAGATTTTATTTATTTATTTGTCAGAGAGAGAGGGAGAGAGAGCGAGCACAGGCAGACAGAGAGGCAGGCAGAGGCAGAGGGAGAAGCAGGCTCCCTGCCGAACAAGGAGCCCGATGTGGGACTCGATCCCAGGACGCCGGGATCATGACCTGAGCCGAAGGCAGCTGCTTAACCAACTGAGCCACCCAGGCATCCCAAAAAGAGACAATGTATTACTATAAAGTACATATTCCAATCAGGTAACATTGACTTTGTGACCTGGTCTTGCTAGGAGTAGACTGTTTCCTTCACATCCACAAAACTGCTGCCTCAGTGCCCTGGCAGGCTCCAGTGGGATTATGGAGGATGCCAATAAGGGGGCTACGTGCAAAGGTGGGAGTGGGTATAAAGGAGTGCCACAAGCCAGGAGCTGTGGGCAGGAGTCCTACCTACCTTAGACTTGGGGCAAGTAAAGGGAGGTTGGTTAGAAACTGGGGCCAGTAAGCAGAAGCAGTAAGGGCTGCTGAACAAGATAGTTTAAGGGTCAGGAGCCTGAAGACACGTAGCCAGAAGAAAGCAGGAGAGTAGTGGTCATATCTTACTCTCCTCCTAGTCACAACTCCTCTGCTAAGCTTCCTTTTCACTGAACCCTATTTGAAGCCATTGGGTAAGGGAGGCCTTGATCAGGGTTCCTGAAGATTAGCTTCCACAGAGCAAGAGAAGCACAGAGATTGCGTTTGGAGGGTTAAGTAGAAAATATCCCCTATAATCACTGCATTAGTTTGCTAAGACTGCCATAATAGAATACCACTGTCTGGAGCAGGTAAACAGCACAAATGTGTTTTCTCCCAATTCTAGAGGCTGGAAATCCAAGATCAAGGTGTCAGTATGTTTAGTTTCTCCTAAAGCCTCTTCCCTTGGCTTGCAGAGGGTGTCTTCTGCCTGTGACCTCACACAGTCATTCCTCTAATCACCTCTTCTTTTTTTTTTTTTTTTAAACATTTTTAAAATTTTTTTAAAAATTTTTATTTATTTATTTGACAGACAGAGATCACAAGTAGGCAGAGAGGAAAGCAGAGAGAGAGAGGGCCGGAAGCAAGCTCCCAACTGAGCCAAGAGCCAGATGCGGGACTCGATCCCAGGACCCCGAGACCATGACCTGAGCCAAAGGCAGAGGCTTAACCCACTGAGCCACCCAGGCACCCCTAATCACCTCTTCTTGTAAGACCAGTCAAATTGGGTTAAGACTCACCCTAATTACCTCATTGCACTTCAATTAACCCTTTAAATACCCTATAACCAAATACAGTCATAGACTGTGGTACTGGGGGTTAGGACTTTGACATAGGAATTCAGGGGGATACAATATATCTCATAACAACTACAGACTATGTGATCCCAGGAAATCAAGGGGAAATGTGTGATTGTGTGTTGAAGAGACAATATGGTGGTGGTAAAAATTCAGAAAATTCAGAAACCAAGATTATAAAATCATGACTAACCCTCATAATTTGGAAGTCCTCGATTTTTAATTTTAAAATGTTATAATTTACTTAGGATATTCATGTTAATAAACATATAAAAATGTTAATATGCAGAAAAGTGACTCACAAGTACCTATAAACCACACAGAAAACTGCTTAATTCTTTGATTTCAACAAATCAGTGATCTGTTTGAATAGGCTTCCAAATATCCATAGCCCCTGGTAGAAGCGAAATGCTCTGTGCCTTGATTTAAAATACATTCTTCTTTTTTTTTCCAATTTATTTATTTTCAGAAAAACATTACTCATTATTTTTTCACCACACCCAGTGCTCCATGCAAGCCGTGCCCTCTATAATACCCACCACCTGGTACCCCTACCTCCCACCCCCCTGCCACTTCAAATACATTCTTTTGACCACGTGTGCCAAGAATGTGCTCCAACGAAGCCTTACACCAGGCCAAGGTTTAATCTTCTACCAACATCATGTCCTCATAGTCTCACTTCCTTCTTTGAAACTTGTAAGGAAAAGGGTTGATAAATAGAACTTATACTTAGTGAAATGGTGCAGCTTAATGGGTAATCTCATTTGCATTTCAATTGGAGACAAAGCTTTAAAGGAGACTTTCTCAAACTCAGTTTTCTGAATACCAGTCTTCTAAGAGATATTAATCTGTAGTTCTTTAAAAAGAAGTTTCTGTGTTGGGGCACCTGGGTGGCTCAGAGGGTTAAAGCCTCTGCCTTTGGCTGGGGTCATGATCCCAGCGTCCTGAACCAGGGAGCCTGCTTGTGATCTCTGTCAAATAAATAAATAAATAAATCTTTAAAAAAGTGTTTCTGTGTAAATAGAGTTAAAATAATAAAACTATAGAAAACTGAACAAAATACATATTTATTTTAGAACTCAAGACATGTTCAATATTTAAGGTTCTAATGACACAAAAAAATTCTTAATTTCGCCTTACAGGAAGTCATCAAATAAAACTGAGGAACACCAGCCATCAGTACGCAAGGGAAGAAGAAAGAGAGGCTCTTCCTAGCTCTGAAATTGGACCAGAATCTTTTATCACAGATTCATCGGCCCAGCAAAGCCCTACATTTGGTAAACATGCACCCAGTCAGATGAATAGAACCTTTATGCCATGCTGGAGAGGGCAGGTAAAAAGTGTACTTGACATCAGGGAACATCTCTATACTGGGAATTCAACAACAACAAAAACCTTTTATAAAAGACTAACCTAACAGTTGGAATTTAAGAGGGTCTTTGTTTAATTGACGAATGTGACTTGATAATAAAACTCATTCTTTCTGAGAATGCACTTCAAATCTCACAGGTTGAAAATTTTCTATGTCCCTTTCTGTCACATGGCAACCTCGCAGACATTTAGAACACTCTGGTGCACTGAATACTGCCAACTTCATGCACCTAATTCAAAGCATAACGGTAAATGAAGATTATACTAAGTCAGCTCTGAAAAAGGGTGGTGTTAGGTTTCTCATTAAATTAGCTGTATCAATCTAATCTTTTTTTTTTTAAAGGTTTTATTTATGTATTTGACAGAGAGAGACACAGCGAGAGGGAACACAAGCAGGGGGAGTAGGAGAAACAGGCTTCCTGCTGAGCAGAGAGCCTGATGCCGGGCTCGATCCCAGAAACCTGGGATCATGACCTAAGCCGAAGGCAGACGTTTAATGACTGAGCCACCTAGGCACCCCTTATCAGTCTAATCTTAAAGGACAAGAATATGACCACCAAGTCAAAGGGTGGATGTAGAAGAAAGGGAAGACTCTCTCATTCCAGTTAGAGTTATGGTTTTTATTATTCCAATTTCATCACACACACACACACACACACACACCTCCAGAAGCATACTCAGACACACTCATTCATCATAACACATAGTCACACAATCACCTAAACACACACCAAGCCACACATACTACAATCTTTAATTCACAACCAGTCCCTGGTTACAGTCAATGATCATATCATGTTTTGCCCACAATGACACGAGCCCTTACTTTCAAGCAGGATAATATTCTGAACCTTATTTTAGCCTCATCTGGGACAGAAAGAACAGGCAGCAAAGAGGTCTAGTCGTTACTCCCTTGGCTTCTTTGATGTCATCTCAGGAGAACGTCCCCACTAATCTATAGCATTGGTATTAACAGATAATACATGCAGACATGTATCTCTGCAACTTTGCAAACATCATGTGTTCCCTTGGGTGCAAAAGTGAAATTTATCCTTCTGAGAAAGTTGCTTAGAAATTTTGTTGTAATGTATTTGAGAACAACAATTAATAGTCATGATTTGTTATATATTTATAAACATAGACATTTCTATATATAATAGTTTTTTCCTTATAATTTTCTATAAGAAGAAAAATCTTAACATACTATAAATGCTTGGAAGCATTAGGACTAAAAAAGAGAATTTGACCAAGCACTTCCAGGAATGAACTCATTTTTTTAAAGTTATATGTATTTATATGAATAGTGGGTCAGTAGATATAACCTTAAATAAATACTTACCCAGAGATACTCTCTGGAAATTGGTGGTAGGACCACCTACAGTATATAGATATCATTTCTCATATTTTGGTAAGAAATTGAAAAGGCAACAAAGCTTTAAAATTCATGTTTGTATCACCCATGTCCTAAGTAGTCATGAGACATAATCCAGAACATAGGAGTTCAATTTCTTACAGTGGGTCCTTCATCAGAGGGGAGCCTTGGGAGGAGGCAAGTCTATTGGGATTTTGACATGGTTAGGGAGCTCTGCACACCAGAAGACATGGTGCATATTCCATTGGCCAAATAAATGTACACTCAGACATTAAAAGAAAGAAATGTATACGCTTCCACAAAGAAAGAAATGAATATGCTTGAACTGTACAAGAACCATAGAACTGTAGAAGAACCATATACACAATGAGTGTGAGTGTTTCTCTGTGTACATGTAAGGATTTATAATGCGTAGTCCATCTTTAATTGTTAGATAATATCTCTATATTCACTGCTTTTGCTCCGCTTGAAACAGCTTCCTCTTCAGAAAATTATGAATGCCTCAAGAAGAGGAATTCTTGATATTTTCTTTTTACGATAGGTATTTCCCAACACACATTATTTGTTGTGTGTCCAGTGCCTCCTAACCTGCAGGCCTGTGTTTCTAAGAAGCTACAATCCATCAGGCTACAGCTAATGTGGAATTATTCCTATAGGAAAGCACTTTGCAACTTTATGTACGTAACTGAAACAAGCTGGTCCATTATACACCAGATATAGCGTGCAGTGTTAGAATGCTATTCTCGTAGATGACACCCTTGTAAGCATTAGATACAGTGGTGTGCTGAACACAATGGTCCCCATTTAGCTGTGGATACCTGAAGAGCTTTTTTATGACACATACAGGCAATCCAGATTAAAAGAACTTGATGCCTGTTGTAGCTTTGGGAGGGTTGATAGAAATCTATTATTAATCTCATTACCTAGCATCAAAGAGTTCTAGACTACTGCAGTTGACTAATTAATACACTGCTGAGAAAGTAATTGCAATGTAGCAAGCACAACTACACGGTAATATTCATCTTTCATGCTGACAAGGAGAATCTGCAAAACTATCTTTTTCTACAAAATAGGATTAATATGTTTTGCTTGCCGGATAGATATATAAAAAGCAGTAAGTATGTTTTAAGCAGAAGTGAATGTGTGTGCTCTCTAAAGTTATAGAGTCAGATACTGGCACTTGAATTGGAGATCATTTATTTTTAATCTCTTTTGGTAATTTTTAGGCATTTCTTTGCAGAATGACAGGGTTTGGGGGGATGGAAAAAGAGGTAAAAAGTCTAGACTTCTGCCCCCACCCCACCACATTCCCCCTTTTTCTACTAAAACATCTCAGCAGTTACTCATTTTACTTCCTAGGTATACAATTCTACTGATGCTTGGATAATTTTTTTTTTCTCCCTAAGGAATCTGATGAGCAGTGGCATCTTAAATAAAGGCAGTGACCCTAGAGACAGGTTTCCTGCATGCAAATCTCTGTCACTTTGCAGCTGTCAGTAACCCCTTTCTCCATTAATATCTTCAATTATAAATTGGTCCTTTCACAGGATTAAATATGTCACTACATGTAAAGTACCAAGGACAGCATGATTAGTGCTGTATAAATATTATCTCTCATTTAGACATGAGATAGACCAATGGAGTTTATAACAGAGGACTACAGAGAGGGAAAGGAACTAAGATCTAAGAGCATTACATGCAGTATTTATCTTTTTACGGCCTAAACAGAGGTAATGCAGAACCCAGAACCACAGTATATTTTATGATAATTTATGTGAATAAAAGTACTCCTAGTTAACCAAGAAGAGGTTAAAACTTATTTAGTCTAAATGTGGGAATGCTGACAGTCTGCGTTTTATAAATTCTACTCCGAATTTTGAAACAGAAAAGTATTCCTTGGTTAATCAGCTTTCTTTTTCTTTTTTAGTAATGCGTTTACATACAGAAGTATACATAGGTTTCTGGATTGTGTTAGATGGGGGGAGCACGACTCTACCACAGGCCAGTGACGTCTGTTTGACCATCCTCACCAGCCTTCGTCTGGGCCATGTTCTTGTTCTTTAAGTGGAGCTTGATCTAACTCATGCCTGGGTTATCAGCACGCACAACTCCTAGACCAGGTCAGATGTTCTGTAGGTATTTCTTGAATAAACGAGGGAGAGAAGAATGAAGCCTTTCCTTCTGTCAACCCCCTTTATAGCCCCCATTGTAGGGACTGTACCTGGGGCAGGAATGCATTGCGCAGCTGGACAGCTCCTGGGCATTGCACAAAGACACCAGGGCGAGGACCCAACGGGCTTTGCACTCAGCCCCGCCCAGCCGCT
Organism: Neogale vison; assembly: GCF_020171115.1. Classification (NCBI taxonomy): domain Eukaryota; kingdom Metazoa; phylum Chordata; class Mammalia; order Carnivora; family Mustelidae; genus Neogale; species Neogale vison. Next base: position 16,414,328 of record NC_058100.1, read on the forward strand.
GTGGGGATGAGTCCACCCCCGAGGAAGGGACTTTTTTGCTTTCTGCTTGCATAGAAGTGGCATCTAGCCATGCATCAATGGTTTGTCGCTGCTGAAGGGAGGCTCTTTTTGCTCTGCCCCACAATGGCGACTTTCAGGAAGGAGGCTTCCTTGCTCGGGTCCCTGCGAGTGATTAGATCAGAGTTCCCTACGTGTCATTGGCACTGTTGACTCAGGCTCCTGGAGTTAGTCTCAGAGCTGGCCTCCAGTTTCCATGGGTCGGTAAACCATTTCCTGTCAGTAGACACTCCTGATGCTGATGGGTCTCTTTGTCAATACTTAGTAGTCCACGGTTGCTTATTAACTCTCCAGTTAACTCTCCTTTTGCACCACCCTGTGGCTCCATCACAGCTGAATCTGCCTCCCACCCCTTAACTAACTGCCGGCCCATCCAGCCCACATCTCTTCTCTCTTTCCTTATCACACTTGTTCACATGATGCCTCGGTTTCCACTTCTACTGTCCCAGACAATCTCATCCTGACATTCCTTTCTCAAATTCTAATCCTCTTTCATTCTGCTTTTCTGCTCAACTTCATATTCTACTTCTCCTCTGCCTTTTGGGCTCACATTCCCAACTGTTGATCCCTAAAGGAACGTTGTCACATGCTTCTTATCTGCACGCCTGCATCTGCTGCTGACCCTCGGGCTATCATTAGAATCTCTAGAAATAAATGGACCCCTATGCCATTCCAAAGCCAACCACATTCGGGTTCCTATACCTAGCTGGAATCTGCACAGTTTTGTCTGTAGTGTGTATAAAATAATTTTTATAGACATATGGTTTTGTTCACTAAAAGCTTAAAGAAATCACAAGCATATAATGTTTTCCTAACATACCATTTTTTGATTTTTTTTTCAGTAATATTTTTTTGAGAACCCAGTTAGAAGCTTAACTACTAGGAAGGTACCAACCATACCTTGGCTGCTGATAAAAATTGTCTTTGTCTTGAGATCTGAATTAGGGTTCTAAATTTCTATACTGATCATAAAACATCTAGCTAAAATATACAATAATGCTTTCTTATTGTTCTGACACTGTATGCATGTGCAAATTATGGAAACAAAAAGAACAGGCATATATATATACATATATATATATATATACATATATATATATGAAACTATTTATATTATACTGAATCTTTTCATTAGATCCATTTGCCACCCCGAATCTTGAATCTTTTATACCATCAAGTGGCCCATCGAGACCATTATAAAAATCACTTTTCTGGGGCTATGTTTCTAAAGCAAACATTTCATTTCTTTCTTTTGACTTCTCTAACACAGATATTCAATGTGCAGCTTTAACTTTTGTTTAGCTGCATTTTCTTCACGAAAGAATCATAATTAAAGAAAACCATTTAGAAACTTCACAAGCTTTAAAAGGTTCTGAGCAATTAGGCTAGGTAATTAGAAACATGATAAAGGAGAAGCTTGGGAAAAGGAATTAAACCCCTATTGAACATTTATATCAAAAAATGAATAAGGAATAGGGAAAATTAAAAGCATAGTTTATATCTGGTGGGCAAAGGAGAAAGCCAATTATTCTGTAACGTGCTTATTTATCTAGATTTAGTTATTCGTGATATGTAGAAAAATCAGATGTGCTGGAAGAAAAAAACAGAGTTGTTCCTTTTCATCTTGCAGGCAATAAAACCTGCCTACATGGGGAAAGGATCGTCTACCTGGCAATATGTATTTTTTCAGTTCTTCAAAATACAAATGAAAAAGATAGCCAATATACGTCTGAAGTTAACCAAGTAACATCATCTACTTTCCAAATCAGAAGATAAATTTTAAAAAGAGGGCAATAGTTCTACATGCAGAGACTAATCTGGGAACAGACAGACGGCATTGCAAAAGGCCATCCGCACATGTTTCCTTGAATGAACAGGATGTCTCACTTGTGCCTAGTTTGGTGACTTGAACTATGGCTGCAAAGGGCAGGTTCACAAACTTGACACAAGCAGGAAAACAAATGTAGAAAAATTAGTAAATGTAAAGATCACCTTGGAAGCACTACCTGTAACTTAAAATGAACAAAACAAAACAAGCTCTTTCTATTGCATAATGTTTTGCAACTAAAAATTCCTTTTAAATGAATCTGAAAGATCTACAACAATTTTAGGTTTTTAGGATAGTGACATGAGGTATGTATTAGAAACAGTGTATATTAGGTTGTGGGTTTTTTTTTAAATTTTTAAAACATTTTACAGTTTATTGGCCATAGTTCTCCCTTTAAAAAGATGTGATAAAATACACATGACAGGGATGCCTGGGTGGCTTAGTCAGTTAAGTGTCTGCCTTTGGCTCAGGTCATGATCCCAGGGTCCTGGGACTGAGCCCCGAATTGGGCTTCTTGCTCAGTGGGAGCCTGCTTCTCCCTCTGCCTGCCTCTCCCTCTGTCTGCTGCTTCCCCTGCTTGTGCTCTCTCTCTTGCTCTCTCTGACAAATAAATAAAGTCTTAAAAAATATACATGAGATAAAATGTGCCATTTTTGACCACTTTTAAAAAGGTACAGTTCCGGGGCGCCTGGGTGGCTCAGTGGGTTAAAGCCTCCGCCTTCAGCTCAGGTCATGATCCCAGGACCTTGGGATCCAGCAGGGAGCCTGCTTCCTTCTCTCTCCGCCTGCCTCTCTGCCTACTTGTGATCTCTCTCTGTCAAATAAATAAATAAAAATCTTAAAAAAAATAGGTACGGTTTGGTGGCAGTAAGTACATTCACATTATTGTGCAATCACCACCACTATCTATCCTCAGATCTTTCTTGTGTTCCCCAACTGAAACTCTGCTTACTGAACAGTAACTTCCCATTCACCCCTCCCCCCAGCCCCCTCCCTGGAAAATCCACCATTCCACTTTCTGTCTCTATGACTTGGGCTACTTTAGGAACCTCACAAGAAGCTCTTTGGTGACTGGCTTTTTCCTTTGCTGTAATGTTTTTAAGGTTCATTCATGGACCAGCATGTATCCAAAAGTCTTTCTTTTTTAAGGCTGAATAATAACCCATGGTATGCATACAACTCATTTTCTTTACCCATTCCTGTGTCAGTGGGTATTTGAATTGCTTCTATCTTTTGGCTATTATGAATAATCTTGCTAGGAATGTGAGTGTACAAATGCCCACTTGAGTCCTGGAACTGTAATTATTGCATCATATGGTAATTCTGTTTATTTTTTTCAGTAACTGTCATACTATTCTCCACAGCTCCTACACCATTTTACATTCCCTTCCCGGGTGCACTAAGGTTACAATTTCTCCACATCTTCACCAACACTTGTTATTTCATGTTTTGTTTTGTTTAAATAATAACCACTCTAGTGGGTGTGAAATGGTATCTTACCATAGTTATATTTGTTTTTAGTAGAATTTTCATTCAGTAGCAACTAACGAGCAAGAATTGACCAAAACCGAGGTTATGACATTTTCTTTCTGCTTTCCCACCCTAACTTTTAGGTTTGCAGACATTAATTTCTATAGTTAGACTTCCAGAGATCTATATGATTATAAATTGGGGTCAAGATTCCACGTAGTAAGTAATAAACTCTGTTAGTGGAGATTAAACACAGTTGACATGTGTAGGTCTGATTTCAAAGGCATTCTATTATGATCTATCTATCATGGGCATTGTAGAAATTAATTTTGAAAAACCACAAATTTCTAACATAAGATTCTTTCTCAATAGGGGTCTTCTTAAATAAAATATCATAAGTTTGACAGTTAATTATGAACTAGAAATGTGCAGATTAAAATGACTTTGGACATCAGGAAAGCATTTGGTATATTTTATCTGAAAGGAACCCTGCATGAGTCCGTCTGTTTCATGAACAAATTAGTCAAAAGATAAATGACTTAATTTTGCTCCTTTCCTGCCTCAGGCTTATTTTAAATATCTCAGGTGGTCTAATGGAATTGGGCAATAACATGACCTCTAATAGAATTTTATTTGCCTGGTTACCATCCTTACTATTATTGACATATAATTCAAAAGTACAAAGTAAGAATTTTCTCCAAGTGTGTCAAAAATCACATTTACTTTTTTTGTTTCTTCACTAAATCCAAAGTCATAATAATCTCCATTTTGTAATTGCAGGTTAAATTGATATTGATGAATTTTTTTTTAAAGATTTTATTTATTTATCTGACAGATCGAGATCACAAGTAGGCAGAGAAGCAGGCAGAGAGAGAGGAAGGGAAGCAGGCCCCCCGCCGAGCAGAGAGCCCGACGCGGGACTCGATCTCAGGACCCTGAGATCACGACCCGAACCGAAGGCAGCGGCCCAACCCACTGAGCCACCCAGGCGCCCCATATTGATGAATTTTAAAATGTTGATTATTTATTAAGTAATCAGGTTGTTTTTTCTATTTAGTTTGTATTTTGAGTCTTGGAATGACAATTTTCAAAAATGTATTGGCTCAAAATATTTTACATCTCATTTGAACCATTGAATTTCATTGTTTTTGTTTCCTGAAGTTGCATAATTTTAGAATATTTGGGCTAAAAGGAAACAACAAAAGTAACCAAACCTACATATTAATTTTGAAGAAGAAAGAATTGATTCCTAGAAAATTAGACTTACTCAATGAAGATGGGCACCCTGCTAATTCATATAGTCTTGGATTAGACTTCTGACTGGTCAAGTAGTAATTGGTCAGTTAATTACTTTACATCAGTGGTCATGTTACTGCCCTACTGCAAAAATTGTTACATGAAGTAGGCCGTTAGGTAAATAAATTCAAGTATCAGTTTATTTATTAATATTGGACTGTTTTTGTTGGAAACATTTCTAAAATGTATTTGGTGTTTTTCTTCTTAATTGATATACAAAAAGCAAACAAAAAAGATTATAGCATTCATCCTGAGTGAGGAAGTTTGTTGTTTCAGAAAATCAGGTTGTTTACTCAAATCCACACCATAACGTATTCTGTTATAAAGGAAGACTCTATGGCAAATGTTTATGAGCTGGAAGTTTGTCCCCCACTCTCTGTGATGAAGACCAAGATGGCATCCAATCTGACTGCTAAATAAATTATGTATTCTTGAAGTTATAAGAGAGGAAATTATTGCCTTTTTTAAAAAATATCAATTATGGACACTGAATCACAATTCACATTTAGGATCCCATAGATATGGGTTTAAGGCAGCAAAGCCTTCTTCAATTGCTGATTGTTGTTGTTACCGCCTTCCTGAACATTGTTCACATCTATCTTGCCTTTAATATGTCAAAACTTTTTAAAATTGGAATTTCCTGAATCTAATAAAATGAAATAAACTCATTTAGGGTGTTGTGAATAGTATACAACATTTCATTTTCTCTGGGCAAATGTCTTTTGCATTTTTTGAAGAGTTCATCAAAACAATAATTTTATCCATTTATATACATTTGTTTTGGCTCCGGAAGAGAATGGAAGATGGTACCAGGAATGTAAAACAAAACAGAACGTATAGCATTATTTGCAAGATGGCATTTCAGAAAAAAATCCATACCCTGTAGATTTTTCTGTCCCTGAGCTTGACCATTTAATTTCCCAAAATTCCTCCATAGATCTTTTATCACCGGGACATATTCTTAAAGCATATGGACACAGATGGTCCTGAAAACGTTGCCTCACAACATGATTCCTGACCTCAGCCACAGGCTTTCCATATGCTTCCTCTGAAGGATGCAGCTCTTCCTGGTCGTCTGAAACCCGGGCGCTTTGGATGCTCTGCTGTCAGCAGGCTGTGCAGGTCCCCTTCCTCTGCCTGGGGCAGTGCTTCATTAGACTGTGCGATATTGGCTATAACCCACATTCCATCCACAGTCTTTAAGACCCAAATGAGTCGATATTTGAGTATGGGCTTTGGAAGAATACAGTTATAAAGTCTGGAAAACAGTATTTGCTCTATTTATTTCTTTAAAAATTTGACGATTCCAAGCCAAACATAGCATATAAGTACCAGCATTATGCGAGAGAGGCCTTGTGGTTTCTATCATGTGTGCTTATGAAGAGTGACAGGCCAGAGTACTCCAAGTAGCCAAATCCATAGAGTTATGAATCCTAATTCTATGAAAATCATTCACTTAATATTCCACTCTGACCAAGACTCTGGAGCTCACTCTCTTTAATCTTCATTGTGGTGGTAATATTAACTGAGAATTCATGAAAACCTAGGGGAAATAAATGATCCTCCAAATGAAAACTATTTAAATTATGTTAGTACTGTATCATATTTTTAAAAAGAGACAACTACACTATACATTTATTTGTAATCTAATACTAGATTTCTCTCAAATTTCAAAATAATTAAATTGACTAATTCAGATTTTATATGTGCATGATACCCAAAACTAGTTATGGAATTTCAGTATTTAAAGGACTTTATTAAGAATAATGTTCAATAAACCAATGAAATATCTATACTACATATTCATTTTTCTTACTATTAAAAATTATCCACAGTAGGGCTTATTTTTATAAATATGAGCTATAGCATACTTTCCATCAGAATGGAGACAGCATTTGATTTCTTACATAATGCACACAGTATGGTCTAAAACTGTGAGGGGCTGGCTCTATGCAGTAGGCATATCTAATTTTCATCAAACTAGGCCAGTAGGAGCAGTTTTTTTTTGGGGGGGGAAGGGTATCTGGCATGATGAAATATATTCAGAAATATTCTTGTGGCCAGTTTTTTTGATGGACTCTTCTGCTTAAATATGCTAAAAGCATTTTGCTTAATTTACACATTTATTCATAATGTATTGACCCTTGAATTCCATCCTTGGAGGCCCATGAAGATCCACATAAATTAAGTTAGGAACCCCTGTTCTAAATTTATTCACTGAATTAAACCAATCTATAATAAATAGAATATTTGGGCCATGTTGTTTAAACTCCCTATAGAATTATCTTTACTTGCTTCTAATTTTTTTTATAGAACCAGTCAAAATTATAAGCATTAAAGTAACTTAATACAAAGCATTATTATGAGTATTTTAAGGATGTTTTTCATTCATTTTAAAAGTATTTATTGAACACTTACTCTGTGCTCAGCACTGTTCATAGCCATAGTGATAGAGTGGAAAAAAAGATTTTATGAGAGCTTGTTTGGAGGTTCTAGCAGGAGAGCGCAGCTACTCGTATACCCTGGACGGAGGAAGAACGGTTCTCTCCTCTAGCGGGGAAGGTCGTCCTCTTCGGCCGAGCGCGCAGCTTCGGGAGGGACGCGCATGGAGCGGTGAGGGAGGAAGGGGACACCCGCCTAGCCAGCCAGATCAGCCGAATCAACCCTGGCGATCAATGGGGTGACAGATGTCGCAGCCAGATCGCCCTCACATCCGGAAAAAAAGATTTTAGAAATCTGATCTCTTTCTTCTAGTAGTCGTGAGGTATAGATGATAAATAATAACAAAAATAAGCATATGGCATAGTCTCTTACAGGATGATAAGTGTTGTGTGAAAAGTAAAAGAACAATTGAATGAGAGTAAGAATAGTTGCAATTTTAAAGTAACCAGAGAACGTCGCTATGACAGGGTGACTTTTGATCAAAGATTTAAAGAAGGTGAAGGAGTACACCCTATGGACATCCAGTAGAAGGCCATTCTAAGAAGAGGCACCACCAGCAGGTGCAAAAGTCCAGAGGCAGAGGAGTAAGTGGTGTGCTATAGGAACAGCAAGAAAGTCAGAGTGCCTGACAAAGTTATAGAGAGGAGAGACTGGACACGCCACCAGAGTGGGTAACTCTGTGTATGACCTGGAAGTCAGGGGTGGGGTGGGGAAAGTGAATTAAATTCCAGGACAACTACTCACTGTCTGTGAGAATTTAAGCAGGTCATTTAAGACTCTTAAGTTATCTATTATCTGCATTCCCTATCATTGTGGCCCCTTGGTTCTTTGTCTAATGTAGAAAATAAAGATAATATGATGGATTTTATTGGTTCATGAAATCCAATATGGCAAAAGAGGCAGTGGGTGGGGCTCTCAACAGGTGCACTGCCAGTATCAGCAGGTTAGAATGAGAATCCCGAGATGGCACCCACCAGCTTCAGCACTAGCAAGGCAGAATGTAATCTTCAGAATGAAGCCCAACAGTGTCTCCATCCCCAGAAGTGTTTCAGCAGTTTCCTCCCTCTTAGGCAGATGCCCTGGAACTAGTAGTAGGTGGATCTCTTTCACCTGTGTTCTAAGCTCTTTTCTGATTGATGTGTTATTGCTGGGTCCCAGGGCAAGTGAGACTGCATACAAGCCCTTTAAGATTAGGTTCTCTATTTCCTGTACATCCATGTTTTTCCTGGGTGTAATCCCTATTAGTTTATATTACATTAGTTTACATTTAATCCCCACTAGTTTACATTAGTTTACAATCCCTCTTTGTTTCCCTATGTAATCCCTGTTAGTTTACAAAGCCTTGCGTTTGGGGGGGTCTCATCTCTCTGATGCAAGATTCAAAGACTAAAGTGCCTGATGCAGAGATCTAATCTCTTGGTCCTCAGGGAAAAAATTTCATGTTTTTGAGATCCCTCCCAATTGTGGATTGCTGCTCCTGGGGAGGGAGTTCTTTTTTTGGTGTCATCTTGCCTTTGCCACTCCTCCTGTCCCATTGTCCTTGGTTATGGAGGCTCTGTTTATCCAGTTTTCAAGCTGATAGTGTAGGATGGAAAAAGATATTCCATGCAAATGGAAATGAAAAGCAATACTTATATCAGACAAAAGAGACTTTAAAACAATTTTTTTAAAGGTTTATTTATTTGGGTGGGGACAGAGGGAGAGAATCTTCAAGCGGTGTCCCCACTAACCATGGAGCCCAACACAGGGCTCTAACTCACCACCTATGAGATCAAGACCTCAGCCAAAACCAAGAAGTCAGACATTCAACCGACTGAGTCACGCAAGCTTCACTGATAAATTAGAATTTTAAATAAAGATTGTTAAAAATGGCAAAGAAGGGCATTATATAAAATGATAAAATATTCGATCAACAATAGGATATAACACTTGTAAATATTTGTCTACCCAACAAGGAGGACCTAAATATATAAAGCAAATATTAACAGACATAAAGAGAGAAACTGACAGCATATACAATAAAAGTGGAGGACTTTAAAACCTCACATTCTCCATGAGAGGTCACTTATTAGGCCCCCAAACAAGTAACAATAAATTTAAGAAAATTGAAAGCATATCAAGCATTTTTTTAATCACAATGTTTTAAAACTAGAAATCAGTTGCAAGAAAACTGGAAAAGACACAAACACATGAAGACTAAACACATGCTATCACACAACCAATGGGTCAATGAGGGAATTAAAAAGCAAAAAAAAAAAGTACACACACACACAAATAAATGAAAATGGAAAAACACAAGAGTCCAAAATCTGTGGGACACAGGAAAAAGCAGTTCTAAAAGAGAAAAATATAGCTATACAAGCTTACTTCAAGAAAACAAAGAACATTTTAAATAAACAATCTCATATTACACCTAAAGGATCTAAAAAAAGAAAAACAAACAAAACCCACAGTTAACATTAAAAAGGAAGTTATTAATAAAGATTAGAATGGAATAAATGCAAGGCAGAAAAGAAGGAAGGAAATCAATGAAACTAAGTTGGTTCTTTGAAAAGATAAAAAAAAATTGATAGACCTTTAGCTAGATTTATCAAGAAAAGAAAACAAAAAGAGAAAGGGCTCAAATAAATAAAACAAAAACAAAGCCAATAATAAAAGAGAAGTTATAACCAATACTGCAGGGGGGGGAAGATCAGAAGAGACTAATATAAATAATTATACACCAACAAATCAAACAACTTAGAAGAAATGGACAAATTCCTAGAAACAATCTTCCAAGACTGAATCACGAAGAAATAGACAATTTGAATAGACTGATCACTAGCAATGAAATTGAATCAGTTATCAAAAATCTCCCAACAAATAGAAGTCCGGGATGGCTTTACAGGTAAATTCTACCAAATATTTTTAAAAGAGTTAATACATATTCTTCTCAAATTATTTTCAAAGAACCGAAGAGGAAGGAATATTTCCAAACTCATTTTATGAGGACAGCAATATCCTGATACTAAAACCAAACAAAAACACTAGAAAATAAAAAATAAACAAACAAATAAATAAATAAATAAGAAAATTATAGGCCAATACTCCTGATAAACACAGATGCAAAAATTCTCAACATATTACTGGCAAACTGGATCCAACAACAAAATAAATGTCTTATACACCACAATAAAGTAGGATTTAATTCTGGGATGCAAGGAGGTTTAACACCTGTAAATTAATCAATGTGATACACACATTAACAAAATGAAGAATAAAAACTATGGTGCACAATTGATGCAGAAAAAAGCATTTAACAAAACTCAATATCCATTTATAATAAAAACTCTCAAAAAGTTGGTACAAGAATGTACCTCGACATAACAAAGGCCCTATATGACAAACTCACAGCTACCACCATAGTCAATAGTGAAAAACTGAAAGCTTTTTCTCTAAGACCAGAACAAGTCAAGGGTGTACATTACTACCACTTTGATTTAACATAGTACTGGGAGTCCTAGGCACAGTAACCAGGAAAGCTAACGTAAGTAAGTAAATAAATAAAATGTGTCTAGATTGGAAAGGAAGACATAAAACTGTCACTATTTGCAGAGGACATGGTAGTATAGATAGAAAACCTTAAAGACTCTTCCAAAAAACCGTTAGGACTAATAAATGAATTCAGTTATGTTTCAGGATACAAAGTTAATAAACAGGCATCTGGTGCATTTCTATATACTACCAATGAACTATCAGAAAGATAACCTAGAAAAAAACAATCTCACTTCTATTTGTATCAAAAAGAATAACATACTTAGAAATAAATTTAACAAAGGAGGTAAAAAATCTATGCTATGAAAACTGTAAGATTTTGATGAAAGACATCAAAGATGATACAAACAAATGGAAAGATACTCTGTCTTAATGGATTGGGAGAATTAATATTGTTAAAATATCTATATTATCTGAAGCAATCTACAGATTCAATGCAATTCTTATCAAAAAACCAATGGCATTTTCACAGAACTAGACCAAATAATCCTAAAATTTGTATGGAACCACAAAAGACTCCAAATAGCTAAAACAATTTTGATAAAGAACAAATCTGGACACATCATGCTCTCCGACTTTACACTACAAAGTTATGGTAATCAAAACTACGGTCCTGATATAAAAACAGACACACAGATGTATGGAACATAATAGATGGCCAGGAAATAACCCACATTATATGGTCAATTAATCTCTGACAAAGTAGGTAAGAATATACAGTAAGGAAAAAATAGTCTCTGCAACAAATGATGTTAGGAAAACCACCCAGCTACATGCAAAAGACTGAAACTGGACCGCTTTTACACCATATGCAAAATAAATTCAAAATGGATAAAAGACTTAAATGTAAGACGTGAAACCATAAAATTCCCAGGAGTAAACATAGGTAAAGTAAGCTTTTGGACATTAGCCTTAGCAATATTTTTTTGGATCTTTCTCTTCAGACAAGGACCACAAAAGCAAATAATCAAATGGGGCTACATCAAACTAAAAAGCTTTTAGTCAGTGAAGGAAGTCATCGACAAAATGGAAAGGCAACCTACTGAATGGGAGAAGATATTTTCACGTAATCTGAAAAGGGGCTAATGTCTAAAATACATCATGAACTCATGCAACTATATATATAGAAAGAGGGTTTCTGTATATACTTTCTTAGGAAACCTTAATCACCTTACCCACACCCACATGGATTAACGTTTTCTTATGTTCATCCCTCTGCAGGAAGATATGAAACATCTGGAAGCACGTTTGCACCTGAATTTAGCTTCACGGAACATCACTGTCCCACCTTCTCTCAGACTGCCCCTCTCCCAGGTGAAGCATTGAGTACAGCAAGCACCAGACCAGGAGAATTGGGAGCTGGCAACTGATTTGCCTCACCAGATGTTCCAACTCTGGAGAGTACATGGAGCCTTATCCTGCCCACTGACTGCTCTTTCTGTCCTCTCCTTACAAATTTACTTGATGACATCATTGTCACGAACAAAAAGTTTGTGAGACGCCGTTTGAAAATTCTTTTATAATGCGTGGCACTCAATAAATTGTAAAAGTTATTTTTCTCAATAACTTTATCTATGCTGCTACTTCCATTCGTCTTGCCTGCAGTTAATTTTCTGGGCTGTGATTATTTCACGCAGCATTCTAACTATCAAGTGCAAAGGAACTATTCCTATGGGGAATATGTAAGATTAAAATGTTACAGTCTATCTTAATAAGAAAATTCAATTTCCTTATTAAATTTTTTTTACATTTTTTTATGTTGAAGTATAATTATAATTTAATTTAATCTCATTTAATTTGATAGCAAAAATGTAGTAAAAAATAGTTTTTGCTTTAAGGTCATGGAATAGTATCCAATATCCTCTATGGAACTTGCCACAGACCTAGCTCATGGGAGAGACATGCAAGATGATTTGATTTGGGTAAATTATCATCTCCAGTTTGCTCTTTATCAAGTGATTAAAATATAACATAAAATTGCTATTAATCATATTTACTCAGAGTAAGCACTAGACACAAGGTATATATAGAAGGCAAAGAAGAAGAAACCATCTTAATGAAGGCATCTCTAGAATACTTGTTTTTATAAATAGGAATAAATAGGAATATAAGGAATATAAATATTCCTTCAACGAATATTATTGAGTTGAGTAAGCAAGAAAGTAACCCTGAGAAAGCGGTGTTAGAAGGAAAGATGGCGGAGGAAGTGTGGTGAGGAAATAGCGGTGTGGTGTAGGGCGGCAGGCTGCTTTAGGAGGAAGCACGTAGGGAGCACATACCATTTAGGAGAGATTTAGAATGAAGTTAGAGAGGAATGTCTACAAATATGAGCCCGAGCGGGCAAGACCTTACAGGTGGTGGTGAAGTGTCGGTCTTCATACTGAGAACGATGGGAAGCTTCAGGTGGCGTTGAGCACGTGAGGGACATGACCCAACTTATGTTTTGAAAACATTTCCCTGGCCACCGTGGGTGTGGGGACCCCTTGATTATCGAGAGAGAAGGCGGAAGGCAAATGATAGGAAGTCGTTGGCTTATTCTTAGGGCAAACTAGGTTTGCAGTGGTAGAGGTACAAAGAATTGAGCAGATTCAGAACATATTTTATTTTTTTTAAAGATTTTATTTTTGTTTATTTATTTTCCAGAGAAAGAGAGAGAGAGAGCACCAGCGCACAAGCAGTGGGAGAGGGAGGCAGAGGAAGAAGCAAGGAAAGGGAGACACAGGCTCTCCTGCTGGACAAGGAGCTCCCCACAGGACTTGATCCCAGGACACCGGGATCATGACCTGAGCCAAAGACAGACACGTTATTAATCCACGGACCCACCCAGGCATCCCCAGAACATATTTTAAAGGCAGCACTTAGTATTTTGGATTTGGGTTATGAGAGAAATAACAGATCAGGAATGACTTCCAGTTAAAGGTTTGGGCAACTGGACAGATGATGATGCCATTTACTGAGATGAGAAAGCTGGAAAAAGATTAGGTTCGGGGGGAAAATCCTGTTTCAGGTATCTTAAGTTTGGCATGTCTATAGACTTGCTTTTTGGCAACAGGTTCTATGTGTCTAGAGCACCGGTGAGAGCTGAAGATGGGGATAGAAATGAGGAAATCATCACGGTTTTGATGGGATTTAAATTTTGGTATCAAGATATGAACACCACTGGAATATATATAAACCATGGTTTCTCAAGTTCAACATTTTTGCCATTTTGAGCAAGATAAAATCTCTGTTGTGGGGGCTCTCCTGTGCATCATAAGACATTCCCTGGATTTTACCTACTAAATGTCTGTAGGATCTCTTTTCCTCTGGTTGTAATAACCAAAATTGTTTCCAGACACTTCCAGGTATCCACTGCAAGAAAATTCTCCCCCTTGGTTAATAACCACTGGTACAGGGGCAAGAAAAGACCAGAGGAAAACAGAATAAGCCCTGGGCCACCCCAATAGGTAGAGGCTGAGGAAAAAAGTGGACAGCAAATGACACTTACAAGGCGTAGCCAAAGAAGTAGTAGACAATCACAAAGAGATTAAGTGAAAAGATAAAACATTGAATTTATCCTTTATAATGAGATAATAGGTGCATTACTAAAGTATAAATTCCTACTGACACGAAAACTAGGAATATGTCTGAATAAGGAGAGTGATGCTTTTAAAACCAAAGTCAGCCAACTCCTTCCCCCCAATGTTTTTCAAGTAAAAGCCAACATTCTAACAATGGTCTGAAAGTTCCTACATGATTCTGACTTCCACACCGTCACTGTGTCCAGTGACTTGATCTCCTACCACCCCATTGCACAAGGGCAGACATTCTTCTGCGTTTGTGTTCGATCCCCATGCCCCATATTCAGGGTTTTGCCCTCACTGTTCATTCTGGCTGGGTCCTTCCCTCCCAGGCATCTTCCGAGCACCCCCTTCAGCTCCTTCAGTTTTGCTCAAATGTCTTCTTCTCTACTGACCTCATTTGTTTAAACGGCCACTCCCCTCAGACAGGAATTCCTCAACCCACCCCCTACTTTATCTTGCTCCCTTACATTTATCACCGTTGAGCAAACTGCTTATTGATTTTTTACTTACTTTGCTTACATCCTGTCTCCCCCTATTAAAATGTCAGTTCTATGAAGGATTTTCAGCTGTGTTATTTACTGCTCTGTCCTCAGCATCTATAACAGAGCTTCACACATAGTAGATAACGAATGAATATTTATTGAATCAATAAACAGATAAAGGAACTAACATTTATTGGGTGCTTACTATTTGTCAGGCACCAATCTAAAAGCATCATATTATCAAATTTATTAAATTTCTTATCATTTAATTTTTTACCAAGAATTTTTGTTTCCCTTTAACAAGTATACTGCCTTCAATTTGTTCAAAAATACATTCAGTGGTTACTGTGATGTCAGTTACTGTGCCAGGATTTAGGAACTAAGGAGCAGGGCGACTTCGAAGAAGGACAAGGTAAACATTTTGAAAGGATAGGATAGCCAAGGTGTGAAGGAGATCTGACCAAGGACCTGTCAAAGCGGACAGTGGACAGTTCCTCCAGTGGCAGAACACATACATTGAGTTCAGGGCCAGGGAAATCTTTTTGGAAGAGGTGGATCATTGAACTTTGTTGCAAAAATGATAAGAATTAAACTAGAACAAAACAGGCATTCCAGAAAGAGAATGGCTTTTGGGTGAGTATAAAACAGTATTGTCCATTCAGGAATCTTTAAAGACGTTTCAATATGTATTTACTGGCATGACTTGAATGAGTCTCCTTATCAAAAGAGTTTTTATATTCTTGGACCTATAGAAGGGAGCCACTGGGAGGTTTTTAAGCTATGGAATGACATGAGCGTGTGATCAAATTTTGGAAATAGCAGTTTGGCATATATTGAAGGTTTTACTGTCAGACAACCAGACAGGTACTAAACTACAGGGTGGCAATGGGACTATGGCATTTTTCTAGTAGGACAGCAACCTAAACAAGGTGGCATTGAAATGAGCAAGTAAAGGCACATAGAAATCTTACTGTGTTAAGTTACAATTAGCTAATAATTATTTATATTTTCTCAAGACGCCTATCAAGATAGGAAACCAATGCATCTTGCCATTTGTTTCTTTGTGTCCCCTGTCTTTCGGAAAATTCTACCCTATGGATAATTTGAAATATGACATATGAAAATGAAGGAGACAGAGCTTTTAAATATTATAGACACCTAATATTATAGGATACGCTAACCATTTTTTTTAACCTCAGTTTTATTCAAATTGTAGGCATTCACTGTGAGCACAGGCTATATGCCACAGAACTTAAATATTCAGAACACTCATGCACAAAGTCTGTATTTACAAAATAAATCACTAAAAGAAAAACAGATATATATATATATATATATATATATATATACATACATATGTATTTTTTTTGGTTTACAAAAATAACCTGGGTTTGGATTTTTATGGAAAAGTACATTAATTATCAAGAAAACTGACAGCTCTATTATCTTTTTAAATAGGATCCCTCTAGCCTTTATTTAATAAAAGCTTTTCCGTGGGTTCATCTAAATGTTGCCCTTTGATGAGCTTTAGACTTTATCAGTTTAAGGAGTGCAGCCCTCAGATTAATGGGCAGGTTGAGAACCAGATGTCTGTGGTCAGGGCTGAAAACCCAATTAAAAGGGAGGTCGTGGAGGTGAAGGGAGGAGAAAGGGTCAACGAGAGCTTGTCTGAGCAGGGCGTGGCTGGTGGAAATCAGAGGTTTTGCGCTACCCTGGCAGATCTGTTAAGAAAACTAATCCATAGATACTTTTCTCAAATGCTTTGAAACTCCTGAACCATATGAGATTCAGGGAGATATTAATCTCCACAAAAATTTCAGGAAGTTGGCTCTGAATGTTGATCTCAAAAGTAAAACACAATTTTGAAAAATCCATGAAAACATACGTCTTAGTACAGTTATCGAAAATTTCAGTAAGGATTTTGAAATCACATTCGAAGTGTCTTTCTGCCTATATATATATTAATATTTGAATAACCCACTTGTTCAATTCTTCCTAGTCAATAAAACATTGCAGAATTTTCTTCTTCCTGTTTCCTTAGCCTCACCGCCTGTCATACCATCCTGGACAGCGTGTCACGTTAATCTTTCTAAAGCATATTCTAAAGCATAACATGTCAATATTTTTTTAAAAATCTATGAGAGCTCCCAGTTGGTGACTAAGTAAAGTCCAATTGCTCTCTCCCAAAACCAAAAACTTTTTACACTTTGACCCAATCTTGCTTGCATTCATGTATTCATCTCATACATGTTTCTAATGCACCCACTATGTGTTAGACATTCATTTAGGCTCTCAGGATACAACTGTAAATGCACAAAGCTCACACTTTCAGGGGATGTATACCCTGGTGGGAGGAGGAGAGAAATAAATGTATACACACACACAAAACACACACACACACACACACACACACACACACAGAAAATGAAAAAAAATATTCTGGCGAAAAATAGAGCAGTGTGATCATGAATAGGGATTGTCATAGTATTGTGGGGTGGCTTTTTTTCTTCTTTTTTCGGCAGAATGTATTTGCATAAGGCTTTGCTGAGAGTGTAACTCTTTGCGGAGGTGTAGAGGCAGTGAGAAATGAATGTTGAAGTATTTGAGGGAAGAACATTCCAGGCAAAGGGAATCGCAAGCAGTGATCCTGAGGAAACATTATCCTTGGTAAATAAACGGCCAAATGTCATGGGCCTGTAGCAGAGTCAGCAAAGAGGTCCATACTAGTTGATGTGGTCAGAGAGGTAAGAGGGAGACCAGAGCAGGTACGATATTGTAGGATATCATTAAATCTAGTGACTCTAGATGAAACTGTAGGAGGTCATTTAAAAACTTTGATAGAATGATATCATGATATAGCTGGTATTTATTTATTTATTTATTAAAGATTTTATTTGATGGAGAGAGAGATCACAAATAGGCAGAGAGGCAGGCAGAGTGCGGGGTGGGGAAGAAGGCTCCCCGCTGATCAGAGAGCCCAATGGATGCGGGGCTTGATCCCAGAACCCTGAGATCATGACCTGAGCTGAACTGAAGGCAGAGGCTCAACCCACTGAGCCACCAAGGTGCTCTGTATGGCTTGTATTTAAAATGACGACTCTGACTGGTGTGTTTGAATAGACTTTGGGGGGAAATATATATATGGGGATCATGGAATGTATAGATGATTTTATAGCCAATGAATTTGTGAGTTTACCAAGGAATAGGGATAGTTATAATGGGATGGGGGCTGGGAACAGCATCTGGGCACTCTAATATACTCAGGAAGAATAGGGGGGCATCAAAAAGCCTTAAAAGGAATGAGTGAGCAATGTAGAAAATCTAGAAATCTAGCAAAAGGTTTATCTCCTATGAACAGAAGTGATCAAGGAGGTTCAGAGAATGGACTGTGTCAAATGCTGCTCAAAGGTCAAGTCAGATGAGGGCTGAGAATCATCACTGGATTTAACAAAAGAGGTTACTGGTGATCTCGAAAAATATGGCCAGCTGGCTATTATCGGTGAGAGGGTAGGTGGGCAGAAGGTGGGAAGGATAAGCACAGACAACTCTTTTAAGGAGTTTTATCATTAAAAAAATAAACAACAAAACATAGATAAGAATTATAGATGAAGGGTGATGTAAAGTAAATAAACATATTGATGAAAAGGGGGAGGACCCTTCTGTTTATGAGGAAAGATGGAGTAAGCTCATTGAGCAAACGTATATGAAACATACATCCTGTGTTCACTTTGGGGTGGAAACTTAACACCAGAATGAGGCGAAATTCAGCCCCTGATATCAGGAGCTTAACTTAGGACAAGGAGAGGGGGCTATGGGCCTGGCTCCAAGAGCTAGTATAAATCGAATGGGGTCTTGGGCTCATTATCTTAGATAAGCAATGCAAAGCCTTGCTTGTTCACAAAATGGAATCATATCAGTTGACCTTGAGTCAGGCTTCTGCAGAGATAGCCAGTGGATTTGTTAGTGGGGTCTGAAGAGACACAATAGCTGATTAGGGGGAAACTGTTCTCTGAAAAACAAGCATTAAATTTTCTGCTTGTTTCAACCTCATTAACCCTGTGGGGCAGAGTTTCAATCTCTCCTGAGTTATGAACATTCTTCAATTTTGAAGGAATTGGGATAATGACTGCTCTGGTTACTTCCCTTTCTCCTCAGGTGAGCTAAGTTTCAGGTAAAGAGCTGTTTTTGCAAATTGTACCTATGATTAACGTGCCTACATGCAAGGCTAAGCAGAAGTTTCTAACCTACAGGTCATAGCAGCAAGGGAAATCGAAGCAATATGGAATAAGACATGCCAAGTTTCTCCCGTTATACAATGGGTTTGTAGAGGTTCCCTATCCACAGAGTCAAAAGTATAAATAAATCATAGAAAAGAAAAACAAGGGATATGTCCAGGTTAATCACAAACAAATACAATGAAATATTCTGCAAACCAACGCAAAGTTCTGAAACTATTATTCAGGCAAAGTAAATGATAAAATATTCATTTGTAATGGCTGAGTAAAGATAAAAATGTTTTCTCAATCTCTGACAGAGGAAGTGTGGATGGTTCCATATGGCTCTTTTTAATTGAATATAAGTTGACAATGTCAAAAATATGTTTAAAGTACTTGTATTCTTCAAGGATTAAGCATATATGCACAAGTATATAAAAATTTCAAGATTGTGATAGACACATAAAGTGGGAAAAACAAAAAATAGTTGAATAGACTTGGAGCAGTTTTCATAAGGCATTATTGAATAAAAAATGTAAAATATAAAAGTATAATATAACAGGTATCATAAGAAGGGAAATTAAAATATATGTTCTTGTATGTATACATGTATACACACATAAAATATGTCTTTCTATAGTTTGATTACATACAAGTA
Source organism: Neogale vison (assembly GCF_020171115.1). NCBI lineage: Eukaryota > Metazoa > Chordata > Mammalia > Carnivora > Mustelidae > Neogale > Neogale vison. The sequence continues at coordinate 16,433,872 of NC_058100.1, forward strand.
GTGGCTTATAGTTGCTTTAGTATTTGTAGATGAACTTTGAAAAATTTAATTTTCTCTTGCTCTTCCATTCAGAATCTATGTTCATGGATTTATTTAAATATAAGAATCAACTTTATTTACATATTTACCTATATAAGAATCAACTTTATTTACATAATAAATAAATCGACAGATTACTGAATGATGAAAAATCATAGAAGGAGAAGAACCATTTTGCTACCCTTAATGAAGGCATTGAATTAATAGATTTAGGCAAGGAACATCAATGGTTAGTAAAATTGTTACATGATGGAAGACTAAAGGTAAATTTGATATTTTTATGGCACCAAAGCATCACTTCACAAATTATTACCTGTTCCTAAGGGGGAAAATATGTAAATTTACAAAGGAGAGTTAAGTCTGTCACAAATTCACTGTGATCATTCTAGCAATGGTATTGGGATGACTAAGCATGATGTACATCATGAAAATGATGCAACAGAATGGAAGAATGTATTATGTTCATTTTTCCTTCAAAAATATAAAATACATTTTCAAATTAAAAGCTCATAGGTTGATTAATGTTCACGTGTGAACCGTTATGTATAACCACCATTTAGAACAAACTAGAGTACTATCTGCAGCACAGAAATCTCCCCACACAGTCACCAACCCACCAGTACAACCTCCCATAAGTTATCACTCCTCTGGCTTCTACCACCTCCTACACAGGAAGTTTCCATAAATGTTCCATAAATGTTTCACCTGAGTCTGATTTATCTTTAGGTCTATAGTCTGTATACAAAACTACAGAGAATAGAAGAAATTGCTAAATAACAACATGAGTAAACAATCTAACAGATCTAGAAAACGGTGTACCTTGAAGAACATCTTGTCTGATCTCTGAGAGCAGCAAGTGGAAGAAAGGAAGCAACTGTTACACATGTTTTTTTTTTTTTTTTAAACTGTTACACATTTTAAAAGACAAGAGAAAAATCGCAATAAATTGAACTGGTGATCTTGATTGGATTGTGACTAAAGCAAATAAGCTATAAAGGACATTTTAGAACACTTGGGTAAATTTGAATATAAAGTATTTGTGATTTTAAGGGACTTTTTAAAATTGTGTTGGTTGTGAAAATTATATTGTGGCTATGCTGGATAATATCTTTTTTGGAGTTACCCATTGAAATATTTAGAGGTGAAATGTTATTATATCTGTAATATATTTACATAAATATTTTGGTAAAAACAGATAAGTATAACAAACTGTAATGGATCAATCTAGAATAGATTATGTGAGTGTTTATTATATGATTCTTTCCTATGCGATTGAAAATTTTTATAAAGTTTAAAAAGGGACACATAAAGGGTACCCATCTACTATTACATAGGCTTTTTACTCCAGATTTGCCTGTGTAATATATTTGAACTTTTCTACGTGTTTTAATGTCAGATATTTTCTCCTTCACCTGAATTTATATTTATAGGTCTATTTTACTGATATTGTTAACAATCTAAACCTTTCTAGTGTTTAATCCAAATTTCCTTATGAAGGATTTCACACTAATAGAATTGAAGTCTTTTCAATTTCAGTATTACTGGAATCCATTTAACAGGTTTTTCCTTCAAACTTCCATTTTCCTTTACTCTGTAGAAAATCAATGTGAAGTTAAGAAGGGACTGTTAGCTAAAATTACAAGAGGTTAACTCTTCCTCATTTTAGATACATCTACTTTATAACAGCACTAGGTAGAGCTTTTATTTTTTAAATTCAAAATGGAAGTTTTCTAAAAGACTGCTTTATATCTCAATATTTCTTTTATTACATAGATTCTTTGTCATGTTTGAAATGGTGTTTGAAGAGAAAAATATCTCCTTTACCAAGAATATCTACAAAACATATGATTACATACAAATAGAATTGTTCATTAAACCCCCAACTGGTAAAGGCCAGAAACACCATTGGCTTAATTAATGCTGTGTTTTCAAAGGTCTGGTCTAGGATATCACTGAACCGATATCAAAAGACTACACAATATCTGTTCTTGAAAGTATAAGTCATTTATGAACTCTAGAACATATAGATGGTATAAATGTTCATTATTTGGTTGTTTTCTTCAAGTGAAATCCTGCAAATTTATTTGGTTTCTTATTTTTATAATATTCATAATCTGTTTGTGGGGTTTCCAGTCTAAGCCAAACTGTAATGTAAAATCTGAAATTAAATATTTTTGGAAGTTCACTAGTTAATAGATTATATACTGAGATTTCATTATAAAAATATTACAAAGATTTCATATAATATGTAGCTTAGTTTGAACTAGAGAAAAAATGGTTTAAAATATATAAACAATCTGGTATCTTGGATCATTTTAGCTCAGTTAGAACCAATTCAAACTCACAAAATAAGTACCATTTATCGATTTGTTTATTTAAAGATACACACAGTTCCCTTGAAATTTCAATGCTCTTAATTGCACCCACTGACTTTTATTTGGTTGCCTGTTATAGAGAAGTCTCATTGACCTGCTGCTTGTTCTTTTCAGCAAGTGGTAAATTTCAATTTACTCTTCCTCTGTGAGAAAGTAGAAAATTGGTTTCTTTGCACTGTGTATCTGGGATCAGAAAAAAGTCCTGACACATACGAAGCCCACTTACAAAGTTATGTTTTAATTTTCTCTTGCTCTTCCATTCAGAATCTATGTTCATGGATTTATTTAAATATAAGAATCAACTTTATTTACATATTTACCTATATAAGAATCAACTTTATTTACATAATAAATAAATCGACAGATTACTGAATGATGAAAACCCATATACTATGAAAAATTTCTCCCAGGCAAAAAGGATCAAATGCAGTCTACAGGGCATTGCCATGGATTATTTTCCTAGACGCTGGTAGACAGAATTTGTGGAAGTGATTTAAATTGTACAAAAGCACGTGTTGGCCATGTAGAATCATAAGATATATGCAAATAACTACATTTTTTGTTTTGTTTAGATTTGGAAAAATGCAATTCAAATCAAATAAATAAATAAAATCTTTAAAAAAAAAAAAACAAAAAGAAAGGGGCGCCTGGGTGGCTCAGTGGGTTAAGCCGCTGCCTTCGGCTCAGGTCATGATCTCAGGGTCCTGGGATCGAGTCCCGCATCGGGCTCTCTGCTCAGCAGGGAGCCTGCTTCCCTCTCTCTCTGCCTGCCTCTCCATCTACTTGTGATTTCTCTCTGTCAAATAAATAAATAAAATCTTTAAAAAAAAAAATCGCAGATCATCTTCACCTATGTGTCAAAGCAACAGATGATTTTGATGAAATAGTTGATTCCATTCTGTGTTTTGTTGATACTATTAGGTAGTAAGAGATTCTGATTAGTGCTACAGTGCATAATATAATGAAACAATGTCCCTGCCTTTAGGAAACTAACAATCTAACAGATATTGGAGTTAGTCTAAAAATAATAAATAGCCATGCTAGAACAAGTTTTTTTTTTTTTTTTTGGTACATGTCTTATGTAAGTGCTATAAGACATGTAAATATAAATTGTTGTGGACTAGGGACGCCTGGGTGGCGCAGTTGGTTGGACGACTGCCTTCGGCTCAGGGCGTGATCCTGGAGTCCCGGGATCGAGTCCCACATCAGGTTCCCAGCTCCATGGGGAGTCTGCTTTGCTCTCTGACCTTCTCCTCGCTCATGCTCTCTCTCACTGTCTCTCTCTCTCGAATAAATAAATAAAAAATCTTTAAAAAAAAAATAAATTGTTGTGGACTAACAAGGGAGCTAAAATAGAAACTGTTTTAGTTAGATGAGGTTAGTGTATCTGAAGAAAGCCTATGGTTTTAAATGGAAGTCCTTATTGGGGCCATGATTATACTAAAAGCACCCCAAGAAATTTACATATAAAATATCTCAGAATTTTAAACTGAGTTTAGCACCCAGAAAGAAATCAATAAAAATAAGATGTATAAGAAGAATTCAATTCTTTATAGCCATCGGCATTTAAGACAATATAAGAATAGTTTCTAGCAAGGAATTAATCCTAATTAATTGTCTTAACATATCTCAGAAAGGAGGGGAGGATCTTTAAAATAAATGCCAAGATCTTTAAAGTAAACAGTCAAAGGGGCACCTGGGTAGCTCAGTGGGTTAAAGCCTCTGCTTTCAGCTCAAGTCATAATCCCAGGATCCTGGGATTGAGCCCCACATCAGGCTCTCTGCTCAGCAGGGAGCCTTCTTCCTCCTCCTCTCTGCCTGCCTCTCTGTCTGCTTGTGATCTCTGTCAAATGAATAAATAAAATCTTAAAAAAATAAAATAAAATAAACAGTCAAAGAGCCATAATTCAAAGCTATTTTTAGCCTCACCTTGCCAAAGGGCAAAGGACCAAAATAACGACCACTAGAGAAGTACACTCTAAGAGTCAAGATTCTTTTACCTGTCTTGGGAAAACTGTGCCAAGATTGCCTAATTAAATTTTTATTAATAATTGGCTTTCTTTTTACAATAATACAGTGTAAATGTAAATTTAGTTAAGTGGACATAATTGGCATTGAGTGAAATATAAGTAGTTAGCATTATTTATGTGTACGTCTTTTGAAGTTAATTATTTTAAATAGATTTCTTAGACATCAAACAAGATCTGGAATCTTCATGTTGGAACTTTTAATCTTGAGGACCAGCTTCAAAACTCTGGCTCTTAAACTATTTCTTTAAGGGCCTGTAGCAATACTGAATTTTCCCTTTCAAAGCTATTTCTTCATCTTTTCTTTTTTAATGCTATTTCTATCTTGACCTTGCAAAGTCAGGAGACATAATATATGCCAAATCTGGAGATCCTTCTCTCTTACCTTGCTCAGATAACTTTTTGGACCTTGATTTATTAACTCATAGTATACAATAGTTAGTTAAGAAATTTCTACTTAAGATTTGCTCAATATAAAATTCCTTCTGTTTTAGAAAAAACTCAAAATATATTTGCTTTAGGTTTTTTTTTTTTCTTTTTTTTTCCTGTTTCATTTTTCCTGTGGAAAACAACAGTCATTGTATAAATAAAATTTGCTAAAACATTACTATGTATGGTTAGGCTTTTTCTAAATATGGTTAAACTGAAATTAAAACCTTTCTAGGTAATTTGAGATGAAACTTTTGCACATGTATGATATAATCAATGAGACTCTTTCAGCTCAACTTTTGCCTGAAGACATTTCTTCATACTTAGTGAGCAAGGTTTGCTTTGCTATATTTATTTATTTTCTTTATCTCATGTTCACTTATTAAATTAATTAGTTGAAAAAACACAAGTAATGCACAAGTAGCAGAGCTCAATATAGGAGCTAGAAAGATGAATTCATTCATTCATTTGTTGTGGGTTTGTTCATATGTTCAAAGTATTCATAGAATGCTTAGTATGTTCCAGGCGCTGTTCGAGGTGCTGGTCTTATAACAGTAAACAAAAAAATGAAGTGATCTCAAATCTTATGGGGTTAGGAGTTTTGATAAATGAATACAGTTGAATGAATTAATTGCATTATATATATTAGAATTTTTATATCAAAATATTAGGGACCAATGATATTAGACAGATTATGGTGAATGATTGAAAATTTCATGTATGGCTCTTAATAGCTAACATTGTTTTCTAAAAATAAAAGACAAAAGAATGCTACATAACTAAAGCATAGCGTATCTTTTTGTTAGTTAACATAGCTTTTGATGGACTAACCAGATTAGAGGCCCAAGAGTACTGTTAAATTTAAGAACTAAGTTTCCAGCTGCCAATACTCTGTCAAGAATCCAGATGGTGCTTTTGGAAGAACACATTTTCAGTAATTTGGCATCATTTAATTCCATCATTAGTGAAGAGAGCTTCATATATTGAGTGGATTGTGTTATACCAAGAGTTTTAATATATTTATTTTTACAGCATGGAAACTATACAAAATAATGAGCATGTATATTTAAGATGAAATCATTTTCTAAGAGAAGTTAATACTGAAGTGTAAGTCGTGAAATGAGTTGAACTCATGGAATTTTGTGAAGGCAAATACTTTGTTATATTGGTCAGTATGTCCAAAATTTTGAGTTGTTGTTGTTGTTGTTGTTGTTTTAGTTTTTTTAGTTTTTTAGTGGTTGGTTGACAAAAACAAATGCTCTTTGAGATAGGTCATCCAGTCTTAGAAATATGGATGCACTAACCAAATCAGTACAATTTGGGGTTAATAGAGAGAATTTTGTTGCCATCCTCTTCTGGCCCACCACGTTGAACCCCCTCTTGTGCACTCTTCGAAATGCCTGGGGCCTGATGTCATTTCAGCTGGAGTTTGTTCCGGATCTCCTTTGTATAAGTACAGGTCACTCCTTTCAAGTTGCCTTGATATGCATAATGTTCTTCAGAATGTCAAAGGATTCCCACAAATCCCTGTTGCCTGTTTGTCTTTCTTACTGCTTGTTCAATGATTTTATTGAAAGACTCCAGATGCTACAAACGTAATTTTCATATCTGCGGTGATACTTCTCTTTTCTTCCTGTGAGTCTGTGGGTAACACCTGTTGAACAACTTTTATTGTCTGTTACACATCTCAACAATTCTCCAAGAAATATGTAAATAAACTGCTTAAAAGAGGCAATCATCAAACCACGACGAAATCCTAAAATGCAGAAGAGCACAGTAGAGCACTAAGCAGTGAAGATTATTGGCCATATGGGTCACTAAAATTGTTGCGGTTTTCACAGAAAGCTGACTGTGACGGAGATTAGTGTGTTGGTGGTTTACGAGGAAGGATTTCTGGCATCAGTACTAGGGAAGGGAAGGGAAGGGAAAGGAAGGGAAGGGAAGGGACAGAAGCAGGAGTGGGCAAACAGAGGCGTTGTCTGTCATGAATCTTGACAGAGACTTCAGTTGGCCCCACAGAGAGCTTTCGAAGTGAGGAGGACCCTGTAAGATTATGCCCAGCTGGGACAAGGACCATCGGGGTTTATATCTCCATGTCTGGATGTGGCTTGACTCCTCCTAAATGTGTGACAGCTGACGCCTTTCTGCCAGCAGCCCTCCCAGAAATCCTTCATCCTAAGGGGAGGGTCTGGGAGAGGCATGACAGCATCCATCCCAAACACTTCCTGGCCAGCATTATCCAGCAAAATAGTCCACCCTAGCTCTCACTGACTGGGAGCATGCTGTAGTGTTCAGAGAATGAGGAGAAATAGATATGGTGTTATTTCACTGATTTGTTTCACACACACACACACATGCATATAAATATGTACGTGTATATATGCAAATACATGCAATGGCCATTTTTTAAGGTTTTATTTAAATTCCAGTCAGGTAACATACAATGTAATATTAGTTTTAGGTCTATGTATATGTAATGGTCACTTTTAAGACAGAGCCTATCATTTCTAGTTGAAAATAATTTTTTTTTTTTAAAGATTTTATTTATTTATTTGACAGACAGAGATCACAAGTATGCAGAGAGGCAAGCAGAGACAGAGAGGAGGAAGCAGGCTCCCTGCTGAGCAGAACGCCCGATGTAGGGCTTGATCCCAGGACCTTGAGATCATGACCTGAGCCGAAGACAGAGGCTTAACTCACTGAGCCACCCAGGCACCCCTAATTGAAATTACTTCTTATAATCACCTATCTTTGTAAAAGTTTACTATTTCTTTTGGAAAATATTTCTGAGAAATATGGTAATATAGTGAACCAGTGGTGAAGGATGACATTATAGGATATATATATTTTTAAATGCTTATTGAGTAAATGAATAAAAGACATGCTATGTAACACCATGTCTTTCCAATTATGCTTATATTCTAGTTTTGTACTATAACCTTTCTGTACTTAGTCATCTTATTCCTCTTACCAATCTATGAAGTGCAAGATGAAAGAGATTCTGGATTTCTCATTATAACCTCAGCAACTTGTATTGTGAATTATATATGCAAATGCACCATGACTTCATAGGCTAGGATGAATAGCACGTATTTAAGTTGCTTCAAGCACTTCATTACCTGTCTTGTGAAACTTTCTTATATGTCTCTTTGTTAGGCACTTTTGTTTTTCAAAAAAATTTTTTTTTCATTTCCTAAAAAGAGGTTGAAATTACCAAATGGAATTTCTGTGATATTTTTATGATATCCAACCTTAAAAGAGACATGTAAGCTACCCTGCTGATTTATCAATGGGACCCAACCATCTTTTAATCAGATACTTGGGCTTCCGTGGGTCTTAATTAGTTCCAATTTAAAGATAGCCGTTCTTTTTTAATATGACCTGAGTTTGAGAGGGATAAGCCAGACTGAAACTACAAATTCACTTAAGATTGACCAACAAATAGTAAATAGATGGTAAAAACGTTCACTCAGTTTAAATTTGGACTCAGAAAGCAAATGACTGCAAGATGGGAATCTCTGTTTTTATTTTATTTACCTTATATTTATTGCTTCCTAGGTCTGTGTTTAAGATATATATTTTTAAGCATGAAATATTGTTAATAAAATTGTTATTATAAATATAACCCCTTTATATACAAACATACATAAATTTATATTAAATATATTATATACAACATAAATATATATAAATACATGAACTGCTGAAAATCTTTATTTTTAATTTGGATGCTAAACTAAAATAAAATGATAATTTCTAGAATATGAAACCTATGCATATTTGAAATTTTGTTTTTCTCAGTGATCATGTGTAACTAGTAATCAATATATACAATGTAATTTTTGTGTGGACAGAATTAATGATGGTAGCTCACTTTGGTTTAGCATTAACTAAGACTACATATAAACAATTTAATGTAGATACTAGAGTTATAGCCTTTTTTTTAAAAAAATATTTTATTTATTTCTTTGACAGACAGAGGTCACAAGTAGGCAGAGAGGCAGACAGAGAGGGAGGAAGGGAAGCAGGCTCCCTGTCAAGCAGAGAGACTGATTCGGGGCTCGATCCCAGGACCCTGGGATCATGACCTGAGCCGAAGGCAGAGGCTTTAACCCACTGAGCCACCCAGGTGCCCCTAGAGTTATATCCTTATGGGCAAGGACAATGTCTCTCTGTTCATTACTGTGTCTTCAGCTTGGCACGGTGCTTGTTTAATTGTGAACTCAATAAATATTTGTCAAATTAGTGAATAGATGTATGTTTTAAGAGACATTTACTAAATTTATCAATATTAAAATCCTTTGTGTATATTCTTTTCAATAAGGGAAACTTTACTGAATAATATCTGCTTCGGGGGGTGGATAGAAGTTGGTGTATGAGGGGTATATATTCTCTTCTAAAACTTATTTATTGCTGCTCAAAATATAAAATTAAAGATATCTTTTTGAAATGAATCTCTACATTTTGCACAAGTAAGTGAACTCATTTTCTTGGTTTAAATTAATGTTGAAAATAAGTAGATTTATCTTTGCACCATTTGAAGTTACTATGTTTCTTTCATATTTAAAATATTGTGTTATATGTTAAAGGACATAACATAATGTCATTGGTAGTGTTCTTCATAATTCTTTTAAAATGCAGTAAATGATATTCTATCTGCATCATTAGGTTACCGTACAACACTGTCCTTTGAGAATATGGTTTTGCTATCATTTCTAGTTGTAATTACTTCTCACAAAAACTGTACAGGCTTATTGAAATGACTTGATGTGTGAAGGTTGAGAAGACAATGCGTACAATCACTGTAAATAACTGCAGCTTGATTGCATGGCATGTTTATTTCACAGAAGCTCACCCTTACAAGGTGCCATATTTCTGAGTATGGTTTTTTAAACCTCCCCAGAATTTATGGTTTCTCTAAAAAGTCCAAAGTAAGAGATTCCCTGTAACTCAGAGTGTCTCAACCTTGATGCTTGTGACATTTTGAACCAGGTAATTCTTTGCTTTGGTGGAGGGTGCTCCATGTATTTTAGGATGTTTAGCAACATTTTTTTTTTCTCTCTCTAATTACTAGAAGCTAGTAGCACCTCCTACTTCAGCTGGGAAAATCAAAAACATCTCCAGACATTGCCAAATGTCCTATGGGGGGCAAAATCAGACCTGGTTGAAAACTACTGCATGGTTTTCTCTTTGTTGTATGAGTGAGAGTGTGTTTTATCTTCAGGGGGATGTTATGGCCCCTGTGGAACGCCAGGTTCAAAACCGAGAATGATACTTTAAATGCCCCTGAGTCTAAGGAGAGGAGCCATGGAACTACCAAACATGGGAACCAGGCACCTTGCCCAAGGGCTTTCTTGGAAGTGGACCTAGCTCAATTCTCCCACACATTCTCCTCCCCATATTCCAGACTGTAGGAGAAGAATCAGAAAGGTGACTCCTCCTTCCAGTGTTGGGAGCGTACAGTCTGTTGTAAAAGGTTTGCTCGCATCAGGAAACTCTGGTGAAGGGAACTCCACAGGAGCCTTTCAAGGTCTCGACACGTGGTCTGACTGAGAGTCATTATTCAATTACTGGATAAACCAACAAAAGGCGTAGCTAGTCACTTATTGTGCATTTTGTTATTTCCAGCGTTTGACTGTTATGCATAATAATTCTTTAAGGATTCTTGTCCAGGGTTTTGGTAATGGGATCCCTGAAAATGATACTATAGTATGGGCGAGGAAGATTGGACAAACCATGATTGAAAGACAGTAGTGGAGAAAAATAAAACGTTTCCATATTTATGCCTTGGAGAGTTGGGACTATTGAATAAATTTATCTCCCACATACATATCTGTATACACATTATTAGTGAATATGACAAAGTTAAAATCTATCATCAAAATTTACTAATGTAGAATTAAAATATATGTTAAAATATTTAATAACATCTCAGCTTTAGAACTGCCATTTCTTCTCATAAGGATAAATAAAAAAAACAAAAACAAGGGGTGCCTGGGTGGCTCAGTCAGTTGAGCAGCTTACTCTTGATTTTAGCTCAGGTCAGGATCTGATGGTCTTGGGATGGAGCCCTATGTACCCCACTCAGCAAAGAGTTTGCTCCTCTCTTTCTCCCTTTGCCTCCCCTCCCACCTGTGTACAAACATTCTTTCTCTCAAATCAATTAATCAATCAATCTTTAGAAAACCAAAAACAGGGTGCCTGGGTGGCTCAGTGGGTTAAGCCTCTGCCTTCAGCTCAGGTCATGATCTCAGGGTCCTGGGATCCAGCAGGGAGCCTGCTTCCCCCTCTCTCTTTGCCTGCCTCTCTGCCTACTTGTGATCTCTGTCAATCAAATAAATAAATAAAATCTTTAAAAAAAACAAAAACAAAAACAAATGAAACTCTATTTGATAAGCATGACTCTTTAAATATGTTACTTTTGGGCTAATTTTTTTTTTTTTAGGTAAAATTAATTGAAATTTGATATTCAAAATCAACCAATTTAAGATTAATTTATTCTCTTCTTACTCTTTCTCTCTGTCAGTGGTGAGTCAAATGAAGTGCTCAGGGTATCTGCATAGTCCTGCTACGAATGAAGGGGCACCAAGTCTGTACAGATCATGGTCTATAGTTGTGCTTTATTGTTAAATAATGCCTTAGTTTCTTTCTTTCCTTCTTCCTTCCTTCCTTCCTTCCTTCCTTCCTTTCTTTCTTTCTTTTTTTTTTTTTTTTTTTTTAAGATTTTTATGTATTCGTTTGTCAGAGAGAGAGAGAGAAAGAGCTCTCACAAGCAGGGGAAGCAGCAGGCAAAGGGAGAGGCAGGCTCCAGGTTGAACAAGGGGCCTGACATAGGACTTGATCCCAGGACCCTGGGATCATGACCTAAGCTGAAGGCAGACGCTTAACTGACTATGCCACCAGGCATCCCAATGATGCCTTAGTTTCAACATCATCCTCAATCTTCACTAAATATGACTCTGCTCAAGTCTTTATAGCTGATATATTGCAGATAAATGAACTCTTAGACCAGAATTACACTTAATCATAGCCTTACTCAGTTCTTAGCAGTATTGCTGATATCTGAATTCAGCTCTGTCATCGTTTGGTTCTGTTAGCTATTTATCTCAGAGCTTCTGACAGAAGGGGTGGCTTTGGGCAAAGTTTAAATTGGTTCTTCAGAATTTAACTTAGGACTTTTGAGCTGCTTACCTTAGTTTGTTTAACAAATATCAGATGATATTTTCCTTTTAGAGTTCTTGCTTGCAATTTTATTTATACTTAAACTCCACTTGCTTAAATCCATTATATATACAACTTCTTTATATTTTTAACCATATGGAAAACAGACATTTTCAGAATGTTCATCATTAAAGCATACATATCACCATATATTTGAACTTCCCCTGTTTTGTTAAAATTTCCAGTCAGCACCTAATTTTGCAATGTAAGAGAATAGATATCTAGAAAATGGATTTTATAAAAATCGAGGTAAATGATACACATATGTAATATATTGAAAGTAAGAAATTTGATTAAAATTACAATAAAATGCTAGACTTAAAGCTTGCATTATTAAGAACAAAATCTCTGTATCCATTTACAATGCTACCATCTTTCCTCAAAATCATGATTTCTAAAGAAATCAAATTTAGAGGAAAAGAGATCAGAAGGACATGATAATTATGATTGCATTATATTCTTATATCATTCATGACAGTAAGATATCTGTTATATATTTAGTATTCCCAGTATTAACTATTCATAAACAATTTTGACAATTGTAAAGGGTCATCAGTTTGCTTCTGTCTTTTATTTATTTATTTATTTAACGATTTTATTTATTTATTTATTTATTTATTTATTTATTTGACAGAGATCACAAGTAGGCAGAGAGGTAGGCGGGGGCAAGGGGGAGGGGAAGCAGGCTCCCTGCAGAGCAGAGAGCCCAATACAGAGCTTGATCCCAGGACCTTGGGATCATGACTTGGGCCGAAGGTAGAGACTTTAACCCACTGAGTCACCCAGGTGCCCCTGCTTCTGTCTTTTAAATACAAAATGAAATCCATGCTGCAAAAATTTTTTCTTCACAGAATAATGTAGAATTTTAATTTTTTCCAAAGATAAGAATGGATTTTAATTTTTTTCTTATTAAAATGTGTCAAAGAGCATTTCTAAGTCTTAGAAATATTTTTGTTAATTTTTCAATAATTTACTAATAATATCCTAAACCTTTTGAGAAAAAAAATATTCACGGAAATTAAAAAATAAAATTGAGTAATTTAAAATGTGTTGAAAATACTGAGTTATTTAAAAATTGTTAAGTATAAATTTCAATTAGCTCTGCCATCTTTTTTTTTTTTTGCTTCTCATAGTGTAATGATATTCTCCATAATCTGTGTTAGTCATGAGTGATGATGACAGCTTTGCTGAGATATTTATATGGGCATTCACTGTATGGTTGTTTTGACTTTTGTATGTATGTTTGAAATTTTTCACACTAAAATATTTTTTTAAATTTTATTTTATTTATATTACTGAAATACCATGGATCTCCTTTTTGTTACACAACAATTTACCACTAACTTAGTAGCTTAAACCAACACAAGTTTATTTTCTCGGTTTCAGTTTATTTTCAGAATCTAGACATGACTTAACTGGATTTTCTTTACATAGGACTTGATCCCAGGACCCTGGGATTTTCTGACATAGGACTTGATCCCAGGACCCTGGGATCATGACCTAAGCTGAAGGCAGACGCTTAACTGACTATGCCACCAATCTAGACATGACTTAACTGGATTTTCTTTACCTACTTCTCACAAATTTGCAATCAAGGAGATGTTGACTGTGGTCTCATCTGAGGTTTGGCTGAGAAAAGATCCATTTCCAAGTTCATATGGCCATTGACAAGATTCAGAACCTTGAAGACTATCATTCTGAGATTCCTAGTCCCTTGCTTGCCGTTAGCTGCAAACCACATTCAATTGTTTGTCACTTGAACTCTCAATAGCCCAGCTTACTAATTAATGGCAGCAAGAGTAAGAGAGAAGTTACGATCTTAAAAAATGTAATCACAGAAATGACATCTCATCACCTCTGCTATGTTCTACAGTTAGAAACAAGTCATAGATCTTACTTAAAACCAAGGGGAGGGGATTGTACAAAGATACAATACTAGGAGATGGGGAAAATCAGAAGCCATCTTCAGTCTATCTTTCAAATCAACTAGTGCTTTAATTTTCATTGGTTTTAGAGAATAAACTTACTATATTAATTTTTGAAGTAACTTCATAGAGTTATATTTATGTACAATCTCAGCTCATTGAGTACAAATGGTTTGTAGCCCTTGAGTATTTACTGGCCAAGAAAAGTTTTGATGTGTGAGTGAGTTCATCCTTAGGAAATGCATTCTTTCTTCTATTCTCTGGTTTATTAAATATATTTTATAGTTTATTTATAAATGAGAAGAGGGATAACTTGCTTTGAATAATGACTATATGCCATATATTGCTACATTTATCTTAGTTATGTCTTATGTATTCAGTAGGAATGTTGCAAAATCTATCTTGTAATATTTAGCATCAAAGATTATTTTAGTGAACAAGTTGTTTTGGTTTAGTTCAGAAAATACTTGCTAGTAGGAATGTTGGCACTGAAGTTATAGATTAGAAGGAATAGATAAATTCATACAAAGATAAATACTTGCATAGGTAAACACACAAAAAATAAATAGTTGCCTGTTAGGAAATAAAAATGTCTGGTAGGATGAAAGACAAAAGAGAAGAAGGGATTAAAAGCAAGCTGATGAGCAATAACAAAGTGGTTACAGAGCAAATTAATGTGATATTTCAGTGTTCTAAGATTTTTAAAACTAAGGATTGTAACCTCCCTCCTTTTTTATGTTCAAACTTAAATTACAAAATACTATACTAAGGTTTAAATCTATTTAGTCTTTAAATCTATTAAAAATATTTGGCAAATAATATTGAGAAAAAAGAATTGTTTTAAAATCTGTCAGGAAGATAATAACTTGTACGCAGTGAGATTCCTAGAGGCAGAAGTAATAAAGGTTCCCAAAACTTATGGAAATCACAAGAAAGCCTCGGATATTCCATAGGAAACACCTCAAAAGACAAAGGACCCTCAAGAGAATCAAGCTCAAATTTACAATGATTCTATGAGGGGGAATATTCTAATCTGTATTTTATTTATATTTTTAAAATTATTTTATTAAAGATTTATTTATTTACTTGAGAGAAAGCACATGAGCAGGGCGAGGGGTGGAGGGATACAGTGAAAGAAGCCTCTAGCAGACTCCCCACAGAGCTGGGAGCTGCTGCGTGTGGCTCCATCCCAGGACCCTGAGATCATGACCTGCACTGAAATCAAGAGTTGGATGCTCAACCAACTGGGCCACCTAGAAGCCCTAATCTGTATTTTATAATGAAGAAATGAAATCTCAAGAAAGATAATGATTTACCTAAGATCCCCAAGTTAATAGTCACAGGAGTTGGATTCAAACTCAGGTAAGTCTAACTCTATCCCAAACATACCTTCCACTACAATTTGGATGGGCACCGCAGATGGAGGGAACTGGAAACAGCTCTAACAGTTTGAAGAAGGTTGTTTCTCTTAATCTCATGTGTGTGTGTGTGTGTGTGTGTGTGTGTATGTGTGATTCACAAACAATGAAAACGTATCTCATAGCCAAAATCAAGCAATAAGTCTTTTTGAGGGCCAAGATTTATTGGCAGTGCAGTCAGTCAAGTGGCCCATAATATATGACCATAATATTACAAGGGATGACAAACCAACAATCTTATCTAAATATTTAATTAAAATAGTATGAAATGTAATACTAGAAAGCATAGTTCTTAAACATGGGGTAACTCATGTCTGTTTTATGTATTTTATTCCCAGGAGAATTGGAAAACACCTTAATGCATTTATCTTTAACTCTGTCAATGATTTTTGGCAAATGATATGTAACTTTTTTAGAAAAGAAGAATTTTTAAAATATCCATTTTCCCAAAATAAACTGATGTTAGTGTGCTTGTGAAAATCAGAACTTTGAACACCATTTGAGCAATTAAATGAAACGACTTATTAATTCAGAAGAAAAACTTGCATAAATGTGAACTGGTGTGTGGAGAATAATTAAATTGTAATTCTAAAAGGTTAATGTAGCAATTTACTTGTTCTGATTTTTTAATTTAGATAATAGTGCAGATTTTTGCAATATGGCCAACGAATCCATAATTTGTTCTCCAATACATATGGGAGTAGTACATCTGTATTAAGGTTTTTTTATGTTACCCTGTGATTATTAATTTGATATCAATTATTTTATATACTGCATGGTAAATTGCATTAGCGTTTAGATGTCAATAGTTTAAAACTATTCTGAGTGCAATACTAATATAATCAATTTATATATAAGTTGACTGGTGAATATCCTTGCAAAAGAGCAAACAATGAATATATGCTCTATAATGCAACAAATATTTAATTTTTTTTTAATATTTTATTTATTTGAGGGAGAGTTAGAGAGAGAGCACAAGTAAGCAGAGCGTCAGAGAGAGGGGGAGAGAGAGAAGCAGGCTCTCTGCTGAGCAGGGAGCCTGATGTGGGGCTCGATCCCAGGACCCTGGAATCATGACCCGAGCTGAAGGCAGCTGCTTAACCAACTGAGCCACCTGGGTGCCCCAATATTTAATTTTTAAAAAAAGATTTTATTTATTTATTTGAGAGAGCAAGAGAGAGTGAGAGAGAGCATGAGTTGGGGGAGAGGCCGATGGAGAGGGAAAGGCAGACCCCCACACAGCAGGGAGCCCAATGCAGGGCTAGATCCCAGGACCCTGGGATCATGACTTGAGCTGAAGGCAGAGACTTTAACCCACTGAGCCACCCAGGCACCCCTATTTCTTATTTATTACTCTGTAAGTCCCACTTTATTCTGGACACATATAATTTCTTATCTAAATTTTGTTGACTTCTTTGAGTTATTTTACATGTTTTTCTTTTACCAGACCGTTCCCAAATATGTAAGGAAATTTCTTATTTATCAAATAAACTACAAGTTTTAATTATCAAATAAACTACATGTTCACAACCCGAATTAAAACCTATAATGTGGGGGAGCCTGGGTGGCTCAGTGGGTTAAAGCCTCTGCCTTAGGCTCAGGTCATGATCCCAGAGTCCTGGGATCGAGCCCCGCATCGGGGGGGGGGGTCTCTGCTCAGCAGGGAGCCTGCTTCCTCCTCTCTCTCTGCCTGCCTCTCTGCCTACTTGTGATCTCTGTCTGTCAAATAAATAAATAAAATCTTAAAAAAAAAAAAAACTATAATGTGTTGCTGTTACAACACGATTATGGTATATATTTTGATTACCCTTTTGTTCTTGTTGATACTGGTAAATGTCTTCTAGTTTTTTTTTACAGCACACTTCTAAAAAGTAGACGTGTGTCTTATTTAAATATTTAAACTCTTATATGTCATATACGTACACGTAACTTAGAAATTAGCTTGCCTTTGAAGACCTCTTGCTAAAAAACAGACTTTAAGAAGAAATATTTTCACTTTCATAAGGAGTGCATTTGAGAAATGTTATTCTCATAATATTTATCTGATAGATGTACTAGATTATGAAATATTCTTTTTGAGAATTCTAGAGGCATGTTATTGGAGAGCATTTTAAGTCACTGATGTTAAATATCTTGACCAATCTAGCAATCTAATAGCTTATATTTTTAATATGTCAAATGATGGTTGTAGTTGAAAGAATTTATAGATGGATCCACATAAAGATATGAAATTTTCTCAGTGTGCCAAAAGCTGCGCGTGCTCTCTCTCTCTCTCTCTCTCTCTATATATATATATATATATCTAGCTCAGTGGGGTATTGAGTATTGAGAAGATTATAATATTTATATTTTCTAAATACAGATTATTTACATATTCTGTGGAAAATTGATATTAGAATTATTTATTTATTTATTTTTTTAGAATCATTTTAATACGGAGCGGAAGAGGCCATGGCAGAGAAACAGCCTCGATCATCTTTGTTTGAACTGGGCCAAGACCTGTGGACAGAGTAAAACAGCAATTGTTTTTAAGCAATTGCTTGAGAAGTCCGCTGGCGAATGGACATCCTGATTGCAAGAAGTAGTTCAGCCTTTTTTTCTCTTCTTAACTCAGGTAATTGCCGCTCCCCTTCATAAAAACCTCTTGCTTTCCCTCTACAAGTGGGACAACATTGGGGTTTCTACCCACTCCCCCAAATTGCAATCTTTGATCCTAAATAAACACTCCTTTTCCTCTCACTGTGGCTCTTTATTTTTAGGTTAACAATACATATATAATTTTAGCTTTTTTCCTATATGCTTATCTTTTAGAAAGTTTGAATTATTCTTTGGGTTTTCTTTTTACTTCATTTATGAACTGTTAGTTGTCCATGCAGCCATCAGTCTTCAAAGACAAGAGAAATGAAGTCTACCAATTTGATTTTTCTAAATTATAGTGGTAGGCAAAGCTATGTTAAAAGCGTTATGGAAACCCAAGAACATCACAAAAGCTTTCATTTTGTGAAAAAATGGAAATACATATGTTTAAGATAGAATTCTAGAATTCAGCTTGTTTCATAACTTATTTTTGTAATAGATAATAAAATGATATTTAAATATAGATGCAGAGAATACCTTGCCAATGGAGAACAATTCTGTGGTCTTTTCAAATTTTATGGTTTCTATTTCTTTTATTAACGAATATTTCACTATAGATTTTTTTATTAACATACAATGTATTATTTGTTTCAGGGGTACACATTTGCTGACAATACTTTTCTTGTGTGTCATCAGTGAAACACCATTTCTCTAATTATGGTGATATTTTCACATATTTAGGGGCTTGAAGGCTGGAACAGAAGCGAGATGTAGAGGATAAGGAGCAATTGAGGTATGAGTGTTTTGGTTAAGTGGTTAATGAAAACTACAAACCTATTAAAAGTTTTGTGGACTGAAGAAGTTCAAAATCCTCACTCTAACACATATTTGTATTGTGATTTATGGTAAATTTTGAAGTTTTCTAATGAATTTGGAAAAAAACTGATGGCAGAAACTGTCTTATATTTATATAACTGTCATGTTTATTTGACTGGTGCTTCATGTGTTTAAATTTATCCCTCTTCTTTTGAAAAACATTTTTGAATAAATTCCATTATATACACTTTCATACTATTTTTAAAAAATTATTTTACTTATATATTTGAGAGAGAGACAGAGAGAGGGCATGAGAAGGGGAGGAGGGTGGGGACAGAAGAAGGAGGCTGGGGACAGAGAGAGAAGCAGACTCCACATGGAGCAGGGAGCCAGATGTAGGGCTTGATCCCAGGGCCCTGGAATCATGACCTGAGCTGAAGGCAGACACTTAAATGACTGGGCCACCCAGGCGCCCCACTGTCATACTATTTTAATATCAAAAATCATTTGTATGATAGGTTAGGGTCATTTCTTTTTTGGCACAGGGTGGAGTCCTTTTACATTATTTCTGTAATTGAGTGTCACACAAAAACATCGGTATTGGGATACAAACATACAAGCAATGTATTATGAATATTTTAAATTTTCTGTATATCATAATGTTTTGATATATAAAAAAATCCTTTCTGTCTGAGGAAATATTGCCCCTCTCTAAGCTAGCCAATTTTTATACCTGGAAAAGTATGCAGCCAAGAGCATGCCTTTGATATATAAAGTAATTTTACCCCAAGAAACTATATTTCTCTACCTCATTCACCCCAGGATCAGGTGCTAGACAAATAGGGACCACCCCCATAACTTAAAGCATTTCATAGTTGTTCAAACTAGCCAGTCTTAATATGTTTAGCCTGCTTGGTCTTACCTTTTCTGTGGACTCCCAAGAAAAACTATAGACCTAGCTTTCCCCCAGATCCAGATCCTGTGTTCTGCTTCCTGCCCACCTGGTGGCTTCCATATGCTGTCCTGCACGATATGCCATGCCTCCTGTTCCTAAATCTATGAGTATAATAAACTGATATGGGTTTTTCACAGCTTCTCTTCTGCCTCCCTTATGGTTATATTCAACTGACCATTTCGCAAAAGAATACAAAACTCTTACACACTCTTTTTATTTGTGTTTTTCCTGATGTAAGTTAGGTGGATAGGCAGAAAGAAGTCATTTATCTCATTAAAAAACAAAAACAAAAACAAAACAAACAAAACAAAACAAAAAACACACCCCACATTCATTTGGGAAACCTTCAATCTCAAAACACAGTGATTACAGGAATTGTAATCTGTCTCTTTTAGAACCCAATTCGGAGTGTAGGGTCAAGGCACTAAAGAACCATCAGTGCTACATTTCTAGCACCAATTGTCCATCCTGTTTCCAATTTTTAAAATCATGATGCCAAAAAATTAACAGAAACAACTAAAAACAACAAAGGAAGCATGATTATGAATCACTCTCAGCAAAAGAACTCTGAAAAAGCATTAATTTTTCTATTCATGATTTAATCATCTGTGTAACTACCTCTAGTAGTTATACAGGAAAAAAAAAAATCAAAGCTCAGCCACACGATGGAGCTCATGTAGAAATGATAAAGGTGCTATCAACTGGCAACATGAGGGAATTAAGCAAAATAATTATGTTTCTCCTATGTTTAACTGGTTCCCTCATTCATTTTGGTATGGATAGAGGCCAGATAATAAAATGCTCCTGTTCTTTAATTCATTGAAAAGTTATCTTCTATAGTACATTCTGAAGCTTATAGGCCATGACTTGACATTACAGGCATGGCTTAATTAATAAATGCACATGAATAAGTAGGCTCATAAAAATACAAATTTGTTTAGAGCAATACTTCTCAAACATGAGTGTTCATAGGATCCATCTAAAGAGCTCAATTAAAATACAGATTTCTAGTCATCACTCCTAGAGCCTGAGTCAGTAGGTCTTGTGTGGATCCTAAGTTTGTTGTTTCTCTAATAAACTCCCAGATGATACTAATGTTGTTGGGACAGTATTTCTAGCCAACAGTGGAATGGTTAAAATATCCTTTTTTAAAATTGCTTAAAAACTAATTTTAGTACCATATTGCAGTACAGAATGTGAATTACAAGAGAGAAGTTATCATGCATTCAATGATTCTATTTACTAGTACATGCAGACCAAGGTTAGAAAGACATTTAATATAAACAAAAGATGACATTAAAGGTTTGTAGTGCTTAAAACATTAAACTTCCACCCATTTAAGTATTTAATATATATTATTTAACACCTATTAAGGATTTGTACTTGTTGATGTATGCAGTATGGTGAGTTCTACGAGCTTACAGTCATGACACTCCAAGACTGTGCCTTCGTGAGCTTTTATGTTTAAAAAGGAGATACAAATTAAACAAGAAAGATACAAATAAACACATACTACAAATCCTGGTAAATTCTCTGTAAGAAAAAAAGATACGGTGGGAGACTATGAGGTCTAATCTTTCTGAGGTAAGGTAGTTTATGAAATCTACTCAGATTAAGCTCCACATTTAAAGTTAAATTTGTACGTTGAGTAAAAGTTAACAAAAGTTAAGAAGTGGACCAGGAAGAAAGAGTATCAGACTCAATTACCCTTTGGTATATTGAAAGAAGGTCAGTGCAGGAAGGAAGGCAGCAGCAGGAATGAGTAAGGATAAGCCTTTGTGTTCTAGGCTAAGAAATTTATATTGAACCTAAGTGCAGTAGGAAGACATCAAAGGAATCATTGTTAAAGATTTTACTTTTTTTTTTTTTTTTTTTTTAGTCTGGCAGAAAGAACAGGAGCGGGAGGAGGGGCAAAGGAAGAGGAAGAAACAGACTCCCTGCTGAGCAGGAAGGCAGAGGACCTGGGGCTTGATCCCAGGAACCCCGAGATCATGACCTGAAAAGAAACCAAGATTTGGTCATTGACTGACTGAGCCCAGGTGCCCCTTAAAAATCACTGTTACTGCTCTGTTTAAAATGGATGGAAGAAACTAACAGTGGCATGGCTAGACCATATAAAATTTTCCATTTAACAGATAATGGTAGCATAAGCCATTATATCAGTTTTGGTCTTGCTTCCTTAAGTTAACTCTGAAATTAATCTATCTTAAATACCCCATGCCTGCTATTTGACATGCTACTATTTCTAAAAGCGATTGGATATCTTTAAAGGACACTCGTGATCATCAGTGAAAAGTACATATTTTCAAATGCTACTGTGACTTTCCTGTTTTTCTTCCTTAAATACCCATACAGTGTCAACTCCTGATTAGTTCATGACACCATCCATAGGCCACAGACAGGTGACTGTATGGTTAAGACCTCAGGTTTTGAAATCATACTGCCAAGGTTCACAAGAGGGTTCCTATCAAGCTTGCCTACTAGTTAGTTCTTTGGTCTTTGGGTACTTAACTCCATCTTGATTTTATTACCTGCAAAATAGCAACTAAGTGAAGTACTGAGCACAGTGTAACAGAGAAAACCCTCCATGAGTCTTAATTATTATCATTAAATTTTTCTAATATAAATTGAAATAGAAATTCTATTAAAGTTCTATTGTAATAGAATTTTACATTTTATAATTTCAAATATTTGCTGGAAATACTCTGATTACAAATGCAGGTGATGATTTCCATTTTGGGAAATATCTGTTGTAAGCATTAATTACATATTAAGGTTAAGAACTTGATGTATCTGGGGCACCGGCTGGCTCAGTTGTTAAGCATCTGCCTTCGGCTCAGGTCATGATCCCAGGGTTCTAGGATAGAGCCCTTGCATCCGGAGGAAGCCTGCTTCTCCCTCTACCAGTCCCCTTGCTTGTGTTCCCTCTCTTGTTGTCTCTGTCAAATATATAAATAAAAATCTTATAAAAAAAAGCCCTTGGTGTATCTTACTGAGTTTCATTTAAATCCAGTTCAGATCAATTAATGTATTAATGAGAAAAAGGATGAAAAAGTACTGATATTTGAAAGTTGTAATTGATTACATTTTATTAATAAACAATAAAAACTGTAACAAGCAGGTATCTGTAGAAACAACTGTATGTTATATTAAACATAAACAAAACCTTTCACAGTGTTCAGTCAAACAAGAGGTAAACCCGGTACACAATTCACCTGAGAAGGAATTGATCAGAATATAGGGGAAAATAACAGCAATGATATAAAACAAGCCACAATACTAGGGAGAAGATAGCAAAATTATTAATTATCTTTGAAGTTCATACTTCCAATTTTCCAAATATATCATTTAGTATCATGGAAATGCACTCTGGGTAAGTATCACTTAGTGAACTATTTCAAAGACTGGTCCCATTATTATTAATTACTACTTTATAATGGAGAAAACAAAACACTTCCCTGTGTTTTAACAAAATATTCTATGCTAAGATCACACCCTATATCTTCTAAAAGAAAAAAAAAAATTGAACAGTTTTACAAAGGAAGTTTCATCCATTTCTAATGATTTGCAAATAAATTTTATCTATTTCTGATACATCTGTTTGTCTATTACTCAGCGAGTGTTAATATTCAAAACATGAATCTCCATCCCTGTAAGAAGTCAGTAAAAGCAATATCAACCAGGAAAATATTGATTACTTTCCTATGAGTATTGTTTGTAACAAACAAAATCCTTTTATGTTATTAAAAGCAAGTAACGTAATTTGAGCTAAGATAAGGTTTAATAAAAGGAAATGATATTTAGGGTGCCTGTGGGGTACAGTTGGTTGAGCATAAGACCTGGTTTCGGCTCAGGTCATAATCTCAGGGTTGTGAGATCAATTGAGCTCTGTTTTGGGCTCTGCACTCTGCATGGACTGCTTGAGCATTTCTCTTCCTCTTCTACCTCTCCCAGCCCCCATGCTTTCTCTCTCTCTCAAATAAATCTTAAAAAAAAAAAAAAAAATAGAAATGATGTTTGAATTGTGATTATTTAATTTCTTGGGTATATATATATGTATATATTCAAGTAAACATTCACATAATAGAATCATGAATCAAATCCATCTTATTCATTCAGCAAACTATTTATTGAGCAAATTAAAGGGATCAAGAGCACCCAAGTGACTATTGTCCTAAAAACATAGTCAGAGAAGGACTCTGAGGGGAGTCTGAAACTTGGGTTTTGTTTTTACATCAAACTGTAAAACTTAAAAACTTAAAACTTTTCTTGGTGGGGTTTATCACTAAGATAGGCTAACTTAAACTTCTTGCTTATCTGTAGGTAGAGGTAATTTAGGAAGCTAAATATTGTAGTAGTGCACTGGTTTTCTCCAACCCTTCACAGAACGAATTTTCACAATTTCATAGCACAAACTTTATATTCGAGCCACTTTGGACAACTGGCAATAGATTTCAAATTTGGAGATGGGATACATACATGCTGGATATCCTACAGCTGTTTTGTTTGTTTGTTTGTATGTTTTTCCATTTCCTAAAAGTGTTTCTTATTTCTTTGGGTCTGTATTTTTTTTTTTAAATGACTGCTGAATTACATATTTTATCTCATTCTTTGAAATCACCACACAGAGCTTCTATGAAATGCCTCAAATCAATACTGATTTAAAACAAGCAAACAAAAACAGAAGTGAGGAGTCCAAATGAAGCACAGGAACCAGGAAGATATCTAGCCAAAGAGGGTTACAGGCAGGAGGACAGCTGGTATAAAAGCTTTGGGGGAAGCTGCCTTTTGATGTTCAGGGAATGGCATAAGGTCACTGCAAGTTGGATCGGAGTGAGTATGGGGAAGAGCAGGAGTAAGTAAGTTTGGGGATGTAATTGTCAGGCATGACCAGCAATCCCTGCACTGACAGATGAAAGATCACTCCAAACTCTACTGCGAGAGGGAGGAGGCAAGGGTTCAGCACTCAGAGAGGAAGACTCTTTGCTTGTCTTTGCTCACTCTTTTATTGGTCCTTCAGGATCATCACAAATCCTTATCACTGTTTCTCAAGCATGTGATGTGTGACAAGGGGTGTTACTGAAAGTAGGAGGATCTGCTTATGGGAAAGACAAGGTATGCTAACCTGCGTGTTCTACGGTTATGCTGACCATAGCCTCAGGGATGATGCATACATCTCTTCGATCACAGGGCAGCTGTTTGGGCTAAGAAAGCTTCTGGGAAGATAACTTCCAGGGGTTTTCCAATGCAGACTGCTCAGTTGGCCTTGGCATTCCAAAGGCCTACACCCTTCTCCAAAATCTTCCCTGCCCTCAGTGGCCCCTGTGTTACATTTTAGCTGGCTAGGTATTATGGCTGATTTCATGTTCTACATTAAACCCAACATTGCAACTAGAGGCCTGATAATTTAGGAAGGATGATAAATCCTGTCATTAAATACTAGCTGACTGTGTATCATGAGAAGAGAAGCCACTGGAGCTTTTGAGAAGAAGAATGACCTATTCTAAAACAAGTATGCCAAGGACACTGGCAGTTGTAAGTGGAGAACTGACTTTAAGGGCACAGAAATGGAGGCAGAAAGACCAGTAAGTGAGCCAGGTGAGAGAAAGTGGTTTGAAAATAATTCCAGTGGTGAGAAGTGGTCAGATCCCAGGATATGGGACATATTTTGAAGAGATTTCCCTAATTTGCAGTGTTTGGAAAGGAAAGAGTCCATGCCACCCCATTAACCATAATATAAAATCTCTATGCCTTCCTGATGTTTTCATGATCTAGTCTTTGTCTCCAGGTCCAGTTGCCTTGTTGGACATCACATTCCCATATGTGTGTACCTGTGTGACATCCCCCCTCTACTTCCAGGGGAAAAATGCTTGTAACATTCATCATGGCGTAGCATCCATCCTTTCATGCCTCTCAAACAAATTCAAAGTCTCCATTTGAGGCTCTCTCCTTTTGGGAAGCTTCCCCTAAACTTGCAGGACAAGACAAGGACACCTCCTGGTCTGTATCAACATTTTAAGGTCTCTTTCTGTCTCTTTCTCTCTGATGCACATGCGTGCACATACACATGCTTCCAATATACACGTGCATACACTCACACAAACCCATATCTTATTGTATTACACTGTTTGTGCAGTTTTATTTCTCCCCGCTAGAATGTACAGACATGATTATTTTATTTTGTGTCATTCACTTCTAATTCAGGTCCAGACGTACTTTAGGTGCTCAATAAACTAATACATCAGGACTTTTTCTTTAGTCTTATATTGGTTTCATAATAAGACATTTTATGATGCTTAGTAGTGTATAATATGTATTAATTTAGATTACATAAATATTTATGAAACACTGAATACTTGGTGGTTACATGTGACAACTTTATTAATGTATCATTACTTAGAAAAAACTTTTTGAGAACTGTCTAGAAAAAGGCTGGTTTTTGTACCCATGAAGTGCAGGTGTACTTAGAATACAAAAAACTATAGAAAAATGCTCTGTATTGTTAAAAAAAAAAAAAAGCAAGAACAAAAAACCTTTCTGTCAACAAATATAGAGATCATGCATTTATTTTGTTGAACGAATTTTTGAGAATTATAAATGAGATTCACTGAATGACAAAACATAAAGCCCTCTATATTTGCTACTCTTACTTAATAATTAACAGCAGTACAACTTCAGCAATTTATTAAAATCTTCATCAGGTAATGATAAGGAAATCTCTGTTTCTGAAGACACTTTTCACATACACTTAATAAGTTCTATAGGAATGTGAAGCTATTGATCCCCCCCCCCAAAAAAAAAACCACCCACACAACTTAATTTTAACCAAATACAGTTCTGGGAAAAAAATGTATCTCTACCCAGAAGTGTAAGATGGTATACAATGACTTCTGTAGGTTCAATAACTCTAAAAGGAGAGGATACTTTAACACATGGCCATAGAAAAGCACACAAAGTTCTCATTAAATTCTGTGAAGTCTGTGAAAGCGAATTTTGTATATTCTGCTATTGAGTTAAAATAAAACTCTTTCAAGATAACTCTTTCCCTTACAGAATATATGCTCCACAGAAATGTTGGATCCAGTAAATACACAAGACACACATTATCCTTCAATGATGGCCATGTACCGGGATCTATTCTAGAGAACACATTTTATGGTAAATCTTTGCAACTTACAATTCAGATTCATAAAGGGATTAAAGATATTCAAAAAGAAACTGGGACACACAAAGAGCCAAAAATAGCCTACATGTCAAAGATTTTATTTAACTCAGTTCATGAAGGATCCAGTAAGACACTACAAAACAGAATTTAAAGTACCACAGTTCTCAGGTAAAAAATGTTGAAGTGAATTTACAAGTAAATGCAAAACTAGCAAAAGTGATTCATGTGCACAGAGCAATCATCACTTGCAGTTCACTAGACAAACTTTGAATTTCTATGGGCAATAATTATCTGTTATACGAGGAGATTTTGTTTTGTCTTGTTTTACAGCTTACATAGTTGTAAAATAGCTCAAAGATAATGAAAACCAAAACCAAAACCAAAAACAGAATCGGGTAACTCTGAAGGACACGCTCTAAACGATACATAGTTTTCCTGGATGAAACCTAATATATTTCGATTCCCTTAATTCTTTCATAGCAAGCTGACAGCATGAGCTGGGTACAGCATCTTAGTGTACAAGATCTGAGGCTGCTGAATGAATAAAAAATATGCCCCACATACAGTCTGAATTTAAATTATCATGCGATATTATTTTAGGCCATAGCCATTTCTCCTTAGTGATTCATCATTTTAAGTTCAGAAATTATTTTTATTTTTATTAAGTTCTTAATTTTGTTCCTAGAATTTAACCAGCAAAGTACAAAAAAATAAAGGCATGTGAATATAGGAACTTCAGCTCAGGTTATGGCAGGTTTAATCATGAGATTCATATTTAAGCACGGGAAGAGGGGCCTTCACATGCTTCAGAAAGATAAGCGTTTTAATTATTGAAAACCATTGTGGTCTAGATTCTTCTAATCCCAAGTGAAAAAACAAGAAACAAATGAGAGCTTGAAAAGAGGCCATTCAGGGAATTAATCTGGAGAGGGGGTGAAAGTGGGAGGGAATCTACCGTTGGGCCTCTTTCATGGCCAATGCTTCTCTGATGTCTAAGACTTCTTAGTAACTACCCCTCCACGGTGAAACTTCAGTAAGCATTAATTTGAATACACTTGAGGGAGCCTTGAACATCAGTATACCACTGAAACACTCTTGGTGTAGTTACCCTTACATGATGGTACAGGCTCTGAAATGTCTAAATTAGGGGCACCTGGTGCCTCAGTCAGTGTTTGCCTTCGGCTCAGGTCATGATCCCAGGGTCCTGGGATGGAGCCCCACACTGGACTCCCTGCTCAGCAGGACGCCTGCTTCTCCCTCTCCCACTCTCCCTGCTCTCCCTGTCTCTCTCTCTGTTAAATAAATAAAATCTTTTTAAAAAATACGTAAATAAAATAAAATGTCTAAACAATTATGGCAACAGCATGAATCTTTGTACACAGCCTAGTACACTCTTTAATACTGGATATTTTCATAGAATACATGTCCCAGGAATATATCACAATTTTATGGACTGATTTAAAAAAAGGCTGGATTTTTTTGTTTCAGACACACTTAAAATATCTGTATTCCCAGGAATATTAATTACAGATTTATTTGGAGATGCTCCAGTGCAATGTCCTTTAACTTGGTTGCATAAAATTTCTAAATAAGGTTGCAGATTCCCACACAACAGGAGAGTGGCATGGATTTTAAGTGTTGACCTGCTGTTGGATTTTAATTCATTGAACTCAACGTGGACTCTTAAATTGTCATTTTATTCTAACCTAGTATAACTCTCTATGCCTGTAATTCTAAAGAAAATAAGCTTGCCTTGCTTTTCTTTTATGACTAAAAAAATATAAATATGTCCTTGTAAAAAATTCCATAGTTAAGAAATAAATCATGTGAATGGGGCAAATAGCATACCTTTTTTCCTCTGTTTTGAATATATTATTTTATAAATGAATATATATGATTTCTCATGTGTTAGGGCATGGAGGAAACATTTCTTGAGGATTCTTCTTAGTTCATTCAGAATTCAGAGATAGTTAATCGATTTTACATTATGAAAAACAGTTTATAAGACAGTAAAATATTTGGATGTCACTTATTTGAAATTTTTCTATTTCTGGCTTCCGACAAATAAAGATTCATTTAGTACATATATTGCATTTCTACTTTCCATAAAACATAGTGCAAAAACAAAAAGGTGACCAGTTGGTATGACATGAGTGTCATGGAGATTTTCACAAATTGCTGAGAGATGTAAGTTAGAACCTATTTCACTGAAACTGACATAGGTCAGTTCAGAGCAAGTACAAAGAAGGATGCAGGTGGCCCTTTGCAAAATGCAACTACAGAGAGTGGAACAGAAGAAAAGGCCAGAGTGAAGGGAAGTGGGGGAAAAAATATGTGTGCACTGGATTTAAGGATCAACACCTTCATCCACTTACTTCCTCTTTTCTATTTGAGGATTAGTAAATAGCTAAATTTTTAATGTGGTGTTTTGTTAGCAAATCAGTAACGGAATAATTCTGTAAATTTTTAAATTTGAATATTAAATTGCAAAGGGTCACCTGCATTCGAATAAGTTTATAAATTATAAATGTATACATTATTAAATTGGTGACTTTGTAAATAAAAATTATAAATTTGTAAATTAGTAACTTTATAAATTAGTAAATTCATAAATCCATCCCTGTGAAGATTAGTATATTTGATTCCCTAGAAAACCAAGAGAAGTAAAATTCAAGATTGCCTCCCAGGGAAGAGGGAAGGGAACGGTAATCAAGAATAGGAGTCTATGTTTCCCATTTGGGAGAGTCCCACCAAGCTGTCCATGCCCATACCCAGTGCATTCTCACAAAAGTTAGCCCCACAAACCAAAGGCAAGAATGCCTTATCCAGGTGAGAAGTCAATAATGGCTCACGGTCATAAACAGAGTCCTAAATCAGATATGTAAAATACAACCACAAATCACTAGATAGAAAAATAGAAAAATAAGCCCACTGGTTGCATAGATAATTCAAGAAGAATTTTAAAATGCAATAAAATTAAAAATCACAACAGAGTTACAATAAAAGTGCCAGAAAGAATAGTTTAAAGAATCTATGAAGTTTAAAATTAGACACTAAAAATTAAAGACGCTAAAAACACAAGATTGCTTAACTTTATAATGAAAGTGCTTTCTAAATGTACCAAGCAAGGGTAAGAAAATGACCCACTCCTGGACATGTTCTTCTGAACATTTTCATTAAAAAATAATTAAAAGGAGTAACATCACAACTAGTGAGAAACTAGATATTTTCCCCTGAATATTAGGAACAAAGCAAGGATATAGATATCTTCTCTCTCACTACTATTTCTTTTAAACATCTCTGAAGTTAGGGTGGTAGCTTTGGTTCTTGCCACCACATCTGCATTCCATACAATTGGAAGGAAGAAAGAATAAGACATACACTTGTATTGCTGGAAAAATGCAGTCTTTACCAGGGTGGACCTGTGTCTAGGCAAACTGTAGTGTGTGAAGAGGGCAAAACCCAACATAACCAGCGAGCTAAAAATTCCTATCATGCGTGAAAATCAACACATTTTTTCTCAATAGTAGGGAAATCTTAACTTTAATTGATCTCAATTTTCCACCAAAATTTTGTTCTCAATGTTTCTGCTACTTGGTTCTTAGAACAGATTTGTAAGAGTCACCTCTGCAGGCCTGTCTTCTATGGGACTTTCCAGGTGATGTTTCAGATCTGACATAATTTTCTACTGAATGCAGCAGGCAAATATTTCACATTTGGATGTGATCGCATTGGCTCTTCTTGGGCTAAAATAAACAAAACAAATAAAAATGTGTCCCTACCAGGTTTGGGGCTCTTTCCCTTCTCCAAAGGCCAAAAAATATACATTAATATATGATTAATACTTTTGAAACAGGGAAAATAGCAGTTGCCATTGTTCTCAACATAAGTAGTGCACAATCTGACACCATATTAACTAGTTGTGTCAGTCAAGGTCTTACTGAAAAACAACAGAAACTATCTTAAACAAAAATAAAGTTAATAATAACAATAATTACAAAGATGTGGGAAGTTTCTAGGATGGAGGGCTGGGCCAGGAGTTGAACACGTGTCAACCCTGCTCTGAAGGCTTTAGAGTCAAGAAGAGTCAGATTTGTGGTCAGGTGATTGAATTTTTGTCATCATCGCTGTCTTTGTGTCACTGGCTCAATAGTAAAATATTAACTCAAGTCAGGCATCTTCTATAGGAAACATAGAGGAAGTATTTGCTTCACTTGTTTTTCCCTTTTATAAAGATGTGAGAATTCCCCTAAAAGAGAGATATTATGATATATAATAGTAAAAAGGTACTTAAATGCGGAATAACAAAAACTAGTCAAATATTCACTACATCACTGTAGTTTATGCTAAACTCAGGGACAAAATTGTAATTTCCTTGGAGATAACGATCATATTCTCTACTTGGAAAACTTAGGCCTATTAACGTGAGATATTATAGACTTTTCTTGAGTCACAACTGGACCAACACTGCCTCACCTTGCCCAGCTTGGCACCAATCATTTGATGGAGAAGGTACCTACACTTGTTGACTAGCACCCTATATAGACTACCCAAACTTGTCTGTGACAATTGTCCATCTGAATTTTTATAGACATCCTTCTAGTTTCTTCTGCCCTTTAAAATACATAATTCTTAAGTTTCAGCCACTGGTTGGATGTGGGGAATGAAGTATAATCACTAGCCCAAGCTCCAGTACAACTCAGGTTTCCAACCCCTTGAATCACCATTCAGATACACCTAACTCTTATTTCAAGTTTTTTGAAAGCGTGTATTACTCTTATATTTTAGCTTTGCTTTTTTTTTTAATTATCTTCATGGGTTCTTCAAAATTTGTTATAGTGTACATCTATTTCCAATAAACTATTAAATTTTATATAGTTTATGTTTCGAAGATTTGATAAGCTGCCTAAAGAAAGACTTGTTTTTGTGTGTTCATTTGTTGTTTTACTAAATATTATACAGATGTACCAGGTTTAGCAGGTGTGGCATAGGTCAAAAAAACGGATTTCCTGTATTAGACTAATACCTATAAAAATCGGAGACTTAACCTATTAGTTGCCTGCTTTTTAGCTCACATAACATTACACTGCAGTGGGTGAGCTTACATGCAATGATTTCAGCATCCCAGCTCCTCCCAACTGTGGCTTTGCCATGTCCTCAATGTCAATATTCAGCATCTCATGGCGTGAGAAGGGGAGTACAGAGAATCACATGGGAGGTGTGCCCCTCCAGGGTGTAATGTGGCAAACACTGTGTCCATTTTCATTCTGTGAACTAAAACTCAGCCACATAGCCACACCTTACTTCAAGGAAGGCAGGAAAATATAGTCTAGTTGTGTAATAACGTTTCCAGGAAGGAAGAGAAAAAGAGATTGATAAAAACTGAGTCGATCTCTGCTACAGCCATCTAGACAGACCAGCACTTTGGAGCCATCTTGTTAATGTTTTTTGAAAGTTTAATCAAAACCTATTATGGTTTCTCAACAACAAGCATCTCCAGATAATTAATCTCTAAAACTATCCTTTTAAACATTGTTGTGAATTATCAAGGGCTCCTATTTTCAAGCAGACAAAGTACCTCATGATAAATATATACTGTCTTCTCTTTGACCTTTCAGCCATCAGGGTCTTGTAATACGAAATCCTCAAATCTAGCTCTGAAAGTCCTGGCTCTCTTGACAGCAATTTAGGGCAACATGAACAGAGCACTGTTTTAACACACTTTCCCAAAATGTGATACTTCATGTATATCTAAGTGAGGTCTGATTTATTTCACTCTACCACTACAGAGAAAGTAGTTGGCTTACATGGCACAGAGGTATTTTTGTTAATCAGTAATTCTTTAATAACAATCACTTAAATTATTTCTTTGGACACTATGCCCCCCAGGACTGTTCTCAGAATTTCCTGGGATGCTATTCTGTGTGCTTGTAGACATTCACCTCCTACCTTACATTCAGGGATGAGAGAGGTTCAAATTCCTCAGGCTCTACTTTCGCTTCTCTGTACTGAAGGGTAACCCAGTTAAATATGTTGTAATTTAATCTGGAGAAGGCTGTAGGGATAATATTAACTTTAGAAGGGGAATGAGTGTGTGAGTGTGTGTGTGTGTGTGTGTGTGTGTGTGTGTGGTGTATAGAGAGTGAGACTTTACTTTTATTTTGCATAATAAAAGTAAGAATGATGTCCGAAAGTCTAGTTCAGCACAGTGCTTACTCTACTAAGTACACTATCTAAATGCGTTCCGGTTAATGACTATCAATTTATTGACTCTTGTGTATCATCTAATCCTATCTTGTAGTATCTTACACCTTTAGAAGATTCCAGGGTTTCAGTCATATAGCCAATATAGAGATAAATACATGGAAGACATCAAGATTATGACTCTTTGTAATTATTTTCTTACCGCATAGCACTACTTAACACCAAGTCTGATCTTTTACTTTCACCTTTTGTTACACAGATCCGAGACAGTGAGAGTTTCACCTAAAGCTCATGTGACACTACCACTGTGAGAGCTAGAACCAGATGCTAGAATCAGTATCTCCCCTAGTCTTGCTCAGGTGGCACTTAACGTTGGCAAGGCTTCTCTTCTTGGTTAGTCTTTATGCATGTGTTCAGTTTCCCTAAAATAATAATAAATTACAGGCTTACCTATATTGCCTGTACTAAGACTTTTTTTTTTTTTTTTTTTAGAGCTTAACATTTTAAGTCCAGAAGCCAAGTCGTTCTGAGTTTTTAGAGAGGGAAAAACAGGGCTTTCATGTGCTGTGGTGAATTGTGGGGCTGTAGCATGTAGAGTCTTAATGGTGTCTTTTTGGTCCTATTAATTACTTATTATTTACCTTCTAATGGCCTTGGACAGATTCCCTCTCTTTCTTTTCTCTTTCTTCATATATAACAGTTTAAGTAATTAAAAGAACTAAGACAAAGGTCCTGGTTCTTATACTCAGCGTTTTTGCTTAATTATTCTACCTTGGGTAGCTCCAGTAATTAAGCATCTTCTAATTTTGCTCATTTTTCTCTTCTCTATAACAAAGCCATTAATACTAAAATGAGAGATAAAATTTTCCACTTTTTAGCATATGACTAATTTGATGAGATAACTTCTTAGGTTATGACATTCACACATGAGAGCAAATGAATATTCAGGAATACAATTTTCATTGGTGAAACAGTATTTGTCTTAATTTAGCAAACATGTATTAGCCACCAATTTGGAAATACAAAGTTCCTGTACTGAACTATATTAGTAAAAAAAAAAAATCACCAAATATTCTGATCATTTCAGAGCTTTTATTCTAATGGGATAAGACAAATACTAAAGATAATATATAAGTAAATTTTATTGCATGTGAATTAAAAAAGCTCCACTGCTCCCTCCCCAACCCCCCCAAATTCCTTTGACTGCCTGAACCACTTTTGCTTTCCAGATCAGCTGCTGCTTGGAACCAACGTTTCACTTATGCTGAAATTTCTACTCTTGTTTTTAAGGGCGGCCACTACCATGGCTGAAGCTGCTTGACTGGTGTTTCTAGCTCCTTCCATCACTTAAGCGCTTTAAGAAAATTTTTGACATCCCAGCCAAGAATACTACATTCAGCTAGGCTATCATTGAAAATAGAAGGAGAGATAAAAATCTGGCAGGACAAACAAAAACTAAAAGAATTTGTAAACACCAAACCAGATCTACAGGAAATACTGAAAGGGGTCCTTTAAGAAAACAGAGAGCCTAAAAGTAGTAGACCAGAAAGGAACAGAGACAATATACAGTAACAATCACCTGACAGGCAATACAATGGCACTAAATTCATATCTCCCAATAGTTACCCTGAATGTAAAAGGGCTAAATGCCCCAACCAATCAAAAGACACAGGGTATCAGAATGGATAAAAAAAAAAAAAAATATGCTGTCTACAAGAAACTCATTTTAGACCCGAAGGCACCTCCAGATTTAAAGTGAGGGGGTGGAAAACAATTTATCATGCCAATGGACATGAAAAGAAAGCTGGGGTGTCCAACCTTATATCAGATAAAGTAGATTTTAAGCCAAAGACTATAATAATAGATGAAGAAGGACACTATATCATACTCAAAGGGTCTATTCAACAAGAAGATCTAGCAATTTTAAATATCTATGCCCCTAACATGGGAGCAGCCAATTATATAAACCAATTAATAACAAAATCAAAGAAACACATAGACAATAATACAATAATAGTAGGGGACTTTAACACTCCCCTCACCGAAATGGACAGATCATCCAAGCAAAAGATCAACAAGGAAATAAAGGCCTTAAATGACATGCTGGACCAGATGGATATCACAGATATATTCAGAACATTCCATCCCGGAGCAACAGAATACACATTCTTCTCTGTGCACATGAAACATTCTCTGGAATAGATCATATCCTGAATCACAAATCAGGTCTCAACCAGTACCATAATATTGGGATCATTCCCTGCATATTTTCAGACCACAATGCTCTGAAGCTAGAACTCAATCAAAAGAGGAAAGTTGGAAAAAGCCCAAATACCTGGAGGCTGAAGAGCATCCTTCTAAAGAATGAATGGGTCAACCAAGAAATTAAAGAAGAATTGAAAAAAATCATGGAAACAAATGATAACGGAAACACAACAGTTCAAAATCTGTGGGACACAGCAAAGGCAGTCCTGAGGGGAAAATATATAGATAAGAAAATTTATGACATCACAGAAGACCACCAAAGAAGGGAAAGCATTCACCATTAGCTCTATTTATTCACATATACAACAAATGCTTTTCTGAACCCATAAGTCTGCAGATACTGCTCACTTCGCTCAGAGCTGTCAGTGAACCAAGATCTTTGCCCTCATGGAGCTAGCTCTCTAGGAGAAGGCAGAGAACCAACAATAAAATATCTTAGAAGGTGTAACTATAACAATAAAAACAAAACAAAAAACCATAAAACAGGGACTGACACAGCTTCTGGCAGCTGCGGTTTTAAAGAAAGGAGTCAGTGTAGGCTTCAATGAGGTGGGAACATTTGAGAAAAGACTTGGGGTAGGATTGGAGCAGATCCTCACAAATGTGAGGATTGGAGATCCTCACATTTGCCATATGAGGGAAGACCACATAGAAGAAGGCAAAGAAGTAAGGAGGACTGACTTATGTAGGATATCAGAAGAATCCTGGCTTTCAGTCTAAATGAAACTGGGAGTTATTGCAAGATTTTGAGCAGTAGAGTGAAGTGTTAAGACAAAAAAATGTGTGTGGGTACATATATAGACATACAATTGGTACATAATTCTGCTGGATAAGTAACTCACATCACCCTGAGCTAGGACCTCAGTCCTTTCTCTTTTGTCTGTTTCCCTTGGATTCCATGAATTGTCAAAGACATGGTGGGCAAGAATTCACAGCTGCAGTTTGCTCTACTGCCTGTCCTGGCTACCTCTCGCTGTCTTGGCAGCTCACAACTCTGCATCAGTGCTTCCTAGCTTGGGCAACTGGGCTCTTCTACTCCTCTTGGCTACCCATTAGAAGCTAGGACATGGCTTCATAGCTGGCATTATTGAAACATCTTCTCATGCAGTCCTACCACTTTAATTTTTAAAAAAAAACAAGTAAGTTGTGTGGCAGATGTAAAACTGGAGGTGTCCATGTGGTGGTTTTTAATTATCCTTGACTTCCATATATATAACGACTTTGACCAGTTCAGGACATGATATCACTTTTTCAAATGTGTTATATGGGAAATGAGTCCTCATTATAGTTGTATGGATCTCTGGGGTGACAGTTGTGTGGACAGCTGTGTGAAGTTGTGTGGATCTCTAGATCTTTCGGTTTTATCATACAGCTCTCTTTTTCCCAGGGTGAAATGGCAGTGCCATGGAGCTCTGTCTGGGCAGTTCAATTACAGCCCCATGTTGTACCTAGCATTATGCATTCTGACATTCAGGTCCTACAACTATGCTTACCTCTCTTCTTTGCAACTTTACTCATCTTTTTTCCCATAGAGTACTCTTTTTCCTCCCCTAAAAGTTGGTATCCATTAAGCTTCCCAGAACATCAGCATATAAGAAGTCCAAGTATAGATGGATCCTGCACATCCCAACGTATGTTAGAACACATATAAAAATTGATAAGGGATGAATATGCATAGAATGTGGCCATTTAACAAAACAACTGGCACATCTAGATAACATCTCTGTACTTGCTATGTTAAGGAGGCACTATTCAAGAAGGAATGAGTTGCCTTAAAATACAATGAACTCTTAATTACCTGGGCCCTGAAATAGAATGTGCCCATTACTGGGAATGCTATGGAAGAAGTCTCTGAATTTGTTCAGAACGGCTACTACCAAACAGAAGTATCCAGTAGGCTTTACATTCAATGGAAATAATTGGTACAAAGCCTGCAGCTCTTAGGATCCAAGACTTCTAAATTTTTGAGGTCAAGGTTCAGAAGCCCAATGGCAGAACAAACATTAAGGAAGAAAGAAAGAGCAGTTCTAACTTGTCATTTTCCCACCTGAAAACCTAGGGCAAAACATGATCGTAGTGGGGACAGATCTCAGTCAGGAAGTCAGGACCACAAAGTCAGACTTTTAAGCACGTTTTCAGCAATAGTAACAGGAAGAAAGGACTCTAAAGGGAAAATCATGGCATCAGAGGCCAAGGCCAAGAGGACTGCTCCAGATACTCTGCCCCCAAAACTCTGTCTTTTAGGAAGTGAAATTTTTCCAGGGTACAGCTGTCTGAGAGGGCACAAGTAAGAATAGAAACAGGTGAATGCCTGAACAGGACTGGTTAGGGTAGAGAGATCTGAGAGCTGACCATCAGTTCTGGACTCCTCACCTGTGATTATCCCTTCCCTCAGACACACACACACTCACACCACACAGCTTTAAGAGAGAGTTACCTAGCTATTTTAGTCAGGAAAGCTCTTGGATGGGAAAATAAATTGTGTACCTTCTCAAATTTGATATTTTGACCTTGATTATTTTGGCAGCTCTACAGAGCTATATCCATACGACACCAATTACCTAAGCATACATATGCAGATGTCAGAATCATGAAAACATTCGGAAACAGAGTGCAAGTTATAAATCGCCCTTAAGACATTTTGAGAATTTTGCCCGAGCTTCACGTGGCACAGATTTACACAGCGCAATGGCACAGCACGGAACTGGGACTGAAAGCCGTTAGAATCAAGAGTGGATTTAAAATTTTGCATTTTGTTTATAGGGTAGCTATTATTTTAACTTCTTTTCATGATGATAAGGAGGACACACAAACTTATCTGCAGGAAACAGGCTGCTCATTTCAAAATTCCTTCTCACGTCCCACAGCGCAATCATCTAAAGCCAAGATGCAGTTATGCAGAACACAGATGAAGTTTCACTCCACATTACACACGCACTCATTTAAGCATGTTCTGTAGGAGCCCACTAGAAGGTAACACTATTATCCTTCCTACGATGAACATCAAACTCCTCTGTTTTTTCATTTAACTCTTGATAGAATGGTATGAAATTCAATTGTGACAGAGATAGCTATGAAAAATGTTTAGCCTATTTTCTTTTTTGATGTACTATGAATCGCTAGGAAGGGTGTCTTGAAAATGGAACTCAAAGTCAAAACTCGCAGGGTGAGAAATGAAGAGAGGAGGGTGGGAGAACTAGGAGCAGTATTCATGTCTGATGGGACAAACGCAGTTGAATTGTAAATAAGGAAATCAGTTGCTTCAGTCTCTGAAAGGATTTTTATGCAGATTCGATACACGAGGTATGAAACACTGAAAAGGAAGACGTCTAAGTGGAAAAATTGTTCTACCTGGGGCAAGGAGGTAGCTCTTATCTTCGTTATTTCTCTCCTGATGGCGTCAAGTTAAACTATTCAATAAAGCCTTATATGGGTTCATTTGACTTTTAGAAGTTAGCATCTGGGAACAAGATCAAAACTGAAATGAAAAAAAAAAAAGTTCTACTTCAGAAAACTCTCAAGGAACATCAAATGAAAAAACTAATATTTGAGTTGATATATCTATAGTACTGGCAGAAAAAAAAAATCTTTTCCAAAAGAAGAAACACACAAAGATAGAGATATCTTTTTTAAATTGTTTAAAAATCCACCATGTATTTGTTTTCTTAGGCTTTGTCTTTACCCATTTTTTCAGATCAAAATAGTCACATATTTTGGATTGAGTTTAGCATTCTATTGTGTATATAGCAGATAACAAAGAATAATTGCTCAAATAATTGTTTGAAGAACTTATAGTATATCTAATAAGCATATAAGATGTATTTGTTAAATCAGTAAAAATGTAAAAATATCCATATGTTTATGCTGTAAATAAACTGAAACTGAAAATGTTTGATTTTTATAGATGGTACCTAAATTAATAAACTAAAGACAAATCTGTCTATCATCCATCCATCTGTATTTCTTACATATATAACTAGTTAATACAAAGTATATGTGATGATTATACAGCAGAATGGACTCTGGCAAGTAGATATTGTGTCCTTTTTGGGCAATATTTGAACTCTACATACATATTTACTGCTCTCCATTTTCCTCTTCTCTCTCTTCAAAAAAAATTAACTGCCTCGCTTACCTCTGTAGTATTTTTCCTTCAGTGTCTGGTTTCAAATACTTTTTATTATTCCTTACTATAACCAGGATTTTGTAATATTATGTGTAAAGAAAACAGAAGAGCAATTTAGTTTTTCTTTTCAGGTCATCAATTTTTTTTTATCAGTGATTTAGGTTTTTTTCCAAATTCATAATTATTGGTATGGCCAAATATGGGAAAACCTCTAACAAATTTTTATATGGTCTATGGGATTTGGAAGATCTTTTTAGAGACTATCACCTGGCTTTGTACATTTGCAACCTTGTTCCTCCCTCACCATCTCCATAGCCCAGTGTCTGCTCTAAGATCTTCCTCTCACAGTGTTGCATGAGTTGGTAAAGTGGGGAATAAGAGTATTTCTGAAAGCCAATTCTACTTCAGAATAGCTAGTTAATAATAATTTATCTATATAAAGAAGGCACTACAAACCGGATGTATCTTCAACTCAGCTTCCCCTTATCTGGATCACCAAGATGCTCAGGCCACTCTATCACCATTAGGCTAACTTCCACAGATAATATTTTTTGTTGGAAAGAAAAAATTCTCTTATCAGATGGTTGGTAAAGTATTTTGCTTTTGCTAAATTTACCAAAATATGTGATTACATAACACTGTAATCAGTGTTTTAGGACTGTTTCTCAGGCTTTGGAAAGAAATTGTTCAAATGAGTCTTAGAAAGTCAGGTTCATAGTAAGTGCTGCTGCTGGTAGGATCAAACTTAGATAGTAAGAACAAAACCCTGACTACTGTTTGGCCTCTTGTGCAGGTACAATAAAGGTCTACAGCATATAAATTATTTTAATGATGTGCATACACTGGATCTACAAACTACAAGCTCTACAAGCTCATTTAGATCTCTAAAAGAATCCTCTTCAAGAATGCCTGTGTGCCTTGTCAGTTAAGCATCTGCCTTTGGCTCAGGTCATGATCCAAGAGTCATGGGATTGAGTTTCACATCAGGATCCTTGCTCAGTGGGGATCCTGCTTCTCCCTCTGCCTGCTGCTCCCCCTACCTATGTGTTTCTCTCTCCTTCTCTCTCACACAAATAAATAAACAAAATCTTAAAAAAAAAAAAAAAAAGAATTCTGTTCAGGTTAATATATTATGTGGTGGAAGAAAAATGTAGCTCCAATGAATTTAAACTGTTCATTTGAAGAATTAAAAAATAAAAGCTGAAAAAATAAAATAATGGTTGGAAAAAATAATCTGTGGCTCATGAGTTTCTTTTAATTCATGTGTATGTTTATGAACAAAGATTCCAATGCATTAATTTACAAAGACATATATTACTGTAAAGCAGACTGCAGTATCAGTGTTTCTACAAGGTCAGAGACCAAGCGACATGTGTATCTGAATTCTTTCTAGTCATCATGGAATTATGGTAAGGGTACTTTAATTATCTTAGTGGTTACTAGAATATACTTAAAAAAATTTTTAATAATGGGGCACCTGGGTGACTCAGTTGGTTAAGTATCTGCCTCTGGCTCAGGTCATGATGCCAGGGTCCTGGGATTGAGCCCTTCATCAGGCTTCCTACTCAGCTGGGGGTCTGCTTCTTCCTCTCCCTCTGCCCTGATCATGCTCTCTCTCTCTCAAACAAATAAAAAAAAAATCTTTAAAAAATGTTTATGCATACTCACTGTTAATGTATATATATACAGCTATTTGACACTCGTCTAGGGGGAAGGATTTTCCCAGATTGTTAATCAGAGCACCTTACTGAACAATCCTGGAGCCGTAGTCTCTCTGAACTCAATTTGTCTATGAAGTCAAGGCATTTATTTTACGATTGGTATCAGTGCAAAATGAGAAATTGAATAGCTGGATAGAGAAAGGGAAATCATCAAATTAAAATTTTCCCAAACAGGAAGTGGTGTTAGCCAGAATAAAGCTCTAACTCTGAATGTTGGCCTGACACTCTCCAGCGGTTTCCCTGGAGATGAATTATAAGGAAGTAATTGTTTTTAGTCTTTTCTGTCATTCTGTCCTCACACTCGATTGGCAGTATGGATAAAAATAAAATTCTAAGTTGAAAGTCATTTCCTTGAAGCTACTATTCTAATAGCTTCTACTTTCCAGTATTATTAGAAAGAGGTTAATGTCATTCTGATTTTCATTACTATATATTTGTAAATTTTGATTTTGATTTTTCTTTCTCTTGGCTGTTACCTATTATGTTCTTAAGTACAGAATGCTGTGTACTTGCCATAGATCTTCATTCACTCTCCTGAAATAATCTAAAAATTTTTTGTTGTTGCTTAAAATATGTTTCCCTAATGTTTCCTTTGTTTTTCATAGTCTTAAATTGCTAGAAATATTAGATCCTCTAGATTAATCTTCTGAATATTTTTTCTTAGTAATTTTAACTTCCTTTACTTTTCATTTCTCTTCCTGTGATTTTTTTTTTAAACTGTATTTTGTAACCTAGCTTTTAATATGTGTCTTAAAAAAATAACTATCCAGGGCACCTGGGTGGCTCAGTCAGTTAAGTGTCTGCCTTTGGTTCAGGTCATGATCCCAGGGTCCTGGGACTGAGCCCCCTGTGTGGTTCCCTGCTCACTGGGGAGCCTATTTCTCCTTCTCCCTCTGCCCCTCTTCCTGCTTGTTCTCTCTCTTTTTCTCAAATAAATAAAATCTTAAAAAGATAAGTATCATATTTTTAATTTCAAAGAGTTTATTTCTTTTACTATCACAGGCCCTTTGGTACATCTTTTAACACTGTTTTTGGTAAGTCACTCAGAAAGACAAGTATATGATTTCACTCATATGTGGAATTTAAGAAACAAAACTGAAAGGAAAAATAAAATAAGACAGACAGGGAGACAAACAATAAAAGACTCTTATTTTTTAAATTATTTATTTGAGAGAGAGAGAGACAGAGAGAGCACGCATGGGAAAAGGACAGAGGGAGAGGGATAAGTAAGCTCCCCCTCAAACAGAGAGCTAGATACGGGACTCAATCCCAGGACCCTGGGATCATGACTTGAGCTGAAGGCAGATGCTCAACCCACTGAGCCACCTAGGAGCCCCCAAAAGACTGTTTTTTTTTCTTTTAAAGATTTTATTTATTTGACAGACGGAGATCACAAGTAGGCAGAGAGGCAGGCAGAGAGAGAGGAGGAAGCAGGCTCCCCGCTGAGCAGAGAGCGGGG
The DNA here is from genome assembly GCF_020171115.1 of Neogale vison. Lineage (NCBI taxonomy): Eukaryota > Metazoa > Chordata > Mammalia > Carnivora > Mustelidae > Neogale > Neogale vison. The sequence goes on from NC_058100.1 coordinate 16,476,594, forward strand.
CTCGATCCCAGGACTCTGAGATCATGACCTGAGCCGAAGGCAGCGGCTTAACCCACTGAGCCACCCAGGTGCCCCCCGCCAAAAGACTCTTAACTATAATAAACAAACTGAGGGTTGCTGGAGGGGAGGTGGGGGGATGGGGTAACTGGGTGATGGACATTAAGGAGGGCACATGATATAATGAGCACTGGGTATTGTATGAAACTGATGAATCACTAAATTCTACCTCTGATACTAATAACATACTATAGGTTAACTAAATTGAATATAAATAAAAAATTTAAATAAAGGAAAAAAAAACCTAAGGAAATTGGAATAAAGTATGAACTTTAGTTAATGATAATGTATCAATATGGCTTCATTAATTATAACCAATGTACATTACTAATGTAAGATATTAATAATAAGGGAAGACTGGGTAGCAGGTATATGGGAACTCTGTACTGCCTCCACAACTTTTCTGTAAATCTAAAATTGTTCTAAAAATTAAGGTCTGTTTGGAAAAATGGCTAGAAGTTGGCATTGAACTCCACAAGTGTGTTATTAAAATTTTTAAATTACCAAAAAAAAGGACATTGCTTTCTTAATGTAATATCCCCTTGTATTACACTGAGGATTAAAAAATTTTTTTCTTCTGTTTCTTACATTATATTTGTTTTCATGGTGCTTTTTAAAAAATATTTACTGAGGCAGGGAGTTTAGCAGACTAGGGAGAATATGTGTTATAACTCTGGGGTGAGAGGCGAGATTTGGTTATTTAAACTTTCAGATTCTCTCCTTTCAATGCAATTTCTCTGAAGAATAATCTTTTGTCATTTGGCCTGTGTATAGCACCTGAGTGTGGGCTTGGAAGGGGAACTGGCTGCTTCAGTATTTCAGTATATTCTTGTATTTTTTTACCTTATGATGCCTATCTGTCTTAAGGTCAAGGTTTTTTGTTGTTGTATGGATTGGATTTTTAGCTTTCTGCAGGGTGAATGGTCTCTCTTCTTTTATCTTTTCTCTCTAGGTTTTAGTTGCAGCTTCTTTTGCCCTAATTCCTTCCCACTCCTCTATCTCTGCCTTTCAAAAACTCTGTTGAAAATTTTCATCTGCTCTTCTCTTGATGTTTCCATGTTAATATCTTTGAAATGTTTCATTTAGTATCAGTGGGTCTTGGGCAGGAGAGGATAAAAAATACACGTGTCATTATTTTTAAGAAAAACGATCTAAGAGGCTAAGAATTTTAAAGTATACTCAAATATTGAAGGTTTTTGATAGATTGAAATGACTTCTTGTTTTCCTTAATTTTTTTTAGAAGTTAGAAGTATAATGTGTTAGATGAGGCAGATAGTACACATTCTGAGAGGAATAAATCCCTAAGTATTTCTAGGAATAGGCACTCAATTGCAAACCTCCCTTTCCATATGCTGTCATTTATATATAGAAGCACAAACTCCATACATTTGAAATGGCCAGATGGCGGCTCTTCTCTTCATTACTGAAATGAAACCGGGAATACAAGAGTTCCCTGGTGAAAACATACTGCAGTATTTTGTTTTAAAACACATAGTTTTGAATCGAACATAAACTTGCTTCCAACCTTTTTTTAATGCGTGTTCTCTTTTTTAGAAGTACACTGACAATAAAAGAAAGGCACTGAATTCGGTAGCCTGATTTTTTTTTTTTTAAGTTAAAAAGGAAAAAGCTAAATAATATTAGCATAAACATTTGCAACTGTTACCTAAGAGAATTCTGATAGCTGCCTCAACTCTCTGTGTGAAATTATTCTTGCATGGCATTTGTAATTGTTTCTGCCAGGAAAATGGAAACCTTGCAGATATTTACTAATGTGCCTTGGAGAGCATGTAACCTTGGAGATTTGTGTAATGTACCTTTGGAAATGGAAATTCTACAGATAGTTCATAAACTAACTCCTCTGACTCATGATAGCTAAATTCTTCTTGAGGCCATATCTGTCCTTGCTGAAACCTGTTTTGTCACCGCTTTATTTATAAACGACAAAAGAACCTGGATGATTTGAATATGACCAGGTGTGTTTATTAGACAACTTTATGCAGATCAATGAAGTTAAGATTTTGTACTTACAAGTGCCCTTTTTAACTCTATAAATAAGGTCATAAATGAGGTGTGACCCGATCTCCCATTCCTATGCAAATGACAATATGATTAAATTAAAGACAACTTAGGCCTAGGTACAATGGGTACCTTTGCTTTAATGATATGAATAAAACTCACATAAAAGCTTTCTACATGATACTTTTATTTTTATTTGAAATAAGGCTGTGGTTCCATATATTCGTAAGAAATTTTACTTTCAATTTGGTTCATAGGAAATGATACTACTAAAATGTGACTGAATGAGACTTTTTAACGTCTGAGCTGTAAGAAATTGGACAGTGATAAAACTGGGATCCTAGGAAAGAAGAGTCCCATGTAGAAAGAGCAACTAGATATTGGTAATTTTTTTTTTTTTTTTTTTGGTAAGGATTCTAAGTTCTGGTGTTTATCATATTTTTCTAAAATAAATCACCTAAAATGTAAGTATTATTCTATATTTTTTTCTTACCTCCCAGGGGTTTAATACCTAAATCTACGTGATCCCAAGATTGCTGTTTGGATTGGTTTGAGCAAAAAGAGACAAAGTTTATCCTGATGGGATGTTACCTATGGGAAAAGTGAGAAATAGAAATATTGGGGACAGTAAAGCAGAAAAGCAACAGTAAAAGGAGAACATGACTGGTCTCATGACAGCAGAGTCACTTCCTCATGGAGCTAAGCAAAGCTACTCATTTCTTTAAAAATCATAATTCAACTTAAGAGAGGACAAACTTTTATTATAGGAATTTATTATAGCCTCTTTGAGTTTTAATATATATCTTGGAATTTTAGTTATCAAAGCTCTAGAACATAACCTTTGTCTTGGAAGAGACAAGATGACTGAAACGAATATCCAACTCTCCCCAAAGCTTCACAACAAAAGGCAACCTATTCCCTGTATGCTTATTCTTACAAAGTTTGAAGTTCTGTGTCTTCTTATTGCAAACATCCCTCCTTATGAACATAAATATGAAATTAAGCATACACTCTGAACAAATAAAGCTTGTTTTTCTGGCTTCCCATTTTGTTTTTCTTTTTATAAAACAATAAATACATAGATTTGAACTCAATTATTAGGAGCATCTATATCAATACCATTAGTAGATGATTTAATTTCTAAGGATCCAAAAAATTAAAAAAAAAGATTAGAAAGTAGAAATAGGTTTTTTTAAAGGAAATATATCATTGATATTGATATATTGATATATCAATATATCATTCGAAAGGATGGTAATTTTTTTTCTAGATAAGTCATTTTCTGATTTTTTTTCTTAGTAGTACAAATAAAAGAGGTGGTTCTTTGCTTCTCTGTCACATAAAACTCCTTTACTCCCTTATAACTCCAATGGAATGTAAGGTGAGAAAAAGCAGAGCTATATAAAACAAAACAAAACAAAAAAACCCAAAAACTCTGTTTTTCAGAGTTCAAGAGAAAAAAATAGAAGTAATTTCAGTTTCTCATTTGTGTGGTTAAAAGCAAAAATATATAGATAGGTGGATGGGTGGATGGATTGATGGACGGATGGATGGATAATAGATATGTATGTACATAAGAAGAAAACTCATTTTAATATGATCTTAGTTCAGTTTCTTTTTTAATGTTAAGAATATTTTTAGAAGATTCTAATCTCTGCAGTTTTACTTTTAACAAAAGAGCTTAAATATTAGAAACAATCCAGTTCTAGTGTATGAATATTGTTCCCATGACCACCTCCCCAATCATGGCATCTAGAACTTGCATTATTATACCACAGTGGTCCTTCTTGAAAAGGCACATGCACTTCTACATCACTGTGGGCCTCCTTTCTGGCAGCAATTATTCCCTCAGCCTAAAACTTCCAATCCAGGAACAGCTGCTTCAATAATTAATATTATAATTGTATTTGTAATTAATAATTACGAAAATTCAATAACCAAGCACAACAAAACAATTGTCCTTCTCCTCCTTTCCCCATTATTTGCAGGCTGCAGAGAAATGCACCTTTTAAACAAAAGCAAAAGAAACACACCATTTGAGCAAAAAGTATTTTTTAAAAGTTTAAAAAATAAACCATCATTTGGGGGTGGTGTCACACAAAATTTTTGTTTTCAAGGGAATTGGGGAGGAGGGTAGTTTTTTCCTGAGTGGAAACGAATAGCTGGACTCTGGAAGAAAAATGAAAATGAAACTTCCTGTCAAATTTATTAACTTACAAGTAAGTCGTATTGCAGTTACTTCTCATACATGTACTACTCTAGTTAGTAAACTGCAGTCATTTGTAGTCATTTTAGTTCTTAATAAAAGAAAATACGACAGGCATTAAGGAGGGCATGAGATCTGATGAACACTGGGTATTATATGCAATTAATGAATCATTGAACACTACATGAAAAACTAATGATGTTGGCTAATTGAACTTCATAAAAAATAAAAGAAAATATGAATATTTACTGACATCATCTTCTTCAAACTTATTTCCTAAACTTCACTTAAAAATGCTAATTTAGCGGGGCACCTGGGTGGCTCAGGTCATGATCTCAGGGTCCTGGGATCTAGTCCCCTGCATTGAGCTCTCCGCTAAGCAGGGAGCCTGCTTCCCCCTCTCTCTCTGTCTGCCTCTCTGCCTACTTGTGATCTCTTTCTCTCTGTCAAATAAATAAATAAATAAATAAAATCTTTTTAAAAATGCTAATTTAACAAAAATATAAAATAATTTTTGTTGCAAGCCAAAGTGTTTTTCACTATTCGTGTATAATTTGATGGTTTAGTTTCTGTTAGTTTCAAACCATCTTTGTGTTGGAGGAGGTGTATAATTCACAAAGAATTAAGACAAAATTCCAAAAAGCAACTGTATTTTCCAGTTTAAAAATTTTGAAGACAATCATTTATTTTGGACAGAACATTTATTCAAATTGTTTTCAAATTGAACCTTTAGGGTATATTTCTCTATAGCTAGATAGAGAACTGTAGAGTTCTCTTGACAGTTGGGATGGGATAATTACTTGTTGTGGAAGCTGTCTTGTGCACTGTGGGATGGTTGCCATCACCTCTGGATTTTATCAGTAGGTATCAGTAGTATTCCTTCCCTTACATGACAACCAGAAGGTCTCCAGACATTCACAATTGTCCCCTATGGGGCAACATCACCGCAGGTTGAGAACTGGGATGCTAGCATTCTCTTCTCCATTATCACCAGGTGATTTGAGAGAAGACTCATCTGCAAGGCTAGAGTTCGCTGTTTATTCTGTTGTTTTTATTTGTAACTTTATACTTCTTAGTTGTGACGTCTGCTTTTTAGTGGAGATGTCAGCATCAGTCTTTGCCCCTTGCTTTCTCTTCCTCTTACCCATTAATTTTATAATTATATATGTGTGGTGAGCCAAATATCAGGAGAGTCAAGTGACAGCAATTATCCCCCTTAGATCTTAGAAGCTATAATAATGACAGAGAGTAAAAACAATTATCTATAGCATTTTACAATTAATTAATCTATCTATGGATTTCTATATCCCAATAAGCAGAATATATTTGTAGAATTTGTGAACAAAATTTTATTAATAATAAAATACACTAAAACAAAACTGGCACACTGACCATTAACAATGACTTCCAGGTTAAAATATTTTTCCAGTTTCACAACTCCTATAAATTGATTATTGCTTTAGAAGATTCTAAGTCCTCTCAGAAGCTAAACCCAGGTCAAATTATTCATGACAGCATATTTATTATATCCAGAAAGCTAAATTTACTCAGGTTATGAAAAGAAACAAAGAACTAACTCAAAGGCTTTTGTTTATGTAAGTAGCAGCTTTATTATTCTGTTTTTTTTTTCCACCTGGAAATTACAGGGTTTGTCATAAAAATTAAATTAGGAAATAAACAAAAAGTACCAAGCACACAGTAAGTACTCAATAATCTCCCTTGAAAATGTCTCCTACTCCAACCAATTGAAATGTCACCAATAAGTTAACAACAATCAAAACTTTTTTGAAGCTTAGAACATTCTGTGGAATCCTGGAACATATATATATCACTGCCTATTAGGCATCTCGTTGGTTCACTCATTCATTCATTCCTTTAAATATTGTCCCACATTTGAATAACATTTTGATGCTTCAGAAATAATTTATCCCATCTTAAAATTTAACCAAATACTTCTCTTTGATTGTATTCGCTAGCTCTGTCTACATCCTTGTTTTTAAAATTATTTATATAGTATTGATTCCCCAAAAATATTTTATCTCTTTGACTTGTTCCATTTTCTCCATTCTTTAGACATCATGTTCCTGCCATGCAACACATCTATCTGGGATTTCTAAAATATCACCTAATTGTTTTCCTGCTCTGATACAATCTTCACATTACTGTACACAGTAATCCTTCTGAAAGAAATAATCTGATGAAGTAACCTCTTACTTAAAATTCTTCAATGACTTTCAGGACAATTTAAGATAAGATCTGACCTCCTTAGAATGCTGTAGAAGGTTCTTTATGAACTGGCCTCTATTCTATCCAATCTTATCTTCTGTCTGTCTTCACCTTGAATCTTCTGTTAGAGTCCTACTGAAATATTTGAAGATCAGTTCTGTGTGGTGGTCTTACAGCTTTAATGCTAATTCATGTGTCTCTCCATCTGCTTGGAATGCCTTGTTGTCCATATTCATCATACTATTTTCTAACCTTTTGTTGGGTTAAATACCAGTCTTGGGTGCCTCCACTTAACCTTTCTAATGTTTATTATATTACATTTATTGTACATATTTATTTATCTGACTCCTTGGATGGTGCTTCTTCAGGGTTGATGCTATTTTTTTTTTTTATAGCCCCTAATAGCTAACATTTTTCTAACTGTATCTGGGACTGGAGATATCTAAAGTAATACTGTTTAAAGACATTATACAAATCATTGTCGGTATAATGTAAAAAACAGTCATTTTCTCATTCAGATTGGTTGAAACTGAAGTGATTCTAAAAAAGGGAATATATGATTTGAAAAGATCTATAAAAAAACAGACAAAAAGAGGATAGTTCCAAGTATTAAATACAAAAAAAAAAGGCAACCTATACACTTTCCTGTACCTAATTCAAACTTTTTTGCATGATGGCAAAAATAGTGATGCAAAGAAATAAGCCAAAGCATACAAAATAATCAAGAAGATTATGGGGAAAAGGAATTTTATCTAAAATCATAATTATTGAACTATAGGCTAAGTTTGTACTGTTCCTAGAGATATTAGATAGTAACAGTAGAACATATACTATATATATTTATCATTTAAATGTATTTAAATTCAATTTAAAAATGAAGACATACACATTGTATGTATCACATAAATGTGAACATACACATCCTATAAACTTTTTGCTATAAGGGAGTGTGTTCAAATGTTCGCAGAGCACTGAGATAGATGTTCACCAGCAACATTTCACAAAACACAGTGGAAGGAAATAAACTCTTTCATAGCCTGCAAATGATTAACTCTCAATTCTTCTAGAACATACTTTGAATGAGTGCACAGATGCAAAAAGAAGGGAAAGGAGGGGGAGGAGGAGGAAGAGAGAGGAGGAGGGAGAGGAGAGGGAGGAGGAGCAAGAAGAGGAGAAAGAGAGGGGAGGGGAGGAAGAAGAGGAACGGGTGTAAGAATTAAGAGTGATCTTTCAGATAAACACATTCTAGAGCATCTGATTGGCTTAAGAGCAATATGGAGCACCAGTAGGTGAATTCAGATGGAATGGGAGACACTATTCCCACAGCCAAACTTCAGCAAAAGGAATCAGAGATGCTTACCAGAGCATACTGGGTTTTGTTATATATAACAATGTTATGAACTAAAAGATGTGACGATAGATACATATGAACTACAGTCTAAGCTTACAGTGTTCCTAGAGTTATAAAGGAGTGTGTTCAAAAGTACATTCCATTGTGTATATATACAATGGAATATTAACCATAAAATTAACCATAAAAAATGAAATCTTGCCGGGGCGCCTGGGTGCCTCAGTGGGTTAAGCCTCTGCCTTCGGCTCAGGTCATGATCTCAGAGTCCTGGGATCAAGCCCCGCATAGCGCTCTCTGCTCAGCAGGGAGCCTGCTTCCTCCTCTCTCTCTGCCTGCCTCTCTGCCTACTTGTGATCTTTGTCCGTCAAAAAAAAAAAAAAAAAACAACTTAAAAAAAATGAAATCTTGCCATCTGCATTGACATGGATGGAACTGGACTGTATTATGCTAAGTGAAATGGGTCAGGAGAAAAAGGCAAATGCCATATTGTTCCATTCATATGTGGAATTTAAAAAACAAAACAGAAGAGCAAAGCAAAGGGGAAATAAAGAGGCAAATCAAGAAACAGAATCTTAAAAATAAAATAAAATTAAGATGGGAGGCAAACCATAAGAGATTCTTAACTGTAGGGAAGAAACTGAGGATTGCTGGGGAGGAGGGTGGTGAGGGGATGGGGTAACAGAGTGATGGGTATTAAGGAAGCACTTGACGGAATAAGTACTAAGTCTTATATACAACTGATGACTCACTAAATTCTACCACTGGAAATAATAATACACTATATGTTAACTAAGTTGAATTTAAATAAAAACTAAAAACTAAAAAGAAAAGAAAAGAAAAGAAACAGACTCCATGTGATGGTTACCACAGGGGAGGTGGGTGGGAGAATGTTAAATAGATGATGGGAATTAAGGAGTGCACTTGCCATCAGCAGAAGGTGTTGTATGAAGTGCCGAATCGCTATATTATATGCCTGAAACTAATACATTACACTGTTAACTAAGTGGAATTTAAACAAAAACTTTAAAAAACGATTCTGGAGAGCAAATTAAGACAAAATACTGTGAGCAGAAGACTTTCCAGAATTCACACATAACAAGTCATACTTTTTTTTTTTCAGTGTTCCAAGAGTCATTGTTTATGTAACACCCAGTGCTCCACGCAATTTGTGCCCTCCTTAATACCCACCACCAGGCTCACCCAACCCCCCACCTCCTCCCCTCCAAAACCGTCAGTTTGTGTCTCAGTGTTCACAGTCTCTCATGGTTTGTCTCCCCATCTGATTTCCCCAACTCACTTCTCCTCTCCTTCTCCCAATGTCCTCCATATAACAAGTCATACTTAACTAAGCACCTTGACCATATGTGAACATGATTAGATGAACATAGATACATAGAGAAGGATCAACAAAATTTAAGTGAATGAATGTATTAATGTATTAATCATCTCGTTTTGTCTTTAACTTCAATGTTTTTATATTTTATACATATAAGACTAGAACCCTAGGTGAATTTAATCATGCTCAAGTAATTTTTTCACAAACATAGCATATTATTCCATTTATTATAGAGATTTGTTATGTTTATTTTCCACAATATCTTTAAAGGTCTCAATAGTCTTTTGTTATATTTTCAAAAGTGAACATAAGCATATAAACTATATACAGGTCCAGGTTTTCAATATTCTATTCAGCAATTTTCCAAGAAGTCATGTATGATGACATTGCAAAAATGGCACAAAATTTTCCTATCCTTATGCTCATGTCCTTTGCAGTGGGACAATTTTCCCACCTAAAGGTGAGGTCTATTTCTCCACCCCTTAAATCCTGGCATGTCCACGTGACTTACTTTGGTCAATGTGATATTAGCAAATGTGATGCAAGTAGAGGCATACAATGTCCTTGGACAATGATGCCATCCTCTTTCTGTGCTTCTACTCTTAAAGCCATCTTGTGTATGAAGTCAAACTAGCCTACAGGTATGGATTAGACACCAGATGGAAGAGAATCAAGATGCTCTGATGGATAGTCTGCCAGTCACTGGACAGAAAGAGGCCACCCTAGCTCATTCAGCCACCAGCCCCTTACCAGCTGACCATGAATACATGAGATAGCGCAGTCCATCACACAAGCTGCACCTGGTCAGAAGCACACAGGCGATCAACAGAATACTCAGGTAAATAATATGTTACTTTTTAAGCCACTAACTTTGTTTTGCAAATTTGTAGTTTGTTTTGCAAATTTTGTAGTTTGTTTTGCAAATTTTAACTGTTACACAATGAATCCTCTACTGGATCAAAAGCAAAGCACCTCCATATTTGAATTTCCTTCTGACAAAGAAGACTTTTAACACAATGTGTAACAAAATTAAAACAATGATGTAAGCACATTCAAGATGGAAAACAAATCCTCAAGCTTGATATGACTCATTCTTAACTGCTAGATCAAATTCCAGGTCAAATAATACTCTTAATTAATTTCTTTTTCTGAAGGAAATTTATATCTATTTTGTTCTTTCATAGATTTTAAAATTTTTTAAATTTTTCTCTTAAGGTATTTAATTTACCACATTACTTTATTACTTTTACATGTATGCATTCTTGTCTCATTTTATATTATGTAAATTTTTTTTTTGCATTTCACTTTCATTCTTTTTTTAAAGATTTTATTATTTTTAAGTAATCTCTGTACCCAGTGTGGGGCTGGAACTAACAACCCTGAGATCAAGAGTCACATGTTCTACTGACAAGCCAGCCAGGCACTCCATCGTTTCACCTTCATCCTTGTGAGTAACACTGTGCTTGGCACATAAAATTATTGAGCCTTATTATCTCAGTGGAAAGTATATTATTATTATCATTATTGATGTACTGTTCTTTCAGTACCAAAAGTTATTCTTTGAAATATATTTATTTATATGGAATATATTTATATGGACTACCTCACATTAAGGGACATTTCTGAGGCTTTAGTTGAATAAATATTGAAATCTTAATACAAACTAAAAATATTGACTAGGGAGTATCTTGTGAAGGCCTATTTGTTTACCCAACTTTTGTTATAGGTGTGCTCATTATTACTGGGCTGTTGTTCCTTTCAGGCCCCTTCAGCTGCCAGAGTAAGGAAATGTATGTGTATACCAACCTACATATATTCATATCTATAAGCATCTAAATCTCCCATCTGTATGTATATTAAATTAAACAGGAGTTCATAGTGATGTCTCCAACTCTAACCCATTACCACACGGATCTCTTGCTTATCTGTAAACTCCTACTGGGAAAGTAAGAACATTGGCTCCCATTATCTGTCATCAATTTACTTGATTTTTCAGTTCCAGTATACCTATATAGCAGCATCAAAATTGTTAACCCATATGCCCTTAGGATACTTTATCAGTTAGAGTAAAGTGCTTATGTTCAGTTCCTTTTGCTTTTAACTCACAAACTCAATTCATTTCCAGGATTACCGAGGTCCGCACCTTTCCTCCCACCTTCTTCAGTGAGGTTGTTTCATACATGTGTAGTACAGTTAAATTCTCTTGTCAAAGTCTATATTCTTTACTGGGATTCCCTGAACTCCTAAATGATTCTTTTAAATTTGCATACATTAAGTTCATTCTCTATGCTATAAATTTCTGTGTGTCTAACAAATGTATAAAGTCATATTTCACCACTACAATATCATGGAGAAGAGTTTCACTAAAAAAAATCTCTTGTGCTTCACCCATTCATCTTTCCCACTATCCCCCAAAGCCCTGACATCCACTGATATTTTTTGCTCTCTCTACAGTTTTGATTTCCAGAAAGTCCTATCTTTGGAATCATACACTATGCCAACGTCTTAGGCTTTTTTAAAAAAAATAATTAAGTTTATTTCATAAATAAGAGGATTATTTTATTTTAATCATTACAATGTTATTTTAATTCTGCTACAGTTAATACATCGTGTTATTTAGTTTCAGGTATATGAGGCAGTGATTTGACAACTCTGTAATACTCAGTGCTTCTCAGGTAAGTGCACTCTTAATCCTCTTCATCTTTTTCACCCACCCTTCCCTCCCCTCTGGTAACTATTTGCTTGTTCTCTATAGTTAAGAGTCTGCTTTTTGATTGGTCTTTCTTTTTTGCCCCTTTGTTCATTAGTTTTGTTTCTTAAATTCCACACGAGTGAGACTTATTTATTTATTTTTTTATATTTCACTTTTTAAATTTAAATTCTAGTTAGTTAACATATACTGTGATATTAGTTTCTGGAGTAGAATTCAGTGACTCAGCACTTGCATATAACATCCAGTGCTCATCACAGTAAGTGCCCTCCTTAATACCCATCACCCCTTAAGCACATCCCCCCTTTCTTCCCTCCATCAACCCTCAGTTTGTTCTGTATAGTTGAGAGTCTGTTTTAGGGTTTCTCTCTCTCTCTCTCTCTTTTTTTCTTCCTTCCCTTATATGCATCTGTTTTGTTTCTTAAATTCCCCATGTGAGTGAAGTCATATGGTATTTGTCTTTGTCTGAGTGACTACAGTGAAATATCACCTGCCACCTGTCAGAATGGCTACAATCAACAGCACAAGAGACAACCAGTGTTGGCAAGTTTGCATGGTTGGTGGGAATGCAAACTGGTCTAGCTGCTGTGGAAAACAGTTCGGAAGTTTCTCAAAAAGTTAAAAATAGAACCACCCAATGACCCAGAAATTGCTCTACTAGGTATTACCCAAAGGATACAAAAATACTGATTTGGAGATATACATGCATCCCAAAGTTTAAAACAACATTATCAGCAATAGCCAAATTGTGGAAAGATCCCAAATGTCCATTGACTAATGAAAGGATAAAGAAATACATATAGGGGCAACTGATTGAGTGGCTCAGTCAGTTAAGCACTCCGCTGTTGATTTCAAGATTATATATATATATATATATATATATATATATATATGTGTGTGTGTGTGTAAAATTTCAAGACATACATATGTATATATAAACATACATATGTATATACATATACATGTATCTTAAAATCAAGATATTTATATATATATATATATAGAGAGAGAGAGATTCTTAAATTTGGGGGTTTTTGTTATTCTTTTATAGAAAGTATCCATGCTATCTTCCAAAGTAGCTGTTAACAATGTCTTTTCCAAAGCAGTTTTAAAATTTTAGTACCAATTTGACATATCAATTTTTTAAAATGAATTATTCTTTTGGTGTTATTCAATTTAGTGAATTATCTTTTGGGTCTAAAAACCCATTGCCAAATCCAAACACAACTAGATTTTCTCCTCTGTTATCTTCCAGAAATTTTATAGTTTTTATTTTACACTTAAGTCTATGATCAATTTTGATTAACTTTTTTAAAAGGTGTAAGATCTATGTCTAGGTTATTATTTATTTTTATTTTTGTCACATGCACATTCAATTTTTACAGTACCATTTATTAAAAAGATTATCTTTTACCCATTGAATTGCCTTTGCAACTTTGGCTGGTTAACTATATTTTTATAGATCTATTTCAGAGATCTCTCTTCTATCCCACTGATTGGTATAACCATCCTTTCACAAATACATGGCATCTAGGGACACCTGGGTGGCTCAGTAGCTTGAGTGTCCAACTCCTGATTTCAGATCTGGTCATGATCTTAGGGTCCTAAGAGTGAATCCTGCATTGGGCTCTGAGTTCAGGGGGGAGTCTTCTTGAGATTCTCTCTCTCTCTCTCTTTTTCCATCGGCCCCTCCTGACTCTCTCTAAAATAAAATTTTAAAAATCTTTAAAAAATACATGCATCTGGATTAATGCAGCTTTGCAGTAGGTCTTTTTTTTTTTTTTTTTAAGATTCTATTTTTACTTATTTGACAGGCAGAGATCACAAGTAGGCAGAGAGGCAGGCAGAGAGAGTGAGAGAGTGGGAGAAGTAGGCTCTCTGCTAAGCAGAGAGCCCAATGTGGGGCTCGATCCCAGGACCCTGGGATCATGACCTGAGCCGAAGGCAGAGGCCTTAACCCACTGAGCCACCCAGGTGCCCTTTGTAGTAGGTCTTGAAGTAGGTAGTGTCATTTATACAACTTTGTTCTTCAATATTATGTTGGTTATTCTGGGTCTTTTGATTTTCCATATATAATTTAGAATCAGTTTGTCAATAACCTCAAAATAATTTACTGGTGTGTTGATCTGGACTGCATTGAATACATAGGAAATTTTGGGAAGAAATGGCATCTTAACAACATTTAGTCTTCTAATCCATGAGTATGGAATTTCTCCATTTATTTAGATATTATTGAATTTCTTTCATCATCATTTTATAGCTTTCTGCATATCAGTCCTTGACATATTTTTTTTAGGTTTATAGCAAATTTAATTTTTTGGTGCTAGTGTAAATAGTATTATGTTTTTAATTTCAAGTTCCAGTTGTTCATCACTGGTATATTGACAAAGAAGCAACTGACTTTTATATAGTAATGTTATGTTCTGTGACTGCTATATTTGCTTATTGTCTTCAGGAGTTTTTGTCTATTCTATTCTTTTTTTTTTTTTTTTTTTTTTTTTTTTTTTTTACATAGACAATCATGTCATGTGTGAAGAAAGACAGTCATTTCCCATTCCCATATGTATTTCTATTCTCTTTTTGTTCTTAATACATTAGCTTATATTTCCATTATAATGGTGAGTAGGACTGGTGAGAGAGGACATCCATGCTTGTTTCCAATCATAGTGGGAAAGCATCAAATTTCTCATTATTAAAGATGAGGTTAACTGTGGGTGTTTTGTAGATGTTCTTTATCAGATTAAGGAACTTCCTTCCTATGTGTAGTTTGCTGAGTGTTTTTATCATATATGGGTTTTGTAGAATAATTTGTTAGCATCAATTGAAATGATTTTTTCTCAAAACTGGTAACATTGTGGATTACATTAATTGATATTTAAATATTGAAACCAGTCTTGTATACCTTGAATAAATCCCACTTGGTTAGAGTATACAATTTTCTTTACACATCATTGGATGTAATTTGTTAATATTTTGTTCAGGATTTTTGCATCTATGTTTTTTGAGAAATGTTGTCCTTCAATTTTTTCCTTTCTTATAATGTCTTTATCTCACTTTGGCATTAGGTTTATGATGACCTAATTGAACAAACTGGAAAGTAGTTTTTCACTTCTGTTATTGGTATCACTTCTTTTTTATACTTGATCAAATCCAACAGGAAAACCATTTGTATTTGGTGCTTTCTCTTTTGGAAGTTATTTATTTAATAGATATAGGCCTTTTCAGATTATTTATTTCTTCTTAGGTAAGTTTTGGGAGTTTTTGATCACCTATGTCTATTTAGAATTGATCCCTTTCTTCTAAGTTACCAAATTTTTGGCCATAAAATTTTCTTTTACTATCAAAGGGATAAGTGGTGATAGTCCCTTTTTGTTTATAATTTTAGCAACTTTTCTCTTCACTCTTTTTTTCTTCAGATTATTATAAATAATTAGATTAATAATATATAAATAATTAGGTTATGTAATTATGTAAGTAATTAGATAAAATAATTAGAAAATAGATTGTTATAAATCTCATTTATCTTTTCAAAGAAACTACTTTGGTTTCATTGATTTTTTTTCTTTTATTATGTTATGTTCGTCACCATACAGTACATCATTAGTTTTTGAGGTAGTGTTCCATGTTTCATTGTTTATGTATAACACTCAGTGCTCTGTGCAATATGTGCCCTCCTTAATACCCATCACTTGGCTAACACATTCCCCCACTCCCTTCCCATCTAAAACCCTCAGTTTTTTTCTCAGAGTCCATAATCTATCATGGATCATCTCCCTCTCTGATATCCCTCCTTCATTTTTCCCTTCTCTTAATGTCCTCCATGCTATTCCTTGTGTTCCACATATAAGTGAAACCATATAATAATTGTCTTTCTCTACTTGATTAATTTCACTTAGCATAATCCCCTCCCGTTCCATCTATGTTGATACAAATGGTGTGTATTCATTCTTTTTGATGGCTGAGTAAGTCCATTATATATATGGATGACATCTTTGTCCATTCATCTCTTGAAGGGCATCTCATCTCCTTCCACAGTTTAGGTATTGTAGATATTGCTGTTATGAACACTGGGGTACATGTGGCCCTTCTTTTCACTACATCTGAAACTCTGGATTAAATACCCAGTAATGCAATTGCCAGATCATAGAGTAACTCTATTTTTAATTTTTTGAGGAACCTCAACAATGTTTTCCAAAGTGGCTGTACCAACTTGCATTCCCACCAACAGTGTAAAAGGGTTTCCCTTTCTCCACATCCTCTCTAGCAATTGTTTCTTATCCTGTCAATATTTGCCATTGTAACTGGTGTAAGGTGGTATCTCAATGTGTTTTGATTTGAATTTCCCTGATGGCTGATGATTTTTTCTATTGATTCCCTATTTTTCAATTTCATTTCTGGCCAAATATTTCTCTTTTGATTGCTTTAGACTTGAGTTTTTCTTTCTTTTTATAGCTTTCTAAAGTGCCAACTCAGGTTATTGATTCAAGATCTTTCTTCCTTTCTAATATATGCAGTCAACACTATTCATTTCCCTGTAAACACTACTTTTGCTGCATCCCACATATTTTGACAACTTGCAATTCATTTTAATTTAACTCAGTATTTTTAAATTCCCTTGAGATTTCTTCCTTGGTCTATGTCTTATTTAGGAAAATTTTCAGTACACATCAGAGTTGAAGTCAGTGTTTTCTCTCCCTCTCTCTTTTTCTTTCTTTCTTTCTTTTTTTTTTTTTGAAAATTAAAAATTGTGACTATCTTGATGGTTTGAATAATGTTTCCATTTCCTAGAGAAAGGTTTTTTTTGTTTATTTATTTATGTTTATTTTGGGGAAGAGGTAAAGATTAACAGTTTAATGTCTGACCATTTATCTTTATCCTGGAGACCTCTTTCATCAAGTAGGCACGTCCAGTGATTCCTGCTGGTTATTATTGTGACTGACCACACTTTATCTCCAAAGTTAAAAATCTTCTCACTGTTCTTAAGACTCTTTTTCCGTGGAAATATCATGGTCTATCTATCTTATTTACACAGAACAGACACCATGGTAATTTTAAGATACTTGTGTCTCATCCTTTGAGGTATTTCTCAATGCCTTTTTAGTGAAAATGTTTTCTGTGGTTTCCTGCAAGCTATATTTAAGCGTTGGCTGAGAAGGTGGCACATAATACATCCATTCCAATATTTCTAACTCTCTGCATCACATGGAGCAATTCTGGCATTTTAATTTTATTTAGCAAAGTTACAAATGAGTCCGGGTTTCAGTCAAGTAATTGTTAACAATCAATTACTTCCAGAACTTTGTGTTAACACATTGAATTTAGGATGTCTGATAGTTGCACCCATACCAGTAAATCGATCATATCTAAAACTGTACTTCTCCTTGTGTTCCCAGAATCCACTGCCACATGCATTCCACAGATTTGAAAACTCTTGCAGTTGTGTATATTACTGTGAAAACCTTTTCTTAGTTTGTTTTTTTAAAGTGCTCCCTCCCTCACACCAAGCTCAGGCTGAGAGCTGACTACGTTTTAAGTCTATCAAGGTGACATGGTGAGGGATGGTGAGGGTGGATGTAAGAACTGGATTCTTCTTGCCAGTTAACTGTCTCAAGCAGCTGTTTTGTTTTGTTTTTACAAGGTCCTAAAACAAGGCAGAAATATCTTCATTATGCAGAGGAGAAGATTAACAATGGAGGGTTAGTGAGATTTGTGGATCCAGGGGAATTGGAGTCATCTGAATCTTCCCATATGTCTTTATTCCATTCCATAGAGTACATAGAGCTATAGTCTTTCTCAGCAGTACCCTAACTTTCCCCTAAGGAATCTGAGGAAGGTTTGAATAAAAATAAATTGAAATCCAGAAATTCACAAAATCAAATTTTGAGTTTACTTTTTAGCTATATTAATGCTCTGGCTAGCAAATGTTGAGATTCTTTATAGTGCTTATACAAATTTCATGGTTCTCAGACTATGTCTTGATCTGAGAATTTGGGATTTTGCATATATCATTCCTTTTCTGCAAGCCCTCTTGCATAATTAAAAACATAAAATCAATCTCTTACTCTTATGCAATTTATCTGAATAGCCTCTTGGTCCCCCTATAGCTTTGCTTTCAACAAGTATTTTATTCAAAGCAGTTGCAGGAAATTTGTTTATTTTGCCACTGCCTGCAATGTGAAAAAGTCTCATGTCAGCTGAATTCTTACTGTCTTTAGGATTGACCTGACCAGAAAACAAAGTACAAATTTCCCATGTATGGAAGGTATGTTGTCTGCAACCACTTACAGTCCTACTTATGTATGTTCTGGGACCTTAGTTGCAACAAGAAAATTCACTTTCCCTCATTTATGCAAAAAAAAAAAAGGATTAAAAAAAGTAGGAGAAGCTTGATAGATGAAAAGTATTCAGGGTAATCTTGATTCTCCTGCTCCAGAAACAGTTTCCAAGTACCACCAGAGAATTAGACTCTTGAGGAAACTACGGGGGCTGCACTTTCCATCATCAAACACTAAATGAAAGGTGTTCATCTTTGCAAAACCACTTCTCAGCACCAATCCTACTTCCACCTTAGCAGGTCAGTCAATCACATGACTCCTGACGTCCTTCCAATCCTTTGTTACCATCTGCAGTAGCAGCTGGGGTTGCAGCACCAAGACTTTGCCATCAGTCTCTTACTCGGAACCAAATTTATGTGTGTCTGACTGGAAAAGTATAGATCATGTATCTACCTTTTACATTTTAGGGAGTCTGAGAATCAAAATTCCGGCTTCTATTTCTGAAAGACAGGACTGATGGAAATTTCCCCAGTTATGGAAATACTATGCAAGAGGTGATCACAAATATGACAAATGTCAATTACAGTAACCAGCTACTACTGTTAGATTCATTCTTCCTGTTATGTCTACCCATTATGTTTTTTTTTTTTTTTCACCTTTGGTTTTGCTGCATTTCTAAAGCAGCCTCTTACCACAGCCCTGCCTTGTCGACTGCCACCATGACTCCTGGCTTCAGAATTTACTGTTTATTTCACACTTTCTGGAAGTTTGTCTCCTCTCCTGTTCTCCTGAGTACATCCAATGCCTGATGTTAATGTAAGCAAGGAACATAAGGGGTACAGACCACTCTTAATGAGTATGAAGCAGAGTTCTATGCACTGAATTTAGACTCTAATTTAGACTCAGTCATAAGACTGAGCATTGAAACTCTTTGGTTTTGAAAATTATCCCACCTTTACAAAAGATTCCTCTCTTGGCCTCAGGCCAGAATTAATGGTGTGAAGAAAGCAACAGCATTAATAAAGACCCCAGCTCAGGATGCTGGTGTTGGTCTCTACTTTTTCCAGCAGTGGGTCTATCGCACTTGTTATTAAAAGAGGTGCTCAGGAAGCAAAGCCAACAGCAACAGACACAACATCAGCAGGAAAACTCCAGCTGCCAGGAAGAGTATATAATTATCTCTGCTCCCTAGAGTTTCTTAACCAGGGATTGTTGAAAAATCTCACATGCTGGGTCCCACTCTGTCCAAGGTACTGATTTGGTAGGTCTGAGTTAGTGCTTGGACACCTATCATTTATAAACACAAACAAATAAACGTTCCACATGAATCTGAATCATGCTGTCTGTCTTAAAATACTACTATAATGGGAGAAAAGATATCTTTTTTGTGTTTGTGGAGAAAAGAATGAGTAGGCTGGTATTCAATATTTGGTTAATATCTATGGCGAAAGCCAAAATTGGAAGTAATTAATGTGTGTGCCTTCAGTTGTAGTCTCCAAAGAAATTTTATATAGAATGGCGAGGGGTAGAAGGGCATAAATGGTTAGATAGAATTACAGCTTCACTTTCTCAAAATTCTGGCCACCAAAACATTGACATGAACATAAAAGTATCCAAAGTCTCACTATAATGAACAGATTATAATATTTTCAAATATTTTAAGTTATAAGTTTTGTTGTTTATCTGTTTCTTCAGCTAAATTCTATTTGCTAGTGATATTTCTTTGTAAGGCAGCTAATTAGTTAAATGATAAAACTTCAGGCAGGAAATAGAATCCCTGGGCTATCTTTTCAGAAAACAATTGATTTATGGCATGTTTTATTTATCCGTAGGAGATAAATGCTTCCCATTATTTTTGAACACAAACAATTCTTTAAAATACAATGTAGGAATGGGCCCATATATGTGCAAATTCTAATAGAACACAAATTAGTACTTGATATTTTATCATTTCTGTTTAGTTATCTGCCCTGAGGTTCTAAATCCTAAAGTCTAAGTTAAACAATAGCTAGACAGATACTATTCCTCATACATTTCCTTCTAACAGCTCTTTGGGAAATTTAAAGAGAATCGGAAAGTTTTATTTTTTATAGTTATACCTTCCTACATTCAGATACGAATTTTAGCCCCAAAGTTCCTGAACAGACTGATAAGATCTTTATAGGAGGAAAAACTATAGGGCTTTGAAACCTGAACAACAAAGACGGGCAGGCACAGATCTTAACCTCTATGTATTGAGGGCAAAGTTAAGTTGATTAGTTATCTGGGTTTGATATGGGGGACTCTGTGTTTCTGTTGACCCCTTTTGTTCAGCACCTTGTGGATGAAGCTGCTGAGTTTTTAATCTCACATATTCTATCACAGTCTCCATTAGAGATGTAATCACTCAACTGTCAAATCTATTTTGAAAAGGATTTTGGAGAGAGAATACAGTGATTTATTCTTTACTTCTCTGAAATGATCTTTTCTGAAAATCGCACTACAAGCATACATAAGGGATAGTGTAATACAATCTCTGACAGCATTAGTTTGCTAACCTTATCCAATAAAGAGATTCTTCTTACAAAGGTTTATCATATTACCTTATCTCTTGGTGGTATTGCCCTCTTTGAAAAAAAAAAAAATCACCTGTTCAAAGAAATGCAAAGAAAATAATGTCTTCGGAGGGAAAACACATATTCTAGTATTTTCAGGCTAACATGAGCAACGCAGCAGGAATCTGATGCTGGCACGCTATCCGCCTACTATCCTACACAATACACAGATGCATACATTGCACTGAATGTAAAGTGCATGATAATCAACCCAATCAGAACGAGAATATTTACTTGTCCTTAAGATTGAATGACATAAATTTCTATCCAATTTTATAACCGGAGCATCAGGCACTCTAAATTAGCAACGCTGTGACGTATGAACACAGTGCAAAGACACAAGGACTGCAAAAACTAGAAGATTCCAAGTCGTGATTTGCACAGACAAGAGAATAAAATTCAATCTAGACAACATTCGCAATGTTGGGGTGGTGCTTTTTTAATTATGAGGAAGAAGCCTCAGGGTCTGAATGATAGCTAATATTTTAAGATCCTGATTTTTTTTTTTTTTCTGAAATGACTATTCACCACAGAGGGGAGGAAGGGATTCTCTCCTCACTCTAATAGATCAAGGTGGGTGAACACACAACACCTATCACCAGACAGATGACATAAACAGCAATTTACCTGTCACATATACCCACAGCCTGGCAGTGCCACTCAGGGTCTGAACTCAGGAAGAGAGTAGATAAACAGGGGCTTTGGGAGGCAGGCTGTGTAGTAACAAGAGGATGAGGTGACCCTTGATTGGCAGAGCCCTCTTTGAATAATTCTGCAGGCTGGCAGGGAACTTACGCCTGCCACTCAAGGATAAGTAGAATCTATGCCTGGTTTCCATGATAAGGAGAAGTGTTTAAGCTAACACTTGTCCAAGGAAGCAGAGTGGGGAGAAAAACTGTTGGTTAGGCCATTTGAAGTCCTCCCAATTTTCCCAGCTGTCAATGCAGCACTTAATGCTAAATCTTAATTTCAGATCTTACACCACATCATTGAATATATTTAAAATGATTATATCATACTCTATATTATTTTCTTCTCATTTTGATAATCATATATCTGGTCGACATTACTTGGAATGTAACTAATCCATGAAGATGTTTTAGTTTCTAAAATCTGTGCCTAAAAGTTTAGTCATCATAGAAACATTTATTTCTGAGTTAAAACTGAATTTCACTTGATATTTATGTGAAATTCCCACTGTAAAAAGGTTGACAGTAACATTAAAGATATATTTTACTATATCCATATAACATATGAATTTACCATCAAATGGGTAAATAAAGAGAAATCACAAGTTTGGGTTTTAAAGGTCCAGGGGCTCACGCCTAATACTGTTCCATTAAGAATTTGGACTAAGGGAGGATTAGGTAGTGGCTACACCTTTTCCCCATGCTGTCTAGTAGAACAGTGCTTGTCACTGCTGATACATAATGGACATGTAGTCCTACCTTTCACAATCATGACATCCTGTTTGCTAGCTTAATGAATGTTATTTTTTTTCTAAGATAATCAGATTCAAAGTAGTACACTTCTTCAAAAAATGATAGATTATTTTAATAAATTTTGATCTAGATTTTAGTGTGACTTTTCAAAAGTCATTCAAAAATGCAAACATGCTTAGTGCGAACACTCAACATCACTGTGATAATTTCACTACTTTTTTTTTTTTTTTGCATGTTATACTTTAGAAACCATTTAAGATATGGCCAGCTGTTCATGGCATTTCATTAAACAACAACACTTTTCCTATGCTTTTTGTATGAAGACAATTTTAACTCAGTAAGGTCATATATACACATCATTGAGTTATATCAGGAACATATCATTGCAAGGAAATTTATTGTTTTAATTTTTAAGATCTATTTATTTATTTGAGAAAAAGAGAGTATGCATGGAGAGGGGTGGGAGAGGGGAGGAAGAGAGCAAGAGAAACTCAAGCAAACTCCACACTGAGCACAGAGCCCCATATCAGGCTTGATCTCACAATCCTGAGGTTTCAACCTGAACTGAAACCGAGTCTGTTGCTTAACCTACTGGACCACCCAGGTTCCCCACAAGGAAATTTTATTTTTTAAAAGATGTTTTTATTTATTTGTATTTGCAAAGGAGAGAGAGAGAGAGAGAGAGCACGAGCAGAGCAGGGAGCCTGATGTGGGGCTTGATCCCAGTACCTTGAGATCATGACCAAGGCAGACGCCTAACAGACCAAGAAACACAGGGACCAGGAAATTTTATTTTAAAGGAAATAAAAATAGATCGAAAGTTTATATAGTGTCTGAATACTAAAATATATAGGGATAGATATGTGAATAAATTCCCCAAAATAAAATATTGTCCTTATAATTAACTTGTCCATTATGAGTGGACTTCCAAATGAACTATGTTATTTTTTTTCCCAATTTATTTATTTTCAGAAAAACAGTATTCATTATTTTTTCACCACACCCAGTGCTCCATGCAAGCTGTGCCCTCTATAATACCCACCACGTGGTACCCCAACCTCCCACCCCCCCGCCACTTTATTTTTTAAATATAGAATTCTGCTTGTTAAAAGTAAACATGCACCTGTTGAAAACCACACTGACAATGCTCTTCAAATGCAGTAGAGTCCGTACTGCAATGCTAGTGTGACAGGATACAGTCATACTCGCATCAGCAGTTCCCGTGTTATAGAAAAGAAAAAAATCCCCTGTAATTTTAAAGGCAGAGCATGTAATCTGAATCACAATTCAGTATAACTGGATGTAAGATTTAAGAAATTCACTGCAAAATTAAAGATTTCAGTTATTTATGCTGATAATTTTATGTAAGAGAACACAAAAGTTAAGTTTCCTTAAACAATAAATGTTTATTATTACTTATGTAGTTGAAATAACCTTAAGTAAGATGAGTCAGAAACCATGGTGACTAGCTTTTCTACTCACTTCCAAAAGGAAAAGGAGGACTTTCTGAGCCATATGCCCTCTGGCTAAGCCTGTTCTTACTGAGCCAGTTTAGCCTATAAGAATACTGCTAAAGCCACCACCCTGGGCAGAATTCCAGGTGCTCATTGATTTAAATTGTCTTTTTTGACATAATCATCTGACCAGGGAAGTGACATTACCTTGACTCTTTCAGACCACCAAGAAACCTGGGCTACTGTCAAATTGAAATTAGATAAAATGAGATTTGACAATAACTACAATATCTACCATAATGATGAAGAAACATTGTATTATGCCAGGAGTTCTTCAGGAAATGAAACAACATTAATTATAATTTTTACCCAATATTAGTAACAAGCAAATTGTATTTATATATATTTATCACTATATCCACTATATCCTAACCAGAAAATTTATTTAGATATACTTATCACTATATCCATAATTATCTGTGCATTTACTTAATAAACTTAATGAAACATCCCCATCAGGGAAAATAAATTTGTTATAATATTGATGTTCTTAATGGCCAATATTATTAAAAGGCAACTTTCTGGGTTTTTTGGAAGTATATTTTTAAATGGAAAATAAATTTTATAGGAATTACATTTTTTGTTATTGATTTTTTTCTGAGAGATTAATAGAGAAATCCCCTTTTACACATAGAGGATATGTTTGAGGACAACCAATGGATGCCTAAAACCACTATCTATATAATCTCTCTATATTGTGCTTTTTCTACTGTTTCTTTCTGTTTTTTAATACTATAATAAAGTTTGATTTATAAATTAGACACAACAGGGGATTAGTAACAATAACAAATAGTGAAATGGAATAATTTTAATTATATAATGTAATAAAAGCTAGATGAATGTGTTTTTCACTGTCTCAGTACTCACTCTTCTTCTTGTGATGATGTGAGATGATAAAATGCCTGTGTGATGACATAAGAGGAAGTGAATGACATAGGCATTGTGAGTTAGCATTAGGCACTACTGACCTTCTGACAATACATCAGAAAGAAGATTGACCATCTACTTCAGGACCACAGTTGACCACAGGTAACCAAAACTGTGCAAGTGAAACTGAATAATGGGATCTATTGTACAATTTCTTTCTTTCTTTCTTTCTTTTTAAAGATTTTATTTATTTATTTGACAGAGATCACAAGCAGGCAGAGGCTGGCAGAGAGAGAGGAAGGGAAGCAGGCTCCCTGCTGAGCAGAGAGCCCAAGGTGGGGCTCGATCCCAGGACCCTGAGATCATGACCTGAGCTGAAGGCAGAGGTTTTAACCCACTGAGCCACCCAGGCGCCCTGTACAATTTCATTTAAGACAATATGGAAATATGGTAATCAGAAAAAGTAAAATCAATATCACTGTTAATTCAGACTTTTAGAGTTCAATCTGTCAATATAATAGTGTGTTTTATTTCAGTCTCTTTCTTTCTTTCTTTCTTTTTTTTTTTGTTAAGATTTATTTAGAGAGAGCGGGGGCAGGGTGGAGGGTGTGGCAGAGAGAGAGGGAGACAGAATCTCAAGCAGATTCTGTGCTGAGCTCAGAGACTGAAGGCAGGGCTCAACCCCAGCATGGGGCTGGATCCTAGGACCTGAGCTCAGGACCCGAGTTGAAACTAAGAGTTGGATGCTCAACCAGCTGTGCCACCCAGTTGCCCCTCAGCCTTTTTTCTATGTATAAATATATTTATAAAATTAAAAGGAATAATTTTGGAATCACATTATATATTTTTTTTCTCAAAAATATAATTTCTTCACTCATGATATTAAATCATGACCATTTTATATTGTCATTAAATATTCCTCCAAAGCCTGTTTAACCCATGCCTGTTGTAGCTGATGGACTTTTGTTTGTATATTTAATTATTTCCCCTACTGCTTTGCCATCATTCTCACTATTTGGGAATAATATTGCAATGGATATCCTTGTGCATAAATGTTTATTTGCATCTTTATTTCTATTTAGGATTTTTAAAAATAAATACTATTTCTATTTTAGGAATATCTGTCTTCAATTTTACTGTTCATGTATTACTCTGTGTTCTAGCTCAATGAGAATCCCACTGAAAATACTTTATCTACTGTATTCTCACCCCTTTTAATTTTTATGTATAACAATTTAATGATTCCAACATTCCCCTTGTAGACACAAAAATGCTATTTTACAAATGTTTACAATTTTCTGTGCTTCTGAGGTTAACGAAAGGCAGAATTCTCATAATAGTCAAATATGGACCCTAGAGGTTACTGCACTGGAGGGAATAGTAAGGGCAGAGAAAGGAGAGGAAGGCATTAGGACAGAATGTGCTAATTTACTATGGTCCCTGCGATATCAGTTTTAAATGGAGTATGATAGTTCAAACAAACATTTGGCTTTTATATTTCTACAGCTTTCTTATACAAAAATGTCTAGGAAAGGTATATTATTTTTATAACACACATCCAAGTTTGGAAAACCCTTTATATATTTTATTGAGTTTAACTTTTTAAAATGGTACATAAAATGAATATTTTTTGATGGACAAATAAGATAATAAACAATGGAAGAAATTATTTTTATTTTATTTAGGAAAATAATATTATCATTGGTTGCATTCTTATTTTACATGCTTTTAAAGAACCATGAGTATACCGCTTTGAAACAGGAGAAAAGGTTTTGTTTATATTCTGAATACATATTTCAGACCGGTTCTTTATTGGGTGAGATTTAATATTCCATTCACTCCATGCTTTTGGATAAAGCAGTGATTTTATTCTTCTGCTCCTTTCAGTATCAAAATAGGCTGACAGAATAAATAAAATACTTTGTTAAGTTTCAAGAAAATATTCAACATCCATTGTCATTTTGAATGGCAAGACATTTATCTTACAAGTTCATGTGGTGAAGTGAAAATGGAAAACAAGCCTTGTTACCAAATATGGGTTTGTCAATTATAAGAAAGATACCCTAAAAATATAAAGAAAAATAATTGTAATTATCTATGTCCAATATGAAATTAATCTGCTCAAATTGCTTTTTTTCGTTTCCCTAGTTTCCTGTCCTTCTATCTGAATGAAGCAGGTACTTATAATTACATGCGGCGGTGCACAGGGTCCTCCTTCCTCCCTGATACCAAGCTTTAATGAATTTCATTATTCTTTTTTCATTTACATACTCTTGCAGAATAAAGATTCCCAAATCATTAACTAATTTGATATGTCTGAAATACCAATTCAATTGTCTAGTCCCCTGAGATTTTCAAATATCTTGTTCAAACACCTCTTAACTTAGTTTCTTAATTAGATACACCGTGATGGATGGGCTTTTATACCATAGTCTCAGAGGGACAGCAAATCAGCCTAATTTTTATGACAATTTAGGAGACTTAGATTAAAAGTCATTTAAAATAATCAAGTCAGAGTTTGTGAAGAAATATTCAGGGTCCCATGAATAAGGGTTGAATTTACACAGATCTGAAGTAAGATGATAAATGTTAAGAATGCTGATCGTGTTCTGTCAGTAATGGTAAATATTGCAGAATGAGGTTTAAAAATATGTGTTATTTGGTTTTAAGGAAAAACACTGCTCTACAAAGATATTAGTTTTATAGAGGAAAGGATTAAGACATTAGAGATTATAATAAACAACACCGTAAAAATGTTGAAATTTTCAAAGGGCTTATTTTTCTCCTAGCCTCTCCATTAGAGTCAAAAAGCACGTCATTTTTATCTATATCATTCCTTCTGTTTTGTATTTTCTTTTATGTAAAATGAATACAAAATGGTGTCTATGTTAAAATAAAACAAGACTGAAAAAAGATTTTTGCATGTCTATTTTTTAATATGGTATTATTATATATGTGAAGGTTTTGCTATTCAATTGATATATATGTATATATCAGAATTTTGCTCTATAAATTATATTTTAGAGAATTTGATTTAAACTCCTCAGAAATCTCATTTATTTAAAAAGGTTTTATTTATCTTTGTTAATAAATTCTCCCTAGTCACTGAAAGGAAAACAACAGGCTATATATAGTGTCACTTTCTATAAACTAATTAATAGAATGCACTTGAATATTATAACAGTGATAATTTTAGAGGAAAGCTAGAAATATTATCTTTGTCATATGATGCCATTTTGTAAGGTCCTGGCAAGGAATAGGGACTCAATAATTATGTACTAAATGAAAGAATTCTGAAGTCCATTTTCTTCATCTGGATCTCCACTAACCGTGCATATTTCTAGCCTGACAAGGAATTGTACTGGTGGAGAAATGATGAATTCACCTTTAAAAAAAAGAAAAAAAAGAAAAAAGCTGGTATAGTTAAAAACACAGAGGCAACTAAGCACTTTAATATTCTCTCATACTTCTTTTTAAAAAGCTTTTATTTATTTATTTGAGAGAAAGAGCATTAGTGGAAAAAAGGGCAGAGGGAGAAGGAAAGGGACAAGCAGACTCCCTGCTGAATGTGGAACCCCGCACGAGGCTCCATCCCAGGACCCCAAGATCACGACCTGAACTGAAATCAGACACTAAACAGACTGAGCCACGCAGGTGCCCCTAATATTCTCACATATTTTTTACTTAGTGTGATACAGAAACCTATAAATACTTTTTTGTGTGATGTGCATTATTTTCTAAGTTATTCCAACATGAAATGATTTGTGTTAGGAGTACCTGAAGCAAAAGTGATGGCTTTTAGAATATAGGCAATAAATTGTTTAGTCTAAAGCTACTGGGCTTTCAAATTTTCAGGAATGGTTTATTGAAATCTCTTGGATTAAATCAGATGATAAAGTGGGAAGCACATCAAACTGGAGTCAGGACTTATGATTTAGTCCTCCCCCTTTTATTAACTTTAAATGATAATTTCAACTATTATGATTGAATTTTCTTTCTTTTTTTAAGATTTTATTTATTTATTTGAAAGAGAAATAGAAATCACAAGTGGGCAGAGAGGCAGGCAGAGGGAGAGGGGGAAGCAGGCTCCCTGCTGATCAAGGAGCCCACTGTGGGACTTGATTCCAGGACCCTGAGATCACGACCTGAGCTGAAGGCAGAGGCTTAACCTGCTGAGCCACCCAGGTGCGCCCCCTTTTAAAAAAAGATTTAATTAATTAATTAATTAATTAAAATAATTATGTTTTTTTGTTGTTGTTGTTGTTTTAAGATTTTATTTATTTATTCAAGGACAGAGCTCACAAGTAGGCAGAGAGGGAAGCAGAGGGAAGGGGAAGCAGTGAGGGGAAGCAGGCTCCCCACTGAGCAGAGAGCCCAATGCAGGGCTCGATCTCAGGACCCTGGAAACATGACCTGAGCTGAAGGTAGAGGCATTAACCCACTGAGCCACCCAAGTGCCCCCACATTTTCTTTATCTGTAAACTAATGAGACTAAGCAAGTCCTTTTTATCTGTACAAATCAATGAATTTGAAATTGTATTTCTGTGGTTTGGGTATTATAATTTATTTATATAGTAATTATATATCGGTTGAAAGTATATATGTACATAGAATGTACATAGAATAAATATATTACCTATATACCGTATACTGAATATATATAGAATAAATGTATAAGAACAACATATATTATATATATACAATATATGTAAAGCATATATTGTGAATAATATCTGTATCACATATATATGTACATTTAAAAACACCCAGGGGCACCTGGGAGGCTCAGTAGGTTAAACCTCTGCCTTCAGCTCAGGTCATGATCTTAGAGTCCTGGGATCCAGACCCGCATCCGGCTCTCTGCTCAGTGGGGAGCCTGCTTCCCTCTTTCTCTCTGTCTGCATCTTTGCCTACTTGTAATCTCTGTCAAATAAATAAATAAATAAAATCTTTAAAAAATAAAAATAGAAACATCCAATTATAAAGTAAGATACAATACCTAATAAAAATATTGAGTCAATAAACATTTGCTTATAGTATATATCTTAAGTTAAAAACTTAGAAGATTAGATTCAGATAGAGTCATGTGAAGAAGTAATATGTTAAGATCAAAAAAAAGGAGCAAATCAATTGAGAAAAATGATGGAAATGATATACAGTGACCATAAAACAGCTACCACAAATATGCTCAGTGATTTAAAGGAAATCTTAGGGGCACTATGGTGGCTCAGTTGGTCAAGCACCTGCCTTCAGCTCAGGTCATAATCTCAGGGTTTTGGGAGTGAACTAAGTATTAGGCTCCCCACTCAGCCAGGAGTCTACTTCTCCTTCTGGCCTTTTCCCTGCTCATGCACACTTGCTCTCTCTCTCTCTCACACGCACATTAAATAAATAAATAAACAAATAAATAATAAATAATAAAATAGTCAAACTCCTATAAACAAAGAATAGAATTGTGGTTTCCAGGGACTAGGAAGATAAGGAGATGTCCAGTAAGTATAGTGTCAGTTAAGTAAGATAAATAATTTCTAGAGATTTGCTGTACAACATTGTGCCTATACTTAAAAATATTCTATTGCACACTTAAAAATTCATTAAGAAGGTAGGTCTCAAGTCAGTGTTCTCACCACAAGAGGAAGATAAAACTGAAAATTTTTAATACCTCTTTATTGATTGAAAGTAACAATAAAATCCAGCATATTTCTCTATTTTAATAAACATATAACTATATGTATATCAAAATCATAACAAGATATCACCTCATACCTGTTAGAATGGCTATTATCAAAAAGGTAAGTAAAATTAGCAAAAATATGGAGAAAAATAGAACCCTTGTACACTTGGTGGGAACGTAAATTGGTGTAGCCTCTATGGAAGACATTATGGAGGTTCTTCAAAAAATTAAAACCACCATATGATCCAGCAATTGCACTTTTGGTATTTATCCAAAGAAAATGAAAACACTCACTCCAAAAGATATCTGCACCCCGTGTTCATTGCAGCATTATTTACAATAGCCAAAAAATGGAAGCAACTAAATGTCTATTGCGTATATAAATAAGAATATTATTCATCCCTACAGAAGAAGGTAAGGAAATCTTACCATTTGTGACAACATGAATGGAACTTGAGGGCACTGTGCTAAGTGAAATAAGCCAGACGAGGAAAGAGAAGTACTGTATGATCTCACTTGTATGTGAAAGCTTAAAAACAAAACAAAACAAAAAAAGCTCATAGTTACAGAGAATAGATTGATGGTTGCCAGAGGAGATGGGTGAGGGGGGGCAAAATGGGTGAAGGGGATCAAAGGGTACAAGTTCCAGGTATAAGATTAAGAAGTTCATAGTAGAGCATGGTGACTACAGTTAATAACACTATATTGTATATTTGAAAGTTGCTAAGAAGAATAGATCTTAAAAGTTCTCACCAGGAAAAAAAAATTGTAACAACTATGATGACCCATGTTAACTAGATTTATTGTGGTTATCTTTTCACAATGAAAACAAATATTGAGTCACTATGCTATATACAGGAAACTACTATAATGTTATATATCATATCTACCTTAATAAAGTTTCTCTCGCTCTCTCTCTCTCTCCATATATATATATATATATATATAAGAGAGGAAGAGAGCGGCAATGTTTTAGACTTTAGAGATCTCTGTAATATGGGTGCCTGGGTGGCTCAGTTGGTTAAGCAACTGCCTTTGGCTCAGGTCATGATCCTGGAGTCCCGGGATTGAATCCCATATTGGGCTTTCTGCTGGGCAGGGAGTCTGCTTCTCCCGCGGACCTCTCTCCTCTCATTCTCTCTCTCAAATAAACACACTATTAAAAAAAAAAAGAAATCTCTGTAATATAGCATAGCTGGATTCTCATAATTATTTCTGCATTCAATTCATTATTTTTTTTATAGTTCAAGTATATGAAGAAAACCTGTTTTTAATACAGACAAGTAATTTAAAAAGTTAAAAGTATTCTAAAAGCCTTTCCAGATAATCATGGATATTTTTCTTTGATATAATGTCAAAAATTGACAAGTGGTAGCTTCTAAAAGGTTAATTTCAATAAGGAATCTGAAACCATATTAGTGTACTTTTTATAATTTGTTACTTTAAAATCCATTAGTCTTTTTTATGCTTTGAATGGATCTTTTTCAGATGAATGGTTTTGTAGCATCCTGCATTGGTCATTTGAGAAAATATCAATCCACAGAATTATGTAGCTCTTCCAAATACATAAAAAATAATATTCAAAATGAATTGTGTAGTTTATAACTAAGTAGATATAAAATATATAATGACTATTGTCCAAAGACAAGAAGGGGAAATTAAAGAATATTTTTGTAAATTTCTATAATATAAGTATAGTGATATGATACTTTTTGAAGGTGGGCTGTGAGAGAGGTATTGAAAACTTCATCTGTAATTATCATTTACCCTATCAGTTCTATCAACTATGGCTTTATGTACAATATATCTATTAGGTTCATAAAAATTCTGATTATTACCTTTTTTATAAATATCTTCCTTTGTCATTATAACATTTGCCTCCTTATCCAGGATAATTTTTTCCTGTTCTAAATTCTATGATGTCTATTAATTACCACGTAATATTAATGTTGTTTCTGAATGTATCTTTTAGTGTTTGCGTAATATATTTTCTTGGTCCATTTGGGTTTTTTTTTTTTTTTTAAGATTTGATTTATTTATTTGACAGACAGAGATCACAAGTAGGCAGAGAGGGAAGCAGAGGGAAGGGGAAGCAGAGAGGTAGGCAGAGAGAGAGAGAGGAAGGAAAGCAGGCTCCCCACTGAGCAGAGAGCCCAATGTGGGGCTCGATCCCAGGACCCTGAGATCATGACCTGAGCCAAAGGCAGTGGCTTAACCCACTGAGCCACCCAGGGGCCTGGTCCATTTGGATTTAAACAATGATTTCATCTCAAAAAAGTGGTTTTCTTGTAGAAAATATAATTTAATCTTTTTGTAGTTCATGACAATTTCTGCATTAGACCCTGTATTTAAATCATTTATATATAATATGCTTATCACTATGATTGAGTTTAAATTGCTCTTTGTTTTCTAGTTTTGTTTTTGTTCTTTGCTTCAGTTTTTGCATTCTCCACCTTTATTTCGATTAATTTAATACTTTTTAGTATTTTATTTTATTGCTACTATTAGTCTAGTAATTATCGCTTTGTTTTTTCCTCTTGTCCTTGCTCTAGGGTTCACAAAATGCATATTTTTTTAAAGAAACATACATTTGTTAATTTCAAAGAAATAGAATAAAAATCAGACTAATAATAATATCAAAGTTTGATTAATAATTACAAAAGTTCTATTCATAAATCATCCTTATTTGTACTACATTAGTTTTTAGAATTTTTGTTAAAATATATTTTTACTTAATCTAGGAAGTTATTGAAGGCTTAAAGTGCATATTTTCACAAATTTCAATTATTGTACCAATAAATACTACACTTAAATAATTTTATTAATATGTAGGCTTATTTTAATAGTTCTACTTCCCATCAAATTATTTTTTTAAATGGCATGTTTTCTCATATGTCTATCCCAAACAAAATTCATTTTATTCTAAGTAAAATTCTACAAAACTATGCAGTAAGTTTCTGGCAACTTTATCTAGGGCTAACAATGAGATAGTAATTGTAGCCAACATCAAAAACTACTTTGGACCTTCACTTAAGTGACAGACCAAACTTTTGTGAGTCCAGACCAAAGCTGTGCTCAGATTTGTATAATTGAAAGATATAAGAGGCAGTGATTAGAGACTGAAAGAATGAGAATAAGCGAACCTGAATTAAACTAGAACGCAGAGAGTGACATTAGAGCACAGAATTAGAAGGCAGAATGAATGCTAAACAAAGACTTCTCAGCATTGTCAAGGAAGTCACTGAAATATTCTCTCTGTGGGACATTTGTAGAAATAGCTAGCCTTGTACTAATGGAATAACAATGCATAAAAGCCATAAAAAAAGAACAAAAGGTGCAACTTACCAGAAGATATATGCTCAGTATGTAAAATTCAAGGAAAAATACGGCTCTGACTACATGCTTTAAAGGTAGCTCATCAATCTGTGAATAGAGAAGAAAAGCAAATAATTCAGAGTATTTCCTCTGAACAGATAGAACAAAGTCACAAGTAAAAGAACATCTTTTGCTGCTATTTCCATATAGAATACGGTGGAAAGAAACTAGAAAATAGAAAGTTCTTACATTTTATATATTAAGAAGAGATATACCTCCTACTACTCAGGTTCATTTTTATACAGAGCAGTGAGATATCACATGTGAACAGGAGTAAAATATAGCTCTTTCTTTAAATGTGGAGAAAACAAAATAGAAAGTAGCAAGATAGGGATTAACAGGGGTGCCAAGCTGGCTCAGTCCATTAAGTGTCTGACTCTTGATTTCAGCTCTGTCATGATGATCTTGGGGTCTGAGATTGAGCCCCTCTGTCCAGCTCTGTGCTGGGCATGGAGACTGCTTGTGATTCTCTCTCTCCCTTCTCCTTCTGCCTCCCACCTCCCCACCTTGTATGTTCCCTTTTTCTTTCAAACAAATAAAGAAGAATTAACAAATTATATAAATGTTGAATTTTTAAAAAAGATTTTATTTGTTTATTTGACACAGAGAGATACACCCAGCGAGAGAGGGAACAGAAGCAGGGGGAGTGGGAGAGGGAGAAGCAGGCCTCCCACAGAGCAGGAAGCCAGACGTGGGGCTTGATCCCAGGACCTGGGATCATGACCTGAGCAGAGGCTCAATGACTGAGCCACCCAGGCGCCCCTAAATGTTGAATTTTTTAATGAATGGACATTATTGTCAGTGACTCTATTCGTTATCTGACAAAGGATATTACTAATCAAGGCAAATGAAAAGTGAGTGCCTACTGGCAGCTGGTAACCATAGCTGATTCCTAATGCAGCTGAATTCACTGCATACATTGTGAAAAATCACTGGGATGGGGATTTTTGTGTCACAGATGGAAACTACACCAAGTGAGTTGTCACACAAAGAAAACTTTGCAACAAGAAGATTACAGACAATAACTTTCAAAGCTGTGACTCCTAAGCAAGGGTGGATAGGTTCCTACTATTTAGGGTTAGAATGAAAAGGGGAATCCTTCTAGAGGCAGGCATAAGGACACTCATACACCTTAAGGAAGTATATCTATACATATGTTGTGTGTTAGGTAAATGAGGCTTGTGCTCCTCCTTGGGCAGAAATTTTAGTATTATAATGAGGTCGACGTAGTTGATGGTCATTCTAGAGGTCATTCCATGGTCCATTTACAGGCACAGTTAGGGGGATTACACTCAAACTATTATGGGTGGTCTGGGCCAGCCGGGTGTCTTGTCAGGTCAGTTGCTATCACTTGAGGGGTGTTTTGACTTTCCATTGGCCTGAGTTAATAGATAAGCTGGAAAGAAGAGCTTAAGGAAAAATGTGGGACAAAGGTCAGTGAGTACAAGAACGCAGGCAGTAAATGTCAAGTCTTGGATTCTAGCAGGTGACAATATGACCCTGACATCAGGCAACGATGGCATGAGCTGCTGGCAGACACGTCTCCAAGGTTCTTTTCAGATTCATGTTGTAGATGCTAACATTTTTCTTTTTGTTAGAGAAACTGTTCTATTTGGAGGTGAAGGTTGGTGCCAATCTAAGTTGGTTCCTACCATAGGGAATTTGAGGACATCCTCTTCCTTCATTTGCCAGGACATCAAGAGCTCCAGACATTATGAAAGTTTCCCTTTAATTTACAATGCGAACCCAGGACAGCACTGTATAGACCTCTCTCTGGGTAGCATGGTAAAGCTTGAAACTCTATTTTTGAAAGCTCCTGTATATAAAGTTAAAAGACAAATCACAGATTAGGAATGGATACCTGCAATGCATATCACAAAAATACATTGATGTCAAGGAAATAAACAGAACTACTACAAAACAAATAGGGAAAAAAATTGTTAAAAAGGCTATATAGAGTGCTTTTTTTCTTTTTTTTTTTTTTTTAATGGGGCATCAAAATGTTTGTGTCAAGTGTTAAAACAATTTTTTCTGCCTTTCATCTGGTTTTTATTCTGAAAGTTTGATGGATACTCCAAGGAATAAATTTTAAATATGTTTATATTTATATTATTTAATATATATATTAAATATATATATATATATATTCTTCCATTCTATTCTGACTTTATTTGTTTCTCCCTTAAAGACAGAAGGCGTTGTAGCCCATTGTAATTTATTATATTACATTTGCACTGGCCAGGCACCATTATGAAAAGTATATCCTGACAACCTGGCTCAGGGACGTTAGAACTTGGAAAATATATTGCTGAAAATATAGACACATGATTTAATCAATTTACATTTTATTTTCTCTATAACCTTATTTATACAAATTGAAATGGATGAGTGCATTGGTATGGCAATTAGAAAGTCATTATAAAATCTTATGAATAATTTAGCTTAAAATCTTTTCACTTTTATTTGTGGACGGGTTCAGAGAAGAAAGTATCTCTGTCATTGCTCAAGCTGATGACTTTCTAATGTTTAACAAAAGGTAAGTAACACTTTTGTTCTAGATTTTGACCAGAGCGGAGTAAAGTATGCTTATGGGCAGTTTGTCTAGAGTTCAAGAGCAAGATGAGGGCAGTAGGACATGAATTCTGTTAAAAAAGAGACAAGCCCAAGATGGAGTCCCTGTCCACAGCAGAAAACCAAGATTGAATTGCTGTTTCAACCTATCTCAGGAATGTGACCTTTCACAGTCAATCTGAAATTGCCTGATCACAATTAGTAAAGTCATCTGTATCATAAAATCTTGCCATTCCCTTTCCACCCAGAAGATGTCTTCACCTGAAACAATCCTTTTTTGTTTCTCCAAATATCTACTTGCCCCCTTTCTAACTATAAAAACCTTCTATTTTGTACAACTCCTCAGAGCATCTCTCTATTTGCTAGATGGGATGCTGCCTGATTGCTAATGGCTTTGGGGTAGTTGTAATAGTAGCCAGGACCAGATAAGAGAATTTTCAATGTCCTTTTGAAGCTTTAACACCAAATGCTGGGGAAGCCTATTTGGCAAAATTGACTCAAGACTCTATTTCATTTCTTATGCTGCTGTATTCCATGGGATTTGAATTTGATATTTGGACAAATTTAGTTGGGTATTGGGTGAGTAAGAAGGGGTGAGAAAGACATCACCTTTTCTAAATAATGTTTAGTTTTTCTGACTTTTCCACATTCTTCAGATATGTTTTTCAAAGGTTTTATTTGAATAATACTTATATTTTGTCTTATTTCTATTAAAGGTTAGTAGTACTATAGAATAATTGAAAATTCAGTAACAGCTAAAGGGGAGCAGAATATATCACCCCAAAATATGCCTCTTTGGCATGAGGATAGGATTATTTTGAGCTGAATAATTTTTTTGAGCAGAATATTTTTTAAAAATAGCAGTCACAGGAAAAGCTCTGAAAATGCCATTTATAAGAAAAATCTCCATTTTTAAGGGCCTTTCCCCTCTTCACAAAAGAGGATGACTCTAAATACCTTACCCTTGTTTACTGTGCTGTAACCTCTCACACCTGGCTCCAACAGCCCCCACTCCCAACATCTTTTGTTTTTAGGGGAGATGATATTTAAGGCGATAGCTTGGGCCATTTGGGGGAGTTACTATTTTCCTGGATATTTCCCATATATCTAGGAGGAATACATGTTACTGAAGTTCTGTTCTTATTAATCTGTCTTCTATCACAGTGTTTCAGCCAAGAATCTAGAAGGGTAGAGGAAAATTTTTTTTCTTCCCTTACAAGCACAGGATCAGAAGAATAGTTAAGAAAAGGAGAAAATCAGCAGCTTTTGTTTCATCAGTAAAGAGATCTCATTTTGAAAATCAATTACATTTTGCATATATATCTGTAATCAGCATTTCTTTAACCTGAAAAATTCTTAATGAACCTCTGAGAATATTGCTACCTCATGATTTAATTGGTGGGAAGATGCACATAAGCTTGTGTCCTTGGTAACACAGGAAGAGAAAGTTTTGCATTTTGCATTTATTTTAAATTTATTTTTCAGTTATTTTGAATTTTGGTGCTGTAGATTATTTTTAAGTGCTCTACAAAAGAACCTACCCTGAGGCACTTAGGTTATATTTCTCATTAATGTAGCCATTAGTACTCATAATATCAGTATTGGAAGATACTCTTTAATTGACAAAGATTTTGGCACAACACTAATTAGAATTGAAATTTTTAAAAAAAGAAAATGGTAATTACAGTTCAACACAAAATGAGAAATGAAGTTAAAGGAGTCAAATAATTTGACAGTTTTATGCACTAACTCAACTTACTAGATGGGGAAGAAGCTGCAAATACACAGCTGGTAATGACTCTCTGCTTAAAAACTATGCCTAATCATTAAACACACATGAATAAAAATATTAACAAACAAAAATTAAGGATATCATAATTTCTTTTAACATTTTACTTAATTGAAACCATAATATACCTAAAAACAGTTTCTCTCTTTTTCCCCATGAATGTCTTCTATCCTAAGCAATTTCTTAGATTCTAGACTTCTGCATTTTATTTATAAAGGAGTAATTAAAATACATGCAACATACACACTGAAGTACCAAAATAAAAATTAACACTTACTCACCTATTCTCATTAAAAATAAATGTATAACAAAAACTAACACTAAGCACTTATATGCTCCACCTAATTTTCACAAATTGACTTGTATGATAAATTTTATAACATCACTATTATAATCTTCATGTTAAAAATGAGGGATCTAAGGAAAAACGAGGTTGAATATTCACCCAAGATCACCCAGTGAACAAATGACTGTCAAAAACCTATATAATCTGGCTCTAGAAATTATATTCCAACCACTATGCTATTTTGTTAAAACTACTGTGCAAAATTACTCTTCAACATATTACAACAGTGATTTTTTTTGCACACAAATATTGATAAAAACAACTTTGACATGGATTTCCTATTTTCATTTTAATCAACATTAACCTTCATAGCACCACAAGGCAAACTATTGAAACTCTTCAAATTTGTCTTTCATTATTTTCCAGTAGAATCAGATATATGTAAAAGCTTACTGACTAAATTGTTTCTATATATATTGTTAAGTTATCTTGTGTATCATGTTGCTGTGGACTCAAATAAAATAAGTGAATTTCTACATTTTGCTGTCTTTTTTGAGAAATTAAAGAAATATTCTTTCTTTTTTAAGCAGTATGTTTAGGTGGAGTTGTCTGCCGAGCTTTATGAATCTTCTATGGTCCAGGCCTCTACTATGCAAGGAAAGTTTAAAAATCCTTAGGGGATACAGTCTATTATAACAGATATTCTTCCACTTTTCCATATAGATGACCTCTTTTTTCTGTTTCCTCTCTTCCTTTCTCTTCCTTCTTCCCTGGTATCTTACTCAATGTTTTCCCCTACTTTGTCTTTCTTTTTCTACTGCCATATCTCTTAGCTCTTTTGGTAGATATAGAGTTTTATCCCAGTTCGAACTACATACAGAAGTATGACAGAAAGCACTCGAAGATTTAATTTTGTTCTGAAGTATAATTATTATGCAGGGATATTTTAACTAAAGCTAACTCTAATGTTAATACCTTTATATTTGCAAAAGAACTTTGATATACATTTTCTTATTCGTTCCTTATAATACTCTGATAAGTAAACATTTTCACTGAAGAAAGTGATGGCCCAGGGCCTCAAAGTTAGTTAGTAACTAGACATGAAGAAGAACCTAGCCCCTTAACAGTGCCTCAGCCTCTGATTTCCCTGACACACTGCTTATGGGTAACGGTAAGCTGAAAGAGATCAATGGAAAATCAAGCTGCTACCACGTGTCATGTACTGTTGGTGTTAAGAAATAATGTGATATTTTCTGCCATGTAATTAGGAGCCACCAATATTGACATGTACTTCTCAAATAGAGTATAGCCCAAGTGAGTGTATGGTATGGTATATAGTAGTCTCCAGGGTCCTTGGAAATCCCTGCACCAAATATTTCCATCAATGGTGTTCTTCAGGCCCTGAAATTTAAATTTTTCACATTGACTGACTGATCCTATTATACGTGCATTTAAAGTTCACTTACTTTGATCCAACCTGTTACTTGGGGGGGGAAAGGAATAAATACTGTCCTCATCATCACATCAAAATATATTTAGAGAGAAAGAGAGATTTTTAGGGTTTGGAACTCAATAAAATGATAAGGTACTATATCTTCTAAGCCATTTTGTCACCCAGACTGAAAGTCATATGTTTCTTTTGTGATGCTAATTGCCTCCTATAATATCTGTCACTCATGCCTTCACCTAATGCATCATTAGTCAACTAACTTCAGCTAATCTCATCATATAATTTAATCCTTGATGCGAATGACTGAAACAATCTTAACGTATTAACTGACAGACTGGATATGGTTAGGTTTGTCATAGACTTACAGAATTTAAAGAGCTGAACACATCCTCAGATATCATCTGGAATAACCACTTACTACACATGGAGATAATGAGGTTCCAAGTATCTTTACTAAGATTATTCATTGACAAGAAAAAACTGTCCTCAATTACCAATTCCTGGCTTTCAATTCAATTTATTGCTCATAGGAGATCCTTAAAATCCTAAAACCAAAGACTTTTATGGAGACTTTGACTATTCTGATGATGTGGAGGGGTTGACGGAGGAAAGGAGGATATTTTTGACTAAAACAGTCTTTTTTTGTTTGTTTGTTTTACTAAAAGTCTTTAAAATCACACCATAAATAAAGCTCTTTCTGTCCTGTTGCTACTGAATATCAGGAGAAGGGTGTGATGTTAATTTAATTAGTTTCTCCTCTTCTGACAGACTTTACCAAGTGCTCAGAACACGGTCCTCATTTGGGTTAATGAATTACCCAAATGTTGTATCTCGGTGCTAATGAATTTATTTAATTTGATATGATATCTAAATGCAATTAAAGTAGAGTTTCGATAGAAGACTCCCCAAACACCTGACTAAAGATTAAACCATTGGATTTCCTGAACCCCCACTCTCTGGGGTTAGGAACTCAGTAGAATATAGGAAAACAAATCTTTGAGTTTCCTAAATAAGAAAGGATTTCAATGTAGATTTGGCATTTAACTGGCTATTCTCTCTTCAATAGAAAATATGGTCTCTGACATTAAAATGAAAAGTCTGCACACGTAATATTATTTACACTACAGTAAAATGTTTTGTTGTCAAGAATTACAAATTCAGATTGCGTGGCTTCCTTATAGAGTCTGTACTTCTCTCTCTGATCAAATACTTCTATACAAAATGTCACTTTAAAGAAGCCAGCATTTGAATCTCTGTGTGTTCTCCTAGCTGCTAAACAAACTTCAGAAGCAAAGCAAAGCAGTGACCTTGAAATGTACCCTTTGCCATAATAAAATCACAGTTATTTTTTCTGTGGTGGAGAGTTTGCAAGATGGAGCGTTTCTTTTTTATATTCAGATCTCAAATCAGATGCATTTCTCTGGAAATATCTTTTTAAACAAGTTTAAAAACACTTTTTTGAAAAATAAAAAAGAACCTACTTTGGACGCTTTTAATTTATGCCCAAAGCAGCAAAGGTAAGAGTTCAGCACATAATTAGCTTAAAATATACCCTAGAACATATCTGACTCATCATGCTTTAATGAGTCTCCATAAGTAGATGATCTCTGCAAAAATAAAACAGAATACTGATTACAGAGGCCTTGACTCCTATCTGAGTAGAAAACCTGTGAGATGTATCACTGAAGAAAGTTTAAATGTCACCGAACAGAAATAAAAACAAAATTTGGCAATTTAATTTCCTTGACTTGCCAATATGTAAGAAAGACCTGAATCAAGAAATTAGAGGTAAAAAAAAAAAAAAAAAGTGGTATCTATACACAGTCATAGATTTAATGTGGCACAATTGATTTTATGTTTAAATTACATTGTTAGGCAATGTTTGCACAGTTCCTTAGGTTAAAAAAATGCA
This sequence comes from Neogale vison, assembly GCF_020171115.1. Classification (NCBI taxonomy): domain Eukaryota; kingdom Metazoa; phylum Chordata; class Mammalia; order Carnivora; family Mustelidae; genus Neogale; species Neogale vison. The sequence goes on from NC_058100.1 coordinate 16,518,248, forward strand.
GTAATATGCATTAGCTCATTAGTATACTCATTTCCTATTCAGAATTAAATGCTGGTACTGAGGGCTTTGAAAACTTTAGCATATTATGTTTAAAAACTACTCTTTTGTTTCTGGCTTATGTATATATACGTGTGTGTATGAATACACAACCATCCATGGAAAATTTGAAACTCCAGAAATAGAGAATAAAGGAAAGTGATGGGAGAAATGTAGACAAAATAACAATTATGAAAATTATTAATCTTAAATTCTTTTTTCCACTCTCCTTGCTTAGCAATCTAGAAAACTATCTTGCCTCAGACATTAGGGAATAGGACCCATGAGAAAATTTCAGGAATGTGGTGTCTTATAAGCTCGTGTAAAACATCTGTTTGGGATGTAGAGGCTGATTCTTCTCCACAGAAAGGGAAAAGTAAAGAAAGACCAAATACATTAATTATAAACTATTCCTCTGACAGCTGGGGAGGGAGATTTTGAGTAAAAGATATGATTTTAATATTCTGTGACAAGGGTATTAACAACCGAGGGAATATAGAATTTTATTACCATGTATTGTTTATCTTTGAAGGAAGTATGTATATTACAATATACATACATACAAGAGTTCAGCACATAACTAGCTAGCAGGAGTATGTATATTACAATAGGAATAAGATTATTATCAGGCCATATAAACTTAATATCTAGAAAATAACCTCAATTGATGTAATTCCTTTTTTTTTCCATTAGTGAAAATGTCAAAATCATAGAAACATACAAAAAGAAATCAGTACATTGAACCCATAATCAAACTTTTATAAAATATTCTGAATTACTGTTACCTACAGGGGACATTAAAAGATTCAGTTACTACTACCTATTGGGGACATTGAAAAGTATATATAAAGCCCAAGGAGAAAGATAAATAAGGCCCAAGTTCACCTGCCAACAAAGGAGTTGCATAATCAAATTAATTATTTTAAATTATAATTAAATTCTATATGATGGCAGAGGAAGAAGTAATTAATTCAGGAGAAATAATTTACAGAGAAGTAGATAACTGTACTATTTCAATGTTTGAATAGGAGTTTGATGCAAAGTTAGGTAGGAAGGAGATCATTTTAAGCATTCATAATAAGATGTATATATCAAGTAGTATGGGCAACAGTTGGCCCAATGAGTGGTTCAGAAGAAATTAGTAGCAGTAGAGTGAAGCATAATGGGGTTCTGAAGGCAATTTAGAACATGATAGAAGATATAGACAACCAGAGAGACTTATAATTGTTTGTTGACAGAGGGTGACTATGAAGTTATAACTAGATTTTCCTGACTTCATGTTTTGAGGTAAACTTTTTTTTTTTTAAGATTTATTTATTTATTTGACAGAGATCACGAGTAGGCAGAGATAGAGAGGAGGAACCAGGCTCCCGGCTGAGCAGAGAGCCCGATGTGGGGCTCGATCCCTGGGCCCTAGGATCATGACCTGAGCTGAAGGCAGAGGCTTTAACCCACTGAGCCACCCAGGCGCCTGAGATAAATTTTTTAAGAAAGATTTTATTTATTTGAAAGAGAGAAAGAGCATAAGGGCATGAGCAGAGGGAGCAGCTGAGGGAGAGGGAGAAGCAGAGGGAGCAGCTATGGGAGAGGGAGAAGCAGACTCTCCTCTGAGCAGGGAGCCCAACACAGGGCTCAGTCCAAGACCCTGAGATCATGATCTGAGCCAAAGGCAGACACTTAACTGACTGAGTCACCCCGGTACTCCAAGATGAACTTTTTAAAAAATAAAGTTGCTTAATGTTTCCAGAAGCTGTATGATCCTGAGCACCAAAAGGGAATGATAATTGTGGTAAGATTTTAAACTAGAGCATCAATTTATTATCCTCTCTGCCTCTTTACTACCCAGGTGAAGTCCGGTATTTTCCTCTTTGAAATCTGTCCTGATTTCCCTAGCCTGCATCAGCATCCCACTGTCAAAACTTCTGCTGTCCACTTTGTATGCATTATCATACGTCATTTTTTAATAAGTATGGAGATGGCATCTTCAGAGCTGTATTATATGTTTTTATTTGCCATGATGAAAGCACTGCTGACTAGGTGAGAGATATTCAGTAAAGGTTTCACCTCAATCAATGTTGCAATGGCCTTGGGATAACAAGCTAATGACTGAGGGGTGTAGGTATGTAAAGCCTAATAACCTATTTCTTCTTCTGAGAATGTTTATCCTTATCCCAAAAATGTCTTGCAAAGACAGCTGACTCTTCTTTTTGATACAAAAGAAATAGCATATATTCCATATATACATAAAAAAATAGGCTGGTAAGTTTAAATTGTTTGGTCAATTTTCTAAAATATTTGAAAACCTAGATGAACAGCTTCCAGTATAACTGCAATCAAAAAAAGCAGAAGAATAATCTTTGTTTAGTTTTACTGGACTTTAGCAAAAGGAGGAAAGTATATGAAATGGAAGTGGCTAGAAAAAAAGAAAAGCTCTATTTTGTGGACACACATGGACGCACACATTGATTAAAATGAGGAGTTTCTTGGTGGGTTGAGCATCCGATTCTTAGTTTTCGTGCAGGTCATGATCTCAGAGTTTTGATCTTAGGGTTGAGGGATTGAGCCCCATGTTGGGCTCTGCACTTAGTGCAGAATCTGCTAAAATTGTTTTCTCTCACCCTCTCCCTCTGCCTCTCTTCATGCTCACTTGCTCTCTGAATCTCTCAAATAAATCTTTTTTTTTTTTTTTTAATGATGAGTTTCCAAAGGGCAAGGAAACCAGACAAGATTTATTACCTGATGTTGACATAGTAGGGGAATTAGACTTAATATAATAAATGCATATTGAGCTCTACCGTGTGCTAGATATTCTTTTAATCACTGGGTTTCAGTGGAGAACAAGACAGAAGAAATCCCTGCTTTTACAAACTTCATATTTTAGTGTGATTAAATATATTCATACAAATATATAGTTACAGATTTATGATAAATAAGTTCAACTAAATATTCTGTACTGTATATATAGATGCATGTTTATATACATCTGTATTAAAGTCCACAGTATATATTAACTTGGATTATCTAGGTATTCAAATTTCCAATGTTTTTTTTCTAATCACTTTGTGCTGGTATTAGTTCTTCACTTTAAGGATTTAAAAATTGCAAATTATATTACTGCTGTGGATATTATTAGCTGTGAGTATCACAGAAAGGAAACTATTTAATTAACTTGTGAATAAATTGATAGGTCTACAGAGTATTATCCCCCCCTAACTATTTTGGGATCTGTCCTTGTCCTTCATTGTTCTTGAAACTTGCAGTTGAAAATATAGTCATTGTCTCTTTACAAAGTTATGCTTTATAGGATTACTTACTAGAGAATTGTCATTATCATAAATAAAACATGTTTTTTTGTAGAAAAAGAGCAAATGATTGTAAAAAGTTCTTGCATCAATCCACAAATATTTAGATTCATTATGGTGCTTTTCGTGCTTAAGTTTGTTACATTTAATAAAACCCATAAATTTGAGGAGACATAACGATGAAACCTCAAAACAACAACTTAACACATTTTAATCTGGCTTTTAGATGGATGAGTTAATATAATATTCTATTATTTGAATCATTTCCTTATGGCTTTTTCAAATTCTATATCAATTTATCCAATTCTGGGATTTGGCTTTGGTGTTAATATTCAGAGAATTTCTGTTGGATGGAAGTTTTATAATATCTCACTGAAGTTTGAATGGGCTATTTTTCAATCATACATTTCTACCTCCCAGAATGCAGGACTCCTTACCAAAGTATGCCCTATGTTCCTTTTTTTTGGTAAGATACATTTTCCACATTCAAGTATACTGCTCCAAATTGTCCTATGTATGCTAGACATCTCTTTATAATTTGCCTGTTATGATTTTTAAATATTACCCAAAAACTATTTGATATTTTGTCAGAGAGAGAGTACCTGCATACTCTCCCCTTAAATAGTAGTGTGTTTCTGACTACTTTCACCAGTAAGTGTAGCAGAAGAGATTTTATGTATCTTTTGAGGTTGGGTTATAAAATCAAATAGTTTCCAATATTGTTTGCAAAAGCATTTGCTATAGAATCTGACTAAAAATTAATATAAGTATAATTTATAATTTTTTTATTCCTAAGATTCTAATGTTACTCAAATAAAAAAGGACTTTCAGCCATCCTTGCCAAGACATCACACTTGTTAGTGAAGCAGCCTCAAATACTTTGCCAACTGAATAATACCACTGACCTCCATCAATGCCACATGGATCCCATGAATTATCCATTCCAGCGTTCTCTGAATTCCTGATATACAAAAAGATTTGATTTAGGAAGATAAATTGTTGTTTCAAACCACTAAGTTGGAGTAGTTTCTTATGCAGCATAGATAACTGATAAACCTTTCCCATCAAACCTTCCTTCATTTATGATCCATTTACTGAGCTTTCAGTCTTTTGGTTGGAAAAATGTTATTTGCATACCTATATCCATAAAACACATAATCAAATATTAATTATTGGTGATCCAATTTTGATATTTTCCGTCCTTCAAGATTATCTGTATTTAAAAATGGGTAAATACCTGTAGCCTAGTTATGCACTTCTAATGAACATAGTATAGCCATCAGAATTGGAGAAGTGGAGAAAGGTTTGAGGCAGAACATTCTAGTAAATCCTTCAAAAGACTAATACATGAATTTGTCTAAACTTGTATACATCTAGGATTAAGTTTTTAAACTAAATTCAAAGAACATTTATTCTATTTTCTGCACGAACATATTTTCTATAATAACCGGAATTTCTTTCCAAAATAAAATAATACATTTTGAGTAAATGATTAATGTCTGGGCTGGATGGGGCTGATAAAGACCTTTTTAGAGTGATCTTAGACTCCCATAGCACTGTTTCCTTGGAAACAGCAGAGCTCAAATAAATGAGAATATTGTGTCAGTCTCATTCATCACGCAAAACTGCATCTGCATTAGGGAAAGTACGAGTTGGCATCCAGGCCTGATGCTTGCATGAGAAGGACAGTATTAGGCCCTAGTGGGAAATAGAGGATGCAGCTTCTATCACATTGTTCTTGTCCATGTTAGTTGTATACACCTCATTTGGGGTAAAGGCAAAAGAAACTGTGTACTTGGGTATTTGTCAGGAATCCTGATGAAATGATGATGTGCTTGCTTTATCTCCTGCCTTTCATTTTTCTATAAAATTAGGTAAGCGAAGTGAACTATATCTGATTAAAAACTATTTGTGTCTTATAAGTCTGATTGCCTACTTACATGTGTAACCACAGTGGAGGTACTATAAGAATAAAAATGCCATTAATAACTAATGCACATAAAGTGGTTTGTATATGCCATGTATTCTTCTAAACACATTGCTATATTAACCCATTCACTAATCACAACAAATTTGTGAGTTGGGTACAACTTACCATCTACCTTTCCTACAGATGAGAAAAGAGAGGCACTAAGTGGCTTACTCCTATCCCACAATAGCTACAAAATGGCAGAACGGGGATTTGAATGCAGGCAATCTGGCTCCAAAATGCATTCTCTTAAAGGAAAGAGTATCCTGCCTCTTAAAATTACAGTAATATCCCAATGGAAAGAGTAAAGAGATGTTAATATTTATAAAGAATAACTTCCAAATCTCCTGAGCAAGTGCTCTTGGCCAGGAAACTCACTCGGAGAAAAAAGAGACACCCAGTCTTATGGAAAAACTGGATGATTATCCATAAAATATAATTTTAGGGGCAAAACTTTGTGTTATTGAATTACCTACCAACTAAAAATAGTGACAGGCATTGAGGTAAAAGACCTAGGTTCTTTATAGGCAAGGCCACACATAAATGTTTAGTGCTCCTGATGTGAAGGTGGTCCTTGCACAGCTAGTGAAATATGATTGATTCTAGCATGAGTAAGAAAAGTGCTATGAACCAGGAGGAAATAATAAGAATCTGGTAAAGAGAAACGAACCTTCAAATCAGTGGAGTAATGACCACAAGAAGAAAACAAATCTTCAATGCAGACGTACTGTATTATTTAATTAAGCTAGTAAGTTATAAGCAACCACCAGCCAACAAGTCATACTGATTAAAGAAGATACACAATTAGCCTAAAAATTAAATGCCAGAATGTGTAACGTGACTACCTTATAACCACTTGATAAGTTTTTCAAACATTAAATAGAATAACACTCTTTAACCACTGATTAACCTATGTCACATTACACATGCAGTATAAATCATCTGTGTGATAAATGATCTACAATCTAACGTTGTGGTTAGGTCAAATAGGGCTATTTCCAAAAATTAATTTAATAAAATTCTGGAAAACATAAACTCATGTCAAAGTTAATAGTCAATGTCAATCTTGGGATAATTGAACATTCAACTTATGTATGTCAGTCAAAACGAAAAATGATGGTATGCTTCATACAGCATCAGAGAAAATAAACACATTGAAGACTGGAGAAAAATACCAAGTAGATAATATCTGTGTTTCTAAAATAATACTATCCTTTTCCTGAAGATTATAGACAAGACGGTATGAAAAGTAGATGAAAAAGAACCACTTCAGAGGTCACTGTAGACACCCAGCCTAGAGAGGACTGCAGCAGTGGGGATGGAGAGATGCATCTAGAATAAAGAAGCATTAAAGGCAAAATCAACATAAATCAGTGACTTAGAAGACCAGAAGTAAGGAAATGCAAGTGTTATACATGCCTCCTGAATTCTGGGATAAGCCACTAGCCCTTTAGTATTGATGCCTCCTGGCTATATGAACAGTGAGCTCTCCTGGGCATATGAAGATCTCAAAGGTGACTCATATGTGGACTTTATTATAAACAGAGGGACTTGAAATCTAATTCAGATTATGAATAGTACAAGGGACTTCCCTGTTTGGACTACAGATCATTAGGTTAAGTGCATTTGGTTCTATTAACACAGTAAACAATTAGTCATTCATTCACCATAACTATGGTAAGATAACGAATCTTCCCAGTTAATCTCTTGTTTACTACTATTTCAAATATTTTTGCTTTGAAACTGCACCATACCTCTTTATGTTTATAATACTTTTTGTAGTTTCATAAAAAATAGTAAGTCCTAAAATCTTCATTCCACTTTTTTTTTCCCTCACTCAGTGGTGATGAATGGTTTAGATCTAAAGCTTTGTTTTTAAATTGAGTTACCACTTTGATTTTTATATATTTATATATATGTGTATACACACACACACACACACACACATATATATGTGTTTTTTTTTCTCTTTCAGGTCATACTTCAAATGATTGGCCCTTGGGATGTTTAATAAGAGGCCTGGGGCTTCTTTAAACATAGAAACATTCAGAGCACAAATTAATAACAATTTTTATTATTTTCATTTATGAAAATTTATTATTATTTTCATTTATGAAAATATACAGTTACATTTTAAAATGAGTTATTGCTTGTATTACAGAAACACTACCCCTTAACAGATTGGAGGGATGGATGAAAATCCCATTTTTTGAATGTACGCAAAATGTTTTCTGTTTTAATTCAGACATTCGCTGAGGCCCTACTTTGTTCCAAGCCTGTTGGTAGCAGTGCAGAGAAGATGGGTAATAAAACAGATGAGGCCCCTGGCAGAGGCATAATTAAACAAGCCATTGTACTACAGAGCATTAGGCCACCGAGGGAGGACATGAACTGTTCCTGTCAGGGAAACAGCATGTGTCAAGGCTAGACTGTGCATGGTTGATTTCAGAAAATGAAATGGAGCGCAGCCCCTCTGGGTGTGTGAAGGTGGAAGTAGTGGGGCAGAAACGGAAGGAAGTAGAAGCGTGAAATCATGGCCAGGTGATGAAAAGTCTTATGAGCCAAGGTATATTTGAACTGTCCCACCTGGGCAAACGACACCTATTCACAGATGTTAGGTAGGGGAGTGACATGTGATTTCTGTGTTTTAGGAAGGTTCCCTCTGGCTACACTGTGGATTGCTGGTTGGGAGGGAACAGGAAAGAGAAACAAAAGGAGATCCTGTAGGCGGCTGCAGGAATTCAAGCTGGAAATGGATGTCACGTGCACGGGAGAGATGGCGATGGGGACTCAAAGACCTAGAGGGGTTAGGGGAGATAGTAAGAACAACTTAATAGGTTGGCTGTGGGTGGGGAGGGGGGTAAAGGGAGGAGGGAAACCAGATGACACCCATATTTCTAATCAATCAAAATATCTCCTTATGCAGTGCAAATGACATTTGTATCATCTCTTAAGTTTACTGGGTATTATACACACTCTCTCTCACATAGATCGTGGTGCTCTATTCCTTCTTATTCTACAAAGAACTCCTAAGATTGACTGTTACGTGCTCTGGGGATGTAGCAGTAAGTGGCCAAAAAAAAGGTTTTCTCTGTGCCAGTATGTTGAAGAAGATGAACGTAGATCCTTGTAGTCTGATACACTAATTGAATTCCTGTGAGCTGTGTGGGAGAGCTGTAAAAAGTACAGGCTACAAACACAGTAACGTTTTGAACCCTAATTCTACCACTTACTGACTCTGTTGTTAATTAAGTTCCTCAAAGTGGAAGCATCCATTTTCTCATAAAAGGGAAATAACAATTTTACCTCAGGTTTTTAGATTCCCAGTTAAATTTGTTTCCATAAAGGTATTTTCATTCCTTCTGCCCCTCGGAATACAGCTAAAACTAGAGTGATGAAGAGGTTGAGAGAGAGAGAGGGACAAAGGAGAATGACGACTTCCAATAAAACAAGGAAATTACCTCAATGCCTCATCACATATTTTGAAAAAATTAGCTGCTAGCCACGAAGAGATTTGTACTAAATGACAAACGATGCCAAGAGTTGATGTGTACTTTGGAGTTTCGGGAGGGTGATGGGACATATATCTCTAATCCTAAGATTTGCAGTCCTCAAAGGCATAGCTGATGATCTTAACCACAGAGTAAGAGAGTAATATCATAGTAGGGACTCGGCTCAAGTCCTAGAGAGGGCCGGGGAGGGGCCGTGTGGAGCTAAAGAAGAAATTCCTCTCTTTCTGCTGTCTGTAACACAGCCTCTCAGCTGAGGAACTGGCCTTGACCTAAGGCAGGGTGAGGTAGGAAGGGGAAGCTGTGGGAGACAGACATTATAACAGGTGTTATGGAAACCATGTGCCTAAAGGGACTTTCCCTAAAGTAGGGAATGATGAAAACTGAGATCTGTTTTGTAGGGCAGAGGACAGGGCAGAGGGCAGGACAGAGAAGATGAAAAGGTATTGAGGGTCTTAAGAAAAGAAAAAACAAGAAAAACAAAACAACAACAAAAAACCACTGCAGTTGAAATTTTAGCTGAAATACTTCACTTTCACAAACCCCACTATAGGATTTAACATCTCTGAGATGTCTTTGGAATCAAGAAACTCCAATTCTTTGGGGTTTTTTTTCTTTTCTTTTTAATTAACATTTAAAATATATACAGAAAATGGCAGAAAACATACATTTACAGTCCAACAAATGCTTCTAAAGCAAATATCTAGTTAAGTATCCGGTGAACACCAGGTTAGAAATAGAAAACTGTCAGCAGCCAGAAGCTCCAACTCTCATTTTGATCATTCATCTTTCCTCCTTGCCAGAAATACTGCATGCTAATATTTATAAGAAAAAATTCCCTTTCTTTTCCATAGTTCTGCCATTTCCCTATGTTCCCTCTAAACAATGTGGTTTAATTTGGTCTATATTTGAACATTATGCAAATAGATCATATTCTATGCATTCATAATGTCAACATTATGTTGTTAACATTCATCCATCCCATTGCATATAGGGGTAATTTATTCATTTTTATGGCTGTATACAATATTTTATTATGAATATATATCACAATTTACTTAATCATTGTATCTTGATGCCTGTTCTCGTTCTATTTCTGCTTCTACTTTTTTTCTTGTAACAAACAAAGGCATTTAACATTTTTGAGATATTTTTCCTAATGTTTCCTAGTGGCACTACATATTTGCCTTGAGGAAAACACAGAATACCCAACGTTAAGAAAAAATTCTCTGTTTAAAGAAATTCTCCTGTGCTGTTGGTTTTAAAATTCACAGGAGCCCTGAAAACAGAGCCTCTCTTCATTATCAGAAACAGCAAAATTTTTCTTTATATTACCAATTTGTATATTAGAGTTAAATTATAAAGTATAGAAACATTATTAAGATAATATGTGTGTTTTTGCTATTAAGTAGTGAATGAGCATGGTGTAATATATGAGGGTATAGATAGTACAGGTTCTTTGGGTTAGAAGGTCTAGGGCACTAAAGCTAGCTTGAAAAAAATGGCATTTAATTGTGAAGGGTATTATAAAGGCATATTACACTATTCATTTATGAATAACTGCAGGTAAGTAACTACATAAAACACGTCCTGTGGAAGCTAGAACCGGGAAGTAAGGGAAATGTTTTGCTCTCGGTCTTCTGGAGACTGCAGCAGCCTCTCTCATTTTTGCCTCTTCCTATATTTCCCTCTTGTAAATAATCCTCTTTCCCCAGTGTTATTCAAAATTGACTGAAGGAGTTGAAAATATTCATGTTTCACTGTATTTCCTTTTCTTTCTTTCTATCCCTCCTCCTATCATCGAGCCACCAATGATAAGATTATATTTAACCCTGCTCAAGATCTTACTTTATTTTTTAGGTAAAAGATACGAACTATTAGTTGTATTAATTTTACGATAAATTGTTTTGGGGTTAATAATGTATTATGTTAGCAACCCCAGCTGAAAATCTATAGCAGCTTCTTATTTTAAAACAGTGCATTCTCTCTCTTTGGATAACACTTTGATCACCCAGTTATTGATCATTTATAAATACATAATAGACTTCTCTTTAGAAACCACTTCCCAGATCATTACATTGACTACTTTGCCTCTCTAGTAGCCTCTCTCTTATGTTAACAATTCAGGTGATGGAAAGTATACTAGAATTCCTTAGTTTCTTCAGGTGTTTCCTAATTCCATTTTCAGCATTAACTTTCATAATATTTCTTTGCTTTATTATTTTCTTCCAGTTTTGTTGAGAAGTAACTGACATACATCACTGTATAAGTTGAAGGCATATAGCACGAAGGTTTGATCTATGTATATTGTGAAACAATTACCACAAAAGGTTCAGCTAACATCCATCTTCTCATACAGATACAACGAAGACAAAAGAAAGAACAAAAACAATAAAAGGAGAAAACAATTTTCCTTGTGATAAGAACTCTGAGAATGTACTCTCTTAACAACCTTCCTGTATGAGATACAGCTAGCTGTGTTAGCTGTAGTCATCATGTTGTACATTCTATCCCTAGTACTTATTTATCTTATAACTGGAAGTTTGTACCTTTGACCAACTTCCCCAGCTCTCCTTCAATTAATACCCATACCTTGGATAACCACAAGTTAGACCACTTTTTCTATGAGTTTGTTTGTTTAAGATTCCACATATAAGAGAGATCATATAGTATTTGTCTTTCTCTGATTTATTTCACTTAGCATAATGCCTTCAAGGTCTGCTGAAGTTGTCACAAGTGTTAGGATTTCCTTGTGTGTTTTTATGGTGAATAATACTGCATTAAATGTATATACCACAGCTTCTTTATCCATTTACCCATCAATGAACACTTAGGTTGTTTCCATGTTTTGGTGACTGTAAATAATGCTGCTATGAATATGGTGGGTGCAGATAGCTTTTCAAAGTTAGTGTTTTCATTTTCTTTGGGTATATTCCCAGAAATGGAATCGCTGTGTCATATGGGAGTTCTATTTTTAATTTTTCTTTTTTTTTAAAGATTTTATTTATTTGACAGAGATCACAAGCAGGCAGAGAGGCAGGCAGAGAAAGAGAGGAGGAAGCAGGCTCCCTGCTGAGCAGAGAGCCCAATGCGGGACTCAATCCCAGGACCCTGAGATCATGACCTGAGCCGAAGGCAGCAGCTTAACCCACTGAGCCACCCAGGCACCCTATTTTTAATTTTTCAAGGAAACTCCAGACTTTTCTCCTTAGTGCCTACACCAACTTACATTCCCAACAGCAGAAAGGATTTCCTTTTCTCCACATCCTGGCCAACATGTGTTATCTCTTGTCTTTTTGATGATGGCTGTTCTAATAGGCATGAGATGGTACCTCGTTGTGGGTGGGTTTTTTTTTAAATATTTTGTTTGCTTATTTGACAGAGAGATAGAGAGCATAAGTAGGCAAAGTGGCAGGCAAAGGGAGAGGGAGAAGAAGGTTCTTAGGGAGCAGAGAGCCTGACATGGGGGTCATTCCTAGGAGCGAGTGGAAGGCAGATGCTTAACCAACTAAGCCACTCAGATGCCCCTCACTGTGGTTACAATTTGCATTTTCCTAATGACTAGTGAAGTTGAGCAACTTTTTTATGTATATGCTGGCTTTTTTGTATATCTTCTTTGAAGAAATTCTATTCAGGTCCTTTGTTCATTTTAAATTGCTTTATATGCTTTCTTTTGCCACTGAATTGTATGAGCACTTTATATATTTTGGATATCAATTCTTCATCAGATATGTGGTTTGCAAATATTTTTCCCATTTCATAGGTTGTCTTTTCACTTTGTGAATAATTTCTTATGCTGAGCAGAAGCTTTTTCGTTTGATGTAGTTTGGTCCCATTTGTTAATTTTTTATTTTGTTGTTTGTGCTTTAAGTATTACATACAAAAAAATCATTGCCTGGAGCAAGGATCTTTGTTCTATATTTTCTTCTAGGAGTTTCAAGTTTTCAGGTCTTACATTTTAAGTTAATTTTTGTGATTGATGTAAGCTAGTGGTCCAGGGTCATTCTTTTACATGTGAATACCCAATGATCACAGCACCATTCAATGGAAAGAATATTTTTGTTCTTTATTGCGTATTCTTGGCTCCCGTGTCAAATATTAGTTGGCCGTATATCCTTGGGTTTATTTTGGAGCTTTCAATTCTGTTCCACTGGTCTATTTGTCTGTTTTTTAGTTTTTGTTTTTGTTGTTGCTTGCTGCTTGTATCATACTGTTTTGATGACTACAGATTTATAGTATAGCTTGAAGTCAGGAAGTGTGATACCTCCTACTTTATTTATCTTTCTTAGATTTCTTTAGCTATTCAGAGTTTTTCTATGTGTGTTGTTCCATATAAATTTGAGAACTGTTTTTTTTATTTTTTTGTTTTTGTGTTTTGTTTTGTTTTACTTCTGTAATAAAAGCTATTGGAATCCAGTAGGGATTGTGTCAAATCTGTGGATGAATGATAGTATTGACATTCTCACAATATCAATTCTTCAGATCCATGAACATGGTATACTTCTCCATTTATTTGTTTCTTCAATTTCTTTCGTCAGTTTGCTGTAGTTTTCAGCAGAGAGCTTAACATCCTTAGTTAATCGTTCCTAAGTATTTTATTGTTCTTGCTCCTATTGTAAATTAGATTGATTTATTTCTTTTTCAGAAATTTCACTGTTAGTGTATATACACATTACTGATTTTTGCATGTTAATTTTATATCCTGCATATTTACTCAATTCATTGATTCGATCTAATGGTTCTTTGGTTGAACAAGTAGGATTTTTTTTATATGTAAAATCTGCAAATAGAGAAAATTTAACTTTTTCTTTTCTAAATCTGATACCCCTTTTTTTCTTGCCTGATTGTTTCTGCTAGGGTTCTCAATACTACAATGGATTGTTTCTGCTAGGGTTCTCAATACTATAATGAATAGGAGTGAAGAGAGTAGGCACCCTTCTCTTCTTGGTCTTAGAGGAAGAGCTTTTATCCTTTCACCATTATTATTTAAAATCCTATGTGCAAGAGTATATAATACTGTGAAATCAACTCTGTTTCTCCATTTACATTTTATTGTGAATCATTTCTCATAAAATTTAAATTTTTAGTCACACTGAAAAATGTTATAGGTAACTATATTACAGTAGAAGCCAGGATACAACATTTTAGTATCTGAAAAGCAGGGTTATAAGAAATCCAAAATTTTCAGAGGAGTAGCAAAAGCAGGTGCTAATTGAAGAATTTAGGATGGGATGATAGCATAAACTGCTACTACAAGGAAAAACAGGAGATATATTGCCTAGAACACTGGAAGTGACAGCAGTTGCCATTCTAAGTCTTAACAAATGATCATCAGCGATGTTTAACATCTTACTCCAATTTTGTCATATTTCAAAGTTGTTTCAACCTATTGAGCATAATTATTTTAAATTTTTATTTCAAGTTTTAACTTATGTCACTTTTTCCAGTGTTCTTATTGATATTTGTTTCCAAACATAGGTATTAGTCAATTTATGTTTGATTGATTGAGCTTAGATGTTAGGAGGTTTCCATTTTGTAGCTAGACAAGAGCATTAAACAAATACTCTTCTTTGATGATAGTAGGAGGCTAATCTTAACATCTTACTTGGTAAATATGTTAGAGTCTTGAAATAGTAAGGAACACTTTAAAACAACTAACTAAAACAACAACACTTTAAAACTAACTAAGTAACACTTTATAACAACTATGTCTTAAGGCTGTGAGACAGAGCTCTCAATCTGCCATTTATTAGTTCTCTGATGATCTTAATCTTTTTGAGCCTTGGTTTTGTAATCTGTAAAGTGATAAGGTTTATTTTTTAGGTTAGTTGGTGGATTAGAGATAATATGTGCAAAATATCTTGGAGTGCCTATTTCTTGTAGACATTGAAAATGTTATGAATTAGGAAACAACAGGTGTTGGTGAGGATGTGGAGAAAGGGGAGCCCTCTGACACTATTGTTTGGAATACAAACTGGTATAGCCACTCTGGAAAACAGTATGGAGGTTCTTCAAAAGGTTTAAAACAGAGCTACAGCAATTGCACTACTAGGTATTTATCCAAAGGATAGAAACATAGTGATTAGAAAGGGCACATGCACCCCAATATTTATAGCAGTAATGTCCACCATAACCAAAATACGAAAAGCGCCCAGATGTCCACCAACAGATAAATGAATAAAGAAGATGTGAGATATATATATATATATCTCAGCCATCAGAAAGAAGGCAACTTTGCCATTTGCAACAAGGATGGTACTAGAGGATTCTATGCTAAGTGAAATAAACTAGTCAGAGAAAGACAATTATCACATGATTTTACTCATATGTGGAATTTAAGGAGCAAAACAGATGAACATAAGGGAAGGGAAAAAAAAATGAATTGAGATGAAATCAGAGAAGGAGACAAACCATGAGAGACTCTTAACAATAAGAAACTAATGAGGGTTGCTGGAGGGGAAGTGGTTGGGAAGGATGGGTTAACTGGTTGATGGCATTAAAGAGGGTACTTGATGTAATGAGCACTGGGTGTTATATCCAACTGATGAATCACTAAACTACCTCTGAAATTAATAATATATCTTAATTAATTTAAAATAAACAAAGTTTGTTATGGATGATATATGATAGATTAGTTAAAGGTTGAATTACAATAGAATGGCTATTATATAATACATTATTATTATGATTAACATAATTTTTACTTTGTTCTATGATTGTGAAAAGTAAGAAACCTTCTAGGGATTCATTATCATATCTAAAAAACATCTCTTGATGTTAAATCTTTTTTTCTGCTGTCCTTGCTACTATATCATGGCAGTAGGTGTTCTCCCATTCACTATTTCAGTGTTCTGTATCGATTCATTGCTTAGTGAAGTAGCACAACTGTGTCCATCATAATGCTCACACTGATTAGTTTGTTAGAATCCCAACAGAGAATATCATAGAATTGAAGTTAAGTTCAATCTTCTGTTAAAAAAAAAAAAAAAAAACGTTTTTAAAGACATTCCAGAGGGAAGGGCATTTAGTTACTTAGTTACTTCTAGGAAATAAGAAGCACTCAGCCTAATTTGCCCGTGCTATTTTCTGGACACTTCTCGTTATTAAAAAAATATTTCTTATATTGAGCAGAAATTCAACTATAACTGCTATCCATTAGTCCTACCTCCATTCATTGCAGCAACATAAAACAGATTTATATCTTTCTCCACATTATAGATATAGAGAGAATTTTTCTGTGCCTGTAAGACAAGTTCAAATTCTTTTGGCATGCTCTATAAGTTTTTCTAATCTACTTACCAGCTACTTCTTCCTTGCACACCACATTTCAGCCACAGTAAGTGGCAAGCTGTTTGTTGGCCTATATGTACTCTTTCCAAGGAATATTAGAAAATAGTTAAAACTGGTATTATCTCAAATATGCCTGGAAAACCAACTTCATACCATTCATTGGACACTTCTAACATGACATCATTTCTCCTTTGATAAAATCCTATTTATTTATTTTTAAAATTTTATTTGTTACTTATTTGAGAGACAGACAGAGATAGCGAGAGACAGCATGAGCAGGGAAGAGAGAAAAAGCAGACTCCCTACTTAGAGCTGGACAAAGAACTCCAACCCACGACCCTGGGATCATGACCTGAGCAAATGGCTTAATCGACTCAGCCAACCATGCACGCCGATAAAATCCTATTTATAATAAATGATCCAGATTTCCCATTCTGTGATACTTAAAATGTCCCAAATCGAAACATAAACTCAATTAATTTGTGTTAAGAAGAGCATTCTGGAAGACTAAGTTAATATAAGTATATTTGAATATGGAAAAAGTTGGAGAGATTTTGGAACAAAAATGTGCTGAAGGGAGTGAGTTCATGTGGCATGATATGAGAAAGAATTCAAAAGCATCCTGGAGCCTTAGTCATAGCTAAACAGCAACAAGATGGAGAGGCATGTATTAAATAATTAATTATTATATTATATTTATTATTTATAATATTTGTATACAATTCACATAGTATACATATTCTAATTATTAAATAATTAAATTAGGGGCAGAAAAACTGAACTTAGCAGCTTACTATGTAGCATCTAGGGATTCTTGATTAGTTTCAAAAGATAAGTAACTGAATTTGATATTTATCATGTGTACACATTCATTTCATTTCAGAAGGTTAAACTATTCTTTTATTTCTAAATATATGACATTTACAGTTTTCGTAGTGTTTTGCAAGCTAAAGAGCTCACTTAAGAGTTATGACAAAATCCATTGGCTAAAGGCCACCGGGAATATAACTGTAGTGGAATAAAGTTTATTAGATTTATAACTTTCTGCAGCAAAGGAGAGAAAACACCCTGAGAAACTATGGACTGGATATTTTTGTACAGAAGAGAGAGAGAGATGTTTTATAGGGTTTGGGCTTACATTGAATAACTCTAAAGTGAGATTCCTAGAAAGCAAGAATTAACTCTGTATTGAGTGTCAGATGTGAGGAAACTATTGTTAAGAAAATAGGAAAAAAGTAAAGGGTTGTGTGACCTTGGTTGTGCCCCATTATCAACATTTTATTTCTAATAGGAATATCATAGTCGGATTACTAGTGGAGCTGAGACAAGGACTCCATATGTTAGAGTCTTGGAAATTTAACATATGTGTCTGAAAAAGCTCTAGTTGAGGCTTTGCATGTAAGTTGGTAACCAAGGATGCTTCTCTGGGTCAAAGTGACCCAGTTGGCTCAGATCCTTCAGACAAGAAGAACGTGTTCCATTCTCTATGCTATGACTTCACAGCAAAGTTTATGAGTCTATGGTTCTAAAAAACAAGGATTTTAAACACTTTGTCCTTCATGTTGATAAAGTGGTTTTTGCAGATTTACAGTTTTATCCTGATCAAACTAGAACTATTTAAATATACTAGAATGCTCATATTTAAACCATGTTATTTTTGTATATCGAGCAATCACACTTATTAGAAAAATAAAACTACTCAATTAAACTAAATAACAAGTGCTAAGTTTTCATTTTATTCTCAGAAAACAATTTGAGCAACCTTCAGGAGATAGATTGCTTTGAAAGACTGTGTATTATTTTACTTAATTGATTAATGACTTTTGAAATTTTAGCTTCAGGGACTTTTGAAGATTAATTTAAAATATAATACTGCTATTGATTAAAATAATAATTGCTTTATTATTTAAGGGTTGTCTTTCTCCTTCAAATGAACTTGTGCTACTTCTAAAAAAAAAAAAAAAAAGTGCCAGATCATCAACATCTGAGGTAGAGTCAGAAAGAAGCATAACTTGATTGTGTTAAAATGTATCATTTGAGCATCATTAATCTTTACTTTTCATGGAAAAGGCAATAATTAATGGGTGAAATTGTTATAACCCATGAAAAGTTAGATAATCCTCAGTCCAGAAGTACAGAATGTCTTTCTTACTACAATTTCGTGCAAACATTAATAATTTTTCGGCTAAATGCAATGTCAGCATCTAAAGAGTTTGAATAAAAGCAGTTTCTTTTGCTTAATGAGCTAATGTAACCTGTTAATATTTCAGGTCACTACCTTGAGAGCTTTGAGTACTTAAGCAATTTGGACTCACAGAAAATGAACAGTGGGAGAACAAATAGATCAATACATGATTGCTGAGGCAATGACAAATTTGTAGCATTTCACTTTTCAACATAAGGGATTTTAAGAAAAGACAAAATGTACTGCAAGAATGGAGAACATTCTTTGCCAAACAGCAAAGTTATTCCTGTGATACAGCATAAGTCAAAATATGTTATAAAATTGGCTTGTTATAAAAGAATACTTAACCTTAATGAGATACAGGCAGGAGATGTGTTTTAAAACAATCTGCTATGTATTGGGAATTTGGAAAAAGACAGACATCCTGTAGGTGTCCAATGAGGTATAGTTATGGAGACCTTGTTCTAGGGTGATTTCATCAATAGGGCAATGATCTAGCAAGCACCTAGAGGCTAATGATACTATGATGCATCAGTAACTTTTAAATTCCATTAACCAAGGGCAAAAAAAAAAAAAAAAAAGAAAAGAAAAGAAAAAGGAAAGATGTAAAATATGTCATTAACAAATGTACAATTACAAAATAAATTTATTTGGAATTATTAAAGTTTTAAATGTGATAGTATTTAAGGATTTACATCTGGAGTGCAAATACTTATACTATCAAAAGATATAATGGAAATGTAGTAATTTTAAAAATCTCTTCACAAAGCAGTTGGTATTTGATAAAAATCAGAATGTACACTATAGATACAAAATGAGGAGATTTGAAAACTTCAGCTTAATGGGAATTTCTATAATAACCAAAGGCTAAGAGAAGCACATGCCTATGGGAATCAAGTTGTTATCCCTTGGTCCAGCACTGTTTAAGATTGCTGGCTTCACTGAGTAATTCTGGACATCAGAATCTTTACCAAATTCACTTGGCAAAGAGCCCTGTAGTGTCTGACTGGGTCTGTCATGGTAATAAGACAAAATTTATATATCGATATAGATATAGATCATATAGATATAGATATAGATACACACACACATACATACATACACACACATACATTAATGTGTTCAGAATTAAGGGGAGGAAATATTCATCAGCCTTCCTCAAAATCCCTAGTTCTTGTTTAATGAGAATTTTGAAGTTCTGAGAAGTTAAAAAAAAATTGTCCAATATCACAGTGACCTTTTTGTCTTGATGTACTCTCCCTCCCTAACTTCCCCTCTCATTCTAATAGAACAGTATCAAGAGAGTGAATTTCGAGGTGTTAATTTAGTTTGAGAACAGAAATACAGAGCATATTGTTTCTAAATTATACACCCTAACCTTGACAGTTAATGTAGCTGTTGCCTCCAACCCATGGAGATGGCAAAACTATCCATCTTCTCTAGACTATTCTTAATAATTATGTACAAAAAAATCTGAGTTACATCTGCCTTCTTGTCTCCATTCCGTGTAATACACTTTTCAATTTCATGTTTTTATTTACTTGCATTTCTGGACTTGCAACCGAATTTAGAGGTTGCTTAAAGAAGCCACACAGAAGCGTTTCTAGTATTCATGTTCACATGTCCATCAGCTTTAGCACTGGGAAACAATGCATTCTGAACCAAAACAATACTCCCCAAATGGGATGTATTAAATAGTTGGTTCTACATCTCAATAAAACAATTTAAAGGATCAATACTTTTTGGAGCTGTTTATACCTATTTATGACATTTAAAATTTAAGGCCAATAACTAAAGAGTCTTTGATACCGATATTCAGGCTCAGCATCACTCTCAGATCTGATGATCAGTTTTGATCTGCATTAGTCAGAACTCAAACAGTCTCAACTCAACAGTGTGGGCTAGAGCATCAAGGCGGTCTGACTCTAGCACTGAGTCCCAGGTTCTGATGACTGCTCCCAAGTCTTGGGTCTGAGGTCCTCCCCTCCTTCAGTGTTTCTGAACCTCTACCCTCTCTCTTCTTTTCCACTTCTCCATTTTAGTGTTAGACTTCTGTCTCCAGAGTAAAAGGCAGAAATGGGCTCATGCAAACCCTGTCTCAGAGAACTGAAAACCCATAGTCTAAGGACTGGTGTAGGAAGCTTTCGCCTCAAGGCAACATATATTTAAAACATACATATTTGATGTTCTAAAAATTGTAAGATTCTGTAGCTGTAACTTCAAATAGGGCAAATGTGACTCTACTGTTAAGTTAAAGAATGTGAGCTAAAGGCCAGTTACACAAAATGGGGTTGTAGGAGATGCTATTGGAGAGAATGATGGGATATTTTAAGTCCACTCTTATCATCCGCTTCATTGAGACAATGAATGTAGCTTTCTTCAGATCGTTCACTCTATCCTCTCTTTGCCAACTACTCAAGTTCAACTACTCATTCATTCATTCTAATTCCCATAATAACCTCACTTGAATACTTACTAAACTTCTATTTTATGTTAGCCACTCTATGCCAGGTGCTAGGTATAGTGTTGCCAAATTAAATAGGATCCCTGACCTTAGCTATACCACAATGTGTCCTAACTTATAAGAAGAGAAAGGATAGGTTGATATGCAAAATGCTGACAAGGAAATTACTTTGGTTATGTTGAACTCTTATTTCAACTATTTATCTAGATGTTGAATCTTACTTTTTAGATTGATTTTTGGCGGTGGGGTGGGGGAAATATGGCAGATCCAGCCCTAGCTATTCCTTCATCAGCTTCCTTACTCCTGACTTCAGGGGATGGGTTCTAAGTTCTTAGCTATTAATTCTAACTTCCACTGTACCTCAAAGGTGACCAGTTATGTGTGTTCTGGTGAATCTTATCATGTCATATACTAATCTAGAAATAGAGTTTCACTTACCTCTAAAAAGTGAAAAGAAACTTTGGAAGAGTAAAGAAAGTTTTGGGAAACTTAAACATAGCCAAAGATAATGGGGAAAATAATATGTGTATATATGAGTGCGTGTGTGTATGTATTCCCATAGAGTGGAATTCACCTTTTATCAATTATTGACAAAAATATTACGGTAGTAATAATGTTGGTCATTTTTATAGGTGGCAAGAATTTGAAAATTTTATTAAATCAATTTTGTGAATTGCTACACCACTTTAGGAACCTTGTATGTTCAATAGTAGTACAGAAATTGAGGAAATATTGGTCAATATTTACAATCCTTGTGGTAGAGATGACCCACAATCACCCCCATTTTACATTTCCTTAGGTATTAGAGAAATATTCCAGAAAAGTAGCTTCCTACACAGTACATTCCCCAGCCTTTGTGCATCTAGGAGTGAGCATATAACTGGTTTTTCTTTGCCAGCGAAATATAAACAAAAGTGATGGGTATCATTTCTAGACCAAGGTTTTAAGAAACTAGTGTTTATTCTCCCACATTCTCCTTTTTACCCGCTGCTGAGAAATGAGATGTGACCAAAGATGGAGGAAGCCTGCTACCTGCGTCAACACATGGAAGGAGTTATCTTCCCTTGTGGAGCGTGCTTTGATGTCTGACATAAGCAAGACATATATTTATTTCAGCTGATGGGTTAAGAGCATCCATGTCATAGCAGCTGCTAATCCTAAAACTCCTGCCATATATTGTGAGGATAAGTTAAGAAGCGTTAATGGTCAAGTTTTTATTCTTATTTAAGTTAACCAAGTCTCAAATCTTGAATCAAATTTCTTTTTTTTTTTTTTTTTTTAAAGATTTTATTTATTTATTTGACAGAGAGAAATCACAAGTAGATGGAGAGGCAGGCAGAGAGAGAGAGAGAGGGAAGCAGACTCCCTGCTGAGCAGAGAGCCCGACGCGGGACTCGATCCCAGGACCCTGAGATCATGACCTGAGCCGAAGGCAGCGGCTTAACCCACTGAGCCACCCAGGCGCCCCTGAATCAAATTTCTTGATGTGAAGAGAGGACTTTAAAAATATTTAAGATATTCCAGGGTGAAGCAGTAGTTCTTGAGGTAGAAAGGGAGAAAGAATTTACATCAACGTTTTTGAAAATAGGTGTCTGAAGTCTTACTAAATATACGTACTTCAAAAAGCATGTTTCTGTCTGAACTCTTACTAAATATATGCTCTTCCAAAAATGTGTTTCACTGTCAAATATATTTAGAAAACAACGTATAAAGTATCCCATGGCTAGAGTCACAGTATACTTTATTACATTAAAGGTGTTAAAAGACTGAAAACATACCACTTAGTATTTATTAATCCCATGTTTTTCAAACTTACTTAACAAGGCAATTTTTCCCCCTTGTAATATATGTTAATAGCCCATGGGAATGCATTCTGAGAAATATACTGGAAATGTTCATTATAATTTACTCTGAGATGAAATTTAGCCTTACACGAGCCCACCATGCAAGCTGTAGTTTTTTGTTTGTTTTCTTTTTTCTTTCTTTCTTTCTTTCTTTTTTTTTTTTTTTACTGCCTGTAGTTGCTTTTGCACAGTAGATAGTGGTTCACCTCTGGTCCCTGGTGTCAGAGGCTAGGAATTGAATTCCAATTCTATCACTTCAGTTGTATGAATGGGAACAATTTAATCTGGGCCTAAATTTCCTCTTGGTAAGATGTGTTTGTTATGAAAACTAAATTAGTTGACAGACATAAAGTTCTTATGTGTATAGCACATAGTAAGCATTCAGTAAGTGTAACTGATAATATTTCCCACTTTAAATAGTCGAAAGCTACAAATGAGTAGGAGATCCAGTAGACTATAAAAAATAAATATCACCACCCCAAAGAGTAAATGGGATGCAGTAAATGGATACATCTCTTTTACAGAATAAAAATAAGAGATTCATTACTAAGGAAGCAAAATGACAAGGAAAAACAAAATCTTATGTTACTATTTTGTATTTTTATAACATTTCCCCAATGTGTCTACTTTCTTCTTTTTTTTTTAAATGGTCTTTCTCCTGAAATTAATGATAACCCCCCCCCCTTAGAAATAATCAAGAACGTTTGAGATTTCTTGGAGAGTGGAATGAAAAGAAAGTGATAAGGAGGAAGAAGAGCCTGGAAACTCCACTGTGCTCCTTGGAGCAATGAGGCGTGGGGAGAATATGGGAGGTGGCAGCTAGAGGGAGCTCAGAGCTTAATTAAGTCTCAGGAGAAACCAAGACTGTGTGAATTAAGAAGAATGAATACAGAATGAGAGGATGGCAGTCTGTATCAATAGGGACATTTCTCCTCCTTGCCTTCAATAGTTGTTTTTTTTTTTTTTTAATTTTAATCCCAATGCTTCATTTTCAGTTTAAAAAAATACAAAGATTTTTTAAAAATGGAATTTTTCATAATAGAAGCTCACTTTGGAAAGATCATTTGTTCTGAAAAATGAGTGTCTAGGGGAAAACAAACACAACAAAAGTCAGATGATTTAAGTGAAGCTTCAATCCCTGGGCTCAGCATAGGTAAAGAATCCACGTAGGAAAAAAACAGATGGGGAACTTGAGCAACCAGTCCTGGCAAGAAGTTTCAAACAATACAAGGTGTATAGAAAATTGGAGGCCTTTGAAATATACCATGTATTTGCCTATCATTTTCTGTATTGCCTAGAACACTGCCATGGTTGGAGAAAGTGTTAAAGGAATATATGAAAGATATGCCAACAAATATCAACAAGTTTTCAATCCCATTTGAGGTAAACTATTAAACTCATACCAGGCAGAGATAAGGGAAAGACTGCAGTACTTGTGAATAAATATCCTGAACACTATTTGCAGTTCGTTTTTTTTGAATAACAACATGTCAAAGTAATCAAAATAAACGTACTTTATTCTTCAACTCCTCCATAAATTAAGGTTCTTTAAGTCTTCTTGGCCTTCTTCTTATGGTGACCTGAAGCCTACTTTCCTATATTTTCTCAGTTATATCTATAGTTTTAGTTATCCATCGTATGAGTAGGATATGAATTTTCTCCCCAGTGCAGATCTTTTCTCTAGTTCCTAAATAATTTATTTATCTGCACTTACATGTCCAAAATAGAACCCCTGACCTCCAACCCCAAATGAGGAACTCTCTGTTCCTCATCACCCACATGAAATCTACCAGTGAATCCTTTCATATGTCATTAAATCATCATCTGAAACATTTATTTCCTGATTATATAGAATCTGATCTTTGATCCAGAATTTATTTAGCCATCTTGAGGGTATTTAAGTTTTTTCTCATTTTTCGTTACATGTGATGTACTCTAACAGATTTGGTTGGCATAAGCCTCACCACGTTTTAAATGGAATTGAATGTTTTTTATATCATAAAACATATATAGTACCTTGAATAATATAAACCAATTCCTAAATTCTTCAGCCCTTCACTGTTGATGGTTTTAAAGCTCATAGAATACATATGTCATATATGTAAAATTGGTCTCTGAAAGAGGAAAATAATGATGTTAAATGTTTTGATTACTTTTGAAACTAATAGTGTTGAATTTCCTTCATTATCTATGCATCTGTAAATGTTTTCATCAGGATCTCAAGATTTGATGCACAAGAGACACATGATGAATGTTGACCTTACAGAACTACTTACAGGCATTTCAGATTGCCCCTAGAGAGCCCAATTAAATGCTTCTTTTATTGAACGCATTAAAGGAGACACTTGCTTTGTGAAAATGATTTCTTGAAATGGAAAAGAATATTTGAACATATGATATGGAGATGAGTAACTATTTGCAGTTACTGTTTTTCTGAAAATGATTATCATAACGACTACTTACTGACTATAGGAACTGTATTAGGTGCACTCAGGTGTTTCTTCTTGATGATCCAATGCAACTGATGATTATTGTTATTGTTATCACTGTATTGCAATGAAGAAACTTGAGTCTCATGTTGTTCAAAACATTTTTTCAGGGCTACTACTGACACAGAGAACATGCTTTTAATAATAGATTCTCCTGGCTCCATGTAATACGTGCCTTCCTTAATACCCACCACCAGGCTCACTCAACTGCCCACTTCTCTCCCCTCCAAAACCCTCAGTTTGTTTCTCAGAGTCTACAATCTCTCATGCTTCATCTCCCCTCTGATTTCCTCCAACTCACTTCTCCTCCCCTTCTCCCAATATCCTCTGTGTTATTCCTTATGTTCCCCGAGTAAGTGAAACCATATGATAATTGACTCTCTCTGCTTGACTTATTTCACTCAGCGTAATCTCCTCCATTCCTGGCCATGTTGAAACAAAAGTTGGGTGTTCATCCTTTCTAACGGAGGCATAATACTCCATTGTATATATGGACCATATCTTCTTTATCCATTCATCTGCTGAAGGACATCTTGGCTCTTTCCACAGTTTGGAGACTGTGGCCATTGCTGCTATGAACATTGGGGTACAGATGGCCTTTCTTTTCACTACATCTATATCTTTGGGGTAAATACCCACTAGTGCAATTGCAGGGTTATATTTTTATAGCTCTATTTATAATTTCTTAAGGAATCTTCACGTTGTTTTCCAAAGTGGCTGCACCAACTTGCATTCCCACCAACAGTGTAAGAGGGTTCCCCTTTCTCCACATCCTCTCCAACACACTTTGTTTACTGTCTTGTTGATTTTGGCCATTCTAACTCGTGTAAAGTGGAATCTCAATATGGTTTTGATTTGAATTTCCCTGATGGCTAATGATAATGAACATTTTTTCATGTGTCTGTTAACTATTTGTATGTTTTCTTTGGAGAAGTGTCTGTTCATGTCTTCTGCCCATTTTTTGATATGATTATCTGTTTGGTGTGTGTTGAGTTTCAGGAGTTCTTTGCAGATCTTGGATATTAGCTCTTTGTCTGTAGTGTCGTTTGCAAATATCTTCTCCCATTCCGTGAGTTGCCTCTTTGTTTTGTTGACTGTTTCCTGTGCTGTGCAGAAGCTTTTGATCTTGATGAAGTCCCAAAAGTTCATTTTCACTTTTGTTTCCTTTGCCTTTGGAAAGAAGTTGCTGTGACCAATGTTGAAGATGTTACTGCTTATGCTCTCCTCCTGTAGGATTTTGACAGATTCCTGCCTCACATTGAGGTCTTTTACCCATTTCGAGTTTATCTTTGTGCATGGACCTATTACTTTAAAATGTTACTTAGGGGGCGCCTGGGTGGCTCAGTGGGTTAAGCCTCTGCCTTTGGCTCAGGTCATGATCTCAGGGTCCTTGAGATCAAGGCCCACATTGGGCTCTCTGCTCAGCAGGGAGCCTGCTTCTCCCTCTCTCTGCCTGCCTCTCTGCCTACTTGTGTTCTCTCTCTGTTTCAAATAAATAAATAAAATTTTTAAAAAAATAATAATAAAATGTTACTTAGGATATTAGATATGGCTAAATTCACCACCTTTTGGAAATAGAGCATTTCAAAGATATAGACCACAAAAATTCTTTCACCTTTATTACCTATATCCTGTGTTTCAATCTACTTATTGATAATAATGTATCTCAATGGATTCTTACCATAACATAATTTATAATGATAAATGAATTTTATTGAGCAGTTTTTATATTTATATATATTCGTCACAAGAAATCCGAGATAAGTTCTGCTGTTTACTATTTCTGTGACTTTTTACTTCTTGTGTGACATTGGACCAGCTACTTGAACTTAAAGTGTCTATATTTCTTTATCTAAGAAACCTACTTCAAAGAGCTAATGTAAAAATTAAATTAATTAAAGCGTCTAAAATACTTAGCATACATAAAATCTTAAAAAAGGGAGGGGCGCCTGGGTGATTCAGTCCTTAAACATCTGCCTTAGGTTCAGATCATGATCCTAGAGTCCTAGGATCGAGCCCCACATCAGGCTCCCTGCTCTGCGGGAAACCTGCTTCTCCCTCTCCCACTCCACCTGCTTATGTTCCCTTTCTTGCTTTGTGTCTCTCTCTCAAATAAATAAATAAAATATTTAAAAAATAAGTAAAATAAAATACTTAGCATACATCCTTCTCCCAAAAACCAGAACTAAGAACAATTGCAACTCTCAAAGTTCTAGCTGTTCTTCAAGGT
This sequence comes from Neogale vison, assembly GCF_020171115.1. NCBI lineage: Eukaryota > Metazoa > Chordata > Mammalia > Carnivora > Mustelidae > Neogale > Neogale vison. Next base: position 16,545,566 of record NC_058100.1, read on the forward strand.
TATGCTCAAGCATTATCTCTCTGACAAGACTTCCAATTTCCCAAGACAGGATTAGAGTACCCTGATAATAGAGTATGTTGATAGTATTATGGAAAATGCACCAGAGCACCCTTAGCATAAGCTTTTATTCTCGAATGCTAAACATGCGAAGTCCTAGAGGAATATTTAACTTGAGAAGAGGGTGAAATGTCTTTTGGGGGTTTAGCAGCAGGAAGATGTCTAAATTTTAGTCAGAGAGCTGTCAGCTGAAGTATAGCAAGTTTTGGAAATGGGATGAAATGGATGGTTATGGTGGATTAGCAGCCGCTATTTGGAGAATCTGGACTTGAACGAGAATTGAAGAGCTGTTTTTGAGAATTATCGGGCATTAATTGTGTAGTCTGGATTTCTCTAGAGGGGTGAAGAAAGACAGTTAGAGGTCAATGTCAAATGCAAGGGGTGATGGAGTGGAACAACTGTCAGAAAGGACAATGTTCAAGTGCTTTAGGAGAAATGCTCAAGTTTCACACTTTTACCATCTTTATGTTTTCTGTTGTTTGCTTATAAATTTTTTCTTGCAGGAAAATGTGAGCTTCTGCAAGAGAAGAATTGTTATTTTTAATTTTTTCCTTCAATTTATTGAATTAATAAATATACTCTTAGTTCCTATCTTCTGTATACACATAGTTTCAGAAATTTCAGGTAACCTGGGGTCTCAGATAGAATGGCTTAGGTTATTCAACATGTTCAATCCAACTTAGAGCAGGAAACCTCATTCTCAGGCCTCATATTCGGAAAAGATTTCACAAAGAACATTTTATGAAGTACTAGGTTTGTAGATTACATAGCAACAAAAGTTAACTAAAAAGAGGTAATTGTTAAAATATTTAAAAAATTATGGACCACACAGAGTTTAAATGGATGTTCTCTGTATAAGTTCTTTTTCTTTTCTTTTCTTTTTTTTAAGATTTTATTTATTATTTACTTGACAGAGATCACAAGTAGTCAGAGTGGCAGCAGAGAGAGAAGGAGGAGAAAGCAGGATCCCTTTTTGAGCAGAGAGCCCGATCCCAGGACCCTGGAATCATGACCTGAGCCGAAGGCAGAGGCTTTAACCCACTGATCCATCCAGGCGCCCCTCTGTATAAATTCTTATAGGGTATTTTCTTTGATTATGTATTACAACTCTTCAAAAGGGAAATGTATTATAAAGAGTACCGAAATTCATTTTAAATGATATTACTTCCTCCTTTTTCTTTTAATTCTACCTTTAGGTGCAGGTATTTGACAAATACATTCTTTGGAAAATGTGGGTCTAGGATATTTCCCGAGACAAGCTTCCTTAACTGACAGGTTTATCACATTAGTTCTGCACAAGCTATCTTGATATCAGACATAGAAGGAGAAAAAAAAGCTGGGTCTACAAAACCCTTTTCAAAAGCTCCTTTCCTTCATTCTCAGTGGCAAGCCAAGCTCTTATATCTGTTTCCTTACATATAGCAAAGCAACAAAGTAAATTATAGTCTGTTATTAGTTAACCAGATTTCTCCCTTTTAGTTCCATATCTCACTTTTTCTCAATTAGCGCAAGTCATCTTTCTTTTCATAAATGAATGAACAAAGCCCAGAATGGTTACTTCACTTGCCCAAAGGCAAGAAAAAAGAGTCAAAGACCGATAAATATCCAGAATGCAAGCATTTTTTGTCCCTAGGCTGCCCTACTCCCTGGGGCACCTTGCTGTCACATGTTACTTTGATCACTCAGATTTGACTCCCATATAATTCTACAGAAATTAGTTTTTGAATACCGAAGATCTATATCACAGGCAAGTTACTTAAGTCTTTGAAACATGGGACACCTGGATAGCTTAGTCTGTTAAGTGTCTACCTTTGGCTCAGGTCATGATCCCAGGTTCCTGCTGCTCCCCCTGCTTGTGTGCTCTCTTGCTCTCTTTCTCAAATAAATAAAATCTAAAAAAAAAAAAAAAAAAAAGTCTTTGAAATGTAACCACTCTTCTTCTAGGTCTTCTTCAGCCACTATTTTCTGCAAAATGTATAGTCTCATTAATTCTATTTAAACCAGAAAGTCAGGGCGCCTGGGTGGCTCAGTGGGTTAAGCCGCTGCCTTCGGCTCAGGTCATGATCTCGGGGTCCTGGGATCGAGTCCCACATCAGGCTCTCTGCTCAGCAGGGAGCCTGCTTCCCTCTATCTCCCTCTCTGCCTGCCTCTCCATCTGCTTGTGATCTCTCTCTGTCAAATAAATAAATAAAATCTTTAAAAAAAATAATAAAAAATAAAAAAAATAAACCAGAAAGTCATTTCTGGAGAAAGAACGTCACCAAAACCAGAGGTATAAAACTTAATAAGCCTTTCTCTCCTCGCGGATCTTTCTCTATGGATACATGAGAGATGAGCAAATGAACAATGACTTTAGTTATAGTTAATTTTCTTTTTCCTGATGAAGGAAAAGCAGGCACTGAATGAAGGTACAGGAAGCCTATATTCAAGTGTTTCTTTAGTATAGCAATCACTCTTTAATTACATATTGATAAGTGAAGGCATTCACTTTGTAAACAAATCTATAATCCAGATAAGGTGACCCATCTCCGCGGAAGGCCCTTTCCTATACTTGTTATTATTACTGACATGTGGTGTGTACATTCTTACAGACCTATTTCTACATATTACCTTTCACAACGCATGTATTAGCCCAAAACATAAAATATTGTTCTGTATGTTTTTACTGTAAATAAATTGCACTTCAATTTTCTTTTTTTCTTGAGCAGAGTGTGTGAGATCTTTTTCTAAATCAGTACATTTGGACTCATTACATTAATTCTAACTACAACATAGGAGTTTTCTGAAGTTTCTAATTGTGTTTTTTCTAGATTTCAGATCCTCTAACAAAACTATCCATCTTGCCCCCTACTGTCTTGGACATGTTATACACTATTTTATTACTTTTTGTCTAGTAAATGTAATATAAGACTTTCCTGTAGAAGGTCATTGCTACCATCTCTTATTTTTTCTTTTTGTTAGTAATTTAAACTTGACTCATAGGGTGGCTATAAACTTTTTACTGAATGCCAATTTTTGTATGTAAAAAAGGTAGAAAAAAACCCATGGCTCTGAATAATCACAAGGTTCTCCAGAGGACTCTGTAGCCTATTCCGATCAGGAATGGCACTTCCTTGGCGCTCTGCTTCAGTTGTGAGGGCTCATCTCTTTTGAAGCATCATCACTCCTGGTATGTAATTGGTCACATCCAAAAGTCTGGCACATTTGCCATGTCCCTTCCACCACGGCAGGATCTGAAATTGATTTCTTTCTTCCTGACCTTGGAGACTAATGAAAGCTCTGTTTAGCTTTTTGGACTCAGTGCTGCTTTGACAAGGGTCTCAGGTGGAAAAATGTTTGGCTCACATCTCCTCATGTCCCTTTTTTGCTGTATCTTCATTCCTCAAGTCTTCACTGTTTTGGTACATCTGCTACCTTCAAACTTACAGTTTTAAATATTTTTCCTAGCTTTTTTAGAGTCTGTCTTCTATAAATTAGTCCTCCACAGCCAGAAATCAAAGTACCTTCAAATGGCTTTTAAATACTTAAAAGATGTCCCTATCACTTGTAAATAAAATAGAAAACAGTATCATAATAATGTAATACTGGCAAAAATTTCAAAAAATGTTGACAATATTCAAGGTTGGATAAGAAGTCACATTCATGGTCTTATTTTAGGACTATAAATTGTACATTATTTTTATAAGCAATTTCGTAAAATGTCAAACATTCAAATACACATTTTGATCTACTATTTTCTCTTCCAAAAACATGTCTTAACTATATACTCACAAAAATGTGCTATAAGTCTGAAGACGAAACTCAACATTGTTTATAGTAACACATTCTTCAAACTACCTGAGTATCCATTACTAGTAGATTGATTTAATGAAGTTTTGTGAACTCAGATGAGAGAACACTAGGTAGCTACTAAAAAATGTGAGACAGAAGTACCTCGGTAAAATTATGAATAAAAAGAAAAATCCTTAAAATATATTAAAACCTTCACATGTATTAAGAAGAGAGAATTCAGAGAAGTGTATCGAAGATGCCAATGTTTGTGGTTAAAATGGTGTCTTACCATGTGTACTTGTAAGTGTGTAACTATAACAGTGCTAACCTCAAGGACAAGGTAAAGGGGATAAGAAATCTGGAATTAGGGATAAAAAGTCATCTTTTTACTGAGCTATTTACCTCCACATACTATCCTCAGTATTTGCTAACTACTTTACTATTCAAGTTGATTCAATTAAACTAGGATAACTTGCCCCAGGTAGTGAAGTAGATGCAACCCAATCACTGTACCCATAGAATTGACCAAGAAATTATTGATCTCTCACTTTCCTGATCACATTGAGTTCAGTGTTACAACTGTTTGTGTGATAGCAGGTAAGATGCATGGTCTACAGAGTCATCTCAGTCTGGGCTTTCTGTAACTAAGTGATGATGAGCAACATATGACTAATGATCAACACTGAGTAAGTGTGTTCTCTCATTAAGAGATTTATTGAAGTATATCCTAACTTTGGAACATAGAATATTTAATATTTTAATTTCATGGTAACAGGTGACAGATATTTATTTGATTTGATCAAGAAAGTTCTACAAATCTCCACAGAAATTGTTCATAAGGATAAATTTATCCTTCTTTTTCTCTCAAGAACCAAGTTTTTGAGCCATTCTTTGATGGAATTTTCACTGTTAATATGCTAGCCCTTGGCTACGTGGAGAATACGAAGTTCAAAAAGCTTTCAAATGTATTTTAGCCATCTTCTGAAGTACATTGAAGTACAATGTAATTTACAGTCCCCAAATAGGACAGTGTACTAGTTTATATTTTTTAATCTAAAATCAGAATCAGTTGGTTTAATTAGGATTTTGGATCAAGAACTCAGATCAGAATTTTGATATAGAAACAGATATCTTCAAGGCTAATATTTATGATCTAAAACATCCTAAGTTCTTTTGTTTGACAAAATTATTTCATCAAGCATCTGAAAAAGGTCTAACTATTTTTCCTTATGACTGAGTTATACTCCAATAGCTAGTTCTGATAAAACTTTCGAGCTGTGTGATGGATAATGTGAGAGCAAATGAAAAGATTCAAGGAAAATAGATCTGCGCTTCCTCATGCTTCATGTCTGTACAGACAATTTAAACATTATGAAACATAATCGGCAGTATCTTTATAGTTTAAAGAAGAGATACACTTTGTCCTTTGGATCTTGAATTATTTACCACAGTTATTATGAAACTAGCACTGACAGCATTAAGAGGGCTTAGCTCACCCTCTCTACAGATACAAGAGGAAAATCCAGTGTCATAAACGGTGATTATTTATGGGCTCCCTTGTCCCTTCCAACAGAGAAGAAGGTAGTCCCTGAATAATATATCCAGTTATTTTCTGCTTCCAAATGCTTATTCTGTGGGTGGGGGAGATGGGTGGAACAGCTGATGGAGATTAAGAAGTACACTTGTCATGATAAACACAGGGTGACATATGGAATTGCTGAATCACTGTATTGTACATGTGGAACTAATATAATGTGGTATGGTACATATACTAGAATTACAATTAAAAGAAAAAGAAATAAAATGCTGATCTTAAAATAGGTAAGTGGAAGGAAGCAGAGACAAATGTACATATCAGCTATCACAGGGAATAAGGTATTTTAAAACCTAAAAACTATAAACCTGGAAATTAAAGTTCCTTTAGAAGTCAACCATGTAATTCATACCTCACTTTGACACACAGGTTTATTTTATTCATGATTTAATTTGTTCTTCTTTTGAATTTTCCCTATTATAAGAAATATGAGCTATGCACAAAGAAATCATTATGCTGTAACAGATTAGTTTTGCATAAACCTTATCATGTTTTAAATGAATTGAATGTTTTTAACATAATACCCGTTTTAGGTTTTGCACACCAGACTGACTTAAAGTGTCGTGGCTTTGATGAAATTTGCCCATAGTCAAAATACCAAGATCAATATTTCATTAATATTCCACATGTCTTTATTTCCATACTTACTAGATATGATCTGTTTTTCTCTTTGTTTCAGCAAAACATGCCATCTTTTTGTAGTAATTTATACTGATATAAAAAATACTCTCATAATTGATTTGGAACCAAGTCAATGTGAGGGTAATTAAAATGACAAGTTCATACAAAGCATGCTACTTAGTTTAATAGTAGATAATCGTCTATGTTGAGGCCATTTAATTTGGGATAGATGAAAACAAAAGTTTCATTCCATCACTCTGTTAAGTAGCTGAAGTCAGTATAATTCATTTCTAAAATCAGAACAACAAAAAATTGAGAAAGACTAATGTGCTTATTGTGAAAGATAGATCTTTCCTGGAAAAGAAATATCATTGAATCACCTTATATTTTAAAGATACAGAAAACAAATGTAATTTGTTATGAGAAACATTTTCTTTTTGAGAAAAATTAAGCTGCACAAGAGCAGAGATTTTGTCTGTTTTGTTTACTGCTAATAAAGAGAGCAGTATTTATTTTATATATCATTTTCTGTTTACTAACATAGGGTCTGCCATGACAAAGCTCCTTAACATATATTTGTTGAATAAATTTTAGAAAATAAGGCAGTGTCAGAGATTTTTACCATAAAGAACTTAATCATGGGACTAGTTAGTTTTAAATAAATTCTAATCTTATGAAAAAATTATAATCACTTACTAATATTCAGCACTTAGTCCAAGCTTCTGCTTGAAATGATGTAGTGGGTTGAATAGTGCTCACCTTAACTTCATGTCCCCTAGACCCTCACAATGTGAACTTTAAAAAAAAAAATGGATATCCTTGCAAATGTAATTATGAATCTTGAGAGGGTATCATCCTGGATATAGGTTGGGTCCTAAATCCAATGAGTGATATCTTTAAAAGAAGACAAGAGGACATAGAGATACACAAAAGGAAAAGCCATGTGGAGATGCGGGCAGAGATCATAGTTATGGTGCTGAAAACCAAGGAACACCAGGACTACAGAAAGCTGTAAAAGACAAGGAAGGGTTTTTCCCTGCTGGTGATCCTGAGTGGCCCAGTCAGTTAAATATCTGACTTCAGCTAAGGTCATGATCTTGGGGTCCTGGGACTGAGCCCCTAGCAGTCGAGTGAAACACTGGGCTCCACACTCAGAAGGAAGTCTGATTGTCCCTCTCATTCTGTCCCTTACCCTCCCCCTGCTCCTGTTCTGTGTCTCTCTTTCAAATAAATAAAATCTTAAAAAAAAAAAATAATAATAATAACAATTAAAATAGTAATAAAAACTGCAAAAGGAACATGACCAAGCTGATACCTCGATTTTGGATTCTGCTCTCTAACACTATGCTGTTTTTTTTTTTGTTGTTGTTGTTTTTAAGTCATCAAGTTTGTAGTAATTTCTGACAAAAACTTTAGGAAACCAATACAGATATAGAAAGTTGGGAAGTATATTATTTTCATCCTTACAGTAACAATAAAGTCTGATAACTTACAAAATTACAGCTTTTATTAAATCCATCAAACCATCAAGGCTTAAGGCATCCAAAGAACCCAAAAATCCAAGCAAAGTTACCCAAGAGACAAGAAGCAACCCCTTGATTTCTTGGGGCAAACAATAAGCAGGCATCATAGGAATTTGTAAAGCAATTCTGCTCATTTATGTAAAGTATTTCTAAAGCCTGACATTGGCTACTGTGAGAAAATGGAACGGATGGGAACTGTACCCACAACAGGAATTCACACTGACTTTCAGACTCTTACCCAGCGCAAACTAAGGGAGTGGTTGAGGGAACGATCTGGGGTACAGCAGGGGGCCAGGAAATTCTTCTTATGTGGTTTGGTTGGGAGACATGAGCCACAGCCACAGTGGGAGAGAGGAGCACCTCGCTTGGATCTTCCTCCGTCATCCCTACTTGAAGTCCTCAAAGGATGGGGAAAATAGCAAATTCAGTCAACGTTAGGGCAAAGGCCAAGAAGAAACTGCATTTCAGAAAAGGAAGGGAGTGTAAGGTGTTCTGGCTCTAGAACCCCTACTTCTGAGCAAGGGACAAGGTACAGAAGCAGTCCAGCCCCTGGATACTGGAACACAGCACACCAAAACTGGGTGATAAGCCAGAATAACAATGACTCTGCCATTCCTATGCACCACCACATTATCAGGCCAGCTAGTGTTCAGTAACAAGTGCAGTTTTCTACTGGATGGGTCAGAAGCTTACAGAAAGCAGCTCTCTAAAGATCAGGCACAAAAGGAAAGACCTTGTGTGGAGGGTGGACTAGATACTGTGAAAAGCTCTCTGGTAAACCAGGCCCTGTGCTAAGCACAAAGTCACCTTAGAGGAATACAGGCCTGTGGAAGAACTGATAATAATCATAGAAACAACAAATTTCAAAATCAGCTCAACTCATTATTCTTTTTTTTTTTTAATTTTTTTTTCAAGATTTTATTTATTTATTTGACAGAGAGAGATCACAGCGAGAGGCAGCGAGGCAGGCAGAGAGAGAGAGGAGGGAAGCAGGCTCCCTGCTGAGCAGAGAGCCCGATGCGGGACTCGATCCCAGGACCCTGAGATCATGACCCGAGCCGAAGGCAGCGGCTTAACCCACTGAGCCACCCAGGCGCCCCGTCAACTCATTATTCTTGATGGAATGAACCAACCACCCTAAAGATCTACCGTAAAAGAAGTGCGCCCACAGAAATAATATAATTTGCCACAGTCTCCACTGCTCCACAGAAGACTTGAGCTTTCAACAAAGAAATTGAGACACTCAATCAGCAAGCAAAAGTAATACATTCATGAGAAACAAATCAAGTGACAGCATCAGTCTCAGATATGATCCAGAAGTTGGAATTATCAGATAAGGAATAAAAAATAGCTGTGATTAATACGCTAGATATTTTAGTGTAAAAAATGAACAATAAACATAGGTAATTTCATCAGAGAGATATAGAAATGATAAGAAACAGTAACAGAAATAATAGAAATAAATAACATGTATAAAGACAAGAATGCCTTCAACAGGCTCTTCAACAGACATAGAACGAAAAAGGATTGACCATGAAAAAAAAAAAAAAAGGACTTCATCAAAGATTCTGTTAAAAGAATTAAAGACAATCTAAAGACTGGGAGGAAATGCTTACAAATAATTTGTAGGGTAAAAAAATCTAGACTATAACTAGCTCTCAAATTTCACTAATAATAATAATTTAAAAAAAAAAACCTGAATAAAATGGGTAAAGACTTAAGGATACCCTTCACCAAAAAAAGATTTAAAAATGTGACCTGAAAGGATGCTTAACATCATTAGTCATTCAAGAAATGTAACTGAATTGGTGTGCCTGGGTGGCTCAGTGGGTTAAGCCTCTGCCTTCAGCTTGGGTCAAGGTCTCGGGGCCTGGGGATCTAGCTCCCCATTGGGCTCTCTGCTCAGTGGAGAGCCTGCTTCCCTCTCTCTCTCTCTCTGCCTACTTGTGATCTCTTTCTGTCAAATAAATAAGATCTTAAAGAAAGAAAGAAAGAAATACAATGAAAACCCAATGAGATACCACCACACAATTATTAGAATGGCTGAAATTAAAAAGTGAAAATATAAGAGCTAAAAAATACACAGAACAGCTAGAATTCTTATACTGCTGCTCAGTATGTAGAATGGTACAGTCACATTGCATTGTATGGCAGTTTCTTTTCAAGTTAGTCATACACTTACCTTGTATTTCCCAGAAATCCCACTCATAGAAAATTGCCCAAGTAAAATGAAAACTTATGTTCACCCAAAACCCTATCTCTGATCATATATGGCAGCTTTATTCATAATTACCCAAAAGAAGAAGCAATCCTTATCTTATGATTATGGAACAAAAAACCCCAAAAACAAAAAACAAACTCTGAGATTTCTGCTCAAGGAATACTACTCAGCAATCATACAGATAGAATTAATTACTGATACACTTAATAGGAATGAATTTGAGATACGTAATGCTAATGAAATAAGCCAAAATTCTGCATGAGTGACATTCTGTCCTTCTCCCTCATTTCATTCAAGTCTTTCCTTGAATATCATATCATCAACAAGAACTTAAATCACACAGCCTACAAGAGCTCCCTACATCCTCATCATTCTATGCTGCTTACTTATATTTTATTTTCCACATAACACTTAGGTAGATCAAGTACTTACTCATTTACTGTATATATACCTCAATGGAATATAAATGCCATGAAGAGAGGAACATTTTTATCCTCATTTGTTTAGAATATAGTAGGTGCTCCATAAGTGCTATTGAATGAGTGAATGGCTGGTCCTGAAATAGAGGAGATGATTGACAAGCAATTAATTACATCAGCAATAGCTCCCCTGAGTGATAGAATCCTTGGATCTAAATACAACTGTAAAGACCATGGTCAGCTCTGAACAAGCTACAAATCACAGACAAGCTAGGGTATGCCTGCCGTTTGAACATATTCCATTATTAATGAAAGAGTCACACAAACTGGAGGAGATTGAGGAATATGTATGTTATACACTTAAGCCTCCTGTGAGGTTTCACAGTTATCCTGGAAAAATGTTTACTGCTCACCATGTGATTATTACTCTATCTTTGCTTCTATAAAGGTGAACACACTTTTACTATGAACTCTATCACATACACATTTATACTTTTTAAAAAATAAACTTTATTTATTTATTTGACAGAGAGATAGCACAAGTAGGCAGAGCTTCAGGCAGAGGAAGGAGAAGCAGGCTTTCCACTGAGCAGGGAGCCCAATGTGGGGCTTGATCGCAGGACCCTGGGATCATGACCTGAGCCAAAGGCAGAGGCTCAACTGACTAAGCCCCCTGAGTACCCTCACATTTATACTTTGATACATATATACTTTACAAATATCCATTTATAAAAGTTTATCAAAATTATCATAATTCTTAGCTTATTATATTAGTGGTCTTATTATATGTGTGTCTCTGGACGTGCTTCCTATAACAGTAAAACAGGCGGAACTCTACAAATCATTTTATCTTTGCCCAAGATTTCCATTCACAGAAGACTAGAACATATTAGTCCAGGAGAATCTACATCAGAAAAACCTACATGTTTATGCATAGATTACTACACACCAAATAAGTAATAGTTGCCTCAATATATCTTAAAGGATCTTTTGCATGTTACCTGAATGCATCTACCATGTTTTATGAAATGCTCATTTCTGGCTCCCTATCCATATAGAGTCATTTGAAGCTCAGAAGTTAGAGGATCTCTGATTTTAATAAACTGTGAAATGAAGACATGTTGTTGTGGAATAAAGAGATACTGTTTTTCGATTTGCTACATATTATTAGGGAAATTTCAAAGAACCCATTAAAAGGGCCTTCCTAAGAAAGGCAGTGGCATGATGGAACAACGGATTAAAAGTACACCTAAAAGTGTAATGGCCTTAAAAGCAATCAGTTGGCAACTAAAATAAGAACAATTAGTCAACATAATTAACAATGGTCTAAAGATTCAATTAGATTGAATTGTATAAAAAGAAATCATCCTAGTCAGATGAAAATATATCAATTCCCTTTGAGACCATCTGGATTCAAACAAATTTTACTTCATTTGATAATGTCTAATTTTAGTAATTAATGAATCTGACTCTTGGGAATGTTTCCTTCTATCTAACTTAAATAGAGTAAGCTAATGAGTAATTAGTCCATTTAAATGCCTTGTAAGGTGTAATCCCTAAGTTCCTTCTAGATTCGTTTTTTTCTCTTTGCATCACTAATTGTTTTATTTTAAGCTATTTTTAATTTTGTGGCACATTTCCCAGTTAAAGACAGATAGGTAAATATGAGTAAATACTTCACAATATTATGCGTCTAGGCAATGGAAGAACCACCTTTTATCTCTTCAAAAGACAGTATTTCCTTCTTCCGTTTTCTAATAAAAAAATCATAATTCTAGTTTATTTAAAAGATAATTTCCCATTTATTTTAGGTCAGAATTTTATTTTCTGAATGACTTCCATGGAAAGTCTGACTCCGCTCTTCAGTTATGGGCATTTGTAAAGCTCTTTCTGCTTCTGTAGCAGGCCCAAACCCTCTCGTCCCCCAACTGTTGCAGAAAACATACGCAGTGAATAAATTCTCCCCTCTATTGTCTCTTCAACCCCTTGCTCACTACTGATTCTTCCAGCGACATAATTTGCAGGATTCAGTACAAAGTGAAAACGAGAGCTCCTTGTTAAAAATGGGAGTGGGGAGCAGGTATACTCAAGTACTAAGATATAAAGATCTTTTTTCCTTCTTTCAGTCTCAACTTCTTATGATTTGCTATTTAATGTTATTTTAAGCAAGAAAAACTAAAAATTTAAATGATCATGAATTTTTCCATGGAATGCTAGGTTTGAATGTATATAGAGTATCTAAGTTATATACAGAGTTACCCAGATTATACAAACTGTATTTCACAGCTTGTTTTCAAACAAGCTCCTTATGCTCCAGCAGATCAGAGCTGACAAGTACAGCAAATCCCTTAGGCATGGGGCTTGTCCAGGAAAGACTCCCTTGACATGGGGATACTCTGCAGACATGGAGATACTCGGCAGGTATGAGGATACTCACTGGACAGGTGAGTATAGACCCTCCCAGTTATGTAGGTGTCCTGTCCCAGCATTCAGGCCTCCTCGTTGCTTAGTATAGTCAGCTGCCAGACTCCCCTTCTCTCCAGCCTCAGGGCCCACGTGCTTCAGAATAGGCATCTCCCCTTCCTGTGGGCCTGCCCATGTACTATGATGGACATGCCTTTAGACCTTCATACCTGGAGGCACTATATACTGCAAGTAAGAATGGGCAAGAGAGTTGCCTCCATCAGCCCTGGCAGGCCACCTGCTGACCCTGCTACTGCCAGACTTCCCCAGAGATGCTCCAGAGTGCACAGCCTGACCCCAGTACTCCTGCAGGTGGAGGCTGACAGAAGAATGATAGCCTCCTTTCCTTCCAGACCCTACCTGGTTACTTGCCCCAATGTAGGAGGAATGCCAGGAGGAGAGACATTTGGTCATCAAACAATTTCCAGGTGGTGAGGAGCCAGCAGGAGGGAGGACCAGTCTCCAAACCCCTGTCACACACTCTTTTCTCCAGCAGAGTTCACCTACAAATCGCATTTGATGATAGAATTGTTAATAATTTAAAAAAAAAAAAAAGAATTGTTAATAATTTCAAGACAGCAATAACAGGGTCAAGTACTTCTGAGCCTGGGGCCTTCTGTAAGTTCACAGGTCTTCTCATGCCCATGAAACAGGTCCTTTTGGTATTTAACTGTCTTCAGATCTCTCTGGTGCATAACAAAGTTTTCGGTATCACTCCCCAGATACACCGTCCCTTTTATCACTTCCCAAAAGCCAAGTGTCAAAAATTTGTTGACAACTTTTTCATTTCCTCAAACTATACCATTTTTGCTCCATTCCAGTATGGTTTCAAGGCTCTCTTTAGGCCAATAATAATCGAAATACCCCTAAATCCATGAAAATTTTTCCATCAAGTTGTGGTACTTCTCAACAAGTTTGAGGATTGTTGACTTCTTTAGTAGCCTCTGTTCTTTTTTTTTTTTTCCAATTTATTTATTTTCAGAAAAACAGTATTCATTATTTTTTCACCACACCCATTGCTCCATGCAAGCCGTGCCCTCTATAATACCCACCACCTGGTACCCCAACCTCCCACCCCCCCCGCCACTTCAAACCCCTCAGACTGTTTTTCAGAGTCCATAGTCTCTCATGGTTCACCTCCCCTTCCAATTTACCCAAATTCCCTACTCCTCTCTAACGCCCCTTGTCCTCCATGCTATTTGTTATGCTCCACAAATAAGTGAAACCATATGATAATTGACTCTCTCTGCTTGACTTATTTCACTCAGCATAATCTCTTCCAGTCCCGTCCATGTTGCTACAAAAGTTGGGTATTCATCCTTTCTGATGGAGGCATAATACTCCATAGTGTATATGGACCACATCTTCCCTATCCATTCATCCGTTGAAGGGCATCTTGGTTCTTTCCATAGTTTGGCGACTGTGGCCATTGCTGCTATAAACATTGGAGTAGCCTCTGTTCTTATTTCCATGACAACACATATGTAGGTTTCTTCCTCCCAGTCTGAGTTCCTACGTATAGTCTCTTGCTACCCAGATCTGTATGCCCCAACTTTTTTTTTTAATTTTTATTTATTTATTTATTTATTTTTCCAATTTATTTATTTTCAGAAAAACAGTATTCATTATTTTTTCACCACACCCAGTGCTCCATGCAAGCCGTGCCCTCTATAATACCCACCACCTGGTACCCTAACCTCCCACCCCCCCACCACTTCAAACTGCCCCCACTTTTTAAATCTCAGTTTCCTAAAGAGTTTGTCTTATGCCCTGATATGTTTTTAGTGTATTTCCTCTTTCAAATTAATTTTCATTCTTGGGCATGTTTTTGATGGCTACCAAATTTACATCTTTATTCCCTATCTCTCCAGAGCACTTCAATGTGGTTAACATCTCTACTTGCTTGTTTGAAAGACAACTCATTGTTAAATAGAATTTAAGATCTCCCCAGGGCCGCCTTCGATGTTCTCTGTCTTAGTGAATTACAGCACCATCCATTGACTTGCTAAAACCAGAAATCTCCTAGTCCCACCCCATATCTCCACCTTCTTCTTGTGCCTCGTCCAGTTCTGTGACAAATTCTCACACTTAACTCCCAAAAGCCTCCCTAAATCTTTAACTACTCTCCTGCAATCCATTTTCAACACCATCCCTCTAGTCGAAACTACACTAATTTGTCACCTGGATGACTGCAATGGTTCCTAACTGTTGCCCACTCTTTGTTCTTCAACATTACAATCAACATGACCCTTATAAAATATAAAATTTGTCATATTTGCTCTCTGCCTAAAACCCGTGATTGACTCCCTACTGATTTCAATAACATATGAGAAACTAACACACTTTAATCCTATTTGTGGTAAGAATAACAGCCACCAAGATGTCCATGTCCTAATCTCTGGAATTTGTGAATATGTTACCTTAACATGGCAAAAGGGATTTTACAGATGTGATTAACTTAAAGATCTTCAAATAGAAAGATTATCCTGAATTATCCAGGTAGGGTGAATGTAATCACAGGGTCCTTAAGAGTCAGAGAAGGGGATGTGACTATCAAAGTAGAGAATTAGAGGATATAGTATGAGAAAGACTCTACTAGCCTTTGCTGGCTTTACAAGGGATAAAGGGGGTTATGGGCCAAGGAATGAGCTTGATCTCTAAAAGCTGCAAAAGGCAAGAAAATGCATTATTCCACGGAGCCTCCAGAAGGAGCACCACATTGAAAGGTTTATTTTAGGCAAGTGAGACCCCATCCGAAAATGTAACGTAACAAAGTGTGGTCAAGTTTTAAGCTAGTAAGTGTCTTACAAGTTTTTATATCAGCAATAGAAAACTAATACACTTTTGTAGAAAGCAGTATACTGTATAAACAGTTTAATTAGGTCTTTACATTTTGATAGAGATTGCCCTTTTTTACATACAATTAAATCAGTTTATAGTACAGATTTGTTATATGAATCTTGATTTGTTCCCCTTCAAGCCGTTTTTTAAAAGGGACTTCTTAAAGTTCTGTTGCCCTGTAAACTTTGACTAATTCCTAGTCAAATAGTTTTTTTTTTTTTTCCCTTAGAGAGAAATAGTGTTCAATTGATCAAAGGCGTAAGATACTGGACCATTTTGCTATCAAATTACGGTGCAATGAACCCATTACTTCCATGTCTAGGTATCATACAATCAGGTTAGCTTGAACAGAGTTACATAGCCTGCAGAAAAGAGCAGATGGAAAACACTAGTACAGATAGCATAAGAACCTTTAATAATGTAACTTTTAAAATGTAATCACTGCCAATTACTTTTCTATGACTGGCATTTTGAACATAACACCAATATAACACTGTTAACCCACTTAGAGTAAACTTAATTGGTCTGTGGAATGACAGCTTGCTTATTTCCTACATTTGTAAAGCATTTGGGTCTTATTTGAAAAGGTAGTTAATGTCTGTCCCCAGTGTAATCTCATTAATTGCTCAATTTAGCTCTTATGGAAACACACACACACACACACACACACAATATACAGATAAGAGCTAAATTATGTGACATCCTAGCATTTTTTAATTGTTTCCCAATGCACAGCTAAGACTAAACATTGTCCCTGTAGCAGGACTGAACAATATGAAAGAGATCAGAAACTTTATTCCAATGACTTATCAAGTATCCTAAACTTTTAGAGATAGCTAATTCAAGCAATTTAAATTCTAAAGATGTTTTGTGTTTTATGCTGCAGTATAATTTTTATAATTACTTTATATTCTTTGTTTTTAAAAATATTTGTTTTCTGTTGATAATGAGTTCCCGGGTATCATTCAATTTTAGGATATGAATCAATATAGACTTTGTAATACACATCCTCTTTGTTATATATTGAATTTAAAAACATATTGGTAAACACAGTCTCTTAACAATTTTTACTTCTTTAGTGGAGACAAACAATGATTTGTGGATGTTGATTTGTGACTTTTAGATCTCTTTTGCTCACCATTGGAAAATATGGATACCTTTCATTGTTGCATCTAAATATTTTACCTGGTACCATTGCCTTCATTTCTCCACTCCAACTTGAAAAAACATATATTGAGGGATAGAAATTATTTTAATTAATGTAACATTGCCATTATTATCCTTGTCTTTTATCTTCACATACATTTCTTTGTTTATTTATGTGAGAATAGAACATGAATTTAATAGAGTCCTAGGAGATATGACAATGATCTCACTTGTGTGTTAGTAAATTTAATCTGACTTCCAAGATAGTGTACATTCACATACATTTATTAATTCAACAGTTATTGTGCACCAGTTGAAAAAATGGGCAAGAAAGCATTGGAAATAAAACCACAAGTGAAAAAAATAGGAAAACTCATGGGGCCTTGTAAGGATAGGAGAAAGAGGATTTAATGTTTAAGCAAATGAATAAAATAATTACAGATTATAAAATATTTAATGAAGAAATAATCAGATGAGGTATTAGAGAATGAAGGAAGCAGAAGCCTGATCACTATTTCAGACAGATTTGACAGAGAAGGTCTACTAGTACACCTGAGGCTCAGATAATGATAAATAGGCAGCTGGGTAAGGAGTGTGTAGAAGAGCAGTCCACTCCCAAAACAATAAGGGCGAGGCTTGCTTAAGGAAGAAATGAGATTGGCAGGTCTACGGATGAGAAAGGAATTCAATATGGTAATGTGATTCAGAAAGAGGAAGATTGTAAAAAATCAGATAATAGAATCATAATTTACTTCTTGGTATGAAACAAATTTTTGAATTTTCATTAATTGATCCATTTTCTATAAAAATGAGGTGATCTATGTTTTTCAATAATTATGGTTTAAAATCATTCTACTTTAGATGATTTTGGTAGATAGAGAATGGTTGGAGTGGGGAAGTCAAAGCATATCAGTCATTAAAAATTTTTTTACATGGGGACGCCTGGGTGGCTCAGCTGGTTGAGCAGCTGCCTTCAGCTCGGGTCATGATCCCGGCGTCCTGGGATCGAGTCCCACATCGGGCTCCTTGCTCAGCAGGGAGCCTGCTTCTCCCTCTGCCTCTGCCTGCCTCTCTGTCTGCCTGTACTCGCTCTCTCTCCCTCTGACAAATAAATAAATAAAATCTTAAAAAAAAAAGTTTTTTACATGGATTAAGGTAAAAGATAATCATGGTTGAACTAGGTCAGTGGTCTTGTGAAAAGAAGTAGAGAGGTTATATATTTTGAAAGAAGAATTCATGAAGTTTACTGACAAAGTACTAGAAAAAGGAGAAAAATAAATGTTTTCATTTAGCATTTGAATTGAGATCATCTCAAGAAAGAGCATAATGAGAAAAGTCAAAACAAAAATCTTCCACATTTCAATATTTAGAGTCAAAATAAAGGATGAAAACCAAGCAAGAGAGGCCAAGAAATGTCTGTTGAGGCAATAGGAAATCCAGATAAATGTGTCCCATAGACTGAAGAGAAAAAAGAAGAGGGATTGGTTAACAGTGGCCAATGATGCGAAGATGCCAAGTCAAATCAAGATGGGGAAAAACTTGATGGATATCACAGGGTTGAGCCCAGAAGTGATCAAAGACGGAACCTACTTTGGAGTGGGTTGGAGAGTAAATTCAAACTGCTATAGCTTGAGCAGATGCAAGAATCCCAGATTTCCTTCCAAATACCTCAAACTACTCAATAAAACTACAAACAACAACAACAACAAAATGGGTACCTGGACTTGAAAAAACCACCGGGGGATGTGAAGCATGATGGGTTTACGAAATCTTTCAAAGGATGCAGGGCAATTAGCAAAAGCTATATGCTTAGTATTAACTTGATGAAGTAAGGCAACTTCTCTCCTTAGCTTGCCAGGCTGGAGTGTCAGAATTATCTTTGCAGCCTCTGGAGAATTATCCTTCAGGCAGATGTTGAGATTGAGGCAAGGGTCATCAAAGGCCTCCAAACAATGACTATTATAACTTGTTAGGAGATGGTTTCCTGGGGGTGTGGTAATAAGGCTTTGACTGATAACCTTTCAAATGAATGTCATATTGTTGATCTGCTTATTACCACATCCTAATTTGAGAATATCCCTATTCACGTCAATGAGATCATACAATTGAAGGTTAAGGGAGTAGATGATCAAATAGAAATAATTTATTTATTTTTAAATCTCTAGGTTATGATTATTAACCATAGAAATCTATAGTTCTTTCTCCCTTTCTGCATTTGACTTAGCTAGAAACCCTTTGAACATTCTTCCAAAAGAATTTCTTTTCAGATATTGAGCATTAGGGAGAAGGGAGTTGAATATCATCACTTTGTTCATGTGTTATCAGACTCTAATGGCAAAAAGTCCCTATACTTTTGCCACACTGTTTTTTTTTTTTATTGTTTATGATAGTACACAAAACAATTGCCTTAATAAAATTTGCTTGGTTCATATCAAAGATCAATAGTGCATACTGATGAGAAAATTGCAATTAAGAAAAGAGCTGGATTTCTTCCAATGTAATTGAAATGAAATCAACAATTTCACAATTTTAAAATATTGCTTACATCAAGTTATGGTTTATTTTAATTGCATTTTTCCTTTCAAAAAGGTTTAAATGCTAATTATATCTAACTCATATATATATGTGTGTATATATATATATATATATATATAATGTTTGAAAAAGCCAATAGTAAAATTAATTTTGAAGTTGTGAATGAAAATCATTTCATCCATTTAAACTCTTCTTCTTTAGACATAAATGTCTGTCTTTATGCATGTATTTTCCTTCCATTTTGCTTTAATGTTTAAACTTCAATTCTTGGGACGCCTGGGTAGCTCAGTTGGTTAAGCAGCTGCCTTCGGCTCAGGTCATGATCCCAGGGTCCTGGGATCGAGTCCCACATCGGGCTCCTTGCTCGGCAGGGAGCCTGCTTCTCCCTCTGCCTCTGCCTGCCTCTTTGTCTGCTTGTGCTCGCTCGCTTTCTCTCCCTCTGTCTCTGACAAATAAACTTCAATTCTTATATTGGGGCACAATATAATTCACTGTATTCAATGAATGGAAGTTAAAATGGAAATATACATTCTTACTAGATTTACTCGTGATTGTCTTCATTATATAGTTATCAACAAGCTCTGACTTGTATACTTGTTAACAATTTCTTCCTACCATCAACATTACCTTAGCCTCTTTTACATCTAAGGATGACCCTGGATAATTTTTTTTTTTTATTTGGGACATTAAGATTTGGGTTCTCACACTATAAAAACATTATATCATGGATGCAGAAATCATCCTGATATAGAAAATCACTGCAGAATATTCTGTTCCATGCTTTTGCTATTATCCATGGTCATAAAAATCTGCAAACATAGAAATCACTTCTTGGGACTGGATGGTGGAAGCCCTGATGTATCATGCTTGCCTAGTGACAGGTTTTTAAATTCAACTTTCTGAGTGAGAGAAGTATGACAGCCTGGAAGCTGGTGATAGCCACTGCATATTATGCAGAACTGTTGAAGTGTCTCTCAGGTCATTATAGCATAGGGCTTCTGTGTTGAAGTTTCAATGAGTATTAAGTATAAAGCAATTAGCAGTTAATAAAGGTCCATATTCCTTTCTTTTTACTATGAAATCTGCCCTGTGACCTCTGCTTCAGGAATCTGTCTTCTCCCTCTGAACTTGTATTTCACATTTTTCTTCCTTTACATAAACGTTCACACTGTACAGTTATAGTTAATGTGAAGTTAATGATGAATATATTATTTTTTCTTGAAAGAGTTTAAAGGATTATTCTGACATCTTTGTGCTAGTATCTCATTAAACACCAAGCCATAAATAAAATATATTTAATCTTGGAATGAATATATGTTTAAAGATAGTTAAGAAAGCACAAAGCATATAATCATGGTATATGATTACATTATCTACCTAATCAGTTTCATAATAGGTCCCCAGTTATCTTTGTATCTTCCTGCTTATTAGTTTCCATATCAGGTCAATTAGAGAGTCATGCATGACTTA
Source organism: Neogale vison (assembly GCF_020171115.1). NCBI lineage: Eukaryota > Metazoa > Chordata > Mammalia > Carnivora > Mustelidae > Neogale > Neogale vison. Next base: position 16,566,227 of record NC_058100.1, read on the forward strand.
TTTATGTAATTTCTTCTAAATCCATTGCTCTTCTTTATTCACATTGTCGCTAACCAATATCAAATCCTAAGTGTCAATTTTTCAGGACCCTAAAATAACCTCACAAATGCTCTTTCTGCTTTTTCCCCCCCGCACTGAGTCATCTTTTCCCCCTAGAACTAAGCTGCTAAAATACTGATCCTAACATTGATTACATGGCTACACAGACAAAAAAATCATTAGAAAACCATAAAATGCCCTTCACCTCAACACCTCCTGCTCCCAAGCTTTCTTTCTAACTTTATTTCTCAAAATTCTTACAAACACCAAATAACAAACTCCTGTAGAATAAAGATATAATTTAATCAATGTCTATGCTGCGATAACTGCATTTCAAGTTCTCATTTCTTGTAACGTCCTCACCTGGCCTTATGTGCTAGTTATAATGGTTTGAAAACCCTCATTAGCTACCTCCCTTTCCAATGGGTTTGTCACCTCCCTCATCCTCATAATGCTAATAGATGATTATTGCTCAAATCCAATCTCAGAAAAGCCTTTCCTGAAACTCCTAGGATTCTATTTTTATGATCTATTCTCTTATATGCCTTATTTTTTAAATAGCACTGATCCTTTCCTCATTTACATATTCATCTTTTCTTAGATTGCCTTCCTCATGAAAAAAATAAATTTAGGTGTCTTTATCACTACTTTATTTCCACATATTGTAATACTGCTTGTCATGTGTAAGCCTTCAAAATTGTTTCTTTTTCTTAAAATGATGAAGAGCTGCACATAGTACAAGTATTAAAGAAACATACCATGTTATGGTAAGTCTCCATATACAGTTACATTGCAGATACATTATTGGAAGACTATAGTGTGTTATCATTGCTATTTGTTATGAACACTGGTGTGGGAAAAATTGCATACCATAAGTGTTTTGTCTTATCAGTGAATATTTAGTTGTATATCAACTATAATATCATGATTAGTTATATTCTGAACTAATATATTGTGTTATTTATATATCCTGCTGATTATTTTTTATTTGGTAATCATTGATCATTTCTTTCACAATTCTGTCAAATATTAACAAATAGTTGTCCCCAAAATAATAAAACACCTAGAAATAAATTTAACCAACGAAGTGAAAGACATGTACTCTAACAATAAAACTTAAATGAAATAAACTAAAGATGATACAAACAAATGTAAAGATTCCATGCTCTTGGATTAGAAGAACAAATTTTGTTAAAATATCTGTACTACCCAAAGTCATCTACAGATTTAAAGCAATCCTTACCAAAACACCAACAACATTTTTCAGAGAACTAAAACAAATAATCCTAAAATTTGTATGGAATCATGAAAGAACTCAAATAGCTGAAACAATCTTGAAAAAGAAAAATGGACTGGTAAGTATCACAATTTGCAGTCACATGCTCTACCATGGAGCTATACCTCCTAAGTATCACAATCTGGATTGCAAGTTACACTACAGTAATCAAAACAATATGGTGTGGCATTGGCACAAAAATAGAGACATTGATCAATGGACCAGGACAAAAAGCCCAGGAAAAACCCATGATTAAAAAGTCATTTGGGGCACCTGGGTAGTTCAGTCGGTTAAATATCTGTCTTCAGCCCAGGTCATGATCCCAAGGTCCTTGGATCTTGTTCCTTGTTGGGCTCCCTCTTCAGAGGGGAGCCTGCTCTCACTTGCCCCTGCCCTACACATCCACTCTATCATGTAACCATGCTTTCTCTCAAATAAATAAAATCTTTTTTTTAAAAGGTCAGTTAATCTTCAAAAAAGAGGCAAAAAATTTGCAATGGGAAAAAAGACCATCTCTCCAAAAAAAATGATATTGGGAAAACTGGGCAACCACATGCAAAAAAAAAAAAAAAAAAAAAAAAAAAAAAAAAAAAAAGAAGAAGAAGAAGAAAAAGAAGAAAAAGCGGGACCAATTTCTTATACCATAGACAAGAAGTAAACTCTAAATGGATCAAAGACCTAAATGCAACCCAAGAAAATAAAAATGCTAGAAGAGAACACAGGTGATTATTTCTTTGATATTGGCCATAGCAACATATTTCTAGCTATGTCTCCTGAGGCAAGAGAAATAAAAGCAACAATAAACTATAGGGACTACACCAAAATGAAAAGCTCTGCACAACAAAGGAAACAATCAACAAAACTGAAAGGGAACCTACAGAATGGAAGAAGATATGGCAAATCTGATAAAGAGTTAGTATCCAAAATATATAAAGAACTGATAGAACTCAACACCCCAAAACCAAATAATCCATTACAAGTTGGATTACAAATGATACAAATGGACATTTCTCCAAAGAAGACATCCAGATAGCCAACAGAATCATGAAAAGACATTCAACATTTCTCATCATCAGGGAAATGTAAATGAAAACTATAAGATATCACCTCACACATGTCTAAAATAAAATGTCTAAAATAAAATACACAAGAAGTGTCAACAAATGTCAACAGGAATGTGGAGAAAAAGGAACTCTCATGCACTATTGGTGGGGATGCAAACTGGTGCAATAACTGTGGAAAACAGTGTGGAGTTTCTTCAAACAGTTGAAAATAGAACTACCCTGTTAATCTGATAAATTATTAAATACTTAATTATTAAATACACTACTAGGTATTTATCAAAAAAATAAAAACACTAATTCAGAAGATTATATGCACTTCTATCTTTATTGCAGCATTATTTTCAATAGCCAAATTATGGAAGCAGCCCAAGTGTCCATCAACATGAATGGATAAAGAAGATATGTTAGTCAGCCATAAAAAAGAATGAAATCTTGGGGCACCTGGGTGGCTCAGTGGGTTACGCCCCTGCCTTCGGCTCAGGTCATGATCCCAGGGTGCTGGGATCGAGTCCCACATCAGGCTCTCTGCTCAGCGGGGAGCCTGCTTCTTCCTCTCTGCCTGCCTCTCTGCCTACTTGTGATCTCTGTCAAATAAATAAATAAAAACTTTTTAAAAAAAAAAGAATGAAATCTTGCCATATGGATTGAGCTAGATAATATAATGTTAAGCAAAATAAGTCAGAGAAAGACAAATACCATATAATTCACTCATGTATGGAATTTAAGAAACAAAATTTAAAAAGAGACAAAGGTGGCGCCTGGGTGGCTCAGTGGCTTAAGCCTCTGCCTTCGGCTCAGGTCATGATCCCAGGGTCCTGGGATTGATCCCCACATCAGGCTCGCTGCTCAGTGGGGGGCCTGCTCCTCCCTCTCTCTTTCTGCTTGCCTCTCTGCTTACTTGTGATCTCTGTCAAATAAATAAAATCTTTTAAAAAAATTTTTAAAAAGAGACAAAGAAATAAACAGACTTAATTATAGAGAATAGACTGATGGTTACCAGAAGGGAGGTTGGGTGGGGGGATGGGTAGAAATAGATGAAGGAGATTAAGAGTACACTTAGCATGATGAGCATTGAGTAACGAATAGAATTGTTGAATCACTATATTGTATACCTGAAACTAATATAACACTATATTTTAACTATATTGGAATTAAAGTTAAAAAGTTAATTAGAAAAAAACCCAAATTTTTGTCAAAAAAATTGAAAAGTTTTCTATTTAAAAAAAAGAATGAATGAATACTGCCTCAAATATTAATAGACCACATGGTAACTAAATGGAAAATAATGATGCAATTAGCTACAACTGCTATACTGGGCTTTATTATAATTCATTTCTGAGTATTGTTTGACAAGAAAATCTATGCATACTTATTTTAAAACTTACTTGATATTTAGCATGTCTCTATATAAAAAAAAAAAAACTAGTGAATACTCATATAGTGCATATATTGCTTTAAATAAAGTGCATCTGTACATTTTGGAGTTTTTATCTGGAACTTTCTGCCAAGTATCTGACTTCCCAGGGCATCAAGTAGACCATCTAGCCTGAGGGGCGGGTAGGGATCAGAACATATGTATGCATAGTCAAATAAGGAAATTAAATCAGTTTTCATGTCCTAAGAGCTTGTTCTTATCTGCTTCTAGGACTCTTAGTACATAGACAAAAAAATCTTTTTGATTTCTTAATCATGAATAAAACTTACATCATTTTCTTTGAAGCATACAGTGTAGTGTGGCAGCATTTCCTCCTTGTTAAGGCCCGTCAAGCATGGGGCCTTATCTCACAATTGATATACATTTTGAATTGTCTGACTCGCCTGCAGCTATCAACTCAGACATATATTCTATTAGATACAAAATATCACAGGGAAGCAACACTGTAAAAACTGGCTTCATTGCCTTTTCCTGCAATTACCATGCTCATTCTTTGTAACTACTGAGATTTAACTGTATTTGAACTTGCTTTGTAATAATTGTTTTCAATGAGATGAGGCAGCAAAATCCATTATTTATATGTTTCTCCATAGACTCATAATATCTTCATATGCAGAGTTTTCAAGTTTTACATTAAAAGATATTGGTACATCAGCACTACTCAGACTGCATGGATTCAACAGAAAAAAAATTAATCAAGTAACAAAAATTAGTACTGAAGATCTGTGATTACAAATTATTTTATGCAATATATCTGATGTCTCTGAAAAGTAAAATTTGTCATGAGTAAAAACTAAAATTGCAATTTATATTTTAGCAATTATTATTTTTGGCCCAATGATGAGAATATATTTATGCATTACTTCACTGAACTAGACAAACGATTTTGTCTATAGCATGTGTAGCTATATTTTAAAATTTATCAGATTTTTTCGGTAGAATTTCACATTTGAAACTGCTTTTCCTAAGGCTTTCCAAGATTACTATTCTCTACTTAATTATACATAAGATAACATGACATATTAAAAGTGTTATGGAGATTTGATTTTTCTTCAGTTTTTTCCATTTCCTTTTTCATATAAAAACACTATTTTCCTCTCCTATTTTATTACTACCTTTGCCCTATTTGCATAACATTCTGCAGAAAAACATATTCACAGTTTCTAGTCTCTATATTCTAACCTGGAAATAGAGGAAACACTTCTGATTTTTTGTTGTTGTTGTTAACATATCTGACACTTACACGGTATTGTGACTCTGCACAAATCTGTGTGCATATTTCAACTCTTTGAGAACTCTTGGGTCAGAAAGATAGTCCTTTTTTTTTTTTTTTTAAAAGATTTTATTTATTTGACAGAGAGAGAGAGAGAGTGAGAGAGGGCACACAAGCAGGGAGGGGTGGGAGGGGGAGAAGGAGATTCCCCACGGAGTAGGGAGACTGAAGTGGGGCTCAATCCCATCACCCTGGGATCATGAACTGACTCGAAGGCAGACGCTTAATGATTGAGCCACTCAGGTGCCCCAAGATAGGAAGTTTTGTTAAACTTCAATAAAAGCTTCTCTAAAATAGTTCATGTTAGTCTAAGAACAAAGGTGAAAATAAAATTTTACTCTGACTCATTTTCTAGTAGTGAACATTGACAGTTCATTTTCACTTAATATGCCATTGTTTATTTATTTACACACTGTTTTCTGGAAATACAGCTTTACTCTACAACAACAAACAAACAAATCCAAGAAACAAAAACAATGAAAACCAAAACAACAGCAACTAAATGAAGATGGGGAAAGATCTCTCCTCAAGGATGCAAACAGAAATTGCCAAAGAAAGCAACATTTTGGCAACAAAGACCATTGGTGGGAGTTGGAAAGAATGTGAATTTGGAGCCGTACATCTGTTGAATCTTAGGTCTCTTCCTCTTGGTGGCTTTTTTTTTTTTTTTTTTTTTTTTGTAGTATATTGAGTACAAGAGGGCAATATAGCACTCACTGGAACATTTAAAAAGGAAAGGTATGAAAAGATTAAGACTTCATAAATTGGCCAAATATTTGAATCTTAAATAAAGGTCATAACCGCACTGTTGACATGTAATACTATTTTAATACAATAGGCAAACTTGTAAGTCTACAACAGAAGTCTTCTGTACTTAAACAGGAAACCAAAATGAAAAAGACAAGATAAAAAAACGGGGACATCCTTAAAAATGGAGTAGAGTCAGTAAAGCATCCTCTAGATAGAGAAGGCACTTTGAGACCATACCATTTACAGTGTTATTCAGGGTAACTTAGCAAAAGAGAGAATCAGGCAGACAGATGATGCAGAGGCTATGAAACTATTCTCTCCACTGTCCAGACCTAAGTGTAGTTATCTAAAGAGGCACCATTTGTGTGCAGGACAAGCTCTACTAGTTAGCTAAAGTGGCGCCCCCTGCCGGCTCATCATCTCTACTACTTATCTAAGTGCTGCCTTCTGTGTGCTTTAGGGAAGATCACAAACCGAGCTTTCCTGCATTCCAGTCAGGTCATACTTTAACCTCCAAGGCGCTCGAACACATAGTCCCAAAAGAAGCCATCGCAGACATGAACAAGGTAGAAGGCCAATGGGGAGGCCAGTGTTGTCAGTACTCTTACAGAATGGCAGGTCAGAATCTGAGCTTTCATTGAATATTTTTCAGTGACACAGATCCCTAACCCTTAATTTCTCTGTTCACACTTCATCTTCTGTACTTAAAATTAGGAGCGCCTGGATGGCTCAGCCAGTTAAGCATCTGCCTTTGGCTCAGGTCATGATCTCAGAGTCCTGGGATGGAGTCCCACATCAAGTTCCCTGCTCAGCAGTCTGCTTCTCCCTCCCCCTTTGCCCCTCCCCCTGACTTGTGCACATTCTTTCTCTCAGATAAGTAACTTTTTTAAAATTATCAAATAATTTTAAATTATTTGATATATATATTGATATATATTGATATCTATAGATATATATATTATTTGAGATATATATTATATATATATATATATATATATATATATATATATATATATAGTGAATATAATACAAATAAATCAACCATCACAGTTTGGCAACCACGAAGGTAAAAACCTGGCACTTCCTATTGTACCTTCAAGAGGCAAGTGCTCGTGACTTTAATTTTGGCTTCAGGTAGTTTTCTTCAAACTAAATATTATAACTCCAATAATAAACTGTATTGCTTTTTAGTTTGATGACTAAACTCATATAATTTGTTTCCCTACCATGAAATGTGAAAAACGACTTATGTATTCCTCACTCTACTTTCCTTCTTTGTCTCATTGTTGAGTTTTATTTATATTTTTCATCTTTATCTTGATTACCTTTGTAAATTAAAAATTAAACAAAAAATACTTATTTTTTTGTTCTATCAAGTTTGAGTAATATTTTTTGACTCACAAAATTAGAACATTAATCTATCAACCTTATCATTCATCTCTTCTGTTGCCTTAATTTACATTATCCAATATAGAAATAGTTAGCTAAAAACACTAATTTGGAAAGATATATGCACCCCTATGCTTACTGCAGTAGAATTTATAGTAGCCAAGATATAGAAGCAACCCCAAGTATCCATCTCTAGGTGAATGTATAAAAGAGATATTGTGTGTATATATATATATATATAATGAAATATTGCCCAACCATATAAAAGGATAAAATCTTGTCATTTACTACAATACAGATGGACCGAGAGGGTATTATGCTAATAAAATACGGCAGAGAAAGACAAGTAGCATATAACTTATAGGTGGAATCTAAAAACAAACAAACAAATACACTGTTAAATAAAGAGAACAAACTGGTGGTTCCCAGAGGGGAGGTGGGAAATGTGTGAAATATGTAAAGGTGCAAATTGCAGTAAGAGATACAAACTGCAGTACAAAACAAGTCACATTATAAAAAGTACAGGATAGGGAATATAGTCAACAATATTGTAGTATAAAAAAGTAGCTAGCTTACCGACTTGAGCCAGTTTGATCACATTCTGGAAGTAATTCGTGTATGTGAAAACTGGAATCGACTTCTCTAGTTATCACTAAATTTTCTTAAGTACCATGTATTAAATTCCTTCTAGAAAAAAAATAATTACAATAGATTCTTTTTCTCTATGCTGAATCTTGTCTGATATTATTTTCCTGGGTTTATGGACTTATCATATAATGTAAGAAAAGAAATGAGTGCTATGGGATCATAGGGATGACTATGTATAAATTCATTGCATAATTGAATAGTGGGATTTTAATCACTGATCATTTTCCTCTATATGAAGAATGTTTCTTAAGTCAAGACCAAATTTATAATTTTGTCTCCTTCTTAGTCTCTCTCATCTCTCTCTCTCTGTATTTCTCATTCTTGAAGCATCTCTCTTTCCTCTGGTTTTACAAAATTTGTCATGTAGAACAACTCTTGTGAAAATATTTCATTGAATATTACATATTTTGTACCCCTCCATTCTATTCTTCTATTCTCTCTCCCTTCCATTCTTTGCCCCTGCTGATTCTGAATACAGAGTTTATCTCAAGTTGTATTAGGAATATTATTAATATATCTCAAGTTGTATTAGGAATATTGCTAATATCCTTGCTATTATGAGGTGGGTTTTTCCCCCCTTTTTGGATTAACTTTTCTATAATTTCAGTTACATTTGGGGAAAGAGGGCACTCAAGGGTGTCCCTTAATCTTATATCTTGCACTGCACCTAAGTAATTGTCTTTCCAATAAATATTAAAAACAACAAATCTATCTTACAAATGCTAGCTCTCTTCTACGTAAACTATGCATTTAATTAAATATTTATACAGCACCCATTATATGATTCACTGATTGATGAGCAAAAAAGATATGGGTCTTCCTTCAAGTTTATAATTTAATGTAAGAGACACATGGTGAGCAAATAATTATATACACAATATAAAATTAGTTCCTTAAAAGGGATAGCAATAGAAGCTAATTTAGAATAGAAGCTAATTTTGAATAGAAGCTAATTTAGAATAGAAGCTAATTCAGAACTCAGGAAAGGTGTAATAAGTAATAACATTTAAACTAAACTTGAAGTTTATTAGGTTTGTTTGTTAATCATAGCCTAATGCCTTATCACCTATTTTTTTGATATGTTCTTACATAAAGCTTGTAAGCACTTTGTTTTGCCTACATGCAAAGCATTGGTTTATCTTAAAGACACTTTCATAATAGTTCTGAAGCAGCCTTTCCTTTAGAGTTTATTCCTTATTAATATTTTCAAAGTTATATTTGCAAGGAATATATAAATAGTTCCCTTTCTGGATTGGTATTATTTATTTTTTTCAAAATTTGCAAATTTTAGCATCCCTTGATTCACCTTTATTCTGATCAGGAATAGTATCGTCTGCACCTGTCATTTTTTAAAGACTAGCATAAATCGTGGTTTTCTGATATATAGATTAAGTGCTATTTTTATCACCCAATAATTTTTTGAATCTTCTTGATACCTGATTACTGTTAACTGACCCTTAAAACTGACCATTTCTATTTAATTTGTACTCGAGAGCTTCTCATTTATGACTTATATTCCCTATTCTTAGAAGAGAATAAAGCACATTGTAAAGTGGTTATCTGCTGTTTGAGTATTGCGGTTACATTCTGTATACATTTTCCTTATACTTACAGTCTCTTAGATTTCAGTTCATGGTCTACTTCAGAATGTTTCAGCCACTAAGCAAGAGGCATGGATAAAGGAAAGCCCCATGACTTACTGTATTTTTTAAACTAGTAACTAATTTTCCTTGCTCAGTCAATATTTATCTGAAGTTGAAATGTGATTACTATATATTTGTATGTTTTATCCCATTTTAGTTTTGCCTTTATGTTCTGCTCCACTGAATAGGTTTAAACAAAAATGAATTATCTACATTAGTTTTGTTTTGTTTTGCTGTACCCTAATAGAGAAATGATTTCCCAGGGTGTTTTCTCTTTTTGACATGGCCTCTGCTACTTTTAGGTATCCAGGCTTCAAAGAAAAATTATTGTTACAAATTTCCCAGTTCATTATGCCATGATTAGAAATCATTTTTGTTTTGTTCAATATTATAAATCTTCTAGCAAATATCCTTCCTAGGGTGTTGTATTGGTCATTTCTTTATTTCAGAAAGTGGCTTTTGTCCAGCCCCTAATTTACATTCTTTCTTTACAGTCTCTCATTACATTCCATTTTGAGTTATGCCAAATATACTCAAAATAAAGACAACATTAAACCTTAATAAAAAGAATAAGAAAATACATATGCTTATGCAATTTGAATAATCACTCTTACTGAGAATTCATCATGTGTGTATATATGTGGGCATGTGTTTGTATATACAAACTTTAATTTTTCATTATTTTTTAATGAAAATTACTCTGGAAAGAGAATGAATAGAGGAGTATAACCATCTGTTAACACTTGAAGAAACAATATGAATGAATATTTGTTACATATTAAATATAATCACAAGTTCAAAAGAGAACATAGTAGCCATTTAGTTTAGTTTAGCTCTTCTTTTTACATTTGAACTGTCCTTTTTTTCATCTTGAAGAAACAGTCCTATAAACCCTCCTTAAACTCCAGGGATTAAAAACGCTCCATCAGGGGCTCCTGGGTGGCTCAGTGGATTAAACTGCTGCCTTCAGCTCAGGTCATGAGCTCAGTGTCCTGGGATCAAGCCCCATGTCGGGCTCTTTTCTCCGCGGGGAGCCTGCTTCTCTTTCTGCCTGCCTCTCTGCCTACTTGTGATCTCTCTCTCTGTCAAATAAATAAATAAAATCTTAAAAAAAAAACAAAAAACGCTCCATCATTCCAAGCATTAATTCAACATTTCACAATTATTTATTTTGGGCCAAATACGTTACTGGCCCTAAGTTTACTTCTGAGGATAAAAAGGTGAATTAAGCATGGTTGAATAACATGGAATAAAGAGGGAGACCCATAAATAATGAATAGTATTTAGCCAATGAGAAAAAAAAAATTCAGGGAAAACATGTTGAATGCATTAAATAATTAATCTTAGGAAATAAATGTTGTGAAGTCATAATACAGGAGTTAGGGCAGCCACCAGAAGAAAAAAAACAATCTTGCCATTTGCAATGACATGGATGGAACTAGACGGTATAATGTTAAGTGAGATAAGTCAGTGAAAGACAATTATCAAATGATCTCACTCATATGTGGAATTTAAGGGAAAAAAAACAGGATCATGGGGAAGGGAGGGAAAAATAAAACAAGATGAAATCAGAAAGGGAGACAAACCATAAGAGACTCTTATTCAGAGGAAACAAACAGGGTTGCTCGAGGGAAGGGGGAAAGGAGGGTTAGGATACCTGGGGAATGGACATTAAGGAGGACAAGTGACGTCATGAGCACTGGGTGTCCATACGTGACTGATGAATCACTGACCTCTACTTCTGAAACAAATAATACATTATATGTTAACTAATTGAATTTAAATTTAAAAATAAATTTTGGCGTCATAGAAAATGTAGGTGTTAGGGATCATGAGAAATAAGGTTGTATAAGTAAGCAACTGTGAGAACATGGGGAGGATTTTTATGCCTTAAAAGTACTTGGGACTTTATCCTGTATGCAGTACAAAGGTAGAGAAAAAAATCAAATTTACACCAGTTCTTCCTGTGAAAAGCAACAAAACTTTGACAAAGAAGGAGCTGAAAAGGGAAGGAATATGAAAAATCATTCATCTGCCTCAACCCCACCTTTTTGTCCTGCATAGAGGTCTGTGCTAGTGGAGGTCTGTCGACGGGGTACGGTGCAAGAACCTGTATATAAGGGAACTCTGACTGTAGGTATAAAGTAGATTTTCCTTCTTCAGCATCTTCTAATTATTGTATATTCTGTACATAAAATGCACATTAAACTAGCAATTTCCTAGACAAACCATGAGATTTCAACTCAGAATGCAATTGAGTACAACATCCCTCCTGACAACCATTAATGTTGTCAGCTTCTGCTGAGAGTTACTTCGTCCTACCACACACTTTTCAGCTATACCTCCATCCACTTGTCAAAACTTATCTGGGGGTTTCAAAACTTGCCTCTTTCAGGAGGCCTTCAGTGCCACCTCAACGTAATTAATCCCTGCTTTCTTCATTGTCTACAGCAATACACTCATCTGACATTCTACATGAAGTTGAATAGGTAATCAATAAACGTTTCTTAAGAACTGAATAACCAAAATCTAAAAATGTATTAATTCAATATGATTGAAAGCATGGGTTGATAAGGAAACTTGGTTATGCTTGTCTGGTTTGGTCCTGATAATTTACCCAAAAATCAAAAAATAAAGAGGATTTATATTTTTGTTTTATAAGGGGAAGGATATCTCAAGAACCCTCATCATTTGATAAGAGACAGGTCCCAAGGAAGCATTTAAGACATTTTTAGAAAGAGTATTTTTACTAAAATGATACTTAAAATAACCAGTAGTATCCAAGCTCAGAAAAAAAAAAGGAGGGGGTATTTAAACTCTGCTTTTTATCATATAATCTGTTTTAATGAAGTTCATTAATAAGCTTGTATCTAAGCAAAGTATTATTATGATCTGCTTTACCTGAAGTAAGAAGCACAACATACTAAAGACTTAACTTTTCTATCTTCATTTTTCTTGTGGCCTTTTTTTTTTTTTTTACACTAGAACTCCTGGCTTTTAGCTGAGCATAAATGCCCCTTCCCTGTCCCCAACTAGGATTTTTCTCAGCTTACCTTGCAGTAAGTATGGTTAAGTGATGAAAATTCTGGCCAATGTAATGTGAACAGACATGAATTCTTTATTTCCAGCTATGCCCTCCAAACATATGCATTTTGAGTGTTCTCTGTGTTTCTCTTTCCTGCTGACTGGGAAAGTGAGAGATGCATCAACCACTTTGGAGGCAGAGATGAAATCCACATGCAGAGGATGATGGTGTCATTTTACAAGTCCTGCAATGTTTACCTCTGGATTGTTACATGAGAGAGAAATATGAATCCACCTTTTTTAAAGTACTATATTTATGGATCTCAATGCTGCAAAAGCTTTTTGTAAATCAATACCAACAAAACAGAAAATTGTCATAAAAAATTCTCTGAAAATGCAGTGCAGTTAGTCAGAGGGTATTGCTACATAATCAGAAATTTTGGCTATCAGCCTGGTGCTTAGGCTACTAATAACTCAGTATTCTTGTAGTGGGGTTATAAGTAAAACAAACAAACAAACAAACAAACAAAAACATGTATTTTTTCAATGAATAGTCACTAAATAACTAGTGTGTACTATTTCCTGTGCCATTCAAGGAATCAAAATATAATTCTATTTTTGCAAATTAAGTTAGCCTGGAATCATAGTGTAGACGTTGATTTGGGAGGAAAATTGCTTTTTGCTTAATGATCATTGCCAGTTTTGGACTCAATATTTGAGAAGCAGAATGATGTGAAAATGCATAACTGAAAGAAACCTGTCTCACTCATTCTTTTATAACATATCTCCTTGCTTCTAAGAAGTAGAATATTTTATATCTATATAAAAAACACTTTATACATGTCATTGATAGAATAAGATTCATAGCGGGGGGGGGCAGAATAAATGAGTAGAGGGAGTTGGGAGTGGATACGAGGTTAACAATCAAGCAGGCATGAGCCACGCACAGGCAGAGACATTGTCACTCCAAATGCACTCTTACTTGAAGTTACCAGCACTTGCTCTAGGTAGACAATTGTAAAATTAGATGGTGTCAAATAAAAATCTTCTGATCTTGCAGGTGGTTTTCACTTAGCAAAATCTGACTTCTTTAAAATGAAATTTCACATTAAAAATGGTTTAATATATCAGGTTAAAAAAGGTAGGTAGAATTTAACAAGCTACTATAATCCTGATAGAATATGAATGGCTGATAATGCTTTTGCCAGTCTTATCTTTGAGCAATAGCTTCATGAGAACAATTTTATGCACACATTTAAATTTAATAAACCTATATTGAGCTGTATGCAAGACATTATAGGAAATAGGAAGATGAAAAGGCATGCATCTGCTCTGCTGTGGTTTATCAATGAGGAAAAGAAATTAAAAGGTATACAAACAAGATAACTTGATGAGTGCTATTGTTTAATTGAAATATGACTATGCCTTTGACTGACAAATTATGCATCTTAGAATCACATACTCAAAGGAAAATATGAATTTATTTAGCCGAGAAATTAAAAAACCAAACCAAAATCCAGACTACATTTCTCTAAAACAGAATAGGGCTCCAAACAGTATTTGTCAGAGTAAATCACAGCACAACGAATTTAGCAATAAAGTATGTATAGCTGAAAACATTGACAGTCAGCCTAGGGAAAATTTTAAAGTTTATTTTTTAAAAGGAATAAATGCTTTAGCTTAAGATCAGGCAAAATAATTATTTTAAAGCAAGTTCGAGAAAACTTTGGGAATGCATCATTTTACAACACAGTTGATCATAAAAAACACAATTCTTTAACATGTTCAGCTGCACCTTAAAATGACTCACTGGGTTGTAGAACCTAACACATTTTCTTCTCAATTATTTTTGAAGGGTTTCTGACAAATGTTTTCTTAGGAAAGAATGACAGACTGTCTTCTTCATTTTGTTTTTATGAGACTCTTATTTTTATCCTGTCACAGAGGCAAACGGCAGAGCCATGATTTCGGTAAGCTATGTAACAGAGGCTCAATTTGCAAAATTTATGATATAGCTTACTTTAATCTGTCAAAGAATGCAGGTTATATGGTATTTCAATAAAAGATGTAGATTTGGTTATATATGTTAATGAATTCCCTCCTGACAATCTTAAGAAGTTGCCAACAATTGCTGGAGTAGAAACTGTAGATGATATTGAAAGTTTTAGAAAACTCTCCCAAGTATAAAAATTTCCACCTAAATATTTTTACCATATAATACTAAAAAGCTAACTATTGATAAAAAATAATTAACAAACAAGTTCAGTCAAATATGGCTACTATATGTAAATGCAGATGTTCATTAGCAGACCTTAATATTTGAAGTGTAAAAGGTCATTCTTTAATATTAAAACATTATTATTCAAATAATAATAAATTCAAAATATTTATAGTTTTTAAAAGTTAATAAAATTTTGAAAATACATTGTTTTAAACCAAAATTTTATTGCTCTACTTATAAAACATCTGTTTTTCTCTGAATGTTTAAATTGATACATGACTAAATTTCATAAGGCACATATTAAAATTCTTAATTTAGTGAATTGCACACTGAATACTTCAAATTATTTGATTTTTTTAAACTCCTTTTAGTAGTTATTTAAAACAGTCTGTTCTTTTTGCAATTACATTCATTTATTTTCTATTAAATTTCATTCTTCTGAACACTGAGATTCATTTAGTCTGATGAAACATGTTCCTAAAGTTTCTTCCACTGCCACACTACTAAGCATGTCCACTTCTGACAAATCATTTCAATATTTTGCAAAGGCTGACATGGAGAACAGAAAAAGGAAAAAGAAAAAAAAAAACTGTTGGAGAAAAGCCCTTTCAACATAGAAAAGCCCTTTTAACTTTGATAGTTATTATAGCACTTGTTCGTTCATTAAGCAAACAAACAGAAAACAATTGGGATTTTAGATTAGACCATGATATTTTCTAGATCTAAACAGTTATTGGTTAAACTAAGGTATTTTCTCTTCAGAGTTACTAAGTACATATGCTCTCCCAGTGCCTACCAAATAAAGTCGTTTATTCCCAAGAAAGAATGCTATTGCACATTTCTTTTAAAATGTGTGGCTAAGGGGAACCTGAGTGGTTCAATCCTTTAAGCGCTTGACTTTGGTTCTGGTCATGATCCTGGGGTCCTGGGATCAAGCCCCAAGTCAGGTTCCCTGCTCAGCTGGAAGTCTGCTTCTCCCTCTTCCTCTGCCCTGCTCAGGCTCTCTCTCAAATAAATAAATAAAATCTTAAAATAAAATAAATAAAATATGTAGTTGAATTTCAATTATTACTACCTACTGCCTCAGGCAATACTAAGGAGACATTATTAAAGGTAATGATTGTCAAATGGTACTATACTAATTTGAAAGCCCTCAAGAATGGGTAAATTCAGTCTTAAATAAAATACCATGTTTCTCTGACTAAGTTCATCCAACCAAATATTCCTTCATGCAGCTGCTAGAAGGGAAAGGCCAGCAATTAACGGATGTCACTGTTCTTATGCAATACCTTCTGGCAGAAGATTAAGACATGACTGTGGGGATATTGATGCAGATGGTGATGATAATGATAAAGATTAAACCTTTATCACACATTTATTGTGTGGGCACATGAGATTGGATCATACGCAAAGCTTTTGAATATCTAAGTCTTTACAGCTGAACCGGTAGCTTCCAAACCTTACAGAAAATAAAAACCTAGCTAACTATGCAGTGACAGGAGAAAATGAATGTCTCCAAGAACCTGGGCTCATTCGTCAGACTCCAGTTACTTTTTAACTTACTTCTGACCATAAGGTTTTATTTTAATTCAACAAAAAATATGAGTTATTTTAACAAATTTAGTAGAATCTCAAAAGCGAATTTCCCAGTCATAAGTTTCTTTTAAAAATAATCTCGGATTTATGAGTGGCTTTTGAAATATGGTGAAATTATCTATTGACTTTGCTTTTTCAGCTGAGGCATGAGCTCTTCTGCACTTCTCTATCTTCTAGCCTTCTAGAAGAAAAGCACAATTTTTACACAACTACGACTACGTAAATACTGTGCCAAGTCAAGTAATGTATTGATTCCAACTCTTCTTCAAGAAATTTGTTTTGGGGCGCCTGGGTGGCTCAGTGGGTTAAGCCTCTGCCTTCGGCTCAGGTCATGATTTCAGGATCCTGGGATGAAGCCCCACATCAGTCTCTCTGCTCAGCATGAAGCCTGCTTACCCTTCTCTCTGCCTGCCTCTCTGCCTACTTGTGATCTCTGTCTGTCAAATAAATAAATAAAATCTTTAAAAAAAAAAAAAAGAAATTTGTTTTTCCTGGATTTAATAGTTGGCTTTAAAAAAAACACACACATACACACAACAAAACATTTTATTATTTATTTGAAAGAGGGACAGAGAGACAGAGAGCCCCACCAGGGGGAAGGGCAGCGGGACAAGCACTCTGTGCTAAGCGTGGAGCCCACGGGACAGGGGAGTGGGGCGTTCAATCTCAGGATCCTGAGACCATGACCCAGGCCAAAATCAAGTCAAAAGATCAACCAACTGAGCCATCCAGGTGCTCCTAATTGTCTCAATAGTTAAATTGGCTTAATTTTGTAATTATTTTAAGTGTTCCTACAGTTGGGGGACAATCTGATCACTAATTTTTCAAAATGCTTGGACACCTTTCAAAGGCTCCAAATGTTTATAATTTCTCTTTTAAAAATCTCTATCTTATTTCTTCCCCACCTGCATGCACTTCCTCTTCCCTTTTTTCTAAGACCCACTTCCCACAGCCCCGTCTTTCCACTGTAATAAGGAGTGATTCACTTTAAGCGCTGACATGTAACACCATCAGGGGACTTCCCTCTTCCACGTCCTATATCCCATAATCTTATTTTTACTTTACTGCTGCACTTTAGTGGTGTCTACCCATCACAGTTTTATAAAGAATGGGAAACATGACAGATTTAAAAACGAAAAAACATTTTTATGATTCATTTCCGAAAATGCCTTTATCTAACTCATCTTTGAGTTATAGTTTGATTGGTCATGGAAGCCTTAGGCTAACAAGCAGTTTCCTGTGAAATACTGACAATATTACATCTTCATTTTCTAATATTCAGGTTTATTGCTGAGAAGATGGATGCCATTCTTCAATTTCAAAAGCCCTTCAAATTATTTCCTCTAAACTGAGATGTTCTGAAATTTTACAAAAATCTGATATGTGTGTGTATATGTTTTTGTGATTCATCATGGGATGCATGTGGCAGGTCCACTGAATCATCTAAGAGCTAAAGTATGGGGAATATTTTTGTATTTTTCTGTTATAATTACTTCCTTTCTATTTTCACTTCTTTTTCATTCCCCCTCCTTCCCCCCTTTTCTCCTTTTTCACACATGTTCCTATTGTCAGAAGTTGAAGTGTCTAAATTTTCTTTTCTAAAGTTCATCTGTCTTTTTTATTATTTCCAGAGTAAATTCACTGACTTTATCTTCCAACTTTTTCCATTGCTTTATATTTTGCCATTATTTTTTCTTAAAATATTTAAATTCTAAAAGCTAAGTCTTGTTACTATAATCTGTCTTTATACATCATACCGTCCTACCTTCACAAATATATTATTGCCTCATAATTGGCAGTGACTTCTATGACCATTTGGAAGTTTCCTGCACTTCATCTCTTTTGTTAAAGCTCTTTTCTGTTGATGTTGACATAGCCATTGTTTTATTGTTGATGTTTTTACTTGTCTCTTTCATCCTGGAGCCTTTTCTGGGTCCTGTGATTTATTGAGTCTTCACTCCCAGTTAAAATGGAGTCTTTTAAAGCTAATTTTAAACTGAGTTCATAACTCTCTTATATTGAGGGTAAGCTAATATAAAATTATGACAAGCGTTGACATGCATTTACAGAGAATGACTAAATATTTATATTTTTTGTTTTTGTTGTTGTTAGGAAATTTCAAATACCATGAACTGTACCTTCCTAAAGAGTTCAATTTCTCAAGCTTAAGTTCTCTGACACACGCTGGAGTATTTGTGGAGTGAGGTGTGGGGAGGAGAGAGCTATGCTTCACTGCCCACATTCTAATGCTATCAGCCATGCTTTCAACCAGTCTTCCTGTTTTTGATTGCATGGTTCCCCACTATCTACGGTCTATCTACCACTTTTGTATCTTTCTAGGATTTTGTAGCAATGGAATTACTGGCTTCTTGTTATTTTTCTCTGTAGACATTAGGCCGGAACTTCTTTTATTGGTTGAAGTCAGTTGTCATTTCCCCATCTGTCTACTCTTTCTCAAAATGTTGTCAACATAATTCACCTCCTATTATCAACTCTTACATTCTTATTTTGTGAATTTAAACAATTGTTTATTCTATCATTTTATTTATTGACTGAATTGTTTGAAAAAATTTTGGTGACTTCTCATTTTTATAAAACCAAGTTTGATAATTTATATTTTCCTCAATTATTTTTGATTGTTTCATGACTTTAATATGCATTGCCACAGAATGGAACATAATTTGTACCCAATTTTCATTTCTTTTGTATTTGTGCTCCTGTCCTCTTTTTATTCATGTTTGTTTTCCTTTTGATATTTTTCTTCAATTAGATAAGGTCTGTTTCAATTTGATTCTTTCTTAACACAATATGCATTTCTAATACTTAGTCTATCAGTGATTGTAACATTTTAAAAAAAATTTCTAAATTATTTATTTATTTATTTATTCCCAAGTATTTATTTATTTTTTTATTTAATTGACAGACTGAGATCACAAGTAGGCAGAGAGGCAGACAGAGAGAGAGGGGGAAGCAGGCTCCCTGCTGAGCAGAGAGCCTGATGTGGGGGCTTGATCCCAGGAGCCTGAGATCATGACCTGAGCCAAAGGCGGAGGCTTTAACCTACTGAGCCACCTAGGTGCCCTCAGTGATTGTAACTTTGACTAACATATAAGTTGTATGTGTTAATACAGAGTGTAAAAGAGACAATTGAGAACATAATTCTAAAATATCATGTCAGAGGTCCTTTTTTTCCTTTTCTTTTGTAATGGGTTTGTATGGTTATTATTGTCTAGCTTATTCTTTATTTTGGATATTTCATTTGTTATGCTTTTAGTTCACCAATAATTCACCTTATAAACATTGTAAAAACAGGTTAAGGTTAATTTAGATTCTATGTTGTAACCCTCATAGTTATTACTTAATTAGCCAAATACATTAACCATAATATTTAGAACAATTATATACTCATTCATTTCTTCCCAACTTGGTTTGTCAAAGATTGAGTCATTTTTATAATTTTCTGTTCATATATTTTAATTTCAGAATTTCTTCTAGTTGGAAATTATTGTTACTCATGCAGAAGTGTACATGATTACTATATCTTAATCATGGATTTAATATTACAAAAGTGTAAATTATATATATTGTGCTCTATTTATGATTCTTACCTTAGAACATAATGATTCAGGGCACCTGGGTGCCTCAGTGGTTAAGCCTCTGCCTTCAGCTCAGGTCATGATCTCAGTGTCCTGGGATAGAGTCCCACATTGGGCTCTCTGCTCAGCAGGGATTCCTCCTCTTTCTCTACCTGTGTCTCTGCCTACTTGTTATCTCTTTCTCTGTGCCAAATAAATAAGTAAAAATCTTTAAAAAAAAAAAACGAACATTAATGACTCAGCCACTCAATAAATGCTATTTGCTATTATTATTACATTTTTCCAAGTTTTACATTTTATAATATGATGATAATAATGATGTTGACATTATTCATTACTTCTGAGAATTGTTGCAGGTAAGGTGTTTTTAAAATGTCTGACAAATATTAAGAACTCAAAAATTTTAGCTTTCTTCTTCTGCCAGTGTCTCACTTCCCATCCTCTTATCTTTTAAATTTTCTTTTCATCTCTTTTATACTCATACAATTTATTTTATTCTTTGAACCAACTTCAAATCTTTGTTCTTAATAGAACATAGGAGCTTAGCTGTAAATCAAACCTTATATTCATGATATCAAGTTCTCTTCTGTACACAATAAACTGTATTTCTGTTAGTTTTTTCTTTAGTAATTTTCAACAATGCATTTAATTTTTATATTTCAATAGTTCTATGTTTAAGGAAAATGTTCTCTAGTTATCAAATCAAGACTGAAGCATCTTTTATCCCCATATAACATAAGAAAACTAACTTTTTAATTTCTACACATTACTCTTTCATTATCCTGGTTATGTTTAAATGACTAAATTGCTATGTGTTTTTATTATGTGCATTTTATTATCAGGATACTTTTAACCTTAAAATTTGTTTTGGAATCTATACATGGCACTTATGAAAATAAATTAACCGATGTAAATTTACTTGTGCTTTTTCCTAATTTTGTATTCTATTTTGATTTGTCTCTGGTTGGCTGCGATACAAGCAGTTTCTGGTAACTCTTTTCAGAAAGCTGTATATTCTGAATACTTACATACCGAAGAGAATTTTTTATGTCTTAAACATAAGACACCTGGCAACAATTGATGGCTTGTTTTTTGTTTTTTTATTATCAAAATGCTAAATTTTATTTCATTTCATTTTTGAAATTTTTATATTTTAGAGAGAAAGAGTAGGGAGAGGGACTGAGGCACAGGAAAAGAGACAATCCCAAGCAGGTTCAACACCCAGTGCAGAGCCGCCCATGGGGCCAAACATGGGACTCCATCTCACGACGCAGGGATCATGATGTGGGTCAAAATCATGTCAGATGTTTAACTAACTGAGCCACCCAGGCACCCCTGTTTCATTCAGTTTTTCCAGTAATACTTGAAGATAGTTTTTTTAAAAAAAAATCATTCCTTATTTTTAATGTGTGTTCCTTTTGTTTAGCTGTTGTTTTTTTTTCTTCTCTGGATATCTATATCATACTTTATTTCCAAATTCCAAAATTTGATGAAGGGGTCTTGTCTTTCATTTACATCTATCTAAGTTTAATATCAGTGGTACCCATCCAACTCAACCAAGATATGTGACGGTTTTATCTTGGTCCCACAACCACAGAAATGCATATTTCTTTTATTGTAGTAATGCCATTTTAATGCTTAAAGATAAAAATGTACATTTTTTGGGTTAGTGGCTAATTCTCACTAAATATGAAGACTGAGAGTAGCAGGTTCTAGGTAATTGTGCTAGAAAACCTGTATTCAAATTGATTTTGCTAGGCTATAATAAGGAGCCAAAAGCAGTATGATAACTTTCACATGGTTAATGTAAAGATCTACATTGAGATTTTAAAAATTGCTTGGAACCATTTTCTATCAAAATAACAGGCTGTTTTCCCTCAGTAGGGGGTCATTATGAGCAAAATATATTTCTTAACAAAATATGACTGAGTATACTTATAGTTTTTCTCTGATTGAGATAATAACACTCACTGCATTATTCACACAAAACCTGGAACATTATATTTATATTAGTCACACTAAAGCAGTATTTTAGAAACAAGAAAATCCAAAAATCAACCTAAAAGTAAGAATTTTGAAGATTTTCACAGAGAAAATAATTTAATGGAATGAGTAAATTACCAAAAACATTTGAAGGCACATAAATGAGAAAAGGGATTTGTCTTCTTTTGTTTCTCAAGAGAGCTAAAATCCGAAGATCCACGTCAGTTCAGCATAAAGAATTGTCTCAAAATTAGCTTTGTAACAAAAAGTCAAATTTTCTCTAATGCAGTGGATTATCTTCCCAGAAGAGTCACATAATTACAGTAGAAGAGGTTTTCCAGTTTCTTTTTCTTCCAACATCAAATCTATACTTAGGCTCTAAAATAAGATTTGGGATCAATGATAAAGATATTTTGATAAAATCTGACAAGTTTTTAGTAACCAACATATAAAAATGGACAATGGACTTCATAAAGCTTGCTAAGATATATATAATCTCAAAGACTGATTAAGTCATTAATTTAAAAATATCAATCAGATATAAATAGCCTGTTTAAAGTGTAGTGACCAGGACTGAGAACACAGCAATGAAGGAAGACAGATATAGGTTTGGCTTATTTGGATCTGCAGTAGGTAGAATGATATCCCTCTCCCCAACATATCTATGTCTTAATACCAGGAACCCTGTGAATATATTACTTCACATGACAAAGAGGGATTCACAGATGTGATTTAGTTAAGGATCTTGAGTTTGGGAGATTTTCTTAGACCTTTCAAGTGGGCTCAGTATGATAAAAATAAATAATAAAGTCCACATAAGAGTGTGTCAGAAATAGAAACGTTCAGTCACAGACAAGGTGAGCACAGGGTGCAGAGAGATACCAGGGAGAGAGGAGTGGTTGACTGCTTTTTTCCGAATGCTCACTGAGGATCAGGGATACAAACTCTTGGCTCCTCCAGTGCTAGAGATTGGGAGGCCCCCATTCTCATTCTCATCCTCTAAAGCTGTGCAGAAAAGCCTTCAGGGAACAAAAGCTACAGAGAACATATGTGAGCAGATGCCCTGGGCCCAGTGCAAGGGCATATGTCTTGTGGGAAAAAGACATATAAGAATCACTGCACAGTCCCTTTCCCCCAGAAGATCAACAAGAACATCCAGCTAAGACCAAGTTTACCAACCAATGAGAGCTGCAAAACTCCAGTGTTAGGAGAATAGAGCACATAGAATTCATGGGTATTTTCCCCCATGATTCTTTAGTCTTTCAACTTTACATATAAAATTTTCTTTTTCTTTTTTTGAATTATTCTTATTTCCTCTTCGAACAACTTCCTATCAATTCATTTTTAAGAACTTTTTAAATTTTCATTTTCACAGTCATATTCTAACCCATCATTGTATTTAACCTTAATATATCTATATCTATATATCTATATATATATATATTTCTTTAAAATTTTGGGACAGTTTCTTCTAAGATACCAAAATACACCCAAAATCTAGTGTGTGACTCTGTTCTATTCACCAGTCTGATCATATTCCTTTTTTCTTTTTCTTATTTCTTTGCATCCAGTTTTGGGTCTCTTCTGATCTATTTAGTGTATATTTCTCTGGGATCTTTGTTAACCTTCTGGCATTTTCTTCTCTTGTTCATCTATTCTTCTCTCAACGAAATGACAAAACAGAAAAAACATACTCAAAAAAAAAAAAAAAGAGGCAGTATTGACTGTCAAGGACCTAATCAATAAGGACAATAGTAAGATGTTTGAACTAGAGTTCAGAATAATGATTATAAAGATACTAGCTGGGCTTGAAAAAAGCATAGAAGACACTAGAGAATCCCTTTCTGGAGAAATAAAATTTAATCAAGTCAAAATCTAAAAGACTATTAATGAGGTGCAGTAAAAAATGGAGGCTCTAATTGCTAGGATAAATGAAGAATAAAAGATAATTAGTGGTACAAAAGACCAAATGATGGAGAATAAAGAAGTTGAGAAAAGAAGAGATAAACAACTATTGGATCATGAGGGGAGAATTTGAGAGATAAGTGATACCATAAAGTAAAATAATATTAGAATAATTGGGATCCCAGAAGAAGAAAGAGAGGGGAAGAGGGTATATTGGAGCAAATTACAGTGGAGAATTTCCCTAATTAGAGGAAGGAAACAGGCATCAAAATCCAGGAGACTCAGAAAACCCCCTCAATATCAATAAAAATAGGTCAACAGCCTGATATCCAGTAGTAAAATCTACAAGTTTCAGAGACAAAGAGAAAATCCTGAAGCAGCTTGGGACAAGAGTTCTGTAACCTACAAAGATAGAAACATTAGACTGGCAGCAGATTTATCCACAGAGACCTGGCAGGCCAGGAAGGACTCGCATGATATATTCAAGGTATTAAATGAGAAAAATATGCAGCCAAGAATACTAGGTTGTCACTGAAAATAGAAGGGGATTAAAAAACAAAAACAAAAACAAAAAAACCCATTCAAGACAAAAAGAAATGAAAGAATTTGCAGTCACCAAACCAGACAAACAAAAAATATTGAAAGGGGTCCTCTAAGCAAAGAAGCAAAGAGAAAGCCAAAAAAGTAGCACAGACCAGAAAGGAACAGAGACAATATACAGTAACAGTCCCCTAACAGGCAACACAATGACACGACATTCATATCTTTCAATAGTTACCCTGAATGTAAATGCACTAAATGCCCCAATCAAAATACACAAGTTATCAGAATGGATAAAAAACCAAAACCCATCAATATGCTGTCTACAAGAAACTCATATTATACCCAAAGACACCTCCATATTTAAAGTGAGGGGGTGGAAAACTACTTGTTATGTTAATGGATATCAAAAGAAAGCTGGGGTGGCAATCCTTATATCAGATAAAGTAGATTTTAAGCCAAAGACAGTAAAAAGAGATGAGGAAGGACACTATAACAGACTTTAAAATGTTTACCTAACAAGAAGATCTAACAATTGTAAATATTTATGGCCCTAACATGGGAACATCCAATTACATAAGCCCATTAATAAGAAAATCAAAGAAACATATTGACAATAATACTATAATAGTAAGAAACTTTAACATCCCCCTCACTGCATTGGACAGATCATTTAAGCATAAGATCAACAGAAACAAGGGCTATAAATGACATACCGGACAAGATGGACTTCACAGATATATTCAGAGCATCATTGTATCCCAGAGCTACAGAATATATATTCTTCTCTAGTGCACATGGAACATTCTTCAGAATAGATCACATCCTGGGTGATCTCAACAAATCAGGTCTCAACTGGTACCAAAAGATTGGGATCATTCCCTGCATGTTTTCAGACCACAATGCTTTGAAATTCAAACTCAATCACAAGAGGAAAGTTGGAAAGATTTCAAATACATGGAGGCTAAAGAGCATCCTACTAAAGAATGAATAGATCAATCAGGAAATTAAAGAAGAATTTAAAAAATTCATGGGAACAAATGAAAATGAATACACAACGGCTCATAATCTTTGGGATGCAGCAAAGGCAGTCCTAAGAGGAGAGTATATAACAATACAAGCCTTTCTCAAGAAATAAGAAAGGCTTGTTTCTTATTAACACAACCTAACCCTACACCTAAAGGAAATGGTGAAAGAACATCAAATAAAGCCTAAACCCAGCAGGAGAAGAGAAATTAAAAAGATCAGGGCAGAAATCAATGAAATAGAAACCAAAAGAGCAGTAGAATAGATCAATGAAACTAGGAGCTGTTTCTTTGAAAGAATTAGTAAGACTGATAAACCCCTGGCAAACTTATCAAAAAGAAAAGAGTAAAGACCCAAATTAATAAAATCATGAATGAAAGAGGAGAGATCACACCAACAAAGAAGAAATAAAAACAATTATATGAACATAAAATGAGCGACTATATGCCAAATTAGACAATCTGGAAGAAACAGATGCATTCCTAGAGAGGTATAAACTACCAAAACAAAACCAGGATGAAATGGAAAACCTTAACAGACCCACAACCAGCAAGGAAATTGAAGCAGTAATCAAAAAATCTCCCAAACAATAAAAGTCTAGGGCCAGATGGCTTCCCACAGAATTCTACCAAACACTTAAAGTAAGAATTAGTATCAATTCTTCTGAAACTTTTCCAAAAAGTAGAAACTTCCAAACTCATTTTATGAGGCCAGCATTACCTTGATCCCAAAACAAGACAAGGACACCATCAAAAAGGAGAATTACAGACTAATACCCCTAATGAACATGGATGCAAAAATTCTCACCAAGGTAATAGCCAATAGAATCCAACAGTACATTAAAAGGATTATTCACCATGACCAAGTGGGATTTATTCCTGGGTTGCAAGGTTGGTTCAACATCTGCAAATCAACCAATGTAATACAATACATTAATAAAAGAAAAGACAATAACCATGTGATACTCTCAGTGGATGCATAAAAGGCATTTGACAAAATATAGGACACTTGATTAAAGCTTTTCACAGTGTAGGGGTAGAGGCTACATATCTCAATATCATAAAATCCATCTATGAAAAACCCACAGTGCATATCATTCTCAATGGGGAAAAACTGAGAACTTTCCCCCTCAGGTCAGGAACATGGGTGAGATGTCCACTACCATCACTGCTATTCAACATAGTACTGGAAGTACTAGCCTCAGTGATCAGACAACAAAAAGAAATGAAAGGAATCCAAATTGGTAAAGAAGTTTAACTCTCACTCTTTGCAGATGATATAAAACTTTATGTGGAAAACCCAAAAGACTCCACCCCAAAACTGCTAGAACTCACACAGGAATTCAGCAAAGTGGCAGGATATAAAATCAATGCACAGAAATCAGTTGCATTTCTATACACCAACAAGACAGAAGAAAGAAAAATTAAGGAGTATATCTTATTTACAATTGCAACAAATACTATAAGATACCTAGGAATAAACCTAACCCAAAAGGCAAAGGATCTGTACTCAGAAAACTATAAAGTACTCATGAAAGAAGTTGAGGAAGACACAAAGAAATGGAAAAACTTTCTGTGTTCATGGACTGGAAGAACAAATATTGTGAAAATGTCTATGGTACCTAGTGCAATCTACACATTCAATGAAATCCTTACCAAGATACCATCAACTTTTTTCACAGAAATGGAACAAATAATCCTAAAATTTGTATGGAACCAGAAAAGACCCCCAGTAGCTAGAGGAGTGTTGAAAAAGAAAATCAAAGCTGGTGGCATCAAATTCCAGACTTCAAGCTCTTTTACAAAGCTGTAAACATCAAGACAGTATGGTACTGGCACTAAAACAGACACATAGATCAATGGAACAGAATAGAGAGCCCAGAAATGGATCCTCAACTCTCTGGTCAACTAATCTTCGACAAAGCAGGAAAGAATGTCCAATGGAAAAAAGATAGTCTCTTCAACAAATGGTGTTGGGAGAATTGGACAGCCACATGCAGAGAATGAAACTGGACCATTTCCTTTCACCACACACAAAAATAGACTCAGAATAGATGAACGACCTCCATGTGAGACAGGAATCTATCAAAATCCTTGGGGACAACACAGGCAGAAACCTTTTTGATCTAGGCCACAGCAACTTCTTCCTGGATACACTGCCAAAGACAAGGGAAGTAAGGGCAAAAATGAACTATTCAGACTTCTTAAAGATAAAAAGCTGGGACAGCAAAGGAAAAGTCAACAAAACCAAAAGACAACCAACAGAATAGAAGATATTTGCAAGTAACATACCAGATAAAGGGCTAGTATCCAAAATCTATAAAGAACTCATCAAACTCAACACCCAAGGAACAAGTAATGCAATCAAGAAATGGGCTGAAGATGTGAACAGACATTTCTGAAATGAAGACATACAAATGGACAGCAGACACATGAAAAAGTTCTCAAGATCTTTTGGCATCAGAACCACAATGAGATATCACCTCACACCAGTCAGAATGGCTAAAAATATCAATTCACGAAAATACAGATGTTGGCAAGGATGTGGAGAAACGGGAACCCTCTTTTGCTGTTGGTAGGAATGAAAGCTGGTACAGTCACTCTGGAAAACAGTAGGGGGGTTCCTCAAAAAGTTGAAAATAGAGTTACCCTACAACCCAGCAATTGCACTACTAGGTTTTTACCTCAGAGATATAAATGTAGTGATCCGAAAGGGCACCTGCACTCCAATGTTCATAGCAGTAATGTCCACAATAGCCAAGCTATGGAAAGAGCCCAGATGTCCATCAACAGATGAATGGATAAAGAAGATGTGATACACACACACATATATACACAAAATGGAATATTTTGCAGCCATCAAAATTGAAATCTTACCATTTGCAATGATGTGGATGGAACTAGAGGGTATTATGCTAAGCAAAATAAGTCAATCAAAGAAAGAGAATTATCATATGATCTCACTGATATGTGGAATTTGAGAAACAAGGCAAAGGATCATAGCAGAAAAGAGGGGAAAATGAAACAAGAAGAAACAAGAGAGGGAGACGAACCATAAGAGACTTAATCTCAGGAAACTAACTGAAGGTTGCTGGAGTGGAAAGGGAGTGGGAGGGATAGGGTGGCTGGGTGATAGACATTGGGGAAGGTATGTGCTGTGAGCACTATGCTTTGTGTAAGATTGATGAATCATAGACCTGTACCCCAGAAACATTATTATATGTTAATAATAAAAATTAAATTAAATTAAATTTAAAAATATATTACATATATAATAAAGTATATAATAAAAAAGGAGGGATGCAAGAAGGTTAGAGTCAGAAGCTGATGAGATGTTGGAAGCAGAGGGAGAAAAAGTGATGTGACAAGGAAATGAGAGTTGAGAGTGGTATGGGGCCATGAGTCAAGAAATGCAGATGGAAAAGATCACTGCTAGTTACTATATATATACATATATATATATTTCTTTCTTTGAGAGTACATTTGGTTTTATCAATATAGTTTTAAAAAATATTTTACAAAATTTTCTTTGTATGCAATCTGTAAATACAAATTAATGAAGTTAGTTTTTCAGAAGTAATTTATGACAGATAATTAATCCATTTGAGATGGCAAAAAACTCTGAACTTTGTCTTCATGTATAGCATTCTTAACAGGTGGTAAATTTTTTAAGTAGAATAAAAGTAAAAATAAGACTACTCAACACCTATTACTGCAACATAATACACTATATATACCATGGTATAATCAATCAGTTCATGGGCTTAACCTTGTTATTTGGCTGTATCCCTGAAAAGCCAGAATGCCCCCAATATCCATTCCTCATTACTAGAAAGGTTATGAGGAATGGAAAGCTAAAATTTAATTTGCTTCATGTTTTCACCTCCTCCCTGGCCATTTGGGTTGTGTCCATACGTTACTTTGATTGTATCCATCCACTGTTTCAAGATTCCGTGGACTAAACTGGCTTCTAGCTCTTAACTAATTCTTTCTTTGTTCTGTGAACCTTCTGAAATACAGGTCACACACTCAATTTGTTTTATGAAACCACCAACCTAACTCCTAACTAAAATTCCACAATTTTAGATCAGTTTATTTTCAGATATTGCCTTCTCAGGTTTTGACCTAAAAAGTTAGATGTCAAGCACTCAATTATTTCTTCATATCCACTAAAATCTTCCTGCTGTTGCTGAACTCTTCTTTGAAAACTTTTTTCCTAATATACAACAGACCTTTACAATTTTATTTCAGATTATATAACATTTAAAATTAGTATAGATAGATAAGAACAAGGAATTTGGCTCTTTAAAATATAATTAATTATATTAACTGATTTACAAAGATATTTCAAAGTAACATCTATCATTGGTCCAAAAATAACATAAAATTTATTTTTTTAGTCATTAAATGTTATATGAGAAGTTAAAATGGTCTTTGAGAGGTGGTATTATTAACAATTTAATATTTTCTCTTTGAACTTTATAAATTTAGAAATCATTATTTATAAAAATGCATGAGAAAAAGTCTCTGAAACAGTTTCA
Source organism: Neogale vison (assembly GCF_020171115.1). Lineage (NCBI taxonomy): Eukaryota > Metazoa > Chordata > Mammalia > Carnivora > Mustelidae > Neogale > Neogale vison. Next base: position 16,596,175 of record NC_058100.1, read on the forward strand.
GAAATTAGGTCTAAATAAAGTATTTGGATCAAGGTTTTTTAAACAGAGAAAGCAGAAGTTTCTAGTAAATTAAAATTAATTTGCCATGGAATGTCAAAGGCTTCTATCAAAGATTCTACTTTTAAAATTTTACATATTACCCTAAGTATGTACATATTTAAAGTAATTTTAAGAAATAAGTAAAGTTTATCACTTTATAAAACATCTGAAAATATATTAACAGCATTTCTGTAATCACATAATTAAGAATTTTAAAATTTCATTATGGCTTCTCAATTGTGCTTATAACGTACTTCAAATCAAACTTCCCTAATAAAAGCACATATGATAATTACTGATTACTTTGGTTTTTATCACCATTATACACCATTATTCAAAGAAAGGTCTGTACTTCTGTTTTTAGCTTGAACCTGACTTATTCTATGTTTAATGTAATTAATGTTTTGTGTTTTTTTAAAAAGATTTTATTTATTTATTTGAGAGGAGAGCAGAGTGAGAGGACACACCAGGATTGGAAGGGGGGCAGAGGGAGAAGTAGGCTCCCTGCTAAGCAAGGAGCCTGATGCAGGGCTTGTTCCTAGGACCCTTGGATTATGACCTGAGCCAAAGGCAGACACTTAACTGACTGAGACACTTAGGTGCTTCATAATTAATGTTTAGTAAATGAATAAATAGATAGGTACTTGTTGCATTTAGCTGGAAGTATCATAATACTTTCTGATTATTATTTGTGTGTATTACTGATTCTTTGAAGTAAACATATTCCTAATTAATAAGTTATTGGGACTGTTTTTTTTTTTTTTTGAATCCTGTCTTGATTTTATTTTATTTTATTTTTTTCCCAATTTATTTATTTTCAGAAAAACAGTATTCATTATTTTTTCACCACACCCAGTGCTCCATGCAATCTGTGCCCTCTATAATACCCACCACCTGGTACCCCAACCTCCCACCCCCCCGCCACTTCAAACCCCTCAGACTGTTTTTCAGAGTCCATAGTCTCTCATGGTTCACCTCCCCTTCCAATTTACCCAAATTCCCTACTACTCTCTAACGCCCCTTGTCCTCCATGCTATTGGTTATGCTCCACAAATGAGTGAAACCATATGATAATTGACTCTCTGTTTTATCTAATTTGTCTCAAACAGGATTGTCAAAGGATCTATTTCACTGCAACTGGTTATTGTGCTTTAAACACAAATTTTATATGGTATTATATATTCATATCTGTAGGACCTCAAAACAAAATGAGGAATGCAAGGTTATAAAGATTTTTTCTTCCTTCACTATTGTATCATAGCTGGAAATGAAAAAATTTTAGAATTGTTTCCCCTTTGAGATGGCTGTGTTGGTGATGACAGAGAGAATCTTGAAGTCTAGGAGGTTTTTTGTTTTCTAGCTTTATTAAAATATAACGGATGATACTGTGTAAGTTTAATGTGTACCACGATGATTTTATATACATGTAGATTGTAAAATGATTACCCCAATAAAGTAAGTTAACACATCAATCACCTCACAGAGTTACTACTGTGTGTGTTTGTGTGTGAGAGAGAGAGAGCGAGAGAGAGAGAGAGGGAGGAGGGGGGAGTGTGGGGAGGAGGAGATGTGTGTGGTAAGAACAAGATCTACTCTCCTAGGAAATGTCATGTGTGCAATACAGTACTGTTAACTATAGTCACCATACTGTGCATTACATCCCTCAAACTTACTCATCTTATATTAATAATTTTAAAAAAATTGTCCCTTTAACCAACATCCTCTCATTTGCTCACCCATTGGGACCTGAAAACCACCAACTATTCTGTGTTTTTATGAGTTCAACTCTTTCAGATTTCTAGGATGCTTTGACAAGACGATCTTTTTAATATCTCTCTGAATATCAATGCCAACATGGTATTGATCTAGAATAATAAACTTTAATCACTAGTGGACAACTACATAGAATTAGATAAACTGACTTGTTATCTGTAAAGGTTTATATACCAAGACTAGCACTGATGAGGACTCATTTTTTCCAAAGAAGTCAGATACCCTAAGGATGAAGTCATTTTTGATGCTTCATCAGTTAGAGCCAAGTGTACAATTTATACCTCTAAGGGTTAGATTTGGAAGACAAGGAACATGTCTTCATGTCTTTATAATTCTTCACTTGATCTGGATAAGAGCTTGGTGCTAAGGGAAACAAAATGTAAACAGTAAAACAAAAGAATTGAAAACTGAAAATCAAAACCAGTGTTTTTATGGCTTACCTTAGATTAGTTAAACGACCATCAGGGTACATAGAATTCAAAGAAAAAAATGATTGATAAAAAAGGCCACTATATCACATTAAAGGGGTCTATCCAAAAAGAAGAGCTAACAATTATACATATTTATGTCCCTATCTTGGGAGCAGCCAAATAGATAAATTAATAACAAACTTAAAGACTCTTATTGATAGTAATACAAAAATAGTAGGGGACTTAAAGTCAACTTAAAGTCAACCACAAAAAAAACTTTGGAAAGACCACAAATACATGGAGGTTAAAAAACACCCTATTAAATAATGAACTGGTTAGCTGGGAAATGAAGAATACAAAGATTACATGGGAGCAAATAAAAATGAAAACACGACAGTCCAAAACCTTTGGGATGCAGCAAAGGTGATCAAAAGAGGAAAGTATATAGCAATACAGACTTTCCTAAAGAAGCAATAAAAATATTAAATACATAACCTAACTTTATAAGCTGGAAAAAGAACAGCAAAGAAATCCTAAATCCAGCAGGAGAAGGGAAATAATAAAGAATACAGCAAAAATTAATGCTATAGAATTAAAACAAAATTTGAACAGATCAATAAAACTAGGAGCTCATTCCTTGAAAACTTAACAAAACTGATAAACTCCTAGTCAGACTTAAAAAAAAGAGAAGAGAAAGGACCCAAACTAATAAAACCTGAACGAAACAGGGTAGGTCACAACCAAACCCCCAACAATACAAACAATTATAACAGAATATTAGGAGCAATTATATGCCAAAAAATTAAGCAATCTGGAAGAAATGGATAAATTCTTGAAACATATAAACTACCCAAACTGAATCAGGAAGAAATAGAAAATCTGAACAGACTTATAACCAGCAAAAAAATTGAATCAATAATCAAAATCTCCCACCAAACAAGAGTCTAGAGCTAGATGGCTTCCCAAGGGATTTCTACCAAACATTTAGAATTCTTACTTTTTTGAAACCATTCTCAAAAACAGAAATAGAAGGAAAACTTTCAAATTCATTCTAATGAGGTCAGTATTACCTGGAGTCAAAAACCATACAAAGACCCAATGAAAAAGGAAATTATAGACCAATATCCCTGATGAACATGAGACACACCCACCCACCCCCACACACAATGGAATATCACACATCCATCAAAAAAATGAATTTTTGACATTTGCAACCACATGGATGGAACTAGAGTGTATTATGTTAAACAAGACAGTCAAAGGAAGACAAATACCCTATGATTTTACTTGTACAGAAACAAAACAAATGAACATAGGGAGAGGGAAGGAAAAATAAAGTAAGGTAAAAACAGAGGAGGAGGCAAACCATAAGAGACTCTTAACTGTAAGGAACAAACTAAAGGTTGCTGCAGGGGTGGTGGGTGGGGGATGGGGTAAATGGGTGATGGGCATTAAGGAGGGCACTTGTAGTGAGCGCTAGGTGTTATATGCAAGTGATGAATCACTAAATTTTATCCCTCAAACTAATACCACGCTATATGTTAACTAACTTAAATTTAAATTAAATGTTAACAAAAAAGAAACAGATTTATTCAGAAGAAAAATATTGTATTTCTGGTACACAAAATGATAATGATAGAGATATTACCAGCGGCATTGCAATTCACTCATGATATAAATAAATAGATATTTAACTCACATATTTTTTTAAATAAGAAAATAATATATTTAGAAATTCTTCTTTTCCTCCAGACTCAACTCTAGGTAATATCTCTTTTCTCAACATCTACAATTTTCAACAGACTAGAAGGAAAGTGGTTTAAGTTTTAGTGAGTCTATATGGGAGAAAACTAACACTAAATATAGGGTTTTAAATAGAAACCTCCTTTAAAAAAAAAAAGAAAGAAAGCTAGTCTGAGCTATAGATCACTAGATTTTTGTCCATAATATTGATATTTTTAAACCTCACGCTGATTTTTTTTTTACAAATAATGTTTACAATTACGACTGAAACTTTAGAGATAGTTTTTACAAATCTTCAGTCATCGCATAGAAGTCATTGGACTGCACAAATCACAGTCTTTGCTTTTGTTGAGATAAATATTATTTTTCATTCCTAAGATGGTCTCAAGAAAATTATGGATGTATTGTACTTACAGAAGATACAAAATGAGTAGAAAACATCAATTATAAGCATCAGTGCAGTAAATTAGTTTATACACTTTGCTAATTTTAAACAAAGAAGTGTTGCTCTTTGCATTTCTCATAAAAAGTGAAGGTAAAATGTAGGGTGTCCTCTTTTCTATTATACCATACATAAGCAGTGTCTTGTAGAATAGTAAAAAAAAATGTTTCTAGTTTGATAGACATGCATTTACTTTTTAATATATTATGATACCTTTAAGATTTCAACAATATAGATCTTTTTATATGGAAGTTTTATTATTCTGACAAAATAACTTTTGTATAATTTCATGTGTGGTAGGGTCAATAGTTTATCTGTGTAACTGTTTGATTTCCATTTATTAATCAACCATACGTGTTTCTTCAAAAACCTTATTTTATAACTAATAGACTTTCTCATAATGCAATGAACTTGCCAATATTTCAATGAAAACTGGTGTGACACTATTAAGTTCTATATTCAGACATCAATAAATTACTCTTGACTCATAATTAAACACTTGTTCTAGGCATGTAAATTCCTTGTCCTCAAAAGAACAACTAACTTGTTGCACATACTTGAACACTGGGAACTGGCTTCATAGGCTGTCTTGGGTCAAGACATTCCCAGGCTTAGCAGTGAACACCTGCACGAAGTGACCACTACCCTCTTGAACTACTTTACCAATATTCTGATTATGAAATGTATTCATACTAAGATATTTGAAAAACTTTGAGTTATTTGTCATTATGACTGATTCTAGAGGGTAAATTGCACAATACAAGAGAAAAACAAATGGTAAACATTCACAACTCAGTCTGTGTATAACCAGCTGGGTCCTGATTATCACATCAAATGATGTAATGTACTATAATGATATACTATAATATAATATAATGATGTACTATATGATGGCTAATTGAACACTCATAATTTCTTAGCTGAGTAAGAGAAGTAAATCATATAAAAAGTAAAACGTCAGAGTTGGAATCCACACCCAGAGTTGGAATTCACACCCGGAGATGCTTACATCAGGTGATGACCCCAGCTACAAGCTGCTGCAGCCACAGGAAGAGCAGTGTGCAGATAAATACTGAGAATATATAATAGAGGGCGGAAAGCTGGAGATAGGAGTTTAGAATTATTGTTGTGAGCAGTTAGGTGCAATTGAAATGTCTGATAAATAGGACTCGGTTATTCTATTTTTCTTTTCTTTTCTTTTTCTTTTTTTCTCTTTTTTCATTTCTTTCCTTCCTTCATTTTTTTTAAGAGTTCATCTTTTCATTAAAATTGTTACAAGAGGTTTAGTAAAAAAACAAACAAAACAAATAACAAAGCCCATGTCATTACTGGATGCCCGAGATTCTTCTCTTTGCCTCGCCTTTCTTCTCCGTGGCTGGGGCCATAGAGGTGGAGGGGGTTGGAGGTGCCAGCAGTCCTCCAGCCCCAGGGCTGCAGATGAGGTTCCCAATGCTGACACTGGCTGGTGCCTTTGCAAACCAATCAATCTGTCCAGAAAGGCTCAACACTTATTTGGCTGCTTTAATAGAGCATTGATCTTACCCTCTGTGATGGTCACCTCATCGTCATGGTGAAGAGGGCAGTAGGCGCAGGGAGCTCACGGGCTGAGGCCACAGTGTGGGATGCAGCTGCCGGTCTGGTGCTAGGCACCCCCATGAAGTGAAGGCTTCACTCCAGTGCCACATTAGTTCCTTGGAAGGACTGAGGACCTTAGTGGCAGCTGAGCAAAATTGCTTCTTGAATTATAAATGCATTAGACGGCAATGTATAGATGTATCATTTATCAGTGATTACATAAGTGGTGAAATGCAGTTTTTGTTAGTCCAGATTATAGGAGAGGTGAGGAATGAATTCAATGAAATGTGTTGTAAAAGACTAGAGTGGGTTGATAGACATTACAATTAGGGTGGTAGATTAGGTAAAGATATACTTTTAATAAATTTGCTAAACTTGGCAGCTATATTATGCTAAAATAAGAGAATATCCTTATTCTTTAGGAAATATGTCCTGAGATATTAAAGGATATAAGCCACTCACTTTGAAATGGTTCAGGAAAAATTACAAGTAAGTAAAAATGAATAAATGATAAATTCAATGAGGTTTAATGTTAACTATAGGTGAATTTGTATAAAGCATAGCCATTTTTTATCCTGCTCCTACTCATCCAACTTGTCTGGAAATTTTTAGTTATTTCCAAATAAAATGTTTCCAAAAGAAGAAAGATTTTAATCCTGTTGAGGAGAAATTATCTTACTTTTTTTTTTTTTTTTAAAGATATTATTTATTTATTTATTTGACAGACAGAGATCACCAGTAGAGAGAGAGGCAGGCAGAGGGAGAGAGAGGAGAAAACAGGCTCCCCATGGAGCAGAGAGCCTGGTGCGGGGCTTGATCCCAGGACCCTGAGATCATGACCTGAGCTGAAGGCAGAGGCTTTAATCCGCTGAACCACCCAGGTGCCTGAAATTATCTTTTCAAATGAGAACATAATACAAAGTTGTAGAAATAAAACAAAGTTCCAAATTATTTTTGCAAGTAAGGACTGTAGAAGAAGGGGACAACTGAAAGTCAAAAGGAGGATAAAAAGAAACCCTCACCACTCACCTTCAGTCACATGTCTGAGTCATCAATCTCTACCACTTTAATGAATTATGAGCATACAAGTTTGTTTCAATGTTGCCCTTCTTTTTAAGAACTTGTTCTAAGACAGGAGTCAGCAAACTACAGCAAAGACTGTGAGCTAAGAATGGTTTTTACTCTTTTTTCCTTTTTCCTTTTTTTTTTTTTTTTTTTACATTTTTTAAAAGTTGTAAAGCATGGAGGAGGAAAAGAAGGAAAGGAATCCTTATGCAGCTTATAAAACAAGATATTTACTATCTGACCCTTTGTATATGAAGTTTGTAAAAGTTTGTCTAAATTTCTTAAGGATCAGAACTGTGTGCTCCATGAATAATGTTTGCCAGTCACTTATTGAATAAGGAAGAGATCATTTGGATCTAAAAGTGCTGAACACAATTTCACATAGGACATAAGATTTATACTCAACACTCAGAAATATGCATTGGTTATATAAGTAAAAGAAAAAATGCAAGATGCTGTGGCATTTCTGGGAAGAGGAATAATGCAAAGTCACTAAGGCACAAAACACACAGCACTTAGAGCGTTTAGAAAGAAGTCCCAGTCATATTTCTGAAAGCTAAGAGACCCATTTTGTAATTGGCATTATATTTTTATGAAATATTCATGTTGTTTTATTTATTTCTTGTCTTCACAAGTAAGGCACTCTCCTTAGTTAAGCCAAAGCTTCCATCTCCCTATGGTAGAGATAGGGTCAAGCATTTTACAATTAATCTAAAAAGAATGCAAATACAAACTGTAAATTAGAATCTAGAGTCTGAGAATAAAAATGTAATTTTGTAGCAAGATCATAGTCTTAAAATTGAAACTATTGAGAAAAGAAGTATATGTTGAGCTCCTTTAATGTTATTTAAAATTTTATTGCATTGGGCAAGTAAATAAAAGTCTGCTCTTTTCAGACTGAGGGATTTTTTTTTTAAGTAAATCATGAAAACAGGAAGAGATGGACAGAGATAGAGCAATAAAGTCTTAAAAGTGTATTTCCCTGCCCTGTGGGCCCTTAGGTCCATGCAGAAAGGGAAAGGAACATAATATAGCCTAGATGAGTAAGGTGGAGACCAGGTATTTCTTTTAGGTGGAGACCTCAGTGTTGGCATTTCCTATAAGTGGTAGGGTAATGGTGTACATATACTCCTATAGCTAAATAGATGCGTCTGCATCAGTTTCCTGGATCCTCATATGCAGGACAATTCCTGGTGTGTGGTGAGAGGCACAGAAGAGCAAGGAGTTCTGTTAGATCATTGAGACAAGCACTGTACCTGTGTACCTAGAGCAAGTCTGGGGCTGTGAGTTCTACAGTGGGCCCTCACATAGAACCCCATTCATGCCAGGTTTGACCCTTTCCATAGGCCAGAGATGAAATGGCTTTAGTGATCAAGAGCAAAGATCAGTGAAGATCCTTTGGACACTAGTGGATACCTTTTCTACATTACATCCTTTTCCACCATATCACGTATGTCCGTCTCCTCCACCATTTGAAAAGCAGGAGAAAGAGTTAATATTTGTTAAAAGGATAACAATAACAAACACAGCAATTCAATCCTAAAACTATATTAAACTAGTGTCTCAGTCAGCTGCAATAACAAAATACCAGAGACTGGGTGGCTTAGAAAACACATTATTTCTTTCATAGTTCTGGGGGGCTGAGAAGCCCAGCATCAAAGTTCTGGGGTTTGAGAAGCCCAACATCAACAGGCCAGCAGATTCAGTTCTTACTAAGTGTCCTCTTGGCTTGCAAACAGCTGCCATTTAACTGTGTGCTCTTATGACCTCTTACTTGTGCATACATGGAGAGAGAGCTTCCTCTCTCTCTCCTCCTTTTCTTATAAGAACCACTAATTCTGGGGCACCTGGCTGGCTCAGTCTGTGGAGTGTGTGGCTCTTGATCTCAGAATTGTAAATTTGAGCCCTGCATTGGGTGTTGAGATTGCTTACAAATTAAAAAAAAAAAAAAAAAAAAAAGGAACTAGTCCTATTACGAGGGCTACCCCTTCATGACCCCATCTGGACCTAATTGCTTCCTAAAGGGTCCACCTCCAAATACTGTCACTTTGGAGATTAAGGCTTCAACATACGAATGGGAGAGGGCAAAGGGCACAAACATTTAGTCTATAACAATGAGTAATATTTTAATGTGATGTCAGAAGTTTTCAAACTGAATTGATTAAAATTAGTTCCCTCCCCCTACCCCTACATCCCAATAAGTGGGAATTTTTAAGGAAATATGATTTAGAAGTTTTAATGAAATATGGCTTATGGTTTTAAAGAATAGCATAAACTAGTGAAAGAGTATGGTATAACAAGGAAAATACGGATTTTAGGGTTCACTTAGCTACTTAATTTCATTGTTGTTGTTTACACTGGCTCCAACACCTGCTCTATAACTGGGCAAGATACTGGAGCTTCATTGATTTGGAATTTTCTCTTTCTTTAATTGAAATAATAGCACTTAATTCACAAAGTTTTTTGAGAGGATTAAATAGTATCTCTGCCCAGAGATTTCTTAGAACCTAGTAGTTTCTCAAAATATTTGTTCTAATCACATAGCACAACATTGTGGAAAGTATATAAGAGAACACTTTGGGGGCACCTGAGTTCCTCAATGGGTTAAGCTTCTGCCTTCAGCTTGGGTCATGATCTCGGGGTCCTGGGATCGAGCCTCTGCTCAGCAGGGATCCTGCTTCCCCCACCCCCTGCCTGCCTCTCTGCCTGCTTGTGATCTCTGTCAAATAAATAAATAAAATCTTTATTTTAAAGAAGGAGAACATTTTGGGGAGCCACTTATTCATCTCTTAATTTATCATTGAGAGACACTTAATGTCTCTGCTGTATTTTTCATATCTCCATGTATATAACAATTAGAGAAATACCATAAAAATTGTTACACACACTAAAAAAGTTTTGAAAATTAATTTCCTAAAATTAGACACAGGGAAAAGTAAAAATCAAGCATAATTCTACAATTCAGAGAAAATCCACTGCTGTCAACACATTTTTTATATACTTCCAGAAAGATACATTCTAGCACAGTATTTTTATCCTGCATACATATGTTTTAATTTTCTTGAGTAAATACTTAGAAGATTCATATAATGGGTGGATATTTATCTTATGAGAAATTACCAGATTAATTTCCAAGTGAGTTGTCACATTTTCAGTTCCAGTGATATTTGAAAACTCCAGTTGCACACAAGACTTAACTCATTTAGTCCTCCCCCAAATCCTTTGAGGTCATTATCTTCATCATACACATTCATAATGAACACGTCAGGCTTTGAGCCCAACCAATTTGACCCTGCATGGGTTCTTAACCATTATATCACACCAGATCTTCTCAAGCTCATTTTAATCCTGTCAATCTGTTTGAGAAGGTAGAAATGAAATGTGATGGGGAATTTCATCTCTTGGCTTTCATTTGGAGCTTCCCATTTCCTCTGCCAGCATTTGCTCATGCATATGAACCACTCTTCTTCTATCTGGGCTTCTTCTTCAATATCTGCTCATTTTTTGTTCTTCATTCTAAGAGCAAATTAATCTAATGTCCTGCTCAAAAAGGGTTTCCCTCAGACTCTGTCTGAGTCTCTAAAAGTTTGAGTGATTTAGAGTGTCTTCACTTGAATGAGGGAAATCACCTTCCCCTCCCATATTCCTACTTTATAGTGATCAGGCCAAAGCCTGCAGTCTCATGTTCTCAGATTCCTAGATCTTTTAGTAAGACAATTTCTTAAAATGTTCACTTCTTTGCTTTCCAGGCTATCATACATGACCCTGGCTGCATGGAAGAAGCCAAAGAACAATTCAAGCAGTGCAAACTCTGACCCTGAGCCATCCTAGTACATCAGACTTTTACCACTATTGACTGAGTAAAATAAACCTTAGGATACCCTGTCAGTCACTCTCTCTTCTGCTATAAACATACTCAGAAATGCTGAAATCAGTCTTTTAGGCTAAAGTCAAACAAACAAACAAACAAACAAAAAAGCCAAATAAATTCAGATTTTTAAAAAAGTCAAGATTGTTATCTAATATTGTGCATATTTTGTGTTTGCTTGAAAATTTCAGTTTTTCAATTATATTAACATTAAAGGCATACTGACATGATGTGGAATATCCAAGGATTAGTATTATGACTCAAATACTCATTCTAGAAGTACAGTATCACTTCCAAAATGGTGGTTCTGGCTTCTAAGGCATAGATATCACATCAGTTACAAAACGAAGCTCCTTTTAGTCACTACACATTAGACTGAAGACAGTACCAAGGCTGTTAACAACAGGTCTTTTTCTTTTCCTGGCATGTTCCTGTAAGGTAAGCTATATTTTCAAGGTTCTTAATACCATTGAAAATAAGCTTTTGAAATCATGGAATTAGGATTATGATTATTTTATAGTCTTTTATGTTTTTTCACAGAATGGAATGGAAGGACTTTTTATTTTTTTTAATTGTTGTTATTGCTACTCTCCCTAACTAATTATGCTTTAGCTTCATCCTGAAAGAGAATTTCTAAAATGGAGAAATAATAATACTTTCATGCAGATCCGGTCCTTGTGTGGCAGAAAAGCTAAGTCATTCTTACTCTTTCAGGATGGAGATGAATGCACTAGATACCGCTTCTCTAGTCTGTTGAGACCCAAACATGTTTGATAACCAGGAAAACTTTGTGCAAGTGGAGAATAGAGGATCTTACTCCATGTTTACTATGTGTCAGTACTTGCATACAAGTAGTCTTACAATTTTGGCACATTTTTTAGAACTGGACGTTGGACAGTATATATTTTTAATTATTATTATTTTTCAAATATTTTATTTATTTATTTGACAGACAGAGATCACAAGTAGGCAGAGAGAGAGGGGGAAGCAGGCTCCCTGCTGAGCAGAGAGCCTGATGCAGGGCTCTATCCCGGGACACTGGGATCATGACCTGAGCTAATGGTAGAGACTTGAACCCACTGAGCCACCCAGGCGCCCCCTGGACAGTGCATTATAAAGAGAAGACAATACATTTGCTGATAAGCCAAGTGGACCAATTTGAGGCTGGTTAATGGATGGCATACTGGATGGAGTCTAAGGGTATTTGATCTCTGTCCCAATTGCCTGGCTTCCAGTTTTGTGACTAATGCTTATTAGGTATGGGACCTAAAATCTTTTTAGGTTCTAGTTTTGTTGATGGCAAAGTGGTATTTAAAATAAAACTTATCTAATAAGACTATTGGGAAGATTAAATAAGATGGTCCATGTTGAAGGGCTCTGTTATGTCTGACTTATGGAAAGTCCAAAATAAAGGTTATTTTTCATTTTCTCTTGATAATTAAACTTCACTTATCATATCTTCTACACTCGTTATTTGATCTATTTCAAGAACAATAGATTATAAAAAAAAGTACAAATCCTGGTTTTCAATCTAAAGTCAACGGATAACTGGATTTCTGACCTTTGTCAAGTCACTCATTTCTCAGGCTTTCAATTTAATTATTGGTGAAATGGACTCAGACTAACTAACTTTAGTGTCCACCAGCACTATAATTTTATGACTTTTTATTAAGTGTATAAATCTTCACATGTGAATCATCCAAAATATTGGACAATATAAATCTTAAACATGATTCAAATAAAGCAGTGATTTTTTCCATAGGAAAAAATTCCTTTTGTTACTTTGATAGCTCCCCAAACATAAATTTTGTTATTTTCCAAAAAAAATTTTTTTTGTATGGGTTTAAGTACATGAGACATTATGGTTTTTAACATAAAGAAGTCGATAAATCTATTACATCATATAATTAAAGGACAGATTCAGAGACAAAATTAATATTAGTGTATTCCTTTTTATTAAGTTTATTATTTTAGAGAGAGAAAGAGTGCATGCATGTGAGTGGGGGGATGCGCAGATGGAGAGAATCTCAAGAGTCCCCAATGACCCTGGAGTTCCAGGTGGGCTCAATCTCAAAACCCATGAAATCATGACCTGAACTGAAATCATGAGTAGAAGTGTTAACCAACTAAGCCACCCAAGTGGTCCCTAAAATCAGAGTGTATTCTTATTTCATTCTCATATGACAGACAGAAAATATTTCACAAAATATATATCTACCATTATTACTAATATTTTCAACTCCTCTATTATGCACTGAAGATAAAATATAACTACTTATGATAAAAAAATGTGATCAGTAAATAAATAAATGCAAATTCTTTCCTTTCTGATAAAAATTTCCAAGGGATTTCTAACCGTTAGTGTATTTGCTTCTCAAGAGATCCTTAACGTTCTAATGAAGTTATTCAATATTCATTATATACAGAATGATAAATATATACATATATTTTTAAATTAAAAATATGATTCCTTTATTCTGAGAAATTTAGAATACCAACTCTTCCCACATAATTCAGCCATAATGTGTTTATCAAAGTGACTTTCAATACATGTTGCTTACAAACATCTTTGGAATTAAGAACTGAAATGAGAAAGATAATTTCTAGTATCTTTATTATATCCATTTTCACAAAACTGTGGGACCATATTTGATTTTTTCTAGTTAGTCCTGTATTTAACGGAAGGGCAAAAAATAGCAAAGTTAGTCATCATTGATTAGTTCTGATCTTTCTGTGCCATTTAATGCAGATGCTGTGGTTTGGCTTCCCAGAGTTGGTTGCTGTAGAGATTGTGGGTCAGAGTTCTATTATCTTATACAGCCTGGCCATTGTCTTTTTATATATTCAATCTCTCAATAAGCTGAAATAAATCACCTTTATCCATTATCTTAATGGGATCTAGCATTTTTGGAAGTTGCATGCATTCTTTAAGGTATTCATTATTTGTTCAAGAATGACTGACTGAACATGCTTAAATCCTCTAAATCATGCTTGGAAATATGCAGTGCACTCAGAATATCTGGTTTACTTAGAAATTACATGGATTGAAGAACAAGCTTACAAAAATATCTACTCTTTTTAAAACTAATACTCCCTATTATGAAAAGCCATGTGATAATTTGTTCAACATACTCAGTGTTGAATATAGTGAAATTTTATGAATATTGTTTCATTGGAACATTATATCTTTGATGTTAAAAAGAATGAGCTAAATGAGTAACAAAAAAAAATTATCTCATAACTTTCTAGTTATGTTAACAGAGATATGCTTTAATCCAATGAGTTGTCACTAATGGCCTGCATTCAGGTTTCTTATTCTATAATAAAGTTTTATTGTAACACAGCTAAAGCATTCCTTTAAGTGTTGTCTATGATTGCTTTCTACACAATAGCAAAGCTGAGCAATTGTAGCAGAGACTATGTGGTCCAGAGCCTAAAATATTTCCTCACCTACCCTTTAGAAAAAAGTTTGCTAACTCCAAGAGGATATGTCAAAATCTGTGAAAATAAAGTATCTGTGATCATACGAATGAACTGAGGTTGAAGAATCAACCCTTGAGACAGATATAATTTATTAAGCATTACTGAGCAAATTAGGACATTATAAGAAAAGTAAAGTTCTTTATTCCCCCTATTGCAAACACAGAATTCCATTAGCTCTTCAGAAGAAAGACTCCCTTAGAGCTGGTTTTGTCTTCTACTTATAGGATGCATCTGGATCAATTAAATCTTTGTCATGCATGAATAATTTCAGCTCCATAGGTAATTAGAACATTCATTCTGCCTCACAGTTAACTCTGAGATTAAAAAGGTAACTTTATTTTCCTTAAGACCACTAATCAAGCTTCAAAGTGTTCACATTTTCATACTAATGAAAATGTGACTGAATAAGAATGGAAATCATTTATTAAATATATCAATTAGCCAATAAGGTACTTTTCTAAATGTTTGTATGTCTGGTAAAGTATCTTAGAACCTGAATTTTTATATTTCAATTCCTCACACATAAACCACTTTTTAAAAAGATGACTAATTATATGAAACTTAATTTAAATCTTCATTCAATTTATAACCATTTACTAATAGCTCTTCTTTTTTCACATATTCGGAAAAGATTATTGAGTGTTTTCACACATGTGAGCACACATCCTCCTACTCACCTCTGCATTTGCTGAACACCACATAAGTAGTTTCACTAGGTAAATGAGTCCTTACTTTGTAAACTCCCAAACTACACACTATAAATAAATAACAAAATACAAGTAAATTTTTAAAAATAAATCACATAGATAAAATTCACTCTAGAAAATATTAGAAGAAAATACAAATAATTTCTTATTTTCAGTACATGTATTTTAGTAATATTTTGAAGATTTTTATTATAGTACAGTACTTCATTGTCCCCATAAAATAAATTTTTTGAAATGATTTTCAGCCTTCTCATTTTGCTGAGTCATGAAAACCCAACATTAGTTATTGTATTGCCTTGTGAATTAGTAATATTTAGGGAGCAAAAGATATATGACTATGTGGCTTTAAAAAATAGTTCTAAATTCCTGTACCGTTTGGTTCTTTTTATTTATTAGTATTTCTGTTTTTTCCTGTTAGAGATTATCCATTTTTAATGCCAAATATGTTTAATTCCATATTGATTCCGCTTGCTACTATTGTCTAATTTCACAGCATACAAACATTTTTAAGTACCTCTGCATCTAAGAAGTGGAATAGCTTCTAGTGATAAAAAAATAAAATAAAATCACATTTCCTGCTCTCAAAGGATCCAATCTTTTTGAAGTGAAGGGTATATATATATGAAATTACATTCTTCTAATAAGCATTATAAAGCATTAATGAAAACACAGGGGAGAGAGACTAATTCTTTTAAAACATAAATTTATCATAAGGAGATATGCATAATCATTTTATATATATATAAATCAATATATATAATTTGCTATTTCTTCAATTGATTTTTTAAAAAAATAAGCTATGACAGATGTTATTTTTACTTCTATAAAATACAATATTTTATAAATAAGTAAAATTAGTGTGTCTTATTGGATCTCTTTACTACTTTATTTTCCCAGAGATAAACCTCCATTACATGTCTAAATTAGATATAAATAGAATATTTATGAAAGTAAATTATGTGCTTAAAAGGCAAGGGGAAAAGTAAAACAAAAAAGTGAATAAAAATCACAACAAAAATCACACAAAAAACAAGCAAACCAACAAAAAGTGTTACTGGGACTTTGTCAAGATAAAAAGTCTTGGTTCCCTGGGTGGCTCAGTTGGTTGGGTGTCTGCCTTCGACTCAGGTCATGATCCCAGGATCCCGGGGTAGAGCCTCATGTCAGGCTCCCTGCTCAATAGGGAGTCTGCTTCTTTCATCTCCCACTGTGCTCACTCTCTTTCTTTTCTGTCTCCCTCAAATAAATGAATAAAGTCTAAAAACATTTTTTTTTTAAAAGATAAAAAGCGGGGCGCCTGGGTGGCTCAGTGGTTTGGGCCTCTGCCTTCAGCTCGGGTCATGATCTCAGGGTCCTGGGATCAAGCCCCACATTGGGCTCTCCGCTTAGCGGGGAGCCTGCTTCCCCCTCTCTCTCTGCCTGCCTCTCTGCCTACTTGTGATCTCTCTCTGTCTGTCAAATAAATAAATAAAAATCTTTAAAAAAAATTAAAAAAAATAAAAAAATAAAAATAAAAAAATAAAAAAATAAAAAGGGCAAAAAAAAAAAAATAAAAAAAATAAAAAAATAAAAAAAATTAAAAAAATAAAATAAAATAAATAAATAAAAATAAAATAAATAAATAAATAAAATAAAATAAATTAAAAAATAAAAATAAATAAAAAAACTAAAAAAATAAAAGATAAAAAGCTTCTGTTCAGTGAAGGAAACAATCAACAAAACTGAAAGTCAGCCAATAGAATGGGAGAAGATATTTGCAAATGACAGATCTGATAAAGGGTTAGAATCTAAAATCTATAATGAATTTATCAAAATCAACAACCAAAATCCAAATAATCCAGTTAAGAAATGAGCAGAAGACACGAATAGACATTTTTCCAAAGGAGATATTCAGGTGACTAACAGACACATAAAAAGGTGCTCAGCATCACTCATCATCAGGGAAATACAAATCAAAACTATAATGAAGTATCACCTCAGCCCTATGAAGATGGCTAAAATTAATAGCACAGAAAATAAAAGATGTTGGAGAGGGTGCAGAGACAGGAGAACACTCTTACACTGTTGGTGGGAATACAGACTGGTGCACCCACTCTGGAAAACATTGTGGAGGCTCCTCAAAAAGTTAAAAATAGAAGTACCCTAGATCCAGCACTTGTCCTACTAGGTATTTACCCAACAGATACAGAAGTACTGATTTGAAGGGACACCCCAATGTTTATAGCAAAATTATCAACAATAGCCAAATTATGGAAAGAGCCCTAATGTTCATTGACTGATGAATGGATAAAGAAGGAAGGCTGTGTGTGTGTGTGTGTGTGTGTGTGTGTGTGTGTGTGTTGTATATGGAATATTACTCAGTCATTAAAAGAAAATGAAATCTTGCCATTTGCAATGACATGGATGGAGCTACAGTGTATTATGTGAAGTGAAATAAGTCAGAAAAAGACAAACACCATATGATTTCATTTATATATGGAATTTAAGAAACAAAACAGATATAAATAGGGGGGAAATGACAGGCAAACCATAAAACAGGCTCTTTAATGTAGGGGAAAAACTGAGGGTTGCTAGAGGGAAGGTGGGTGCAGGAAGGAGTTAAATGGGTGATGGGCATTAAGGAGGGCACTTGCTGTGATCAGCACTGTGTGTTATATGTAAGTGATGAGTCACTAAATTCTACTCCTAAAATTAATATTACACTATAAGTCAACTAACTGGAATCTAAATAAAAACTTGAAACAAACAAGGAAAACTACAGTCATTTATTTGGAATTTTATTCCAGTGACCATCAAGAAATTATAAAAATGACTAACAATTGAGTTTGCATATTTATTGTAATAACCCCATTTGCAGTGTGATTTATAGTTCTTCAAGGAGTTTTTATTTATAATCAGGATCTTTGGTCCTGAAACAACTTTTGAGATATACCAGACTGGTGATTATTATCATTTTTTAAAGAAGAGGAAGCAGAAGTTCAGAGAGTTTAAATGATGTTCCCATGGACACAGAATGCTCTTAAAAAGAAGGGCCACAGTAGATGTGTATTTTTTTATAGATAGGATTCAAGGGCAGCAATATGTTTAAAATTTAATTTGATCTATAAACTGAATGCTAATGTTTTGTTCTAATGTGTGTTTATGTGAACAAACTTGAGAGTAAAAATAAAGTGTGTGAATTTTTCTTTTGAAAATGAGTATTATGTAAAATAATAAATCAAAACTATAGTACTATTTTCTTAATTTATTCAATCTTTCTCACTTGTGATTATCTTAAAGTCTTTCGGTTTGTAGTCTATTTGTCACTTGTTTACTTTTTGTTAGAAATTGTGCAATAGGTATAATATTGGACTTACCACATAGATGAATGTATACTTATGCATTCCTTTTCTTAAAAAACACACATCTATACAATCTGTCAATAGTAAAAGTGAATTCTGTAGCTGATCCCAAAGATACAAAATTAAAAATAGGAAAAAAAGGAAATAAATTAAAGTTATATTTATACCAGTAAATTTCTTAAGGTACTTTTTTAATGTAATGATGTCATATTTAAAGATAAACAATTCTTAAATGTGTTAGTTAACATTTTAGGATCCTTTCAATCACTTTAATATGATCATGTAAGCACATTTTATAGGGAGCCATTTAAACAGATATAATTCCCACATTCAAGATGTTACATTCTAAAATATTCTGACAAATCTAGAAGTATTACAGAAATCCTAATAACTAAATAAATTAGTTAAGAAAGAGATAAATTTGATAAAGATATAACCAACTTTTTATTTTCTTGGGGGAAGACAGAAAATGAAATTTACAGATAATCCTCAAATCGGATTCCTGCAGTTACATCCAATCTGCTGCCTTGCTAAAACTTTCAGCAGAGCTGATCATGCAGTCACATTAGCCGAGGAGAGTAACCTTGTTTCTCCTTTCCTTTAGACCAGCTTAAGGAGAAGGGCAAATGAGGCCAGGCTGACAGCAGAGAGCAAGATCTCTCTCTGAATCATTCACAAGACATATTTAAACCTGCCATTCTGAATGGCTACCTCTTACATCGCTAGGCACATATGGGTAGATCTAGCCACCAAATTCACTTTGTGATTACATACTTAAAACATGATTTGCATGGCCCCTGAAGTGTTGCCACAATTTATACCTGACTGTGTTTCATAGACAGAGAAGTGGTCAAAGGTGTGGACAGGTCAGACAGAATTCTGTTTGTATTCTAGCTTTGTCATTTGTAGCAATAACTTAGGGACAAGTACCTTAAGTCCTGTAAACCTCGGTTTCCTCAGTACTTAAAATGAGTTTTGAAAGCTACCTCAATTAATTTGTTGTTTGGATTACAGCCTGTGTACCTTTCCTGACATGGTGACTTACACATAGAAGGGGAGCAACAAAAGCATCAAATAGCCTAAGAATGATCAAATGAAGATGAATTTAGTCTGGGGCATTTGGGTGCCGCAGTCCTTTAGCAACTGACTCTTGGTTTCTGCTCAGGTCGTGATCTCAGGATTGAGATCAAGCCCCCCAGGGGCTCTGTGCTTGGCTGAGGGTCTGCTTTCGCTTCTGTGTCCCTTTCCCTCTGCACTCTCCTCTACAATAAATAAATTGAATCTTAGGAAAAAAAAAAAAAAAAAAGATGAACTGGTACAACTGGGTACCTCAGTGGGCTGAGCATTTGCCTTCGGCTCAGATCATGATCCAGGGTCCTGGGGTTGAGTCCCCACAAGGGAAGGCAGTCCCTGCTCAGCAGGGAGTCTGCTTCTCCTTCTGCCTGCTGCTTCCACTGCTTGGGCTCTCTCTGGCAAATAAATAAATAAATAAATAAATCTTTTTAAAAAGATGAACTTAGTCTCCCTTTAACAATAATGGGCTCTTTGCTAAACTGTAAAAGAGGGGAGAAAGTATTTCCCAGTTCTAAAACATGTGCACTAGTGACTTCTTTCCCAAAAAAACCCCTATTAAAAATGTATTTGTGAGCCTTTTTAAAAAGATGTATTTATTGGGGCGCCTGGGTGGCTCAGTGGGTTAAAGCCTCTGCCTTCAGCTCAGGTCATGATCCCAGGGTCCTGAGATCGAGCCCCGCACCATGCCCTCTGCTCAGCGGGGAGCCTGCTTCCTCCTCTCTCTCTCTCTCTCTCTGCCTGCCTCTCTGCCCACTTGTGATCTCTGTCTGTCAAATAAATAAATAAAATCTTAAAAAAAAAGATGTATTTATTTATTTGAGAGAGAGAGAGAGAGTGTACACAAGTTGGGGGACAAGCAGAAGAAGAGAATCTCAAGCAGATTCCCTGCTGAGCCTAGAGCTTAATCCCTGCAGTCTCCGACCCTGAGATCATTACCTGAGGGGAAACCAAGTGTTGGGCATTTAGCCGACTGAGCCATCCAGGCACTCCTATATGTAAGCTTTTTTTGTGATCTATGCTTTCTCATTGGAAATAGTTTAACACACCTGTCTGCTTCAATAGATATAGCACTACAAAACAAATCTGTTGGATAAAAAGGAATTTAGGCTAAGATTATGTTTTAAGTGCAAGAGTCCAGGAGTATTCTGTTTAGTTAAGTGACGCTTGTAGGACTTAAACCTTGGTACTATGAAGGATGGGGCAGTATCCAGAGCAAGAATGCCAAAACCCTATCATGATTTATCTGAAGTCCATGGCTTATAACCGCACTCCTCCCTATAGGTAAACGTAAGACTAACAGAATGATCAACGGCCAAGATCGTCTTCATTTAGAGAAAGCATTTGTGGAATTGAGAAGGAGGGCAGGAGAGAGAAGAACAAAAGGCATGTGAGAGAAAGGAAGCAGAAAAAGAGGAAGGAGTAAGAGAAGAAAAAAGCATTACCTGGGGCACCTGGGTCGCTCAGTGGGTTAAGCCTCTGCCTTCGGCTCAGGTCATGATCTCAGGGTCCTGAGATTGAGCTCCGCATGGGGTTCTCTGCTCAGCAGAGAGAGCCTGCTTCCCTTCCTCTCTCTCTCTGCCTGCCTCTCTGCCTACTTGTGATCTCTGTCTGTCAAATAAATAAATAAAATCTTAAAAAAAAAGCATTAACTGAGGGAGTAAGTGAGAATAAAGAGAATGATGATTTGACTAATTCATTTAGTATCTCAAGTTTTGTCTCTATAGATGCAATTTGTTTGTTGCTTTGATTCTACCAGGATTCTGACTTTAAGGTTGCTTCCATCAACAATAACTTCAAGGGAGTGGATCCTAGTATTGATTTTAATAGATTACAGAAAGAAAACAAAACCAAAACCAAAACCAATCTTCTCTTTTGCCCTTCCAAAATTTTACTTCAGATAAGCTTCAGTGCCAATTCAAAATAGGGAAGGGGGAGAAGGTACAGTGCATGCAGGGGTAGATTTCTATTTGCCAGTAATGTCCTGCTCTCTCAGCACCTCCAATACACAGAGAAGGGGCTCAGAGGCTGAGTTCCCCCCGAAGCATCCTGGTTCCCTGGCACGTAGCAGTGGATAAGCAATCCTCCATCAGAGACAGAGCACCACATAGGAGTTATAAGTTATGAGATACTGTATCCTTTAAGCACAAAATCAATCTCTCCAATAACTCACCATCCCCATGGACCCAGCACCAGGCCTAACATCCCTGTTTCAGAAACTCCTTTGAGTTATGACGTGACCTTCAGAAAAATCTTCGTTAAATCAAAGTATATGACTTGGGAGGTTTAACAACCCAGTGTCTTATCAGTTTGAATTAGATAATTAGCTGTCATAAGGAGCCCCTTGAGAGAGAAACAGGTTAAGTACATTTAATTGAGCAGAAGAATGAATAGACATGGAAGCATTTTCACATATCACAGCCATGCTGCCATCTGTAATAGTAGCATACAGAAAGCAGGGACCTCCAGAGGATTTAGAGGATCTACTGAAGAGAAACCTACAGAAAGAAAAGGTAACAGCAAAGGCCAACATCATCCCAGAGTAAAAACAAAAACACAATTGTTATCTCTCTGATTTTGCTTTGACTGTCCCTGGCCTGGATGTGACCTATTCATTTTTACCCTGGTTCTAATGGCGGAACATGAAAAGTGGCATGCTGGAAAGAGCACGGAGTCGTCCCAAATCACAGCAGTGATGCAACTTCTGGAACAACCTTTTGTGTCATTCTAAAGATAATTAGATTGCAGATTCTCTGCAGGCAGAAAAACAAACAAAAACTGTGCCGTGGAGTTCTCAGTTTTCTTGATGATTTTTTTCTCATTTGTCCTTGCAAACGTATGGAGAAAAGAATGGCTGTATTTTTCAAAACAGTGTCATTCTAATTTCTAGATTTGTTTTCCTCTCTCTCTAGCTAATACAGTGTAACCTTATAAACATCATACATAACACAAATATGAAAGGTCTGTGAGAGGTGGAGAGAAGGAGACACAGTGGCAAGGAACCTCAACACCCGAGGACTGATACGGTGTGGCGTTCCATAGATTTTCTTTTCTCCTCATTTATCCAGACAAAGAATTGAAGCTGGACACCCAGAAATGCTAACAGATGTAGCACAAAAAAACAAAACAAAACAACAAACCACCGCCACCACCACCAACAAAAAACCCAACAAAAGCCTGACCTCTCTGACCAAAAATCCAGGACAGAAAGAGCCTAGAAACACAGAACAAATACACAAAACAGACAAACATAAAGAAACAAAATCTGTGACCTTCTCTCAGCTGTGTCAGCAAAGGCTGAGTGGAGAGTCTGGACGTCCACACTTGCCAGGCTGTTGAAGTGCCCCAACACTCCTGTCAGTAGAGTGGCAGCTAACACCTCTAGGGGCTGAGGTAGAGCTCATGACAACAGAGCCCAGACAGTCACCATCTCCAAGCCGGAACAAGTGATGTCCCTACCTTTTGTCCCATCACTGTCACTGGAGACCACATGGGAGCCTATGTCCACACCTATGTGGCAGTAACCATCTTCATCTATAAGATGACATCCATCTTTATCCATAAGACTAATAAGTAGTAATTGAATGAGTAAGGAGTCATAAAGGGGGAGGCCTGCTGAATCATGAGATTCAAACATGATCTTGAATCTTGTACCACAATACTCAACACATTCAGGTTTCAATGGATAATGACTTGTCATGTCAAGGAACAGAGAGATCTCAAGCAGAAATTACACCCCCCCCCAAATACTGGCATTTATTCATCCATTTAACATTATTTCCTGTTTTGAATATTTATTCTTTTATGTGAAACCTAAGTAATTTCATACAAATCTAGAAATATCTATATTTATATGTATGTATAATATCAAAATTATATCCAGAAAATAAAAAGAAATCCCCCTTTTGGACTTGAGCTTCTAACTGTGATGTAGTAATATAGACCAGACTCCTTTTCCTGTTATAAGAAAGTAGAAAACTAGACTAAATATATAAAATGATGATTATTAAACATTAATAAACAAAAGACATCCTAAAAATCCTAATTAATCCAAAAGAAGGCATAAAAAGAGGAAAATATGAGGCAAAAACACATGAAGAAAAAACAAAGGGCAAGATGATAAACTAGAATCCACCCATATTAATACATTACACTAAAAATAAATGGTCAAATACTTCATGTAAAACACGCAAGTGGTTAGAGTGTGTTAGAAAGAAAGAATGAATAATATACTATATGCTGTCAATGAAAAACTTACTTTAAATAAATGAAACATATAGATTAAAAATAAAAGGAGGAAAAATGGTACTCTTTATGTATTAACCTAGGACCCAATGAGGAAACAAGACACCATAGAATAATTTGAACAGAAAAATTTTAGTATAAGGAATGATTATAACAGGGAATGGCTAGTAAGAAATAGAGAGAACTCTAGGAAATGGGGGACTCACAGATATAAAGAGTAGCTACTGCCCCTGGAGGCTGAGCTAGAGCTCCCGAGGAGGGAGCCCGTCCTGCCGGAGGTTAGATCAAACCTTGTTGGAGAGAGCACAGCCAGCGGGATGTTGGACATCTGACCAATGAATGCTGCTGGACATTCATCTTCTAGGGCAAGGATTGGCAACCTTTTCTCTATAGGCCAAGAAGTAAACATTTTAGGCTTTGTGGTTCACACAGACTCTGTCACAACTAATCAGCTCTGCTTAGTACGAAGACCCCAGGACAACCGATGAAAGGAATAGGCATGGCTAGCTTCCAGGGAAACTGTATTTATAGAAACACCTAGTGGGCTCGATTTGGCATACAGGCCAGAGTCTTCCAACACCTACTGGGGGATATCAGAGAAGTTGGTTCAAAAGATGATGTCTTGCTGGAGATGCTCAGCCACAGAACAACGTATGGGGGAGAGTAGATGCTGGGGAAGCTTCCAGAGACTGAGTGTTGCCCACAGCTGGGTGCCAGAGAAACCTATTTTGCTCTGGGAACCGAGTACTGGGAAAGCTGTGCATGCTGCAGGAATCACTTATTTTTCCAATGTTTTTTGCCAAATACATTTTGAAAATCCCTTTCAGATTCTAATATAATTTAGGAATTCACAGTATTTTTATTCCCCTGATTTTTTTTGGTCTCTCATGGCTTATGTTTATCAATAAATTATTATGCATTTTTTCATATTGGTATGGCTTATTTTTTGATAAATTTATTTTTAAATATATTATCTTTTTTGTTGCCATTCTTAATATGATCCTTTTAAAATACAGTTTTAACTGCTCAATGCCAAAAGATGCACAATAGGTACTAGATGAAAATGACTGGTTTGCCTTGTCCACTCAATTTTACCTCATAATTTTACCTTATTTTTTGAAGTTGCTAGAGCTTCAAATTGTAGGATTATCATAACTCTCATAGTGATTAAGATGTAGAATGTAATTTGAAAATAGGTATCTTAGACACAGGAAATATTCTAATTTGAATTTACTAAGGTTGAAAAGTCAATAATGAATATTGATTTTTAGAAAATGTCCTTTTGCACCAATTTAGATGCCTAATTTTTTTCTCCTTCAAACTGTATACAAAATTTTAAGGAAAATAAATTATCATTAAGTGACATCTTATAAAATATTGTTTAAGCTGTAGCATTGGTTTTATTTTTTAAATACTGTTTCAGAGATATCACTTATACACTGATATTTAGATGATATGGAATATATATTAAAATAGTTTATTACCTAAAAGCCAACTAATTTTGGAATAATCCTGAAAATTATTTTTAATAATAAACTAGCATTATAAGTAAATATATAATTTGGATATTTAAAATTCAGCTTTATTTCTTTTAATATTTTTCTAGTTCACAAGGTGTACTTCAGATATCAATGAAGAGAAAATTAAAATGATTAATTATTCTTTGAGAGTCAAACAAAAGTCACAATGTCTACATTCATCATCTATCATGTTTTCTATTAGTCTTTCAGAGCTAGTTTCCTTAAGATTTATATTCTACTTCTATGCAATCATAATCATCAAAGAGAGTGTAATGAGACATCGTCAATTTAATTTAAATTTTCAAAAGTGCCAAGTTGATTGATCTTTTAAAGTGCCACAGGGATCTTGAAGGTAAACATCCTTTTCAGTATTATTAGTTTAAATTCGGTGGTACAGTGGATCCTATGAGAATATTATGAACACTGAATCCTACATAAAATTTTATATGCTACTGCACTAAATTATAACATATGCTTGAGAGACTAACAGTTAATTAACACAATCCATGAAGGAAAATCAAGAAGCCAATATGATAATCTCATAAGAGGTCTTTAAACTGTTTTAAATATACAATTAAAAATACCACATCTCCTCACAAACCATGAAAAAAATCCATGTTGCAAAGGTCTTAAATAAATAACATGCAATTTAAAAGTATAGGATAGTATATTGGTGGTATATTATATGGATCCAATTATGTGGTAAATAATTTCTCAAACTTCTTTCTGATAATCAAGACATTGGTGAATCACATAGGCACCAAACTTACACTTGCCCCTCTGACTGTTTATGGGTCTTCAACCTTCTTCCTTGACAAAAGCTTCATATGGCAACAGTTTAGCTTTCTGGCAAGTATGTTCTCTAGAATTAATAGATATTTATTTATTACTAAAAGTCTACCACATCTTTGAATCATTTTGTAGGTTTAAGGTATCCTATGTAATTTTAATTTTCTAGGAATAGATAACAGAAAAATTTACTAGTGCAGGAAAAACATTCTTCAAACCAAACCAAACGTTAAAACTTAACTCTCTTTGATCAGTTAAAGGTATGGAAAGTGAAAACAACTCCAGTTATTTTAATAGACATAAATCAATACAAAGAATCATTCACCCACTATAGAATAATTAAAAAGGCAAAAATGGAGAATGGACATACCAACACATAGAAACAGTAGGAAGCAGCTACCACAAGGAAGCGTTAGGACTATAGATGTTTACAGGTTGAGAGAGGAGCCCCTGGGAGTTGGGAGCCAGACCTCATACAGCCGCCAGGGGGCTTGGACTATCATCCCAGAGAGCATGCGCAAAGCTGGTTTAGCAATTTTTGCCAAACTGAAAATTGGAATAAACTACTATTGCAAGTATGAAAAGAAAAAAAAAACTAAACTAAATTAACAACAACAAACTATGCTCCAAGAGGGATGCTGTCAAGAACAGGAAGAAGACAGAGGAGAAGAAGCAAACAAGAAGGCTGTGTCTTCTTTCTTCCTTCTCTAGCTGCTAGTCTCCTGGCATTCTCTGTTGTTAGAGTCAAGAGAAGTCAGTTGTCAAAGGAAAAATGTGGTTTGCAGAGACATTGTCCCCTTATCACAAAACCAGTAATAGAGAAAAGTGGGTGAGAAACCTGGATAATGTTTAACCAATGGCATCATAGTGTAAGAAAATTCAGTATTCTTAAAGTCAAGCCAAAACTTGAAAACATCATTCAATAAAAGCATTTCTGTGAAAGACTGTTGTATTTCTTTTTTCTAACTCAGTGTGAGACTATGTCTCGGAAATTCTAGTTGAGTGGATACTTTTAGTTTTCATAGCCATGTTTCCATTCACCCTCAGGTGAAAGATTTTTCTCACTTCGTGTGTTGGTAATTATCTGACGTGATTGAAGCAAGTCTCTTATTTTCTTTTAAATTATTTTATAATTTCAATATCCACATGTCCACCTATTTAATTTACCTGGGATTTATTTTCAGTTTGGTGTGAGGTATGATTTTACATATCACTACTTCCATCCCATGTGGGTGGGCAATTACCTCAGACAATGTAGTGAAGAACCAAGATTTTCTCCCAGGTCCAAAATGCCACTTCTGACATATATCAAAAACCCAAATAGCTGTAGGTATCTTAGAAGCAATTTATTCTGTTTGCTTAGTCAACCTCTATTCTTAGTTCTTTATTTTCCATATGAATTTTAGAATACATTTTATCAATTTTTTGAAGAAAATGCATTAGCAATTTTGTATAAAGTTCAAACTGATTTGAGAAATATCTATTTCTACAATTATTTAGTCTTCACATGCATATCCTTCTAAGTTCTTAATTTATTTCCTTCCCTTTCTTCAATAGTCTTTGTAAAATACCAACATATTTATTAGGTTTGCTCTTTGGTGAATCAAATCTTTTGATATTAATGTAAATGGCACTTATAATAAACTTCTAATTTTATAATTGTTGCAGAGTACAGAAGAGTGGAAAAGCTAATACAGTTCTCATATACCCCAAATCCAGGTAATATCTTACTTTATTATAGTACATTTGTCACAATTAATGAATAAATATTTAATGAACTGATATTTAACATGTTGGTATTAACTAAGTTCCATACATTATATGGATTTTATTAGTTTCCTCTAATGTGATTTTTCCGTTCCAGGACAATATCCGGGATACCATATTGCATTTAGTCCTAATGACTCTTTAGCCATCTCTGGCTGGTTTCTCAGACTTTCCTTGTTTTTTGATCATCTTAAATGTTTTGAAGAATACTGGTCAGGTATTTTTAGAATATGTTTCAAGTAAAATTTGTTTGATTTTTTCTAAAGATTACACTAAGTGATAGGGTTTGGGGGAGGAAGATCACAGGGATACTGTGTCATTTCCCCACAACTTATCAAGGGCCTACTATCAACATGACCATCATTATTGACATTAATGGTGATCGCTTGGCTTGAGGTAGTATTTGTCACATTTCTCCACTGCAAAGTTCTTTTTTTTTTTTTTTTTTTTAACCCTTTCCATAAAGTGGTCAGTTGAAAAGAAGTCACTTTGTTCAATATGCTCTTTAGGGGTGAAGAATTACACTGAGTGTACATAAAATTGCATTTTATACTTTTCTGTGGTAGATAGGAATACTTTTCATTTCTATATATTAATGTTTGCACTCACTGTTTTAATGTTTTTTTTCTAATTCCATTAGTTTGTAGACTCTTATTTTCTATATAGACAATTATGTCCTTTAAAATTTATCCAGGTTCCAATCTTTTTTACTTATTTCCAATCTTTGTGCTTTTATTTTTCCTCTCATATCTTAATTTGCTGGCTCACTCCATTAGTAAAATGGGAATTTTCTCATTTTCTAGACTTTAAATAGAATAATTCTACAGCTTCACAAGGAGCTATAATGTTTTCTGTTTATTTTAACAGTTTTATCAGCATATGGGAGATTTCATTTTCTTCTAATTTTCTGAAAGGAATTTTTACCACCTTTAAATGATTAAAGACTTATATTTATAAATGATTAAAGACTTATAATTGGAGGTTATGCAAATTTTTCTGGTATTTTGGTAAATTTAAATTAAAAATTAAAACAGAATATATAAAAGTGAATTATTCTTATAAATTTTAATAAATGGTTTTCTTTTTTTTTTAATTTTATTTATTTATTTTACAAAGAGAGATCACAAGTGGACTGAGAGGCAGGCAGAAAGAGAGAGAGGGAAGCAGGCTCCCCGCCGAGCAGAGAGCCCGATGCAGGACTCAATCCCAGGACCCTGAGATCATGACCTGAGCCGAAGGCAGTGGCTTAACCCACTGAGCCACCCAGGCAACCAATAAATGTTTTTATGCTGTTATTAAAGTAACATGTTTTCCCTTTTAATCTATTAATATGATATAAAGAAAAGTTTCCTCAATATTTAGCCATAACATGTTCTCCAGATACATGCTTTTATATTTTTCATGCAATGTGTACATACGTGTGTGTGTGTGTGTGTGATGTGTTTGTTTGCTTGTTCTGGCTTCAATTAGTAATATTTTCTTTAGAATCACTGCATCTATTTCAGCACTGAAATTGGATTCATAATTTGATTTCTCAACTTCTTGGGTTTCCCAATGAATGATTTAGTAAGTATCCTTGTAAAACATTCAAGGAGCTTTCCTTGTTTTTCTCATCTTGAAAACTATTTGTATAATGTAGAGGATATTAGTTCCTTTAAAGATAATAAAACTGTTCATATTTTAAAACATTAAGAAGTTTTTAAAACTCTACATCACCCTATCACCCTAAGACTGTCCTGGTACTTTTTTTTTGTAGCTATATTTTAAGTTTGGATATCAATTTCTTAAATGGTTTCAACCTGTTATGAGTTTTCATTTTTCTTTTTTTTAAATAAACATTTTATTTATTTGACAGAGAGAGAGCACAAGTAAGTAGAACGGTAGGCAGAGGGAGAGAAAGAAGCTCTCTGGTCAGAGAGAAGTTCTCTGCTCAGCAGAGAGCCCAATGGGGGCTCAATCCCAGGACCCTGGAATCATGACCTGAGCCGAAGGCAGCCACTTAACCAACTGAGCCACCCAGGCTCCCCAATGAGTTTTCATTTTTCTTAAATGTGTTATGTTAGTCCACATTTTAGAGAGATAATCTCATCCATGTATTCAAAGTTATTGTCATGGGGTTTTCATTCTATTCTGATATTTTCTGTATATTTCTTAATACACTCATTTATTGCCTTCTTCTCTCCTATGTCCTGTGATGTAAGATCCTAACTATAGGAATTTTGTCTTGTTCACTGACATATCTCTTATTCTTGACACATACAACTTGGTATATAGGCAAACTGAGGCTTGGAAATGGTGAAGGTCAACTTCAAGTAAAAAATTTCCATTTCAGTACAATTTTAGATGAGAAAATAGGGTGGGTTTGATCAGAAGAGATACATTTTTGTTATATGGTTGAGAGCAGAGACAAGTGCAATCCAAATTTGGCCCCCATGAAGAAAAATGTATAAATTGGCTGCATTAAAAATTAAAAAAAGCAACTGAAATCTTGAACATTTGGAAATCCATTTTCAAAGAATTTCGCCTGGGTGGCTCAGTTGGTTGGACGACTGCCTTCGGCTCAGGGCGTGATCCTGGAGTCCCGGGATCGAGTTCCGCATCAGGCTCCCAGCTCCATGGGAAGTCTGCTTCGCTCTCTGACTTTCTCCTCGCTCATGCTCTCTCTCACTGTCTCTCTCTCTCTCAAATAAATAAATAAATAAAAATCTTTAAAAAAAAAAAATTCTTAAATCAAAATAAGAAGGTTAAAATATAAATTTATACTTATACTCACTATATTCTTAATAACGTATTTGTAACCCTCAAAATATGGATACGACATCTTTTTAAATAAAAAATAATTTGCAATTTGGTTCTCAGGATTTCTTGGTCATAGCGATTATTTTCTAATCTGTTTTATTAGAGGACTTAGGACATTTCTGAACACTTCCCATCTCAGAAATTTTGGACTTATAAAAGATATAACTAGAATTTCATAAAATTACATTTATTTATAAATATTTGGCAACTACTACATGGTTTTTTCAGAAGTCATATTGTGTTTTTTATATTCACCAATTCAAGGTTAGTTTTGAAATGTGAATAGGGAATTTCCAAACTGGGAAAATCGGAAGAGCATTCCAGGCAGAAGCAATAGTGTATGTGTATTCTACGAGATAGAATGGAGTTTGGGGGCACCTGGGTGGCACAGTCGGTTAAACCTCTGACTCTTGGTTTCTGTTCAGGTCATGATCTCAGGGTCATGAGATCAAGCAGCGCATCGTGCTCCAGGCTCAGCATGGAGGCTGTGTGTTTCTCTCTCCCTTTCTCTCTGTCCTCCCTCCCACTTTGCACTTTGATGTGCGTGTACTTTCTCTCTCTGGGATAAATAAATAAATCTTACAAAAAAAAAAAAAGAAGAAGAAGAATGCAGTTTTAAGGAAAAAGCAGTTTTATAAATCTGGAACACAGGGTTTATTGGAGTAACTGCAGATGAAGCTAAAAAGACCATCATAGCTAAATTATAAAAAGACATTCTGCCAAAACAATCTTACATACATCAATGTCACTTTCAGTAATTTTGTAATTATGTGTAACAACTAAGATGTGCATTATGTTTGACCCATGGGCAATAAAAACACTCATAAATGAAGGTCACAGTTATAATCCTATTGCCAAAAATTGTTAGTAGTTTGCTCTGTATTCTGCCTCCCTATAGCAACTTAAGACCTATTGGTGAATGATAACAAGGCTTTGATTTCCATGAGTATATCTGGATTTAGGGCATCATGTATACATTTATTCATTTATTCATATATATATATGTACACACACACACACACACACAGGGGCATTCAACAAATGTTTCCGTTCTCTTGTATGTTAGGCACTGTGCTAAAGCTTGCAGTGTAAAGATGAATGAATTTCATTGACTTCCTAAAGTGGCAAAATCTACAGGGGGAGATAAAAGTAAATGCATGTCATTAGTCAGGCTATACATTTTTTTAGCAGAAGTATATGTAAAGAATTGTGGAAGTAACAGGAAGAAATCATAAACCTGGCTGAAAAGTAAAGAGAAGAATCTACAGAGGAAGATTAAAGCCAGGACCCTAGTTGGATCAATACTTTAAAATGCTTTTACACAAAAAGAACAGAGCTGCATTTCGCTTAACCTAAACTGCTTGTTGTTTACAAAAGATACATACTGTATCTTTTTAAAATATATTTTTTTACTTTAGTATAATTAAAACTGACATAAAAATTACAGGGATCTTACAAAAAGTTCCCACATTTCCACACATCCAGTTTCTGCTATTAATTTCTTACAGTAGGATGGTAACTTTACTATAATTAATGGACCAGTATTAATATATTTTTAGTAACTAACACCCATACCTAATTCAGGTTTTCTTAATTTTACCTAATGTTCTTTTTCTTTTCTCATCTGTGACTCCACATTACATTTCATTGGCTATTGCCTTGGGCTCCTCTTGGCTATGCTGGTTTATCAGAATTTTCTTATTTTTGACACCTGTGAAGTGTTTAAGGAGGAGTTGTCAGGTGTTCCTTAAACTATCCCTCAATGAAAATTTGTGTGATGCTTTTCTTAGGATCCGACTGGGATGATGAGTTTTAAAGAAGAAGAAAACCACATAGGTAAAGTGCTGTTCTCATTACATCATATCAAGGATACATATTACCCATACGACTTATCGCTGTTGGTATTGATCCCCTGGCTGAGGTAGCCATCTGTCAGGTTTCTCCACTGTAAAGTTATCTTTCCTTTCTCCTTTTCATACTGAACTCTCTGGGAGGAAGTCACTATGCACAGTCCATAGTTAAGGAGTGGAGAGTGTGTGTATATAAATTATTTTTAAATTTTCTGCATGAGAGATTTGTACTTCTTATTTATTTACTTACTTATTCAGTCATTTGTTTATATCAGTATGGATTTATGGATACTTATTTTATATTTTGGGTTATAACCCAATAATACTTAATTTAGTTTATTGTTCAAATTTTTCCACTTTGGACATTGGGACATTATAGTTGTCACATTGATGTATATTTGAAAATTTTGTTTGCTTATTTTTAAATACTTCCTTATTTTCTGGCACTTCCTATGAGATGCTGTGAACTCATTTTTTTTTTTTTAAGACTTTATTTATTTATTTATTTGACAGATGGAGATCACAAGCAGCCTACTTGTCCATGCAGGCAGAGAGATGGGGAAGCAGGCTCCCTCCTGAGCAGAGAGTCAGATGCGGGGCTCGATCCCAGGACCCTGGGATCATGACCTGAGCCGAAGGCAGAGGCTTTAACGCACTGAGCCACCCAGGCACCTTTGCGAACTCATTTTGTACATTTCCCTGATCACTAAATCAGCTATTTCCCTAAGGAACCCAGGTTTTTAAAGGAGAATGGTATTATAATCCAAGTTCTGGGCATTAAGTGTGCTCACTGTTACTGGTTGTCATTGCTTCTAGACCCTCTCAGCTGAAAAAGTAAGGAAATATATATATATGTATTTATGCGACATGGTTTTATATGCATATTTCAATTTTTCCTATTATGCTAATTGTTCAGTTGTGTCTCTACTATACTGTAGCTGAAGTGAACATTAATTATTTCAAGAAAAACCTTAGCAATCTCTATTTATTCAATGAACATTTTAATATCTTTACTTTTCTCCATTCCTTGAAATGGAACTTATAGTATGAGAAATTTGAAAATAAATGAATATAGATATGCATAGAAGGATCGTCTTGCTGCCACTAGAAAGAATTGAGCAAAAGTTGTATTTTCTCTAAAATGTAGTTTTAGAATAAACACATGATTACAATATAATAAATTATAGCTATAAAAGATATTCATTTTGTTAGGGCTTTATATGACTAGATGCTTTCCTAAGTTTCTGCCCATGGACAATGACACAATTATCTGTACTCAGAAAAGAATACGTAGTGCTTACAATTTTCTTAGTCTGTGGAAGCTGCTTATATTTGAAGTTAATATCAACAATGTCAATTAAATTAAGTGTTTTGATAAGATGATCTTCCAAGATAACATGAGTGTAAGTTCTGGAACATGAAGAGCTTCAGAACAGAACCCTAGAGTAGTTAATTGAAGATAATTGATTTATGTAAACGTAGACTTATTAAACAATTAGTAAGTGATCACGTGGCTTTTTATGGGGTGAACAACTACTATCATGTTGGTCTGCCTTGTTTGGCATGCTGAGCCAATTGTGTTTTGTGTTTAAAGATAATGGCTAAAGACTGCAATTCTCCTTAAAAATGAGAACTGGGCTGAAGTTTGCATCTTTGTACCATTTCTCTAATGAAATCCTCAAACTGAAAACAGTATTGTTTGGATTTAAGGGATGTACAGGGTAGAGAAATATTGAGGAAAAAAAAAAAGAAAGAAGGCTGTTCTTTCATTATATGGCTATTTGGAGTTTTTACTAATAATATTCTGTTTAAGAGGACATATTGATGCTCCTTCTTCTGAAAAAGAAGTGATAAGCCTTTTTGAGTCATCCTTCTTTCCAAAATTCTCCTTTTAACCCATTTAATAATTATGTTCTGATAATTGATCACATATCAAATTTATATTGAAAAAGCCAAATTTTCCACTTTTGGAGTTTGTGATTAACAGAGAAAGTATTATAGTTTTTGTGGGTTAATCTTTGTGGGTACTAAAATTCACTTTAATAGATTTTCTTGCCAAAATATATATTTTTCATTTTCCCATGAGAGGTCAGTCGACCATGTTTTAGAAATTTAGATTGAAATAGTTGTTAAATATCATGGAGATAAGACAGTTATTTTGCAAGTTAAGCCTTAATCCTCTGAGCCATATGAGAAACTATAAAATATTATTTACAATGCATATGGTGACCCTGGAACCCTACTGCTTGTTTCACTAGACGTTCTGCCTTTCAGACATAGCCTTCTCTCCTTAATCAAATACTCTACAGGATTCTCAATTGGATAATAAACTCTAAAACTGCAAATCCTCCCTTACTTTCTTGAGACCTTCTGGTCAAGGTTTTGTAATATGTCTGAACCATAAAAATGAATCTCTTTTTTCAATTTTCTATGCTCTCTGCTTTTGCAAATCTTGTTGGTATAGTCACAGACTTCACGAAGGATAACTGTCAAAAATATTGGTTGACTTGAAATATGTTATTGAACTGCACATCTAAGATAATATCCAGTGGCACTAGCTGCAAACTAAAATATTCTGTGGTCACTGGTTTACTTGTGTGTGTTCAGCAGATCAGAAATTGGTCTAACTTGCACAAAGATTGAGTTTTCAAATGACCAAAAGTTGCTCATTTTTTTTTCTTATTCAGTATGAATTTTATTTTGAGGTAAAATGAGATGCTCAACATAATGCACTTATCCCTGTGCCTAGGATGTAGTAAGTGTTCAATAAATAATTATATTCTATTATCTATAATTTATAATTATTCAATGCAACCACCCAAATGTTAACACTGAACAGCTATTTATTTAATAGATTAGATAACTGAAGCTCAGAACATTTGTTACTTTTCCATATCCTATAAGTAAATGAATTTTTTTCTTTGAGCACCGATGTCTCTGACTTCCTAGTCCTCTGAAATGTGCAAGCTGTACTGGTCCAGGCACACAACTGTGTGCACACATTTTCTTAATCTAAAGAAGTCCAACTTCTTAATCTACTTTTCTAATTATTAAGATTTAACTGAAATGTATTTTTATTTTATTTTTTTCTTAATGAATGGAATTTTCACAGAGAACACAATTTACATGTATCATTCATGCCAGCCATAGCTCTAACGTGGAGGCATGGAAAGGGGGTAGAGAAAATTATGCTCAAGGAAGGGAAAAAGTTTCCAGTTTGTTACCACCTCCACCAGAATATGGTTCTTGATGTTGGTGATAGAGCAAGGGAGATGGAACTATTCTATAGTCTGTGCGTTCCTAAAAATCTGTGTCTGCCCTAGGTAGGCAGAGCAGGAAATGTCCCAGGAATGGCATGGAGTGGCTGCCCCAAGAAAGAGCCACTAAGGGCAACTTCTTTCTATTAGGCTAACTGGATGTTATAGACATTTAAAAAGGCTACTTGTCCATGCAAAAATAAGCCATTCATACCTAATGTATTGTCAAAATGTGCTCATACTTTTTCATTTCCTATGTAACATTTATTCCTAAATGCAAATCAGGTGTTATTTGCTTAGTCATAATAAAAGACTACTGATTTCCTCTAATTTAGGGCATAGTATAGTGGCTGGAAGAAGAAAAGTATCTGTGCTTAAGAGGGAGTCAAGAGCCAAAAGACAATTTCCCCAGAGAATTTTACCAATGGATACATGCACAAACAAACATTATAATTTCAAGTAATTACATTAAGGCATGCCAGCATTGACCAAATTCATTTGAAAACTTCATTTTCAGAGTGATTACACACCATTGTTGAGGGTGGCTGGCTTTCAAATTTGATTAATGATTTTATAAGCTCACCAAATTGTTTCCTTCCTCCATTATCATTTCATCTACATTCAAGGAGCTGTATCCCTAGTCAAGATGGTGGGACCTCTTCTTTGGCATGCTTGCTGGGTCTATAAGCAGTAGATCATTCAATCTGGATGTTTTGAGTCAATTAACACAACAGGTAAGTTTAGAGTAATGATTATAGAATTTTTAAATTTATCCATTAATTTACTGAGTTAGATAAAATTTATCTATTTCATTTTCCCTTATAAGATATAATATACATTTAGATGAGACTGTAAATGTAATTCATACATTTCCCAAGTTGTTAAGAATTTTATTTATTTTAGAGAGAAAGAGCTTGCACATGAGCTGGGGAGGAGCAGAGGGAGAGAGAATCTCAAGCAGAGTCCATACTAAGTGGGCGGAGCCCAACATGGGGCTCAATCTCACCCTAAGATAATGACCTGAGCTGAAATCAAGATTCAGACACTTTATCAACTGAGCCACCAAGACACCCTTACAAGTTTTTGTAATACCATGAACACAGTAGAATTAAGGCTCTAGGGATCTTATTTAAGGCAAGTTGGAGACTGTGAATTCTATTTTTTGTGTCCAGTAGTTAAGTCATATATTGAAAAGAAAAAAAGAGATAGTTATTTTATAGTGCTACTTGAGCATATTTTAGAAATTCCTCCCCTTTCCATTTTGTTCTTTATTTTAACTCTGGCAAATTTAAAGAAAAAATTTCAACATTTTACATAAAATTCAGGAAAGGGAAAAGAGGATAAATTAAAAATCAGAAATTGCACAACCTTAATAATTTCAGATCATCATAAATAGTCTGAAAGCAAATTTAAAGTATGGTACAAATTAAGTAACCTTACCAGGAAAAAACAAAACAAAAAAAAAGCTGATTTAATTAAATAGAATGAACAGTAACTCTATAGGAAATTTTGGTGGTCTATTTTATGATGGAACAACACGCATGCTATTTTTGGACCAAAATATTCCCGGGAAAAATTAGCATCACTTCTTCAAAGTCTTATAATCTCCTTGGAAAAGGTAATATGACTCAGTGAAGGTCAATTTGCAGTAACAGCTCCACTGCCAAAAATGTAAATGACAGCTGTTGACACAGAATGTAGTTAAGGAGCAAAGCTTGAAGAAACTTATTTTGAATAAAATACTGAACTATCCTTGAACTAAATAAATAGGAGTACTGCTAACTGTTAGTCCTGTGAAAGATAAATTTATGTCAGAATTTATTTTTCAATTGACTTCAATTTTTCCAAAGAGAGCTTGCTACATGCAGGGGTTTGTTGAAGTCTACAACTCAAATGTGTCCAAAATGCAACTTCCTTTGCTTTCTAGAACTGATTTCATCTGCCGTTGGAGCCCCATTCTCACTGATGGGGTTGGAGGTTGGAGAGGCACTTAAATATATCCCTTTAAGGTAATTTAGCTCTTCTTTCTGTTGAAGCAACGTGTGTGTGCGTGTGCATGTGTGTTTGTGTGTGTGTGAATATAGTCTCATATATGTACCTCCTGGTTTTGTTACTACTCTGTCCTTCAGGATTTTTTTTCTCAACACATTCTCCTTCATCCTCAGGTGCTTAGCTTTTTGGTACAACATTTGCGGGCTTCTACTGAAGTCTTGTTGCATCTGCCTTGATGGCAGGCCCTATCCTTTTGCTTCTTCTACCCAAGTAACCCACAAACTGTTCTCTTAGCATGGGCAATGCTCCTTGTTTGCTCCCAGAGAAGTTCAACAGTTCTCCTCTGCTAACCAGGACCTCCTTCTGAAATCTTACTGAGCTTCTCACCTACATAAAATCAGCTCTAAGTGCCTTGGTGATGTTGGACCTGCTGCTTCTGCTACATACTGCTTTCCTCTCATCAATTCACCTCTCAGACGGACTCTGAGCAGTAAGCTGCTTTACATCTGTCCTTAAGGGACTGGTGGAAATCTCACCTCTTACTTCACCTACATCAGCCACTGGATTAGGAATAAGGGAGTTTCTGTCCCAGGTCACATTGCTGCCCAGTGACGTCATTCACTGTTTATAATTCACTGTAGCCATTCTTCTCTGCCTTGGCAAAGGATTCTCTAATGAGCTAGTTTTTGTTGCTGTTGTTGTTGTTTCCTGGGTTTCTTTCTGGTAAGCAAGAGAAACAGGAAACCCCATTCTATCTCTAGTTCTGAAGAACTCTCTATATTCTCTAGGACCCAATCCAGAGTTTCAACCGGATATGGGGAGGGTAACCAGGAAATTCATTGATCACTTGTCCTTCCATTTTCAACCTTTCTCATCTCTCTGTGATTATACATGTTATACACAAAACAAATATAATACATATTATATATACATATACATGAGACAAATGAAAACATATATATATGTATTTATATAACTTTATACATAGGCAATCACCAGGGGTTAGACCTGTTTCTTCTCACTGCACAGTGATCTACTAGTAGTATTGTTGTTTAGTGTTTCAAATCCTAATTTACGTGTATCACTGTCCATCTATCAACTGATGTTATTTTATGAAATTATTCATTGCTATTTCTTTGAATTTTTTTGAATTTTGTTCACTAGACAAGTCAAAATGTTACATGTTCTGATCCTTTGGGATTACTTATGATAGCTGAATCTATGATAGTAATTATCCTTTGTACTTATTTTTTCTAATTTGTGTTTCCCCTTTCTAATATTGTATAACCAGTTCTGCATTATTTTAAGAATGGCTCCATTTGCACACTGTATAGTATTATACTTCTGTTCCAATTCTTCCTAATTGGAGAGCTTTTTCCTCGGGCTTAGTATGGGATCAGAAGAGGGCCTTGAATCCAAGTAACCATCAAACTCACTTGATACTAGTACTATGTCCAAGCTGAAAAAACATTTTTTTGGTAACTAAATATAGAACAATTATAATCAATGTGCAACAGGCCTTTGCACATGCTGTTCCCTCTGACTGAACACTCTCCTCCTAGATATGAAGCCCCGTTCATGATCTTTTTTATTTTTTCATTTTTTAAAGATTTTATTTATTTGACAGAGAGAGAGAGAGAGAGATCATAAGTAGGCAGAGAGGCAGGCAGAGAGAGAGGGAGAAGCAGGCTCCCTGCTGAGCAGAGAGCCCAATGCGGGTCTCGATCCAGGACCCTAAGACCATGACCTGAGCCGAAGGCAGAGGCTTAACCCACTGAGCCACCCAGGTACCCCCATGATCTTTTTTAGATTTCCACTCAAATATCATCTAATCATAGAGGTCTTCCCTGACCACCCTCTACCAAATGTTCACGAACACCCCACTAGTTGCCTTCAACTCCTTAAACCCCTCACCTCCTGCTCTTATATCTATATAACACCTTGCAGCTTGTCTCCAGTTTCTGTGTTTTTTTTTCCAATATATGGCAGTGACTCATATTATTGATAATCTTATAGAAAATTCTATTGATTTGTTTATTGTTTGTGTTCTCCTGCAAGAAGGAAAACCTTGAAGGCAGAGATTTATTATTTCTATTAACTATGATATCTTAGTTTTTAATACCACTCCTGGCTCACAAGAGATTATCAATAAATATTTACTGGTGGATGATTCTGTCATCAGTCAGACTTTTTCAACTATATGGATAGGTTTTCCTACACCCCTGGTAAATTCTAGCTTGAATTTTAGTTATATTCTCTACTATAAGGCCAATTCTTTGAAATGAAGACATTCCTGATGTTCTATGTTGGTTATCACAAATCTTTGCACGTGATAATATGATAAATTAGTCTGGACTGAATGCGTAAGTTTATCTTACGCATTACTCAAGGTAAAGAAATTAGGTATTACTCAAGATAAAGAAATCTCAAAGAATAGCTACCAGAGAAGGAAATATGCTCTTAAGGATGCATCCTAACTATATTTAGAATTCATTCTATGTTCTTTACCTCCCAAAATAAGGGTGGTACTAAACATAAAATTATCAAGGTTTTGATTCTGGGCATACAAGTTTATTATATTTTATTCAAGTAGAACATTAAAGAAACTTTTCAGGCCATATTCAATTGAATTGGTTCTTTTGTCATTATTTTGTTTTCACTATAAAAAAATTATGTTTTAAATTACCAAAGGAAACCAAAGGCTTCATTATTTTTTAAGAACGTTTATATTTAATTTAAATTGTATATACATGCAGTCTGTACAAGTCAACATTTTAATGCACAGCATGTTTTGAATATACTAATGAAAAATTATTAGAATATGCAATTTAGTGACTGTAATTCTAAAGAATAATAACCTAAGAATCTAACCAGATTAAAAATCAATTTAGTAAGACTTTGTTACATTCCCTTCATTTCCTAATGGTTTTTAGGTGTATACTTTAGTTAATGGATAGGTATGCTAGGTAATAATTTCTCATGCAAGAGTTATTTTGTTGACAATATGAAAATGCTTTCATATCGCCTGTGGAACAACTCCATGATGAAGCCATACTAACTTTTATAAGTTATGCAGGCAAAATGAGCTTTTGTGACAGATGACTTTATAATTCCTTCCTTTTTAAATTACGTTTACAAATTATTCAGCAAACCTTGGTAACAGAGAGATCAAGATATAATATTTCATGGATATGATATTAGTAAAAACAAACTAACACTGATTATATGAAGTTAAACATGTTTCTTTGTTGAGAATAGAATAATCTTTCAAAACGTTGAGTGCACCTTTTGTTAAGTTTAAAATCTGGAGGGTATTACCATTTTTACCCCCTCTATGTACTGGGCACGCATAGTGCTGGAAGTTACACACATTGTCATGTTTGTTCCTTACAACAGATATATGAGGTTGAGATACTTACCATTTTGCAAATTTAGAAGGCATGACTCAGAAACATTAAATATCTTACATAAGACAATACATGGGGTATCTAGGATTCGAACTTTTCCTCAGACTCCAGCATAACTAATCCAGCTTAACTAATAGTTACAACTAATATAGCTAAATCTTATAATGCTCATAAATTAATATTCTAACACATATTATAAGCCTGATTAAAAGTAAATTATTCAGTTTACAATCTCCAGGGGCCATGAGAGCTCCCCTTCTGGAAGGCAAGTGCACATGGGTCCCAAATGCTGCCCTCTACCATCCTTCGTGCTGAGGAAGATTCTTCTGAGGTTGACATTGGCCATAGATTGCATAGCCATCTTCCTCTCCTCCATCACTCAGGGTTGGAGTTGCCCTCCCTGACTTCTCCAGATCCCTCCATATTTTCCCTCACATTTGTTGTCCCTAATAAAATCATTACACACTTAATTCTATCTTGGTATGTGCTGCTGGGAGTACTCAGACTAACATACAAACCATTCATCTAATAAATGCAGTAATTCCTGGTCTCTAGTCTGTTTTCCCTTTGTATCCTTCCTTCAAACTTCAGTATTAGATTGAAAGAGAATCTACTTCAGTCTCCCTCAGTCAAAAGTTGTGTTACTTTCCTTTATGTGCACCATTCTAGTGGCACTTTTGTTCTAGAGAAATATGGGAATATGGCTTATCATTTCTATTAATTCATCAAAATACAGGTTTTAATAGTATATAATTCGTTGTGCCTAGTACAATGCTTTGTATAATTAACATTCAGGAATTCTTTGTATTTATTCATAGGTTGGAAAACCATAGCCCATGGCTATATTCAGCAGGCTGCCTGCTTTTATAAATAAGGTTGTATTGGTACATGGCCACACCAATCTGTTTAAGGATTGTCTGTTGCTGCTTTCCCATTACGACACCAGAGTTGTCTGTCACCACAAACCGCAAACTAGCCAATACTGAACCATTTCTTCTAGAAGATATACAGAGTTAGTTTACTGCAACCCTCTGGTGACACATTTCCATTAACTGATTAATGTATAACCATGCTTTATATGTTTCTGTTAAAGATACCATATATAATACATATTGTTGATTCACTAATGTTGAGCTCTTGGCCGACAGCACTGTAACTCATGCCTGAAAGAAGCTTATCTAATTACACGTATGTTTTTTCCCTAACACATCACAGTCTTCTGCTCAGGCACACCAGACGGTAATTCGGCAATGGGGGCCAATTTAAACAACAAACTCACCAACAGAAATCACAAAAATGCAAAAAACATTGCAGTATATATCACAAAAAGGACACTTGATATCATGAGAGCTGAAATCAGAAGGCAGAGAATTACCTTGTCAACTTCAGCCGGGAATGTGTGTGTTGAGTGACAAAGCTGTTGCCACTCTCTATGTTTTCTGAAAAGTGGGCAAATACTGATCTCAGGGGTAAAAGTTAATTTGAGTAAGTAGACAAATTTGTGAATACAGAATTAGCAAATAAGGAAGCTTGACTGTAGTTGCATCTGAGAAGGTATGGCCTGCACTGCCTAAAATATTGATTGGCCTTTTGCAGAAAGAAGTTGGCCAACTCCTGAACTAACTGAAGAAAGAAAGAGAGGATTGAAAGAGTGGTGGAGGGAGTTTTAGGTTGCTTAAGAAAGCCATACTAGATGAATTTAAAAATCACTATAGTCTTCAAAATAACATGTTAAAAGTTTACTTGTCTTGGGGTGCCTGGGTGGCTCAGTAGGTTAAGGATACAACTCTTGTTTTGGCTCAGGTCATGATCTGAGGGTTGTGAGATCCAGGCTTATGTTGGTGTCTGTG
Source organism: Neogale vison (assembly GCF_020171115.1). NCBI lineage: Eukaryota > Metazoa > Chordata > Mammalia > Carnivora > Mustelidae > Neogale > Neogale vison. The sequence continues at coordinate 16,639,168 of NC_058100.1, forward strand.
ATCAGCCCAGTCTGCTTGAGATTCTCTCTCTCCTTCTCCCTCTGCCCCTCCTCTCATTCTCTCTCAATCTCTCTCTCAAAATAAATAAATAAATCTTTTTAAAAACGTGTATTCTCCTTGTATACATATGATACATATATAGAATTATTGTCATTAATTACCAATTGAAATAATTGAAGAGTGGTTACTCTATTTCCAATAGCATAATCATACACTCCACTTAGGCAAGCTATCCATTTACAATGACTGACCCAGAAATACAAGCAAGTATAGCAATAAAGGTGCTTATCATACTTAGTTCAGGAAATTATAAAAACTGTCCGGCATTCAGTACTCTGCATACATGACATGATAGAATTTATAGTCTGTATTCTGAGTCTAGAAGATGGAAACATTCTTAACTCTACTGTAAATAATATAATTTTTTATGTAGTAGAAAGTATGCATTTAAGTTTAAAATTATTTGAATCACATAGTCCTAATGCTTTAAGTAGAAACATTTGATGATTGTCACTAAACTATTTTTAATAGTTGGTATTTTGTTCATTAAATAATAAGATGTACTAACTAAATCACATTAAATAATATTGCAAAGATTTGTTCATATTTGTTACTTGTTCCAGGTATTCTTTTTTTTCCCCATGTAAATGAAAGTCTGACACAATTATGAAAATTTGGAGACATTTTAAAATGTTAGGAGAAATTTTCATTCATTATGAGTGTGCATTCTTAGCCTTTAAAAAATATTCTTCTTAAGAACATTATTAATGTTAATAATTAACATTAATGTTCTTATAAAGAACATTAACATTATTCATGCTCATAATTAACATTTTTATTATCATAACATTAAGGGCTTATTTTGAAAGTGTTTTTAATTGATTTTAATCTTCTTTATCTTGACATACTGTCAGCTTTCAAAATGCATTATGACTTACTCAAATTTTTTGTATTTTCCAGATAGAGTAAATCAAATTTTTAAAAATTTTTAAACTTTTTTTATAAACATATAATGTATTATTAGCCCCAGGGGCACAGGTCTGTGAGTTGCCAGGTTTGCACACTTCACAGCACTCACCATAGCACATACCCTCCCCAATGTCCATAACCCACCACCCTCTCCCTATCCCCCTTCCCCCAGCCCCCCTCAGTTTGTTTTGTGACACTAAGAGTCTCTTATGGTTTGTCTCCCTCCCAATCCCATCTTGTTTCATTTATTCTTTTCCTACCCCTCAAACCCCCCACATTGCCTCTCAACTTCCTCATATCAGGGAGATCATATGATGTCTTTCTCCAATTGACTTATTTTGCTAAGCATAATACCCTCTAGTTCCATCCATGTCGTTGCAAATGGCAAGATTTCATTACTTTTGATGGCTGCACAGTATTCTATTTTATATATATATATATATATATATATATATATATATAAAACATCTTCTTTATCCATTCTAAATCAATTTTTTAAAAAGATTTATTTATATGAAAGAGAGGGAATGTGTGTGCTCGTATGTGTGAGAAAAAGTGGGGGGAGGGGCAAAGAGAGAGACTCTTCAGGCAGACTCCCTGCTGAGCACAGAGGCCAATATGGGGTTTGGTCTCACCACCTATGAGATTATGACCTGAGCTGAAATCAAGAATTGAACACTCAACCAACTGAGCCATCAGGTATCCCCTGATTAAATCAAATTAAAAAATTTTCTTTCAAATCTCTTTGGTTAGTGATAATCCAAGGTAACTATAAATAGAAAAATGGTAGAAAAACAAACATATCAGGGCACCTGGGTGGCTCAGTTGGTTAAGTGTCGGACTTTGGCTCGGGTCATGATCCCAGGGTCCCGGATCTAGTTGTGTGTTGCCTCCCTGCCCAGAGGAAAGCTTGTTTCCTGTTGCTCCCCCTGCTTGTATTCTCTCTCTGTGTAAAATAAATAAAATCTTTAAAAAAAAGAAAAAGAAAAAGAAAAAACAAACATATTGATTAGGAAAATATAAAGCATTATTCATTATTTTAAGGTCTCTGTGTCCTGAGAAAATAGATGCTAAATAGTTCCTCACTTTCACTATGGGATTGCATGGCTGCTCCTCTTTAGGGCAGCACTATTTCTGAATGCTTGCTTGCCTGTAATATTTTAGGTGTTCAGCAATGCTTGTTGCCCAGCTTTTCCATCATCTAAACACTGTTTATCTGAATGTTTCAGCTGTTTTCCAAGACCTTCAAGAAGACAGGTTGCATCACTCTGCAATTACAAGCTGCTATTTAGATGTGTTCTCTACCATTCACTCAGTATTGTTCCTCACCATTTTGTGTTTTTGAGGATACAATGATCCCCTCTTCTAAACTAGATATAGAATTCACTACATCTTTTATCCTATCATTTTATATGTAAAACAACTTACTTCTGTTGTTTAAACTATAGCAATTATTCATGCACCTTCTTTTATATAACAGAGCTACTTTACCTGCCATCTGTGTATACACATAACTACATCTGGAAGGTAATTAAAAGCATTTGGCCCAGTATAAATTTTGACTTATCGTTTCTGATTCTGTTGTGGATATAAAATTCACTTGAGCATTTCTTCAGAATTGCTCTGAATGATTTCAAATGTTTTATTCACCTATATCTAAAACTGATGAAATGCTATTTAACTCAGAGAATAACTGCAGAACATTTGTATGGATTCAAGACTTTTACTCCTTTAAACTAATACAAAAGACTAGAAATTAAGACAAACAATCATATGAATTGGGAGCTGTATTGAGAGAGTATACGTACAGAGAAAAGAAATTAAAAAAAACATGTTTTATTTAAATGAAATTAATTAATATATAATGTATTATTAGTTTCAGAAGTAGAGGTCAGTGATTCATCAGTCTTGTATAGTACCCAGAACTCATTACATCATGTGCCTTTCTTAATGTCCATCCCTCCAACACACTCCCCTCCAGCAACCCTCAGGTTTGTTTCCTATGATTAAGTCTCTTATGGTTTGGCTCCCTCTCTGGTTTCCTCTTGTTTCATTTTTTTCCTCCCTTCCCTTTGGTCTTTTGTTTTTTAAATTCTACATATGGGTGACATCTTACGGTAATTGCCTTTCTCTGACTTATTTCATTTGGCATACTATCCACTAGTTCCATTCATATCATTGTAAATGGCAAGATATCAATTTTTGATGACTGAGTAGTATTCCACTGTGTGTGTGTGTGTGTGTGTGTGTGTGTACGCACACACACACACACACACACACACTTTATCCATTCATCTGTCGATGGACATTTGGGCTCTTTCCATACTTTGGCTATTGTGCACATTGCTGCTATAAACGTTGGGGTGCAGCTGCCCTTTGGATCACCACATTGTATCTTTGGGATAAATACCTAGTAGTGCAATTGCTGGGTCATAGGGTAGCTCTATTTTCAACTTTTTAAGGAACCTCCATACTGTTTTCCAGGGTGGCTTTTCTACCTTGCATTACTACCAACAGTAGAAGAGGATTCCCCTTTCTCCACATCCTTACCAACATCTGTTGTTTCCTGAATTGTTAATTTTAGCCATTCCGGCTGGTGTGAGGTGGTCTGGTTTTCTCATTGTGGTTTTTATTTGCATTTCCCTGACACAGAGTGATGGAGTGATGTTGAGCATTTTTTCATGTGTCTGTTGGCCATTTGTATGTATTTGGAGAAATGCCTGTTCACAACTTCTGCCCATTTCCTGACTGGATTATTGTTTTTAGGCGTTGAGTCTGATAAATTCTTTCTAGAGCTTGGATACTAGCCCTTTATCTGATAAGACATTCGCAAATATCTTGTCCCATTCTGTTGGCTGTCTTGGTTTTATCGACTGTTTCTTTTGCTGTGCAAAGTTTTTTTATCTTGATGAAGTCCCAATGTTTATTTTTGCCTTTTGAGATGTTCTAGCCAGAAGTTGCTGTGGCTGAGGTCACAGAGGTTGCTGCCTGTGTTCTCTTCTCAGATTTTGATGGATTCTTGTCTCACATTTATGTCTTTCACCCATTTTGAGTCTATTTTTGTTTATGGTGCACAAATATGGTCCAGTTTCATTCTTCTGCATGTGGCTGTCCAATTTTCTCAACACCATTTGCTGAAGATACTGTCTTTTTCTCCATTGGCTATTCTTTCAGGCTTTGTTGAATATTAGAGCTGAAGGTCCATTTCTGGGTTCTGTATTATGTTCCACTAATCGATGTGTCTGTTTTTGTGCCAGTACCAGACTGTCTTAATGATTACAACTTTGCAATAAATCTTTAAGTCCAGAGTTGTGATGCCACCAGGTTTGGTTTTCTTTTTCAAGATTCCTTTGTCTGTTCAGGGTCTTTTCTGGTTCCATACATAAAGCAAAATATTTGAATCACCATTCAAATCTTTAAACTAGTTGATAAAATAATTAGTATAGCTCAAATTCACTTTTTGTCTATTACATTTCCATAATAATAATTATCATAAAACATTTTTAAATTGATATGCATCATTTACTCAACTATGAATGTTTCAGTCTGAGTACGTATTTTTGTTAACTCCCAGCGTTCGTATACTAGGTGCTTCCATTAACTCTTTTAGAATTAGAAATCTAGAAACATGGATTTTTCTCTTCTCATGTATACTATATATGTAGTATGGAGAAATAAACCATTGGGTGGCACTGGGAAATTATAGTGGTTTCTTATTTCCAAGGTTTGTTTTTTTTCCCGCAATTTATGAATTTCATGGTTTTCTATACAATATACACAAATTTAGAAATACTGTTTTCTTCCTGGAAACATATCTCAAATTTCTGATTGCAACAATCTTATTCCATATGCATTTCACTTACTACTTTATTGATATATTGATATATTGATAATATATCATTGGGATATATTATATTGGGTACTTGAAGTTCTTCATCTATAAACCCATTTCATATATATCTGACAGACATGATTATTCATTTATTCCACACTTAATGAGGACAATGCTAGGTTCTCAGGGTACAATAATGAATGAACCAAAAATAATTCCCCAGTAGAATTTGTATTGTGGAATATATAGACAACTAAATGGTTAATGCTGATATAACTGGGTTGCACTACAAGGAGGCTTGTCAGAATTCAGAGCCTGGCAAGAATGGTGAGTCAGAATGAGATTAAATAGCTTTCACTTTGTTTTACTGTCTAGCATGAAAACAAAATTGTGAAGGACTTGTGATATAAGAAGTCAATTAAAAGTAAGCAAACAGCTCCCAGTATTTCTCTGGTTACTTTAGTTAATACACTCAATCAAGACTGAATGAGCAAAGAAAGCCATGGACTAGAGCCTTTTATATCATTAGACCACTGGAAACGACACATAAATAATCAAGTATCTATAAATAACATATAAATAAATTCCTCGTGGTGGTATAGGCACGTAAGTCAATGGATCACTTTTTTTTTAAGATTTTTTTATTTATTTGACAGAGAGAGAGATCACAAGCAGGCAGAGAGCCTGATGTGGGGCTCAATCTCAGGACCCCAAGATCATGACCTGAGCCAAAGGCAGAGGCTTAACCCACTGAGCCACCCAGATGCCCATAATGGATCGCTTTCTGCAAAAGCTTTAGACATACAGCAGACCTAGACACGACTCATCATAATCGACGTTTTTGTTTCTGGCACCATTACTTATTCCCAGTAAATAGGCAATAATTATGGACAATGTGAATAGACGTAAACTTTTTAACCTGTACACAGTCACTGTGATAAACAGGTGATACAAATCACTATGTAAACTTCTACCTTGATTTTCTACAAAGTATACAAACTTCAGGTGATTCTGAGTTTTTTAGGACATCTGATTCTCCTTACCATACACTGTTGTCAGTTGTTTTTGGTCGTCATTCAGTGGGAGACTTATCATGCACCTCAGTGTAGTGATAAATTGTGGACAGCAACAAAAAGCCCCAGCCCTGTCTTAGTCCGTTTAGGCTGTTAAAACAAAACACTGTAGGCTGGGGGGCTTAAACAAAAAACCATTATTTCTCACAGTTCTGGAGGCTGGGAAGTCCAACATCAAAGTGTCAGCAGATCCAGTGTCTCCCAAGGGCCTGCTTCCCAGATCATAAATGGTTCTCCTTCTTTTCTTCATGCTACCACATGGCAGAAGAGGCAAAGGGATCTTTCTGGGTGCCTTTTATAAGGGCACTAGTGTTATTCATGAGAGCTACATGCTCAGGACTTTCTCACCTCCCAAAACTCCCCTCCAAATATTATCATTTGGGATTTCAACATATGGATTTGGGGATACACAAACCTTCAGTCTGTAACCAGCCAAGAATGACCACTGTCATCCTATCTGCAATGTCTACTAGTCCAGGACAATATGTAGAATTGGTTAATGAAGAATTAAATTCTTCTTGCAGGCAGGTCATACAGAGGGACCCAGTCACATTGACCTCACCTTGCCTCTCTGTCTCTTTATATTAGTCCTGATATGGCACAATCATTTCCTGAGCAGACACTTAACCGACTGAGCCACCCAGGAGCCCTGCAAGAGGACTTTCTATAAGCATTCAGGAAGGTGAATTCTAATTGAATGGAAAGGTTTTCTGTCTCTCTACAGTCCTTCATTTGCTTAGATCAGGCATTGAGTTTCAGTAGACATGCTGCACATCACATAGGGGAAGCCACCAGAAGGAAAGAAGAGTGACAATTTTAAAGTGAAATTGCAGCTGAAATGCATCCCCATGTTCACTTGTTCATTTTAGTGGCAGCCGTTTCTAGTATTTTTATAGTAGTCATGAATACTTTAAGAGTTTATTTTTCTTTACTGAGTCCTGTGCCTGCACTATGTTTACTTCTGAAAGACAGCACTTTAGGGTTCTGACTTAGAGTTCTCAGAACAAGATGTGGCAGAGGGGATTCTGGGAGAAGGAGGTGAATGTCCATATAAAAACAGATGGAAAGATTACATTCACAATAGAGCTCGGTGATGTGGTGTCTTCATGAGCCCCCAGATACAAACAGGTGGAGCTAAAACACCAGCATATTAGCTTGTGAGTTGTCAGCACTGATGTGGGAAGAAGTAGAAAGAAGCAATAGAAACTCTGCTAGTTCTGAGATTCAGAAAAACTCAAAATGGCTATGAAGTATTCATTAGATAGCACAGAAGGCCAATTTGAGATCATTAGCTGAACTCTGAGGATTTTTTTTTTTTTTCCAGTTCAACTTTGAGTGAGTGCAATGGTTCTACAGTAAGGCCAGTAAGTTCTACAATAAAATGGAAATCCCTGAAACTTTTTGAAATGACATTCCCAGTTCCCTTGGCTGCTGATGAAGCAGTAACTTTTAGAGGCACCTGGATGGCTCAGTGGGTTAAGCATCTGATTTGGCTCAGGTCATGATCCCAGGGTCATGGGATTGAGCCCCTTGTTGGGTTCCCTGCTCAGGGGAGAGCCTGCTTCTCCTTCTCCGTCTGCTGCTCCCCATGCTCATGTTCTCTCTCTCTCTCTCTCTCTCTCTCTGTGTCAAGTAAAATCTTAAAAAAGGGGGGGGTACCTTTGGGGAATGGTTTAAAATTGAACAGGATAGAATTAATGGAGAAGATGGAAATAGAAGATTTCAGGTAAATGTGTTGAAGAGAGAGTCGGGATTAGTCAGAAAGTCACCATATTTTAAACTCTACCCCAAGACACCATGAGGAGGCATTACAAAGTTAGAAAACTCCTGAACCACAGTTTCTTCTAAAAGCTGAGGAAAACGAATATTTCAAAAAAAATAGGCAATCAAAAATGATCAAGGTCATATCCTATACAAAATTGTTATAAGGATAAAAAAGAGAATAAAAAGAATAGCATCCATAGATAATGCTAGGTTTCCAGATAAAATGCTCACACAACAGATAAAAATAAAATCTATTACTTCATACTGAACCAAAGGATATTAGGAAATTTATATAATAAATGAAATCACAACATAAATTGGACACAAGTTGTCACAATTCAGAAAAGAATTAAAAACATAAGAAAGTAAATTAAAGGAATTCTAAAAGCAAATAAACACAACAGACACTGTCCCGAGACAAATAGATGAAAGGGATGCCAATCCAAAAACTGAATAAAGAAAGAAAGAAAGAAAGACTTAAACAGATTTGAGTGAAATTTTCAAAGACTAATAAAATCCAACATACAGATGATAGGAGACCCTAGGAAGAAAACTGAATCAAAGAAACAGAGCTAATATTGAAGACTTAATTCAAAAACACTTTTCTGAAATTCAAAAACATTTTTCTGAAATTAAAAATATATATATTTGAAAGTATGTATTGAGGAAAACTTTGTGTAACTGAGATTACTGACCCAGAATAACCATTTTAAAGACATATTCTAATACAATTATTGGGCTTCAAAAAAAATAATTATTTGGTTATCTAGGAAAAAAATTAAGTGACAGAAAAGAGAAATAAAGTTATATTGATATCTGATTTTCAAGAGCTCTTTTTGACAACAGAAAATGAACTAAGATATTTAATATAGCCCAGAAAATAACATTTGAAGCAAGGACTTTCCACTTCAAAAGATATAAAATAGCTTTCAATTTACTAAGGAAAATACAAACTATTATCAATGTGTGGATAATAATATTTACAGAACTAACATGACTAGAAGGACATCGACATAAAGATGGATAGTAAATAGTAAGAATATGGTTAATTATAGAATTAAGTATAAATGACAATGGATATATGGTACAATTATTTAAAATGTGGACAGAATAAGAAAACAAAAAAATGAGTTGTAGTAATCAAATTAATAATAGTAATGTTATAGTGTTATTTTGAGATTTCTATGTTTATAAATTTATAACAAATTCTTTTTTTTTTTTTAAGATTTAATTTATTTATTTGACAGACAGAGATCACAAGTAGGCAGAGAGGCAGGCAGAGAAGGGGGTGAGGAAGCAGGCTCCCTGCTGAGCAGAGAGCCCAATGCAGAGCTCGATCCCAGGACCCTGGGATCATGACCTGACCCGAAGGCAGAGGCTTAACACACTGAGCCACCCAGGCACCCCATATAAACTAATTCTTATGAGATATTCTAAATTATCACCTCCTGGGTCTTTGAGAACTGAAATTCTTAGTGTGGAAAAAAGGAGATACAGATGCTAAGAGAAAGAAATTATACAACAAAACCCTATAGACCTGCTTCTAATGGAAAATGTCAGTAGGAATATATGAAGCATTTATCTTAAATTCTAGAGGCACATGGGGGAAGGTATATGCTATGGTGAGTGCTGTTAATTGTGTAAGACTAATGAATCACAGACCTGTATCCCTGAAACAAATAGTACATTTTATGTTAATTAAAAAATATTCTAGATGGAGAGTGTCCATGTCTTTTGAAACAGCTTGACTAATCCAGGTGCAAGGAGTATCTTTGTTATACATATTCTTGTTATCCTTGTTATACATTATCCTTGTAACACAATTTACTTCAAACAAAAAACACTTTCTTGAATAAATGATTGATTCTAGGTCTGTACCAGGCATCAGAGGAGCCTAGAACATCTTTCCATATAGAAAGAAAGCAATAAAAGTAGGTATGTTATGATAAGAGGACTTAGACTACTTGAAGAGGTTACTGTAGGCTAAAATGGGATACTTGAATCTTGAGTAAGGATAATAATTGCACTGAATTAAATCCAAGAAATATGTTTATATCCATGAGTTTATAGTGATGTTAAAAGTAATTGTCTATTTTTGGAAAGTTATAGTAAATCTATTCATTATAATAAAACTAGGAAATAAAAGAATGAATCCCTCATTTATTTTGCCTTTCCTATACAAACTCTATAGCCAGGAAGCCCAGCTGTAGATGAAGGAGGGGAGTCTCTTTATAAAAAGTATTCCAATTAAGTGTGAAAAATAAATGAAAAACTTAGAATATCGCAATTTTGCCATCTGCCAAGACTTAACGAACAATGACTTCTAAAATGATGCACATAAATGCACTGACTTCTAAAATGATGCACATAAAAACAATCTAGATGCCACGGGGTCTCCTGATAGGAGAAAATAATATCATCCAGAGTCCCGATAAAGAGACCAAACCTGGGTCTGATGGAGCCTCTGGATCCAGCTACCATATTGCAGGAGATACAGAGGATGCAGGGACATGTTGAGCTGCGCTGAGAGTGTACAATCAGTCGGCTGGGTGACAGGACACAGGCTGTACACCCCAAGTTGTTCAAAAGAAAAGTCAGAAAAAGAGGTAGAAGGAAAGCCTATAATCTGAAGAGATTTAATATATACCAAAATAAAAAATGGTCAGGATGAAACCATATTGTGCAGGGACACACACTCAGGTGATATCACTATAGAAACACAATAAAAGGTTATTATGAAATGGGTGTGGTGGTCCTTCTGGAGAAAGAAGGGGGCTTATGATTAGAATGGAGCATATGGTGGGCTATGGTGGGTTCTGTTTTTTGATGTGAGCTGTGTTATAATAAAAGCCTAGACTTTATAATAATTTGTTAAACTTTAAGTTGATTTGAAGTTGATAGAAATCTATTTGTTTCTATAGATGTATTTTATCTTATAATTTTTTTAAATGAACTTACACAAGTGAGGATGGTAAGAGAAATCTGTGTTCTAAGGTGACTGAAAATCCAGCAGTGGAAACCCAGTTCCAGCCCCAAGGCCATTCCAGGATCCCCCACCCTGCTCCCACCCTGCTGGCCCTCGGCCTCAAGAGTGGCATGAGATATGGAAGTAAAAGTGTATAAATTAGATGTCCATCAACAGATGAACGGATGAAGAAGATGTGATACACACACACACACACACACACACACACACACACAATGGAATACTATGCAGGCATCAAAATAAATGAAATCTTGCCATTTGCGACAATGTGGATGGAACTAGAGGGTATTAGGCTGAGCGAAATAAATCAATCAGAGAAAGACAATTATCATATGATCTCCCTGATATGAGGAAGTTGAGAGGCAACATGGCGGGTTTGGGGTGTAGGAAAGGAATAAATAAAACAAGATGGGATCGGGAGGGAGACAAACCATAAGAAACTCTTAATCTCACAAAACAAACTGAGGGTTGCCAGGGGAAGCGGGGTAGGGAAAGGGTGGTTGGGTTATGGACATTTGGGGAAGATATATGATATGGTGAGTGCTGCGAAGTGTGTAAACCTGGCGATTTACAGACCTGTACCCCTGGGGCTAATACATGTTAATAAAAAAAATTTTTTTTCAAGTGTATAAACTATCCCCTTTGTGCTCGGACTCGGACCTTGGGAGATACTCTCCTCTGAGCCTGCTGGCATTAAGTAAACCTCTGATCCTCCAAAGTCCCTGAGCGCCACTAGGTTTTTTGGCCAGGATCGAGATCAGGTTCTGTGATAAGGACAGTTGCAGTCCTTCACTTCACTATGTAGCCATGCTAGTTTTCACTTTGTGGGATATGATTAGGCTCCTTGCTGGTTTTGTTGCTTTCCCTCACAATAATCCCTGAGAACCGGATGACCAGGAAGCCAGCAACACAGACCAGAATGGCAGGCTGAGCAAGAAAGCCATTTAGCCAGCCTCAGACTGAGTCAAATATAGGTAGGCGAGAACCGTACCTTTAGGGCACTTTGTTACCAGCACCAGCAGCCTCTTTCCCACCACATGTTGTGTCCCTATCTGAAATGGTATTATAGCTTGTGTGTTTGGGGGAAAGGAGACAACCATGGTGAATCACTCATCTAACAACTTTAGGTTGATACTTTTTTTTCCCTGACAGAATGCCAACATACGTCCTTCTTCACTCAACCTAGGATATAGCGAATAATTCTCCACTCTTTCAGTGTTTCAAGGCTCTTGGTTATTCTGACTTAGTTTATGTGGTCAGGTGTGTGTGTGTGTCTGTGTGTGTGTGTCTGTGTGTGTATAAAACAAGAGCCTTCTTTTGCCTTTTGCTGATATGATAATAATTAGCTAGACCTGGAACGCTTGGCTGGCTCAGTCAGTTAAGTAACTGACTGTTGATTTCATCTCAGGTCATGTTCTCAGGGCTGTGAGATTGAGCCCTGTATTGGATTCTCCACTAGGGGCATGGGACTTGCTTAAGATTCTCCCTCTCCCTCTTACCCTTCCCACCCACCCCCTCTTTCTTCCTATTAAAAAAAAAAAAAAAAAAAAAAAAAAAACAACAAAAAACAAAACAAAACCAAAAACCATTAGCTAGGCCAAACCCAAAAGGGCTGGTTTGATTGTTTTTCTTTTAAGGTTTTATTTATTTACTTGACAGACAGAGATCACAAGTAGTCAGAGAGCCAGGAGAGAGAGAGGAGGAAGCAGGTTCCCTGTGGAGCAGAGAGCCAGATGTGGGGCTCAATACCAGGACCCTGGGATCATGACCTGAGCCGAAGGCAGAGGCTTTAACCCACTGAGCCACCCAGATGCCCCTGGCTTAAAGATTCTTAAGAAAATCTCTAAAATCTACTTCTGAAACTAATATTACACTATATGTTAACTAATTGGAATTTAAATAAAAACTTGAAAAAGAATAAGAAGATTCTTAGAAAATGGCGACTCAGGCATAGTTCAAATTGCCTTCTTCTGGGTTTTCTAACACATCAACAACAGAAATAATGTAACAATTTATTAATAAAGATGCAAATGAACGAGGATAGAATCCTCCCAATGCTTCCCTAGTTCCTCACCAAGGCTCTCTTTGTGTTCATTGTTAATTGAAATGCACAGAAAGACAAATTCACCCAGAAAGGGGCAGGTAAAGAACCATGGGCTCATTGATTTCTACACCATTAAGCTGAATGAGGGGGCCACATTAGCACTCAAAGATATAACTATTATCATAAGTCAATTTCCTGCAGTGGTCAAGGTGGATATTTTTGTGCTCTCTGTCTTTCCAAATCATTGCCCCATGGTGCAAACACCATTTGAATTTACTACATAGTGTTATTATGCACCTGACATTATAATGAAACAGGTTTAATTACTTCTTCAGATATTATACTTATTCAGTGGATGGGACAGGAGGCACACCCAGTTCTATGCTGACTTCAAAGTCCTTGAACTTTTTTTGCACCTTCCTTTCAAAATGACTTCATTTTCCATTCCACCTACTTAGATTTCACTCATTCTTTAAATCCTAGTTCGAGTCTTTTCCAATTCTTGCAGTACACTTAACTCTTCTTTCTCTGGTGCCTATTGTACTTTTCAAAAATTCCGTGCTGTTTGTCACTCATTGTTTTCAAGTGGGTTATGGCTGAATTGTCAATACTTGCTTGTTTGCTTAGGAGCAGAAAACATTCTTAACGACAGAAACATGTTTCCTATTTTAAAGAGTTTAGCACTGGGTTTCACACAACTGAAATTTTAAATAATTGTGAAATGAGTACTTTTTACTGCTTTTGTGTCCACGGCAGAGCCTAAACAACTACATGCCTAAATTATTAAAGCAATCATTAATCTATTGAACTAACCAATTGATTGATTCAAACTATTAATCTTCCTCCTTAAATCCCATTACTGCCACTTATTTAGTGTTTATAATGTGCAATTTGCAACTCTCAATACTTTGCACATGTTATCTCAACTAATATTCAAAACACCTCTGAAGAATAGGTATCATTATCCTTATTTTTGAGAAAGAAACTGATGTCCAGAAAGAGTATCTAGAGAGGAAGAGAGGAAGAAATAAGAGTAAATAAATAAGAGAACAAACAGGCCTGAGACCACAGATAAAAAAGAGCAGGGATACCTGGGTGGCTCAGTTGTTAAGCGCCTGCCTTAGGCTCGGGTCCTGATCCAAGAGTGCTGGGATGGAGTCTCACAGCTGGTTCCTTGCTCAGCAGGGAGCCTGCTTCTTCCTCTGCCTGTGCTTGCTCTCTTTTTTTCTCTCTCTCTGACAAGTTTAAAATAATAATAATAATAATAATAATAAGTAAATAATCTTAAAAGGAAAAAAAGGACAGAGCTGCAAGATTATCAATTTACATGTGACAAGTAGGACTTTGCACAAAAATCCTCATTGTGATAACATGCAAATGTTGGTGAGCTGTCCAAATTCATTCATTGATGTTATTCATTTGAAGACATGAATGGAAAAAGTATTGGGAGATTTTAACTTGTTTTACAAATTTAAACTACACCTAAAATACAACTTTCTCATATCTCATTCCTTTGGTGATAGCCACACTAGCAGTAAGCACCTGTACTACCAACACTCTTCTGTCAAATTTAAGACTGTAAATGTAATTCATGATAATGACCTGTTTTGAATGAAAAAATGATACTTCTTATCAACTTGAACATATTCTTAACAAAATAAATGAAGTTTGTTTTCATTTACTTTAAGTAGTATTGTAATACATACATTTCCAATTTATATTTTTACTTGGTAAAAAAAATACCCAGTGCTAACACAATTTGATGATTTTCCTATAGTAGTATACTTTGATTCCTTTCTCTTCATCTATCTATTAGAGGTTTTTGATTTGTGATTACCACGAGACTCACATAAACTGTCTTATATTTATAAGACTATTTTAAGTTGAAAAAAACTGAACTTTTAATGTATACAGAAGTTCTACATTTTATTCTCCTTCTCCTATATCTCATAATTTTGATATAATAATTTACACCCTATTATATTGTGTATCCATTAATAAATGACTTCAACTTCTTTTGTCTCTTAATCATACTAAATTGTAATTGATTTATTCATCATCATTACAAAATTCTAGTATTCTGAATTTATCTGTATACTTACTTTTACTAGTGAATTTTATACTTTCATATGTTTTCATGTTACTAATTAACATCCCTTCATTTAAGCTCAAAGTACTCCCTTTTCATTCTCATAATGCTGGTCTAGTTAAAAGCTGAACTCTCTCAGCTTTTGTTTGTCCTGAAAACCCTTTCTCTTCCTCGAATCTGAAGGATGGCTTTGACAGGCTGAGTATTCTTGATGGGAAGTTTCTATCATTTAGCTCTTTTTTTTTTTGTCATTTTTCTTCTTCCTCTCAGCATTATGAATATATCATCCTACTCTATTCTGGCCTACAGGATTTCTGCTTAAACATCTGCTTATTGTCTTTTGATTTCCTTGTATGTACCAAGTTGCTTTTATCTTGCTGCTTTTAAGATTCTCTTTATGTCTATAACTTTTAAGAGTTAGTTATATTATGTCTCAGTGTGGGTCTTTTTGCATTCATCTTATTTGATACCCCCTGGGCTTCATGGATGTGGATGTCTATTTCTTTTCCCAGATTAGGGAAGTTTTCAGCCATTAATTCTTTAAATGGGCATTCTGCCCTTTCTCTTGTCTCCTTTTTGAATACCTATCATACATATATGGGTCTGTTTGATGTTGTACATAAGTAGCTTAAACTATCATTGCCCTTTTTTCATTAGCATTTGTTTTTGCACCTCTGATTAGATGAATTCCACTGTCCTATGTTCAAGTTCACTGATCCATTCTTCTGATTGGTCTAGTTGTTGTTAGTCCCCTCTACTTGTATCATTTTATTCTTCAGCTCTATATTTGTTTGTTACTTTATTATATTTTAGATCTTTTCATTGAATTCTTTTAGTTTATGCATTGTTGTCCTTATTGAGCACTTTATGATAGTTATTTTGAATTCTCTCTCCAGTAAATCATACATTTTTATTTCATTAAGATCAGTTTCTGGAGATTCATCTTTGTCTTTCATTTAGAACATAATCTCTTGTTTATTTTTCTTAATGCTTTGTGTTGTTTTTAACACACTAGATAAAACAGCTACCTCTTCAACTTTTGACAGACTCATCTTGTGTAGATGAACCTCTTTAGTCACAGTGACCAAAGCTCCTGTTTGTCTATATTTTCATCAAAAATGATTCCAATTCTTCAACTGTTTGCTGAATAACCATACATTTTGAAAATTTAATGTCACTAGTATAAAGAATTTTATTTAAAAAAATAGAAAATATGGTAAGAGATAAGATATATTTATGAAGTTAAAACATGCATTATAGGCAAAATATATTCATATTTTGATGATTTGAAGCATTAGTTCCAGAAATAACTGCTAAGTATGAGAAATCTTCAAATTTATAGGATTCCTAGTCTCCCACAGAAAAATGTAATAAGAAAAAATTGAAATGAGATACTTTAAAGTAGAAGGTTTCTGGATACTCTAAATGTTAATGAAGTATTTTGAAGCTTAGTGCCATTATTTAAAATATTTAAAATATGTTAAAGAATTTGAAAAAATATTTAAATTTCAAGCATACTTGACGATTTTAGAGAGAGGCATTAAAGTTGGCACAAGTTATTTTTCAAAATGCACATTTGAGTCACTTTTTCTCCCAGCATTTAATACATATTACTAGAAAATGGCTTTCAGAAATTACATTTAGGTATCATTTCCTTAATGTACCTTTGTCAGAATTGTGTTTCTATAAAAAAGTCTGGTACATATGATATGCTCACAACATACTGACAGAAAATTTTAATAATTAAGTTTTCTTATGAACCTAAAAACAATCTTCTAGTTTTTTATGAACAGGGAAATGGGCATTATTATAATTGTTTGGACCATAGACAACCACCAGCAAAAAATACATGAGTTCATAAAGGATGTTTAGAAAACTGTGTGTCTATGAAGTTTATTCTCATTATTTACATAAAAATGCAGAGATCTTAAATTTCAAATAAAGAGGTGTAGTTAGTAAAAAAAACTGCACAGCTTTCACAGGTTGTATTTTAAAAACATAAGGTTTTTTTAAAGATTTTATTTATTTATTTGACAGAGAGAAATCACAAGTAGATGGAGAGGCAGGCAGAGAGAGAGAGAGAGAGAAGCAGGCTCCCCGCCAAGCAGAGAGCCCGACGCGGGACTCGATCCCAGGACCCTGCGATCATGACCTGAGCCGAAGGCAGCGGCTTAACCCACTGAGCTACCCAGGCGCCCCAAAAAACATAAGGTATTTTTCTTTGATAGAAGAAAATATCTAATACTTTATTTACATGTATTATTTCTGTAAATATTTACCAAATAAAATGAATATTAGTATTAGATTAGCTATCAGTAACAGCCAGCAAAGAAGTATAGATAATCCCTCACTTGTTATGGTTTGATTTACAATTTTCAACTCTGTGATCATGTAGGAAAAATATACCTCAAATTTGGAATTTTGATATTTTCCTGGGCTAGTGTCATGTGACACAATGCTGTCTCATGATGCTGGGCAGTAACAGCAAGCCGTGGGTCCCAGTCAGCCCTGTGACCATGAGAGTAAACAACCAACTACACTTACAACCATTCCATATCCAGAAAACATTGTTTTTCACATTCACTTTTTACAATATTTAATAAATTACATGATACAGTCAACATTTTATTATTTTTTGTCAACAGTTTATTATAAAAGAGATTTTATGTTAGATGATTTTGCCCAACTATAAGCAAATGTAATTGTTCTGAACATATTTAAGATAGTCTAGGTGAGGTAACAATGTTTTGTACCTTAAGTATATGAAGATATTTTCAACTTACAATGGGTTTACCAGGACAGAATCTCATTGTAAATTAAGGAAGATTTGTATAGCTTTTGTTTTTTCAATCAAAACTTTGTTTCGTTTTCTATATACCTCTATAGGTTTCAGTAGATTATTAAACCTGATTGTCATTCTGTCAAAAAATCTGACAATATACTCTGGAATATTTTTCAAAAGCTTCTTAGTACTGAAATTTTAATAGAAGCTTATTTAAGAACTCCTTATTAAATTTTCTTCTTCCTTTGGGAAAGAAATGGAATGAACTAACATTTCATTCATCTCCCTTAATGATTTCAAGATCACTAAGAATAGAAAGCAAGCTGAGAAAAGTTTCTAAAGAATATTTGGACAGTTTTATAGCTGGATCTATTGAATACTGAACAGCAAAGAAGCTACTGAAATGCTCAAATACACAATGTCCAGTCCACATTATCTAACTCAAAACTGAGGAAGTAAAATGAGTACTCAATTCACTAATATTGTTTCTGTTACTACTTGTCATAGTTCCACTAAAATCTAATAGTAGTGATCTTAATACTTTTAGTATCTTTTATATTTTGCATAGCATGGAAGATAATAAAACTATTAAAAATAATAATTAAGACATGGCAAGGGGAAATACAACAAAGGAAATACATATATCACGCAATATGAGCAAGAAATAAATATTTAATACAGACATTTTTTTTGAAAACTAGAACCAGAAAATGGAACGAGAAAGAGCAGGATGTGGAGCAAAATTAAAGAACACAACTGATGGAAATATATTTAGAAATTATAAGTGATAAATGTACTAGCAAGATAAAATTGTGTTATGCCAGGAGATTTATGAATGGTTGGAGTAGTTGTGGTTTCAGAGATACTAAGTAAGGATAAGATAACAACATAAAAATTAATGCACCAGGCTGTCTAAGTGATACATGGAAACCAAATGGAAAAGCATCTTCTGTTCTATGCAAATAGCTCTACGGTGCACTTATCATACTATGGATTCATTTTTCCCACTGATCTGTAAGCCACCTGAATGATGACAGATAGAACCAATGTCTTAATTACATTCTCCAATGTCTATTACAGAGTTAGACACCTAGTAGGGATTCAGTTCATTTTTAGTGAAATCAATGAGAAAAACCTTAAGAGCAATGCTTTATTTTTTTCTTTGTGGTATTTGGTCTTTTTAGTATCCCTACTATGCAGAGATATTTTTCAGATAATGGGAAACAGCAGAAGATTTTTTAATTCATATATTTGGTAACTATTCTTGTGGTGCTTTTATTATCTATCCTGGTTAGCTAGAAGTAAAAGAAACTTAATTGAGCCTCAGAGAACTTAGGACAGTGCCATTTTTCCTACTTATGTTTCCTACAACCCACAAGATCATTAACTTTTTCGTTCTGTCTTTTTTTTTTTTTTTTTACTTCCAAAATTCTGTTTCTGTAAAAGATAAAAATCATATTCAGGGCAAATGCTGAATTTCATATTTTCTGCAATTTTTAGCTTCACTTTTATAGCTGAAACCAGTTAATAAACTCAAACTCCAAAAATACTTAAAAGTGCAGAAAGGCAATAGCTAGGTCATTCAACATACATGTATAATAATAAGGCACTGGTAATACATACCAAGCACCATAGTTATGTTTATGGGGGTAAACCTGAATTTTATAATCAACAAAAGATTCCATGCCTGCTGCCAGTACAAATTACAAGGCTTGAAGAGCTGCAGGTGACAAATGAAAGAGCCAAATATAACAAACAGTTCACAGTTTGACTACCCATGCATCAATAATTGTCATTTATCTGAAAAAATGAGAACAATGCTTGGAAGTCTCTAAGAAAAACTCAATATTATCACATTACTCCCACCACCTTGTTTTTTACCAACAGCATGGGAATCAGAGATTATGCTGGGTTAACATCAAGCCTTTTTGGGTCACAGTTATGAAGGTCTGCAATGTCATGAGAATTGTAGCATTCAACTCAAGTTTGGGTAATGTCTCCTATTGTTTCTGTCTTATTTTAAAGCTGGCTGGTGGTTGGTCTTGATGTGGGTTAGTCAGTAAGTAATGGCTGGGGAACTGCCAGGTAAATTTCTTTCCAGAAACAGCTAATGAATTATATTGATTCTCTAGTACATTTACAATCCAAGTTTCTATGTGGAATTATCAGGATCCCATATTACTGATAATAACGTCACTAATGGAAACAAGGAAGGCTCATATAAGCCCATGAAACTATATAAGAACCATAGTGTTTCATTTTAATCCCTGTATCATTTTTAATATTTTTAAAGTTATTTTCTTAATGGTTGTTATGGAGATTAAAATTACCATCTTAATTTATAGCAATGTAGTTTGGATCAATACCTATTTAATTTCAATTGTATATAAAACTTTGCTAATATACAGCTAGCTCCATTCCATTCTTCATTTTTTGTTCTGTTGTTATGCAGATTATATCTTGTTTTCCTATCAACAAAAAGATTTTTAATTTTTAAGGTTATCAATTTTCTTTTAAATGTGATAGGAGAAAAAAAGAATTACAATAGAAAAAATATTTGTGTTGTCTTTTATATGTACCTATGTTTTACCTTTACTGGTACTATTTACTTCTTCATATATATTTTTTGTAAAATGTTTTTCATGCCGGGTGACATTAAATAAGGAGATGAAGACTGTCTTTCAAGTGAGAGTCCTTTAGGAGACCACTGGACGAGTCAGATAATGACAGTTCTCTGAGAACTAAGCTCTGGAGTTCCAACCCTGTTCTGCCCCCTTTGGTGATGTTAGGCTGTTGGTGTTCACTGCAATTACAGGTTGCTGGTTTTCAAGAATACCACAGAGCTGGAAGAAGGAACAGGTATGAGGTTTGTCATAACACCACAAAGCTTGCGTTGTTACCAAGATTTAACCATTTTTATTGAATAAATGCTTCCTGAGTCCTTGCTTGTAAGCCTTTAGTTAATTACCAGAGTGGTGAAAAAGATGATTCTAACATTTTTGGTCAAATTATTATTATTTCTTTTATGAAGAAAAGTATTTTTGGAGGTCCTTATGCTGCCATTTTTGCTGACATCTTGTATAGTGTTTTATTTATTTTTTTTAATTTATTTTTTATTTATTTTTTCCAATTTATTTATTTTCAGAAAAACAGTATTCATTATTTTTTCACCACACCCAGTGCTCCATGCAAGCTGTGCCCTCTATAATACCCACCACCTGGTACCCCAACCTCCCACCCCGCCGCCACTTCAAACCCCTCAGATTGTTTTTCAGAGTCCATAGTCTCTCATGGTTCATCTCCCCTTCCAATTTACCCAAAAGCACATACCCTCCCCAATGTCCATAACCCTACCCCCCTTCTCCCAATCCCCCTCCCCCCAGCAACCCACAGTTTGTTTCGTGAGATTAAGAGTCACTTATGGTTTGTCTCCCTCCCTATCCCATCTTGTTTCATGGATTCTTCTCCTACCCCCTTAAGCCCCCATGTTGCATCACCACTTCCTCATATCAGGGAGATCATATGATAGTTGTCTTTCTCCGCTTGACTTATTTCGCTAAGCATGATACGCTCTAGTTCCATCCATGTTGTCGCAAATGGCAAGATTTCATTTCTTTTGATGGCTGCATAGTATTCCATTGTGTATATATACCACATCTTCTTGATCCATTCATCTGTTGATGGACATCTAGGTTCTTTCCATAGTTTGGCTATTGTGGACATTGCTGCTATAAACATTCGGGTGCACGTGCCCCTTTGGATCACTACGTTTGTATCTTTAGGGTAAATTCCCAGTAGTGCAATTGCTAGGTCATAGGGCAGTTCTATTTTCAACATTTTGAGAAACCTCCATGCTGTTTTCCAGAGTGGTTGCACCAGCTTGCATTCCCACCAACAGTGTAGGAGGGTTCCCCTTTCTCCGCATCCTCGCCAGCATCTGTCATTTCCTGACTTGTTGATTTTAGCCATTCTGACTGGTGTGAGGTGATATCTCATTGTGGTTTTGATATGTATTTCCCTGATGCCGAGTGATATGGAGCACTTTTTCATGTGTCTGTTGGCCATCTGGATGTCTTCTTTGCAGAAACGTCTGTTCATGTTCTCTGCCCATTTCTTGATTGGATTATTTGTTCTTTGGGTGTTGAGTTTGCTAAGTTCTTTATAGATTTTGGACACTAGTCCTTTATCTAATATGTCGTTTGCAAATATCTTCTCCCATTCTGTCAGTTGTCTTTTGGTTTTGTTAACTGTTTCCTTTGCTGTGCAAAAGCTTTTGATTTTGATGAAATCCCAAAAGTTCATTTTTGCCTTTGCTTCCCTTGCCTTTGGCGATGTTCCTAGGAAGATGTTGCTGCGGCTGAGGTCGAAGAGGTTGCTGCCTGTGTTTTCCTCAAGGATTTTGATGGATTCCTTTCTCACATTGAGGTCCTTAATCCATTTTGAATCTATTTTTGTGTGTGGTGTAAGGAAATGGTCCAATTTCATTTTTCTGCATGTGGCTGTCCAATTTTCCCAACACCATTTATTGAAGAGGCTGTCTTTTTTCCATTGGACATTCTTTCCTGCTTTGTCGAAGATTAGTTGACCATAGAGTTGAGGGTCTATTTCTGGGCTCTCTATTCTGTTCCATTGGTCTATGTGTCTGTTTTTGTGCCAGTACCATGCTGTCTTGATGATGACAGCTTTGTAATAAAGCTTGAAGTCCGGAATTGTGATGCCACCAACTTTGGCTTTGTTTTTCAACATCCCTTTGGCTATTCAAGGTCTTTTCTGGTTCCATATAAATTTTAAAATTATTTGTTCCATTTCTTTGAAAAAGATGGATGGTACTTTGATAGGAATTGCATTAAATGTGTAGATTGCTTTAGGTAGCATAGACATTTTCACAATATTTATTCTTCCAATCCAGGAGCATGGAACATTTTTCCATTTCTTTGTGTCTTCCTCAATTTCTTTCATGCGTACTTTATAGTTTTCTGAGTATAGATTCTTAGCCTCTTTGGTTAGGTTTATTCCTAGGTATCTTATGGTTTGGGGTGTAATTGTAAATGGGATTGACTCCTTAATTTCTCTTTCTTCTGTCTTGTTGTTGGTGTAGAGAAATGCAACTGATTTCTGTGCATTGATCTTATATCCTGACACTTTACTGAATTCCTGTATAAGTTCTAGCAGTTTTGGAGTGGAGTCTTTTGGGTTTTCCACATAGAGTATCATATCATCTGCGAAGAGTGATAATTTGACTTCTTCTTTGCCGATTTGGATGCCTTTAAATGATTAGTTATTTTTAAAGTAGCAGAAAATCTGATGCATTTTGTATTATTGGTATTTATTTATGCGTTCTTCATTTACTAGGTGTAATTCTGGGATAGTAAACTTGAGTGAACAACAAAGAGAGTAAGCAAAATTTGAAACATGAAATAGAAATAGAACTATTATTTACTTTGAATTTGGCATAACTTTTGGGTAAAAGTAATTGATTTTTTTACTATTTCAGAGCTTTGGGGGGATGGCAGGCAACATTTATTCTTATAGGTATTGGGAGATTTAATTCTGTATCTCATTGGTTTTAGATAGTTGTATAGCATTGGTATAGATTGTGAAGTTGTCCGATGGAGGGGTGAGTAGAAATTTATCTGATTGATATTTTTCTGATCTTCTTCAAGGAAGGTAACAGTTCTGCTGATTAATGTGAGTCAAGCCTATTGCGTCCTCAGTGATTATCAGTTTTCCCTCAGAGGGTAACTCTTAAAAAAGAACAATGCCCAGATCCCAGCCACTGAGATTGTAATTCATTTAGTCTCTAGTGGAGCACTGACCATTTTGTTTTTAAAATTCTTACAAGCAGCTAATATTGAAGGAAATTGTGTTAAAAAAGACATGAGAAGCTCCCTCCGAGGACCTCTTACCTCATCCCCCAAAAATAGTTAAAGGAGTGTTGATAAATAGAGATCAAGATGTAGGCTATTTCTTAGGTTCTGGTATTGAATGTAAATTATCAGGGTCTTTTTATTTTATTTGTTTGTTTGTTTCAGAGCAAGAGAGATGGGGAGGGGCAGAGGGAGAGGGAGTGAAGGAATTTTAGGTTCTGCACCCAGCGAGGAGCCTGACACAGGGCTGGATCTCACAACCCTGAGGAGATGACTTGAGCTGAAATCAAAAGACAGAAGCTTAACTGGCTGAACCACCCAGAAGCCCCTCAGTGTCCTTTTAAAGGCCTAGGATGAATAATGTGGACCATATTATCATGGATTTTAAAGCAAACCCTCCTGCTGTCTCTTTTGCATTCCTTTCCTTGAGGTTCAAAGAGTAAAATACAAAAAAAAAATTAAAAGTAGATTTTGTTTTAGGAGAAGACACAGAAATAGAAGTTGCTTGATATGTTTTAGTTACATTCCTTAGATCTACTGTGCCTTGGCAAGACAAATATTTGTAGCTTTACATGGTCTAACCAACATTGTCAGGTCTATATGTTTTCAACAATACCAGCAGGTAGCTAAGTATGTCTTTGCTCAGCCACATACATTGTGCATCAGTCCATTTATATTCCTCAGTGACCTTGTGACTAACAGTATGGCAGCATTTTGTTGCTCAGAATCCTGACACTCCTTTAGTCAAAGTTGGATTTACTTTACTATTTTTTTTTGTAGTTTTTTTTTTCAATTTATTTATTTTCAGAAAAACATTATTCATTATTTTTTCACCACACCCAGTGCTCCATGCAAGCCGTGCCCTCTATAATACCCACCACCTGGTACCCCAACCTCCCACCCTCCCGCCACTTCAAACCCCTCAGATTGTTTTTCAGAGTCCATAGTCTCTCATGGTTCACCTCCCCTTCCAATTTACCCAAATTCCCTACTCCTCTCTAACGCCCCTTGTCCTCCATGCTATTTGTTATGCTCCACAAATAAGTGAAACCATATGATAATTGACTCTCTCTGCTTGACTTATTTCACTCAGCATAATTTACTATTTTTTTAATCAAGGTTTGGGTTTCTTTGCTACAGCTAAAGGAGAACACACAAAGGAAGACTGGGCATCTCAGAGAGATGGGGATATCTTGGATTCATTAATAGATTTGAATTTGTATTAGCTGATGTTGAGAAAAATAGAAGGAAGTGGGTTTTCTTTGCTCTGAAATGGGTGCAATTAAAAAATGGTGTTAATTATGTTATTGGCTATCTTAATGCCTTCCATTTAGTATGTGCACAGAACAGAGCAAACATACAGGTGTAGCTTGTGAGAAAGCAGCAACCACCCTTGTTTGCTGCGAGAGAGATACGGCGGTCCCTTTGTTGTTGCACAGTATTCTTGTTTTGTCTGTGCTCAGACATGATTGCAGAATGGTCTTGTTTTGGTCTTTCTCAATGACAGTCATTTTGTATCGATGTTCTGTTTATGTTCATCAGGGACATATATGGCCAGCTCCCAACAGCTGGATAAAAGGAGTGCATTTTTCTTTCCCGCATATTTGGTGTGGGTTTTCTTTTGTTGATCAGATTCTAAAATAGCTGGCTTCATCAATACTTATCTTTATAAAACAAATGACTTCATAATATCTACTTTCTTTTAGCTTCAATCTATTCTTTTTTAACCCATGTCATTGTATTAGAATGATGAAAATTATAAAACTGAAGGTAGACTAAAATGTCATATTTCAGCTACCTAGAAATCTGCAAGATACTACATTAGGTTAAAAGTAGAGGATATGACAAGTTTGGGGTGATAATTTAATCTTCTAAAATATATATTC
This sequence comes from Neogale vison, assembly GCF_020171115.1. NCBI lineage: Eukaryota > Metazoa > Chordata > Mammalia > Carnivora > Mustelidae > Neogale > Neogale vison. Next base: position 16,664,460 of record NC_058100.1, read on the forward strand.
AGGTGAGAAACAATAGGGAACTATTTCTAGGCACAAAATCTAATTAGCAAGAAAGAATGAGTAAAATGAAAGTGATGAGATATTTTGAGAGGTTCTTGCTGTCTTGAGGTTTATGATGTCAGGGAGAGATATCTTCATAATCATACTTCTTTCTATCTTCTTTCTTCCTAATCAAGGTGTGTACTGTCACTTTTCCTGTATATTGCTACCTGCTCCATCTTTCCCTAGATACAAGGTCTTTCTCTATTCTCTAGGTCCTCCATTTATAAAATACATATTTTTCTTATATGTAATTATAGTTTCACTCTCTAAACCTCATTTCCCCATTATTTTCGTTCATTTTTATTATCCTGTTCCTATAAACCCATTTGAGAAACCTAGGAATTATCCCTCATTATTTTTGTCACCTTACCTCCTTATTGAGATTCTATACAATTACAAAATCATTTCTCTCTCTACGTGCCCAATCTCACAGCCTGAGCTCAAAAACATATCATCTCTATATTTCATTATGAATCATATCCATATTTTAAACCTATACAGAACATAAAATATAACACATCTTCTGTATCAAATGGTAACAAATCCAATGTCAAAGCCTCATATTTTCCACAGTTTTATCAGAGTAAACTAAAATAAAATATTGCACATGCAGCTGAGCCCTGCTGAATGCCTTTCCTCATTCTCATTGTTTCCTTCCCTCTCTCTTTCCGCTAGAATTATGCCTCAGGCAAAACTCTGCTCTAGATGTTAACTGGACACGTAGGTACTAGTTCTATTTACCTTCTATCATTTAGTCACATATATTGCAGACTGAGGTATCACAGACATAATCCATTTAAGTCAAATATCCAGATTTAAAACTCTTCAATTGTTCCTTGACTCCTTTGAGTCCTTTGCCAGGGACTTTATCAGATTTGTGACATCTCCCTTTGCTCGTGAATTCATGCTCTGGCACTACCAAAATGCACAGCATAAACATCAAAACACATGTTTAGTAAAATGCTGTGTAACAGTAATCAATGAACAGTAGATTAGAAATTGTAGCCACAGAGATTAACTGTAGAGCTGTCATTAGCAAGCCATGTCACATTGGGCCGATGATTTAACTTCTCTGTGTCTCAGTGTCTTATCTGTAAAATATGACAATGAAACACTAGCTGCCACAAAATACATACAAAGAGAACATTTCTAAAAGAAATGTTTAAACTATTCAACTAATCAAATACTTAGGCAAGTAAACTACTTGAAACTTTAGTCTGCATTTTTATCTAGTGATAGAACTAACACTTGTATTTATTAGACTACCTCACATAATTATCTCAACTTTTAAAATATAGTTAATAGGACTATCAGTTAATGGATGAAGAAACTCAGGCTTAAAACATTAAACATTCATTCATGTAGTTAACCATTCAATCAGTAGTCACTGAGTACCTATTTTGTGTTGGAGAGTTTCCTAGCAACATGGAAAGTGTGAATAGATTAGGCATGCAAGGAATCTCATTTAGTAATTTGTGGGCTCATGTTAAACTCACATAGGTCTTACTCCAGTGTTGTTTCATATCTCAGTTTGTCCTCAATAGCACATTTCCAGGAAGAAAATGGTGCTAAAAAGAACGATAAAGGAATCGCTAAAAATTCCTTTTTTAAAGAATTTTTTCCATATATGAAGATAATTATGAAAGTAATGGCAAGATACAAATATTAAGTAATGAATGGCAGTAATAAACTATAGAATTTGATGGAGCCTCATTAGATATAGATGTTCATATACATCATGCTTTTCAATAATTTTAATCACTTCCAAATTTTCTGAATTTTTCTTTGAAGTGCCTGCTGAATTTGCCCTGTCCTTTGGTTTTTACAGTCAACACTCTAAGCTTGCATCCTTTATTTTTGGATAATACAATGACCTCCTGATGGATATTCTTTCTTATCTCCACCTTCCAGCTCACCCTGAATTGCATGTCATAAAGGCAGATTTCGGGATGTCAATTCCATGCTTCAGCCTGCCTCATGGCTTTTTATGCAATGTCAAGTGTAGTCCAAGCTTCTCGTCTTAAAATTCAAGGCTTGTCGTTATATCATTTTCTTAAAGCTTAACACTTACTTTAGAATGTATGTACTTTTCTCCCAGTGAGGCAGATCCCGTTCCTTTCATTCTTCCCTTCCAGGGTGGTTGTGATTAAACATCTAAGTTGTCACAGTTTAAAATCAGCCTCAGGTTGTTATATTTCCAGTTCAGAATTTCCCTAACATCCTCTCTCTCCTCATTGATTATGTGATCTTATATTTTTCTTTAATTATTGTAATGTTGTTTTTTTTCTTCAGAAGAGTTGCAAATGACTTGAGAACTGGTATTATAGCATATGCATTCCTTAAATATACCTTAAAAGTATCTGCTTATTTAAACATATTGCCTAGATTATTTAAACTGATAATTTACCTGAAATAATTTTGCAAAAATTGCTGTTAGATTTACAATTAACAAAAGGAGAAAAATAATCAAATGACACAAATTGTTAATATATCCACAGATACTCTTTTCATAAAATAACTATCCTAAAAAAAATGCTGGTAATTTGAAACATTATTTTTAAAAGAGCATTTTCTTATTTAAGAATCATAATCAACATCCACATGAATATAATTCAGGATAACTTAAAAACAAATATGTGTACCTTGTATTTTGTTTAGCTGCATGATATAACTCATTTAAGTATAAAGTATAAGGATACAATACTATTAAATATTCATTGGAATGCTTCTGCATTTGACAGATTTTACATTGACAGATACATAATATTTGTTTAGAAAGGCCTATGTACACATATTTGCACATATCATTGTAAAAGCTCCTATTCATCTGTGAGTTAAAATCTAATAAACAGAAAGGGATGAGTTTAACAGCATAAGAAATGTTTTCAAAAGAATTTATCATAGACAAACAATCCAGCAATGATTTTATTTATAATTTAGGTATTTGTTTTGGTAAACAGATTAAAAATCCTCCATAAAATTTCTTGTTTCTTGATTTTCTATAAAATTGAAACAAGAAAATACTTGACATTTCATTGATCCGGATCTTCTTTTTCCCAGGAATTACTGAAACTGAGGTTAAGTGAATAATTTAATTTAAAATCCACACATTGTAGTATATAACACATAAGGTTCTTGTTTGAATTTCACTGTTTGCCATGCATTAAAAAGCACTATTTTAAGGTTGTGGAAGATGCTCCCATAGTATCCCTAAGCACCTATTTTTCAGAAGGATTTGTGGCCTTCTGTGCCACTGATGATAAGGAATTTCATTGTTCTCGTTTTCATACTCAGCTTGACCTATTCATCCTAAATACGCTAATCCTGGAGAGAGTTTTGCTTCAGGCATAAAATGATCAACACCGGCTTGGAAAGCAAATCAACCACTGCACATACAAAAACTGATAGAGGGAACAAGCAGAGGGTTATAGCCATGGAAGCAAAGTTTCGCATCATCCTCTCCCTAAAATCAAGATAACCATTTTGAGAAATGTCATCATTGGAAATAATTTATTTGAGCACCAGAAATGGATATGACATAGAATAGGACACAGATACCTTTATATAACATGTGACTGTTGACAAGGCTCTGAGTCAGGGATAAAATTATCCAAGAAAAGATAGGCTTAAAAGAAGAAAAGTAAAATAATGTCAAGAACTAGTATACATAAGGACTCCTACTTTCTGTAGGGTTTGCTCTTGTAATTTATATCAAATCTGAATTCAGAGTATGAAACTATCTTCTTTGATAAAAGAAAAGACTTGGCCAAGAGTCAAGCAAACTTTTCTCCCAACTCAGCACATCTCCCCAAATGCACTATTATCACCTACCATCTGGAAGGAAGTTTCCACCAACTAATGATCTGCCTCATTAATATCAGAACCCAAAATCGGTAATCCTAAAACCATCCTGAGCTAGAATGATTCCTGTTCTAAAAATAATCAGGGCTTTTAATAAGAGCTACATCGAAGGGCTTCAAGTCAAGCCAACTTAGTTGGATCTAACTACAGAATGGCCAATATCAAAGATGCTTTGCATGAATACAGACATATTGGTATACAGAAGATGGAAGAACACTTGGCATACAAAAAAATAAAAAAGGGTTCTCATTAGCATATCTTTTTTGTTGTTGTTGTTGTTGTTTTTAAGGATTTTATTTATTTATTTGACAGACAGAGATCACAAGTAGGCAGAGAAGCAGGACCCTGGGATTATGACCTGAGCTGAAGGCAGAGGCTTTAACCCATTGAGCCACCCAGGCGCCCCAGCATATCTTTTTATTTTAATGTAAGCAATATTTCTTGGGAGATACTTTTATTGGATTAGAAAACATTTCATTTAAACTTGAAAATATTTGTAATAAAAGAAACCTATCACTCAGCCAAATCCTTAAGCTTGAGCTGAGCAATTGGAACAAAAATATAAAGGTTAATTATTAAAAAAAAAAGAAATATAAAGGTTATATTATCATTAATATATTCAATGTTGGTAATTTCTCGTTCAGGGGTTAAAATGGTCACAAGAGGCTTATTCTTTTAAATGGCATTTGAAAGCCGACAAGTGATTGACTTATAGAACACAGATTATAATGAAGAGAAATTGTGACTTATTCACAGAGGTAAAAGAAGGCATACCAGGATATTGTATGGTGGTCCCCTCAGATGCTAGTCCACGCTTCTTATTCCTAGATGTAGAAAATAGATAAAAATTTCACTAAATGTCTGTTCATTTTATTGAAAATATCCTGGAGTCCATTGTAATAGAAAATTGAGGAAGTAATACCTGTTTTTTTGGATGCAGATCATTTGAGTTAAGTATTCCAAATATAACTTTATATAATTAATAACTAGCTTTAAACCATTGCCATTAGACTCATCTTTTATTTCACGTCTTCTAATATCTTATCATTGGGATAATTGTGAGGCTCTGTGAGATTAGGATAAACACACAGAGGTTTTGAAAAACATTTCAGATTTTAAACTGATTAACATTAAATATCTATTGCTTGTATCAGACCTAAAAGTTTTAATGAAGCTTTAAAGAAGTTTTGCAAAGCACACACACACACACACACACACACACACACACAATTTAGTTACTATGGTAACCAGTGGTTTTGGAAATAAATTTGCCTACATGGCTGCATTCATGAGTTTACTCCTCAAGGAATGAAGATGGACATATGATCTCAGTTATTTGTGGAATTTAAGAAACAAAACAGAGGGTTGGAGGGAATGGGAGGTAAAAATAAACTAAGATAAAATCAGAGAGGGGCAGAAACCATGAGAGAATCTAAACTTCAGGAAATAAACTGACGGATGCTGGATGGGAAGTGGTGTGGGTATGGGATAGCTGGGTGGTGGTCATTAAGGAGGGCACTTGATGTAATGAGCACTGGGTATTTTATGTGACTGATGAGTCACTGAGCTGAACCTCGAAAATTACTAATACACTCTACGTTAATTAATTGAATCAAAATAATTCTTATTATTTATTTATTTGTTTGTTTCTAAGGATTTCATTTATTTATTTATTTGAGACAGAGAGAAAGAGCATGAGCTGAGGGAAAGAGGGAGAGGGAGAAACTGGCTTCTCACTATGCAGAGAGACCAATGCAGGGGCTCAATCCCATGACCTGAGCCCAAGGATTGAGCCACCCAGGTGCCCCTGAAATAATGTTTTTAAAAAAGTGAAGATACAGTTTGTTTCCAGTGACAGCCTAACTTCATTTTCTGTCTATGACAGCTTTTTTTCCCCAAAATGGTCTTACAGACCCTGAGTTTAAGAGCATCCAAGACACACAGATTGAGTTGAGCGATTCTTGAAAAGAGGTAATTCTTAGTAGAAAAATCCTACGGCCAAGAATATGCTGAACCTCTTTCATAACACAGAAGTCTACCTCATGTAAACAGTATTAGTGGTAAATTTGTGACACATATTCCTTTCCAAAATTAGGGAGCGTAGGTATAAAAGAAGTACTGCTATGATATATTAGATCCCCTCCTGCTCTTTGCTTCAATTTCACATTAAATATATCCCTGTATGGGGCGCCTGGGTGGTTCAGTCATTAAGCGTCTGCCTTCAGCTCTGGTCATGATCCCAGGTCCTGCACTGGGCTCTCTGCTCGGCGGGAAGCCTGCTTCCCCCTCTCTCTCTGCTTGTGTTCCCTCTCTCGCTGTGTCTTTCTCTGTCAAATAAATAAATAAAATCTCTTTGTCAAATAAAATAAATACTATATATATATTTAAGATTTTATTTACATTTATATTTATATTTATATGTGTGTGTATCCCTGTATCTTAATTTAATAAAATAGGAATTTCTTTCAATCTCAGCATGTTTGTATACTATTTAACTGCCAGCTGAAAACCACCAGAAGTATGCAGAAATCGAACAAAAAGTTTATAACAACAACATAACAAAAGAGAAGTAAAATAAAAAACAAAGTTAACCATAGTCATCTTATGCAAAAGGTCTACCAAAAGAATCTGAACATTCAGGATGAGTTAGGATCTCAGTGGTAGTCTGCTCAAACCAACAGATTATTTCTCAGAATAATATTTTTTAAATTTATAAGTAAATTACTTAACACTTTAAAGAAAACCAATTCTATGTAATTAGGGTTATATTCATGGAATTTTGGTTGTCTTTGGACATGCAAAGACACTTCAAATAACATGAAGGCAGCACAAAAAAGAAACATATAGGTGTACAGCAAATAGGTAGAAATTATAGAACTTTCTGATGGAAAATATTGGGTGGAGTGATTGAGAAGCGAGGTAGTTAACAGAGGAAAAAACCAGTTTAAGTTAAATAGTCACGTGGGTGGATGCTGATAATTGGTTGGTAGATTTGGAGAGTCTGTATGTCTTTAAAATATTGATGGTGATATGATAGTATGGTGGATTCAAAAAGTTCCATTTTGGCCCCATAAGTTTTGGGATACCTTGTAGGCTTTTCAAAGGAAGCCATCAAACAGGCAGTTGGATGTATAAGTTTGAATATCAGATGAGAGTTTAAGTCATAAAAGTATACTGATAAGCCAACAGCATATAGATGAGTTTTAAAACTATGAACTTGAATAAGATCATATAGAAGAGAAAGTAGAATGAAAAAACGGTCCAGGATTGAGTTCTGAGGTAATCCATCACTTAGATGTTGAGCAAAGGAGAAGTGGCCATTAAAAGAAGCAGTAGGGAAAAAAATTATGAAAGAGAATTAATAAGCTAATCAAAGAAACTATTCCCAGAAACAAAGAAGTTGTCAACTGGCTCAAAAGATGATGAGTAATATGAGAGTTGGATAAATTACTTTGTATCAGAAAATTTAGGTCATTGGTAATGTTAATACAATACACACACACACAGACACACACACACGCACTGGTGGAGAGGAATGGGCCCAAACTGAAAAGCATTAGGGTCAGGAGTAAATTGAAAGTGAGACAGAACAGGCAGCTCTTTTATGGATGTTTGGCTGTGAAAGTAGAGAAGTGAACAGTAGCTGATGACAATAAAGACAAAGAAAAATACATGGTTTAGAATGGGAGATAAAGGGGGCACCTGGGTGGCTCAGTGGTTTAAGCCTCTGCCTTCCGCTCAGGTCACGATCCCAGGGTCCTGGGATCGAGCCCCACATTGGGCTCTACGCTCAGCAGGGAGCCTGCTTCCCCCCCTCTCTCTATCTGCTGCTCTGCCTGCTTCTCTGCCTACTTGTGATCTCTGCCTGCCTCTCTGCCTACTTGTTATCTGTCAAATAAATAAATAAAATCTTTAAAAAAAAAAGAATGGGAGATAAAGGACATTGATCATCTAATCTATTGGAGAAAGATTGATCATATCATTCTGTGAATAGAATCAAAGAAGTTAACATAAGGCTTTAAAAAAAAATCTTTGAAAGGAACACATTATAGAGGCTCCAAAATAACTTGAAAGAAAGGATAATGGAGTATTTAATTATAGCACTATCAAAATAATTATCATTACTATTTACTATCATTTTTTAAGTACATGCTTTTCTATGGTCACAGAGATGTTTTATGAATCATACCTCCAAACTTCACAGTGGTCATTAAAAAATATTATTTTCAGGGGCACCTAGGTAGTGCAGTCTGTTAACTGGCTGACTCTTGGTTTGGCTGAGCTTGTGGTCTAAGGGTCATGAGATCAAGCCCTTGGCATCCGGCTCCACACTCAGTGGGGAGTCTGCTTAAGACTCTCTCTCCCTCTGCCCCACTGTGCTCTCTCTCTTTCTCAAATAAATATATAAATAAAGCTTTAAGAAAATGTTATTTTCATTTACACATGAAAAACTGAGGAACTTAAAAATTAAGTAAAATGTATATAGCATTCAATTATTTGACACATCGTCACTACTGGCTGAATGTTTGTATCTCCCACAGTTGATATGTTGAAACTCTAGCCCCCAGTTGATGGTATTTGGTAGGGGCAATGGCTCTGAGAAGTTACTAGGTTTAGATGAGGATGTGAGGGTAGAGTCCTCACAATGGAATTACTCACTATGTAAGAAGAGACCAAAGAGCTAAGATACAGCAGGGAGGGATTAAGATACATCTAAGATACATCTGCAAACCAGAGGAGGCCCCTCACCAGAACCTTATTATGCTAGCATCCTGATTTCATACTTTCAGCTCCCAGGACTATAAGAAAAATACATTTCTGTGGTATGAACCACCCAGTTTCTGATATTTTTGTCATAGCACCCCAAGCTGAATAAGATATCTATAGTTCATTTTTACATGAAGACTCATATAGGGATGCCTGGTTCTGTTAAGTGTCTGCCTTAGCTTGAGTCATGATCCTAGGGTCCTTGGATTGAGCATCATGTCAGGGTCCAGGGAGTCTGCTTCTCTCTCTCCCTCTGCTTACCACTCTCCCTCCCTCTGCTTGCTCTCTTGGTCAAATGGATTAAAATTATCTTAAAAAAAAAAAAAAAAAGACTACTATAAACTAACCTCTTCAATGTACCTGATAATTATATGAATATTTAAATTTTTTCTAAAAGTTGGTTTAAGGAAAACCAGTTCTGTAAGATACAGCTGTGCATAATACACACACACACACACATTATAAGGTCAAATGTGTGGGAACACATGTTATTTTTTTTCCAGATAATTTTTTTTACAAGATTCGCCAAAGGATTATAATGTAACTCCAGATAAATTCTTATAACAAGATTTCTTAGATCTTCTGATAGCTAACAATCATTTTGAATTTCCAAAGGGACATTAGCAAAGGTGACTTCCATGTACGGTGGTGCAGATTGTGCATAAATATCTCTATGACGATATTCAAATGTTCCCCTGAGTACTGTATTCCTATATACTGTTATTCAATCTTATTTTGACATTAAAAAAAATTCTTTTTCTTTTTAAGCATTTTATTTATTTATTTATTTATTTGTCAGAGAGACTGAGAGCACAAGTAGAGCAAGCAGGAGAGGGCAAAGCAGGCTGCCCGCTGAGCAAGGAGCTAAATCCTGGACTCCATCCCAGGACCCTGGGATCATGACCTGAGTCCAAGGCAGATGCTTAAAAGACTGAGCCACCCCGGCATCCCAAAACTTCTCTTGTTCTTATAAACTTCAAGGGACAAGAATTTAGCCAGGGTTTAGGAATAGTGGACATTTTATTAATTACTAATTATATAATTATTACATAAGATATACCCATGTTTAAGAACATACTACATGGCTGATACTGTTCCCAGACCCTGTAGTTCACATGAATCAAAATGTCAATCATGACATTTTGCAAATTTTGTCTATGAAAAAGCTGAAGACCCAAGCATATTCAGTATCTTTTACAAGCTCATATAGTGGTTAAATTTCTAACTAAATTTTGAACTCAGGTCTCTGACTTCAAAGTCATAATTTTTCTGTAGTATCATACAGTGATTTCTTTTGTTATCCTATTTCAGTTTGTTTAAACCTCTAATTTACTGGTCCATTGAATTTATTCTTCTCATATCATGCTGAAATAGAACTTTTTAATAACTCAGGAGCTAAATGGTCTTTCTATAGCTCATAGATAAATTTATTCTTTCCGAAATGGGCCTCAAATATTGATACTTTATTACCTATTTGGTGGTTTAGTGTACCATCAAAAATTTTGTATAGAATAACTTTGACACCCAGGATTTTCCTTTTAAAAAAGGGGAGTATCATAACCATTATGAGAGAGAAAGAAAGAAAAAAGGAAAGAAATAAGAAAGAAAGAAAGAAAGAATGAAAAAAAGAAAGAAAGAAAGAAGAAAAAAAGAAAGAAAGAAAGAAGACACCCACAAAACATTGGTGGGAGCAGTCATACAAACATTCCCCTTACCTGTAAAATGAAATGAGAAAGACTAACTTTTCCCTGGATGCTGTATTCACAGACACAGTCATAAGCTATCCCTGCAGAGTTACAGAAATGATTGGCTTTTTTGTTCCCTGGGAGACAGTTTTTTTTCTATTTCTATTCCTTGTTGTTTTATTCCTCTGAAAGCTTTTTAAGGCTTGTTTACTTACTCACCTGCAGTTAAAACTTGTTTTCATAGGTAGGTGGTAAGGCTTTTTTCAGTGCCAGTTTTAACTTACTTTATTCTTTAAAAGAAATCACTTTGATTTTTCCCATATATAGAATTATAATCTTCAGAAAGTATTTTTAAGAGCATTTCTGTGTATTTATCTGAGGGTTATCTTTGGTTTTGCTAAACATTAGTACTAGGCTGGATGTTTATATGCCAACAATTTCTACTATTTTTTGGATGGTACCCTAAAACCTTCAAAACACAAAAATACATGTGAGTGCAAGTTATTATTTGGTTTCTTATTGTTAAGTCAATTTCTAAAGTCTTGCTGTGGAATCCACTTTCTGGAGGAATTTGGCTACAGCAAAGTATTTCTATATTATAATAACCCCACTACAGAGACTGCTTTTGATTTTTTTAAATAGAAAGACCTACAAGATTATTTATACTCATTGGTTATAAGTATTAGACTATTTTGTTGTGTGATTCAGTAAATCCATGGACTTTTTCCTGTGAAATGTTTATTTTAAATTTATTTGATTAAACTGACAGAACTCAAAATATAGTTAAAATGGGTTTGGAATAGAACTGCGTTTTTCAAGTAATGCTTTCATGTTACAAATAAACATTTACGGTTTGCAAAATTTTTGATATAATACTATAGACCTCATTGATGTCTAGCTAATTACTGTATTTATTTAATACAGGTAGATAGAAATACAGATATTCCTACTGATTCCAGTAGGATCAGTATAAATCATATCTCTGAAAAATATCTCAGTAAAATCATATCTCAAAACTTTCAACTAAGTCTTAATGACTTTATATTTGCAGCTTTTTTCAGGTATTTTAATAAAAAGTTTGATTCTACTTTTGATGTTTGGAGTACTGATCGCTTTCAAGCCCCACCCCTCCATCTCCCAATATTGCCCCACTGTGAGAGCAAAGCCCATGCAGGCATTTCTTCCTTTGGCCCCAGCAGGAACTTCAAGGCAGGTAAGCTCCAGCAGGACCTTCATTCCATGCCCACTTACTAACCATCCCCGCCCCCCTCCAAGCCACCAGCTACTCCCTGTCTTTGAAATCATTTGCAAACCAGCTTGGGAGCCTAGAAAATTTCACTCTTGTGACTATGCAATCTTTTCATTCCTACTCCATGCCTCTGCAGTTTCATCACTAACATTCAAACCAGTGGGACATTAATTCTGCCCCCTGCAGGGCAACCACAGCTTACATATCAATGCACCCAGTTTTCTACTTTAAAATATCTGAATTCAAATATGGAAAACCTTTAATATTGCTAACATTTGTTTACTTTAGAGGATGACTAAGTTCTTTGCCTATGCTCTGAGCCCCACACAGCCTCACTGATTGTCTTTGAAGTCACTTAGGAGTGACAGGTTAGAAGCACAGATTCTTGGGATATGCACCAGATCTCCTGGAACAGAATCCCTGAGGATGGGGCATAACAATCCATACTTCTAGTGAGAACCTAAGGTACTTACATGTATTTTATTTGAACACCACTGGATCTGTAAAACCTTGGAAAATCCTGACTGTATCTACTCACCATCTTTCTGCCTGTTTTCAATGATATTTCAACCATTCCACTCAGGTCACTTTTTTTTTTTTTTTTTAATTTTCTAAGTAAATTACCTTGGATATTTTTGTGTGCTATGCTTCTAGCCAGAAGAAATTTCTAGGAATCCTTAGGAAATATTTGTGTTCATTTTTATTTACATGCATTCCATGAGAAATAGTAGATTAAACATGATATATTAAAAAGGAGCAAAAATAACAAAAATGCTAAGGATCTCATTGTTTCTCAATTTTCAAATAATTTGAAGAATGGTTAGATTTCTGAAGTTTTTTATTGCTTGTTATTTAAACAAAAATTTTCAGGAAATAGTCAATGCCAAAATTACAACTACGTCACACCTAAACTGTCTCCGATGTCAATTAGCTAGATGGTTACTCTTTTTTTAAAAATTTTTTTAAAGATTTTATTTTATTTATTTATTTGACAGACAGAGATCACAAGTAGGTAGAGAGGCAGGCAGAGAGAGAGGAGGAAGCAGGCTCCCTGCTGAGCACAGAGCCCAATGCCCTGCTTGATCCCAGGACCCTGGGACCATGACCTGAGCCAAAGGCAAAGGCTTTAACCCATGAGTCACCCAGGCAACCCCTAGATGGTTACTCTTAACCCTAAAGATTTATGAACTAATTTTTATGAATGGATTGATGATAAAATAGTTAGAGGTTTTTGATTTTTTAGCATATTTGGTTAACTCAATCACAATAGAAACTGACTGTGGTAAGGAGGAGGAATAGATTAAGAGTAAGAGAATCCCAAGAAAAAGGAAAAATAACATTCTGGATACACAGCTAAGAAACTAAATGTACAAAAAGACACAACAATGAAAGTCAGTTTTAAAATCATATGGGTGAAAAAAAAAAATCATATGGGTGGAAGAGAATGGTCGTGTTTCATCAGAATGAAATGTGACCATTCTTACACCATACACAAAGATAAACTCGAAATGGATAAAAGACCTCATTGTGAGGCAGAAATCTATCAAAATCCTACAGGAGAATATAAGCAATAACCTGTATGAGATTAGCCATGCAACTTCTTTCAAGACATGTCTCCAAAGGCAAAGGAAACAAAAGCGAAAATGAACTTTTGGGACTTCATCAAAATCAAAGCTCCGCACAGCAAAGGAAACAGTCAGCAAAACAAAGAGGCAACCCAAGGAATAAGAGAAGATATTCACAAATGACACTACAGACAAAGGGCTAATATCCAAGGTCTATAAAGAACTCCTCAAACTCAACACACACAAAACAGATAATCATATCAAAAAATGGGCAGAAGACATGAACAGACACTTCTCCAAAGAAGACATACAAATGGCTAACAGACACATGAAAAAATGATCATCATTATTAGCCGTCAAGGAGATTAAAATCAAAACCATATTGAGATACCACCTTATACCAGTTAGATTGGCCAAAATTAACAAGACAGTAAGCAACATGTGTTAGGATGTGGAGAAAGGGGAACCCTCTTATACTGTTGGTGGGAATGCAAGTTGGTGCAGCCACTTTGGAAAACAGTGTGGATATTCCTCAAGAAATTAAAAATAGAACTATAAAAATATGACCCTGCAATTGTGCTACTGGGTATCTACCCCAAAGATATAGATGTAGTGAAAAGAAGGGCCATCTGTACTCCAATGTTCATAGCAGCAATGGCCACAGTTGCTTAACTGTGGAAAGAGCCAAGATGCCTTTCAACAGACAAATGGAAAGAAGATATGGTCCATATTTACAAGGGAGTACTATGCCGCCATCATAAAGGATGGATACCCAACTTTTGTATCAACATGGATGGGACTGGAGGAGATTATGCTGAGTGAAATAAGTCAAGCAGAGAGTTAATTATCATATGGTTTCACTTACTTGGGGAATATAAGGAATAACACAGAGGATACTAGGTGAAGGAGAGAAGTGAGTTGGGGAAAATCAGAGGGGAAGACGAACCATGAGACACTGTGGACTCTGAGAAACAAACTGAGGGTTTTAGAGCAGAGGGGGGTGGGGGGATGGTGGGTACTAAAGAGGATTGCTTGGAGCATTGGGTGTTATATGCAAACAATGAATCTTGGAACGCTTTATCAAAAACTAATGGTGTATTGTATGGTGACTAACATAACACAATTAAAAAAATAAAAACAAATTACATTGTCTGCTATGAAAATGACAAAATTATTATGTATCAGTTTCCTTTGTACTAGTAATAATAATTGTTAATCCTTAATAATGCTTACTGTGTTCCAAATACTGTTGTAATTACGGTAGATACATAATTGTAACCTTATGATGAAGTTACCATTATTATTCCATTTTACAGATGAGGAAAACAAAGCACAAGGAAATGAAATAACTTGCCAACAGTTACAGATTTCTTGGTGCTTATTTCCTCTCTCCTTGTAGATTATTTTAAGGCTAAGGAGTTTGGGACTTCTTATAGGAGAAAAAGGATTGCACACTCAGAAGTGCTTTAGTCTATGGCTTTCTTGTCTGGGGCTAGGGAGTAGCCGTTTACACCCAAATATTTTTTAGTTTCTCAGCCTTCCTTATTACTTTTGAGCTTTGCAGTGTAGAGCTCCTCTTGGGAGAAACTTTGACCAGAAGACAGAATGGGAACAGGTTTAGGTAGGCTCTAGGCTCAAATTAGAAAGGAAAGTGGTTCTTCATGTTTCTTCTTCAAACCAGTTTATTCAAGAGACAGGAAGTCAAGGAAAGATTTTCTTTCTTCTTCTTTTTTTAAAGATTTATTTATTTTAGAGAGAGAGATAACAGGATTCAGGGGAGAAGAGCAGGGAGAGGGCAGGGGAAGAGCAGAAGGGAGGGGAAGAGGGGGAGAGCAGAGTGAGAAAGAGACAGAGACGGAGACAGAGACAGAGAGAGAGAGAGACTAAGACTCTCTGCTGAGCAGGGAGCCTGAGGACCAGGGCTGGATTCCAGGACCCAGAGAATACGACCTAAGCAAAAGCAGATACTTAACTGACTAAGCCTCGCAGGCACCATAGGAAAAATGTTCTTTCTATGAACTTTATAGTTTTGGATAATGCTTCCCTGTTATATTTCCTAAGAAAACAGATTTCCTAGGATTTTAAGAAGATGAGAATAATAACACTTTTAAAAATTAAAGGTCTATGGAAAGTAATCAATATGTCTTCAAATAATTTTAAAAAATATTTTTTAATCATGATATATAGTAACTAAATAAGTGAAAACTTTCTGAATATCTTTCTTCCTTTCTTAAAAAACAGTTGTAGATTACATATGATTATAGAATCATCCTAATATACTAGCAATTATCTTTGAAATAAGGAAGAGCTATAAGGAAAAAGAATATAGTCAGCAAACTATACATGTATTCATCATTTTAATATTTGCATTTGAAAATCACTCAAAAAATTGCTGACCATGTACCAATAGCAATTTCATGTTTTTCAACCAAATCTAAAAATAGTTTCTTCCTCTTTTTTTAAATGTTCATTAAAAACTATAATAATATATTGGAAGCTCTAAATGCACACTATCTAACAATACATAAAGAAAAAAAATTGCATTCTATTTTGGAGAGTACACCATCCAAGTTGACTCATATAGCAATCATCTTATTTTGACAGCCATCATCTATATAAAATGTCAACCTTAATGTGAAAAATAGACAAGTGAAGCATGATCTGTCACCTTTCCTGAGTTCAAAAGAGCAAATGCACATCTCATGTGAATAAGAAGTGTAAATCTGAAAATGCTATAATTAGTTTTGTTAGTCTTTTTTGAAATAATGAAGTTGAAGACAATAAGAAAGTCTAATATAACTAGTCAAATTTATTAGGAAAACAGAAATGTAACTTGTCAAATAGTGTATTAAATTGATTTAGAAAAAAACATTAAAAATATACATATTAACATTTTGTGCGATAGACTGTTTTCATTGATAACATCTATGCTAATGAAACACATATAGGTTATTGTTACATATGTAAAAAACTTTTTTAAATTTTCCCATTGTGTTCCATTTTTTTTAAAGTTGGAAATTCAAATACATTAAATACACAAGTCAACACTTAAGTCCGCTTTCTTACCCAAAGTCTAGGAAACAGGCATTCAAAAAAGTACCCTCAAAAAGGCATCTGAAGATAAGGAAATCATTTTTTAGTCATGAGATTTCTGTATTCTGATAGGTTCAGTTTTATTGTATAGTAGGTGGATGGAGAACTACTCAAAGTTTTTAAGAAGAGAATGGGAAACTATTCAATAGTTGAAAAAAATATTAGAGCTTAACTGGTGATAATGATAATAAAAAGAAGCAGGTACATTTCTATACATTTGTGTAAGCAAAGGATAATTATAGAATAATGCACAATAAATTATCAGCAATAATTACCAAACCAGAGGGAAGAGTAATTCTATCAAGTTTCCCTTAGACACTTTAGTATTGCTGAATTATTGCACAAGTATGAATGCTTCTTTCTTTCAATTATTGAAATAAAAATAATTCTTGAGAGAAGACAAATGCATGACCTAAGAGACATTTAATGAGTAGAATCAATAAGACTTGGAGACTAATTATATGTGCCTGATGAACAAGTGTATAAAGTATTTGTACTAAACTGAGATTTCTCACTTGGAAGCACATGCATTTTGATTTCTCTAACCAAGATCAAGAATACCAAATTAGAGGTGTTTTGTTATTTTTTAAGGGGGAGATTAGCACGAGACTATACAGTTCTTTTAGGCATATATGGGCGGGGCATGTTCAAAAGGTGGTGGGGAATATGAGTCCATAATTTCCAAGAGGTGTGGAAATTGAAGATGTATGAAAAGGAGTTGTTAGTCAGAGATGAAAACATGGGGGTGGGAAACATCCCAGAGACAGAACAGAAGCTAAGGGAGAGGCAGAGTCAGGAAGATAGCCCATGCTCTAATAATTCCATGATGGTTTGAAACACAAGGGTTTTTAAGAACATGAAGATGTGAGTTGTGTTGTAGTGTAAGTGAGGGAAAGTGGGGGAGAGGAAGAGATAAATATTTTTTTTAAAAAAGTTAAAAAGTGTGGCGGAGGCAAGATGGTGGAGGAGTAGCAGACTGAAATGACATCATATCCCAGGAGTTCAGCTAGATGGGTATCAAACGATTCAGAACACCTATAACTCAACAGGAGATAGAAGAGAAGAAGAGCAGCAATTCTAGGAACAGAAAATCGACCACTTTCTGAAAGGGAGGATGTGTGGAGAAGTGAATCTGAAGCGACAGGAAGATAGACCATGGAGGGAGGGGCTGGCTCCAGGCAAGCAACAGAGCAGTGGAGCACAAAATCAGAACTTTTAGAAGTCTGCTCCTAAGGGACTGAGGGACATTGTTCCAGAGGCTAAGTGGGGGTGGAGCCCTTGCAGGGACAGTGTGACCTCAAGTCCCTCAGGCTCACAGAAATATCAGAGGTGTTTGAGTGTGGCAGAGCTTCCAGATATTGGAGCGGGGAAGCTGACTACAGAGATAGAGCCGAGAAGTGAGCTTTCAGATTGGGGTTACCTTAAACCATGATCTGAGGCAAAGTCAGGCACCTGCTCTTTGAGCAGGGACCCCACAAGTGGCAATCTGGGGAGACTCACCTTCCTCCTCCAGGACAAACAGCACAGGAGGAATCTGCTATGTTTTAGACTCCAAACAGGGCCGAGGGCCAGAGACAGAAATGCTCAGTCGCAGGCTGGGTAAGCACAGAGCTCAGCTGGAAACCAGGGAGGCAGGAGTTATTGACTGCTTTTCTCTGAGGGTGCACTAAGGAGTAGGGCCCCAAGCTCTCAGCTCCTCCGTGCCAGAGACTGGGAGGCTGCCATCTTCATTCCCATCATCCAAAGTGGTATGGAAAGTGTTCAGGGAACAAAAGCTCCAAGAGCAAACCGAGCAGATTACTTAGCACAGTCCCTGGCAAGGTGGGGTAATCTCCCATTGGGAAAAGACATTTGAGAATCACTGCAACAGGCCCCTCCTGCAGAAGATCAGCAAGAATATCCAGCCAAGACCAAGCTCACCTATCAAGGAGAACAGGAGAACCCCAGAGCTAGGGGAAAGCAAACCATGGAATTCATGGCTTTTTCCCCATGATCCTTTAGTCTTGCAAAATTAAGCTTTTTTGAAGTTTTATTTTTATTCTTATTCTATTTTTTTAACTTTTCCTCTTTCCTCTTTTAACGTTTTTAACTAGTTTATCTAAACAATACATTTCTTAAAAAATATTTTTAAACCTTCATTGTTATAGTCATATTTTATCCCTTCATTGTATTTAACCTTATTTTTTAAAATATATTATTTATTTATTTGACATAGAGAGATCACAAGTAGGCAGAAAGGAAAGCAGGGGGGCGGGGAGCAGGCTCCCTGCTGAGCAGACAGCCCGATGTGGGACTCGATCCCAGGACCCTGAGATCACGACCTGAGCTGAAGGCAGAGGCTTTAACCCTTTAACCCACTGAGCCACCCAGGCACCCCAAACATTTTATTTATTTTTTTAAGATTTTAATTTATTTATTTGACAGAGATCACAAGTAAGCAGAGAGAGAGAGGAGGAAGCAGGCACCCCGCTGAGCAGAGAGCCCAATGTGGGGCTCGATCCCAGGACCCTGGGATCATGACCTGAGCCGAAGGTAGAGGCTTTAACCCACTGAGCCACCCAGGAGCCCCTAACCTTATATTTTTGTATACATATAGGTTTTCTTTTTTTTCCCTAAAAATGTATGGGATACAATTTCTTCTAATAGATCAAAATATACCCTAATTCAGCCCATGGCTTTGTTCTAGTCTCCACCCTCGGCACATTCCCTTCTCTTTTTTTCTTTTTTCTTTTTTCTTTTTCCAACCAACTTATCAATTCCCTTTTTAGATTTTTTTTAAAAAAAATTTTTCATCTTTAAAGTCATATTCCATCCCTTCATCATGTTTACCCATATTTGTGTGTATATATATAAGTTTTCCTTTCTTCAAAATTTTGGGACATAGTTTCTTCTAAGAGACCAAAATACACCACAAATCAAATGGGTGGCTCTATTCTTTTCACCAGTCTAATACACACACGTACACACACACACACACATATATGTATTTTTCTTTTTTTCCCCTTTCTTCTCCCCTGGTTTTGGATCTCTTCTGATTTGGTTAGTGTACATTTTTCTGGGGATTTTGCCACCCTTTTAGTATTTTATTCTCTCATTCATATATTCTTATCTGGATAAAATGACAAGGTGGAAAAACTCACCACAAAAAATGAACAAGAGGAAGTACCAATTGCAAGGGCCCTAATTAATATGGACATTGGGAATATGTCAGAATTAGAGTTCAGAATGATGATTATCAAGGTGTTATCTGGCTTAAAAAAAGGCATGGAAGATATTAGAGAAACCCTTTCTGGAGAAATAAATTCCTTTCTGGAGAAATAAAAGAACTAAAATCTAACCAAGCTGGAATCAAAAAAGCTATTAATGAAGTGCAATCAAAAGTGGAGGCTCTTACTGCTAGGGTAAATGAGACAGAAGAGAAAATTAGTGATACAGAAGACCAAACCACATAGAATAAAGAAGCTGAGCAAAAAAGAGAAAAACAACTACTGGACTATGAGGGGAGAATTCAAGACATAAGTGATACCATAAGACAAAACAATATTAGAATAATTGGGATTCCAGAAGAATAAGAGAGAGAGAGACAGTGAATCATAGTAGTATTGGAGTGAATTATAGTAGAGAATTTCCCTAATATGGCAAAGGGAACAAGCATCAAAATCCAGAAGGCACAGAGAACACCCCTCAAAATCAATAAAAATAGGTCCACACCCCATCATCTAATAGTAGAACTTACAAATCTTAGTGACAAAGAGAAAATCCTGAAAGCAGCCAGGGACAAGAAGTCTATAACATACAATGGTGGAAATATGAGATTGGCAGCAAACTTATCCTCAGAGACCTGGCAGGCCAGAAAGAACTGGCATGATATATTCAGAGCACTAAATGAGGAAAGTATGCAGCCAAGTATACTATATCCACTATCACTGAAAGGCTATCATTGAAAATAGAAGGAGAGATAAAAAGCTTCCAGAACAAATAAAAAATAAAAGAATTTGCAAACACCAAACCAGCTCTACAGGAAATATTGAAATGGGTCCCCTAAGCAAAGAGAGAGCCTAAGAGTAGTAGACCAGAAAGGAACAGAGACAATATACAGTAACAGTCACCTTATGGGCAATATAGTGGCACTAAATTCATATCTCTCAATAGTTACCCTGAATGCAAATGGGCTAGATGCCCCCAAACAAGACAGAGGGTATCAGAATTGATAAAAAAGCAAAACCCTTCAATATGCTGTCTACAGGAATCTCATTTTAGACCCAAAGACACCGCCATATTTAAAGTGAGGAGGTGGAAAACAATTTATCATGCTGATGGACATCAAAAGAAAGTTGGGTTGGGGATCCTTATATCAGATAAATTAGATTTTCAGCCAAAGACTGCAATAAGAGATGAGGAAGGACACTATGTCGTACTTAAAGGGTCTGTCCAACAAGAAGATCTAACAACTTTAAATATCTATGCCCCTAACATGTAGCAGCCACTATAAAAACCAATTATTAATAAAATCAAAGAAATACATCAACAATAATACAATAATTGTAGGGGACTTTAACACCCCCCTCACTGAAATGGAAAGATCATCTAAACAGAAGATCAACAGGGAAATAAAAGCCTTAAATAACACACTGGACCAGATGAACATCACAGATATATTCAGAACATTCCATCCCAAAGCAACAGAATACATATTATTCTCTAGTGCACATGGAACACTCTCCAGAATAGTTCACATCTTGAGTCACAAATCAGGTCTTAACCTGTACCAAAAGATAGTGATCATACCCTGCATATTTTCAGACCACAATGCTCCGAAGCTAGAACTCAAGCACAGAAGCAAAGTCAAAAAGAACTCAAATACATGGAGGCTAAAGAGCATCATACTAAAGAATGAATGGGTCAACCAGGAAATTAAAGAATAATTGAAAAAAAAAAGGAAATAAATGAAATGAATACACAACAGTTCAAAATCTGTGGGACATAGCAAAGGCAGTCCTGAGAGGAAAGTATATAGTGATACAAGCCTTTATCAAGAAACAAGAAAGGTCTCAAGTATACAACCTAACCCTATGCCTAATGGAGCTGAAGAAAGAACAGCAAAGAAAGCCTGGAGAACAGAAGTCATAAATATCAGAGCCGAAATCAATGAAATACAAGCCAAAGGAATAATAGAACAAATCTGTGAAACTAGGAGCTGGTTCTTTGATAGAATTAATAAGATTGATAAACCCCCTGACCAGACTTATCAAAAAGAAAAGAGAAAGGACCCAAATGAATAAATTCATGAATAACAGAGGAGAGATCACAACCAACACCGAAGAAATGCAAACAATTATAAGAACATATTATGAGCAACTATACACCAGCAAATTTGACAATCTGGAAGAAATGGATGCATTCTCAGGGATGTATAAACTATCAAAACTGAATCATGAAGATAGAAAATCTGAACAGACCCATAACCAGTAAGGAGATTGAAGCAGTCATCAAAAATCTCCCAACAAACAAGAGCCCAGGACCGGATGGCTTCCCAGGGGAGTTCTACCAAACATTTAAAGAAAAAATAATACCTATTCTCCTAAAACTGTTCCAAATAATGGAAATGGAAGGAAAACTTCCAAACTCATTTTATGAGGACATCATTTTTTTGATCTCATCATGTTTTTGATCTCAAAAACAGACAAAAACCACACCAAAAAAGAGAATTACAGATCTATACCTTTGATGAACACAGATGTGAAAATTCTCACCAAAATACTAGCCAATAGGATCCAACAGTACATTAAAAGGATTATTCACCACGACCAAGTGGGATTGATTCCTGGACTGCAATGTTGGCTCAACATCTGCAAATCAATCAATGTGATACAATACATAAACGCAAGAAAGAACAAGAACCATATGATACTCTCAATAGATGCTGAAGAAGCATTTGACAAAGTACAGCATCCTTTCTTGATCAAAACTCTTCACAGTGTAGGGTTAGAGGGTATATATCTCAATATGATCAAAGTCATCTATGAAAAACCCACAGCAAATATCATTCTCAATAGGTCAGGAACACGGCAGCGTTGTTCACTATCACCACTGCTACTCAACATAGTACTAGAAGAGCCAGCCTCAGCTATCAGACAAAAAAAGAAATAAAATACAATGGAATGGGCAAAGAAGAAGTAAAATTCTCACTCTTTACAGATGGTATGATACTTTATGTGGAAAACCCAAAAGACTCCACTCCAAAACTGATAGAACTCATACAGGAATTCAGTAAAGTGTCAGGATATAAAATCAATGCACAGAAATCGGTTTCATTTCTATACACCAACAGTAAGACAGAAGAAAGAGAAATTAAGGAGTTGATTCCATCTATAGTTGCACTCAAAACCATAGGGTATACCTAGGAATAAACCTACCCAAAGAGGTAAAGAACTGTGCTGAGAAAACTACAAAGTACTTACGAAAGAAACTGAGGAAGACACAAAGAAATGGAAAATCATTCCATGCTCATGGATTTTAAGAACAAATATTGTGAAAATGTCTATGCTACCTAAAGCAATCTACGCATTTAATGCAATCCCTATCAAAGAAAATGGACAAATAATCCCTATTCAAAGAAATGGGACAAATAATTCTAAAATTTATAAGGAACCAGAAAAGACCCTGAATACCAGAGGAATGTTGAAAAGAAAGCCAAAGTTGGTGGCATCACAATTCCATATATCTATTACAAAGCTGTATCTAAATATAATCTATTACAAAGCTGTAATCATCAAGACGGTGTGATACGGGCACAAAAACAGATACACAGATCAGTGGAACAGAATAGAGAGTCCAGAGATGGACCCTCAACTCTATGTTCAACTAATCATTGACAAAGCAGGAAAGAATGTCCAATGGAAAAAAGTTTCTTCAACAAATGGTGTTGGGAAAATTGGAAAGCCACATGCAGAAAAATGAAACACAACCATTTCCTTACCACACAAAAAATAAACTCTAAATGGATGAAAGACCTCAATGTGAGGAGAAAAGAATCCATCAAAATCCTTGAGGAGAACACAGGCAACAACATCTTCAACCTCACCACAGCAACTTCTTCCTAGAAACATTGCCAAGGGCAAGGGAAGCAAGGGCAGAAATGAACTACTGGGACTTCATCAAGATCGAAATCTTTTGCGCAGCAAAAGAAACAGTCAAAAAAAACCAAAAGTCAACTGATAGAATGGGACAAGATATTTGCAAATGACATATCAGATAAAGGGCTAGTATCCAAAATCTATAAAGAACTTAGCAAACTCAACACCCAAAGAACAAATAATCCAATCAAGAAATGGGCAGAGGACATGAACAGACTTTTCTGCAAAGAAGACATCCAAATGGCCAACAGATACATGAAAAAGTGCTCCCCATCACTCGGCATCAGGGAAATACAAATCAAAACCACAATGAGATACCACTTCACACCAGTCAGAATGGCTAAAATTAACAAGTCAGGAAATGACAGATGTTGGAGAGGACGCGGAGAAAGGGGAACCCTCCTACACTGTTGGTAGGAATGCAAGCTGGGGCAGCTACTCTGGAAAACAGCATGGAGATTTCTCAAAAAGTTGAAAATAGAGCTACCCTACAACCTAGCAATCGTACTACTGGGTATTTACCCTAGAGATACAATTTACCCTAGAGATACAAATGTAGTGATCCGAAGGGGCACATGCAGCTGAGCATTTATAGCAACAATGTCCACAATAGCCAAACTATGGAAAGAACCTAAATGTCCAACAACAGATGAATGGATAAAGAAGAGGTAAGATAGATAGATAGATAGATATACACACATTATACACACACACACACACACACACACACATATATATATAATGGAATACTATGCAGCCATCAAAAGAAATGAAATCTTGCCATTTGCAATGATGTGGATGGAACTAGAGTGTATTATGCTGAGTGAAATAAGTCAATCAGAGAAAGATAATTATCATATGATCTCTCTTATATGAGGAATTTGAGAGGCAGAGTGGGGGGTTTGGGGGTTAGGAAAGGAAAAATTAAACAAGATGGGATTGGGAGGGAGAAAAACCATAAGAGACTTTTAATCTCACAAAACAAACTGAGGGTTGCTGGGAGGAGGGGTTGTATGGAGAGGGTGGTTGGGTTACGGACATTGGGGAGGGTATGTGCTATGGTGAATGCTGTGAAGTATGTAAGCCTGATGATTCACAGATCTGTACCCCTGGGGCAAATAATACATTACATGTTAACAAAAATAATTAATAAAAAAATATTCCAAGCAAAGCAAAAAAAAAAAAAAAAGTTAAAAAGTACAAATCTGGAAATCGCAAAAGAGATACATCTTTCCTATCTACTGCATTTCATCAAATTGAGGACCCATTCCTTGAATGAATCACGATTGCTTTACATATTACTGAGAAAGGAAAAGTGCTGTCATTAGAACTTGATAATGATGCTTCCTTATAATATCTATTGTAAGACTCATTCTGACAGCAGGGGTGTTGAAATGTAAAACAATGAGAAGTGGCAGTTGGGAGGATATGTTCTACCGTACCTAGAACCTAGAACAGGGCTACAGCAATCATCCCCTTCCTCTAAAACTTCAGTCTTTCTGATGTGCCTAGATCCTTCTCTGCCTGCACATTACTTTATCCTCCCTTTCATTAGGAAAACAAAAACTCACCAAAGGAACCGTTAAGTGCAGATCAGCTAGGTAACTGAATTTGCTCGGCTTCCAATGTCCTCGTTTTCTATTCAGATCTCTTGAATTCTTTCCTTTCCTTCCTGACTCATGAAATAGCACCTTGTAAATTCTCTAGAAATCATCTCGTCTTCATACACAATCTCATAGGATTTTGCAGCTTCTCTTCCCATCTCACAAACTCTTTTTTGCTCCTGAATTTAAAAATTTGTTTCTTGGGAAAATTTATTTTGGGTCTAGTCTTTTCCATGAGATGGCTAGGGAATGTTGTCTGTAAGAAAATGATGTAATGTGGCCGCCTGGGTGGCTCAGTGGGTTAAGCCGCTGCCTTCGGCTCAGGTCATGATCTCAGGGTCCTGGGATCGAGTCCCGCATCGGGCTCTCTGCTCAGCAGGGGCCTGCTTCCCTTCCCCTCTCTCTGCCTGCCTCTCTGCCTACTGTGATCTCTCTCTGTCAAATAAATAAATAAAATCTTTAAAAAAAAAAAAGAAAATGATGTAATGCACTGGAAAAGCATTTCTTGTCAAGTAGAACATGTAACAGCTATGTGATAGTGGATAAGTTGCTTTTCCATTCAAACTTCCCTGAAACTCATTTGTGAGAGAATACTACTACTATCTATTTTATGGTGTTTCATGGTGTCGCCGGGAGAAATAAAGCATCTTGAAGTGTGTTTGATACCATGTGATGATGTTATTAAATTCTCTTCTTCATCTTTGTATCTTTTATATAATTTCCATGTTTCTATATATATATATACGTAAAAATATGTAAATACATACATATTTTTGAGTATATTATATATATAAAATGTAAAACAATTTTTGATCACTTTTTATATTCAAGGCATTGAGAGGATTTAAAAGGTATTAAGGACTCAAACTTCAACGCAGACGATCCAGGTTTGTGGATTTTTTACTTTTACTGCTTCCAACATCAGATACTTTCTCAATAAGGCCTTCCTGACAATCTTATTTATAATTATAAACACTGCTTTCCATCCTGGGCCAGTATTTTCAACTTCTTCTAGCCTTGTTACTGTATTTATTGTTTAATGGATTTCAGTTGTTTCATTTATTGATGTATGTCAAGTGCTTAGAATTGTGCCTGGCACCGTGCCCTCATTCACTATTTATTGGATGACTGAAAAAAATAAACCCACAAAAAACCCCAAAGAAACCCCCAACCTTTGTGTACACACACACACACACACACACACAGTTGTTACAGGTCTGTATATAAGGTAACCAACAGCTAACGTGGCTTCTATCCTTTCCAAACTGTTTAGTTTGGAAACTACTTGACTTATGTGAGCATTATCTGTAGTTTTATGACATTTTCAACCCCTTTCCTTTAATGTGCCAAACTTAAAACAGGATTTGATTTCCTGAACTACCTGTTGGTTTTCATGTGCCACCAAGGAAGTTAGTCCATCTTTCAGTTTATTCAGGTTTTCTTGAAAGATATTTGGGAGTCAAGTTTTCAGGTGTGTATGTGTACCTACATGTGTGGGGGTGTACACATAAATGCACACAATGGATTTTGTTTTCCCTTTCCATGTAAGTAACAATTCACAATCAACATAAACAAATAAAACCCTGCTATATTGTACTTTATGACACTTCCCTTAGGTATAGAATTCTCTTATATAATAAATAATTATATTATAAATATAAATGTGTTTATAAAATACATATATGTTTCATTAGATTATTTTAAAATTTCATTCCTTTCTGTACATTTAAAACAAACACAAGCCCACATTCAACATTGTTTTTAGAGAAATGTCCGTGGTCCCTAAAATTGATTCAGAAGTCTGTATTTCAGGAGTCCTGATCTTAAAACATTAATACAAGTTATAAAGAAATGTCATTTTGACACAGTGCCATGTTAGTTATAGGAATCTGTCAGTATTGACCAAATAGTAAGTCTGTATAAGGAAGAATAATTTCATAGAATCCATTTCTTTATAGAAAGTCCCACAGAGTGTTGTAATGACAGTGGTCGGGGGGATGGCAGTGTTTGGGGGGATGGAGATCAGAAGTGAGAGTCTATGTGAAAAACAAAAACAAAAAAACAAAGCCATTTGCCCTGCAAATCATTTATTTGTGTTAGCACATTGCCTTCTATGATAATGCATAAAAACTCATGAGTATAGGATTACAGGTAAATATTAACCAGCAGATGTTTTTTTATTAAATCAGTTTCCTCTTCTTTCACCTTCAAGTGGGAAAATAAATGAGTATTCCAAAATATAATTTAAGTTTATCCATGGGTAAATGTCAAGAGTAGTGCTCTACCCAGTGGTAATTATCCGCAAATGGTTAATCTTTCTAGTTAAATAGTAAGCGAAGGACTAAGCATTATGTGTTTTTAATGCTACTGTAATAACATCATGAATCATTTAATTGTAATGCTCAAAGTTTTCATTTTAATGGGAGCAATCACCATCCCAACAATAATCCAGAGGCCCTGGTAAGGCTCCTTTCCCCAAGCACGACCTTGCCAGCAGAGAGATTTAAGGGAGGCTGACAGAGCCCTCACTCCTGTTCCTGGCAAGTCATTTCCCTCTGCCACGACACCATCTGTCTCACGATTTACTCTGCCCAAGAGATTAATTCCTAGAAGGAGGCAATGATTACCGTGATTACTTCCATTACCCTAAGAGAACAACAGTATTAATTCCACCATTTGTTGCAATCCTATTTATTCAGCTCTGAACCCTAAGTCAAAAAATTTCAGATGACCCATCATTATAGAGACATTTATCCCATGGGTCCTGTATATTCCATATATCTGACCTAATCCCACAAATACTTCCATTTCAAACTCCATATCTCCATATCTTCAAAAACTTCTCAAAAATTCCTTCCTCCTTCCTTGACCCAACTGAAGCATGAGGGGAAAAAACAAAACAAAGCAGAACAAAACAGCCATCACTCATCACTCCTCTGTACCCCTCTCAAGTGGTGGCTGTTTTCTTACTCCTACTTTGTGTACAAGCCCTAGAGGTATCTTCTTCTTCCTTTCTACCTTCAGAAAATTGCTTCTCCCTCTCTTCTAAAAAAAAAACAACAAAAAACAAGCAAACCAAAAAAAAACAAAAACAAACAAACAAAAAAAACCTGCTTTTCTTATTGGCCATCAGAGCATACTACTTTCTTGTTACAAACATTTATAAATGTCCCAGTCATTCTAAAACACTGAAGTTAAGATCTTAACACCAAGCTTACTTTACATTTCTCAGCAAACGACCCTATCTTTACTTCTGGTTACTAAAGCAGCCATGTTAACAAAACATCCAACTTCAGTGATATCTGAATCTCCTCATCCTTAAATAAGATTTGTCTCTCACCTTAGCTTTCCACTTCATTCATAGCCCAGAATATTTTGCTACTTAAAACTTCGTACTATTTTTTTTAAAAAAACCCTCACTTTTAAGTATTCTGCTTACTAACTACCAGCTCCTAACTTTCCTGCATATTTTAGACAGTAACCTGAATTTACCATTATTCATTTTTATTATGGCCTTTAGTCCATTGATCCTGATAATTTCCTCTGTGCATTAATTAATCCACTCTAGCCTGCCTCCATCTCTATCTCAGAAGCAGTGACCAAGGAAGCCTTAATGTTTCCCTCAATCTGACTACACTTTGGACAGGTTTTGTTTTTGTTTTTGTTTTTGTTTTTAAGATAGACCTCTACCCTTTCTTTTTATAGAGCATTTACTTTAGAAACTCACAATTTTAAACTCTTTCTCTGCCCCTTTGAGATGTAAATCTCTCAGCTGCTTGCCGGTTTTGCAACCTAGGAATGTTTTTCCAAGGGCTCCTATGTCCACCACTTTGAAATATAATCATCAAGAAGGATAGTATCCCTATCTCAGAGTCTCTGTGGGTGGGAAGGTAGGGGCCTTATAGCTTCCATAAGATGAAGGAGCCAACACAGAAAGCCTAATCACCTTGACCAACCCTCTAGAGAGTTTTCTCATTGCTTCTACGACCTTGTTTCCCATTTGCTCTTGAATCCATTCCTCTCTGGCAGTCCACCTTTCCAAAAAAACACTCAAGTCGATTTTATCCACGACCTTTTTCATTG
This sequence comes from Neogale vison, assembly GCF_020171115.1. Classification (NCBI taxonomy): domain Eukaryota; kingdom Metazoa; phylum Chordata; class Mammalia; order Carnivora; family Mustelidae; genus Neogale; species Neogale vison. The sequence continues at coordinate 16,693,545 of NC_058100.1, forward strand.
CCAATGCTTTTATTCAAATAACTTCTTTTTGTTCCACTTAATCTCTCAACTACTCTATTCTTTTTAAAATATTTTCTTCACTTTGTTCTGTAACAGGACATTTCTGGCTAACCTCCTACATTCTGATTACCTTTCCCAAATCTCTTTTGCTAACTTCTTTTCCTTAACCCATCCCTTTTGCATTAAAAGGGAGCATATTTGATGGGAAGTAGTCTCAGTTGTGTTACTTATTTCATTCATTAAATGCTAATTCATCACACGTTTTTAAAGCGCATTTGCAATACACGTCAGTTTTGTGTAGACTGGGGATACATTAATAGTAAAATAAATACAATCATTGTCCTCACAGAGGTTATGTTCTAGAGAAGCAGACAGACACTAATCAAATATTTTGAGAAGTGTGTGTGTGTAATTTGGTAAATACTGAAATTTACAAGATAGCAATGTGTTGTATAGCTCACAGGTGACCTGGAATGTAGAGAATTATTCAATAATTGGAAAGTTGAATCAATAATAAAATAGTGTATCATTTTAAATTAGTAAAAAGGCTAAAATCATGATTATTTTAAAATAAAAGCTGCTTTTATATTTAGAGTAAAAGCAATAAAAGTGTCACTTTATGAAAACCTCCAGGGGACTTTATTTTAATGACTATATCAGAATAAATTATAATTGGGCTTTCTATGGTTCCATGTACTATGTGCTTTTGAAGTGCTCATGTAGCTTGAGGGTATATTTCTTACATTCTTAATTATTTCTACAAAAGTTTTCTTCATTATTAATTTGGCCTCTTTATGAAGTAAGAATGTGCTAAATCAATTTCAGCTTAGGCCTTTTTCAAAGGATCACTGAATTGAGAAAACACTGAGACTTTACTATATCTAGAAATTATAAATATTAATATTTAGACTTAAAAATTAAACAAATAAATAAATAAATATAATGGAATACAAAATAAAGTAACACTTTAATTTGGTGCCAGCATGTCTGAAGCCCAGATATTTCTGAAGCTCAAGTCCAAGTAATATTAAAATCATTCTACTATCAGCACGGTCAAACTTTTAGATTTTTTAGGTTCAAGTAGAAAGAAAACAAACATATACATTAAAAATTAATCAACAAAACTTGTTTTCATAAGTTGATCCTCCTATTCTTCTGTTGTCTTGATTCAAACACTAACTTAAAACAGTGAGAATGTACTGTTTATAATACAGTAAACATAACCGCTCTTCTACTAATACAATATTGTATATAATTATATATTTTATATATATAGTACATATATATGTACTATATATATAGTATATAATTAGTATATAATACTAATACAATAATAAAACAATTATCTAAAACAAATGAAATCAACCAAATTATTTTACCAATTAGAAATAAAACTGAGAGAATACTTCTTGCAAAGACATCTCATCTTTTTCCCCTCAATTCAGATCATTCTCTGAAGAAAATTTTGAATGAGTGAAATGGCTTGACTGATGCTCAATGTAGTTAAATGTTGACATATAGTCCACTTTATTGTGATATTTCTTCTATTTTTGCTTTTTTCTTTATTCTTCTGAAATTTCTACTAACCACCCCTTATAGGGTCCAAAGAGAAAATGTTTGTGCTTCCAAGAACTTACATGCAAAGACAGTAAGAATTATGTTGTAGATATACCTGGGCGATATAATATTTAGGAAAAAATTTACCTCTGAGGTGGTTTGGTCATTCTGATCAAGGATACCTATATCGGCTCAGATTAATCTACTATGAGTCACTACAAACCATTTTTTTCCAGTTTCAGTATTTACTTATTCATTACACTGTATTAAATATAAAATGAAAATAGCTAATGATTCTGCAACATTTTAATATTCTCTCACAGGACATAGGGTCCTGATGGTGAATTAAAGTTTGAACTTGGAAATTCTTGGATATACTTTTTTTTAAGATTTTATTTATTTGAAAAAGCGAGAGTAGTGAGAGAGAGAGCACAAGCAGGGAGAGGAGCAGAGGGAGAGGGAGAAGCAGACTCTCCTGCCCATCAAGGATCCTAATGTGGAACTCAAGCCCAGGACCATGGGATCATGTCCTGAGTCAAAGGCAGACACTTAACCTACTTAACATTTAACACTTAACACTACTGAGTCACCCAGGTGACCTTGAATATACTTGTTTTAAAATGTAATTTCCAAAAACAGTAAGTATTACATTAATCTTTAAGTATATGAATATCTCAAGATTTTTTCCTCCAAGAATGTAAACTTGGAAATGAGCTTGTCTTGTTTAAATCCTGGCTCTTCTAGGGTGCCTGGGTGGCTCAGTGGTTTAAAGCCTCTGCCCTGGGCTCGGGTCATGATCTCAGGGTCCTGGGATCCAGCCCCGCATCAGGCTCTCTGCTCAGTGGGAAGCCTGCTTCCTCCCCTCTATCTGCCTCTCTGTCTACTTGTGATTTCTGTCTGTCAAATTAATAAATAAAATCTTTAAAAAAAAAATCCTGGCTCTTCTACATAATCATCTTCTTCTACTATTTTTGTTTGTTTGTTTGTTTCAGGTATAGGCTTTAGTGATTCATCACTTACATATAAGACCCAGTGTTGATCACAGCAAGTTGCCCTCTTCAATTCCCATAACTCATTTAACCTATCTCCTGCCTACTTCCCCTCCAGCAACCCTCAGGTTTGTTCTCTATAGTTAAGAGTCTGTTTCATGGCTTGTTTTTTCTCTTTCTTTCTTTTTTTTTTTCCTCCCTATGTTCATCAGGTTTGTTCACATACAGGTGAAATCATATGGTATTTGTCTTTCTCTGATTAATTTCACTTAGCATGACTCTCTAGCTTCATTCAAGTTTTTGCAAATAGCGAGATTTCATTCTTTTTTTATGGCTGAATATATATATATATATATATATATATATATATATATACACATCTTCTTTATCAGCTGATGGACATTTGGACTCTTTCCACAATTTAGCTATTATTGATAACGCTGCTATAACCATCAGGTGCATGTGTTCCTTTGAATCAGTATTTTTGTATCCTATGGGTAAACACCTAGCAGTAAAATTGCTGGATCATAGGGTAATTCTATTTTTAACTCTTTGAGGGTACTCGATGTTGTTTTCCAAAGTGGCCACCCCAGTTTGCACTCCCACCAACAGTGTACAGGTGTGGTTGGAAAATATGCATATGATTACAGTCTTTTCATACTTGTTGAAGTCTGATTTCTGACCCAGTATATGATGCATTCGGGAGCCTGTTCCCTGTGCACTTGAAAAGAATGCTGCCTTGAGATGAAATATTCTGAATCTATCTGTTATGTCCATCTGGTCCAGTGTGTCTTTCAGAGCCATTGTCTCCTTGTCAATTTTTGGCTTAGGGGATTTGTCCATTGATGTGGGCGATGTGTTAAAGTCCCCTACTATTATCGTACTGTTGTCAATAAGTTCCTTTATGTTTGTTGTTAATTGTTTTATAGATTTTCATGCTCCCAAATTAGGGACCTAAATATTTACAGTTGTTAGATCTTCTTGTTGGATAGTCCTCTTATTACGATGTAGTGCCCTTCTTCTCTTGTTACAGTTTTGACTTAAAATCTAGTTTGTCTGGTGTAAGTATTGCTACTGCTTTCTTTTGACATCTACTTGCATGGTAAATGTTTCTCTATTCCCGGACTTAATCTGCAGGTGTCTTTAGGTCTAAAATGAGTCTCTTGTAGGCCCTATATAGATGGGTTTTGTTTTTTTAGTCCATTCTGACACTCTGTATCTTTTGATTATTTAGTCCACTTATATAATCAGAGGAATTACTGATAGATATGAATTTAGTGTCGTTTTACTTCTTGTTTTGTCATTGTTTCTAGAGGTTTTCTCTGTTCCTTTCCAGTGTCTGTCACTTTTGGTCTTTCTTTCCCACTGAAAAAGAGTCCCCTTTAATATTTCTTGTAGGGCTCCTTTAGTTTTTGTTTGTCTAGGAAACTTTCTCTCTTTTCTGAAAGATAGCTTTGCTGGACAGAATATTTTTGGCTACAGATTTTTAACCATTCAGCACACTGAATATATCATGCCACACCTTTCTGTTTTGCTAAGCTTATGTGGAAAGATCTGCTGCTAACCTTGTCTTTCCTTATAAGTTAGGGATGTCTTTGTCTTGCTGTTTTTAGGATTTTTTTTTTATATCTTTACATTTTGCAAATTAACTACAGTATGTCTTGGTGCTGGCTGCTTTTGTTGATTTCTGATGGGAGTTCTCTGTGACTTCCTAGGGAAGAAAGTCTGTTTCCTTCCCCAGATTTGGTTAAGTTTGCAGCAATAATTTCCTCAAATAAACCTTCTGCCCCCTTTTCTCTCTCATCTTATTCTGGGGCTCTTATGATACAAATGTTATTACATTTGATGAACTCACTGTGTTCCCTAAGTCTACTTTCAAGACCCAAGAGTTTTCTTTCCCTCTTTTGTTCAGCTTCATTATTTTCCAAATTCTCTCTTCTACATGACGTATTCATTTCTCTGCTTCTTCCATCCTTGTGGTTACTACATTTGGTCGGTTTCAAACCTTGGTTATTATATTTTTCATTTTGGTCTGACTCATTTTTAGGTCTTTCGTCTCTGTGATAAGGAGCTCTTTGATGTCTTCCATGCTTTTCTCAAGGAAGATCAATTAGTACCCTTATGACTGCTGCTTTCAATTCTGAATCAGACACGTTACTTATATCTGTTTTGATTAGATTCCTGGCCATGACCTTTTCTTGTTCTTCCTTTTGGGATCAATGCCTCCATCTTGGCAATTCGTATAGGTCTCCATCTTCTTCTGTTAGGAAAGCTTGTTATATTTCCTGTTCCTGAGAGTAATGTCTTTATGAAGAGGTCTTTGAATGTCCAGGGCCTGGCACTTTAGGAGGTGTCTCTGGTATGTGCTGCTTGCACTCTGCTGCTGTGTTTTGGCTGATCTGTCCTTCTGGGCAGTCCTCTGAAAGGTCCCCTTACCTGCAGTGGGGAGTGTTTGGACCTTGCCTATAGTGTGCCATGTTTTTACGAGATGTGCACTGATATGCGTGTTAAAAAAGACCTGATACTATTTCCACTAGAGCTAAAGTTTTGCAGAACTCTGTGGGCAGTAGACATGGTGTGTAGGGGGCTTGTGCTGGTCTTCTGGGGATGGGGGAGAGTTTGCTATGCTTGCTTTCAGCACATTTGACTAAGAAAAGCAGTATCAGTGGAGTGCAGGGAGCTAGGACTTGGTATAAGCAATTAAGGCTGCCAGTATTGGTTCTGTGTTGTTTACTGAAGTTAGTTTGTGCTGTGGGGCCAGGGAAGGTAACGGGCCAGAAAGCTCCTTTGTCCCTTGAAAGGAGAATTGTGCTTGCCGCTGTCAGGCAAGCCCTCCCAGAAGAACAAATAATTTCCCCTCATTCGACTTAAGTGTTTTTCAGATTGTGGTTTTCACACCGTCTGTGTCCAGGTTGCTTGCCTACCTGAAACAGCGCAGTGCACTATGGGTTCTATCCCAAGCAGGCTGGCTGAGTTTTAAAATTCCACATTTTAGGGACCTGGAGTGGTGGAGACCCATGCTGGTCTTCTAGGAGATGATCTGGCTATGCTTGGATTGATGCAGGTTTGATCCAGAAGGGCAGTCACACCAGCGCACAGGAACATGGGGTTTGGAGCAAAGCACACTAACGAACCTGCATCCAGGTTAGTCGCTCTCAGCAGGTGTCAGTCTGTCCCTGGTTGCCTAGCATATTGAGTAAATACATGGGTACTGTGGCCTAGCCAAGTGGACACATACAATTAATCGTCATGCTAGGCTAAGACATAATATTATGATATAAATTATTTTACTTCTTGCTTCTCTTAGTCAAAATTATGTTGTCATATGTTCGTCTTTATTGCTATTTAGTATTCTTTAATATCCACGTACTACAAACATAAGTTATGCTGTTATGAATAGTCATTTATAAATATTTTGGTCCCAAAGTACACAGTTTTCTCTATGGTATATATAAAGGAGTAAACAGTGTGCTTCAAAGGCTTATGCATCTTCAAGTTTTTATTATTTTTTTTAAAGATTTTATTTATTTATTTGACAGAGATCACAAGTAGGCAGAGAGGCAGGCAGAGAAAGAGGAGGAAGCAGGCTTGCTGCTGAGCAGAGAGCCCAATGCAGGGCTCGATCCCATGACCCTGGGATCATGACCAGAGTCCAAGGCAGAGGCTTAATCCACTGAGCCACCCAGGTGCCCCCATCCTCAAGTTTTTAGATTGTGCTAATATGTTCTAATGGGATGCTATTAACTTATGACTTTATTGGCAATAAGAAAGAGTTCTACTTACTGTCATTCTCCACCAGTTCTTGGTACTGTCATGTTTTTCAATTTTGCTAAACTAGTCATGGTTTATATGTTTCCCCAGAATAAATATTATCAGTAGTCAGTATCACTAGCCTTAGTAGAAGAGGAAGAAAGAGAGAGAGAGAGGAGGCCTTTCTTCCTCTCTCTGAGTGCCCACAGCACTGAGGCCAGACTGCGAGAGAACAGGGAGAAAAGCTGGCAGTCTACAAGCCAGGAAGACAGCTCGCCAGAAGTAAACTCTGACCAACCTTGATCTGGACTTTCCTGTCTGGAACTGTGAAACAAGAAATTGCTGTAGTTAAAGCCACTCAGGCTATGATATTTTGTTACAGCAGTGTAAGATGACTAATAGAGCTGTCTGTGTTTTTCCCCTCTTATGATTTATTCTTTATATATTTTAGATACTAGTTCTTCATTAGTTATAGGTACTTAAAAAATCCTTTCACTGTGAGACTTGCATTTGCACTTTCTTATTTCTTCATATATATAAATACATATATATATATATAAATATGTCTATAAAGTTTTAGTTTTAGGAAGTTAAATTTATCAGTTATTTTCTTATGTAATTTTTAATATTTTTTTATTCTGAACTCTTATATTTCCCTAACTTTTTATCTGAAACTATTAAGTATCACCCTTATATTTCCAAAAATTTCTGAGTTCTTTTTTTCTTTTTTTTTAGTTTACTTATTTGAGAAAGAGAAAGTGAAAGTGCACATGCACAGAGGGGAGGTGGGCAGAGGGACAGAATCCCAAGTAGACTCCCCACTGAGTTCAGAGCCTGTTGTGGGGCTCGATCTCATGACCTGTGAAATCATGACCTAAGTTGAAACCAAGAGTTAGATGCTCAGCTCAGCATCTAACTGAGCATCACTGAGCCACCCAGGTGCCCTTCTGAGTTCTTTGCACATTTAATTATTCTGGTTTCAGTTTGGCTACATCTTTGCATCCTTTTTTAAGAGGACATCGTTTCTTCATATACTTGAGTATCCCGAGAACATTTTTTAAAAAAATCGTAAACTATCTTTGCCATAAAGTTAATTTTTTAGAGAGAATTCATGTGCCTATTGTTGAGATATCTCTATTAGCATTGATTTCTATTAGTAATTTAGAATTTTAGGTTCTAGTATCATTTTGAGTAGGGTTTTTTTTTCCCCCAATTATCATAGTTTTATTCCATTATCCCCTTGTTCCTATTGCTCTATTACCAGCAATTTTACCTGTATGCACCACCCCTCTTTACCCTTTCCTTCATCCTCAGCAAGAGAAGTGTCTTGCATCTTCCAGTTACCAATCCATAATTCAATTCAGAGTCTAATCTTAAGACTCTCTGTTCCTCTCGTGTCTCTGTTCCACAGTATGACAAGGACAATAGATAGATCCAGACATTGTTTTGCTATGTCCTCAGATTCTTTTCATAAGCAAAGAGGTCTACCCCAGTTCTTAGCTAAAAGTAAATAATCACATAAAGAGTGATCCTCTACAAGAGCCAGACTTTTGTTTGGCCCTTCCCACTCTGGACCCAGTGCCCAGCAGCCCTGTGGCTCTATTCTTGCTAATTTTTTTGCGTTCTTACTCAATTTCTTAGCTATGAAAATGTATGTCTTACTTTTTCAATTGACCAATGATGCATTTTTATCATTCATTAGTTCTTATTTGAGCAGAAGAATATACCAGAGCATCAACTTCCTAAGCTATTCTGGCTCAAAATCTGGATTTACTTTCAAGTGGAAGATATTTTTATTCAGAAGTTTGTTAGAAATTGAAAATATTAAGAATAGTCTCTAATCCTTTGCTTTCATATGTTAATCTTTATCCTTTGACCTCTTTTTGTAAGGAATAGATGTATCACTATCTAGCATTACTGAACCTCTCATTTACCCACCAAATAGATATGTGCTCTCTTAAAGGTATGGTGGAGAATATTTATCCCTGCTTCTACACACCAACTCAGTTGGAAAGAAAGGGGATCATTAGGAGACAATTTTTCTTTCAAAGAAAAAAAAATCACCATTTAGAGACTACTTTAAATAAAACATTTTCTTCTTCTTCTTCTTTTTTATTTTAGGAAAAAAAATTCAATAATTTGCCATCGGGGTAATGCTGACCTCATAAAATGAGTCTGGAAGAATCTTCTACTCTTTTTTTTTACAAGAGTTTGAGAAGGATTGGCATTATCTCTATTTTGAATGTTGGTACAATTCACCAGTGAAGCCTTCCGGATTTCTGTCTGCTGGAGGGCTTTTGATTACTCTTCAATCTTCTTACTAGTAATTGATCTGTTCAGATTTTCTATATTATCACCATTCAGTCTTGGTATCTTGTATGTCTCTAGAAGGCATTCATTTCTTCTAGCTTATTCAATTTATTTGCTTTTCAACTGCACTGAAAGTCACTAGGTCATGGTGTTACCACTATAATAAGCATTGTAGCTGCACTCACTTCATATTTAGTCTTCTCCAATCCATCCTCACAAAAGCAATGGCTATCACTGTAGTTTCCTGCTTAAATCCCTCAAGGACTTGTTAGCGCTTTTAAAGTAAAATCTAGATTTATTCCAAAGACCACAAATCCTTGAATGCTTTAGCTGGTTTGCAATCTTCTATCCTCACTACCCTTCAGCAATGCAGATTTTCTAGCTGGCTCTCTGTTGTTAGAAAACTACATTCTAGTATCACTTAGGAGTATATGAATATCCTGATCTCTCTCTGTCTGGAATGTTCTTCTTTCAGTTGTGTGTTAGGATGGCTCAATCAGATCTTTCAGATCGCAGGGCAAATGTCACTTCCTCAGAGAAGCCTTCCCTGATTACCCTATCTAAATGAGTTCTCCCTGTTTTCTCTCTTATCACCCTCTTAATTTGCTTGATAGCATTCTGAAACCAATGCATCTGGAAGCTTCTGGCTCCCACTCCACGAAGAGTCTGCTTCTCCCTCCCTCTTCCCTCCTCCCCCGTTCATGCATGCTCTCTCTCTCTTTCTCTCTCTCTCAAATAAATAAATATTTTAAAAAATAAAATAAAATATAAATTTCATGATTCAGAATATTTATGTATAGTTTTCATCATTTCATTCTGGGAGCTGACATAGTGTCATCATGTAGTAAGAACTTAACAAATATTCACTGCTTCCTAAGTTTGAAGAATGTATAGCATGAATACTAATACTATACACTTCAGAATAAACAAACCTCATTTCAAGTCCTTTTTTGGATTTTTACCTTTTGGCCTTGGAAAACCAACTTAGCCAATTTGAATCTGATTCTTCATCTTGATTTTATATGTTTGCCATGTGTAAAACATTCTGATAAAGACTTAAATCGAGGGGAGCTGGGGTGACTCAGTTGGTTGAGCACTGAACTCCTGATTTAAGCTCAGGGCATGATCTTAGGGTCTAAGATTGAGCCCTGTATGGGGCTCCTTGCTGGGTATGGAGCCTGCTTGGGATTCTTTCTCTCTCTCCCTCTGCTCTTCCTTCTCTGTGCATTCTCTCTCTCAAAAACTAAACAAACAAAAACAGAAACAAAACAAAACAAAAACAAGAAAAAACTTAAATAGATCAACTATTTTAGCTGTTAAAATAATTTTATGAGGTAGATTTTTTTTTAAAAGATTTTATTTATTTACTCAACACAGAGAGAGAGATCACAAGTAGGCAGAGAGACAGGCAGAGAGATAGGCAGAGAGAGGGGAGGGAGGCAGGATCCCTGCTGAGCAGAGAACCTGATGTGGGGCTCGATCCCAGGACCCCGAGATCATGACCTGAGCCAAAGGCAGAGGCTTAACCCACTGAGTCACCCAGGTGCCCCTATGAGGTAGATATTTTTAACACTCCTGTTTTTCAGATTGAGAAAACTCAGTCTAACAGTTGAGTAACTTTCAAAAAGTTCCACAGCTAACAATCTTATTCCAGAGGCCACGCTCTGAGAATGAAGTGTGATATCATCTGTAAAGCTATCGTGTTGGTGGTTATTGTACTTATTATTGAGTCAAGAAACCATTCTTAAGACAGAAAACAACTTAAATGAAACTTTTTAACAAAAGCTCAAATTTCATACACATGGAACATAAGTTCTGAGGCCTTTTCTCTATTTTGCTGAATGCCTGGTGTGAATTATCACAAGTAGTTTACTGATACCAGATCAATAACATTTTTGGGGGTTGTATACTATTCCTTAAAGCATGATTTGTAATTTTCACATCATCATTTTAATTAGATCTTTTGGAGTTCAATAAAATTCACATGATCATCAGATTTCATTTTCTCAGATTTTTTTGACATCCTACCAATTAATGTAAGAGCTCTTATTTTAAAAAAAATGCACATACAACCATTACATCTTATCAGAGACTATATATTCCTATGAAAAATAAAGCAGTTTAAAATTAATTTCATAATTATTTTCATTGTTTCATTATTTTTCAAAATATTTCATATTTTGAATATACTTGTCTAAGCTTAAATTATTAAAATAATAACTGAGGAATTACCTACTGTACTGTTTCAGGTCAAAGATGTTCTCCGTATCTAGTTAATTTCTTTCCCCTTTAATCTCTTATGAGAGTTTTGTTTATTCATACCACTTAGCCTATCACGGAATTGTTTTGGTGTTTTGTTTGCTTGTTTGTTTTGAATTTTTACATCCCCCATAAACTCAAAGCTCCTCACAGACAAATGCTGCAGGAGTAGATAGATTATCTGCATGACAACAGAGTGCCCTGATTCTTATTATTGATACTCTCCCTCTCAAAAACTCCTAAATGTCCATTGGTTTTCACACTTTCACACATAATAAAATATGGAGAACATGTAGCAATGAAAGGCAGTTAATGAAATATTTAAATATTTAAATAAAAGCGAGTAATGAACCAGGATAATTCCAGGTTCTGTCTGACCTCAAATTCTGTGCACATAAGTCTTAACCATTCCTGTAATACTTCTCCAATCTACACTGTAATAAATTGGGATTGTAGGGATGTTTTTATCTTTCAGTATCTTTCAGACCTTACCGAAATCATACAGTTATGCTATGTAGTAATACACGATATGTAGGTAAATGAAATGAAGCAGATGGGAAAAAAGAGCATCAATACTGTGTAATCCACTGTTCTGCAGGGACAAAATGCCAGAGCTCCTTGTTGCCTGTTGGTATTATTATAAATACAGTAGGTTTTCTTTTAATCCTTGTGACATAATAGCATATTTTTAAGGATTTTACTTATTTATTTAACAGAGAGAGCGTGAGAGAGAGGGAGAGGGAGAAGCAGACTGCCCACTGAGCAGGGAACCCAATGCGGGGTTCAATCCCAGAACCCTGGGATCATGACCTGAGCTGAAGGCAGAGGCTTAACCAACTGAACCACCCAGGCACCCCCATAATAACATTGTTTACCAACTTCAAACAATTTTATTCCAGTGCTTATATACATTCTCTATTTTGCTGTGCACTGACTTAACTATTTTGGTTTTTACTAACATCATAGTCTTTATTGAGGCTGAGCTAGGATGGGTTAGGCATCGCGCATAGGACTAAGAACTCACAGATGAATGAAATACTTTTTCTGTCTTCTGAAATGTTATTCACAAATAGTGAGAAATGAGAGATAACAGATATGTAGATTGAATGGAAATAAGTATTAGATCATAGATAACTGTATGCAATAACCTCATTCCATACTCTAAGAACCAAGCAAAAGAAACAAGAGCAGGACAATGAGGAGGAGGAAGCAGGGGAAGGAGTCAACTAAAGAATCAAAGCAAATTATTGCTCAAACTCCAATCATCTTTCAAAATGTAGGTCAAGTTCTACCTTCTCTGCAATATTTTATGGCATGTCCACTTGAAAGTAAACTTTCTATTTTCTGAACTTTTCATATATTTTTTTAAATTTTGTGTTTGTTAGTATATGTAATTGCTATATATAACTGATTTTCTTGGTTAGATTGGAAAACGTATGCTATACATTTATTTATTTCCTAGAGTAACAACAGGACTACATTAACTCAATAGATGTCCAGTATGTATATTTCAATTAACAAAATAAAATTATAAATAGAATAAACATCATAATGGAAGGTCTTATAACACCATCTGTCAAATCTTGCCATTCCTCAAGCTCCCTCCCCACTCCCCCCAAATTCTATTTCCATTACTGAGACTTGCAGAGAGATTTCATCGTCCTCTCCTGACTACCCTTAGAAATGCGGCTGTATCTTTTTGAAGTTATTCTATTTTTTCCTTGTATCATATTGATTTTAGATTGATATGGGATACAAGATACTTGCACATAATACATATCAATACAATATATTATTAGCTAAATATACATTCTCATTCTGTGTTTTGTTTGGTTGTTTGTTTTTAACCCCCTGGGATGCCTTCAAGTGTTGTGAAGATGGATGTATTCAGGGAATTGAGGGAGGAACGTTTTTCTTTCCCTAGGATGATGACACTAATTAAAGTCATAGCTTTTAATTGATGGCTTTTAAATCATCCTTATGTTTATTTCTAGATTTCCCCTAATGAACAGAACAAAGGAAATTATTTGCAGATTGGCAAATAACAGTAATGGTTTCAAGCACTCTGTTTAGTGTTTGCTACTCACAGTTATCATTTTCTGTGCATACTCACATACTATGTATGTTACAGTTAATTATTTAGAACAGTAGGTTGCCCCTCCTCCAAATAGAATAAACTAATTTTAATTTGCCTTCTAACTAGAAACAACTGTTAATAATATGGAAATTTAATGAACACAAAGCAAGATTTCTTTCATAGAACTATTTCCATTATATTCACATCATATTCTTTAAAAACCGCTACATTTTAGAGTTCTTTAGTAATGAAGGAAACAAGTCATCATAATTTCATGCAATCATGCTGTTTTTCTAAATAGTTTGTGGCTGTGACAGGTCATTTTTAATCCAGCTAGCTGTGTACATTATATTAATGCAAAAAACCCAAACTATAAACTTGCAAGCTCTTTGTGCTGAAATAACGGTCGGTCCTTAAATAGCTTATTTCCTGATCCACCAGCAAAACAATCTTAATCAGTTTATTGTCTACTTCAGTGTTCATTGACAGCAGGGCAGAGTTGCTTTTAGTAAACACAGTGAACCACTCTTCAGTCCATTTCCTGCACTGGTTTCTGGAACATGTATAAGAACTGGAGAGTGAACGCTTTGTTGTAATATGGTGAAGCCTGGAGGAAAAGTGAAAGTGGAGGCATCTAACCAGGAGCAGCAACAGTTCTGGACAAGAATTTGTAGGTAACTCTGATGGGAGGCTTATAGGGTCTGCCCTGTTGCTTGTTACTAAGAAAAAAACAGGTGGGCATACTCTACTTGCTTCAGCCAACACTTTTGATAGGGAAAAACATACTCCTGCATATAACTTGGATTCTCACAGGTACATCATTTTACTCTTTTACCAGGATGTGGGAAAACACACACACACACACACTTCAAATTATCATTTTATATTAAAATTGTCTAATTAATTTTAGTCTGCCTCCTTACTGGGTTGTAAACTTAAGACAGAGCTCTCATTATTTTAATCCTTTTATATCTAATTGCAAAATCTATACTTAGCAATAGTTGAGGATGAAAATACATTGGAAGCTTCGAGAGCAACTGAAACCAAGAAGTCAAAGAAAAGATAGCTTCCCTCTGAGGTGTTGAGAGAAGGGATGCTCAAAAGCTAAATTAATTCCCTGTGGCTCTTATTTCTGGGAACGTAGCCTCACCAGTGGACTGAACTGAGCTGGGGCTCTTTAGCCACATTACCCCGGAGCCCTCTAACACCTGTTCTTCCTCGTCTCTTTCATGTTTACTATATTTGCAGATGCTCTGGGGGCCAAATATTTCTTACTTTTATTTTATTTTATTTTTTAAAGATTTTATTTATTTATTCGACAGAGAGAGATCACAAGTAGGCAGAGAGGCAGGCAGAGAGAGAGAGGAGGAAGCAGGCTCCCTGCGGAGCAGAGAGCCCGATGTGGGACTCGATCCCAGGACCCTGAGTTCATGACCTGAGCCAAAGGCAGCGGCTTAACCCACTGAGCCACCCAGGCGCCCCTCTTACTTTTAAATAGTTTCAAACAAATACCTAATGTCAATCCATTGTAATCTATAGGAATAAGCATTTATCTGAATTTAAATAAAAAACTTCTTTATATACACTTCTCTCAGCTCAGATGATGACTGAAGTTAAGTACGTGAACAATGGCTGTACAAATCAAAGGTGGACCTAGCTTCCTGACATCAGTACCTTGATTTTGGAGAACTTTATCTTCTTTGTCAAAATCTGAGACTGCCTCTAACCTGGCACCGGGTTCTCATAATCAGAAAATTTACTGAGTATCGTGTTTGTTGGCCTGAGAGTATGAGCCAACCAAATTCATAGCTGAGTATCTCAGATGTAGGAAAAAAGGCATTATTTCATATCATTCATCTTGCAGGAGCAACAGTATGATTAAGCTCAGGACTTAAAGAAGCAGTTTGACTGAAGAGCCAGGACAAAAGTTTAAAAGCTAGCCAAAGTATTAAACCACAACTCTGATACAGCACAGATTGGATTGCATATCAAATAGCCTTCTTTTACTCTTCTTGAGAGAATATTGCCGAAAGGTTGTCGCTGTTACTGTTACAAGGTCACAAAGCACCCAGAAAGCTAGTGGCATAAAACATTGTGTTATGCTCACAAATGATGGGTCAGGAAGTCGGACAGGACAGCAAAGGTGGCTGTCCGTACTTTAAGATGTTTGGGGACTCAAGTGGAAAGATTGGAGTCAGGGGGTCACTTGCAGTTTGGAGGCTGGAATGATCTGGAAGACACCCATTCACTCGCCTATGTGGCACCTGAGCTGCATGATCAAAGGGTGCAGTCAGCCAGGACACCAATGAATGTCTTTCCTGTGGCTTGAGCTTCTCACAGCATGACAGTTGGCTGTGAGGGCACACGGAGAGTGACGATTCCCAGAAAGCAGGATGAAGAACCTTTTCTGACCTATTACGGAGAGTCAGAGAGGGTCGCTTTCACTGCATTCTACTGGTTACAAGAAAGTCAGCTCAGATTCAGGGAAAGGAGACACAGCAGTTGCCTCAGAGTATTGGCAGTGGTGATCTATTTTCCACAGTCAGTGAGCAGGTAAACTAAATCAATAAAATCTCTTACTTATGTTAAATTGAAATGTAAAGATTTTAATACCTTCAGTTAGAAAAGACATAAGTAAGATTTTATTGAAATCACCAATAGTGAACATTTCTAAACTGGAGCTTAAAAGAGAATTTAAGACTACAGAGGGTCCCCATTTTACAACGGTTTGAGTTAGATTTTATGGTGGTGAGAAGTAATACGCGTTCATTAGAAATAATAATTTGAGTTTTGAATATTGCTCTTTTACCAGGCTGGTGATATGCGGTGCATTCCTCTCCCGTGATGCCAGGCGATGCCACCAGCAGCCGCGCCATGTGCCATGAGGTCACAGAGTAAACAACCCATACAACCCTTCTGTAACCATCCAATCATTCTGGGTTTTGCTTTCATTACCGTACTTAACAAATTACATGAGATACTCAACACTTTATTGCAAAATAGGCTTTGTGTGAGATGAATGCCCAGCTCTAGGCTCTCCTAAGTGTTCTGAGCACATTTAAGGTAAGCTCATCTAAGCGATGCTTTTCGATAGGTTAGGGGTATTAAATGCATTTTTGATTTACATTTTCAATTTATGATAGGTTTATCAGTATGTAAATTGAGGGAGATCTGTATTTAAAAGTGTTCACTTTCTTTTTATATTATTCTTCTGATAACTTTTTCAAGAGTGACCTTGTTTCATTTATGCTCTTAAGTAGCTCTCTAAACTTTGATCCAGTACTTTCTATTAACTCAAAATCTATGAGGCCATCTCAACAGAAGATGATCTTCTGAACTGGGTTATGAACAGCCCTGGTTCCTTGAATGTTAATAACCTCTCTACTTAGGGCCTACATTAATAGTCTTTCTAATGGAGACGTGCCTTTCCACTTACAGACTTGAAAAGCTCCACTAATGTTTTTAGGAGCCAAAAGTCAGGTGGGAAGAAATATATCATCAAGCGAATGCTGCCTTGAAATCGCCCAGTAGGATACAAGGTTTCTAAGAAATTGTCTGAAGTTAATTGCACATTTTTATTCCCCTTTACAAAGAGAGGTAGTGATACCTACAGTAGGTTAATACTTCCACTTGAGAGCTAAATAAAAGGAAAATCTTTCTGAACTCAGCAAAGCACAGCAATTAATTTTGTCTGTTAGGATATAAATTAAATGTACAGCTACTAGTTAAGCTTTGAAAGCAAAAAGCTAGTCATTCTTAAACCACAGTATGGTGCACACTGAACACCAGATTAAATGGAATATCTTCATTACGAAGTAAAATTTATCTTTATCTCCTTGAATTTTATCGACACTTCAAAGTCTCCTTTAAAAGTCAACTGCTATATGACACCTTCCCCATTAACTCCAGCTGGTGGTGAATTTCTCCTTTTGCCTTCATTTTGTTATATATATGTATGGCATTTCTCACACAACCTCTCCTATCCTAGGCATTGTGTGCCTAAAATGTATTTCTTCTTTAACATTTAAGTTCGATTTTGTAAGGCATAAAATACAGGAGTTGAGTGGAAAAGTGCTTTTTAAGCTCATTTGAAATGAAAAAGCATTGCATTTGGTGTACAGAAAAATAACTCCATTTGCTAAATAATGTTGTCTCTCACGAACAGCATGGGAAAGACCATGGTCATCTGTCTCCCTGCCATGCTTGCACCTACATATCCTCCCTTCCATACACAGTTTGTGTCTTTATCTGCTGTGGACTGAATGTTTTTGTTCCCCTCCCCCCAAGTTCATATATTGAAGCTGTAATCTCCAATGTGATGGTATTTAGAGGTGAGACATTTTGGAGATAATTAGGTCATGAGAACGGAGCCCTCATGACAGGATTAATGTCCTTCTAAAAAGAGGAGAAGACGTAAGAACTTTCTTTCTGCCATGTGAAGACACAGCAAGAAGGCAGCCATCTGCCAACCAGGAAGAGTCCCCACCAGACATCCAATCTGCTGGCACATTTATCTTGGACTTCTTACCCTCCAGGACTGTGAGAAATGTTTGCTGTTTAAGCACTCAGTCTATGGTATTACAGAATAGCAATCCAAGCTGATGAAGACAATAACTATATGTATAAACACATATTTTATAACTTTACTGCTTATTCTCTATAAAATATGAAATAAAACAACATGATTTCTATAAATAAGTGAGTAAAAATGTAGGAACCCACACCACTAACCAAAGTACTTTTTAATAAATTTTACATTCAATATAAATAATATATATAGAGATACATAATAAATACTTCAACTTGGCTAACTTCTTGTATTGTCAATTCATTATTATTTTCCTTCATGCCCTAGCCATATGTTGGAAATTAGCCCCAAGCAAATTCTCTACATATTACTTCCTTTCATATTCTGAAGTTCTCTACTACTCATTTGTATATAGTGTACTGAGATCTCATTAATAGTAAGATCCAAACTTTACTGGCTCTTTGCCTCCATTTATTAAATATGCAAAATCTTCAACTCTCCCAATACTTCAAAACTAACTTAATATGCATGGCAGGATGTTTTATCTATGTTCATGACCAGTTTTCCTACCAGGAGTTACTGATAGTGTGTTTAGTTTTGCTTGGCATCATTCTTCCAACTCTCTGAGGTTCTATGTCTTCCTTACTTCCTAGAGCAGTCTCCATTGGGCCCTCCTGAGAAAATGAAGTGCTATCTGTTGAGCATTATTTTTTCTTCTTTTAGTAAGTACCTTCTTGTTTTCCTTAGTGAGCTACCCTTCTGTGAGTACATGTGACTTTAAAAGAGCTGATTTTACCTGCACCTCTGAAGGTGAGGACATGGCCACGTCTGGTCACAGAATACCACATGGTCCTGGCCAAAGTGACCCATTAATTTATAGCCATGTGTCTTAGCAGTAGCTCAATCCTAATTCTGGGGCTTTTGCTAAAAATGTGGAAAAATACCCCTTCAGTTCACCTTGGGAAATGTTGAACTTGGGAAAACAACAGTCTGAATCTACTTCTGGTGACAGTAAGCAAAGCCAGCCCTAAGGAAAGCCGAGACAAGAGATGCAGAAAGACTTATTTCTTATATACTGTTTGATCCTGCAAAACAAATGGAGGATGAAAGCTTTTCAGCTACTGTATTTTTCAATTACACGTACGAAGTCTTCCTTTTTTTTCTGCCTAAAGCTAATTTAAGTTGGGTTTTCTATGACTTACAAGTAAAATAATCCTAAAACTCATTTACTATACCGGCATTTTTCTGCCATCATTCATCACATTCTGAGGCTATCTTAAGGAAAGGGGTGGGAAAATAGTTTTTTCCACATTGTTTAATTCTCAGTGTTGTTTATACTCTGAATTTATACAGACTCAGAGAAGGTAGTTATTTCAATTTTCTTTTTCAGTGCCTTCCGTGTCAGGGACCCAACTATGTATCCAAGAGCTAGATAGTTTTGAATTCCTTCTATGCTCTGACAAGGAAGTTGGGGGATGGGTTCGACATGGTGATTTTTCATTCCTTTGGAGGAGTTCTCTCTTAAGAACTCCTTGCTACACACTGCAAATATTCTTCTGTTGGACTCTCCTCATGAGTTTGTTCAATTTACTCTAGGTATACACTAGCTTTTTTAAAAAAATTTTTAATCAGACAACTCCTTAACCTCTACACTTTGCTGGACATACTTGATTATCTCTCACACATTTAAGCTATATTTACTTCCATCTGTGTATTTTGCATGTGTTTTTCCTGCTATCAAAATCTCTTTCATTTTCTGCACTGTTCTGTATAAGAGGGTAGCCATTTACATCTAAATTAAAATTAAAAATTCAATTTCTGAAATTAAAAATTTCAATTTGAATTAAAAATTCAATTTTTTTAAAATTAAAAATTCAAATTCTGAGCCTGGGTGGCTCAGTGGGTTAAGCCGCTGCCTTCGGCTCAGGTCATGATCTCAGGGTCCTGGGATCGAGTTCCACATCGGGCTCTCTGCTTGGCAGGGGGCCTGCTTCCCTTTCTCTCTCTCTCTCTCTGCCTGCCTCTCTGCCTGCTTGTGGTCTCTCTCTGTCAAATAAATGAATAAAATCTAATAAAATAAAAAAAAATTCAATTTCTTAACTTCATTAGTCACATTTCAAGTGATCAGTAACTATGATGGGGCTAGTAGATACACTTTTAAGAACATAAATATAAACCATTTCTATCATTGCAGAGAGTCCTATTGGATGAAATTATTCCAGATCATGTTTCAGAATCTGGTTTCAAATAAAAATTACATTTTAAAAATATTAATTCCTGAGTGGCATCCCAAATCCACTGACCCAGACTCTCTGGGTAGGGGTAGAAATCCAATGGCCTGTACTGTTTTTTCTGGTTTGTTTGTTCTTCTTCTTCCTCTTCTTTTTTTTTTTTTTTTCTTTCAAAAAAGGGAGGTTACTAAGGATTTGAGGCTACTTCTGCTGAGCCTTTATTGGAAATGATGCCAAGGATATGGTGTAACCATCTTACCTCAGACTCCACCTGAAGATAAACCACCTGACTACTATTTATTATTCCATGATTTCTAATGTTCCCTGTCATTTCCTCCAGTATTAATTTCAGCTGGGTACCACACAAAAACTAAAATCTAAACATCATCAGCTTGTTTTTTATATGCTAACTCAGCAATTATTTTGTGATCTTGCGTAAAGTCACTTAAAGTCCTATCTCATTCTTTCAACCTGTAATTAAGTGGCAAGAGGAGATGAATTAAATTACTTTAAACTATAAGCATCAACTATGTCTGCTTTTACCATCGTATTTCTTAAAAGATATCCATTATTTTCCACAATTTTTTCTTGAAAGATATTCATATTTGGTGGAATAATTATTTTTATTAATATAAAGATTATTTCTAGTGATTAATGTAGTGATTCTTGAATATACATAGCACCAATTAGAAGAAAGGAAATGAGTGAAAATACAGAAGAGACAAAAATTCAAAATAGAGGAGTGACAGAGAAAGAGAATAAAGTAAGAGGATTTTGTCATGTAATCCTTGCTTTTTTTCACCTTCCAGTTTTGGAATAATATCTATTTGAACATTCGTAATGAACAAAATAGACTTTTTTCTTCCTCCTTGAGATAATAACCTCAAAGGTGATCATTAGTAAAAGATAGGGTGATTTTCATGATTATATGTTACATCTCCTGTCTATCCTATCAGCTTTTATATGCATGATTATTGAAGCAGTGTATGGAGACAATTGATAAAGAAAAACATGAGTATTGTAGGTTGAATCAAATAAAGCCTTACATGAAGTGTAAAAAATAGTAATAAAATATAGCACATTTCTTTCCACTTAATACTGTATTTCTTATAGATTTTTTATTTTCAGGTCTATAATGTATAATGTTAACTACCTGGATTTAGACCAAACTTCACAAGTTCAGAGCAAAGACCTCCAAAAACTGCCCTCACTTCTGACATTGGTTGCAAGATTTGGGGTTCCCAGGCCATTCACACTTCTGACCAACAGGATATATATATTTGGAGTTTCCTGTTATCCTCTCAGGTTTCATAATTTGCTAGAATGACTCATAGAACCCAAGGAAGAATTATACTTATAATTACAGTTTTATTACAGCAAAAGGGGAGGCAAATCCAGGCCAGCTAAAAGAAGAGATGCACAAGGTGAAGACTAGGAGGGTCCTAAATTGGAATCTCCCATATCCTCTCCTGTGGAGTCGGGGTGCAGCACTCTCCTGGCATATCATGTACCAACATGAACAGAGTCCTGCTAACCAGGGAAGCTCACCTGACCTCTGAGTCTTGAGTTTTTACCTGGGCTTCATTACATAGGATTGATTGATCATTGGCCATGGTTTGAATTCAATATCCATCACCTCTTCTCTTCCCTGAAGGTCAGGCTGATATTACATGCTTCAAAGTTCCAAACTTCTAATCATATGATTGTTCTTTCTGGCATGGCCAGTTCCCATTCTGGGTCATCTATCTAGCATAAATTGAGGTGTGGCCTGAAGAACCATCATTAATAACAAAGCCACTCTTATCACTCAGGAGATTCCAAGACTTTTTGGAACCATGGATGAAAGTGAGGAAATATATAACGGGTGAAATAGTGATTTTTACCTAACTATTTCTGCATAGATTTTGTTAGAACCTATTTGATGGCAATTTACTTGAATGATAAAGAAACTATATAAATGATATTGTGTAATGGTAAACTGTTATCAATAAATATTTCCACTTTAAGGAATAAACTTGTGCTTGAAGGTAGTGACGTAAATATTGAACAAACTTTGTGGGAAACAGTCCTGATTTGTGGCATTTGTCACTTTCTGTGGTACAAATGTAGGGTTACCAAATTGCCATTTCTAAATGTGGATTGGGAAAAGAGGCACAGGATGCTTGCCAGCTTGTTGGAACATTTCTGCAAGTGAAGATGTGATGCATATATTTTGATATACTTCAGTGTTTTCATTATCAAAGAGTATAAAGGAATAGATGCTAATTCATACTTTAATTTAGCGATTTGCTTCCCAAAGAATGCATATGTATGTATGTAATCCAGTTTGCAATCCAGCTGGATTTTAACCAGTTCTATAAGTTAATGTTTCAGACACTGCTTCCCAGTGATAGAGATGGAAAACAGCATCCACATTCTCAACAAGTTTCCATTCCTGGGGTGACACAAACTTATTGCTGGTTTATAGCTCTGCTAACCCAGAGCTCTAGCTTTTAATTATTACTGGTGTTTCTCCACATCACTGAAATAATTTATTTTTCTATGCCAATAATAGTATTTGCATTCTCATCTATATTTGGGGTCGGGGGGATAGAGTACGTGAAAATTTGCCAGCAAATGACTTTCTCTAGAATTCCAGACATTTCTAGATTCAGGTTTATAGAACAGAGTGGGACAAGATGGCAGACTGCTAGAATAGTACTGACCTAACATTCTTTAAAGATTTTATTTATTTGACAGCAAGAAAGAGAGAGAGAGAGCACAAGTTGAGGGAGTAGCAGAGGGAGAGAGAGAAACAGGATCCCCGCTGAGCAGGGCTCCATCCCAGGACACTGGGATCTCAGCCTGAGCTGAAGGCAGAAGATTAACCAACTGAGATACCCAGGGGTCCCCGAACTAAATTTCTAATGATGATTTATTTATTTATTTATTTTCGCCTTCCAAGTTCCTGTTGTTATCATTACAAGTATTCTTTCCATACTCTTCTCTTTTCTAGTCAAGTCTTTTTTTTTTTTTTTTTTCTCCCAAAATAACCTTTCTTGTCTACATTATTTATTCAGGTTGCTTTCAAGTTTTTTATGTTTACCTACCTCTACGAGTGGTAGGTAATTTCACGCATTAACATGGCTATGCCCATATACCCCGTTTTGACTCAAATATCAGTATAGATATTAATGTAAAAGTATTTTTTAGATGAAATTAACATGTAAATCAATAGATTTTGAATAAATCAGATTACCCTCCATCATGTGGATGGGGGTAACCTAATCGGTTAAAATCTTTAAGAGTAATGACTGAGGTCTTCTGAGTAAGAAGGAATTCTGCCTCCCAACTGCCTACAGACTTGTACTGCATCGCCAGCTCTTCCCTGGATCTCCCAGCTGTCAACAGCCTGCCCTGCAGATTTGGAATTTACCAGCCCCCAAAACTGTGTGAGCCTTGCATATGTATATCACACATACCATTGTTCTGTTTTCACAGAAAACCCTGACTAATCCAGTGTCTATGGTAATTCCTTATTTATTTCCTTAGCAATATAACTATATGGATCCTTGAGGGCACAGATCAAGGGAATCCTTAACAAATACAGAGGAGAAAACTAAATACATGTGATACATAGTAACTATCAGGCAATCAGGATCAAATTCATGACTTGTCTAAAAAAGGTTTGTCATTCTCTTTTTCCTTTTTTTTTTTTTTTTTCCTGAGAACTTCTAATGGAAGGATAATCTACATGCTCTGGCTATAGCACAAAACAGGACATTTAATCTAAATGCAGCATGGATATGTCAGCAACAACATGTATACAAAGTGTATAAAATCTGTGGGGGAAAAACCCATTCCTAAAAATGATAAATGAATGCCAGGCATTCATTTAAGTGGTACAAGCACAATTTTCCATCCTTGATCAGTTCACTTGGATTATCTGAAGCACCTCATTGTCTGCCAGCTGTCAGACGTATTTTTAATTAGGCACTAATGAAGTAATATATGTATGTAAACCATTTAAATCTTGTTCCAGTTTGCAAGGACATCTGTGAGGTGGAAAGTGAGAATCCTTGATCTTTGCCAGACGTTACAAATTATAAAACTATAAAACATGAGACTCAGGTACTCAGAATGACTCCATTTAAAACAGAGAAGGGTGCTATTAAGAAGGTTAAAAAGGACATTTTGCTCTACTTAGTAAAAAATAAGAGGTTTCTTTTCCTCCAGTTTTTCTCCACAGCTACATTTTTGGGCTGCTTTATTGCTCAAATGTAATATATTACTGTGTGTCTCTAAGTGTTCTGATTTTCTTGAAACTTAAATTTTGAATAGAATTTTGGAAAAGTAAGCGTGATTTCTTTTCTGGTTCAGTATATTCCAACAAATGTCCTTCTACAATTGTATATAACATTAATGCTTTGGCACAGATAAGAAGACAACTATTTTATAAACTACCTCACATGTAACATATTCCAACAATGTTTTTGACTTAATTTTAGCTATCAGATTACTTACAAGTGTTGAGAGAAGTAGGACTAGAAAGAAATTCCCTTGATAGTCATCTGTAGGTGTGAAATCAGCCATAGTCATTTCTGTTTGTTTGGGGGGGAGGGGCGAAGCTCTAGTCCAACTGATGTCATTGTTAAAAGCAGAAAATAAGGCATGCTATTTTTTAAAAATCACTTTCTTTTGTGATGTAATTCTCTGCCATTTCTAGCGATTTTTCATTTATTTATTTACTTATTTTTCTTTTGAGTAACTAATGTTACCCTATTCACTTTTCCATCTGCTCTCTATACAGTACTGCATTCACATAACTAGTTCCCTATAACTGCAGGAGTTCGCAACTGTGTGCATGGTACTTGCGAGATCAGAGCGTTGCCAGGCTCTCACTGGCTAATTTTTGGGGTCTAACCAGTCCAACTAGCAGTCAACAGTGCACCTTTAAAGAGTTACAACTATATGCACATTTTAATGGGAATACTTTACTCAAACTAAATTTGAGTGAATAATCTTCTCAAATAGGAATCTTTGCCACACTTCAAAGCCATTTAAAAGTAGATGTTATTATTGACATACGACAAAACTCCTGCACCAAACTGCCCTCAGCATAAATTGACCCACAGGCTCCTCACAAGTTACAAAGACTTCCCTGATCTCTGTCAGTTTACAATTCAAAGTGTGCCCTACTTTTCTGCCAAATGAATTTATGACACTTATATTTCTCCCTCTATCCACTCTTACCATCTAGTTTTCCTTTCATTAATAATACTTTGTCCTTTCTGCTATACATCCCAAGCCTTTTTATTATATACTATTATTAGTCCCTTATTGCAATAGGTCCCAAGAATGTAACTAGAGAAGCAGAATTATCTTTGGTATTTTTGTGGGAGAGGAGATTTGTGAATATTAAACATTTACACACTTTCTGTATCATGTGCATTTAAGGTGATCTTTGAAACATACAATTTAAAATAAATTATTAAAATGGTTAATTGTAAATAATATATTCATGAGTATAAAGGAATACACAGAATCTTTCTACCCTAAAATATAGTATAATAATAGATAAAATTTCTGTGGTTCAAGGACAACTGGTTGAATATTAAATTAATTCAATTCACACAGCTTAAGTAAACACCTTTGTCTAGATTAAATAAATTGAATTATTTTATTAGTGAAGCAAAATAAATTGTTTTTCCTTCCAAATGCTGTCCTCCACAAATAAGGGGCAAGCTATAATGAAGTTATATAATTTTTAATATATTATCAGTATTAAAATCTATTCATAGTAATAAACTTTATCTGAAGAAATAAAGATATTAGATAATTTAGACATTTTCTCTCAAAATATGATAAAGTCAAATCTTACTCTAAAACAGTGAGAATAATTATGTACATTTAAAGAGTTGGAAAAACAATAAAGAACAAAAGTAGGAATTAGGAATACTAACAAGAATAAAGATCGCCATTTAACATGTTATGTATTTAGCACTATGTACAAAGTTTCTGAGAAGTACAAAATTTTGCACTGTACCTCTCCTTAAAGATCTGGATAACCTAGTCAGGTAGATAAACAAATGTGTAACTTACAAAGGGAAGTAGATTCTCTCACCTGTTAAGAGTAGCAGGACCAAAAATTGCTCTGGGAACAAATAATTGACAGGATTAGTTCTACTGGAGGAAAACATTCCAAGAGCATACTAGGTTCTTTTTTTTTTTCTTTTAATCATGTTTTTTTTTTGTTGTTGTTTGTTTGTTTTTATTTGACAGAGAGAGATTACAAGTAGGCAGAGAGGCAGGTAGAGAGAGAAGGAGGAGGAAGCAGGCTCCCTGCTGAGCAGAGAGCCCGATGCGGGACTCGATCCCAGGACCCTGAGATCATGACCTGAGCCGAAGGCAGCGGCTTAACCCACTGAGCCACCCAGGCACCCGAGCATACTAGGTTCTTGATTCCTCCTGTAGAGGTTGAAAAGGATGGCAGCAGATATACGGGTGGTAGTATTAGCAGAGATAAGAGCATGAAGGAGTAGTTAATTGTGATTGTGAAGTACAAAGTCACAACAGATGCCCAGTGACAGGCATCTGCCATGTTGGAGAAGAGTTACAACTGCAAAAATTAATCAGGTTAGCACTTGGTAGGTCTTGCTTTTATTCTGAAATTAGAGACATGACATGATTAGATCTCTGTATTAGGTAGTGAACTAAACTGGCAATGTTGATATCATTCTGGTGTTTGCTGCAATAGATACAACAAGAATTAATGACAGCCTAATCCGGTGTTACCTAATCCAAATACCAAACTGATTTGGTGTAATGTTCTATTATATATCATGTAAACATTTCATAATTATTTTCTGTGCTCTTACACATAAAAAGATATATTATTTTATTGCTTCATAGAAGCCTGTGGAATAAATGTAATTACCCCGAAGCAAGTGGAATTTTAAATTATATCAATTACCATTGTTTTCTCAGTGAATTCTGGGTGTTAACAATTCATGTCCCCACTTAGTACTTCTTTTCAGATAATCAGAAACATTCAGAGTTTTGATACTCAAATATATGCTATCAGTTGTGGTAGTCTAAAGTTGATAGAAAAGTAGGCATCAAATTTAAGAAACCTATATCATGAACATTGTATTTGGTGCTGGGATGGATCATTGTATCCTCTATTAAAAAAGTTATTAAAAATTAATAAAGAAAATAAATGAACATATGAGAAAGGAGGAAAAGCAAGAAAGGAGCGAGGGAAACAAGTCATAAGAGACTGTTAACCATAGAGAACAAACTGAGGGCTGATGGATGAAGGGAGAATGGCATGGGCTGGATGGGTGATGGGGATTAAAGAGGGCATTTGTTGTGATGAACACTGGGTGTTGTATGTAAGTGATGGATCACTGAATTCTACTCCAGAAACTTACACTGCTCTATATGTTAACTAAAATAAATAAATAAATAAATAAGTAATAAATAAAAACAGATAAAAAATAAAAATAAAATAGATGGGGAAGATGATCAAGAGATTAAATCATCATACATGATAAAATATTTTATGTTTTGCATTGGGGCATTAAACATGAATGCTTAATTATGTAAATTTTTATATATCCTCATATATACTGTATCTTTCTACATATAAATCATAATAAAATCATTTTTAAAAGATTAAACAGAGGTGCCCAAGTGGTTCAGTTGGTTAAGTGTTTGCTCTTGGTTCAGGTCATGATCCTAGGGTCATGGGATTGAGTCCAATGTCAGGCTCCCTGCTCAGTGGGGAACCTGCTTCTCCCTCCCTTTCTGCCCTTTTCTGCTGCTTATGCTCTCTCTCTCTCCCTCTATCTCAAACCAATCAATCAATCAATCAATCAACCTTTGGGGGAAAAATGTTAAAAAGCATGCACTATAAAAGCCTTTCCAGATTGAAAAGAATTAATAGAGGTTGAATAAAAAAAATTCAAAGGTTAAAAAAAAAAAAGCTTTTTATTTCCTCTCCAATACTTTCTTCATTTATGTAAACCAAGTTCAAAACTGCAGTAAATAATAGGGGCACCTGGGTTGCTCAGTCGATTGGGTCCAACCCTTGATCTCCACTCAGGTCATGAACTCATGGCAGTAAGATAGAGCCCTGAGCGGGATCCACACTCAGCATAGAATATGCTTGAGATTCTCTCCCCCTCTCCCTCTGCCCCTCTCTAAAGTAAGTAAGTAAAGTTTTTAAAAAACTGCAGTTAATAATATTTACATATGATTATGTGATTATAGCATTGTATGAAAGAATCTAAAACATTCTACTGGAGAAAAGAAAAACATCGAAATATATTATTGGCTTTTTGAACACTGCCAGTTTTTCTTCTCTAAATATATCTATTTAGTGAATGCTATCAGTTTCCCCCACACTGAATCGACTTTTCTTCACATTGAGATCATTTTAAAAATGTAACAAGAATCTATTAAAAACCAATGAAGATGCTTTTATATAAGAAATCATTCCAAATATGCAGATAGATATAAGAAAAAAAGGCAGAACCCAATACCTTACTAAGATAATTCTGTCCACATTTAAGACTTGTTTACAGCAGTTTTTACTTAACTTTGTATCTACAAACTCATCACTGTATTTTAAAAAAAACTGTTACAAATTATTGTCATATGGATACATAACATGTTAATACATAACATAACATAACATAACATGTTAATACATAACATGTTAAATGCCTGGACCAGATAAACTATCAAAGTAGCTGAGTTAAAATGAGAAATGGCTGAAGACGTTATCATTACAGTGCACAACCCTCTGGATAGAGTGGAACCGGGAAGTCTGCTCAGCAGTTCTGTGTACTCTCAGCCTGTGTCTCTTACTTTCTGTGTAAAATACGACTTAATTAAAGAACTGCACTGGAAAGTAATCTTCAGAGTATCTGGTGACATTTAAAGTAGAAGTTATGGCTCAAAATGGTGCTGGACAGTAGTTTTAATAATACATGCAATATTCCTATGGAATGTGATGACTTTTAACACCATTTAATAGGAAAGCTGTAGTTTGGTTAGCCCTTATAAATCTGTTGGTTACTTTAATCTGTGTTGGGCCTGGAATTAACAAGCCATTCATGTGGCATTTGATGATACAAACCTAAGAGTAGAATATATAATTTCATGAAGACGTTCAGATATATCTTAAGGGAGAAAATTAAAGTTTGGAAGCAACGTATTTATTTATGTAAAGGACATTTGATAGATGCATGGCCCATCTTTCTCTCTTCAAGTTTTCTCAGACAATTAGAGCATAGGAAAACCTCCATCTGTTTTGTTTACTGTTGTTGCTGTTTCCATTCATTTTATAAGGAATAAATATAGTCCTAAAGTGCACTACGAAAAGGCTTAGATGAATAATGGGTCATAATCTCTAGTTAAGGCTATGCTAATTAGCATATGACCTTAGGCAATCACTTCATTTATTTATAACTTTGTTTCCACACCTTTCTTAAAAGGAGATTATGTCAATAATTTATACAGTTTTCTCTAGTTTTAAATTGCTAGGGATATATTTTTATACTGGATTCTATGATTCTATTTGATGCCTTAACCTTTGGGCTGGAAAACAGATTATAGACATGTGAAGGGCTAACCGAGGAGACATTTCAAACTGCTTATTTTACCTATTATTGAAATGTTTGCTGGATCTGGGTTAACATGCCCAATCATTAAAATACAGCATAATAGTCTCTTTCAGATGTTAGTGGATAGAAGCATTTTCTATGAGTCCTTTATAATCTCAAATATCTATTGTCTGACAACCCTGTCAATAGATACATAGCAAATGCTAGTAGAGATGGCAATTAGAGATTCACAACTCCAGAATAGTGGACCCAAAAGGATCCTTGATTCCTCCTGAATTTTATGGTTTAGGACTGTGTTTGCCAACTATGGGATATAAGTACCATAGGATTTTGGATGATCTTAGGTGGCACATAGAGAGATCATTAAAATCTACTGAGAAAGAGAAAGAGATATAAGGAGAAAGATAATCTTATCAATTCCATTTATTCTTTGCTAATGAACTTAAATATAAAAGTCTCATTTGGAAAGAACCAAGATGCCCTTCAATGGGTGAATGGATAAAGAAGATATGGTCCATATATACTACGGAGTATTATGCCTCCATCAGAAAGGATGAATACCCAACTTTTGTATCAACATGGACGGGACTGGAAGAGATTATGCTGAGTGAAATAAGTCAAGCAGAGAGAGTCAATTATCATATGGTTTCACTTCCTTGTAGAGCACAAGGAATAACACGGAGGACACTGAGAGATGGAGTAGAGAAGTGAGTTGGGGGAAATGGGAGGGGGAGACAATCATGAGAAATTATGAACTCTAAGAAACAAACTGAGGGTTTTGGAGGAGAGGGGGTGGGGGGGGTTGGCTGACCCTGGTGGTGGGAATTATGGAGGGCATGTATTGCATGGAGCACTGGGTGAGGTGCATAAACAATGAATTTTGGAATGTAAAAAGAAATAAAATTAAATTAAATTTTTAAAAAAAGTCTCATTTGGAGCTAATATATGTTTAATATTTCTCTACCCCTTATTTAATTGTTTAACAGAGCTTGTTTAATAGAGCTTCTTTTGGGCTCAAAACATTTGAAAGTCAGCACTATTTTGCTGTCATTGAATATATTGTTGTGATTAGTGTGTTTATGTAAAAAGATTTTTGTTTTAAGTCCTGAGAATTATAAAGTTTCATTCAAAAATAAACACATTGGGTGCATGGGTGGCTCAGTCTGTTAAACTCAGTCATGATCCCAAGGTCATGATCCCAGGTCCTGGAATCAAGACCAAAATTGGGGTCCTTGCTCAGAAGGGCATCTGTTTTTCCCTCTGCCCCTTCCCTCCTCATGCTCACACACTCTCTCTCTTTCTCAAATAGATGAATACAAATTAAACTAAATTTAAACACATTTAGGGGCACCTGGGTGGCTCAGTCAGTCAACCATCGAACTCTTGATTTCAGCTCAGGTCATGATCTCAGGGTCTGAGATCAAGCCCTGTATTGAGCTCCACACTATGTGTGGAGTCTGTTTAAGATTCTCTCTCTCCATCTTCCACTGCCTCTTCTCCCTACACCCCAGCATGTACTCTCTCTCTTTCAAAATAAATAAATAAATAAATAAATAAATAAATAAATAAAATGAACACATTAAACTAAAATATTAAAATACAGTAGCAAATAGAATAAGGGTGCACCTGGGTGGCTCAGGGGATTAGGCCACTGCCTTCGGCTCAGGTCATGGTCTCGGGGTCCTGGGATTGAGCCCCGCATCTGCCTCAGCATCCCTGCTGAGTGGAGAGCCTGCTTCCCCCTCTCTCTCTGCCTGACTCTCTGCCTACTTGTGATCTCTCTGTCAAATAAATAAATAAAATCTTAAAAAAAAAAAGGAAAATAGAATAAGGTATATATATATATATATATATATATATATATATACACACACACACACATATAAATAGTAAATAATTCAGTTCATATGTGGATATAGCAAAAAAGGTAGTATTACATAAAAGATGAAAGTTTATGAACTACAAATTTATGGAAAAAAATCATGAACTTTGAAATGAAAGAGAAAAGAGTAAAGCTCCTCTCTCCTAATCTTATGGAGATAACTGAACAAGTTATCGGAACTTTAGAAGACTCAGTTTCCTCAGTAATTTAGAGATCATAATATTGGATTTTCACTGTTGTGAGGATGAAAGAGGACATGAAATAAGGTGTCTGGGGATTGCCAGTGCTGAAAAATGTCAGGTTTTTCTCTAACATTAGTCAGGAATGGACCACTAGGCTCACTAGGATGAGTCAATACAGTGTTAAACAGTTCAAATATCAGGAGAATGATATAAGTCACAGAGGAATTAAAATATCACTTTATCCTTCCTTCCACCTATGGATTAAGTTATTAAATAAGAAAATAAATATATAGACAAATAAGATGGAGCAAAAATGAAAAAGGAGTGCATATTTAAGAAGAACATATTAACAGGTCCCATCTCATACAGCATTTAAACAGCAGAAATGACCAAGAATATTTGTTCATAGAACTTAAATTTCACACTGCTTATTGTCACTGTCAGTGTAAAATGCAAGAGTAAAAATGAACATCACCACACCACTGTAGTATAAAGTTCATAGTGTAAGGAGGACTGTGAAAATAAGTCGCGTCATGAAGGGGAAAGAAGAAAGTGTGAGCTCATGTAGCAAAATATAAAGTAGGAGAGTCCTAACATCTGGTCAACAAATTTAAAATATTTACCTGAATTATTAAACATTGAAATCTGCCTTCCAAATGTTTAGAGGTGATAGATAATTAAGTGGTTGATCGCCAATGCCTATTACCAACCACATTTTTTCCTAACACTAATATCTTATAGACTTAATTTCTCCTCCTCGTCTCTATTAGGAGATAGACAAGAGGAAGAAAGGGGATTAACATCCATAACGTTTGCAGATAATCTTTGGGCTGCTTTCATTCATCTTAACCTGTTTTAAGTTATGAGAGCCATTGTGTAAAATAAAGTTTTCTCTGTGAGAATAGATTTTTAATAACTTTGTCTTCATAATTAATCCTCTTTGAATGTATTTTTAGGGTATGATTTTTTAAAAATCTAAGTTGAACTTCTCATTTGGTTTTCCATTTTGTCCTCTTTTGTTATCTGGATGTTCAAAAAAAACAATAAATTGGTCCCCTAAAAGGCATCTGGGGTGTGGTGCAAACCTTTCCATGTGCAGAAAGCTGTTTCTACCAGCTTGAGAAAGTTGGTCAGTGTCTGGGGAATGGAGAAATACTGATCAAATCCATGAAAGTGTGACTGACCAATCAGAATGGCAACTTACTAACTTCAAATAAAAGCTACGTACCCATCAGTCTATCCCTGGAAAATGTTAAGGAAACTTCCTTTCCATTGTCAGTTTACCTATGACTCAGTGTATTTCGAAATTCACCAGTTACTTTATTAAGTAGAAAATATAGCAAAAGGTATTTAATATATTGAAGAATACTTTTCCCAGGATATGAAAATACTTAATTGTTTCTTCAGAGAAGGAACTACAACTCTAGCAGCCAAATAATATTTTAAAACATCAAATTAATTCCTTCCTATGTTAGAAAAAAAATTGACAATACCTCTAATCCATATTCTATTAACATTAAAAACTGGGAGAACCCAGGTGGCTCAGTCCATAAGTATATGACTCTTCATTTTGGTCCAGATCCTGATTTCAGGGTGGCGTGATAGACCAATGTTGGACTCAGCAGAGAGTCTGCTTGAGATTCTCCCTCTCTCTCCCTTTGGTCCTCCCCTACTCTTGTGTGCTCTTTTTGAAATCAATCAATCAATCAATCAACCAATCTTTAAAAGACCTAACAAAACTGAGTATATGACTCATACGCAAACTGATAAAAGAATATCTGAAGTTATCATATACCCAAGAAGAACATTGATTGAAATAGTACAAACGTTAAATAAAAATATAATATTTTTAAACTACTTCAAAAATAAGTCACTCATACATATAGCTCACCTCTGGCATTGTGAGCCAGTGCATTCTTTTGCTTTATTTTTAAAAAATTTAAATGTTTTAAAAGATGGTTTAGGTTTATGGTAAAATTCAATAAAATGAAAATTTGATACAATAAAAATTTGTCATATATTCCCTGCTCCAACACATGCGTCGCCTTCCTTTTTATCAACATCACTCATCAGAATGATACATTTTGACGAAGACTGAACCTACACTGACACATTATAAATACCCAAAGTCCACAGTTTACCTAAAGTCTCACTCTTGATGTTGTACTGTAATGGGTTTGGACAAATGTATAACAATGTGTACACATCACTGTAGTAGTATATAGGCTGTATTCATTGCCCTAAAAATGACCCGTACTCTGGCTATTCATCTCCCCCTACCTCCTCCAGCAATCACTGATCTTTTTATTGTCTTCACAGTTTTGCCTTTTCCAGAATGTCATAGGGTTGTCATATAGTACATATGGCATATAGTGTATATAGCCTTTGTCATATAGTATATGTCATATAGTATATAGTCTTTTCTGATTGATTTCTTTCATTTAGTAATATGTATTTAATATTCTTCCCTGTCTTTTCATGGTTTGGTAGCTCATTTCCCTTTTAGCATATTATTTCATTGTCTGGACATAACCACAGTTTATCCATTTACCTACTGAAGATTGGCAATTATGAATAAAGCTACTGATAACATCTATGTGCACATTTTCATGTGGATACAAGTTTTCATCTCCTTCGGGTAAACAGTAAGGGGTGCAATGGATCAGACTGCAGGAGTAACTTAGTTTTGTAGGAAACCGCAAGACTCTTCCAAAGTGGGTGTATTGTGTTGTACCCACCAGAAATACATGAGAGTTCCTGTTGCTCTATACCCTTGCCAGCATTTGATGTAGATATTCTGAATCTGGGCCATTCTGACAGGTATGTAGTGATATCTCATTTGTTTTAATATGAATGTCTCAGACAACATATGATATGGATCATATTTTCATAGGTGCTTTAAGTTTTAAAAATGACTTAATCTTATTCTCGAAACTGGGAGAAATAACCTATGTGGAAACTACACAAACTTAACTATGACTTATACTTAATACATAGGGTGCACATGACTATGACTATTTGAAATTGAATTTCATGATTATTGATGCTTTGGAAATATAACAGATTCATGACATTTGTGTCTATTCAGTAAAATGACAGAAGAGTAACACCATATGAAAACTAAACATTATTAAAAATAAATTTTAAAAGCCTACAGTATATTTCTGTAGTACTAAACCCAAGTGTCCTGTGAAAATATGTTATTTAAGTACAATTTTTAAAATTATAAACAACCTTCCATATTGAGACTCCTTGAATTCTCCAATGTTTGGTCAGTTATAAAACAGAGCTCCTATTGTTATTGACAGCAGAGTTTCTGTACAGGCACTCCTTTGTAACCTCTAAAATTCTAGTTATCTAACAAACACAATTGAAAGACCAAATAAATACCAATTTTCCACAGTTAAATGATTGTCACTGTTGTTCCATCTGCAGAGTCTTTATGACAGAACCAGTTATGCACTGTGGACTGGGGGAAGAAATCATGCAAGAGAAAGAGAGAGATGGAGAGACAGAGGGAGAGAGAGACAGAGAAAAACAGAAAGAGGGAGAGACAACTAACAGAGATGGAGAGAGAGAGGGAGAAAGAGTGAATATACCATAATTAGGAAACCATATGTTTTTTTGCTGCCCTATTTTTTTTTCTTGTACTTTAAAATATTCTCTTGAGTTCAATTAGCCTAACCTAGGCTCACAGCAGGTAGAATTTGAAGAATATTTATAAAAAGAGAATGAGCTTCACAGAAATCTCACAGCTCTAAAAGATGAAAACAAGTTAGCCAAGAAATAGTGATATAGTTGGAGAAATATAAAACTAGGGATGTCTTTGTTTTATTAAATAAATGCATGGTTTGTAAATTTTAGTACTATTCAGACTCAAAGCATTATTTTTACGAAAAGAAACATGTATTAATTCATTAATATACAGCTTTTTTAGGACTATTTGATCTTTAAATTCTAACAGCTTCACATGTAAAATATTGGAATTATAATGTATACAATTTGATCAAATGTAAAGGTTTTCTCTATAAAAAGGAGCTCATATAAAGTTAATAGTAGAATGAAACACCCAGAATGCTGCTAACACACACACAAAAATAATAATAATTTGACAGGAGGCAAAAGTATTTAGAACCATTCCAAGATTGATTTGTAACTCAAACAAACATAAATACTATTCACTTTGAGAGAGGACTCTTGTCTATTTTTTTCAATATCCATCTTTGTTGATTACTGTAAATTCAATAACTCTAAACACAATCTTTCAACAGAATTCTAGTCCTGAATTCCAATCGCCTATTTAAAATACTATTTACATTCTAGAGCTTGGCCGAATCATCGCAGTTCAGATGTTCAACACTGAAGTGATGTTTCATTTCAATGTTGTCTTATTGTTGCATAACGTCTTCAGCTTACCTACGTTTCAGGGCACCTGGATGACTTGTTTGGTTGAGCATCTGCCTTCAGCTCAGGTCATGATCCTGGCTCATGGGTTCAAGCCCTGCGTAGGACTCCCTACTCAGTGGGGAGCCTGCTTCTCCCTCGCTGCTCTCCCTGCTTATTCTCTCTCTCACGCTCTCAAATAAATAAATAAATAAAATCTTTAAAGAAAATTATCTACATTTCCCAGCATTATTGTTCCACATACTAACTGTCATGAAGTCTTATTAAAAAAATACTTGTTATGGTCTCTCAAACACTGTATTTCTTCAATTTTACACTAATTGGGTAAAGCCATTATAACGTCTTTTTTTTTTTTTTTTTTAGACTTTATTTATTTATTTGAAAATCAGAGATCACAAGTAGGCAGAGAGGCAGGCAGAGAGAGAGGGGAAGCATCTCCCCACTGAGCAGAGGGCCCCATGCAGGGCTCGATCCCAGGACCCTGACATCATGACTTGAGCTAAAGGCAGAGGCTTAACCCAATGAGCCACCCAGAAGCCCCTAGCCATTATAATGTCTTACATAACAGACCAAGTTGCTTACAGTACTTCCAGTCTCTTCATGTTTTACTCAGCATTCCTCATGTGTTTTTTTGTTTGTTTTGTTTTTTTCTACTGGAGAAATTTAAAAAACGAATTAAAATTGAATTCTTCAATCCATCATTATAGACTTCTATAATGTACCCTTATGGTAGCATGAAATATTTTTTCATTATGTCTCATATGAGCCTTATACCTGAGCAAATAACTTCTCTTTACCTCTCCCCTTCACCATCAAGGACCTCTCTGCCCTACCTCCTACACCCACCTTTCATTCTATCCCTTCCCTCACCATCATAAAAACCACTGGCCATGCTATTCCTCTCCCTTTTTCACACTCTCAAACCACAAAAGTCCACTCATTCCCCCAAACCAGATCAGATTTAATTTCTTTTCAAAGATTTCCCTGTTTCATTCATTCACTTAGGCATTCATTCATTTATGCAGACAGTACATACTCACTGAGTTCCTAACTCTGGCAACTCATACTCACTTGCTGCTGTCCTGAGTAGTCTGACATTGAGAATTAAAATCTTCCCTTTCCAATCTCTTTTTACACACTGATTTTTTTCTGCTGAACACCACTGCACATATTCTTTATTTTAGGACTTGGTATTTTGTCTCACGTGTTAATGGTTTAAAGCTCTTCTACAAGCTTGAGATCACTGCGGGAACAAACCATAGGACTCACAACTTTAATGCACTGAATATCCCAGAGTCTAGTATACTGCTAATACACCGCAGTCTCACAAATACCTCTGATTTGATTTTTTGTTAGAGTGGCTCCTCATTTTTAAATATTTGTATGTTCAATGGATCAGAATGATAATGGTCTAGTGAATCTCAGATGTGTTAGTTTAAAAACTAGTACCTTTTTTTTTTCTTTTTTCTTATGAGTTAACATATCAGAGAAGAGCAATGGCCATAGTTTAAAAGGGCAATGCAAGAAAGCTATGGCAGTAAAATTCCAAGTCTGGGAAGATAATTTTCTTCAAAAGTTTTCCTTAATGTTCCCCTCCTCCAGTTTTAAATTCAAAAAGACAAAAGCAGCTTTAGAGTCAATTTCCTTAAGTATCAAGTAATCTGTATTTTGCAAAAATGATTATTGCAGAGAACAATGAAAAAAATAAAATAAAAAGGATATTTCAGTGATCAAAACCTCTCCAGGGACAGGTTAGGGGAATTGAAGATCATAACAGATGTTTTCAGCTATCTAGTTAGCTAGGGCTATGATGCAAATAATTGTTACTGCCATTATCTTTGAAACCAGCTGTCTGATGTCCCTATGAGAGACAACAAAATAATAATAATAATAATGGTATAGATGATTTTCAAGCCTATTGCTGAGTTACAACTTAATAATGATTTTTGTCTGTATAACTGCTGTTAGGCACATGAAAATGTGAGACCAGAAACACTTTTTTTCCCTAAATTTCACCAAAATATCATTTACAATTAAGGCCTAATTTATTATTAGTAATGGCTTTTACAGTCACAATATGCTAATAAGATTACAGAAACAGGAACAGGGAAATGAAGATCTCTCCGGAATTTCTCTGTCGACCGTTCTGAGCTTGAAAAACTGTTAAATTAATTGCATGGCATGTTTATCCAGAATTTTCTCCGTGGAGGCAATGGAGTGCCTCGCAGTGTGTTTGTTACTTTGATTTTGAGGCTATGCTTAGAACAAGAATAGGGCTTTTTCAGTAGGGTTTTTTCAGGGGCTCAATTCATTTTGAACATGGTACACTGGCTTCCAGCTAGCATGTTAACTGGCCAGAATTTAACACACCAGGTTTACTGCCAAAGGACAAAGGGTTCCAATGGCATAAAGGTGTTCAAAAATGCTTGACAAACTACTATCCCATGAAGTTAATTGGAAGACAAACCTGTATTTTAAACTTTGCAAATAATACACTGGTTTGCTTTATATTATATAGTTAATTATAATCTATATAAGCAGATTAGTTTTTGTGTGTTTTAAAAATTGATACTATTTTAAATACAGAAATATTTTTTAAAATGATGAATGTAAACAATCACCAACTAATTAGCTCAATATGTAGAGTTCCTTATATTTACACATACTTGGAAGGACATGTAGTTTCCAAAATTATTTTTAAATTCTTTCAAAATAGGGACGCTTGGGTGGCTCAGTCGGTTGGGCAGCTGCCTTCGGCTCAGGTCATGATCCCAGCATCCTGGGATCGAGTCCCGCATTGGGCTCCTTGCTCCACGGGGAGCCTGCATCTCCCTCTGCCTCTGAACCTGCCACTCACTCTGCCTGCCTGTACTCTCTCTGTCTCTCTGATAAATAAATAAAAATCTTAAAAAAATAAATTCTTTCAAAATAAAGGAGATATGAAAACAAAACTGATAAGAGCAGAGCAGCAAATAATGATGTATGCTTCCTGTGAGTTTTAACTGATAGTTATGAAAAGTGCAAACTGTTGACAACTCAATCTATACGTAAAAAATAGAAATTCAGAATTTAAAGGAACTTTACAGATCATCTAAGGAGACTGTCGGATAGTTTATGGCTTTATACTATGACATAATGACAAGCAGTATTTCTGCCTCTGTTTGAACTCCTTCCCTGATAGGGAACTCACTATCTCCTTAGTGAACCTTTTCTATCTTTGGGCTACTCTAGTTATTGAAAAGGTTTTTGTTCCTGTATACTATTTATCACAATTTCTGAGACATTTCTTCTGCCTGAAAACAGTAATTCTTCTTATAGTCATTCTTGTGTGCCAATTTTCAGATTTCATCTAGTGAGTATTAGAAATACCAGAATATGAGTAAAATATGTACCTGGCTTCGGAAAACCTAATGAGTTCACAGAAAGCCTATGAGTCTCATTTAGAGCCTGGGATAATTTCCCACACATCCTGTGGGTGAGAGTTGGAGCCATCACTAATTACACTGCAAACAACTAAACACCCTTGCAAATTTCCTCCAGTGTGGTAGGGGGTCTTCAGTGCAGCAGGAAAAGTATTACCTTGGTGCTCAAGAGACTGATCTTTAGTTTCATTTCTGTCAATAGTTCTGTCATCTATTATTAGTCATTAGCTAGTAATATGCTTTTGGACAAATAACCTCATTTCTTTGAAACTTGGTTTTCATAAAAAGACTACATAACCAATAAGGTTTTTATGACAATAATATTATATATAATACATAATATATATATAATATTAGTATATTTGCATAATAATGTTAGTATATTAGTATAATAGACCATTCAAAAAATGATACCTACTGATACACAAAACATTTGAAACTGGAAACCTCTGTTTTGCTATATCACATAATTCATTTTAGTGTGAGACTTTGCAACAAGCTTTTTTTTTTTCTTTTTGAAGGAGACTTGGGCCAATAGTATAATTGGAACCCAGTGATGGAAAATGGTCTGTAAATATTTTAGATGTATACTTCATATTAGTATTTGCTTTCATAGTAGTCAGTAGGATTCAAGAACAAATATAACTGGATATTTAGTGTGATGCAGTAGTCAGAATAAAGTATGTGTCATCAGAACACTTGTGTTCTTCTCTCAGATCTGCCAGTTACCAACCAAATATCTCAAATCTACTAAGCTTGTGTCTTATGAATGAAAGAGTTAAAAAAAAGAGTTGATAAGAAAATGTGGGGATATTCAATTCATAATAAAGCATCACCTAATAGGTTATTCCTAAGAATCCAAGGGAATTTTTCCTTTTATTAGGTCTATCTGAAATAACATTATCTCACAATTTTTGGTAGTAAACATTCAATAACTAATTTTAATGTATATATAAAGTGTATATGTATATATCTACACACACGTGTTATATATGTATATATATGCAATATTACTCAAATGTGTATATATATGTGTGTGTGTGTGTGTCCCTACTTATTTTATTGTTGTAATATAATGTATCTAGTTTTGTATATTACATATATTCAAATTAAATAATCAAAATAATGAAATATATCTACTGAAACAATTCACTTCAGTAATAATGTTTTAATAAAAATAATGTGGAGTGATTGGCACAGCTGATGAAGTTAGGCTCAGTCCAAGAAAGTCCAGAAGAATAGAAAGTGAAGAGAATTAGTTGTTTTCCCAGTTGGATGGGGAGGAAGGGTAGGAGCTGCCTGTGTCTGTAATGAGACATCAGTTAGGTCTGTATCTGATGCTTATTGCTCAGACTTATTGCTCAGTCATGCTACCGCTTCTCTAAAACATGTGTACACATTGTCTCAAGCTATATAAAGTATTATGATTACTTGTCTTAAATGTATTTAAAACCAAAAATCTTGTGGCGGCTGTTGTCATGCTGGTGTGAAGTTTCACTGGAGTATCCAAGAAATAAAGTAGTTAATTTGATAAAAATCTGTTCTGTGGGTATTTTAACATATTTATACATCCTAATTGAGCTCCCAAGCCATACAAAATAAAACCCCAGTGCTCCTTCCCATAAGACATGAACATACAAGATTTTAAAAGATATAGCAACGCTATAGCTGCTTCAATTAGGAAACATCTTGATTCTAATAAATGTTAGAAGAGAAAAGCTTTGCCATTTGGATATTTTCCAAACTCATTTATACTCAATTAAGAACTTTATTTTTAATCTACAGAACCATTCAAATCAGTAATTAGAAAGCATGGTTGAACAACAACAACAAAAAGCCCACTTGCATTTATTTGCTGAGAATAACAAGAAAGGAATGAACCACTTCTTTTTTCCAGCTGGATGCCAGTTCTTTCTGCCTACATTAGGACATACTGAACAGAAATGAGCCATCGGTATCTGTTAATAACTATCATGTCAAATAATTAAAATAAGAAACACACAGTGGTTGTGTAGAGGACAAGGAGAATTCACGATAGAGAGAAGGACATGCAAAATATGCTTCTGTGAAGACTCTTTTCAATCACATTTTACCTACGTGGAAAAAAAAGCAAATCTGACATTTAATACAAAAGAAGCCAAATAATTCTTTCAGAGAAGAGTGAAAGAAACTCATTGCTTCAGTTTAGAACTGTCTGAAAGTGATACCCTAAAATATAATTATTGGAAGGGAGTTAGCTTAAGTAACAGACTCTGATTTTTTTTTTCAAATTATCCACATTTTTATAGGCTATTTCTTATCTTTCACAGGACTCTCATTATAGAACAGATACATTAACAAGAATTGTTATTTTGTTATATTTTTTTCAGAGCCACAAAAGGATTGTAAGTCTATACAAGCAATTGTAGTTAAGTATTCTGTGTCAACCCTGTGATGCGTGACATGACTGCTAAGTTGTTTGTTTGTTTTTTGTTTTTTAGATTTACTTACTTATTTTAGGGGGGACAGAGGGAGAGAGAATCTTAAGCACACGGCACACTGAAAGTGAGTCTGACGCAGAACTTGATCTCACGACCCTGAGATCATGACCTGAGCCAAAACCAAGAGATGAACACTTAACCAACTATGCCAGCCTCATTTGTTAAGCTGTTAAATAGCTAGGGCCAAATAAAGAAAGCAGCCTGTGCTAATCATATTTGTGTCCTTGTTCAG
This sequence comes from Neogale vison, assembly GCF_020171115.1. NCBI lineage: Eukaryota > Metazoa > Chordata > Mammalia > Carnivora > Mustelidae > Neogale > Neogale vison. The sequence goes on from NC_058100.1 coordinate 16,735,459, forward strand.
CTAAAACTCTTAAAAGAGTTGTATTGCTGTGGTATGAAAATTCCATCTTCAATTCATATCATAACAAATTTGAAGTGAAATAGAACATGAGTACTCTTAAACCATGGATGATATGATAAAGAAGTAAAGTTTGTTGTGTATTCAATAATTCATTGGCTTGTGATAGGGAAACAACTGAAGTGTCCAGTGATAGATGAATGGATAAAGAAGATGTGGCACATATACACCACCATATGTCAACTACACTTCAACTAAAATGAAAGAAATAAATTGTCTAACCAGTAAGCAAAATTGGGAAAAAAATGTGAAGACAAGCTATAAAGATGGTATTGGTTTTTGGCATGTTCACTGAAATAACATAAAAATTTTCTAATTAAGTTCAACCTGTAATCATCAAATGCCCTTTACTGCATTATGCTAAAACCAAATAAACAAAGAATCGGTGTGTTCTCAACTACAATACAAATGGGCATATTTTGTGATTGGTAAAAATGCCAAGCTTAGGACTTATTTTTAAAACTATGAGTAGGAGCGCCTGGGTGGCTCAGTGGGTTAAAGCCTCTGCCTTCAGCTCAGGTCATGATCCCAGAGTCCTGGATGGAGCCCCGCATGGAGCCCCGCATCGGGCTCTCTGCTCAGTAGGGAGCCTGCTTCCCCCCACCCCCTACCTGCCTCTCTGCCTACTTGTGATCTGTGTCTGTCAAATAAATAAAATCTTAAGAAAAATAAAACTATGAGTAAAATTGATATGAATCTGAGTTTCTTCTGAGCACAATCTCCCCAAATTTTCCATAGTACTTTAGATTTATCCTATTCTAAAACTGCATATAGCTTAGTACAACATAGTTAGGAAACATGGTTTTTAAAAATATAATCACACCTAAAGCAGGTGTGTTCAGAAAGTCTGATCATTCAGATTTACATGACATTATGAGACTGTCTAAACAATTTTAGATATTTCACAATTATCCTATTGTCATCTTAATATACTAAAATCCTTTGGATTAAAAATATTTTGATTTGATACAGTTGGACCAGTTAATTCAATACACTTCTTAAATAAGTCCGTAAGGTAATGAGCTCTGTGGTCCAATAGTAATGCTTTTCTTTCTTTTCATATCCTTTTGTTTTTTAGTGCTGTACTGGAGAAACTGGCCAGATTGATCTATACAGATTCCTTGTGTGTGTGCATGTGTCCTAATGGATTTTGATTAAAACTAGTTGGTCCCTTCTAGCATAAGCAGAGTTTAAAAACATAAAAGCATTTTGAAACTGTGAAGCCATTTAGCATCTATTCAACTAAATTTTTAGCCTCTGTGTTCCATTATACACTCATAGAATGGATTTCTTTTCTTTTCTTTTCTTTTTTTTTTTTTGCCTAGTTGTACTTCATTGATAATGGCCAAAAAAAAAAGAGAGAGAGAGAGAGAGAGAGAGAGAGAAGAGAGAGAGAGATTTTTTCCCTTTGGGGTGAGTTGGCTTTCATACAAGTAAATCGAAGGTTCTATAGCATCATCTTGGCACCCCAAAGAATACTGTCCATTCCTTCCAAATGAATTGTTTTCTTGTGTCAAAGCTGAATGACAAGAACATGGTAAAGACAGAGGCAGCAAGAGCCAGAGCTCTGTGCTGTGCAATGAATTCCTGGCTTTATAGTGATAATTACAAATAGCAATCAAGTACTTTTAATGATTCATGTACTTTTTTTTTTTCTTTTCTTTTTTTTTTTAAAGATTTTATTTATTTATTTGACAGACAGAGATCACAAATAGGCAGAGAGGCAGGCAGAGAGAGAGGAGGAAGCAGGCTCCCTGCTGAGCAGAGAGCCTCATGCGGGGCTCGATCCCAGGACCCTGGGATCATGACCTGAGCTGAAGGCAGAGGCTTTAACCCACTGAGCCACCCAGGTGCCCCTTCATGTACTTTTCTCAGTCCTTTGGAAGTGTCTATGATAACTCACAGGAGAGGTGCCTGGGTGGCTCAGTGGGTTAAAGCCTCTGACTTTGGCTCAGGTCACGATCCCAGGGTCCTGGGATCAAGCCCCGCATCAGGCTCTCTGCTCAGCAGGGAGCCTGCTTCCTCCTCTCTCTCTGCCTGCCTCTCTGCCTACTTGTGATCTCTGTCTGTCAGATGAATAAATAAAATCTTAAGAAAAAAAGAAAAAGAAAACTCACAACAATTGTGTGAGGTAGAAACTGTGATTATTTTGAGGTTACTTCAAGGAATTTGAGGCTTAGAGAAGATAAACAAATTGCCTATGGTCACATAGCTGGCAAGCGCCATTCCAGAATTTAAATTCCTGCAGTCTGACTTCAGAGTCTATGATTTCAGTCAATACCCAGTGCTGCCTTGACACTGGGTCTGACATCATATTTGTTGAATCTGTCTGTCCTCACAGTTATGCAAGTTACCATTTGCAAAGCACAGGTTCCTTTAAATTCTAAGGAAAATAGGAATTAAACAGCAGCAAAGTAACATTATGGGTGATCTGTGTACAGATTTACCTAATAATTAAGGCCTATACAGAGTGCACCAAAACCTGCTTTGCTTTTCTGTTTTTGCACATTAAAAAGCTTGAGTCATGAGAGGCTGAGTCCCAGGCCTGAATGAGGTTGTCATTCTTTATGGTTTCATGTTTGTGTAACAGTCCTGTCTGCACAAGTGTTTTGCCTTTAGGGACTCCTTGCACGTTTGCTTAAATTGAATATCTGCCATGCAAAATATTCTGCCTTGTCACAGATGCCACTGTTATTCTGATGCCTTTGCTTTATACTCTGCTATCTGTCTCCATCTCTTTGCATTTTCATTACGTGGATGAGTTGTGGAGACTGAATTCTGTTTAGGCAGAAAAACATAAACTTTTCTTTTTATGTATTTATATTTTGCATAATGTATTGCAATAATCTATTTGGGTTCAATTTCTCTGTTCTAAATTACTTGCCATGCTACTTTTTAATGTTCTCCGTCAACATATTAAATTTTATATTGGTTTTTTAAATTGAATTTTGTTATTGGTCTCCAGTTTGCTAAGAATAAGTAGTTCACAGACCTCTTTGACACTGTCTGTTCACTTTCATGCAAGAGGTACGTGCAAACGTAGGTCTGGTTTAGGGACATTTATTTCATTGAGCCATAATGCTCACTCCTAGAATTCTGGACTGACCGCACCTGTTTGAGAAGGTAAAATGGACAGCCTCTACTGGCTCTCACTAAGACTGAAGAGAACATTCTGGCTATGTGTATCTCAGTCTTCTGAGAAATCTCTTTTTGTACTTTAACTTGCTAGAGGGATATAAGATTGTTCTTCCTTGGCATTAGGATAGAAAAATGAAAGAATGTAGATGGACTTAGAGGAAATAGAATCCAAGCAGATTGTTCATACTTTGCTTTTTTTATTTCTAAGTTTGGCTGGTCTATTCTCAGTGAAAGAAAATTTCCTTATGGTACCGTAGAGTTCACTCACATTCTACTTTGGCAATTCAGAAAAAGAACATCTAATAATTTTTTTAAAAGCCCCCCAAAAACAAAACAACAAAAAAAGGAAACTTCAAAATTTGCTCTTCATTTTCATTCCAGATAATATTTCTCTGGAGGATAACCTGTTTTAGATGATGCCTTGCCTTTTGTTCAAGTCCATATATCATGGTATCTGTCTACTTGAAAACACTTCAGCATCAATAGTTCAACATACATATGCTAGTTAACTTAAACTATATATGTGTGTGTGTACATATTTCTTCTTGGGGGTGAGGGGGGAGGAGCAGAGGGAGAAGGAAAATCTTAAGAAGGCTCCACACCGATCATGGAGCTTTTGTAAGATTTGTTATCAACCCTGAGATCATGACCTGAGCCAAAATCAAGAGTTGGATGCTCAACTGACTGATCCACACATGTGCCCCATTAACTTAAACTATATTAAACTAACAAATTACTCCAATCAGGAGTGATCAGAAAGTCTACATTATGATCTTATCCAAATCTCTGAACAATCACACACATTTGCAGGATTGTCAGGCTGAAGGTCTAAAATGCATTTTCAAGATTTTATTTATTTATTTGATACAGAGAGAGAGAGATCACAAGTAGGCAGAGGGGCAGGCAGAGAGAGAGGGGGAAGCGGGCTCCCTGCTGAGCAGAGAGCCCGATGCAGGACTTGATCCTAGGACCCTGAGATCATGACCTGAGCTGAAGGCAGAGTCTTAACCTACTGAGCCACCCAGGTTCCCTAAAATGGGTTTTCAATAGTGAAATTTATCTTCTGAGCATGATCAGTATCAGATTTAAGATCTCATTGATGAAACTGAAGATTTTTAAGATTGTGATTTGGCTAAAATCTTTACATGATCTAAGTATACTAATCGAAGGTGGTTGTTGTTGTTTTTTAAGATGGAACCTGAGTCCCCATCCCTAGACAGTCCAGGTTCCAGTCATGTAAAGTAAGATTTCTGGTTGCTACATGCCAAACATGAGGATGAACAAATACTTTTCCTGGAATACCATCGTGACAGTCTTGAGGGAAATTTATGCAAGATGATGGCTGTGCACTAAGAAGGTGGGAAGCTAGGACTTCATCAAACTTACAGAACAGGTTGAATAAAGTTTTTTTAATTTGCTTGATAATAAATATTTATTCAGCAGATGTCAGCATCTATGACAGAATTCGGACCAAGACTTGTTTTCATGATAAGCTGGTGGTGAAGCTACGCATGAATAGCTAAACCTCATTCCATTTAAAATTTCTGAACCCACCGTTACCAGCAAACGAGCTTGGTGCAAGTAGCAGTTGTTGTCTATATTTCATTATCTAAGTATTTCATCCATAAATTATCTTCAACTTCTTTCTTTACTGTCTTATTCTATGATTATTTAAAATATATTTCTCTATAATAAAAAAAAGAAGAAGCCCCCTTGTTACTGAAGCTTGCCTTCCTTTCATTCCCACCAGCTCTTTGAAGGTGTTCGCTTGATCTTTCCATCTCCTTATCTCCATTTTGCACCTTCAACTTCTCTGATATGTCCCCAGATCTCCACATGCCTTTTTGTTAATTAAGCCAATGAGCACTTTTCACATTTCTCTCATTTGGCCTCCTGGCAGCATTTGACACAATTGGCTTCTCTCCTTTCCTGACTTCATGGCTCTGCTCTCGACTCATTCAATCTTTTCGTTCTGATTAATAATTTTCTGTAACCATTGAGGGTTCATTTCCCTCTGCCCAGCCTTTAAATATTTATATTTTCTGAGTAAACAATAAACCAAGCATTGTGTTTACTGCAACATGTTAATGTTCTTCTCCAACACTAATGAGATGCATGCTGTGTTTGCTCGCTTACCTGCAGCCTTCTGTTGGCTGTTTATCTGCAGGGGAGTGTAAGTTCTGCACTGCCGGGGTACCGTGAAGCCAGAACCTCCTGTCTGGTTCTTATTTCAGTCGAAGAGTTAATTTTTTCTCCCCTGCTTATTCCTAAAATGTTTTAAAAATAAGTACAAGAGAGGGACTGTGTAAGTCCTAGCATTCACTACATTCAAAACCCACAACTTTGCACTGAACATGAGGCTGAAAGTGACCTTCTTCATCAGGACAACAAAAAAATTTTATAATTTAGCACTTCATAGATTTAGGGGCTTGCCTCTCAGACAGTTGGAGGGTCACGCTAAAGAAGGGGTGGAAAGAAATAGGAGAGGATTGACAAATAGTTTAAATTCTAATGTGCTGGATCTATCTAAATAGAGTAATAATGCCATTGTGTGGGTGATTCTCTGATAGACAGGGGTAGTGAAGGAGAAATTGTAGTTTGTAAAACATTATCATGTGATTCTAAATTACTGACTTCCCATACCGACTGTGAAACTGAGAAATCAAAGAGGGCATTTGCTCAGTGACAAATGGATGATGTATAGGTTTTGTTTTCATATTTGGAAAGTGAAAAGAAGCTAATACAGACACAATAATAATGTGTTGTTTGAAAAATTATAATATTTGACTGTCACAGCTGAAACATCTTGGGTGTTATTTTTCCTAAACATAGGATTATAACTATAATTTGAATAATGGGTATAAAAAGTATTCCAACCTATTAGGCACAATTTTAAATGATATAGAATTTATCTTATATTAGATTTTGGTTATTTTTATTTAAACCAAATTTTGAAACATTTTATAATTTTCCACACTTCTTTTCACCACCATTGTTAATAGAAAGATTATCTATACAGACAACTTAGAAATTTATCTTTCCAGCCCAAATGCCTCTATTCTCATTAATCAAGTGCCTAATGAACACTTCCCCAAAGTTATCCTGCACAATCAGAAAATCCCCATGAATAACACTAATTCACCTTTCCTCATACACCTTTAACTTGTCCCATGTTCCACATTGAGAAAATGGCAAATACCAAAGCTGGACACTTCAGAGCCACTGGCCTTCCGTTTATTAAGCTTCTATATTTAAAAGGTTATTTTTTTTTCTTTTTAGTCTGCTTAAACTGTCATAACACAAAAACCAAACAAACAAAAAACTGCCATAATAAAATACCGTAGACTGGTGACTTAATAGAAAAAATTTTTTTTCATAGTTATGGAGTTTGGGAAGTTAAAAATCAAGGCATAGGCCAGTTCAGTTTCTAGTGAGAGCTCTTTTCCCAGCTCACAGATGGCTGCCTTCTCACTATAGCCTCACATGGTGGAGTGAGAGAGCTCATGTCTGTTCACCTCCTTATAAGAGCACCAGACCTTTTGGATTAGGGTCCCACTCCTAAGACCTCATTTAACCTTTATAACTTCCTCAGAGGCCTTATTTGTAAATACAGTCACACTGGAAGTTAGGAGTTCAACATATGAATTTTAGGAGGACACCAACATTCAGTCTGTAATAGTTATGAAGTTCTAAACTTTACCAATGTATTTTATCTATACTGGTCATTCCTCTATTTCAAGACCTTACTATTTCTCACCTGCATTACAACAACTTATTAACTATCTACCTCTGATACCTGGTATCATTATATTAATTTGCCCTTCATCAATACATGTTCTATACAGCCACCAAAGCGATGTTTCTAAAAGAGAAATCTAATATGTTGTTTCCCTATTTTCAAAACATTTAAGGAGATTAATAACGTGAAAGCTCCAGAGTAAGTTTTTGATCTTGGACTTAAAACTTATTAGTTCTGTGGTACTGACAAGTAAATTACCTAATGTCTTCATTAAAAAAAAAATGGGAATAATCATAGCACCTCACCTACCTCATAAGCTTTAAGAATTAAAGGAGATAATGAATGAAAGACACTTAGCACAGTGTATTTCACACAATAAGCTTTCAATACAGGCTGACCATTATTATTTTACCCGATTAATGTCTTATATGGCTCCCTTCAGCTGTTAAGATAAACTATAATCTCCTTTTGATGATATATGACCTATGCTCTTAGATCTAATCTAGCTCTCCTTATTCACTTTTGTTTTGCCAAAGATTCCCTACACTTCCCTTGGGCTAATCATTGCATTGATGCATTTGTAGTTCTTCATATGCCCCTATCTGACCTCTAGGCCTCAAGACATAACCTCATTTTCATTCAGCACTTCTCTCTCCTTCTCCAGGAGGGGGCAGCTGCCTAATCATCATTTGAGATTCAACTCCGGAGTTTTCCAAGTAACCTTCCCGGAGTTTCCCCTTTTAATTTATGATATGTTGTCCTCTTCCCTGCCAGGACTTTGATAGCAGTCGTGCTTACCTTTTTCAGACCATGAATTATAGTCTATGGTAACTTCTCCTTCTAAAGTCCACCCTTCATAAAGATAACACCCATCCCGTGTAGTTCTTTTTATTTGCTTTTATTTTCTATTCTTAGTTTTGAATCAAAACATTGGGACTTAGAAAAAATAATGGGTTTAAATGAATCTTCCAAATGGACAAATATGCCATTCCCCTTTTAAAATATCTACATTCTTATCTGCATAAACAAATAGACATACTAGTCTTTTTAGCTTTCTATTAAATTCATACCTAACATTTCTTTATCCTGTTCTGGATCCCATAACTAATGACATGAGGTAAATAATTTTATTGTTTTTCTTTTTCTTTTTCAATGTAAATCTAGAAGATGGAATTCCTTTAGTCTCTTAATGAGCTGAAGTAGATATTCAAAATAATTTTATTAAAGCACAGAAGACCTTTTCAGCACTTCAAAATATTTTGATTCTTTTCTGCCCCTCCAAACTACAATACTCTTGTTTTATAATATAGCACTAACCTTAATTGGGTTTCCTGACTATTATTTTAGTACGAAGAATGCATGAGTATACAGAATCAGACTGCTCTCATTTCTCCTACTGTAAAAGGAGGATTATAATTGTGTGATTTAGTGCTATGCAAATTTTAGAATAGAAGTTTATTTTTATGCCATCATGAACTCATGTAGTGTTTATTTTCCTGCACACTCATATTTTTGCTTTCCTTGGACTGCTGATTGGACTGCAATTGTATTTTGTTATTCACCAGTAGGTGTTAGATGAAGATGTAGGTAAAACTGCAAGTCCCTGTAGATAGCTGTTATACACTTAGTCAGCTAAAAATAACTGAACATTCTTAGGGTGTTCGATACAGGATCAAAGCGTAGAGTGCAGAGAACTGACCTCAAATCGAACACATCTTGCATTGCTGTTTGTCAACAGTAAATTACATCTGATTTTAAACAAGAAAAGGAAAAACTACTGGCGACCTGTGAGTGTGTTTCATATAAGGATCAATACAAAGAGAATAGCCTTTTTAGCTTTTTCCAAGTTCTCTGGCTTCCCAGAGCAAATTGGCAGTACTTTTTGGTCATACTCAATTAATAGCACTCTCTCCCTAAGCCAGGGAGTCTATAGTCCTGGGGGCCACAGCAGGGATGGGGGCTTCTCAAGGAACATAATGGGAGTGTTACAGGCTGAAGATTGCTTTGATTTAAAAAAAAAAAAAAGCAATTGATTTTTACCTCCTGTAAATGGAATTAGGAACTCAGAACTATGTGCTGGGAAATAGAGCCAAGGAGAATTTTGTGTATTTTGCAAGCTTTATTTTGAAGTGTACAAACTAGTGATTTTTGGACCAATTTCATGTGAAAAAGAAACTAAACTCAAATCTTTTTAACCAAATTACTGAAGACATTCATACAGATTTTTTTTCCCTTTCTGTGACTGTGAAAACAATCTATAATCATATATTCCTTGACTGCAGATGTTTTGTACTTACATATTTTTTCAGCAAGTCTTGAGTTATAAAGATATACTGATACACGTACACCTTGAGTGTGTCTCAACATTTGCTTTAGAGGATTACTTACGATTAATTCTTTTCAGCGCATCCTAAAACTCTTGACAAGGCAAAACAAAACAAAACAAAAAAATGGATGATGGTTTCTAAGGCATTGTAGTTATTCCCTTTCTTGTGGCCAAAGTGAACAAGTTTATTCCATTCAAAAGAAAAAAAAAAAAGGATAGGAGAGAAAAACAAGAATAAAAGAAATGAGAAGTAGAGCTACACAGAATAGTAAAAAGAAATAAATGCACCTGTTAAAAAGTAAAAGTAAAGTGCGCTGGTTAGAAAGGGGAGCGTTGGGATGAGATAGGTCTATATTTGAATCCAATCTATGACAATATTTATGTATATGATTTTGGTGTTATCTTTTGGGAATAGTAAAAGCCATAGTAAGCACTCAATAAATTTTATCTATCAATTATAAAATATCATTTGGAAGCATGAAATCACTTTATGAATTCTGTAGGATTCTAAGTGTTTTTTTTTAAAGGTAACAACAGTCACAATCCATTTCCATATGTGTAGAATTTGCATAATGACCATTCATAGAACAGTAATCGAGTATCAGTTTGCAGAAATCTTTGTTGCAAATCCGTAGTGGTGGCATTGGACATACTGAATCTTCCTTATGAAATTTAGTTGTATCTTTTTTTAGGATTTTTATTTGTTTATTTATTTGACAGGGAAAAAGAGAACAGCAGGGGAAACAGCAGAGGGAGAAGCAGGCTCCCCATGGGACTCGATCCCAGGATCCCGGGATCATGACCTGAGTCGAAGGCAATCAACTTAACAGACTGAGCCACTCAGGTGCCCCCAAATTTAGTTTTATCTTGACATTTTAATAATCTCTCCTTAAGTAACTAAACAGAATTAATGGCTTCAAATCAGACTGAACAAATGAATTGGAGTCAATGCATCAAAGTATTCAAATCTAGAATAATAAAGTAAAAATAAAATAACCTCAGAAGGTCTGTGCTTACATTAATGGACAGATTGTTAAAGAAATCCTGAAAATCCTAACAGAAATGCAAGCACGTATGTATTATTAAATCCTCCTCTGTGCTAAGTCCTGTGTATGTCCCTATGAATAAACTGGCCTATAAAATAGACACCATTCCTACTCTTAAGGAACTTATCAAGTAAGCAAATATATAATCACAATATTATATAATTTTTATAGAATATATGTGAGAAAATAGTAAGAAGTGATAGCTACATACAGGGAGGTGTCAGTAAAATAATACCTGAATTAGTTAAATTTAAGCTGAAACTTTAGGGACAAGAAAGAACCAGTTATTAGTAGAGGTGGGGAGTAGAATCATCCAGAAGGGATACCATGTCTAACTGCCGAACAGCAGGTGAGAAGATGCTAACTTAATTCAGGAATAGAGGTAAGTGTGGCTGGAGTGTGTGGGTAATAGTGACATGTAAGTATAAAATGGATGATACTTGGATAAACTTATCTCCAAAAAAAAAAAAAAAAAAAAAAAAGACACCACTAAAAAATAACCATCTGTGGCCCATAAAAGGTAGGGGATAAAAGTGGAAATAGACTATGTCCTTGACTATTCAAAATATGGTACATGAACCAGCAGGGTCAATATTATCTGGGAGCTGGTTACAGATGTAGAATCCCAGGACCCATCAGTCTTAGGGAAAAAGAATCTGCTTTTTTACAAGATCTCAAAGTGATTCATATGCCTGTTAATACAGTTGGGAGAATCCCTGGTGTAGGTGATTCTGAAGAGGACTTGAATTTGTTGGAGAGATGGTCTGGATAGAAAGAAATGGATTGATTCAAGAGATATTTATAGGATATTTAATGAGGTAATTTTAAAAGGTAACTATTTTTTTTTAACTCTTCTATCAACACATTCCTGAATGACTGGGGGCACTAAATACGTCTTGTGTTTCCAGGTTTATTTGCATTTTTCTATCCAAACTATAAAATATATTTAGTTTCCTGGTTTATTTAAACAAACAAACAAACAAACAACAAAACCCACAAAAAAACCTGAATACCCTATTTAATACTTCAGTTTTACTCCCTAGCAGGTTTTACTTCATTATAAAATTAGACTGTTAATTAAAACTATAATTAGAAGTTTAATATAGTTACTATGTTACTTTATGTAACCTTATACACCTTGAACAAACCAAGCACACAGATCTAACAAATTATACAAGCAGAGAATGTATTTAATATAATGACAAAGACTGGGGCACCTCTGACTTTGGCTCAGGTCATGATCCCAGGGTCCTGGGATAGAGCCCCATATTGGGCTCTCTGCTCAGTGGGGAGCCTGCTTCCCCTATCTCTCTGTCTCTCTACCTACTTGTGATCTCTGTCTGTCAGATGAATAAATAAAATCTTTAAAAAATATATAATGACAAGGGGGGTGGGGTTATGGACATTGGGGAGGGTATGTGCTTTAGTGAGTGCTGTGAAGTGTGTAAACCTGGCGATTCACAGACCTGTACCCCTGGGGATAAAAATATATGTTTATAAAAATAAAAAATTTAAAAAAATAATAAAATAAAAAATATATATAATGACAAAGACTAGAACACTGAAGGCATAGGGATTTGGGAATGTATTAAGAATAAATAAGCCAGTATCCCTTCAGTCAATATGAAACAAACATTACTCTGGGCTGATTATATGTCATGTTATGTCCTATGTACTAAGACAATGTGAGTAAGAGAGACTGATGTCTAAACAAAAAAGCAACTTGCACAAGAACTGAGCAATGGCAGAAAAATAGGGTAAAGACTCTCATGTTTTCCTAATTTGAATTGTCCACCTTTTAGGTAAATGTGCATTCATTAAATTTATTCAAACAGTTCAGTAATTCAGAATGTGATTAACTCAAATGCAACACTAATCTACTTGCAAATCTAGTTCTCTGGGAAATGAGGAAAGATGGAAAGGCTGTTCGAAAATTGTAACATCTGACCTATTACAAGCCTGGGTGGGAAAAAAAAAAAAAAAAAAGAAAGAAATAGTAAGACTGCTGCAACAAAACAAACCCATAAAAGCACAAAATGGGAGTGCAAGCCATTTACCTTTACAACAGCTGCCTGGTGCAGATGAATCAAAGCAGTGCCAGCAATAAACGGATCTGGTCAATGTCAATTTTCCCCAGGCATCTGGTATTGTCACTAGTGATTTTACTGAAGATTACCCATCAGTTAGTGCAGATTTGTTTTTTAATTGGCCCTCACTGCACCTGCCACATTTTTCTTGCTCTTGGTCCCAGAGGTTTTGCAGAGAAGAAGGTAGCTATCTGGAGAATATATTCTTAAAGCATACCATGAAGGACATTCATGAGAACAATTAAGTTTTTAATACAAGAGAAAAAAAGCACCCTTGCTTAATATAAGGAAAAGGAAAAGGCAATCATTAGTGAATTAGGAAGAGGTAGCAAAAGCATCTGCATTATTATAATCTCATCTTTGGAAGGTGATCATTTTCACAGTAATTTTTAAAAATTTCATTCAATAGTCAAGTATGACATGCTGGAAGTAAATTATGAACAGGTGGGTAGGGTGTCTAGAGGGCAACACCACTCATCAGGTTGACAAAGCAGCAAGACAGATCACAGGATAATCAGCAGGTGGGTAGGGAAGCAGCAGGCAGAATGATTTGCTACATAATATTTGGCATTAATTAGAACTGTTGAAATGCCAGTGGTGATTTTATTTTAGGGTGAAGAAAAACAAAATATGGTTTGGAATTTCGTGTTACCTTAGTGATCTATATATTTTGGAGTCATTTCCAATTATAATTCTGTTATACTATGATATACAGATATTACACATTGGTATAATGTAATAAACAAATCTGGTCAATGTCAGTTTTTCCTAATTTGAATAGACACTTACAAATCATTTACAAGATCTTTGTTTGACTTTCTCATAACCATCCACTATATGTTCCAGAAATGAATATAGAATTATTTTGCAATAGGTTCAGAGTCCAGTTTTCTGGAAAATCCATATATTCCTACAAGGAAGAAATATTTATTACTATTGAGATTAACCTATTTTAGGGTCAAACTCTTTTGGGGGCCTATTACACAGAAACAAAAACAAACACAAAGAAAAAGGATAAAAAAAACCTTGGTGGATGAATTTGACTTGTTTTTTAAGGGGCAAATTTCAGCAAGAACATGATTAGATAAAAACATTTGCCTGAAAAAAGATTGTAAAAGGAAAGGCAGAGAAGAGTTATGGAAAGAAACATCAGGGTACTCAACTCTAAATGAAAGTAGTAACAGGACTAGGCTGAGAAACACTAGAATCATCACATTTCGCCACAAAGGAGTGTTGGCTTTGGTTTTTGACTTGATAATATTAGGGAATGAACTTCTGCATAGAAGCTAACTGCTACGGACTGAATGTGCTGCCCCTCCCCTGGAGTTCATATTTTGAAATTTGAAATCCTAACCCCTGGTGTGATGGTATTAGGAGGTAGAAGCCAATGGGAACTACGGTAGGGCATGAGGGCAGAGCCCTCACAATAGGATTAGTACCCTGGCAAGAGGAGACACACCAGCTCTTCCCGTCTTTCCACTCAGTGCCATGTGAGGAAACAGGAAGATGGACATCTGCAAACCCGGAAGTGGGCACTCACCGGACAATGATTCCTCCAGCACCTTGATCTTGGACTTCCTAGTTTCCAGAACTATCAGAAATAAACATCATTTAAGCCACCTAGTCTATGATAATTTGTTATAGCCACCTGAACATGAACACTAACTGTTTAAGTGTTGAGAGAGGAGAGAAAGAGAAAGGAAACATAAAAATATTTGGTTGCAAAATTTTACTTTATTTCCTAAAGAATCATTGACCTATGCTGGAAGTTTTTCATGTTCTCCAAATATTATGTAAGTCTCAATATATTCAGTTACTTCCCAGTAAGCTAGAGTGTTTAGCACACTTTCTTGAAAGAGGGTAACTTGCTGGTTTAACTGGTATTAAAATGTAAACAATTAGTAATCCCCTTAACTGATTTGCAAAATTATTCTTCCTGTATTTAAGAATTGAATTTTTTTATGCTTTATGTCTTATTTAAATTAGGAGAACTGTATTTATACATTACATTCTTGATTGATGATTCCATTCTGTATACCTTTGGCTGCAGGTGACTAACGGAAGTGACACTTTTGATGAATAAATGAAAATAATATTATTCCACAATGCAATGGCTACTTTTCTGTCTCCCAGAAGGAGCTTTAGCCACTGTGCTTGAAAAGTAGATGGAAAATATCTGGGATTGAAAGTGAATTTTTACATCTCATATCTAGGGGGCTATGGGTTTAATTTTTAAAAGTCTGAACAGCCCTGCACTGATAGAAGGAAATTGACCTTATTCTCACATTCAAAGACAGTTTCGGAAGTGAATTTCCTATATAGTGAGTCAGTAAATGTTAAAACAGGTAGAACAGAGCCTGGCTCATATGCTGTATATATGTGCTGATTGCACTTGTTATTATTGATTGATTGATTGATTAATTGGAGTAGCCATTGTACCTTGATGAACATCTTAAAGGTGGCTAGAAGATCAATAGGACTTTTATTTTGGTAGTATGCAACTCTTTTTAGCAGAAACTTGGATACTTGCTAATTGTCTATTGTGGTCAACTGGAAAAATTATCCCCTTAAAATAGACACATGTTCTAATTCCTGAATGTTCCCTTATTTGGCCAAAAAACCAAAACAAAACAAAGGAAAACAAATCTGGGGTTTTTGCAGTTTTGATTGCATGAATGATCTTGACATGAGGAGATGATCGTCCAACAGCTGGGTGACTCCTCAGTGTACTTGTAAGTGTACTTACAAGTACTCAGTGTACTTGCAAGAGTGAGACTCTATTCAAAGAGGAGGCAATATGAAGACCAAGCAGAGATGTTTGAAGATGTTTGTCTTGGTGACTGGAGTGATGCAGCCATAGGTCAAGGGAGGCTGGCAGTCACAAAAAGCTGGAAGAGGAAAGGAATGGGCTCTCTGGCCTATTGGATGCCAAAAGTAACACAGGCTTGCTAATAACTTGTTTTTGGCCCAGGGATGCTGATTTTAGGGTTCTAGCCTCAAGAACTGGGAGAGAGCACATTTCTGTTCTTCTAAGCCACAAGGTCCATGATGATTTGTTACAGCAGTGTTGGAGGAAGTTATTGAGAGGATGTGACTTCGGGTGGACCCTCAAGCTGGACCCTGAGCTGAGGGTCCACTCCCCTATCTTTGGAACACATGTTCCATCCACTATTCTCACACTATGAGACACTTTAAGAACACAGCCTTGAAAGAGTAAGAGGTTACTGAGACCACCTAGAGTATACTTGCCTAAATGCTGTTAAGGTCTCTATATAAGTGCTCAGGATTCTGGTGAGTAGGTGTGGAGATCTACTTGTTTGATAGCACCCCAAGAGAAGCCTGTTATGCAAGTTCCCTTGCTTATTAAAACCAACCTACTGATCAAGAGTGGTCTGCCTCTTTCCTCAGTCTCTCCTTATCTTCCTTATCTTCCACTGGGGCCAGTTTGAATTTCAACCAGGGAACTCCCAAGGTTGTGAACCAATAAGCAGCCACAGAAAACTAATATTAACCAAGATAATAAAGTGCAGCTCATCCACCTATAAAGCTATAAAGCATAGCTTAAACTGACCACTGTCTGTCTTCCCATCAGGTTCCTTGTCTATGTCACTAGATACAACTGTGATCAGAAAAATGCAGGTCCTTTGACACCTGTTGAATTAATTTATGTGAGAGCATTCTTATACCATTTAGAAATCCTGATATATCTAAACACAGATTCTGCTTCTTAAAGGAAGTCTTACTTATTGGTTTCTGCAAAGTTGTAGCTACTTTTCCTTATCAAGTGAGAGAAGGAAACTACTGCCGCATCCCTACCATATCCTAGGCCAGAGGAACATAAACATGTCTGACAGAGTGGCACCTGGGTGGTACAGTTGGTTAAGTGTCCAACTCTTGGTTCTGGCTCAAGTTGACATCTCAGGGTTGTGACATGGAACCCCACATCAGCTCCACAGTCAGAGTAGGTCTGCTTGGGATTCTTTCTCCTTCTCCCTCTACTCCTCTTGCTTGGCACTCTCTCTCTCATAAATAAATAAATCTTGAAAAAAAGAAAGGAAGGAAGGAAGGAAGGAAGGAAGGAAGGAAGGAAAAGTGAGTCATTCAGGCAGAGTCCTTGGTCTCCAAAACAACTTTCCTTATTTCCCAGGTGACTAAATTAAACAAATTGCTATTAATATCACAGAAGTGTGGCACCTAAGGTCAAACACCTATTAGGAGATTATTGATAACTCTCTTCATCCAAACTCCTGGATGATGGTGAGAGGTGTTTGCTACCTAAATGAAAATAATTCCTTTTAGGAATTAAAATGAAGTAATAGATTTTTCTCACAGAGTAGTTATCCAATATACTGATGAATACCGGAAGAGCGACCTGAATTATAATTGAGATGAGAATTCTAGTCTCCATATTCAAGTACCTGGTGATATGAGTTAAAACTCTTGTATTAAATAAACAATGTTGTACTCCCCAACTGGGTTAGTTTGTTTTAAAAAGTTTAATCACTTACCTAACCTATATATACAGAATATACTTTTTTCCAGTTATTTGTGTATGATCTATGCATTTTCAAACTTCACAAAGAAGACAAAAGGTCAAAAGGAAATATTACATTGTCATAAGAGAGTGACCTGAAAAGATGTAAAGGAGCATTCCATAAATATGTCTGAATGTTGATCAAAGGCAAAAATGAAATTCTCATCTCCCGGAACAGAAGTTAATTTGCTGCTAGGAAAGTACTAAGGCCATTTAAAAAAACAAAACAAAACAAAACAAACTAGGAATAGGGAAAATACATATTGCTGTTGCTTATTTTTCTAATTGCATAGAATCTATTTCAAATGGAAATAGAATTCCCTTTTTGAAGTAGGGTGGAACACATTTACTTACTTTCTATGTCCAATCAGACATCACATCAAAAACTCTTCAAACTAAATTTTTATTTTTTTCTGTTTTTCTTTTTGTTGTCCTAAGACATGCTATAGAACACTTCAAGCTGCTGACACCTTGTTTTTCTATAGTTTTTAAAGATCTTATTCATTTATTTGAGAGAGAGAAAGTGAGAGAGAGAGAGAGAGAGCGAGCATGAGTTGGGGGAGGAGAAGAAGGAGAAGGAGACTCCCAGCTGAGCAGGGAGCCTGATGTGGGGCTCCATTCCAGGATCCCGGGATCATGACCTGAGCTGAACTCAGAGCTAAACTTACTGAACCACCCAGGCACCCCCTGAAGTTCATATTTTTTAATCCTAATATCCTGTATCAGGAAACTGTTAATAAATGTTTCCATACATTTACCAAATTTGCATAACTAGGATGTGGAAGACACTGTACTGTGAGTCAAGATTTCTCTCTCTCTTCAGCTTAATACACAATTACATTTCCCCACTGTTAGTACAACTAATACCACTTATGAGGTGTTACCTACCCCTGCTTCATTTTTCATATTTGAAAAAATATGGAAAATTATAGCATCTGACAAATGATTAGTGCTCATTAAATGTTAGCCCTATGATTGTGGTCATGGTTGTTAAATGTATTCACCCTTCATTGTCAAAGGCTTTACTTTCTTATTCACAGTATTTATGATCACAATTAAATTACAAAGAATTTATATATAACAGTCTTGTAACAGAAATATATGTATATACATATGTATGTAGCTTATGGGGAAAATGGATTTAGTGAACTTTTGGAGCACAGTCTGTTTATAGCCTGGAAATGTAAACATCATGATATGCACCTTCCTTAATTTAATAATTATCAATCCTTTTTGTTGTTGTTTTTGTTGTTTCTGGACTCTGGCCTACAACCCAGACCTTGATGATCATTCTTTTTCAGCCTACTTTGAATTTCACCTTAGAGACAGATCTCTGCCAGGGTTTTGTTGCCTCTGTGTGTCTCAGACAATGTGACACAAGAACTGCGTCTGTATCTCCAGGTTGTCCCAAGTCTGTCTCCTCGTCTATCAGCAGATCAACATTTACAAATGTTTCTCTCCTGAGTCTCCTCTGATTTCTTGATTTCAGGTTACCTAATATTTCTACCCCAATGAATTAACTTTTAAATTCCTCTCAATAATGAAGAATCGACTTTTTAATATATTTCTATTGTAGCTGATGCTCCTAAAATAATTTCTAGTACATCATAAATTGCCAAAGCAATGCAAGGATGCAGGTTACTTAAGCAAATCTGTTCTAGAACAAGTCTATTAAAATTAAAAATAAAAAGGATACCTTTGACAAAATACTTTCTTTAACAAAACCTCCGTTTTTTTCAAATCTTAGCAATCATGAATATGCTCATCTCAAGATAGGAACTTGTACATTTGTAGTTATAGATACAAAATAAGTATTTTACAAAGCCTGGAAATCTTATTTTCTGATTAACCAACATAAAACTTTCAAAGTGAGGATGTCAGTCTTTTCAAGATTCATGTCAAACCTAGAAAAAAAATACTCACATTACTGGAAAGTAGAAGAACTCTAACAGTTAATGCAAAATATTAGCTAAGGACATCTGGGTGGCTCAGTCAGTTGGGCATCTGTCTCTAGATTTTGGCTCAAATTGTAATCTCAAGGTGGTGGGATTGAACCCCGCCTCAGACTCTGTGCTTAGTGTGGAGTCTGCCTGAGACTCTCTCTCCCTCTGCTCTTTCCCCCACTCACTTGCACCTTCTCTCTTTCTCTCTAATAAATTTTAAAAAATTAAAATAGCATTCATAGCAGTTAAAAATTTTTAAGTATATGTTACTCCATATTTTCCTCCATATTTTATGTACAATAATTTACCTACACAAAAAATATAATCTGTCTCTGAAATAAGTGTTAATATGTTCCATTTTGATATATAACCCCATGTGTACAGAAGTTTAATAATTTCCTGAGTTTATACGAGCTGTACGCAGCAGAGCTGAGGTTTAAGACTAGATTGTTGCATTCCAAGATCTGTGCTTGTGACGTTTAGATCCTATGTCTCCTTGAACCAGTATCTCTCTTCTTCCTTTCATGACCAGTGACTTTTTAAGAATATATATTGTTGTCTCTGACAATCATTCAAAGAAGTGACCAAATACAGCCACAACTCTCATCGATATGTAAAACCTGTTTAGGACATGACTCTTTTCTTTGTCACTTGGAAGCATTTATATAAAGAGAATATCCTATAAATTCTTGTCTTTCATGCCCTCATTCCTTCTCCACACCCATACACTTTTCTTTTTTTTTTTTAATTTTAAAGATCTATTTATTTATTTTAGAGAGAAAGTGTGAGCAGGGGGAGGGATAAAGGGACAGGGAGACAGAGAAGACTCCCGCTGAGTGCAGAGCCCAAGGCAGATCATGATACTGAGACACTGAGATCACAGTTTGAGCCAAAGTCAAAAGTTGGACACTTAACGGACTGAGCCACCCAGGTGCCCCTACACACCCACATACTTAATCTAATCTATGTCCATGGCCTTATGACTACTAAAGAAACTTTCTGGGGCTTTCAGTAAATGGCTGAATGAGGTTACGGTTTGGTCTGAGTCTTTAAAATTATAATGGACATGTGAATCTGAAACCCATAAACTTGGCCTCATTTTGTGCCATCTATTACCCAAAAGTGTTTCTAGAAGAAATCTGATTCTAAGTATTTCATGCTGTAAATAATGAAAAATGTCTAGTTCAAAAGTTCTTCCGGAAGGGTAATGGTTTGGCAATCTCTTCTCAGGTATTTAAAAGTCTGCACATTCATATTCTGAGCAGAGTGCTAAATAAATCTGCAAAGCCCTTTTAATAATTTCTCCCTACGGATTGCACACAGTGTTTGAATCAGGAGGTTTTGATTACATGAAACCACTGAGAATAGGATTGTTAATTCCTCAGACACATGAACAGAATGAAAGGGAAAATCTTCACTGAAGAGATGATTAAAGACTTAAAGGGAAATGGATGGATTAAAAAGTGAAAATTAAAGGAAGTAAAATGCCAGGGATCATGTGAGTTTGGATATGTTTTCATTTCCCCAAATACACAAGTAAAATTAATATTCACTCAATCTCACAGTGACTCAGTGACCCTGTCCAGCCAAAGACGGGGATCATCTGGACGAACAAGGTCTCTGATTAACTGATTAAGATTTTATCTACTCATACTCTTAAAAAACCCTTTAAAATGATTTGGATATTTTATTCCATTAACAGAGTACTAATGTAAAACAGATACTTGCATACGATTCAAACTTAGTGTTTAAATAATGAATAACAAGCATTTAATATCCTGCATTTAAGTTTGCAAAGTTGTATGCATTATATATTAACACTCCTAACACCTGCCTTTTTTATGACTAAATGAGACTTCAGAATATCAGCTTCCAACCAAGTGTGTTGTCCCAAAGAACCCTTCTGATGCTCCCCAGACAGCAGTAGAGCAGTTCCTCCTCATCTCTCCCTCTAGCCCCTGGCAACCACAATCTGTGCTCTGTCCTCATGCATTCACCTATTCTGAATGCTTCCTGTAAATGGAAACATGTCAGTGACCTTTCATGGTTGGCTTCTTCCACTTATGTTGTCCAGATTCATCCTATGGTAGTATGGGTCAGTATCTTACTCCTCTTTATAGCTAAATACTACTCCACTGCCTGTATATGCCACAATCTATTGATCTGTTCATTTGTTGATGGACATTTGGCATGTTTCCACCATTTGGCTACTGTGAATGGTGCTACTGTGTATGAATATGCATGTACAAAGTATTTGTTTCAGTAGCCGGTTTCACTTCTTTTTGGTATATAGCTAGGAATGGATTTGCAGGGTCATTTAGCAATTCTATATTTAGCTTTCTGAAGAACCACTAAATTGCTTTCCACAGCAGTTGAAACATTTTCTATTTATACTAGCAATGTACCTGGGTTCCAGTTTCTCCATATTCTTGACAATGTTTTTTTCTTTTTAATTGTAGCCATCTCAGTGGGTGTGACTTGATACTCATTGTAGTTTTGTTTTGCATTTTCTTAATGACTAGTATTGTTGAACATCTTTTCATAGGCTTGTTGGCTATTTGTATATATTATTTGGAGAAATGTTTATTCAAGTCCTTTGGCTGTATTTTAATTGTGTAGTTTGTCATTTTGTGGTCGAATTGTAAAAGATTTTTACCAATGCCTGGTAAATATCACCTGCATAATAAATGTATTGATTCTGAATCTGAAACTGTTCTTGATTCCCTTTCACTTATATTTTCCCTTAAATAACAGGTAATTCCAGAATTTTGCTAATCCTTATACTCACCTCAAATACTTCTGTGCATGCTTCTGATTTATATACATTCAGGTATCATAATGTCATTTTTCCCCCCAGAGCTGTGTTTTTTTCCCCTCTGTAACCTCTCTGCTCACAATCAGCTCATACTTAGGGAAAGAACATGTGCAACATTCTTAGGAGTAAGACAAATCCTTCTCCCAATGTAACTAAAAAGAAGCTATTCCTCAATCATAAGAATCATTTTTATTATCATTTCCAAAATTACAAGAGTGTTGTTTTATGCTTGTTTAATGGAAGTCAAATTCATTATCCTACTTGCAAATTACTTTCAGAAACAAAATGACTTCAAATTTTTATTATTGAAAAAAATGAATATTCTGTAGTAAAAATAATAAACATGGTCTTTAAAAAAAAGATTTTCAGTGTCTTCTTTTCTTTTTCCTCTCTGCAAATTCATCATATATAACTGTAAATATTTCCTTATTAGAACTTTTCCTTAGCTAATATTCTGTCTGTTCCAAAGCTTCCTATTTTGGAACATAATTATGCCACTGACTAACCAAGGTGGGATTTGGGTTTTTAATATTAAAAGGGATCTAACTACTTATTTTATATGTCAACAAAATCATTTCTGCATGCAAAGAGGAGTTCAATAAACGGCAAAAGCCACTTTCAAAAATCTGTCCCCTGAGACTGTGAGCGAATATTCTGTTATTGGTTAATTAAATGGGAAGCACTTGATTTTAGGAAGATGATTATTCCTCATTACTTTATCACAATGAAAGCATGTATGATGACCACATGCAATTTAATATACTTAGCTCCCGTGGATGATTCTACATTGTTTTTGTCTCCTTGATGAATTAGTTAACTTGAGAAGCTGCTAGTATTTTTCCTGTGGAAGCCAAGCCTATTACCCGTGCCCATATGTCTGTTGTAAGAGCAATTGGTAATACAGAAACCTTGCATCTGGAAGGAGTTAGCTTTGCTTCTTCTGTAATGGCTTCCAATCATTCTTTCTAAAAAACCCAGTCTTACAGAAAAAGACTAGACTTTCATGCAAAACTCTGTTAAATTAACAGTTCATCATTTTATAGTACACTATAATAGAACTCTCTGTTCAGTCATGTGCTCTTGTTCACACTCCTGAAATCTCATTACCAAGTCAGTCTTAGACATATGGCTGAGTCTATAGCTACTTGCTTCTTAAAAGAGGTCTGAAGTTAGTCTTTCCTTACTTCATTTATCAAATATGCATGCAAAATGTGATCTTATATGATGTTTTCATTTTGTTTGCTTTTCCTTTTTCTTTTTTCTTTCTTTTCTTTTTTATTTCCTTCCTTTTTTTTTTTTTTTTAAATTAGATTCAGTTTATTTCAAACATACCTAACTTCTTCCTTCTTGGACATTACTTCTCGTACTCAAGACCTATAAAGATATGATGCCAGGTGAGAAGTATTATGTTGTATGTACTGAAATTAGATTGTTAATAACATGCTTAACATACAGGCTTTTGTTGAATTGTTAAATTTGTCACTTATGAGCTGCTGTGGCTAAAGCTACCTGCAGCTTTGTTTTAGTGGTCAACTGTATGTTCCTTTTTGTTTGGATTGGTACATATAGGTTCTTGAGTATTCTGTTGATTTCCAGTAGTAAATAACACGGGTATGTTTCCATAAGTGTAGGATGCTCTTGTAGTTTGAAAAAGAGTCGTTAATTTACCTATACACCAAATTAGATCCTTAGCTACAGGGTACTCATACACAGGGTGCTCACATGTAGGTCAAATTATTTCAAAAATAGGCATCAGTTGTGTTATATATTGAGTCTATTTTTTCCCTGTTTATTATGATATTGCTGTCTTTCAGTGGGGTACCACTTACCCCACTGCATCCATTCTAGGGGAAACTTTTCTAAAGCAGCCATTTGTATTGTTTTAATAGTATCAGGGTGGCCCCTTGTGAGGGGGAGGAGTAACTACACCAATAGATTTCTTCTCAGGTTGGTTTTGCTACACACATTCTCATTATTGTTTCTATTTCCAGGAAGGTGGGTAGTGTGTATATTATTTTTAAGGATCCTCTAGAAGAGTAGCAGTGAGAGGTTATGTCCTCCAAGTATTTTCCAAATGCTTCTTAATGGTGGTCGTGGTAGGCTTGGCAAATTTTGTCAAGTAAGTAGTTGTTATTTTAGGTGGAGAACTCCCATTTGTAGATCACTCAGATTTCTCCATATGACTTAACGTCTTTTACAAGAATTATTGCTGTAACACCCAAGAGCTATATTGTTTATGGGACACAGCCAGCACGGCAATTGTAGAACTCAGTTCCACTGAGTGTTAGGTAAAACTGGCAGTTGGTATTGCAGGGTAAGGTTAGGGAAAAACATATAAGCTGGGTGTACTTCTGACCTTTTAGCCATCTTGGCTAAGGTGCTTGAGTTTTTACACATTGCCTAAAATCAGGTTTATATCGATTAGCAGCCACTGGCTCACTAAGATAGGCAGAGGGGGAGCCAATGTGGCAATTTTCACCCCATCCTTTATCCCAAATATCTCTGCTTGGCCTTGTGTTTTCCAGACCAGATTTCCAAAGTCCTAAATAGTTAACTCATTAACCCCTAGTAAAGAGTCAGGGAGAATATGAACCTCAGGAAAACGTTTGCTAAGGGCAACTTCTATTGCAACAAATACTGCATATATATCAGCTCACCTGACACTTTGTGGTCTATTCATCATATGGAAATTGGAATGTTTGAATAGAGTGACAGGTATCAGCTGTGCATTGTCTGGCTCCCTTACATTCCTTGCTTACTGCATCAGTAAGGAAGAACCATTGCTTGTCTTCATTTGAGAATGCTGTCTGTCCTCCTTATAGTTCCTACTGAGCAAGAGATGGGGCATTTCTGGAGGTTTTGGCAACTTAACCTCAATGGCAGAGTATGGTTATTTCCTCACTTCCTCCAGTAGAGACAGAATTAGTTCAATCATGTAGGTGTAATTTCCATTTTAATAAAAAGGCCTCTGTTGATGATCCAATTTTACAGGGAGATTTTTCCATTACTCAGGGCATAACAAGAATCTCAGTCCATAGAGTAATTGACTCTCCCTATAAAGGCTTCAGTTAAGATAAATATCCAGTGTGCCACCAGGAATTGCCTCTCTAGTAGTTAATACCTTTAGGCTGAGTCTGGGAACCACTAACAACTGAAAGCCTGTGGGTAGGCATATACATGTCCATTTGGTTCAGAGGTTCCTGGAAACAAACCTTGGCATGGCTCAAACTTAAAATTCTAAGTCCTGTTTTCAAGGCTCTAGTGGGAAAGCCAAATTGATAGTCTCCCTCAGTTTACCTAGTACCTGTCATTCCTCAGGTCCCAGTGAAAGGTAGAGGATGGGAAGTGTATCAATAATGAAGACAACAAATTTTGGAGGGGAGGAGTGTGTTCGTACCAGTATCTACACATTTCTAGTAAATATTGGGTCCTCTTTACCAACGTAGGGGATTGGAGCACTAGGAGTTTATCTTTAAAGCTACAAGTTGGGAACAGTAGCTCTTCTAAGTTCTAGATGTAGTTCCTTAGTTTTACATACTGAAAGGTCCCTCATATCTTATGTAGGGCAGTTGCTCATCCCCTCTCTTCCTTCTCAGTGAGGTGTTTGCTCACATTTGTGATGAGCTGGGAGATAATGTCTTGGTCAGATCCTGTGAGGAGGATGTTATATATATAAAATGCCAAAGCTGAGTTTCCGGTGGGAGTGAGAAGCAAACATCTAGGTCTATGGGCAGAGATTGTATGCAATCAGGAAGAGGTATACTATTGACTCTAAAAGATGAAGATAAATTATGTTGACTCTCCTGTCATATATTTATTGAATAGAGCATATTAGCCAAACCTACAACAACAACCATTTACCTATATCTTTTTGAATGCCATCCTTTAAAGTATAGATATCTGTAGAGGTAGGCGCTTACAAAGAGACAGATTTATTTAACTTTCTCTAGTCAACAGTTAGTCCTCCACTTATTAGCAGTGACTTTTAGCACAGGTCATAATGGGGAATTGAAAGAAGAATGGTAGAAATTGAAAGAAGAATGTAGAAATGGTAGTACCCCTTCCTTAAGTTAGCTATTACAGGTCATAATCCTTCGATGTCTGGCCCGGCCTGACCTAAGTCAGTACTTTATCATGTTTACCACCCACACTGGTAAGGGAAAGTTAACTGTTTCTTTTCAAGTCATGCTCATCAATCAATAGTCTAAAAGCCTTAGTTGCATTCCATTAGGTTACCTGCTGACTGAGGATGTCTAAATAATGGGAAAAGGGATAGTCTCCTAGAAGGACGTGTGGGAAAGGTAACAATCAGGAAGAAGCACCTCTTAATAAAACTGGGCCAATTATTCAAATTCCTTAGCTTTAATTAATCTTTCTCTCAAGCCAGTAATCTCCTGGGGCTGGTGGAGGATGGGTGGGAATGCTTTTAAGGCATGAGTGCCTCCATGGATTAGGAAGATTTGAGCATCATTTTCCAACAGATCCAGCCAATGTTTGTTTGTTCATTCATCACTGAGTTCAAACTACAGTAAATGTGATAAAAGAGTGACTGTCTACTGAAAGGAGCCAATTTTTAAGACCTATAGATCCCTAGGTTATGGCAGGTCCCTGCCACCAGTTCAGATCAGGGGCAGGTGGGGAAGGTGAGGTGTTTCCAAAGAAGATACTTGTCACAAACTGTAATTTAATTTCAGTAAGTATTGTAACTGTTCACCAATTTACTATATATATCACCCAGTTTAGGACACTGTGTCCCTTACAGTCCAAAATGAACTCTCTTGTACATCTTAAGATTCATACTTGAGCAAGGGCCTGGCTATAGGTAGTTTGTTTGACCTAGGAAGAGGTGGCCTCTCCAGTGATAATAATTTAGATTAAGTCTAGGTGCAGATTGTATAATTAACAAGCAACACTTGACTCAGGGTTTGTCCCCCATGAGTTTCTATTGAATCCAGGACAGCTATGTCTTCTTAAATTATTTCAGCATTAGCCATTATCCCTAGTAAAGGGGACTTAGATTTGTTGGGAGCCCCCCCTAAGAAACAACTGGATGGACTCAGGACTCAACTCAGCCTCCTCCAGACTTCATAAGTTATCGAGCTAAATGCTGTCCATTGTCTGATAAACCAAGTCCAGCATCCCTAGCTGAAGATTTTTGGCCTCAGCTCATATTTTCGCTGGATAGTTTGCCTCTCCATGTAGACCTAATGTAAGGCGGGCTGCCCTCAATGCCATAGAAATCCACGCCAAGGTTTATGTGGACAGGGATCCAAAGTTTCCTCTGGGGATGATTCCCAACTTCCACACTAATTGTGGGGATCCTTTGGTGGGACAATTTTCTCATCCTTATTATGGCAGCCAATAGTTTAAATTCAGCCTCGGGTACGTGGAAGCCCCCTCCCTGACAGATAACACCATACCTGCTAGCAGCCCCTTCTCATTTAATTATTGGGTAGATCCTTTAAGAGAGTCTGGGCCTCTCAGGGTGAGAGAAAAGACATGTTATCTCCTCCAAAGGACAACCAACTGACCCTCCTCTTCTGTTTTCTTTACCTGACTTTATTATTTTTGCTGAGCATATTATCCTCACCCTATCATGGGGGGGATTGTCCTACCTTATCCACTAAAGATACCAACCTTCTTCCCCAGGATTTTCCCCTCTGGCCTTCTCCCAGAGTTTAAGCTTCCTCTCCAGGAGGCAACCTGATGAAAAACAGCTATAAGCAAGACCCAACATATACCCCCATGGTTTAAAGCACCTGTTTAGTAGGATATCCACTACCTTTCAGGTCCTGAGAGGGGTAGGGCTATAAACCTTCTCACCTTTATTAACTTTAACTAATGCTTTAGCATATTCAGCCCAACGGATGGTTTTGAATATCACTCTGGGGATGGGCTGGAATGACACCCTCCACAACAACAAATCCTAGTGTGACAGCTGCAGAGGCATGCCAACTGTTAATGAAAGTATCTCCCCCCAAGTTGCACTCAAGAGGCTGGCTTTGGCTTGACGTCTCTGCTCACTGTCTCATTTACCTGCCATAGGGGTCACCAAGGAGGGGGACATCCTCTTGCCATAGCACCTCAAATCATTAGCTTCAGGGACTTCACTCACTAGGGTCCTTTCTGGGTGATGGGGAACCCACCCATGGTACAGTGGTCTACTCTCCTCCCCTCTTTCTGTTTAGGCTCACAGGTCTTACAATGCCCAGAATCTGTTCAGTGGGGACCTAGGCATGCTCGCTGACCTCTTTCCTCTGGCAACTTGGCACCTCTGATACCTAAAATTAGTTCCAACAGTGTGAGTTCACTCAAATATTAATACTGCTTGGCCAATCTAATGAGGCACAAGGAAACAGCAAGGAATATAGAATGCAATACCACACAGAGCAATGACACACCAAACTGCCTACAGATATTCCAAATTTTGAGCCCCAGCAAATTAAGGCTATCCAGGATCATTTTGTCAACTGATTGTCCTATTAACTGGGTAGGTCTCATTATCTATTTCCTGATCAACTCCAAAAATCCTCCCCTTTTCCTCATCATCACTTTTAAGTGGTTTGAGGGATTTTTGAGACTGACCAAAGGAGAAGACTGATGAAGACATAGAGTTGGAATCTGAAGAGGTTATAAAGCATAGATTTCAAAAACTGTAGAAAGACATTAAGGGAACTAACAAATGCAAGGAGTCTATACATATCCAAGGAGGATAAACACAGACATACACCACACCAATGCACAACACAGCTAAATCTCCTGAAAACAAATGACAAAAACATTTCTAGGAATGGCCAGAGGTAGGAAGGGTAACATATTATCACCCTCATGGAAGCAAAGATAAGGCCATTAGTTGACTTCCTGTGTTAGTTTCCTAGGGCTACTCTAACAAGTTAGCATGAACTTGGTTGCTTAAGACAAGAAAAATTTTTTGTATCACTGTTCAAGAGCCCAAAGGTCCAAAATCAAGGTGTCAGCAGGACAATATCCCTCCAAATGCTCTACAGGAGAATCTTTACTTACCTTTTCCAGCTCCTGGTGGCTTTTGGCATTCCTATGTATACAAAGCGCTGATACTGCTTCTGACTCTTCAAGGCGTTCTTCAGAGTCCCTGTGACTCTGGGTCTTCAGATGACTATCTTATAAGGACACCAGTCATGCTGGTGTGGATAAAGGCCCATATTACTTCCATGTGACCTTATATCAAATAATTACATCTGCAATAACTTGTTTCCAAACAAAGTCATATTCTGAGGCATTGGAGGTTAGGACTTTAACATATTTTTCTTGGGGAACATAATTCAATCAATAACAACATGATATTATTTTGTACCTATTAAACTGAAAACTAGAAAATGTCAAATGTTTACATGCACGTAGATCTCTTAGAAACCTTATGGCTGACTTTGTGATTGTAATTAGGTATGACTATTGTGGAGAACAAATTGTCAGCATGTATAATCTCAATTAAGTGTGCGTGTGTATATGTATATGTGTATATATATGAATATACTCTCATCTATATACTAAGATGTGGAAATTATCTTCCTGGGTATCTTTTCAAAAGACTCACGTCCAAAAAGAACAAATATGAAGATTCTATATTGTTTTTAGCAGAAAAGAATCAGAGATAGTCTGAAGCTCCATCCCAGAAGCAGGTAAACAATATGTTATGAACACTCAACATGGAACATTACAGATCACTTAGAAAAAAGAGAATAGATGTGCACCTGGAAATATGAATATATCTTTCAAAAATAGTATTTAGGGGAAAAGTAAAATGAAGAACATAATGATTCCTAATGCAAATACTGTATGGAGATAAAAGGGAGCAGTTAACCAAAGATTAACTGGATAAAATAGGAGGGAGATATTGAATGACAGTGTGCCTCTGTGTATTCACAGAGGCATACCGAGGAGCATGATTAAGTCATAATATGCCTTCGAGGATGTGGTAGGCAGACTTATAGAATGAACTTGAATGACCCATATACCTTTGTAATTTCTTCCACTTCTGTGTGGGAAGCATCATCTGTGAATATAATGAGAGATCACTCTTTTGATGATGTTATGCTATACAGCAAAAGGAAGTCTGCAGATGCAGTTAAGGTCCTTAATCAGTGGTCTTTGAGTTAATCAAAAGATAAATTGAATTAGCACCACTTAATCAGATAAATCTTTCAGGTCAGAGAGATCCCCATTCTATCTTTGTACAGGTAAGGTCTCAAGCTGTGAATGACTCTAGGGAGGATGTCACATGGCAAGAGCTGGGTTGAACCTCTAGGATATAAAGACAGTCCTCATTTACAGCTCCCAGGAAAACAAGAACTTTGGTCTTACTGCCACAAACAATTGGATTACGCCAATATCCCTGTGAGCCTGGGAAAGGATTTGGGGTTCCAAGAATGAATGAATAGAGCCAGTCAACAACACTGATTGCCACCTTGTAAGACATTAGCAGAGGACCCAGAGAGGTTATGCCAGACTCGTAACCTATGTAAACTGAGGTAGCAAATGTAATAAATATTAAACCTCTAAGTTTGTGATAATTTGTTACATATCATGTTAGCTCATCATCTGTTGGTTAGTTCATGCGATGTGTACCAGTTGCTGCACTAGAAGTGTTAGATACCAAAAACAAAAACAAAAATGAAACAAAACAAAACAAAAAAAAAAAAAAAGGAAAAAAAAAGACATTGTCATGCCTTCAAAAATTTATCTTCTCATAGAAGAAGAAATTATAATAGATCTTTGTGTATGTGGTATAAATGCCTGACTTTTTAAATTTTTGATTGCTGGGGCATCCATGCGAAAAGACACTCAAATAAATATATTGCCAGCTGTATGACATTGATACTAGCAAAACCACCAAATAAGGAACCAGGCCATACCCACCTGTGAAGTTACCTCTTTCAGAAAGGCCCCGGGGAACCTGAATTACTCATTCTTGAATGACTCTGCTTTTCTCTTCTAAATACTCTAATTCCCATTCTTATGCTTAAATTAGTCAATAAAAAGTGAACCCACAAAACCCTAGACACCCCACCCTCAACTCTAATAAAGGCAGATCTCCAGGTCCACAGTCTGTGTCTGCCTCTAGCTCTGTCTGGGTGCTTCTCCCTGCCACTTTTCTGTATGGCCTTCAGGACTTGTGAGTCATCGTGTTACTTAGAGTTCCTTGTACGGTTTAGCTGAAGTGCTTCCTACAATCACAGTAAGACCAAAAGGGCTGGTCCAGCAACAACACTGGTTCCAGTAGAGGAAATATCTGTGGAGGCCTCCTACTAGTAATATGGATGATTGAGTGCCTCAGACATTCCCAGCATTGCTATCAATAAGCTGGGACAGACACAATATTATGCTAATATTAATCAAAAGAGTAACACCAATGACATGCAAAAGTGAGTTCTCACTTCCTTGACAGTATTTTTAGAGATCTCACTCTCTTTTGCACTCTCTGGTTATATTCGTCTATTTTCCTCTTGATAAACAGAGATATGCTGAAGTTTTAGCAGATTAATTCCATTTTTTAATCTTTTGGGAAGCAAAGAAAAACTTTACTTGAATCTTGTACTCTCTTAGGGAACATGGGTTGAGTTTAAAGGACTGAGATGACCTCATTAGGGACACAAAGTTAAAATTCCTGAAGATCATTCAACAAAGTTCCTAGAGGTTTTATTTACTGACAGGCTGACTCCCAGCTTTATGACAGCTTCTGGAAGATCTCTTCTATACCCACAGCCCTACCCTTCCTTTTAATAAATTCAGGGATAGTTTGTATTGAAGCATATTAGGAGGCCAGACTAATTAAAATTATATGTACTGGGGCACCTGGATGGCTCAATTGGTAAGTGTCTGCTTTTGGCTCAGATCATGATCCCAGGGTCCTGGGATGGAGTCCCTGCTCAACATGAAGCCTGCTTCTCCTTCTCTGACTCTCCTTGTTTGTGTTCCCTCTCTCGCTGTATCTCTGTCAAACAAATAAAATCTAAAAATAAATAAATATATATATATATGTATTTATTAAATAAATAAATGGATTTATTTTGGAAATGCCAGAATAAAATATAATCATTCCATCTATGATTAGTATTTGAACAATAATGCATATCAATTGTATTTTCACTTTATGGATAGTATTTAATTAGTTATTTAATATTTGTCACTTCTAATGTGTAATGTAAGGTAGTCTCTATTAAAAGGATATTACAGGTTTGTTTTGTTTTGTTTTTTGTTTGTTTGGTTTTTTTTGTGGAAACCTACTTTTGACAATGGCAAAGCTTTGTATGAGAATCCATTTTATTTTCTTTCTGTATTCTCAGGAAGAATTTTATTCTCTAGGTCAGGTTGTATGACTAATTTTAGGCCAGTTTAATATGTGAAAGAATGATAAGCTTGACTTCCAAATATGACCATAAATCCTGTTGGGAGAACTTTCACTTTATTTATTTAA
Organism: Neogale vison; assembly: GCF_020171115.1. Taxonomy (NCBI): domain Eukaryota; kingdom Metazoa; phylum Chordata; class Mammalia; order Carnivora; family Mustelidae; genus Neogale; species Neogale vison. Next base: position 16,767,597 of record NC_058100.1, read on the forward strand.
CTCTTTTGCAGTGACCAAGACAGTCATGGTGATGCTGGTAACCTCAAAATATGGAAGAAGTTTGAGTGTTTAAACAACTGTATGTAACAGAGTCCTCACTGACCACATTAGACAGTAACATGAGAAGCAATAAAATGCTATTGCATTAGGCCACTGCTATTTTGGGTTTATTTTACTGCAGCATAGCTTACCTTATTCTAATATAATAATCAATTAAGTTTTATTTGCCTTCTAAAGTAACATTTTCAAATTTGATGAGAGATTATATTATGTTTGGTCAGCAGAAATTTTTCAAATTAATTTTGAATACCTTTAGATGCTGAATACACTAATTACTATTTCCTTATTAATACATCCCTTCTTCATTAATTTTTTTATATGACAGGCCCTAGAATCTACTTGGTTTTGCAGACCATTGCTATATAAGGAGTCTTATTTAATATGATGAGCAAGCAAATGCCAGCTTTTGTGTAATTTTCTGTATATATGAGTTATGTGCTTCTCAAAGATACACATAACAGTAACAGTTGGATAAATTTTAAAGCCTGGTCTCTTCAAAAAATACTGCACATGGATAAGAAAAAATGTAATAATATAACCTGAGATATGGAACAATTCCATCTAGGTAAAAAACTAGGTTTAAAAAATCAGTATTAAACATTCAATGCACCTTGCAAAAATTTATGTGACTATTAAACAGAAATGATAAATAGATAACTGCAGACCATCTTGCAATATTTATAAGTATAGGATTAAGGCCTCTCAAAATCAAAGCTATGTGTCCTGAGCATATAAACTAAAGTTTATGGGATTTAATTAAAGTGGGCTATGGTTCCAGGCAGGAGTATGCTACTAGATTCAAGCTTCTTCTGACACCATGCAAATATTACACTTGCCCAAGCAGGGCCAGAAGTCCATCACAAAATCTTTTTGAGGTACTCATAATTTTATTTACATAGAGAAATTTATAAATGGTGGATGGATGAGGTAGAATACTAAATGAAATTAGTCCTAATAGATAAATTCTAGATATCTTTTCATAATCTTAAACCAATATCTGATTTTTCTTTTTCATCAGTTCCCCAGAATTGTTTTGACGATTATATTTCCCATTCTTTTATTTATTATTTATTTTATTTTATTCCCATCATTTCATTCCCCATCATTTTATCACTTTTGTTTAAAAAATTTAGTAGTAACCATTGCAGTAAAACGGGAAAGAACTATCCACATCAATGCTGAATAAATGAAAGAACTTACAGAGTCATTGTCACAGATCAATGATATTGACACTTTTTCTTAAAGGGACTTAGAGAAACTCTCTTACATACTGTTGAGAATTACCTGGTAGGATGATCTTACTAAATAAAATTTAGGCAAATATTGCTATGTCTCATCAGATTCTAATTCCCTGATGTGAGACTAAGATATTAATTCTGATATGAGCCACTTCCTTAAATATGCCTCAAGTGTACACTACTTACAGTGTATACTACTTGTCAGCACTTCCACCCTTGCTCTGTGAAGATGTCTCTTTTATATACAACTTAAGCAATTCTTCTGTAGTGCTTATGACTTGCCTATAGTCATTTCTCAAGTGATTTATTCCTCATTTCTGGAAGTCTGTCTGAGTCTATACTCTAAAAACAAACAAAATTGTACTGACTGTATAACTGTATTACAATAAGCATACAGACATGAACTCCATAGATACGAAATTCTATCTAGCTCCTTTTTTTTTTTCCAATTTATTTATTTTCAGAAAAACAGTATTCATTATTTTTTCACCACACCCAGTGCTCCATGCAAGCCATGCCCTCTATAATACCCACCACCTGGTACCCCAACCTCCCACCCCCCCTGCCACTTCAAACCCCTCAGACTGTTTTTCAGAGTCCATAGTCTCTCATGGTTCACCTCCCCTTCCAATTTACCCAAATTCCCTACTCCTCTCTAACGCCCCTTGTCCTCCATGCTATTTGTTATGCTCCACAAATAAGTGAAACCATATGATAATTGACTCTCTCTGCTTGACTTATCTATCTAGCTCCTTAATGTCAATCCAATATGCTTCCAAACTGTCCTATAGGCCTAAAAGTAATCATTTTTTAGTCATTTATGTATATATTTCACACACACACATTTATTAAGCAAGCCAAGATCCTAATCAGGAAAAAGGACCAGAAGGGTAAGTATGACCCTTAAGGCTGCTTTTGTGCTATGTCAAAATATGTAATGATGCAAATGTCTTGTACTATTTTATATACAATAGGGAAAAATTAAGACCAGAAAGATAAATAAATAATGTGTAAATTCCACAAGGAATAGAATATTTACATAATTTAAAAATCTTTCTCCATCAATTATTAATTATAGCTGACATTAATTACAAATGCTTCTGGTAACTCCTACTCCACCAAATGTCTAACACTACAAAACAAAACAACTGGTGTGATGGGTTTACATTTGGAAAAAAGGAATGGTGTTATTCTCATTTTTGTTCCCACCTCCCCCTTTTTTTAAATTACCTGATTATAGGTGCAATCTGCTGACTTAAGGGAGATAAAACTTGGATAAAAAATTCCCCAGTCTTACTGGCTTGAAGAAACAGAGGACAGAGTTTGGAGCCACCATAACTAGAAAGTAAGAAGTTCCATATAGCAGCAAACCAGAGAAACAGTGCCAGATTATATGAAAACATATAATCTGCTCAAATTTATGACTAATCTCTAAACTCCCATGTTCAAGGCAGCCTCAAGAAGCCCACCTAAGTTTAAAACAACAACAACAACAACTAAAAAAAACTCACATGGTATCCACCTCAGGGGAGACACAAATTAGATTTTGAGTCATGCCAAACTAACTAAATACTAAAACAAAACAAAACAAACAAACAAACAAACTATATATATATATATATATATATACACACACACACACACACACACATATACATACACATTCTTCTGAGGAACATAACAGAATCTAGAGTTTCTAAAATGTATCATCAGGATATGATACATAAGATATTAAAAGGAATACAAATGTGTGACCCAAACTCCAGAAAACACAATAGAGAATGTCCCCAAGATAATATCGTTACTGAAATTAGCAGATGAAGATTTTAAAGAAACTGCTATAACTTCTCAAGGATATAAAATTATTCATGATGAATGAACAAATAGGAAATGTCAGCCATGAAATGGAAACTATACTGTCTGTCTGAAAATTTATTTCATTCACCTTCATTTCTGTATAATTTCCCCACAGTGGATGGAGAGTTCCAAATTTGCTGTTGTAGTTGGCAGAATAGTGTCGCTGAGAAAGGCAAAAGATCCTAATCCCCAGAACCAGTGAATGTTATCTCATATGGTAAAGTTTCTGTGGATATAATATGGTAAGGATTTTGAGATGATGAGATGATTCTGGAATATCTGGGTGGTTCTACAGATATTCCACATTTGGTAAATGCCACCAAAAGTGTCCTGAGGGATAATGTGAGAATAGACAAACAAAAAGGAGAAGGTGGTATGAAGATATAGGCAGAGATTAAAGTGATGTGTCAACAAGACAAATACTAGCACACACACTTCCCAGAAGCTGGGAAGAGGTAATCAATGAATTCTCCCTGGACTTTCTGGAGGAAGTGTGATCCCCTAACACCTTGATTCCAGACTTGTCTTCAGAACTATGAGAATAAATTTCTGTTGTTTTAAGCTACCACGTCTGTGGTAGTTTATTACAGTGGCCCAGTAACATACAAATGTTTGTATTAGATGAGTAGTGCTACTATAACAAATATCTAAAACTGAGGAAGTTACTTTAGAATTGGATAATAAATAGAGGCTGAATAAATTTTGAAGCCCATGATAGAATAAGTCTAAGACTGCCTTAAGTAAACCATGGAGATTATATATATATATATATATACTCTCTATGCTTGTAAATTCATATGTATATATGGATTTACAAGCATTTCTGGTGACAAGTTCAGTAGGAAGTGACAAGCAAGGTAGAGAAAACATATATTATATGGAATACCTATATCAGAATAAACATAATGTTGGTAGAAATATCAATGTTAAAGGTGTTTCTGGTGATGGCTGTGTCCTACACTTGTATGGAAAACAGAATCTGCAAGTGATGGATATTCAGCTGAGGAGAATTCCAAACAAAATGTTGAATGACATCTCTTTGCTGATTACAGTAAAATGCAAGAGGAATGACAAACTGAGGAAGGAACTATTAGGTGAAAAGGGACTAGCATTTGATAATTTTTGGAGGTTCTTGATCTATTTGTGTGGTAGAGGATGCTAGGATTAGGAAATCCACCATTGGAAAGTGTGCTCTAGAAAGAAGGAGAAGAATGTGCCTGCACAACCTCTTGCTGAAAAGATTAGGCTTATGACTCCTGGGTTTGCTCAACCATATCAGAAGACAGGGACAGAAATGCTATCTACAAAATGTCTGTGGTGTACATCCTCGTCCAATTTTATGGATCTCTGTTATATCTACGAAAGAACCAAAAGGTGTTTGAGAATTTTACATCAACAAAGGCACCAAAATCTTGGTCTGAATTGGACAGATACAGGATGAAATAAAAGAATGTTGTCACACTCCCCTTTCTACAGACAGGTAACAGGCTGATAACAATCCTCATCTGCAAACATGTGCAACTCTTCCAAAAAAAGAGATGACTCCAAGGGAGGCAGGCTTGGACTCAAAGGGCAGATCTTTGGGCAAAAAAAGCTCATCTATGGCTTTAGAGGCCAGATCTATGGGCATAGAGACAATACTATTGGTCACATGGGCTGAAATGTCATGCTGCAGATTCTTGATAGGTCGTGAACCTAATGAAATTTGCCCTGCTGGATTCTGAAATTTCTTCAGACTGGTGACCCCTTGCTTCTTTCTATTTCTATCTTTTGAAATGGGAATTATTCTATGCCTGTCCCACCATTGTATTTATGGATTTACAGGTCCATAGACAGAGAATAATTTTGTTTCAGATGGACTATTTCAAAGTCTACTTACATCTGATTTAAATATTTTAAATAATGAGAATTGAGACTTTGAAACTGATGATATTTAGATGTAGTTTTGGACTTGGGTTGATGTTGCACTGAGTAAAATTCATTAGTAAATCCATCTTGCTTGGGATTTTCATTTTGGAAAGCTTTCTAACCACTCAATTTTTACCTGTTACATGTCTATTCAGATTCTATTTCTTCTTGAATCATTTTTGGTAGTCTGTATCTTTCTAGGACTGTTTCCATTTCACCTAGTTTATCTAATTTGTTGAAATAAAATTGTTCATGTTTTGTTGATTTTATCTACTGTTTTTCTATACACTAGTTTATTCATTTCTGGTGTATTATTTTTAGTGATTGCATTGGGTTTACTTTGGTTTTTTTTTTTCTTATTAAGGTGTAGGATTAAGTTATTGATATAGCCTTTTTATACTTTTTATATTGATATAACCTTTGCAAATTAAGTGTTTTTAGCTATAAATTTCTCCCTTAGCATGGTTTACACTGCAAGTTTTGTTATATTGTTTTTTGTGTTCATTTATCTAAAAAATATTTCCTAAGTTCTCTTTTAATGTCTTTTTTGATCCCATAGATGTTTAGGAGTATGTTGTTTAATTTATATATATATATATATTTGTGTGTTTTCTCCTCAAATTTCTTGTTATTACTAATTTCTAATTTCATTCTATTATGGTTGGATAATATACTTTGGTGATTTCAAACTTTGTAACTTTATTTAGATTTGTTTTGTGGCTTAACATATGTCCTATGTGTACTTGTGAGGAATATGTATTTTGCTATCATTGCATAGGTGTTCTACAAATACTTGCCCCAGTATATTTGTTTTATAATTGTGTTCAATCTCCCATTTCCTTGTTGATATTCTGTCTAGTAGTTGTATCCATTATTGAAAATGAGACACTGAAGTCTCCAAATATTACTGTTTAATTGTCTATTTCTCTCTTCAAATTAGGTACATAAAAGTCTATAATCTTTTGTATTTTCACCGATTATTTGTCACTATAAAATATTTCTCTCCTCTAGTTGTAATTTTATATTAACGTCTATTTCATCTGACATTGATATGGCCACTCCAGCTCTGTTTTGGTTAATATTTGGATGGTGTATCTTTCCATCCTTTACTTTCAATCTAATGTCTTTGAATATAAAGTATACATACTGTGGATAATACACAGTTTGATCATTTTTTAAATCCATATTTAAATCCATTCAGACAATCCTGTCTTTTAGCATTTAATGAGAATATTGTTCTTAAACTTTCTTTTAGTTCTCTAGACATGTTTTTTCTACTTCTTTGAACATCTTTACAACTAATTAAAGTATGTGTCTACTTGGTCCAAAATCTGGTCATTTTTGGGTCCAGTTTCAACTGATAGTTTTTTGTTTTTCTATGGATTGACCATACCTTCTTATTTTGCATGTCTTACTTTTTATTGTTGTTGAAAACTAGACATTTGAAACTCTAAAATATGACAACAATTCTATTTTTTTCACATTTGCAGAATGATTTTTTTTATAGTGTTATGGTGATCAGAATCACACTCTATCTTCAGTGTTTATTGTTTTCCTGCTTGCGAGTCGTAACTGTTTTCTTATTTACTGATTTTTGTGAACTGATTTTATGGAATCTGTATTCTTTTTCATATGGCCACTTAAATCTCTAGTTGGTTAACTTAGTGGTTAGCTAATGATAGCGCAGTGTTCTTTAAATGACCAGAATCAATCTCCCAGGCCTTGCAAAGGGGTTTTGGGAAACAACTTCAACATTCAGCCAGGAAGTTTGCAACTTTGTCTCAGATTTCACTTCCTGCTTTTGCAGAGCCTCAGTTTTAGCCCCAGGTGACACCGTAGGGTGTCCTCCGGTCTTTCTGATTATGCATACCACTCTATGCATGTGAGTAGCCTTCTAGGTTCTCACAAAAATGTCAGAACTCTTCAAACCCTCTATAGACATTTTGTTCATCAGTTTTTAAGCTCTTGGTTAGTCTATTGTTTACCCCAAATGTTATCCATCACCACAGACAGCTACAATGCTAAAATATATGCCCATAAATGTCTTTTAAAACTTTCCTTAGGTAGAGACTTTTAGTGCAGAGTGCAGGCCAAATAAAGATAAGCTATTTGAGTGGGATCTTCCAGAGAACCATCAAACAGGTCAAACAGTGACAACTTACTGGCCGTGAAAGTCTGAAAGAACTTCAGCTTTGTTCTGATCCTTTCAGTTTGGTCCCAGGAAAGTGAACTATTATTTTTCAAGGTTATTGCTTAGCCAACGAATAGAAAATGTGATTAGGGCACATCAAACTATCACACATTCACTATTCTTACTGAAATTCAACCATTTTCTTGAACACTTCAGGTTGCTACAAGCCAAAAAATTGATTCTTCCAATTTTTACAACTTTTTTTCATTGCTTTTATGGAGAGGTGAAATTTTGGAAGTATTTGTCCTAATATCACCAAATTACTGATATCATTAAATTACACTCTTAAATGTTAGTTTTATTACAATGTTTGCCTTTCTTCTTCAGGTATTCTTGTTACACAGGGGTTCAATGTTTTTTAAATGTCTTCTATATCTCATCCCCTCTCCCTTTTTCTCATTTCTGTTTTTCTTTAAATTTATTTTTATCCTCTCACTTAACTCATCTTTCATTTGCAACTGTTCTTTCTTGAGGAACAACATATTCTTCCTTCTTTATTTTTGATGATATTGTCTTTTTCTTCAACTTCTTTCCCAAGTTCTAGAAGTCTTCATTTCATATCTTCCTGCTATTTTTCCTGCAATTCTATTCTGATTATGTGAATTTCAATTTAAGGTATTTTTTTATAATATAAAAATACTTGCATCAGGATATTATATTTTCTCAAAATTCTGTCTATAGTATTTCAGCATGCTCTTTAATGGTTTAAGTTTATATTAAATTTTGTTAGAATTTCTTTTTACTAGTGTTTTTGATTTTTATTTATCTTATTTTTGTTGGCATTTTATTTTCCTAAACCAGCATTACCAGTTAAAAAATTTTTGTTATCGGTGGATGCAAAGGATTTGAGGTAACTTTTATGTTGTTTGTATTTAAGCCACCACCCCTTCCTGTATATGTCCTCTATTACCCCCTGCCTTTCTCACTGTGTTCCAGCCTGCATTTAGCATGTTTCTGGAATATGCCAAATATGATCCTGTGTCAGTGGCTTTTTCTTGGAATATATGCATGTTTGCTCCCACATTTCTTTCATTTTCATATGTCTAGACCAAATATTATCACACAGGAAAGACTTTTGACAGCTAACAGGAAACTTACTATTTTCATTATATATATCATCTATACAAATGACAGAAAATGATGGAATCATACATATTTTTTGACTCCCTAATTATAATCTTCAAGATAGCAATGACTTCATTTTGTACATTATTATATCATCAACCCTTAGAAGTAAGGTACACAGGGACACAAAAATATTTATTGATTAAATGATGAATGCATCCTTTATGTTTTATGCATTTATTTTAATCAAATATTGGTTTAAAATCCAGATATAGGGGTACCTGGGTGGCTCAGTGGGTTAAGCCTCACCTTGGCTCAGGTCATGATCTCAGGGTCCTGGGATCAAGCCCTGCATCAAGCTCTCTGCTCAGCAGGGAGCCTGCCTCTCTGCCTATTTATGATCTTTTTCAAATAAATAAACAAAATCTTTAAAAAAAAATCCAGACATAGTCTTCCATACACTATATTTATTCTTAAACTTTTGTCAACAAATTCTAGTAAACTAATAAACACTTATAAGATTGATATGATAGCAATTTAAAAAGATGTACCATATTAAATTGATACCATGAAATTTAAAAAATATATACAGTATTAAGAGAATCAATGATGTGACAAATCTCTCTTATCTTTTGTTTCTTATTGGTCTTATTATTAAAATAAAATGCTAACCACAAATATAAGTTTGCATATAAAAACTACAGGAAAACTTTGTTCTCAAATATCATCCTAGTTAAATATTTATATCCATTTGTTCACACTGAACTGATCTTTGCTATAAATTTCTGACCTTGCTCATATTAAATGATCTGCTGTATACTGTACTTATAAAATTACTTCTCAGAGTCATAAAAATAGCTAACTCTTATTGAATGTTTCCATTTTCAAACCGGTTTGAAGTGCTGTGCTCAACAACCCTCTTCTTATGTAGGTAGTAAGACACAAAGGACAGGGTAGTGAATTTACTTCTTCAGCTAGAAAGACCAGTTAGTTGTAAGGTCACTCAGGCAATTTGCAGTCCAGCGACTGAGCTCCAACCAGCCACCTTTTCTCATTGGACTGTGGTACAGCATGATCATATTCAGCGTATTATGAAGTCAATATTATCAATTACTATATCAGGCAAATACATTCTATTTTAATTATACATTCGTGTATGCTAAAGTTAAACCACTTCCAGAACAAATATTAACTGTGTTTAGTTAGTGTATTTAAGCTAGCAATTCATCTATAATCAATATTTAAGTTTAAGGCTAAATAAAATAAAAGTCTTAGAATATTTAACCAATATTAATATTCCATTTATTTACATACTTGACATAAACATTTATAATGAAAAGAAAATGAGTTAAATATAAAGTGTATACAGTACAGTAATGGTACACAATGTCTAGATAAAGATGTCTACTCGATGGAGTGCCTGGGTGGCTCAGCCAGTTAAGCATTTGCCTTCATCTTAGGTCATGATCTCAGGTCCTGGGATCCATGTCGGGCTCCCTGCTTAGTGGGGACTGCTTCTCCCTCTCCTGTCTGCTCATGCTCTCTCTCTGTCACTCTCAAATAAATAAATAAAGTCTTAAAAATATCTACCAGTAATATATAACATCTCTGGAAAATGTCACTAACAAAGCATCAAAATTAGAGGTGTGACAATCATACACTGAATATGATGCTAAATAGTATAATTCAATTTATGTTTATCTTAAATGCTAATTATTGGTAAGTATCACCACACATTTAAAACAAAATTTTGTTGTTTGGGCATTTTCATGAGGCTGAAATCATAAAAACATTAACTCTCCACAACTATAAAGGCAAATTCTTAGAAATTGGGAACAAAAAATTTCCAAGGAATTTACTATCTTCATCATGTCTCCAGCTAATCACAACAACATGATTAAGATTGTTTGGTGAATTTGGTATACATGAGTTGGCATAACTAATGCCAACATGATCAGTGGAATTCATAAATGTAAAGATAATGCTGAACTATACTGAAATAGGGTATCATATTTATAATTTCTGAGTAGACTTAAATTGCATTTCTTGGGCTAAAGAAATGCCCGTCGAAGCACCAGAAAGAATACTGGAGCACCAGTGACTCTATAAACTTCCCTTTTCCATAGTTATTATACCAGTATTTATTCCTATCAACAGTGTACAAGTGTTTCCTTTTCTCCACACCTTTGCCAACACTTATTATAATTTGTCTTTTTGATAACAGCCTATCTGACAGGTGTGAGGTGATATGTCATAGTGGTTTTGATTTGAGGTTTCCTGATAATTCGAGACACTGAGTATTTTTTCATGTGCCTGTTGGCCATCTGTATGACTTCTTTGGAAAGATGTCTATTCAAGCCCTCTGTCCATGTTTTCTTCTAGGAGTTCTATGATTTTAGGTCTTACATTCATGTACTTATCCCATGTTGAATTTATTATTGTATATAACATAAAGGAGTGGTCCAGTTTCATTCTTTCGCATGTAGCTGTCCTGTTTTCCCAACATCACGTATTAAAAACGGTCTTTTACCTATTGTATATTCTTGCTTCCTTTGTCATAGAATGATGACCATATGTGTAGATTTATTTCTGGCTCTTTATTCTATTCGATTGTTTTTTGTGTCTGTTTTCATGCCAGTACCATACTCTTGATTACTGTTACCTTATAGTATGGTTTGAAATCAGGGAATGTGATATTTTCAGCTTTGTTTTTTTCTTAAGATTACTTTTTGGGGTATTTTATGGTTTCAAATAAATTTGGGGATCCTTGTTCTATTTCTGTGAAAAATGCCATCGGTCTTTTGATGGGTATTGCATTGAACCTGTAGTCAGTTTTGGGTCATATGGATATTTTAACAATAGTAATTTTTCCAATCTATGAGCAAGGAATATCTTTCCATTTGCTGGTGTCATTGAAGACCTTTTTAAGTAATACAAATGAGAAAACAGAGAAAAACTGTCCTGCCAGCCACATCTTTAAGTTTTCCTCCATAGGATACCCAGTCCTCTGGATCTCACCACAAAAGTCCAAAATCTGCCTAATTTTGTCTGTTGCATGTTCCCTACCATCTTCTCCCTGAGATGCCTCTTGTCTCATGTTCTCAAGGTCAATAGTGTTACTGGGTTTTTAAAAATATCTTATTTATTTATTTTGAGAAAGAAAGAGAAAGAGCATGCGCTCAAGTGGCGGGGAGGATCAGAGGGTGAGAGAGAATCTCAAGTAGGCTTCACGCTGAGTGTGAAGCCCTATGCAGGGTTCCATTTCACGACTCCGAAATCATGACCTGAGTGGAAATCAAAAGTTGGACACTTAACCAAATGAGCCACCAGGCACCCCAATAATGTTTAATGTTAAAAAGAGGAGAATTTTGTAAGCTGTTTGATGTCTAAAGTTAATAATATGCCATAAAATTAATATTTAATATTAATTTAACATTTTGGGGGGTGGATTCTTTAAAATCTCTACCACTATTACTTTCTCATCAGCAAGCCAATATACATAAAACAATGCAACTGTCTCATGTCAGTTCTTTTATGCCCTCACCCTCCCACTTTACCCTTTAGCAATGCCAAATAACTGTTAATTCTCTAAAAGCACTAAGGTATCTTCTTCACTTTTCTTCACTTAGATATATTACTCCCTGTGCCTGGAGTACTCTTGCATTTTTTTTTTTTTTCTACTAGGTTAATTTATTCTTTATCAGATTCTCTCTGGAAAAGTCACTAACCTAGAAAAACTTCCACAACCCCCTTCCATCCCTCCATCTCTAAGTTACTTGTACTATACTACAGTAGTCTGTTTATTTGTCTGTCTCTCCCATTAGGGCCATTATGTGGCTCTGTTACATCGTTTTGTTTTTTTGCTTTTTATTTTTTTTTTCTCTTTTCTTTTTTTCTAGCCACAACACTAGCAGTGTCACAGGTAGTGGCTATTCCTTCAGTCAAGTCACAAAGTGAAGAAGATGTGCAATGAATAGCCATGGGCATGCCAACTGAGTGACAAATAAGTGTTTTTATAAGCTGTTTAAATTTTGGAATAGGTTGTTTCTACAATTTGTTTTAGCCTCAAATGACTGATACAGCAATACATATTTTGAATCAATTTATTCATTTAGAAAACAACTTCAGAATTTATCATTATTTAAGCAAAATGGTATGTGATAGCCAAATATGCTAACATTATTACATAAAGATTTGCCACATCACTTAAAAATATGTAAATCAAACTCTACATTTAATATTGACAAGGTTATTGAGGGCTGCTATAGACTCAGTAGAAAGAAAGGCAGAGAAAGAGAGGAAGATACTGAGAGAGAGAGAGTTTAAGAACACTAAGACCATTTCTAGGAATACAATTCTAATTAAGAAAAGAATTATATACTGTTATAGTCAAGAGAAGCCTAGGAAACAGGATGCCTGAAAATAATGTCCTTTTCTAGATGGGATCATGGAAAAGAAAGCACATTAGATAAAAACTATAGAAAATCTGAATAAGCAAATTTGAAATAAGTATGAATTTCAGCTAATAATGATGTATCAGTAATGGTTCACTAATTGTGATAAATGTACTATCCTAGTATAAGATATTAATAATAAAGAAAAATAAATGTGAGGTATATGGACAACCTTTATCTTCACTATTTTTCTGTAATTCTAAAACTGTTTTAAAATTTTAATATATATATGGATATCTATATCTATATATATATTAAATTGAGACTCTAAATAAAGATAAAGAACTGCAGGAGAATGTTTAAGTACTTTATGTAATAAATATTTTGATTAATTAGATAATAATGTAGTAGAGTTAAATATGTATTTAGAAGACATTTGTTGAAATCTATGCTTTTATTTATTTATTTTTAATATGTATATATTTTAGAGAGAGAGAGAGAGAGAGAGAGAGAGCTGGGGGAGAGGCAGAAGGAGAGGGAGAGAGAGAATTCTCAAGCAGACTCCTCAGTGAGACTGACATGGGGTTCAATCTCAGGATCCTGAGATCACGACCTGAGCCCAAATCAAGAATTAGCTGCTTAACTAACTGAACCCTGAGGCCCCCCAGTTTTTACATTTTTAAAATCTATGGCTATAGAAGCTCTTTTCAGGCATTATCTAAATATCAAATCATGAAAAACTATTTTCAAAGTTAAAATAACTTGAAAATATCTTTTAGGAAAAAACTAAGAATAATGCCACATGGATCTTTGTATAATTAATCTATAAATTTTTCTACTGGGAAAATACTTCAGTTTTTAAAAAAAATTCCAATTAGTGTAATTTTCAATATTTTTACATGAGGGCACAAATCACTTTTATTTTTGAAACTTTACATCTGCACTGATAATTTTTCAGCCCACAATATCCCCAAAGACTAATTAAATGAAAAGTCAAATAACATTTTCTCTAATATATTAAAAAATATATATAAATATTTCAGGTAGAGGGAAGCCTTTAAATAACTTGATGAATTTTTAAATGGATTAACTATTCTTTTAATTATAATTTTATGCTCCATAATGATAATTGGTTGAGTTATCTCTAGAGTTTATATTGTAAAATGTATTACTATAGGTCATATCTTCATTAGTTAGTTTTTCTTTTTTCCTGATTTAATTGTAATTTTTCAGATGAACTAAAATATTTTCCTTCAAAATGGATTTTAGATGTGCCCAATTTTCTTTATAAAAGGATTTATACATGAGAAAAGCAATATTTTTCAGAAATTTTGTATTTTAAATGCTTAAACCTTTTATTTGTTTTCTTTGTCCATTTAGCAGTGCTGCCAAAAACAGTTACAGTTGTACCAATTAAAACAAGGAAATATAAAAGTCCTTCACAGTTTCTCATGGCTTAAGTGGCTACTTGAGAACTTTTAAGCACAGCAAAAATTAGGGAGTGGGGGATACCTTATGCAGGCGTGGAACATAAAAGGAATATAGCAGTTTTTTCAGTGAAAGTGCTATTATCACTTAAAATAAAACACATTAAATATTCTGAAGTAGAATATATTTTATTTTTGATGATAATATTTTGACTTAAACCAGATCAAAATAGAGTTTGTGAGTTTTATATGGAATAAAGATACTGTCCTGAATAACAAATATCATAAGTCTAATAGTAATCCCAGAATTATATTATCATATATAATTGAGAAAGTTACACTCTCAGGTCATCTCTTTCCACCCTGAAATTAAGGTATTGCATATTTAATTTATAAGTTGTCTATTAACACCAGAGTTTAACATGACTTTTATTTTTCCATTAACAGCTTTGTTTAAATATTAATTTTATTTTCCAGTATAAATCATCTTTATATTCCTAAATAAATTTTACTTTCCTGTTGTAGCTTACATTTGAATTGTTGAGTTTCATTTTCTAGGAGTTTGTGTTTTTGTTTATGAATAAAATTTGTAAGAATAAGTTTCAAAAAGAAAAAAAAAGAGTAACTTTCAAAATGGATCCTGTATCACTACACTTCAGGAGCATAATCTCATCAGAATCAATAGCTCATTACAGCAGTGCTTCTGAGGAAGCCTAATCTTATTTCTGATCCTGGGTAACCCCAGCTTAGCTCTGAGAACAGGGATGGATACCTTAATTGGACCAACCAGTTTATTAGTTTCTGTCTTCTGGTTTACTGTATTCACTCAATATTTAGCATTCCTTACTAAATGTATTCTGATTTTTTTGTGTGTCTATAATTGTTATATTGGTCAGAATTTGACACATGGCAGCACCAATACCAGAGGGCACTGGGAGCTAATGTCTTTCAGATGAAACGGGCCTATCCTAAATTAAGAGATCCATTAATTTGAAAGAGGAGGATGGTTACTTTGTAAAGAGTTAACATTCTTTGACATTCTTATTTAAGTATATATTTGAGATTATGTTCTTCTTCAAGAGATTATAAAAACAAATCACAGTATGAGTCATACTCTTTTTACTTTAATACCTCCTAAAAAATAAGACTAGAGGTTATCTTTTATTGCCTGGAATTTATGAACATCTTCAGTAATTAATCTAATACAATCCATCTCTATCCTTCACTCTGTCCTTTGGAATTCTAGTTAAAACTTGAATTTCTGGAAATTCCTTGCATGAAGTGGAACCTAGTTTACCACTAATGTCCTCTCAGGTGAAACTACCCTCACTCACATAGTACATATATCAAGTCTAGGATGTGTGGAGGTGATTGTATTCTCCATTGCCATTTCTAGACCACTACTATTTAATCTGTTTTTGTTTTTTTTCGTTTCCTAAAAAGATAATTAGTGTCATGTTCTTCCTCCAGCCATGACGGACTAGCAATGACTGGATTTACCATCCTACATTAGACAACTAATGAACTTAAAAAGATATTTGAAACAATGGCTTTCAAAACACTGCACATCCGACAATGATGGATAGTGATCCATGAAAGATGAGCTCACCAGTTGCTCCACCTTATTTACTAGAAAGTTTTCAGGTGTTAGTGAGGAAAAGGAGCTTCAAATCTGTAAATCTCCCAAGACGGGGAGATAGAAATGAGAATTCAGAGAAGACAAGGAATAGTACCAGAGAGGAGAAACCTGCACAAAGGGAGGGAGAGAGACAGAAAGAAAGAGGGAAAGAGTGTGCAAGTTTCAGGGATCTATAGAGGGACTCCCTCAAATATTTAACTGAATGCTAATCAGCACATGTAGATGTGGCAACTATATGAAGCTGTGGAGAGAACCATGGAAAAGGAATAGGAAGAAGACTCTTAAGAGATCACACTGTCCTGAGAACATTTCATGTTCCCAGATGATAGAATGAAGAAATCTGAAAAAAAAGTAAAAGAAAAAAAAGAAAGAAATCTCATAATATATGAGGATCTGTATACTTGAAAAGATACTGTCTTATTAGCATGGCCAGATCAATGCTGGAATAAAGGTGGATTTAATCATGCCTAGTAAATTTAAAAGCTTGGGAGAAAGGAAATGGAACTACACTTGGTAAATTTCCCCATACTCTTTATGAAGTGGAATAAGGTAACTTGATTATAGACTGTAATTATGTTAAATATGTATAATACAAACCCTCAACAGTACGTCCCAAGACAATTAACAACAACAAAAATAGACCCATAGTTAATAATACCCCAATAAAGGTGATAAAATGGAATTATAATACATGATTTTTTTAAAGAGAGAATAAAAATACAAACAATGGAATCCCATTGAGACTAATAGAAAAACATCAAAGATGACAGATCAAGACTCAATAGTATTAATGATCATATTAAAATGTAAAGGGGGTCAAATCAGGGATGTAGAAGATATACCTAAATATAGATTGCCTACTAGAAATATATGTTGAATATAAACAAATAGGTTAAATATAAAATTATGGAAACTATACACTTACGTATATCTATATTTTTTCAGAGTAACAATTATGTTATACTTATTGTTTTGATAAACAGGTTAAAGTTATTATACTAATATCAGACTATACAGATTTTACAGCAAAATACTGCCAAGGAAAACACCATTTCATAATAATAGGGTTAATTCAAGGAGACACAGCAATCCTAACTGTTTTGTGCCTATTAACAGAATTTCATAATGTGTTAAACAAAACAAAACAAAACAAAAACAGATAGAACTTAAAAAAAGATAAACAAGCTTTTAAGTCCAAGATTATGCAAAGTGGTAAAACATTACTAGAAGGTAGAATGTGACAAGTAATCAGAGTTAAAATAAGTGAAAAATAAAAATAAAGTATTAAAAAGTAATCCTAAAAAAGTAAAAGAAAGGAAAACATGGACATACTAAAAAAATGGCAAGGTGGTAGATTTAAACCTAACTATATCAATAATCACATTAAATATAAATGGTGTCAATGCCCAAATTTAAAGAAATAACTAGTCCAACTGCATAAAAAGCAAGAGCTAAATATATTCTACCTGTGAGAAAGTTACTTTATATGTAGAGATACAACCAGATTAAAGGTAAAAGAATGGGAAGATTTATAACTGGGTAGCACTGGTCCAAGGAATGGGGTCTAGCTATATTTAATATAAAACAATAAAGACTTACGAGCAAAAATACTACCAACTACAAAAAAATGTTTTCTAATCATAAAGGGAAATTCACGAAGAGGACATAGCAATCTTAAAATTTAATGTACTTAATAGGAAATAGAACTTAGAAATACATGAAGAAAACATTGTCAATACTTAAAGGAGAAATAAATAAACACAATTATAGTTGAAGATTTTGATAACTCTCTTCCAGTAACTGATAAATCATGTAGAAAGAAAATCAGTAAAAAAATATATAAAAAATCAATGCTATTAGCCAACATGAATTAATTGACATTTATGGAATAATCCACTCAACAATCACATAATATATATTATTTTCAAGTTACACATGGAACATTTACCTAATAGATATTTTGTGGGCCACAAAACAAGTCTCAATAAATGTAAGAAGAATCAATACATACAAAGTATACCCTTTAACCATGATGAAATTAAATTAGAAATCAATAATAAAAAGACATATGAATATTCTCATAATACATGTGTGGGGTTTTTAAAATTAATTTTTTTCTGATTTTATCTTGAAAGCACAAAGGAAGTATTCTGTATCAGAGACAGATTTTTTTATTAAATTACCTACAGTAAAAAGCTATAATTCATCAGCTTCCCCACCCCTCATATGACTTAAAGCAACTTACAACTCGATGAAAGTGAGGTCAAATGTCCTCATGACCAGCCAGACACTCTATATGTAGTTAAGAAAGGAAAAAAATAAATCTCTTCCATTTATATGCAGGATAGAAGCAGCTCACTTTCCCTCCATAAAGGAAAGGAAAAAAATAAAAAAGGTTTTTCTCTCTTGATATGGGTTGGAAGTATGTCTTTCCAAGGGCCAGATAAACACTTGATATTTGTAGCTTTTATGAATTAGAGATGTCTTTAAGCTCCTGGAAGATCTTATCTATGAAGACAACACTCTGATATTAGGAGCTAACTGTGGTGTCTATCAAGAATGTAACCAGTTATCTTTTGAATAGCCAAGGTGAATTTTATTATTCTTTTGGATCAGAGCCTTTAACTACATAAATGGCTACAAATCTAATTCCCACAGTATGTGAGGAGTCTCAAAAGGCTGGATATTTTTTACAGGAGCATTGAAAAATCCAAAGGGGTTTTATTCTCCCTATATTATGGAAATTAAATAACAACCTTTTGAAATACCTCATGAGTCAAAAATAAATTGAAAAAAAAAAAAAAACCTTCATTGATGACAAAATTCTCCACAATGTATTATTTGTTTGACTGGTGAACAGGAAAATAAAAAGAAATAAAAAGAAAATTTATAGCACCAAACACATATTACAGAAGAATAAAGGTTCCAAACTAGGAGCACAGCTCCATATTCAAAAGATATACCAGTAAGAACATTTTTAATCCAACAAAAGTGGATGAAAGGAAATAATAAAGATCAGAGCAGATATCAGCCAAATGTAAAACAGATTAACAATTTAAAAATCAATGAAACCAAAACTGTTTCTTTGGAATCAGTAACACAGGTAAAACTCTAACCGGACTGATCAGGAAAAAAAAGAGAAAAATTTACAAACTGCCAATATTAGCTATAGAAGAAATGATTTTAGTATAGATTCTACATAAATTAAAAGATAAAAAAGAGGATAGTGTGAACAAATTTCTCACAATAAATTTAAAAACTTAGATGTGATAGACAAATCCTTTATAAGACATAAACTACCAAAATTCACTCACAAAGACAGAATATGATATAAATAACCCTATAACTACTGCAGAAACTAAAAAGAAAACATTGGCCCCAGATGGCTTCACTATGGAATTCTAATTTAAAGGGAAAATAATGTCAATTATATAAAAATGCTTCCAGAATCTTGGGGAGAAGAGAATCATACCCAACATATTCTATTACACCAGGATTATCTTGATACCAAACAAGACAAAAAGATTTCAAGACAACTACAAAAAAAAAAAAAATCCTGTGTGAATATAGATGCAAAAAATTCTTAACAAAATTTTAAGTCTTGAATTCAATAATATATAAAAAGGGCAATACAGCATGGCCAGATAGAGTTTATCCCAGGAAATTAAAAATTATATCCCTTATAAAGACTTGCATATGAATGTTCATAACAGCTTTACTTCCAACATCCCCAAACTGAAAATAGTCCTTACGTCCATCAACTCACAAACAGATACATACAATGTCATGTATGTAAATAGTAGAACACTAGTCAAACTCAAAAGTAAAGGATTACTGGTAAACACAGAACATAGAAGAATCTCAAAATAATTATGCTGATTGAAGGAATTTGGACAACAGCAACAACAAAAACAAGAGTGCATACATATATGATTCCACGTGGATAAAATCTAGACATTATAATCTAGTCTATGAGAGAGTAGATGTATAGTTGCCCGAGAAGAAGTTAGACAGGAAGGGTAAAATATGAAGAATAAAAAATGTCACGAGAAAACTTTTGAGCTGATGGACTGCACATTATGTTGATTGTGATGATGGTTTCAAGGGTGTATACATATCTCAAACATATAAAATTTACATTTTTGGGGACCCTGGGTGGCTCAGTCGGTTAAAGCCTCTGCCTTCCGCTCAGGTCATGATCCCAGGATCCTGGGATCAAGCCCCACATCAAGCTCTCTGCTCAGCGGGGAGCCTGCTTCCTCCTCTCTCTCTGCCTGTCTCTCTGCCTACTTGTGATCTCTGTCTGTGAAATAAGTAAATAAAATCTTAAAAAAAAATACACTTTTGGTATATGTAGTATAGTATATTATACAACATGGCTGTTTAAAAAAATATGGTCACAGGTTGGGAATGTATTTGGATTAATGTCTATAAAGTTTAACTAAAGTTGATGGAAACTGATTTATAGATGAAACAGAATGTAAGTGAGGAAATGTATGGATGTATGTACTTGGATGAATGAAATGTGTATGCCCATAGAAAAAAAATTAAGAATCTGAAAGTGTAACATATAGTAATAAAATAGTTAAGAAGAGAAAAAATACCCAGAGCAAAATTGAAATTAGCTTTGAATAGGATGGAAACCACTACCTGAAAATGTTGGACTGGTAGAATGGTGTTTAAAAAAAGGTGGGGGGGATCTTGGCAGATGATCAGAGGTGATAAAACAAAAATTAATGTCTGACATAGACTTTTTCTGACATCTATTTTTCCTATGGCTCCTGTTAGGATAGATTATTAGATTGCACACAAACAGAAACAAAAAATACATTACCAGTACAAATAAATTTTTATTTATCTTTTTCTTTCTATAGTGTCTATCATACTTTAAGATGATGCTAAAAATAATATTTGCAACTAATTATTTGGGCTCATATGTAGTTATTATTTATGAATTATCACCACAAAAAATGACTACTTTCTAGAAAAACAATGTAGAAATTATCCATAACATTTATTTCTAACTTTATAATCTGTTTAAAAATAATCTGTTTAAAACATAAAGGAAGGTTTGGTCTATTGTTGGCTCTCATCAACAATTTGAAAAGGCAAATTTAATTTTTAAAAAATAATTTTCTATTTTCTAAGATGAAACTCAGGTTACATGTAGCCAAAATTTGTTAAATTCATTTTCTAAAATACAATTTAATTCAACCCACCAGGATTCCTTACAGGTGGAGGGAGGGCAGGATTGCTGTGCTCAAATTAGGTACCATGAAAAATACATTTAATTTGCTTCTATAAAGAGATATTATTAAAAGTTGTAAATATCTGAACATCAGGAAAAAAATGCCTTGCACAAGTTTATGGAGTTTTTCTAAAGATGATCCAATGTTGGAAATGTATTTGAGTACAGTATTTAAAAAATAAATAATCTCATAGTCATCAAAACTTTTGTAAGAATACAAATACAAGCAGACACAATTACATAATATAAATATCTATTTTCTGTTACATTTCATGTCTGTTGGAAATATTCAACAACAGTAACAAAAGAAAAAGATGTCATCTTATCTTTAATGATAGTTAAGCATCTTTTTATGCTTACCATATCATATTATTCCAGCACAAATAAATACTCTCTTTTCTGAAATATCAAAGAAATTATCCACTTACTTTTTCAAGCATCACTTACTAAGAGTATGTTGGCTGCTTTGCTTTGTTCTGGATCTAGGGATACAAAAAAGAAAATGAGATATAATCCCTGCCTGAAGGAGTATAGTGTGACTGAACATTCATATCAGTTATTTGATTCCTACACATTCTTGTAGTATTGCTGTTTTATATTATTTGACATACATATATGCACTTGTATTATTGCTAGTTTTACATATAAAATATATATGTATATTTCCATGCTTATAAAATGTAGATTATATAATGCAGAGATGTACAATTGACTATTTATTTAAAAGGGTGTTTCAAGGTGCCTAAAGATAAAAATAAAGATTGTTCATTAAAGTTTATTCCACTCCTATTCTGGTAGAAAAATAAAATATTATAAATATTTGCTAAGTGATGCAATTTGTAAATGTATAGGATGAAAATATCTTTCTACAACATGGTAATCTAATATATAAAAGCCTGTATGCTTTAATCACAATGGCCAGGGGTGTGGTATGATGATTTTCCTTTTGACTTAGACTGCTGATGCTGACCACTCCAGATAAAAGGTGAACCCGAGACGTTGGGGGAGCCCATATTGGGGATACTGGTGGTAGAAGGGGTTGGGGAGTACTGTTTAATGGCCATTAGGGATGCTTGGCTGAAGTGAAGCAAAAGCAATACTCCCTTCCCTGGCCCCTGGCCTGGCGCAAATCAATAGATGGTATCTACCACCTACTCCCAGCTAAATATAAATTTTTTTTTCTAAAAATATAAAGTTTAGCTCCCGAGTGATGATTTATTTTGACTTAATGTTTTACGAGCTAAACTACTACTTGACTCAAGTCAACGCTCCTGTTTTCATGTCTATTATATATATTTTAGAGTCTAGTAGTAGGATTTAATCATAACCTATAGAAATTTATATCAACTAAAAAATAACAATTTAGAAGACTATCCAAATTCCTACATATTGGCATTTGCTTATCTTGTTTTCTGGCACACGGGCTGGTAAATCTTCTGGCAGTCTTTCAAATATTTATTACTTACTATGTTCTGGCTATAGTGCTAGGCCCTGGGAATAAGGACAAAATTAAACAAGCAGATCTAGTCCTCTAGTCTTGATCTTCAAAGGTAAAAAGGAAGAAATATTATAGAAATTACTGAATTAGGGCGCCTGGGTGGCTCAGTGGGTTAAGCCGCTGCCTTCGGCTCAGGTCATGATCTCAGGGTCCTGGGATCGAGTCCCGCATTGGGCTCTCTGCTCTGCAGAGAGCCTGCTTCCTCCTCTCCCTCTCTCTGCCTTCCTGTCTGCCTGCTTGTGATCTCTGTCTGTCAAATAAATAAATAAAATCTTAAAAAAAAAAAGAAATTACTGAATTAAAGGGTAAATAAATAATATGATGTAAACCCTCAAGAGTTACATTGTTAGCTTCTTAATAAGAAAACATGTTTAAGAGGTGAAGCAACGTAGGATCATGAAATCAAATGTGGGAAAGCTGAAGTTTGATTTACACCAAAGTTATAATCATGACCAAAATAATATTACACTTGACATATCAGAGGATCCTCATGAATGTAGTGATTCTCTTACATCCCTGATGGGTAAGACTTTTAATAAGTCACTGTTATATCTCTTCCCCCTCAATACCTCAATACTATTGCCTTTAACTATGAACATCAGAGGAAGGAATGGAATTAACCCACAGTACAGAGCAGGGAAAAACAGAGGCTAGGTAATAAGAAATGGAATGAAGAAGGCAAAGACATAAGGAAAGTACATGTTTAATTTTTCCTTTTAATCAGGCAACTTTAATTCATTCTTCTCCTTATTAAAACCTGAATTCAAGACACTAAATTTCATTTGAGGGCAAACTTCTTAATTAGGACCAAGCCAACAGAAATGGCAGATGATAGTGCACTGGTCAACAGAGAGAGTGGTTGTGCTATTTAGGTGATAAAGCTGCTACAGCAGTGTCACCTTCGAATAGAATGACACTGGTGACAGTTAGCGGGGAGACACCTATCCCACAGTCAGGGCAGTGAAAATGAACACCAGCAGGGAGACGTAACTGAAATGAATTAAAAGGAGGGAAAGAGAGGACTAGTAAATTGGGGTTTCAGAATAGCTTCTGGGAAGACTAAGCCAACTATTTTACCTAAAATTAGCATTGTTCATTGTTGTTTAGCTTAATGGACTCCACGGAAGATGACAGTTTAAGAGATGATCAAGTTTCACATTGTTGCAATTAATAGGTGACGATGAGGGTAAATCTTTAAATCTGGTGTTCGATGGTTTTATCTTTCAATCACATCAGTAGCATAGCCATAATCCCTGTGATACTTTTAAGCTGTTCAGAATTCTGTACAAGATGATGACACACAGTATTTTTCTCCATGGCTTTCTTCAACCACAGAACGTCAATGTCTTCACTGAATTTTCACTCTGCCATTGCTTTTCATTTTAAGTGTCAGTTTAGAAATGCATCTCATGTTTTCTCTCCATAGGAATCCCATTTTATACATCTTTTATTTATTTTCTTCAACTCAATTTATTACTGCATACTATCTCACGCAAGCCTAGCAGATTTTGGTGACAAATACAGTCAGATACGAAAATAGAAGGAAAAATAAACTTTATGTTTGGCGAGGTATTTTCAGTTGCTCTCACTTCTTGACACAAAACCATGAAGAACATAAGGCAGGAATTATTATGCTTGTTTTATAAATGAAGATGCAGATGCTGAAAGAAGTGTTAGAACCTACACAAAGGGACACCAGTAAACTTTGTTATGTGTTATCATGAAATATTAATGGAATCCATAAAAGTTTCAGCCTAAATTTTTCAGAGCCCATTTACAGAACTTTATTGGCCTTCTCATTATGACTTGCTTTTCTTTTTTTAAAGATTTTATTTACTTACGTATTTGACAGAGAGATCACAAGTGGGCAGAGAGGCAGGCAGAGAGAGAGGAGGAAGCAGGCTCCCTGCTGAGCAGAGAGCCCAACTGGGGGCTCGATCCCAGAACCCTGGGATCATGACCTGAGCCGAAAGCAGAGGCTTTAACCCACTGAGCCACCCAGATGCCCCTTGACTTGCTTTTGTTTCTCAGGTTTGTACATGGCAAACACAAACTTCTCTTTACATTGTCTTCTATTAGTAAGTACATTCATTTCAATGAGCATCTAGGTCAAGTAAATACTTGGTTTCACCGACATAACTCTAACCTTGGAGAAGACAAAATTGCTGACTCCCAAAGAAATTATGTGTGTGTGTGTGTGTGTGTGTGTGTGTGATATTCAGATACACACATCCATATTACAAATACATATTTTAATAAATAAATATATATTAAATAAAATATATATTTTAATACCAACACACACATACATATATGAAATATTTGTTGGATTTTTCCAAAATGTACTTGCAGAGAGAACTTTAAGATTTTAGTCTTTTTTTCTTTTTTTTTTTTTTTTTAAGATTTTACTTATTTATTTGAGAAAAAGAGTGAGCAAGAGAGGGCACAAGCAGTATGAAGGGCAGAGGGAGAAGCAGACTCCCTGCTGAATGGGGAGCTTGCTGTGAGACTTGATCCCAGAACTCCAGGATTGTGACCTGAGGAGAAAGCAATCGCTTAACTGACTGAGCCACCCAGGCACCTAGAATAGTTTTATACTGTAACAATATAACAGCTCTGATCTCTCTCTCTTCCCTGTGTGTGTGTGTATCTAGGTATAATTAAGGTTTAATTGTAAATTTCCCTGATAATTTCTGATTAATCAATGTTCTTCCAAAATATAATTCCTACACATTAACAGTGTCAGTCCTCTTGGATTTAGCCCGATTGAAGAAATCATTTCTAAGAACCAGAGGAAATACATTTCCTTGGGGAACTTGAAAAGGACATGGTAAATTTTGGAAAGAAATATAATAAATGAATTTTCATCATATTATTTATATTTCCTTTTCTATAAATGTCCTTTTTAGAAGTAGTATATATATTCCAGATACACCATAAAATTCCTAACATCTATTGCTGAATTAAATCAAAGCCAAAAGACCATATGGTGAAATATTCACCATGGAATACTGCTTTTTAAAATTCTTTTTACTTTGGCTATAGCAGTCCCCAGCCAATCCTGATGCATTAAGAATGTCTGACACATTAACATATTTTATAATTGAGCTGAGAAATGATGTTACTATTAATTTATTTTTGAAATATTAACTTGCTTTTAAAGTAAGTGTAATGAATAAATGTCAGAAATATTTATGACAACACATTGTTATATCAAGTATGCCCTTGAAATTCCAAGCTACATTAACATGAAGATTACTGTGTCTTTGAAGAAAAGTTCTCATTTTATCCAGGCAAACTCTGGTTTGAATCATGTTATGGAGCAGTCCATATGAGTAAATAACAAATGACATGGACTCAAAATAATTAGTCACTATTATATTAGTAAGAATCATTTAGAAGAATTGATAAATATTAAAGTTTATACTGATATTTTCTATGAAACTGTAGTACATTATAGAATGATTCTTAGCGTTTAGTTATGCATTATAACTTTTATGGCTTTATAATTTCACATAAATCTTGTTTTTCTCCAAAATTTCAAAGTATTCCAGTAAGAAAATGAGCTATATTCTTCATGTTCCTCATAACATTTATGTTTGTTAAATATTTAAACAAAATTCTCTTTTGTATCATTTAAATAAATTTTGAAGTGGCTTAGATAATAGCAGTTGATTATCTGACTATAACCACAAAAATATCAGGGATATAGTCTATACCAATAATTAATTGGTCAGTAAATGTGTTTTTATATTAATTATAGACAAGCATGTGGACTTAATATATAATTGTCATGTTTGATTTGTTGGATCACATATGTGGAATATACAGAATGGTACTTGAGATAGTAAGATATGCCATTAATGAGATATGCCTGAACCCTAATATTTGAGTACAAAAGCAGCACTTTCCAAAGTATAGAGAACTTATTATACATTTTTACACACATACATGTACCCTCATTTATAAATCTTTACAAAATAGGTCAAAGGAATACAAAATAAAACATGTAAGAAAAAAAAAAGTTTATTAAAACAGGTTTTCTCATTTGCCTTGTGAATACCAGAGCAAGAACTGGGATAAGTGATGTGAGGGGAAATACAGCATTGCTTATTGTCTCTTACTTCTCTCAATTTTAAGAGCTGTACAAGGACTACTGTTTCCACAGAGCCTTGTGGAAGAGGATCTCTAGGGCTTCTCTGTCATTTGGAAAAATCCATACTTCTATCTCTTCTGCTCCTTCAGTTATATATTTAATGCTTGCCACAAAAAAAAAAATTGAGAGGAGCTTACTACTTTATAATTGAGATGGTCATTAGATAAATAATAAATGGAGAGGTAGATAGTTAATAGGCCTTGGAAAGTAATATGTTGATCAAAGGGCCTTACCTTGTTTTAGCTATAGTATAATTAAAAAATTATATTTCTAAATATTTTTATATTTTATACTTTTTATATTTTATTTTTTCCCATTTACCAGAGATTACTCTAATGATGTCAAACGACTTATTATTATTATTATTATTATTTTTTAAGAGAGAGAGCATGAGAGCAGGAGCATCAACGAGGTGGGGGAGCAGGATAGGGAGAAACAGTCTTCCTGCCTAGCAGGAGCCCTATACAGAGCTCCATCCCACCTGGGTTCATGGCTGGAGCCAAAGGTCGATGCTTAAGGACTGAGCCGCCCAGGCACTGCTGTCAGATTATTTTTAAAAAGACAATAACAATTAATAATAAGGTAAACCTGAATGCAAAATGTATTCACTTTATTTCACTTTGATTTTTAAATCATAAATACAGCATTTAAGGATCAGAACACTTTTTTCCTCTTCTTCAGAGGCTTATAATACTTTTAAAAAATTATCAAAGGTCACAGCGAGGGAGTCTGACATACCACAAGGTGTCTTATTTTGGATTATGAGATAATCCATCCACATGACAAGAATTCTGGTGAAAACATTTTATTTGAGAGAGCAAGAAACAATGGTAGGGGTATTTAAAAGAAGGGAAGCAGTCATCAAAGGATGTCTTATTCAATCAACATCCATAGTGGTTGACCGGGATTTAAACTCAGAGGGAAACTTCAAGAAATGTTGTAAATTAGATTGTGTCAGAAGTATCCCACTGGATGAATGAGGAAGCTAACTTGTATACATCAATCCCTTTCGATCAACAGTTGAGGATTATCCCAGGGCTGTTCATTTCCAGGCACTTATGTCTGCCATGAGCTGACTGTGGTCTTCAATAGATGGCAAAAGCCCTGGGACACACAGAAAAAGACACTAGCAGCTGGAAATCTGCTAAAGCATGTTGAAATTTGTGAGGGGTTTGAGTCTGGTACTATCAGCCTCTGGTATGGTAGAACTTTTTCATTATTCAGATCCATTTGTGATCCATATTAAGTTCCCTCCATATTAATTACACAGCCAGGAGAGTTAACTCCTTCCTTTGCCTTTTTTTTTTTTCTTCCTTTTTTACTGGTATAACAATCCACTGCATTCCTAGGCAGAAGCCATACTTTAAGGTTTAGTAAAATCCTTACTGTACCTGTTGTCGAACTATTTCTCCCTTTGGAAACAGGACTTCTAGACCAGTTTTGATTAAAGTTGAGGTGACAGGAAGAACAAATTCCTCAGCTGAGCTACTGGGATGAATGGTGAGAGGAGCCATTTTAATTTCCACTCCTTGGTTCCCAGACACATGTGTTCTGTTGTTGAGAATACATCTTAAGGTTCAAGCATATATTGCTTCTCATAGTTTAGCAAGTCAGTCTCATACTAGATCATTTTAACCTTTACCCTTAGGAGGTGTCTTCATCAGCACAGGCTACTGTAACAAAATACCATAGACTGGGTGGCCTGAACAACAAACATTTCTCATAGTTCTAGAAGCTGGGAAGTCTGAGTTCTAGAGGTAGGATCCCAAGATGATAAATCAGACACTAGGGTGAGCCCTCAGATAATTTTCTGGCTAAAGCATTATAAGCAAGAGAGGCCCACTTATACTCAGAATATGTTTTAATACCAATAAATATGTATGCCTTCACCCTTTCTGATGGAAGGGCTATGATACAATCAGCCTGTTAATACTTAGTGGGTTGGTCCAGTATCACAAGCTTAGTCTCTATATGTTTCCTAGGGTTTGGGCATTCAGTAACATTTATAGATACATATGTTCTTGTGAGGAAACTCAGCATTGTTAGATCCATAAATAGCCTTTTTTTTCCCGCCACTATGGCTTCTCCATTCATGAGTAATGGTGCCATCACTAGGGTATTAGTGTTAGATCAGGTCTTGTATCCAGAAGCTTTACAAATAGCTGGAAATCATATTTTCTCCAGTGAATGATTCTCTGATAAATGGCTACAGGTTCCTTTGGATGAAATATCTGGGAAATTTCTGCTGTGTACTCTTCCTATGGTGTTATAAGGTCCTTCTTCAAGATGATCTTCCCTGTACTTAATTTGAAGAGTTCAAGGTTTGAAATTAAGTCTGGAAACTTGTTAAGGTGCCATGATTTCTTATTTAGTTGGCACTGGCTTTAGGTTATATATGTCAATATGTATTCTTGTTGGGTGCCCATCTATTTTGCCACTAGGAACACCAAGGTATATTAGTCACAATATACAAATTATTGGGAGTCATTATTCCTAGCTTCCTTTATGCATCTTATAACAATATGTCCACCTTCCTTCTGAAAATAAAATGTCACCACTTGGCTACTGCTATTGTAGAATCCCATTATACAAAGTAATTTGAATTCATCAATTTAAAGTAAGTTCTATAACAATACTCCTACTATCAACCTTGGTTTCACAGTAACGCCGTAGCCCCTGTAGCACAGCCATTATTATATACTTTAGGGAAAAGAATGTCTCTAGTCCTTCTTGGGAAACATAGTATCTGTTTCCTGGTCTTATATAATATACTCATAATGACATGTTTACCTCATTGAACCTTTTGATTTCTTTTTTAATACTCTTATCAAGTTAATATAATTTTTACTTCATTAATTGTAAGCCATTGATTTTTCCATGTGTCAAGTAGCAATTTCAGTTGTAAATTAGTACTAGCTCCAGGTATATTTATCAGTGTGTAAAATCCTGAGACACATACGAGTATGCCTTATCAAGAAATTCTCTAACTTTGACTTTGTTAAAACCTTAAATAAGTAACTCCTAAAGAGTTGTGTATTTTGAAGTATCCAATCCTGTGTAATTGATGCAAAAGAATACCATTACAGCGAAAAGGTGAGTTATAGAAGGAAGGAAGGAAATAGAAATGCACATACCCAATAAGCTCTCATGTTCAGAACATAAAAATCAACAAAGAAAAAACCAAACAACAACAACAAATAATAGGCAAAGGGCTTGAATGGAATTTCCACATTGTTAATTTTACAATGGTTAATAGTTATGAAAAGTTTATTGATTTCATTATATATTAGGGAAATTAAAAATAAACCAAAATATAGTACTGATTTCTACTTGCCAAGATTGCTTAAATAAAAGTTTCAGATAAGACCAAATGTATGCCAAGGATGGGGAGCAACCAAAGCTATCACACTTTGCTGGTGGGAATAACATTGATTTAAAAAAATAAAAAAATAAATATTTGTGTGTGGTGTAAGGAAATGGTCCAATTTCATTTTTCTGCACGTGGCTGTCCAATTTTCCCAACACCATTTATTGAAGAGGCTGTCTTTTTTCCATTGGACATTCTTTCCTGCTTTGTCGAAGATTAGTTGACCATAGAGTTGAGGGTCTATTTCTGGGCTCTCTATTCTGTTCCATTGGTCTATGTGTCTGTTTTTGTGCCAGTACCATGCTGTCTTGATGATGACAGCTTTGTAATAAAGCTTGAAGTCCGGAATTGTGATGCCACCAACTTTGGCTTTGTTTTTCAATATCCCTTTGGCTATTCGAGGTCTTTTCTGGTTCCATATAAATTTTAAAATTATTTGTTCCATTTCTTTGAAAAAGATGGATGGTACTTTGATAGGAATTGCATTAAATGTGTAGATTGCTTTAGGTAGCATAGACATTTTCACAATATTTATTCTTCCAATCCAGGAGCATGGAACATTTTTCCATTTCTTTGTGTCTTCCTCAATTTCTTTCATGAGTACTTTATAGTTTTCTGAGTATAGATTCTTAGCCTCTTTGGTTAGGTTTATTCCTAGGTATCTTATGGTTTGGGGTGCAATTGTAAATGGGATTGACTCCTTAATTTCTCTTTCTTCTGTCTTGTTGTTGGTGTAGAGAAATGCAACTGATTTCTGTGCATTGATTTTATATCCTGACACTTTACTGAATTCCTGTATAAGTTCTAGCAGTTTTGGAGTGGAGTCTTTTGGGTTTTCCACATAGAGTATCATATCATCTGCGAAGAGTGATAATTTGACTTCTTCTTTGCCGATTTGGATGCCTTTAATTTCCTTTTGTTGTCTGATTGCTGAGGCTAGGACTTCTAGTACTATGTTGAATAGCAGTGGTGATAATGGACATCCCTGCCGTGTTCCTGACCTTAGTGGAAAAGCTTTCAGTTTTGCACTACTGGATATTTACCCTAAAGATACAAACGTAGTGATCCTAAGGGGCACGTGCACCCGAATGTTTATAGCAGCAATGTCCACAATAGCCAAACTATGGAAAGAACCTAGATGTCCATCAACAGATGAATGGATCAAGAAGATGTGGTATATATACACAATGGAATACTATGCAGCCATCAAAAGAAACGAAATCTTGCCATTTGCAACAACATGGATGGAACTAGAGCGTATCATGCTTAGCGAAATAAGTCAAGCGGAGAAAGAAAACTATCATATGATCTCCCTGATATGAGGGAGTGGTGATGCAACATGGGGGCTTAAGGGGGTAGGAGAAGAATCCATGAAACAAGATGGGATAGGGAGGGAGACAAACCACAAGTGACTCTTAATCTCACGAAACACACTGTGGGTTGCGGGGGGGAGGGGGGTTGGGAGAAGGGGGGTAGGCTTATGGACATTGGGGAGGGTATGTGCTTTTGGATAAATTGGAAGGGGAGATGAACCATGAGAGACTATGGACTCTGAAAAACAATCTGAGGGGTTTGAAGTGGCGGGGGGGTGGGAGGTTGGGGTAGCAGGTGGTGGGTATTATAGAGGGCACAGCTTGCATGGAGCACTGGGTGTGGTGAAAAAATAATGAATACTGTTTTTCTGAAAATAAATAAATTGGAAAATAAATAAATAAATAAAGGAATTCTTATCTATTCCTCTTCCTCTCTCATCCAGATCCCTCAAAATCCATTCTTAGGCATGGTCTGTTGGCTCTAGAAACTCAACAGAAATGTAAAGTTCTATTTTATTGCTATCACACTGTAAAATAACAAAAATCCATCCAATAAATTTTAAAGATATAACTAGCTCTATTATTGATTCATGATTTGGGCAGCATCTTGTCTAACAAGTAGAGGAGAGCTTCAAAGGACTACAGAAAATGAAAGGTTTTTAAAGGAAATAGGGAGTGGAAAAAAAGAGAATTGTTAGCAAATAATCCACTGTTTTAGACAAGGTCACCCTACTAAGGGGAAAGGAAGAGGTCTATCAGTAAATTTTTTAATGTTGACCGGGAAATTTCCATGTTAAAGGTTACTTTTCTGGGGGACTGAAACTTCAGTTAGGTGAGATATTAAGCCCTGGTTTACTAATTTGGTTTACTGACACCATTTGAGACCTATGGTTTTTTGTAACAGCAGTCAAGTTCTGGAACTGGTCATTCAGGCCAATTGGCTTACCAGTTGCAGGAGATAAAGAGTCTTATATGCTATCATAAAGGCTTTGTGACATTTACACCACATACTAATATGACTGTGGGGTGATTTACACCTTAATTTTCTTTTTTCAGGGCATTAATGATACTTAAAGTACTTAACAACCAACTACACATTCTTATTATTACCACTGCCAGCTTATTTCTTAAATATGAGAGATAATACCTCTATCTGTTAAATCTAATAAGTTCTGGTGTAATTTTCACCATATTACCATACTGCAGAACACTTGAGATTCTTAGTAATTATAAAATTATAGGGGAGATGAACCACCAGACACTGTGGACTCTGAAAAAATCTGAGGGTTTTGGGGGGGTGGGAGGTTGGGTAAGCCTAGTGGTGGGTATTATGGAGGGCACATATTTCATGGAGCACTGGGTGTGGTGCATAAACAATGAATTCTGGAACACTGAAAAGAAATTTGGAAAATAAATAAAAATTAAAAAATAATTATAGCATGCTAGAGATCCTATGATCCTGGGATGTTCATTAACAATACCACCCCTTTTGTCATTAGGCTGGTAAATTATTCAACTTTATAGGATAATATGTGAGAACAACTTGGCAAGTTCAAGGAATGTAAGTTATGGAGTATGTAATTGATACAGGAAGGAAAAAATAGACAATTAGAGACAATGAAGTATTTATTATTAAGTCAACAGACACAAATGACTGAAATTTACTTCTGTAGGGAGACACTGGGAAAGAGTTTAAAAATACACCATTCAGAATCATCTTTCTCAGAGAAAATGGAGGAAGAGGATATATAGCTATTTATACATATACATACACACACATGCTATATATATTGTGTTATATAATATATATATATATATATATATATATATATATTCTTATTAGTCTTTACTTGAAAACCCCCAGGGGTGGTAATACTAGTACTTTTAAGTTTCCTCCCCCTCACAAAAGCAAAGTGGCTTTCCATAGTGTTCATAAATAACTTAGGCACAGAGATGCAGATAATGACAACTAAATGTTGTTGTATCTAATTCTAAATAACCATTTGCATACATGGCCCACTGCTACTTATAAATTGCCTTGCATGGAAAAAAAATGTTTTTCTTTATAAAAGTACCATATAAGATATATTTTTCTTTAAAACATCCATCCTGGGGTACCTGGCTGGCTCAGTCAGTGGAGCACGTGACTCTTGATCTTGGAGTTGTAAGTTTGAGCCCCAAGTTAGGTGTAGAGATTACCTAAAAACAGAATCTTTAGGGACACCTGTGTGGTTAAAGGCCAGACTCTTGATTTCAGCTCAGGTCATGATCTCAGGATTGAGATCAAGTTCCATTTGGGGCTCTGCAATGGGTGTGGAGCCTACTTGAGATTTTCTCCCTCTCCCTCTGTTCCTCCCACCTCTAAAAAAAATTAAAAAATAAATTAAAAATAAAATCTTTAAAAAAACAATGAAGAATGTATTCTCAAAGATTATTTCTTGTTGAATTTAAATGGTAGTAGGTAGACAGATGTATCTATCTTACAGTTTTTGTGAAGAATATACGTATAAGGAGTATCTGGGTGGCACAGTTAGTTAAGCATCCAACTCTTGGTTGGGGTGAGGTCATGATCTCAGGGTCATGAGACTAAGCCCCCGTCAGGCTCCATGCTCAGCAGGGAGTCAGCTTCAGACTCTTTCTCCCTCTCCCTCTGCCCCTACCCACATGTCCTCTTTCTAAAGTAAATAAATAAATAAATCTTTAAAGAAAATATTTAAAAAAAGAATATATAAATATGTAATCTTAGAAAACAACACAATTTTCAATAATCAGTATTTTTGTAAGGAGATACATTTACCTATAAAATTATAAAAGTATTACACTTGTAATTACAATGTAGACATTGAATACAATTTCTGAGATTTCTTTTACAAAGCTTTACAACACATGCAAATATTACATATTTGTAGATACTTTGTTCTAATCTTTATTTTCTTTGTATTGAAGTAAAATTAGAATAAAATTTCATTCTCATTAAGAATTATATACATTAAAAGAAGCACTTACTATATCTGAACTTTTAATTATATCAATTATATTAAAATTTCTCAGAACTAACAGAAAAGAGGAAACTAAAACTTTTCTAACCCTTGCCATGTGTCAGAAGTCTTACAATACATTATGGCATTTAAAAACACACTTTCTAAATCCTAGGAACTTCCTTTTGTTTCAAATTTCAGTCTTTAAGATACAATATCTGGGAACATTTTGAAGATAAACACACAGGCAATTGAATGATTGTGACTCTTTTTTACACAGTGGAGCCATCTTTCAAAGATTTTATTCTAAAATGTCTTCTTTATTGATGTCCTTAAGCATTTAAGTTCTTGTAAGATTTAGATACTTATTTTAAAAAATGAAGAAATGCTGTTATTTGACCTTGAGTTTATTCTACTGTTGCAATAGACAAATATCATTTTTAGAAGCCTTAATACTTTTTAAGGCAAAATGACCTTGGGACAAATCTTATGAATGTTCACATTTCTTTGTTTTTTTTTTTTTTCCTGAATGTTCATATTTCTACTGTCATGCTCATCTACCAGATAATGTTGGCTTCCAAGGAATTCATACAATAACATCATAAACGTGATATGTTACTCTGATATCTTCTACTATATAGGATTTGTATTGCAATTTAATGAAGAAAAATAATTTCTTAGACTCCATTTCTGTATATTACTCATTGCTATATATTTCAGTCCTCTCCAAAGATATATGCATGTTTCCTGAAAATACAATTATTAGCTTTCTGTGTAAAGTTTTCAGAGAGGAAAGAGTAATAGTGTAGGAAAATTTAAAAATATACATATACTATATATTTTCTGTACATATATATGTTAATGTTTTTAAAACTGAGAGATTTCTATAGAAAAGACAAATCTTGACTATATGAAAAGATTTTAGTCTTTCAATATATTCTAGAGTTAAAATATTAGAGAATTTGTTAAACTTTTCTTGACATGAGTCAAATTTTTATTTTTTGTTGAATCTCCTTGGATAATTATTACCTACAGACATATGTAATACATTAAATATATATACAAATATTTCATATATATACAATTTATATATACATACAACAAATGGCTATTACTATCTTGTGAGGATATTGATTCACTAATCCGAGGTCTGTGTTCACATCCATGTCCTTCGTGACATCTAACATTCTTTGATATTTGATTCTGAGTAGGATCTGACTAGGAAGAATTCATAAGATATTTGAAAACAGAAGGGAGGCAAAGTCCTTCGGGCTGTGGGCAACTTCAGCAGTGTCAATGACAGTGGCCCCAGTATCATTTTTCATAAGACCACAGCAATGTTACCAGTAACGGCAGTGGCTCAAACAGCAGTAATTTTAATTTCATGAGTCTAGCCTAAGGGGAAGTAGCAGCATCTTATATTCTGGATAACATCATGTTCCCACTTTTGTCCCTTTGTGACTATTTTTTAAATTAAATTTCCCTCATTTTTCTTGACACTGACTGAACAGGGAAGTTGAGAAAAATTTTAATGGTTGCTTTAAAAGAACAAAGTTCTCGTCTTTCTTTCCTTCCTTCCTCCTCTCCTTCTAAGTTGGGTCAATATTATATATATGTCTCATATATATGATTTCATATATATAGCATATATTATGTGTACACACATACACATACACACACATATATTCTAGGAAATACACTAGCATTCAAAGAAACAAAATGAACAATATGTGGTCCATTTTTTCTAAGTACATAGTCTATATTGAGAAATATAGATTCATTTCAAATTCATTAGGAAATCCTTCCAGAACAGAAATGAAATGCCTAGGATTTCCAATTTGATATCCAAATTACTTTTAAGGGTTTGTCTATAATTGGAACCTATAAATCTCAAGCAACCACTTTAATAGCTTATTATTTGGTCAACCAAAATGAGACAAAAGGCAATTTAAAAAAGCTTCCAATAACATCATACATCAGCTTGTTCTGTTTTCTCAAATCTTCTTTACTGTCTCTAATACCTCTGCATCAATAAGCTCCTCCTCCTATAAGTATGAACATGTCAATAAATTAATAGGCAAAAATTCAAAATAATCATTCATGTGCATAATAAATGGATATTTATTAAATTGAAATAAGTGGATTTAAATTAAGAAATGGTGAGAATCTATACCTTAAAACCTGAACAACCACTCTTACAAATCCTACCAGAGAAAATCCTTTTTTTTTTTTTTAATTTTATTTATTTATTTGACAGAGAGAGATCACAAGTAGGCAGAGAGGCAGGCAGAGAGAGAGAGGAAGAAGCAGGCTCCCTGCTGAGCAGAGAGCCCGAAGCGGGACTCGATCCCAGGACCCTGAGATCATGACCTGAGCTGAAGGCAGCAGCTTAACCCACTGAGCCACCCAGGCGCCCTGACCAGAGAAAATCCTAAGAGTAATATGTATCTTGAGATAAAAGTTAAGCAAGCAGGAGTCCCTGGGTGGCTCAGCCAGTTAAGCTCCCGACTCTTGATTTCTGCTCAGGTCATGATCTCAGGGTCATGATCTCAAGTTTAAGGATTGCTCTGTGCTCAATGAGGAGTATGTTTCTCTCCCTATCCTTCTGCTCCTCCCTCCCTTGCTCACACCCTCTCTTTCTCTAAAGTAAATAAAGGAATCTTAAACAAAAGCAAAAACAAAAAAGTAAGCAAGTATACTAGAAAACTATTTTTCAAACTGTAGTAGTGAACCATAATAAGCAGGGCT
The DNA here is from genome assembly GCF_020171115.1 of Neogale vison. Lineage (NCBI taxonomy): Eukaryota > Metazoa > Chordata > Mammalia > Carnivora > Mustelidae > Neogale > Neogale vison. Next base: position 16,804,684 of record NC_058100.1, read on the forward strand.
GAATGAATGAAGAATCATTGCCTGAGCTAGAGTTCAGCCTTACACCTGCTATCAAAGCAAATTCTACTTTTCCTGTCCTTGCTTCTTGATTGTCTTTGTTCTGCTACTTCCATCAGCCAAGAAAGATCAGAAAACAAACAAAAAGGTCCAGCCAAAGATGCGAAACAATATATGAAAAGTCACTTGATTATAAGCTGCCATCCCAATGCACTAAAGACTGACTCCTTAAGAAATGTGTTATTGTCATTAATATTTTCCTATTTATTTCCCTATGTTTAGGAATATTTATTTATTTATTTATTTTTTAGATAAAGTTTATACAGTGTTATGTTAGTATAGCTGTTCCGGGCTTGTTATGATTGCTATTTGCATGGTATATCTTTCCCATCCTGGTAACATAAAATTTGCTTAATTAAATTTTGAATAAAGTGTTAAAGAAAAAAATTTAAAAAAGAAGAACATGAATTTGAGGAAAAAATAATGTCTTTAGAGATCTAGAACAGAATGAGTTGTAAAAGATTCTGGAGATTACAGGTAAAAGGATTACTTTGGAAAACAAATAGGTAATAAAAAAGGAAGGCTTTTTATTCAGGAGGGCAGGAAGGGGTCTCTCAATTAAGCATAAGCACAATTGTCTAGTTTACTTAAGAGGTGTCATAAAGGTATGCCTGGTGGCTCAGTCAGTTAACCATCTGCCTTCAGCTCTCAGCCAGTTAACCATCTGCCTTCGGCGCAGGTCATGATCTGAGGGTCCTGGGATTGATTCCCGTATCAGGCTCCTTGCTCAGTGGGAAGCCTGTTTCTCTTTCTCCTCTCTCTCTCTCTCCTGCTCCCCTTGCTGTGCTCTCTCTGACAAATAAATAAATAAATAAATACAATTAAAAAAAAAAAAAGAGGTGCCAAAAATATACATCATGACAGGACCAAAGAAGGGGCATCCTGATGTGTGCAATATTAAATGAAGGCAGAACAGGGAAATATATGGGAATGGTACACTTTACACACAACGTCAGGAACAGAAGCCATTGCATTGCATGTTAATAACTGACTTACTTCTCTTACAGCTGTGGTGACATAAAGTACACTCATCAAAAGGAAGGGTTTTGTATCCTATACATCTTATTTCTAACAGCTAGTATGGTATTCAATGCTTACTACATATGGGATGTAACTAAAATTGAGATTGTAGAAAAAGAAAGGAAGAAGAAAGGTATAAGAGAGAAAATACATTAAATATAAAATTATATACATGTACAAACATTTCTGAAGGAAAAAAGTATGAGCTTTTTAAACATTTTATACAGGTGACCCGTGAAAATGACTATTTATGTGACAAAAAATATTTAATCTTTCTGGGCTTAAGTTTCTTTATCAGTAAAATGAAGAGGCTTGGACTGGATGATCTTTAAATTTTCCTCAGCTCGAAAGCATTCTGTCTCCATAATTCATTTTCAACATCCCACTTGAATGATTCTGAAATTTAATTATCTTTAGTGTAGTTTTTTTCTCCACAAAAGACAAATTTCTGTGTATTCATGACTAATCTTAAAAATGGCCACGGTCGCCAGACTGTGGAAAGAACCAAGATGCCCTTCAACGGATGAATGGATAAGGAAGGTGTGGTCCATATACACTATGGAGTATTGTGCCTCCATCAGAAAGGACGAATTTCCAACTTTTGTAGCAACATGGACGGGACTGGAAGAGATTATACTGAGGGAAGTAAGTCAAGCAGAGAGAGTCAATTATCATTGTGGAGCATAACAAATAGCATGGAGGACATGGGGAGTTAGAGAGGAGAAGGGAGTTGGGGGAAATTGGAAGGGGAGGTGAACCATGAGAGACTATGGACTCTGAAAAATTATCTGAGGGTTTTGAAGGGGCGGGGGGTGGGAGGTCAGGGTACCAGGTGGTGGGTATTAGAGAGGGCACAGATTGCATGGAGCACTGGGTGTGGTGCAAAAATAATGAATACTGTTATGCTGAAAATAAAAAATAAATTTAAAAAAAAGTTGTGTGAATGAATGAGCACTCTGGATAAGTTCTGGAAACCCAGTGTGCAGTGCTATGATTATAGTCAACAATACTGAATAATACACTTCAAAGCCGCTAAGAGACTGGATTTCTAATGTTCTTAACACAAACTGAAATTATAATTATGTGATGTGATGGAGGTGTTAGCTAATGCTATGGTGGTCATCAGAACTGTAACACATAAGTGTACCAAATCAACACTTTGTACACCTTAAACTTACACGGCGATATGTTTCAATGATATTTCGATAAAAATAATACCATTTACAATAGCATCAAAAGGAATAAATACTTAGAAATAAATTTAATCGTGGAGGGAAAATACTTATACACTGAACACTATAAAACATTGCCAAAAGACATTAAGAAGACACTAATAAATGGAAAGGCATCTTATGTTCAAGAATTGGAAGATGTAATAATGTTAAGTTATAGATACTACCCACAGTGATCTACAAATTTAATTCAATCCTTATCAAAACCCCAATGACTTTTTTTTTTTTTGCAGAAATAGAAATAGAATAGAAATAGATTCACTCAAATTCACATAGAATTTCAAGGGAGTATTCAGAAAAAAAAAACAATTTTGAAAAAGTTGATATCTCACATTCATGATTTCAAAACTTATTGCAAAGTTACAGTTATCAAAACGCTGTGGTACTAGTATAAACACAGACATCTAGACCAATACAATAGAATAAAAAAACCAGAAAAAAGCCTTTGCATATATAGTCAAATAATTTTTAACAAGGTACCAAGACCATTCAGTGGGGAAAGAATGGTCTTTTAAACAAAAGGTGTTGGGGAAACTGAAAATCCACATGCAAAAGAAGTAAGTTGACCCTTATCTGATAACACATACAAAAATCAACTCAAAATAGATTAAAAAAAACCTAAATATATGAGCTGAAACATACAAGAAAACTTAGGGAAGATGCTTCATGAATCTGAATTTCAATGATTTCTTGAATAGGACTCCAAAAGCACAGCCAACAAAAGGAAACATGGATAAATTGGACTACATTAAAAACAAACAAAACAAAACAAAACCTCCATGCATTAAAGGACAATCAATATAGTAACAAGGTAACCTATGGAAAGGAAGAAAATATTTGCAAATCATATATTTGATAAGATGTTAATATCCAAGATATATAAAGAACTCCTATAAATCTTCTGTAAATCTACAAAATAAACAACTGGTTTCTAAAACAGGCAAAGAATTTCAACAAACATTTCTATAAAGAAAATACACAAATTGTGAACAAACATGCAAAGATACTCAACATCACCTATCATTAGGGAAATGCAAATGAAAACCACAAGATAACACCTCACCCCAATTAGCAGAGCTACTATAAAACAAACACAAAAACCAAAAACCGAAAACCAAGACACAAAAAAACCAGAACCAATAAAATCTTAAAAAAAAAACAAACAAAACCCAGAACCCCAGAAAATATCAGGTGTGATAATGTGGAGAAATTGGAACCTTTGTGCCCTGTTGGTGGGAACGTGTGAGGGTCTAGTTGTTATGGAAAACAGTATAATCCTTCCTTAAAAACTCAGATATAGAAATACTATAAGCCTAGCAATTCCACTTCTGAATATATACCCCAAAGAATTAACAGTAGGTTCTCAAAGAGATATTTCTACAACCGTGTACTGGTGGTACCAAGGGTAGTACTATTCACAATAGCCAAAAGGTGAAAGCAACCCACGTGTTTATCGATGGCTGAATGGTTAAGCAAGATGTGGTATATACATACCATAGAATAGTATCCAGCCTTAAAAAGCAAGGGAATTCTGACACATGCTACAACATAGATGAACCTGAATTTATGATGAGTGAAACAAAGCCAGTAACAAAAAGATGAATACTGACCACTAATGATTTGGCTAATATGTTATGAAGCCACTGTATGAACTCACCGTTCAAATGGGCAAAGTGATTGAACAGATCAGCATGGGAGTAAGAAAGTAGAATGGTGGTTGCCAGGGACTAGCTAAAAGAGAGAATAGTGACGAGTTTAATGGGTAATGAATTTTAGTTTTGCATAATAGAGTTCTTGAAATCGGTTGCACAATAATGTGAATGAATTTAATGCTATTGAACTGTGTACTTAAAAATGGTTCAGGTGTTTAATTTTGTGTTCTGTGTATTTTGCCACCATTAAAAATATTCTTTAAGGCCTTAATTTAAAAAAGAAAGTTGTGTCAATATTTTTTTCTACCTTTTCCTATTAGTTTCATATATTCTTATCAAATCCAAACACAATTAAAAGGAGTGAGATATTTTCTACTTACACCTTTGTGCAAATGACAATCTGCTCACTGTTCTGCTGCCCTTTTTGTATGCCTTGAAAAATATGTGATAACTGAAGTTGAGGATAAATTTTGCTGATTTGTTCAGTTTTCTCATTGCAAGGGTGAGTTCATGTAGTGGGGAGAGGCACAAACACTGGTAGGATATGCTGGCTCATTTATTTTGTTGAGCACGGTGAAAACGCTGGAGGCTCATCGGCCAGGACAGAACTGAGACTGGACAATCCAGTCCTCTGGAGGTTCAAAGAGCATCAGAGGCAAAGCATTCTCTCATGTCTTGGGTTGACAGTTGAAACACATGATATAGACTCCCTGGAGAAACTGTGATTCCAGCTGAAACTCCTCCAAAGACTTCACTGAATAGAGGAGAGAATTTAGATCCCTCTCAGTACTTTCACTTGACTTGTGTTATAGATAAAGTTTTTTACTGATCAACTTCTTGGGTAAGGATTAGGTAGCTCTGTCCTTCCTCTTCATCTGTACTTTTGTATCAGTTTTTGGTCTTGAAAACAGCACCACTAGCATCTGGTTTGATTTTTCTTCCTTAAGATGCAAGGTGCTTGCTCACAAGTTGGCTGTAATACTCGCTCATCTACTTCCTGCTCATCTACTAAAAAGTAGATGGCTTTGGTGGAGGCTGCACGGTTGCTGACAGGACATTCCCCTCTGTGAACTTGCCACCTGACTCTGCAAGATGAAGAGCTCCAGGAGTCAATGAAAAGACCCAACAAAATAATTTTTAACATTAAATCTCTAATATTGTTTCCACTTATAAGTTAATAGATTTTTTACTTGGCTGGATGTAAAAAACTTTCTCTCTGAGGTTTTCAAAGGAAAGAGCTGCTAACGAGTAGTCCCTGTAGGGGACATGTTTTCTAGTAGGGTCTTCCCTCTTCTCATCTACCTCCCAGGGCCACTTTAGCGTCTTTAAATGAGTAATTAGCACTCTCCCTGCTGACTTGGAATAATGAAAATCTCAACTAAAGAAGGTCACAATTTCAGAGCAGATCATATTAGTTTCTAACCTTTTCTGGGAAAAGATTTATTTTTTAATTTACACTAGCCTGTGAAGAAATTAATCACTCTCATTTCCATTGTGTGCACATCAGTATACAATAGGACTAAAAGAACATTAAATTCACAACTAATTTTCTTTGAATGGTAGTCCTTGTTCCAAAATTTAGCACACTCTCCGATTTTCAAAACTTAACTTAGAAACTTGTGTAAATAATATTAAATAAAACATCATATATGACTTTCTTATTATAGTTTTCTATGACTTCTTATTACAGTAAAATCTGTATTTGGTTTTCATTAAACAGCATTTTTGTATACATTTAAGAACGCTATATTTATTGTATGTATTAAATATAAATCCAGAAATATATAAGATTGTCTTATATTATGAAACCAAAGATGATACAAAACCAATTTATTTGCTTGAAATGTATTAACATGTTAGCATATTTTCATCAAAAGTATCAGTAAAAGTACTAAGTACATAAGTACAAAAGTACAAAAGTACATCAGTAAAAGTACTGAGCAACTCATTTACTCCTTCATTTACGTTTTCTTCCCGGTATTGATCATGTATAGAAATGTATGCTGAAAGAAAAATAAAATTGGTCTTTTGATAGTCAGCCAGGATTCTGTACAGTATCTTTTACTCACATATCATAGAACATGTTTGTATTTTCATTTTTCTAACAAAAATTGATTACTATTTACTGACATATTTCTTATATATAATATGTATTTAATGTTTTTATAAAATATATACCAACACATATGTTAGGATTTTAGATTTTAGATTTTTGTGACATGTAATTACATAGTTTTTAAAATTAAGTCTTTTCTTAAACCAGTATAAATGTTAATTTTGTTTCAGGAAACTCTTAAAGCATGTAGTCTTACAACAACTAAAGAGGCACGTTATTTTCTTCATTTTACAGATATGGAGACCGAAACGTTGAATTGTGAAGTAACTTAACCAAGATTATACCATGATAAAACTCATCTCCAGAAGCTGCTTTTCTTCTCTGTGTTGTCCTGCTTCTATAAGCAAGAGCGAAGAAAGTTAAGGATACAGACAATAATCTTCTAGATAAAGTACTAAGCAAACAAGAAGTTCTGGATGTGGAAAAATCATTATTACTTAAGTCAACTTGGCAAGTAATGTGAAAAGGAACTACAAATTGAACCCAGGTTCAAAATACAGGCATTGTAAAGTACTTTAAGAAGATCTGATTTCAGCATTACAGCAATGGAGGCTGGAGAGAGGAAACATTTTCTGCTCTTTGGCAGTAGGAAAGGAAATGTGAAATTAGTTACATTTAATTAAAAAACAAAAGGACTATGAAGAGGGAGCATGTTTGGTAAAATACAGTTCAGCTATCCAGGTGTGACCTGATGGTGGCTTTGCTCCTGGATACTGCAGTGGAAAGGGCGGAAGTTAACGGATGTAAAATCTTGATGAGGTGGAATTTAGGACTTGATAAGTCGGATATAAGGTTGAAAGGTGATTCTGCCTTAGTACTTAGTGAAGGTAACGAAGGGATGAGGGAGGAAAAACAAGCTGGGATAGCTGGGGAAATAATCTATTAAATAGTTTAACTTTATGTTGAATGAGGTATCTACCTTGTATTTACTGAAGCATTTAAGTACGTAGTTTGGGTAAGAGTGTCTCTCTCTGCACACACACACACACACACACACACACACTACAGGTAAGGCATTGTTATTTTAGGTCCAGTATTGTTACGGTAAAAATTTAAAGCAGACATTAAGAACTCATTCTCTGGCTAATTCAGATCTGAATTCTATCCACAGGTAAGTTATTTTGGAAAGTCACTCAGATTCTCATCTCTATGCTGTTATGTTACTAAGGATGATATAGTGTTAAAGTGAGAATTGAAATAGATGCTCTATGTAAAGTACAAGATTTGGTATAATTTATATAGTGAATGATAGTGATGTTATTACTGTTATTATTTTATAGGGAAAGAAAAAAAAAAAAAAACAACAGGGACACCTGGGTGGCTTAGTGGGTTAAAGCCTCTGCCTTCGGCTCAGGTCATGATCCCAGGGTCTGGGATGGAATCCCACATTGGGCTCTCTGCTCAGTGGAGAGGCTGCTTCCTCCTCTCTCTCTCTGCCTGCCTCTCTGCCTACTTGTGATCTCTGTCTGTCAAATAAATAAATAAAATCTTAAAAAAACAAAAAAAAAAAAAGAAAAAAAATTAAGGCTTAGCAAGTTGCCAGATTCACGAAAAGTTAGTTGCAAGGCAAATACTTGAATCCTTTGTCTGAAATCAGTGTATAAATTCTAACTATTGTTCTGTCTTGACAAATGCAGTTTAAGATCAAAGATAATGCAAGCCCTTGGAATTAATACAATTGTTCAAAAATGAACTATAGAGTAAAAATTGAATAAATGAGAAGGGCCCAGACAGAAACCTGAAGAAAGCCAAAATTTGGGAGGTGAGAAGAAGAAAATAAAATATAAGACAAATCAATGTGTATTCAACAATATATAAGGAAATCTAGACTCTTCATAGATTCTGAAACACAGAATGTTTCATGAAGAAGAATCATCAGTGTCAAAGGTGACTAAGATGACAAGATAATGCGTGAAAAATGTCCACTGGGCTTAAGAAAGGGTCTTGACAATTTTGCAGAAAATACTATAAGATATCAAAAATGGGTACAAAATTCTTTCTGAATAATAATGTAGTACTTAAAAGCAATGGTGTCTATCATTTCAGAGACCAGGGTTTTTGTCAAGTAGGCAGTCTTTAATTATAATGAGAAGGAACACTTGAGAAATGATTGTGCCCATGTCTAAGAGCAAGTGCAACAACAATTTTATTCACAAAAGCATTAAAATGCTAATGTTTCATCCTTATTATAAAGCTTCTAATGAAAAACTGAAAATGAAATAATAAGACTTCATTCCAATTATAATGACTGAAGCTAGAATGAGACAGTGATATCATTTTCCCAATTCAAGTTTCTACAAATTAATATTACACTTTTGTAGCCTTCTGCAGGAGTTGAGTAGCTTCACTTAATAACTTTCTTGTAATGTATTGTACATATTCAGAACTTTAGCTAACAATTCACTACATTTAAACATTATTGTCAAAATACAGAACATTTTTAGAAAGTCCATTTATTAAAGTATTTTCCAGGACTTACATGTGGTTAGAGATTGGTGTTCTTGAAGACAGATATTATTATTTATTTACCAAATTTTCACAGCTTTGTTAGTCTTAGTATATTTCTCTTTGTTTCTTCCTCAAAGTTTATTTACTCCTTACCCAAGGCTGTTAACTCTAGTTGAATATTGATTCTTTCTCACTAGACATTTAAATTCTAGATGAAATACTGTCTCTGTTTTACAGTCTTCTAGCTATGTTTCAGATATTTCTGTGAACCAGAGTCTGAAACTCTTCTTGCGAAGATAATTCAGTATAAAGTCTTTCAAAATCTATTTGGAAGACTTACTTCTGAACAACTATGATTAGACCAATGAAGACTGGTATGATGCAGATGTTAAAAATTAAGTCAGATAACCATTATGAAAATAAATGTGATTTTTAGAATAGTTTTCGATTTGCAAAACTATTGAAAAGATAATAGAGAATTCCCTTCTGCCCCATATCCAGTTACTCCCATTAGTATCTTTTGTTAATATGGTACAGTTATTCTTAGACAACAATGATACATTATTATTAACAAAAGTTCATACTCAGTCAGATGTATTTGATTTTTACCTGTTGTTCATTTTCTGCTTGACGAGATGCCTTCCAGGAAACTGTTACATTACATTGATCATCGTGCTTCCTTAAGCTCTTCCTGACTGACAGTTTCTCAGACTTTTGTTTTGTTTTGTTTTTGATAAACTTGGCAACTTTTATTTTATTTTTTTTAAAGATTTTATTTATTTATTTGACAGAGACAGATCACAAGTAGGCAGAGAGGCAGGCAGAGAGAGAGGAGGAAGCAGGCTCCCTGCTGAGCAGAGAGCCCGATGCTGGACTCGATCCCAGGACCCTGAGATCATGACCTGAGCCGAAGGCAGTGGCTTAACCCACTGAGCCACCCAGGAGCCCAACTTGGCAACTTTTAGAAATAGCAGTCAGGTATTTTACAGAATGTCCTAAATTGGCCTCTGTCTTATTTTTTTCTCATGATTATACTGAAGTTATGGGTTTGGGAGAGGAAGATCATGAAGTGCCATTTTCATCATATATCACAGGTGTTTGCCAACAACATGACATCACTGTTGATGTTGACCTTGAGATAATGTTGTCGTATTTCTCCCTTGTAAATTTACTGTTTTATACCACTCTTCCATACTGTACTCTCTGTAAGGAATTACTAGGAGCAGCCCAAACTTAAAAGAAGTTAGGTCTGACCTTCTTGAATGTTGAATATCTACATCAGTTATTTGGAATTCTTCCATGGTACAATTTTGTTTTGTCTTTTCCATTCATTCATTCATTTATTTCATTTGTGATTTTACTTATTCATTTGCGAGAGAGAGACAGAGAGAGCACAAGCAGGGGGAGAGGCAGGAGTAGAGGCTGAGCTAGGAGCCTAATACAGGGTTCAATCCCAGGACCCTGAGATTATGAGCTGAACCAAATGCAGACGCTTAACCATCTAAGCCACCCAAGTACCCCTCCATGTACTTATTTATTGAATAATTTATTTAGATAATATATACTCATATGTATCTAATATTTTGGATTATAATCTAATACTACTTAATTATTTCATGATTCAAATTGTTCTAATTTTGGCCACTGGAAACTCTATCAGAGTTGGTCCTTTGATCTCACTGGCATACATCACTGTAATTTAGTATTTCCACACATTCTGGTTTATGCTGTATATTTTCTGTCCCACTCTTATAATCACCCATTTTTCAAAAAGCATTGTCTCCTTTTATTGCAAAATGCTACTAGAAACCAAAATCTGAGTGCCAGGCCAGGTGTTTTCATTCCTCTGGGCTTTTGTTGCTTCTAAGCCCTTTCAGGTGACAGAAGCCATAAATATGCATGTGTGTGCTAACCTATTTACATACACATTCCTGTACATACTTCTAGATGTTACCACACGTATCTTAATAATCTAAAACATGACTTTACAGAGACATCAATTTGGCTGACCAAATGATAATCTATTAACACATGGAACATTCTAGCCTCCTACATTTGTCTATAGATGCCTATTCCAACAGTGAGAAGCCAGTTTGCAACCATCCACCATCCATTTATTTTTTTAATTCAAGTATTTAGGCAGGGTTATCATAACTGATAGCCAATATTCTCATGGAAAACAATTTGATAAACTAGAATACAGTGCTTCTGTATAATTTCTTTTAACTCTAATCTTCCATACATCACTAATTTCCAAAGTTAATTAAGTCAGGACTTCTTTCTCTCATCCCCTTGCTGAGACTGTTTCGTATATATATTTATAATACAGTTAGAGTTTTTCCTCACATTCTGCATTCCTTCTCAGGATCCCATGACCTCTTAAATGATTTTTTATACATAAAGAGTCACTCTTCAGTCAGTAAAATTCTATGGGTTTTGACAAATGCCTTCTGTCATGGATCCACTACTGCAGTATCATGAGAATAGTTGTTCCCACACTAAAATGTTCCCTGTGTTCATTTATTTAAACTTTCCCCCTCCCCTTGACTATCTGTCAAACTCTGATCTTTTCTACATCTCTTCTTTTGTCTTTTGCAAAATGTCATATAATTGGAATCATACAATAAGTATAACTCAGACTTACTTCTTTCACTTAGCTATATGTATTTGTTTTACCTATGTATTCTTGCAAACCAATGGTTTATTTTTTTCACTGAAGAATAATATCTTATTGTATGGATGTATGCAGGTTATCCATTTTTCTACCGAAGAGCATCTTGTTATTTTTCCAGTTTGGGGTGATTATAAATAAAGTTTCTTTAAATATTTACATGCATATTTATGTGAGGAGGTAGGTTTTCAAAACAGTGGAAAAAGCTAATATTTTTCTTCAGAGATATTATAAGATAATGAAAACTTCAACAGAAATGAACTAAGAAGAAATCTGTGCTTGAAAACAGCTCTTGGAATAGTTTTTTTGTTGTTGTTTTTTTTTAGCCAAGACTCATACTGGCTATAGGTGCCCTCAAAGTACCTGAGGTAAAGGTGTTTGAGATCCAAAGAACAAGTACAAAAAACAGGAGCAAGCCCAGGAAAAACCATGTGGTAATTCTTTAAGCAATATTGTATGAAACTACTGATTTGATGCTTCTCTCACTCCATTGTTAAAACAGAGCAAAACTAACAAACACAAAAGGAGAGGGAAAAAATAGTCTAGATTTTGAATGGTAGCCAAAATTTGTGAATTACTTTCTAAAATAATGCATGATCTTAATGGAGGGCAGGCAGATACCCAGAAAAAGGACCTTTTATGATGTGAAATATGCTACACTACTTCCAGAGAGAACCTATCCTTTCATGAAAATTTTGTCCTTAGCAGTTTCAATTTTCCAAATAAAGCTTTAGAAATGTTTGTCCTCAAAGTACATCCGGATATACCTACCTTTAAAGGGAGGTGCCCTCTAAGAGAAGACCTACACACAGACAAAGAAAATAAACCACAGCTGACTATACTTAAAAATAACTCTCTTTCATGTATAAGTTTATTAACAATTACATCCACGGTGGGGGGTGGGGTCTTTATATGTCTGTAGTGTAAGCTGTGACAGTTGGGTTTTCTTTTTGTAATGCAAGTGCCTTATTTAAGCTTTGATAGTGGAAACATCCACTTCAAAAAGACTCATCCATTTCACAGAGGCCTCTGCTTCACTAAAGGCTATCTAAAATAAACATTTTGTCAGCCACACTACTAGATAAAGATTCATGCCACTTTCTCCCTGTGAGGTTCCTTTGTTTTAGAGATCTTGGTTGATTTCTATAATTGACCATTTGGTCCACTGGGTTTTCCTCTTCCCATGTTTCAAATTCCTACTCTTGTGTTTTAAATTCACAACAGTGAGCCTGTGAAACCCTAGGTCCTTACCCTTGACCCCAATAAACACAGAAACCAGGTCAGTCTGTACATGCGATCTCTCTCTCTCTCCTTTCTTTCCCCCACCCACCAAATTTCTCTCCACCTGTGACTTCAGTGTGTGTCCCCTGGTATGCCTTTTATTCTCCAGGGCTTAGAAGCGACAAACTATGTTTTTCTTCAAAGTTTTCTAATGGTTATGGCTGAAGGATATCTTGGAATCATAAAAAGAACCCCAAAGGTTAGTTGAGTTCTAACACTGGCTAAGAAGGGGAAATGTCTGAGGGAAGCTCTCTATATCCTCCTCTCAAATTTGTTATAAATATAAAACTGCTTTTAAAAGTAGTCTTAAAAATAAAACAGAACGTATATGTTTTTATTCCAAATTGCTTTGGACATTCTTGGTTATGTATATTTCTGTATAAATTTTTGAATCAGCATACAGTTTCAACAGAAATACACTCTGAATTATTCATAACACATGAACCTATCAATTAGTTTGGAGGAAAATTCACTTCTTCCCAAGATAAATACTTCCAATCCATGAAAATATACTTTCTACATCAACAATAATGTGATAAGCAAGCAAATAAAATTATTTTCCCTTTCTGTTTCTAATTGTATTTTATTTTTAGTTTACTTATTAATTTTTTGGTGGGAGGGTAGAGTAGAGAGAGAAAGAGAGAGAGAAAATCTAAAGCAGGCTCCATACCTGACATGGAGTTCAATTTCACAACCCTGACATCATGCCCTGAGCTGAAATCAAGAGTCAGACACTTACGATTATCATAAGTAATCATGATATTCCTTATGCTCCATGCTTATTTGTGGAGCATAAGGAATAACACAGGGACAAGAGGAGATGGAGAGGAGAAGGGATTTGGGGGAAATTGGAGGGGGAGATGAACCGTGAGCGACTGTGGACTCAGAGAAACAAACTGAGGGTTTTGGAGGGGAGGGAGTGGGAGGTTGGGAGAGCCTGGTGGTGGGTATTATGGAGGCACATATTGCATGGAGCACTGGGTGTGGTGCATAAACAATGAATTCTGGAACACTGAAAATAAATTTAAAAAATAAATAAAAATTGAAAAGAGTCAGATACTTAATTGACTGAGCCACCTAGTCACTTTGTTATTTCTTTTTTTTCTTAATTTTTTAAAAAAGATTTTATTTGTTTATTTGACAGACAGAGATCACAAATAGGCAGAGAGGCAGGCAGAGAGAGAGGAGGAAGCAGGCCTCCAGCTGAGCAGAGAGCCCAATGTGGGGCTTGATCCCAGGACCTGGGATCATGACCTGAGCCGAAGGCAGAGGCTTTAACCCACTGAGCCACTCAGGTGCCCCCACTTTGTTATTTCTTATTTTGAGATTTATTGTTCCAATTTTTTAAAAATAAACCTATTGAGACGTAAGTCACAAATCATATAAACCACTTAAAGTGTACAACTCACTGATGTTTAGCGTAGTTACACATTTGTGAAACTATCACTTCAATCTAATTTTTGAATATTACATCATTAGCAGTCACTCCTCATTCCTTCCCATCTCCTATTCAGTCCTATGTAATCTAATCTACTTGGCCTAATTGCCCATTCTACACATTTCCTATCAATGGAATGACAGAAAGTATTCTTTTTGGCTGCTTCTTTCATTTGAGTTGGTACTTTCATGGTTCATCTCTATTTCTGTGTTTCTCTACTTCATTTTTATAATTCCTAAATAATATTTCATCATATGATATACAACATCTTACTTTTTTATTCATCATTTGCTGGAAATGTGGGTTGTTTCCATTTTGGGGCTTTTATAAACAATGCTGCTTTAGAATTTATGTGGGCACATTTTTAATTTCCTTTGATTATACAACTAGGAAGAGAACTCCTGTGTCTAGTAGAAAGTCTGTGTTTAAGAAACTTGTTATTCTGGGGCACCTGGGTGGCTCAGTTGGTTAAGCATCTGTCTTCAGTTCAGATCATGATCCCAGAGTCTTGGGATCTAGCCTTGCAAAGGGCTCATTACTCAGTGGGAAGTCTGCTTCTCCCTATCCCTCTGCTGTTTCCCCTGCTTGTGCTCTCTCCCTCTCTCTTTTTCTCTGTCAAATAAATAAATAAATAGAATCTTTAAAAAAAGAAGTATGACATTCTGATTTCTACAATTACTGTTATCATTTTATATTCCTACTAGCAGTATATGTGGGTTCTAATTTCTCTACCTCTTCACCAAAGGTTGTTTCTCTACCTCTTCACCAAAGGCTATTTTGATTATAGCCATCGTAGTAGGTGCTGAGCAGCATTTGAGAGAGTGTTTTGATTTGTATTTCCTTAGTGATTAATTAACTTTTGATTTGGCCAATTATATATCTTTTTGGAGAAATAGCTTTTCAGATCCTTTGCCTGGTTTTTAAAAATTAGTTTGTCTTTTGAATACTGAGTTGCATGAATTCTTTATATATTCTTTTTTCCTTCATATATTCTTGATACAAATCCCTTAACATTATATAATTTGTAAATATTTTCTTCCATTCATGGGTTAGCATTTTAATTTTTTCATTGTATCATTGTACAAAACCTAGTTTTTTTTTAAAATTAACATATAATGTATTATTTGTTTCAAGAATACAGGTCTGTGAATCATCAGCCTCACACAATTCATAGCACTCACCATAGCACATACCCTACAACCTAGTTTTGATAAGGGTTTTTTGTTTGTTTATTTGTTTGTTTGTTTTTTTAATTATACTAAGGAATCACTGCCTAACCCAAGATCAGGAAGATTTTCTCTTTTCTCATTTAAGACTTACATTCTTTTAATTTACATTTTAGCTTCATAAGTTATTTTTAATTTATTTTTGTATATGGTGCATGGTAGGGCCCAACTTCGTTCTTTTGCATGAACAAATACACTTATCTCAGAGCCATTTGTTAAAAAGACTGCTTCCCCAATGACGTGTGTCGACACTCTTGTTGAATAGTAATTGGCCATAAGCAGGAGTTTATTTTGGACTCTTAGTTAATCTATATATCTATCTTTATGTCTTGATTACTATACCTTTATAGTAAATTGAGAATTTTCTTGTAATTTTTATACTAAATTTTAAAGTTAGGAAAGTCTCTAACTTTTTTTCTTTTTCAAAATAGTTTTGTCTAATATAAGTCTCTTACCTTCCCATATAGCTTTTAAGATTTGATTGTCAATTTCTACAAAAAAGTCAGGTCTGATTTCAATAGTAGTCAAACTAACTTTCAGAGTATCTTTACAGAATTCTAACTCACATCTGAGGTAACTTTACAGTAGCCAAAATCTTTTTAACAACCATATTACTAAAATGCATAAATGACGAATGCTTATATTCTGCTGGAAGTAATGGTTACAAAATATTAGTTCCCCCATCCCCCGCAAAAAAAAAAAAAAAAAAAAAAGCCAAAAAACCCAAAACAAAAAACATTAGTTCCATTTAAAACATATGAACAAATCTAATGGCCAGATAATAAATTTTAGTATTTTCAGGTCTCTAGGTAGGACAAGTCCTAAGTTGCTTAAGTATAAATGAATATGGATGTTAACCAATCTTTAATTTAGAGTAGTAGGAATTGTGTTTCCATCCAATTTGAATAAGAAAATACCACAAAGTTTCATATCATTGTTAGAGAAGGCTGGTATTCTTCTTCTTCTTCTTTTTTTTTTTTTTTTTTTTTTGTAAGTTTTTGTTTTGTTTTGTTTTGTTTATTTGACAGACAGAGATAACAAGTAGGCAGAGAGGCAGGCAGAGAGAGGAAGGGAAGCAGGCTCCCTGCTTAGCCAGAGAGCCCAATGTGGGGCCCCATCCCAGGACCCTGGAATCATGACCTGAGCTGAAGACAGAAGCTTTAACCCACTGAGTCACCCAGGTGCCCTGAGAAGGCTGGTATTCTACTCATGAAATCAATTATTTTATATCTGTTGTGAGAGACCTAAAAATAGAAATAATCTTTAGAACTGAGGCAAGTTTATTGGTAAAATATAGGAACGCAAAAGTCTGTAGTTATTTAAAACATATTTGAACCAGTGTGCTTTTTCCATTTGTTCTTTGTGATATACCTTGTACTGGTGCATCACACCAGTCTGCATTTTCAGCTGTGGTTGGAGCCATGATTCTCCATTATGCTCCTTAGTTAGGACCAACAGCATTAGAACCAAAGGTGAAACAGAAATGCAAATTCTCAGGCCTCAATCCACATCTACGAAATCAGAAAATTTGGTGTATTGGATCCTTCAATTTGTGAATTAACACGCTTTCAAGATGACTCTGATGGCAGCTAAAGTTTGGTAGCCTCTGAGAAATGGTTTGAGAAAAGGATATTCTAAATTTGCCATATTGATTTAACATAAGCCTTGCTTTCTTTTCTCATTTCCTCTCCTGGATTCTGTGTTTATAATGTTATTTTAAAATTCTGGTTAGCACCTATTGTAACATCCTGCATGTCTTTATCTATGGTTAGTGTTTTACAATTTAAGAACCTTTTGTGGAGAGGGTAATTACATGTGGTATTTAGAGCACAGCTAAATAAAGTAATGTTTTATCCTTTTAAAAACTTTACTTGTTATCACGTAGTTTTATTTATAGTAAAATTTAATATTTATTACTTGCAATATATTACAAAGACTTAGTATATATAAACACATGCACACATATATGTACATATACACACATAACAGAATATTATGTGTATTTATATTAGATATGTATATATTTAAATATACATACTGCATATATATGTATTCAACAACTTACATAAATACATACATATTATTTTAATCATAATGTTTAACTCAAGAAAATAAAATTATTAATATTCCCATTATACAAATGAGGACACTGAAAACAGAGAAGTTAATGAACTGGCCCCAAATTTAGATCTCTTAAGGGGCAGAGGGATTTAAAAAAGGCAGTCTGGCTCCAATTCATGATGCATGCTGGGGAATATAGACTGAATAATCAGCACATGTTTGCTTTCCCCATTACGCATGATGTAAAATATTGGCACAGAACATATCTGTAGCTAATGAACTTGGATTCATAAACCATCCTGCAACTATGTGGGAATGATTCCCTATACACTGGCTGCTTCTAAGCCAGTTAAGCTGCCTCTTGTAAAGAAAATAAACCTAGATATGTGATGAATACACTTCTGGCAAAATATGGCCATGGTTATATTTCTTAAAGAATAGGACCAAAATCAGATTAATAGTAAGAGTATACTCCACAACCAAGATATACTGTGATATCTTCAGGGGAAAAAAAAATTTACAAACTCAAGATGATGAAACGTTTTTTCCTTGCATGCTATAGGAGAAATGATGGCTTGCTATCCCTGGTGGGGAGAACACTGCTTTAAGTGCTGAACACTCCTCCCCAATCAGAGCACGGAGAAATCTGGACAAATAAAATCCTCCATCTGACTTAAGCCTGAGCTGACAGAGTGATCAGACACGAGGAGGAACACAGCACACACACATCTTTATCACAGTAGAGACAGACCATGGAGACAGATTTACGGACTGGCACAAGTTAAGTATTAAATAAAGGTTGCTACAAATAAACAAAATGCATGATAACAGGTAAAATTTCTTTTTAAAAAGGTCAAAAGAATCCTATTATAACTAAGTGTGAGTGAAGGAAGATTATAAGTAGGTAGAAATGGGAGAAGCAAGTCATAGGATCCATTCAATACTCTACATGACAAAAGAATGAGTAAGCTAGATATAATCACATTTATGTTCCTCTGATTCAGTAATGCTTTGGAATGCTTATCTGAACCATGTAATAGAAGCACTTCGAAGTGTGTGTATTCCTGGTTTTAGGAAATGACTTAAGAAGTTCTATATATCCTCTGCAAGTACAGCATGCCCTTCACTTCCCCACTATTCTATGAAAAGTTCTATGAATGTGGAAAGTACTGCATTCTTCAATATGTAAAAAACTGCCCATCACATTTTATGAGGCCAGGATTACACAATGACATGAAATACATAAAACAGATAAAGATATTACAAGAAAGGAAACCCAAAGACCAATATTCCTCATGAATATAAATGTAAGAATACTCAACAAAATATTAGTAAACCACGTACAATAATTTATAAAAATAAGTATACACCATGAGCAAGTGGGATTCATTTTACTTCTATAAAAATGTTTCAAAAAATAAGAATCTAACAATGTATTCCTTCCACATCAAAAAGATAAAGAAGAAAATCATATGATGATATTAAATGAAACAACAAAGTATTTGGCAAAGTACAACACCTACTCATGATTAAATTTTCAGCAATTTAGGAATAAAGAGGAACTTTCTCAACTTGATAAAGAACATCTACATAACAAACACACAAACCAAAAAAAAACAAAAAAACAAAACTAAAGCTAACTTTATACTTAATGGTGAGCATGGACACTTTCCACCTATAACTGGGAAAAAGTAAGGACGCTCTCCTTCATTATACCCATTCAATATTGTACTGAAATTCTTAACTAGTGCAATGAAACAAGAAAAGAAAAAAAATGAGTACAGACTACAAAGAAAAAAATATAAATGTTTTTATCCATGGATGACATGATTTTCTATGTAGGAAAACTCAAAGATTCAAGTAGGAAATTCCTGGTAAAATAAATGAATATATCAAGAGCATAGGATACAAGATAAAACTTCTAGAGATAAATAAAAGATTAAATAAACATTGACTTGGGTTTGATAATGAGTTTTTATATACAACACAAGAAAACATGATACATGAATAACGAAAGTGATAAATTGGACTTTAATAAAATTAAAAACTTCTTCTGTATGAGATAATTTATCAAGAAAATGAAAACATTAGCCACAGATTAGAAGAAGAATATAAGATGTTGCAAAATACATATCTTCTATAGGATTTGTTTACAAAATATACAAATAACTATTAAAACTGAACAACAAAAAATATCCAACCCAATTAAAAAATGGGCAAAAGATCTGAACCTTACCAAAGAAGTTATGTGGACAATAAATAATCATATGAAAAGATAAGAAACATCATTTGACATTAGAGAATTAAAAATTAAAATAGTAATATGATACCACTACTTACATATAATCATGACTAAGATCCAAAAGGAGTCAAGACCAATTGCTGGCTATACAGCGGAGCAATTCATTCTCTGCTGGTGGGATTGCAAAAAGGTACAACCACTTTTGAAGACAATTTGACACTTTCTGAGAAAACTAAATGTAATATAGCTGCAGGATTCAGCAACAGTGTTCCTATTGACCCAATGATTTGAAACTTATATCCACATAAAACTTACATCTACATAAAATCCTGCATGTGAATATTTATAGATACTTTATTCATAATAGCCAAAGATCAAAAGCAACAAGATGTTCCTCAGTAGAGAACTAGATAAACAAGTCATGATACCTCATATAATAGAATATTATTCAGTGATTAAAAAAAAAGAGCTATAAAGTCATAAGAGGATATGGAGGAGACTCGAATGCATAATCTCCAAGTAAAAGAAACCAGTCTAAAAATGCTATGTACCACACAATTTGACTTATACAACATTTTGGGAAAGCCCAAACTATAGAGCCATTACAAAGATCAGTGCTTGTCAGGGGTAGGGAGGTGTGGAGAAGAAAGATTTAAATAAATGAAGCACAGGGAGTATTTTAGGACTATGAAACCATTCCAATGATACTATAATGATGGATACATGGCACTATGTATGGGTCAGAACCCACAGAACTTTACTGAACAAAGAGTATAAATTAAATAGGAGATCATGTGATTTCTGGTAAAAATATAACATGTGCAAAAAGAAACTATTATAAATGTATGAAACAATTTCACTTAAAAGAATGGAACAAAAGTTGCTATGTAAGTAATTCTGGAAATAAATGGATTAAGATTAAAGGTAAACCAAACCAAATCAAAGCAAACTGAACAACCTAACAAAACTTTGTATCTAAGCATTGTACTCTTATTCATTGTCATTTCCTGTGGAGTTACATGTTAACAGTTCTGATACTGCTACACATATATACTGGAAACGAACAGTTAAGTAAATTGATACTGTTAATAGGAATCAGGTTCTTCACTGATGGAAGTGTCTACAGATAAGAAAGTTTAGGTGGCTGAAATGACTCAAGTGGTAATGGATTACAGTTGGACATACTAGCACAACTCATATTTACTTTTTTATAAATTCAGATGGTTACAGATAGAAATATGTATAGATGCATGCATATACACTGTTTAGTATACATAGATATAGATAGATATTTAGCTGGAAAAATCTAAACAAATACAACCCAGTGACAATTATCTCACCAGGTGCTAAAATTTTGGTTTCTAATATTATTCTTAATTAAAAGAAAGAAAAGCTCCATGGATAAATATCTGATTCTAAGTAATTGTACAAGATGAAGGTGGAGCATCCACAAAATAATAAAGTGTGCACACACACGTGCGCGCGCGCGCACACACACACACACACAATTGAGGTACATCGAAGGGACAGAGGAGATAACTGAAAGACCTCCCAATAACCAAAGCTGAAAAAATTTGAACAAAATAAATAAAATTATATTAAATTATAACTCAAAGTATGAAATGAATATCATGAGCCCATAGTTATATAAATGAATGAGTGAATGAATGAATGAAGAGAGAGAGGAGACAAATATTTTCTGAAAAAGAACTGCAAATGATTTATGCTGATTCTTCTTCCCCAAGGATAAGAAACACAATTCCAACTCCTTTAGGTGGACTTCATATAGTAACTTCCTTTCAGATAGGCAGATACACATATAGATTTATAGATATAGATCTCTGTGGATATATATATATAGAGAGAGAGAGAGATAGATAGATATATGGGCGAAAGGGAGAAAGTAACTTTGGATTTGAGAAACATTTCAAATACTATTTCAGCCAAATAATCAAGGTTAACATAAACAGTGATAGGTACTGTTGATATTGTGTGCCATTAATAGGATGTGATACAATATCACCTTATCGGTGTTCTTCCTCCTGCAAACATATAATTCCATTCCAATGAGAAAGAAAAATTCAGATAAATCCAAATTAATTCAAAATACCAGTGCTCCTCAAATCTCTTAAGGACATCAAAACCAAGGAAATTCTGAAAAATTGTCAAAGCCAAGAAAAGTATCAGAAGATAGGACTATAAAATACAAAGTGGTATTTTGGATGTTATCTATAACAGAGTAATACTAGGTAAGAACAAGGGAATCTGAATAAAATAGGGACTTTAGTTAAAAATAATATATCAGTTGATGTTCAAAATGCTCTCAATGAGTTCCAATCTAATCTAAATTCTCTAAAAGCTAGGGTAACTGAGACAGAAGATAGAATTAGTGATCTGGAGGACAAACAGATAGAGAGAAAGGATCAGGAGCAAGCCTGGAACAAACAGCTTAGTAACCACGTAAACAGAATCAGGGAAATAAATGATGCCATGAAATGTTCCAACGTCAGAATTATTGGAATCCCTGAAGGGGAGGAGAGAGAAAGAAGTCTAGAGGATATAGTGGAACAAATTGTCCATGAAAATTTTCCCAATCTCATGAATGGAACCAACGTTTATGTACTAGAGGCAGAATGGTTTTGCCCCAAGATTATAGATTCTTGATAGTCCTCAAGACACCTAATAGTAAGAATGAAGAATTATAATTGTAGGCAGACCCTCTTGAAAGCAGCCAGGACAAAGAAGCTCCTTACGTACAGAGGAAAGCCCATCAGAATAACGTCAGACCTGTCCACAGAGACCTGGCAAGCCAGAAATGGCTGGCAAGATATATTCAGGGCACTAAATGAGAAGAACATGCAGCCAAGAATACTTTATCCAGCAAGACTGACATTCAAAATGGATGGAGAGATAAAGAGTTTCCAAGACTGGCAAGGCTTAAAAGACTATACAACCACTAAGCCGACACTGCAGGAAATATTAATGGGGGGTTCTATAAAATAGAAAAAATCCTAAAAATATCATTGAACAGAAATGTAGAGACAATCGACAGAAAGAAAGACCTCAAAGGTAACACGATGTCAATAAAAACATATCTATCAATAACCACTCTCAATGTGAATGGCCTAAATGCGCCCATAAAACCACACAGGGTTGCAGATTGGATAAAACGACAGGACCCACCCATATGTTGTCTACAAGAGACCCATTTTGAACCTAAAGATATACCCAGACTGAAAGTCAAGGGATGGAGAAGCATCTTTCACACCAATGGGCCTCAGAAGAAGGCCAGGGTAGCCATTCTCATATCAGATAAATTAGATTTTAAACTAAAGAATGTAGTCAGAGATACAGAAGGACATACATAATTCTTAAAGGGATTATCCACCAAGACGATCTAACAATTGTAAATATCTATGCCCCCAATATGGGAGCAGCCAATTACATAAGAAAACTATTAATCAAGATAAGAGTCATATTGATATGAATACATTAATAGTAGGAGATCTTAACATGTCTCTCTCAGTAATAGACAGATCATCAAAGCAGAAAATCAATAAAGAAACAAGAGAATAGAATGACACATTGGACCAGATGGACCTCATAGATATATACAGAACATTCATATAGAACAGAATACTCATTCTTCTCAAGTGCACATGGAACCTTCTCCAGAATAGATCACATACGGGGTCACAAATCAGGACTCAACCTATACCAAAAGACTGACATTATTCCCTGCATATTCTCAGATCACAATACTTTGAAACTGGAGCTCAATCACAAGGAAAAGTTCGGAAGGAACTCAAACACCTGGAAGCTAAAGACTGTCTTGCTTAAGAATGCTTGGATCAACCAGGAGACCAAAGAAGAACTTAAACAATTCATGGAAACCAACAAGAATGAGGACACTTCGCTCCAAAACCTATGGGATACAGCAAAGGCGGTCCTAAGGGGGAAATACATAGCCATCCAAGCCTCCCTCAAAAAAATTGAAAAATCCAGAATACACCAACTGTCTCTACACCTTAAAAAGCCAGAGAACCAACAACAAATCAAACCAACTCCACACATAAGAAGGGAAATAATCAAGATTTGAGCAGAGATCAATGAGGTAGAAACCAGAGATACAGTAGAATGTATCAATGAAACTAGAAGCTGGTTTTTTGAAAGAATCAATAAGATCGATAAACCTCTGGCCACACTAATCCAAAAGAAAAGAGAGAAAGCTCAAATTAATAAAATTATGAATGAAAAGGGAGAGATCACAACTCATACCAAGGAAGTAGAAACAATTATCAGAAATTATCATCAACAGTTATATGCAAATAAGTTAAGCAACCTAGATGAAATGGATGCATTCCTGGAAAACCATAAACTCCCAAAATTGAACCAGGAAGAAACTGACAACCTGAATAGACCGATATCTAGTAACAAGATTGAAGCAGTTATCAAAAACCTCCCAAAAAACAAGAGCCCAGGGCCTGACGGATTCCCTGGGGAATTCTATCAAACTTTCAAAGAAGAATAACACCTATTCTCCTGAAGCTGTTTCAAAAAATTGAAGCAGAAGGAAAACTTCCAGACTCTTTTTATGAAGCCAGCATTACCCTGATCCCTAAACCAGGCAAAGACCCTACCAAAAAGGAGAATTTCAGACCAATATCACTGATGAATATGGATGCTAAGATTCTCAATAAGATCCTAGCAAACAGGATCCAAGAGTACATTAAAAAGATTATCCACCATGACCAGGTGGGATTCATCCCTGGGTTACAAGGATGGTTCAACTTTCACAAATCAATCAATGTGATAGAACAAATCAGTAAGAGAAGAGAGAAGAACCACATGGTCCTCTCAATTGATGCAGAAAAAGCATCTGACAAAATCCAGCACCCAGCTTCAAAGTATAGGGATAGAAGGAACATTCCTGAACTTCATAAAATCTATATTTGAAAGACCCACAGCATATATCATCCTAAGTGGGAAAAAGCTTGCAGCCTTCCTGTTGAGATCAGGAACACAAGGATGCCCACTCTCACCACTCTTGCTCAACATAGTATTAGAAGTCCTAGCAACAGCAATCAGAAAACAAAGAGAAATAAAAGGTATCCAAATTGGCAATGAAGAAGTCAAACTCTTTCTCTTCACAGATGACATGCTTCTTTATATGGAAAACCCCAAAGACTCCACCCCCAAACTACTAGAACTCATACAGCAATTCAGTAACGTGGCAGGATACAAAATCGATGTACAGAAATCAGTGGCTTTCTTATACACTAACAATGAAAATACTGAAAGAGAAATTAGAGAATCGATTCCATTTACTATAGCACCAAGAACCATAAGATACCTGGGAATAAACCTAACCAAAGAGGTAAAGGATCTGTACTCGAGGAACTACAGAATACTCATGAAAGAAATTGAAGAAGACACAAAAAGATGGAAGACCATTCCATGCACTTGGATCAGAAGAATTAACATTGTTAAAATATCTATACTGCCTAGAGCAATCTATACTTTTAATGCCATTCTGATCAAAATTCCACTGGTATTTTTCAAAGAGCTGGAGCAAATAATCCTAAAATTTGTATGGAATCAGAAGAGACCCCGAATTGCTAAGGAAATGTTGAAAAACAAAAATAAAACTGGCGGCATCACATTACTTGATTTCAAGCTTTACTACAAAGCTGGGATCACCAAGACAGCATGGTACTGGCATAAAAACAGACACATAGACCAGTGGAACAGAGTAGAGAGCCCAGATATGGACCCTCAACTCTATGGTCAACTAATCTTCGACAAAACAGGAAAAACTATACAGTGGAAAAAAGACAGTCTCTTCAATAAATGGCGCTGAGAAAACTGGACAGCTATATGTAGAAGAATGAAACTCGACCATTCTCTTACACCATACACAAAGATAAACTCAAAATGGATAAAAGACCTCAACGTGAGACAGGAATCCACCAGAATCCTAGACGAGAACATAGGCATTAATCTCTTCGATACCAGCTACAGCAACTTCTTTGAAGATATGTCTCCAAAGGCAAAGGAAACAAAAGTGAAGATGAACTTTTGGGACTTCATCAAGATCAAAAGCTTCTGCACAGCAAAGGAAACAGTCAAGAAAACAAAGAGGCAACCCACGGAATGGGAGAAGATATTTGCAAATGACAGTACAGACAAAAGGTTGATATCCAAGATCTATAAAGAACTCCTCAAACTCAACACACACAAAACAGATAATCATATCAAAAAATGCGCAGAAGATATGAACAGACACTTCTCCAATGAAGACATACAAATGGCTATCAGACACATGAAAAAATGTTCATCATCACTAGCCATCAGGGAAATTCAAATTAAAACCACATTGAGATACCACCTTACACCAGTTAGAATGGCCAAAATTATCAAGACAGGAAACAACATGTGTTGGAGAGGATGTGGAGGAAGGGAAACCCTCTTACACTGTTGGTGGGAATGCAAGTTGGTGTAGCCACTTTGGAAAACAGTGTGGTGATTCCTCAAGAAATTAAAAATAGAGCTTCCCTATGACCCTGCAATTGCACTCCTGGGTATTTACCCCAAAGATACAGATGTAGTGAAAATAAGGGCCATCTGTACCCCAGTGTTTATAGCAGCGATGGCCACCATGAGTGCCAAACTGTGGAAAGAACTAAGATGCCCTTCAACAGACGAACGGATAAGGAAGATGTCATCCATATACACTATGGAGTATTATGCCTCTATCAGAAAGGATGAATATCCAACTTTTGTAGCAACATAGATGGGACTGGAAGAGATTATGCTGAGTGAAATAAGTCAAGCAGAGAGAGTCAATTATCATATGGTTTCACTTATTTGTGGAGCATAACAACATGGAGGACATTGGGAGATGGAGAGGAGAAGGGAGTTGAAGGAAATTGGAAGGGGAGGTGAACCATGAGAGATAATGGACTCTGAAAAACAACCTGAGGGTTTTGAAGGGGCAGGGGGTGGGAGGTTGGGGGAACAAGGTGGTGGGTATTAGGTAGGGCATGTGTTGCATGGAGCACTGGGTGTGGTGCAAAAAACAATGAATACTGTCATGTTGAAAAGAAATTTAAAAAATACATATATCAGTATTTGTTACTTAATTGTGCCAGATATACTATGTTAACGTAAGATATTGAAAATAGGGGAAACCGTATGTGGGATATATGGGATGTCTCTGAACTATCCTGACAATTTTACTGTAAATTTAAAACTATTCTAAAATCAAATGTGTTTTTTGTAGTGAAACTTTCAAACATGTCTTGTATTATACTGACAGTCCTTTAATTTTGAACATAAACTTCCTTGACATTTTAGCCTCATATATTCAAGAGTTATTACATTTTTCTTGAAAATTTTCATTCCCCCAAAGCAATTTTTTACAATGAATATTTATTATTATACTAGTTAAATTTTTTTGTGGGTATTAATTTAAATAAGACTGTTTTGATGATGTTGGTAAACCTTCCTACTAAGCAGTTTAAACATATTTTGTACACAATGAAATGTAAATCAGTAAGTACTTTAGAACTAGAGGCCTTTTGAATAATTTTAGGTAGCTAAATCATTTAAAAATTAATTAAATCAACTAAATTTAATTTTAAAATTTTAATTTAATTTAACATTAAGTTTAAATTATTAAGATTTAATAAAATGTCATAAATTACAGGACTGTTGAATCAGCATTTCTAGCATTTTTCAATTCAATATCTATCATGAAGTTCCTTTAGTAATTACACTACAGCATATTTCAAAGTGCAATAAATACAGCTAGAGTATTTTATGTGAGCTTGGACTAAAATAGGATTTTATCTGAAATCTCTTAAAATATTTCTGAATTTAAAACACAAGTATGCAATATTCTTCACTTTTTAAAGTTATGTTTATTGAGTCTTTTGTTTACTTTTTTGCTTATTTTTCATATATGCTATTAGAGTGAAAGCAATTGACATGGAAAATAAACTGGCTGACTGCAAGGTATAGTGTTCAAGCAAAATGGCAAGTACTCTTTGAATCACAATTCTAGTTTTGTGGTTTGTTTAATTGTATATTGTACAACATAATAATCACTAATTTATTCCCTCCTATGGTTACTTTTGGGTGCTACCATACATACACACAGTTTGCATAAATTAAGTCATTGGAACTTTGACATTTATTACAAATGAGGCTTCTGAGGGGTGGTTAGTTTTCAAGCTGCTGTTAATAAGGAACATTTGAAAACAATCAGAACTATCCAATAATATAGGCTTTTCCAATATTATTCAGTTCAATATTCTATAGTTTCTAAAATAATTTCCTATTAAAATAGTTTCCTACTTGACACATGGGTGAAGTGTATTTTGAAACCTGTAAATTTGAAAATTTTCTACTTATAGTGTTACTAATTGCATTACTATCAGTATGATTTTTATTCCATTAAACTTTATTCTGCTGCTCACATTATGAGTATCTATAAATGTGTCATAAAAAAACCACAAAGTACTTTTTATTGGTCAAGATGAAAAAAATTAAGAACTTAAGAATTAAATATTGTGTTTAATTTCCATTTGTTTCTACCAACAACCTGTGAACAAACATTAATATCTAGCCTAGTGCATGGTAATTGTCTAAGATACAGGTAAAAGAGGACATGAAGGGTATTTTGTAGTCTTTAGATACATTGATAAAAGAGAAAAAAAGGTCAGATTAATGGCTCAGCCATCCCATTAAGTGATGAAGCAATGTGTTTTAAAATCGACACAGCTGCAATGGATTCACCAAGCACTGGGCTCCCAGAGTGGGATTCTGCTCCCATGATGTACTGCATATTTATAGAGCAAGAAAAATAGAGAAGCATCTAGGTGTTTACAAGAAAAAATGAAAAAGATGAGGTAAACACTGAAGAAGTTGTTCCCTGCTTAAAAAAAAAAAAAAAAAAAGGAAAGAAAAAGAAAAAAAAAAAAAAGAATGCCTTCACAGATCTGACACTGGCATTAATCTGTTCTTCAGTTGAACTAGATCAGATCGGCTGAGCCAACTTCTTAAGCTACTTGGAAGGGGAAGGATGTGAATCTTCTAGACTTGCGTTTTTTCAGAAGAAAGATAATCCCAACTGAAAATGGTATTTATTACTGACCTTTTACTGAAAAAGCTTTATCAAGTAAAGAAATTTCTATTCTATTTCCTAAAAAAAGAACTTTTTTTAAAAGCAATTGTATGAATGTAATGAGTCTTACTGGGAATGTGAGAAATCTGCCCTGCCTAAATTTTCTCTTATTTTTTTTTTTTCTGATATCTCATTAGATAATTAGATTACATTAAAAATCCCAAGTAAAAGGATTTTATACATGAAGAAATTTACATTTACTCTTTTCATTTTGTGATTTAATAACTCTCATCATTTTGTGATGGAAGCGAGTTTTCTCAAAGTTAACAATTAACTTTCTTTTCTCAAGTCAGGATTCTCTTGTTTTTAAAGACTTATTTTTTGTTTATGTTTTTTGGTTTCATTTTATTTTTGTTTTTGGAGTCATAGGTTTACAGAAAAATTAAAAGAAATGTATAGAGATTTCCCAGATATACCCTGTATTCAAACATGCATAGCCTCTTCCATTATCAATATCACAAACCAGAATCTACATTGGAACACCATTATCATCCAAAGTCCATTTTCTACTTTATTTTATGGGTCTGGAAAAATGTTAATGATATATACCCATCATCATAATATAATCCAGAGTATTTTCACAGGATATCTGGGTATGTGGTTAAAATATACCTCAGTAGCAACATGGACGGGACTGGAAGAGATTATGCTGAGTGAAATCAGTCAAGCAGAGAGAGTCAATTATCATATGGTTTCACTCATTTGTGGAGCATAACCAATAGCATGGAGGACAAGGGGCGTTAGAGAGTAGTAGGGAATTTGGGTAAATTGGAAGGGGAGGTGAACCATGAGAGACTATGGACTCTGAAAAACAGTCTGAGGGGTTTGAAGTGGCGGGGGGGTAGGAGGTTGGGGTACCAGGTGGTGGGTATTATAGAGGGCACAGCTTGCATGGAGCACTGGGTGTGGTGAAAAAATAATGAATACTGTTTTTCTGAAAATAAATAAATTGGGAAAAAAAAATAAAAAATAAAACTCAGATTGGTAAAATCCAAAAAAAAAAAAAAAAAATATACCTCAGTTTTTAATGTTTTTGGTGCCTACATAAATGGTATTGTGATTTTACTTTCATGTTCCTCTAGTACATTGTTGGTATCTAGGAAAACAACTGAGCTCTGTAAGTTAAACTTGTATGCTTCAAACTTGCTATAATTGCTTATATTTTACAAGAATTTTTATGTTGGTTCTTTTGAATTGTCTACACAGATGGCCAAGTCATCTGAAAATAGTTTTATATCTTCCTTTATACTCTTAAATCTTCTATTTCCTTTTCTTGCCTTATTGCATTAGCAGGGGCTTGCAGTGTGTTGGTGAAAAAGGAGTGATGGAAGGGGATAACCTTGACTTGTACCTAGTATTAACAGAAAAGCTTTGGGTTTCCAACCACTAAGTATGATGTTTATTGCAGATATTTTGTAGACAGTCTTTATAAAATTAAAATTTTCCTTCTAGTTCCAGTTTACTGAGAAATTTCAACACGAATAGAAGTGGATCTTGTCAAATGCTTTTTTTTTTTTTTTTGCTTCTGTTAATATGATTATATGATTTTTGTTAGCCTGTTGATGTGGTGGATTATACTAATTGATTTTCAAATGCTGAATCAGTCTTGCATACTTGGGACAAATCCCTGTCCTTTTTATACTTTTCTTAGATTTGATTTGCTAACATTTAGATGAGAATTTTTGAATATATGTCCATGAAAACTTGTTTTGTTTTACAGTAACATTTTTTGTTAATTTTTTTTAAAGAATATTTTTTTTAAAGATTTTTTTTTTTTAATTTGACAGACAGATCACAAGTAGGCTGAGAGGCAGGCAGAGAGAGAGAGGAGGAGGAGGCAGGCTCCCTGCTGAGCAGAGAGCCCGATGTGGGACTTGATCCCAGGACCCTAAGATCATGAACTGAGCCGAAGGCAGAGACTTTAACCATTGAGCCACCCAGGTATCCCTACTGTAATATTTTAATTTTGATATTAGGGTAATGTTGACCTCAAATGAATCAGGAAATAGTCCCTGTGTTTCTATCATCTGAAAGAGATTGTAGATTATTGTCATAATTTTTTCCGCAAATATTGGGAAAAATTCATTAGTGAGTCTATCAATCCAGTGCTTACTGTTTTGGAAGATTCTTAATCAGCGATTCAATTTCTTTAATAGATACAGCCTTATTCAGATCCTCTATTTCTTCCTGAGTGATAGATAGCAGATTGTATCTTTCAGGGAATTGGTCCATTTCAGCTAGGTTATAAAATCTGTGGACAGAGTTGTTCACAGTATTCTTTTATTATCCTTTTAATTTCCATAGATTAATACTGATGTCCCCTATTTCATCTCTGATATCAGTAATTTGGAGTCTATCTCTTTTTTTCTTAGTTAGCCTGGCTAAAGGATTATCAATTTTATTAATCTTTCAAAGAATAAGCTTTTGTTTTCATTGATTTTCTCTACTGAATTCCTGTTTCCAATTTTACTGATTTCTGCTCCATTTCTTATTATTGATTTTATTGTGCTTAATTGGATTTAATTTGCTCTTCTTTTTCTTGGTTCCTAAAGTGAAATTGTAGGCTGCTGATTTTAGATCTTTCTTCTTTTCTGAGATATGTATTCAAAGCTATAAATTTCCCTTTAAGTATTGCTTTTGCTGCACTGAACCAAAATTGTTTTTATTTTTACTTAGTTTAAGATATTTTAAAATTCCTCTTGAGATCACTTCTTCAACTCATGTGTTATGCAGAAATATATTGTTTAATCTCCACTGATTTGGGGATTTTCCAGTTATTTTTCTGTTATTGATTTCCAGTTTAACTCCCTTGTGACATGAGGGCAGAAACTGTATGATTTCCAACCTTTTAAATTTGTTCAGTTCTGTTTTATAGCACAGAATGTTAATAAATCCATGTGAGCTTGAGAAAAATGTGTGGTCTGCTTTTGTTGGATAAAGGAGTCTACAGATGTCAATTATAGCCAGTTAATTGATGGTGTTGTTGACTTCAACTCTGTCTTTACTTATTTTTAGCCTGCTAAAATCTGTCCCTTTCTGGGAAAAGAATGCTAAAGTCTTCAACGATGATAGTGTCT
Source organism: Neogale vison (assembly GCF_020171115.1). Classification (NCBI taxonomy): domain Eukaryota; kingdom Metazoa; phylum Chordata; class Mammalia; order Carnivora; family Mustelidae; genus Neogale; species Neogale vison. The sequence goes on from NC_058100.1 coordinate 16,836,392, forward strand.
TTATCTAATTCTCTATTTCTCTTTGCATTTCTATCAATTGCTGCCTCATATTGTTTGATATGTGCACTAGGCACCTACATATTAGAAACTATTAGCTCTTCTCAGAGAATTGTCAGGTAATCCCCTTTTCTTTTCCTGGTAACTATCTTTGAAAACTGTTCATTCTGAAATTAATGTAGCTACTCCTCCTTTCCTCTGATTGGCATTAAATGACATATTTTTCAATATCCATTTACTTTTTGAAATCTGTATATATCTATATTTATAGGCAACATATAGCTAGGTTATAGCTTTTGCTCTATTATGAAAATCCCGATATTTTAGTTGGTGCATTTAGACACTGACGTTCAAACTGATTATTTGATATAGTTAGATTAATAGCAGCCATATTCATTAGTTCTTTATGTTGTCTTTCTTCATTCCTATTTTTATCTTCCACTTTTTTCTCTGCCTTTTGCAGTTTAAATCAAGCATTTCATAAGACTCAATTTTCTCTCCTTCTTTAGCATATAAATTATGCTTTTTTTTATTTTATTCATTTATTTGACAGAGAGATCACAAGTAGGCAGAGAGGCAGGCAGAGAGAGAGAGAGGAGGAAGCAGGCCTCCCACTGAGCAGAGAGCCCGACGCGGGACTCAATCCCAGGACCCCGAGAGATCACGACCCGAGCCGAAGGCAGCGGCTCAACCCACTGAGCTACCCAGGCGCCCTAAATTATGCTTTTTTTTTCCCCCTCACTTTTTTCAGTGGTTTTCAATACACGTTTACAAATAACCCCAGTCCAATTTCAAATATCACTATACCACTTCCCTGGAAATGTAAGGTATTCAACCTTACAATAACAAAATATTTCTAATTCTTCTTTCTCTTCCATTGTGTCATTGCTGTTATTTATTTCTTGTATACATATAAGCATACATCCACATATATGTGTGTGTGTGTGTGTGTATATATATATATATATATATATACACATATATGTGTGTGTGTATATATATATATGCATAAGCATACAAAACCAAATATACTGTTGCCATTATTGTTTTGGTAGAAAAAATCTGTTGTCAAATCAATTAAGAGTAAGGGAAACAAAAGTTTCTCTTAAGGGAAGGGAAGGCGAAGTCTTCACTTATTGCTTCTTCAATGCTCTTCCCTTATGTAGATCATATATTACTTTCCATCTCTTTAAAGAAGGTAGGCAGCAAATTAAATTTTTGTTTATCTGATAGTCTGTATTTCTCCTATACTTTTCAAGGATACATATACATATATATGTATATATATGCACATACACACACACACATATATGAAGAGAGAGAGAAAGATATTTGATAAAAATCTATGCAACATATTTAAAAATCTATTACTAACCAACAAGAAAAATGGTATAAATGGTATAAATCTAATAAAAAGTGGTAAAGTATTAAACAAGAATGTCTTAAACAGATATCCAAATGATTGATAAACCAATGAGAAAGTAGTCAATGCTATGAATCATCAGGGAAATGAAATTTTAAATTGAATACAGTATCAATCCATACCTATTATAAAGTCTAAAATTAAAATGATAACAACTTATAGAGGCTATGACATGATAGGAGTGCTCATAAAATGTTGCTAAAAATGTAAATAAATATGATCCTACATAATTAAACTGAACATATTTTTTTTTCTACTACCCAGCAGTTGTACCTCTGAGTACATACTCAAAACAACTGTTCTAAGATGCTCATCAAAAAACATATAGTGTAGGGGGGGTGCTGGTTGGCTTAATCATTAAGGGTCTGCCTTCTGTTTAGGTCATGATCCCAGGGTCCTGAGATTGAGCCCTGCATCAGGCTCCCTGCTTCTTCCTCTCCCACACTCTCTGCTTATGTTCCCTCTTTCACTGCGTCTCTGAAAAATAAATAAAATCTTAAGTATATATATGGTGAGCCTGGATGGTGCAGTTTGTTGAGCTTCTGACTCTTGATTTCAGCTCAGGTGATGATGTCAGGGTGATGAGTTAGAACCCCCATCTGGCTCTGTGTTGGGTGTGAAGCCTGCTTGGGATTCTCTCTCTCCCTCCTTCCTGTCTCTCCCTTTCTAAACAACAACAAAAACAAAATATAGAATTATATAAAAATACTATTCATAATAGCCCTAAGCTGGAAAACTCTTAGAAGTTAATGTGCAGTTAATTGGATTAAAAAATGTGTTACTTACTCATTGCCTAAAAATCTATATAGTAATAAAAATAAACTGAAATTCAAGCAACTAGAAAGAGTTTAGATGAATCTCACAAGCATTGATAGAAGCCAAACATAAAATAATACATATTGTATGATATTAAGTATATAAAGTTAAAAAATAAGCAAAACTATTCTATGGTAAAAATTACAACAGTCTCTGTATTAGTTATCTCTAGAACAAGTGTGTCAATTATAGAGTGTGTGTGTGTTTATATGGTATGCATACATATATGTATATATAGGAGACATGTATATATGAATATATATGTATATATAAATAGATTGATATATTCATATACAAAGATTTAAAAATATAAATGCATTAGATTTAAAATACATTATTTTGCATACATTACATAGACAAACACATATATAATAAATCTGTGGTTTTAGGACATATTCATCATTTAGAAAGTCTATAGATATTTCTTATTTTTTTTAAAGGTTTTATTTATTTATTTGATAGACAAAGATCACAAGTAGTCAGATAGGCAGGCAGAGAAAGAGGAAGGGAAGTAGGCTCCCTGCTGAGCAAAGAGCCCGATGTGGGGCTCAATTCCAGGACCCTGGAATCATGACCTGAGCCGAAGGCAGAGGCTTTAACCCACTGAGCCACCCAGGCGCCCCAATATTTCTTATTTTTATAGTTTATTTTTTGTTATTTTGTTTCCAAAATGCCCAAAATTATTTCTTCCTCCTCATAAATGTGACTCTCAGGAATCATTTACCATTTCTATAATTTTTTTGCTTTTGAAGCAACCATAATTACTTTAAATAACTTTAAATGTTAGTGTTTAAATTAAGACTTTCAAATTGAAATGTCATCAGCACTGTTAGCTTCCGAAGTAATTATCTGAAACACTGGAAAATGAATACTTTTTGCAAACATTAAATAAAATAAACAAATCCTCATATTTATATGTATGACATCACATTGAATTACATGTTATTCTCATTTTAATCATTTTCTGTCTTAATTTTGATTATTTAAATAATCTATTTTATTTTTTATAACCAATTTTAAAGTTCTTTCACCAAAATGAGTTATCAGGTACTCTTACAATTACTATAAGTGGGTAGTACTGAGATTCATTTCTATTTTGAAGAAATTAAAAACTGGAGGACAAGTGACAAAACCAGTATTAGAAACTATATATTTTTGTTTTTAATTTGGACCTCATTATGCAATGACACAAACATCCATGTATGTGACTTTCCATTGAAATGAACATCTAGTTCATGAATATTTTAAAAACTGGTTAAAAATCTTGTTTGCAACCGTTTTTTTGATGCTGTTATGAGAATAAACTAAATTTATAGTCAACCAGCAGTGCTCTACCCAAGCTCTAAACGATACTTGAGAAGTGACCTAATACTAGAGGAATGTTGAATGCAAAATTCAAAAACAAGGTTAGAAAATTTTCTCCCCTATAAATTATTAAAATCAAAGGATTTATTATCCTAAAATTACAATCTTTCAAAGTAGCAGTCTCTTTCAAACTAACGGTTTCTTCAAGACGTTAAAGAGAAATAATTTTGATTGGTATGTAATTTTTAGTTTATTAAATTTACTATATACTTCTTTATTAAGTACAATCAAGATATTGTTCCTTCTTTCAATAAATTTTTATTAAGCATCTTCTATTTCATGGTCTGGCTCACCAAAGTGCTTACAATCTAGAGTTTAAAGTCATACACACATGTACTAAGTATTTATAATTTTCTTTCTTTCTTCTTTTTTTTATCCTAGACAAGTTTTGACATGAATGAAAGACTATTCCAGAAGACAGAAAACTACAAAATACTTACAATCAAAGTGATAGGAAAGATATTTAATTGTACATTCTAAGATAAATAAAAATAAGAAAGCACTACCTGCATATGAAATGTCAAATTGAAAGAATTCTCCTTATTCCAAGTGGCATATAAGCTATTGTTTCCTAAAGGTTCACATTCTATACCATCTATTCTTTGCAAAATTGGTTACTGAAAAGAAGTTAAAAACTATATATCAACTATATGAAACATGGCTGATTTTAGCCCACCTGTTCACAGTACATCAGGACATGCTTCTAGCTGCTAAATGGGCTGGAAAAGAAAGGGAATTGTGCAAATCTGCAAGGAAATACAGTTGTGACTGATATTTCTGCATATAAAATGTGTCTATAGTAGACAATATAAAGTAAAAACTACAGTTGAGTCTGTAACTATACTTTTGTCAGTATTCAGAATGCTGACGTATGAATCAACATATAAATAAAGCAAAGCACAGCAGATGGTCCTTAACAATATATGTACTATTACCAGAAACATTCTACATCTTACAGTATTTTGAATTATTTGCTATATGTGATCTATAAAGAATAAAACTGATTTTTCATTCACATAACAATACAAAAACATGTTTTAATATAAAAATATATAAAATATATTTTGTATATATACTATGTTGAGATTCTCTTTTTCTCTCTCTTTGTCCCTCCTTCCCTCCACTCTCTCTCTCATATATTATTATGTATACATTTTATTTATATATATTTTGATTACACTGAAGTGAAAAAAAGGAAAACATTAAGAATGTAGCCTAACTCAAACTGTAGCATAACTCTGCAAACTGTACTACTTTCTAAGCCCATAGCTAATTATCCCTTTGAAAGTACTTTTAAGTTACCAAGTTGATGAGAAACATCCTGCAATTTCTTAATATCATGCCATTTAACATGGAAAAGAAAACAGTTCTTATTTAGGATCCAACAACCACAATTAAATGTTCCTCAACTTTCAAATTCTTAATCCTTACTTTTCTGAAAGTTTTTTTTTTTAAGATTTTTTATTTATTTATTTGAGAGAAAGAGAGACAGAGTGAGAGAGCATGAGAGGGGAGGTCAGAGGGAGAAGCAGACTCCCCATGGAGCTGGAAGCCTGGTGTGGGACTCGATCCCAGGACTCCGGGATCATGACCTGAGCCGAAGGCAGTCACTTAACCAACTGAGCCACCCAGGTGCCCCTGAAAGGTTTTTTTTTTTTTTTTTTTTTAAAGATTTTATTCATTTATTTGACAGAGATCACAAGTAGGCAGAGAGGTAGGCAGAGAGAGAGAGGGGGAAGCAGGCTCCCTGCTGAGCAGAGAGCCTGATGTGGGGCTCGATCCCAGGACCCTGGGATCATGACCTGAGCCGAAGGCAGAGGCTTTAACCCACTGAGTCACCCAGGCGCCCCGCCCCTGAAAGTTTTTAAACTCATTTTTTTAACCTCAAATTAATGTATAGATTTCCTAAAGGCTTCTAGTTGGATTGTCACTTAAAAGCATTTTCCATCTAAATATATATCAGGTACTCTTACATTTACTATAAATGGGTAGTATTGAGATTCATTTCTGTTTTGAAGAAACTAAAAACTGGAGGACAAGTAACAAAACCAGTATTAGAAACTATATATTTCTAACTAACATCAAGAAGTTAAAAACAAATATTTTTTTTCTCAGTAAATACATCAAACCTCTGTTGTATTATAGTATTGTGTTATAGATAAACAATCACTTTCTGACTTAACCACAAAATAAAATCTCTATAACACCCAATTGGAAAAGTTTATTGACAATGAAGTCTCCATGTAGCACTGTTGGATCAGTGAGGTGCACCTGGGTGGCTCAGTTGGTTAAGTGTCAGACTCTTGATTTTTAGCTCAGGTCATGATCTCTGGGGTCAGGCTCAGCGCTCAGTGGGGTGTCTGCCTGAGATTCTCTCTCTCCCTCTCCATTTGCCCCTCCCTCAACTACCCCTTTCTCTCTTATATAAATAAATAAATATTTTTTGAAAAAAGGTCAGTGAAAAAGAACAATACAAAAGGCTTTTAAATGTATGCGATTCCATGAAAAAAATACACAATTTATTAAGAGAAAATGTTTGTCAATCAAAAATGATTTTATGAGATTCTTTCACTTGATCTGTCTTTGGGATTTCATGCTGTCTTACAGTCCCTTCCCACTATGAATACTTTACTGAAAATAGTGACTGTGTCAAGAAATCCTGGGAGCAGCTTTTTATACTCTCAAACAATATTTTAAAAAAAGAAGACAAGATTTATGCCTACTAAATGAACTAGACCTTTCAAATTTTCAAATTTTCTCTTCCATCATAATATTGTGTTTTTCTTCTTTTACTATAATGTTTTAGTCTTTTGCCCTAATTTCAAGTGGAAATAAAAGGGACAAATTTAACTAACACTCTGAAACTCTGAACATAAGTATACAGAGAGACAATTTAAAACATGAAACTATCTCCTTGGACTGTAATTGTTTAAGGTTAATGTGGAGACAATTATTAATGGTTTCTTAACCTGTAGGACAATATTGTAGATTACAATTCTCCATAGACAAAACATCTTCAAACTAACTGTACTTAACTTAAGAAATAATTACAAAAGGGAAGAAATTCATTAGCTGTACTTTGTTTCAAAGTAAATCCTGAAAATTTATGATTTTAGGCCATCAGGCATATTATGAACATAAAATGAAATGTGCTAAAATAACTTTCACAGTCTCCTCCAAAAGTGGGAGTTGTTTTGTCTTTTCTTCCCCCAGATTAATCGATATTATAGATTTTCCTCATGAATAAGACATGCTAACCTTTGATCAAGACATGTAAGCAACCTTTCACATAGTCTCAAGTACTCTTGAGTGTTCTTCAATATTCAAAATGATTCTTTTGGCTACTGTTATTAACTTTCAGAGGAAAATCACAAAATCTAAATGATTAAGAAAGGGTTACTTGCAGATCAAATGTGTTGGCTCCAAGGAGCTGTGATACTGAATTTTCACTATTGGATTTATTGTCATGGACTGGCTCTTTTCCACTCCTACTGGATCACTCTTCCATTATCTCTTTCTGATATTCCTTCAAGCCCAAGTTCTTTTTTTTTTTTCCAAGTAATTGAGTTACTCAAGCTTTTATCTTTTATAGTGAAACATATATTTTCAGCATGTGTCCTCAAATAAAGAATTTCCAGGCTATCTTACCTATTTTTTAGATGCATAATGACTTCCACCCCTTTTATTAGTGCTTATAATTTTTTGAATCAGAAAAACTTTCCAACATGCAACTGGAGCTCATATTCTTCAGAAATATTTCCTGTACTTTGTTATTGCCCCAGAAGAAGCAGAAGGCTTGATTCTAACACCAACTAGTTGAATTGTACTGAATATTGAGTAGCCCTGGAAAATGTATGAGGACATACTCTGGACATTTCTATAAGGACAACCACATGTGTACAACATACACCTTATGTAAAGGATGTTTCACCTGAATTGTTGATTGGGATGCAATATCTGGAAAAAAGTAAACAAGTTCTATGTTCTAAACTTACAAATCTATGTAATTGTCATTAGGCTACCATGTTATTTTAAGTTGTTTTAATGAGGATATGCCTATTTCTCATGAGAAAAAAAGCACCTGCTAGTGCTTAAAATATAAAAGGTAACATCTACTGTGTTCACTTTTGTTGACTAGAACTCTGAAGGCAGTAGTAAGAATGATGTAACCCTAGACTCAGAGAACGTAAGTCATGTCTAAAACAAACAGTCAGCATAAAAGTACAGTTTGCTTCACCAGCATCAAAAAGTCACAGTATCAGTCTCTCTGTGTCTCCCTAGAGGGCACTAAGCTGGTTGTGGACCATTTCACATATGTCATAAGGTCACTCTAACCCCATTACTCTCTTCGGGATAAACTTTCATGAACAAAATATCATTTTGATGCACACACTAGGAATATAGATCAGTCAAAGGCATTAGATAAACTACCAAAAGTTGGCAGAAAGGCAGTGTCTCCTTCTCCTCTGTTGTTTTGTGCTTGGTGATGAAGTTAGTTAAGCAGCCATATTAATTAAGAGAATGGCCTCTTGACTGCTTGACTAAAGAGACTATTTGAAAAACATGTGAACAGAAATACATATGTCATAAGTAGTCAATGGTTTGAAGTTTTCTTGGTTGCCTCTTTCAATGGCATCCTTGAATTTCATATTTATCTTGAACCAAAGCCAAAATTCAGAGTTTTCATACAAATATAATAATTGCCAGTTGGCAGAAATAAAACAGAATGCTGAATCTTATCTGGCAGCAGTGATCAAGCAACTGAAAAACCTCCTGCTGCTGATTCCTCTTTCCTCTCCATGGTTTAATCTTAACAGACAGATTGCAGTGAACTCAGATTTAGACACCTGCCTAAAATTTTCTTTTGCATTCCAATCTGAAGTAATCAACAAACTCTAGGCTTTCTCCTTGTTATCTAATATTAAGAGCTAAAAGAACCCTTAACCAGCTTCAAGGCGGGGGGAGAGCATTTTTCTCTTATTTATTTTGGAATGATGAGCCTTGCTACAGGAAGGAGAGAAAGGTACATCTGAAGGGAGGGAGAATTACTAAATATAAACTTCAGTGCCTCAAACTGCCTAAGATGAATGTAAATCATTCTGTAATCTTCACATCATGAAGAAAACAAATAATAATATATACTTTGGAAAAGTTACATGATGCACATTAAGTAACTTGAAATCTTTAAAGGAATGAGAATTATAATCACAAGTGCTTTATGTAGTTTCAAACATTTCGATGACTCTTCATGATTGTATTTTACTCTCATGTCTACATTTTCAGAATTATATTTACTTTCCTCACATGTGCTAAAAAGTTAGAGGTGGATATTATCCTAGATGTTCATATAATCATATTTTTACATTTTTGAGATTGAACCATAGGAAATTAACATTTTTTGAGGGTTAGAAATTGTTCACTACTGGCAATTTCATATCGCTCAATGTATTTGGATTTGAATATTGACTCACTGTCATGTACTCACAATGTGGTTATCCTTTTATTCCAGCTTTGCTGCCAAGAACATATGTAATTCTAGAAATAAAGTAATAAATTTTTTCACATTTTCTGTAAGTGCTAAAATGTATGTCATTTCATACCTCTGGTGTCATTGTGAAAATGCAGAATTTATATTATGTTATCTACTCTTGTCCTTTTCAAGACATTTAGCAGTGCTGATCTATTGAAACAGCCTAGCCAACTTCTAAATAGCCAGATTTTATCTCAACATATGAACCATAGAGTTGCAGCCAAAATCTATCTTTGAATATGAAATCTAGTTGTTGAAAATTTGCTATGATCTAAAATCCAAAATGTGTCAGTGGCTTTAAGTCTTGATTTGTTGGACTTAAACACACACACACACACACCAATTTATCTAACTAGATCCTAGGTGAACCAATTTCTAAAACAAAGAAAAATACTCATCATGAAGGAAAAGAACAGTAATAGTTATAAAACTGCCTTATACAAGGCAGTTCTTAAATATATTTTATAAATATAAATTTTATGTATTAACTTATGTCCCTAAAAACAAGCTTCATTGAAAAGACATTTAAACCTCTGTATTCACAAGGCCATATTATCAGGAATTAGATCATTTAAGGCAAGAAAATTATTTTATATATTAGTGAGAACTATATTGAAATTACATTTTAATATACCTTTAAATCCATAGAAATGACAATACATTTACATGAGAATTTTCTGAAATCCTACACTAAGTAAAACACAGGAAGAAATACCTAGGAATGATTTTTGTGATACACCAATGTATATCAGTGTAAATACTGATTTTATATATAAAGATAAATAGTAGTTTATTAAATTTTAATATGATCCATGATCTTATTACCACGTTTATTTTTATAAAATAAGTCACATTACACAAATCTGAGCTTACAAAAGACAGGATAACATAGTGATGAAGGCATCACTAGTGTCTGCTAGATAGGAAAGATATGGCCCAGCAAAAAAAAATCATATGACTTAGCCCAGTGAATTAGATATGCACATATTTCTTGGTATTTCATTTGGAACACTCAGGAAAGTTGACGGTTATTCAAAATGAGCCTTGACAAAGAGGGAGTTTTGTCTTTGAACCTTTATATGTAGCTGGTTAATTCATCCACTATTGATAACAGAGAGTAACAACAAAATAGTTAGCTAATGGAAAATACTTCTATCTCGTTATACTTTACTTGCCTTCTTGTTTCCTGTTCATATTCTCCTGTCTTTTTAGCCCTGTTTTAAATTCTTATTTCTCATCATCACCCAAATCCACCCTCACCTCTTTATATAAGAGACTTACGGTGTGTGAAATGCCTTCTAGTGAGCAATTCAATATACAAGCATAATGAATTATAATCATTTTGGGATGAGAGGAGAGACTGAATATAATAAACTGAATAAACTGTTGAATACAATTATGTATATCATAAATACAACAAACCTGTTAGATACTGTTTTAATAAGCGAGAAAGCTACAGCGAAGTTATTTTCATGATGTACATGAAGTCTCATCTGTCATGAGATTCTGTGTTTCATTTTTAGCATATATCTAGAACCAGAACACTTCTCTACCATCACCACTTTGGTCAAAGCCACCCCTGTTGCTCAGCTGGAACACTTCATGTTCTACTGCTTCTGCCCCTGTCCCATATGGTGTATCAGAATCATGGCAGGATATTATACAATAAATTCAGGTATGTTACAACTCATTTCAAAAATCTTCAAAAGGCTACCCCTTTCCCCTTAGAGAAAAATACGAAAAGCCCTATTATATTCTACTAGGCTATATGTGGTTCGAACATCCACTCCGTTTTCTATCACTCCGTCCTTAGATCATTCTGATCTGGTTTGTTTTTTCTTTTTTTTTTTTTTTTTCATTTGTTTGTTTTGTATTCTTTCTCAAAGAAGCCTCTTCAAAGTTTGATCCTTTCAAGTACTTTCCCCTCTGCATGGGAAGTGTTTCCCTCAGATACCCATATGACATATTACTTCATTTCTCCCATGTCTCCGAGTAAAGATGATGTGGCCGTTCAGACATTGCCTAACTCTCCATACAGAACAGAAACTCTGGCTTTCTGTCTCTCCTTTGCCATTTTTTTTCTCAGTTGCTTTTATTATCAATTGTAGATTATATATACTTACTTGTTTACTCTATGTCCTGACTAGACTATAAACTTCAGGAGGTTAAGGCTATTTCACACACTATGTCCCCAATGCCTGGTCTAATGCATGCTCATAATAGGTAAATGATAAATAACTACTGAATTAATCCATGATCCATTCCCTACCAGGTGTTCATTCTAAGGTAGTCATGGTAATACCATCTCCTATGAAAAGTTTGTTTAAAAAATGGTTTTGTGACGACATAAAAGGAGGTCGCAAGAGGGTTCTGGCAATTTTTTTCTCTTCCTCAGACAGCAAGACCTCAGAAAGACTACTCCCTTCTGCCTTTGCTTTTTCTTTGTGGAAAGTGATGACTGGAACTGCTGTTATCATCATGTTCTGAGCATTTACATGCCACAGACACTGTGACTATCAGAGAAGAGAGGCAGAAAGACCTGAAAGAAACCTGATGTCATTTTTGCGCTCCCAAATCAATTATCTTGGAGAATACCCTATCTTGGGGCTTCTGATACCCAAGATAATGTATTTCTTGACATTCAAAATGGATGGAGAGATAAAGAGTTTCCAAGATCGGCAAGGCTTAGAAGAATATGCAACCACCAAGCCAACACTGCAGGAAATATTAAGGGGGAGTTCTATAAAAGAGAAAAAATCCTAAAAATATCATTGAACAGAAATGTAGAGACAATCGACAGAAAGAAAGACCTCAAAGGTAACACGATGTCAATAAAAACATATCTATCAATAATCACTCTCCATGTAAATGGCCTAAATGCACCCATAAAACGACACAGTGTTGCAGATTGGATAAAATGACAGAACCCATCCATATGTTGTCTACAAGAGGCCCATTTCGAACCTTAGGATACACCCAGACTGAAAGTGAAGGGATGGAGAAGCATCTTTCCTTCCAATAGGCCTCAAAAGAAGGCCAGGGTAGCCATTCTCATATCAGATAAATTAGATTTTAAACTAAAGACTGTAGTCAGAGATATTTCCTTACTCTAAACTTGAGTTAGAGCGCTCCTGTTTGTGGCCAAAGCACTGTTTCCCTATCACAAAAGGTGGAATTCTACCCTTGAATCAGAGCTTGCCATATGACTTACCTTGGAAAATGAGACAATGTGACCAAAGATGGAATTTACAAACCACTGGGAAATGGGGGCTTTCATGCATGCTACTTTTGGAACTCTTTAAAAGACAATATGTAAACAATTCCAAGCTAACTCACTCAATGATGAGAGACCCTGTATGATGTGAAATGCACAATACTACCACTGAATCAACTGACGGCCAAACATGTAAGTAGAGTCACTGACTGCTAGATGATTGCCAGTGCATGAATGAATCAAGTCAAACCCAGCATACATGCTGCTTAGCTGAACTAAAAACTAAGTGGTCCCCCAAACTGTAAGCTAAGCAAGTAGGTGTTATTCATACCACTAAATATTGGGTAGATTGTAACATACCAAATCTGAAAGAAATAGCATTTTGACTGATATATACCATGACAAAGCAGAATTTGTTTCTACAACTATCCTTTCCACATTTTTAATATTAAGAATATTCAATACTTTCATATTCTACACCTACATATCCAGACAAAGGTAAATTCAAAAAGGTCACATGGGGGTAATAAAAAAGACTGAAGGAAACATGTCCTTGTTGGTGATCTGTAAACTAAGTTTTAATGCCACACTGAGGTAATTCTCTCATAAATGCCACAAATAGCAATATTTGTGTCACAAATGACAAAAATTCAGAAATAACAGAAAAACTTAGTTCTAGTCCCAATTTGTATTTCTAAGCATTAGAAACACATTAGATAAGGATTTAGAAATACTTTCTTTCATTAGAGACAATTCTTATGTCACACCAATCCCAATGGGCCCTGGTCCACTGCTTTGTATTTGCACTTGTGCCTAAGAAGTACTTCCTAGAGATGAGATGGTATCCTGTAAAGGAAGCTGCCTATCTGCTAAGCATTTTACCATATGGTAAACATCCTGATATGTAACACATTTACAAAAATAAATCTTGGAGATCTGGAATAATGGCTGAGTTATTCAGCGTGCTGCTGTTGTTTCTTCAGAGCTAGGCAGCCTGGTACTCCTGTTTGACTAACCATTTTTTTTTTTTTTTAACTTCGCTTTCTAATTGTTTTGCTCAGATTAAATCTGTTTTTAAGGCTTTGTCTTAGATGTAAAACAAACAAACAAACAAACAAACAAACTTTTTTTTCCGACCTTAAGATGTCATATACAAGATCTGGCTTGACTCAGAATCTATCAATGGCGAAGCTCTTTAGATACTCATTCTGGGGAAATCTGGATATTTTATTTTATTTATTTTTTTAAAGATTTTATTTATTTGACAGAGATCACGAGTAGGCAGAGAGGCAGGCAGGAGAGAGGAGGAAGCAGGCTTTCTGCTAAGTAGAGAGCCTGATGCAGGGCTCGATCGCAGAACCCTGGGATCATGACCTGAGCTGAAGGCAGAGACTTTAACCCACTGAGCCACCCAGGTGCCCCGGAAATCTGGATATTTTAAATTAAACTTCACAAATTCTGGACTTTCTAGTAATAACTATGTCATAGCAATACATTCTTTAGAATCAGTGAAAAATATTTGAGTAACGGAATATTTTGGTATGCATGTTTGGAGTAGACAGAAATACTATCAACATAGCAAAAATGGGATCATTGACTCAGTTTTAGTTCTTGATAATTTTTATAGGTTTTTTTCTGTAATTTTACATAAACTATTTTAATTTATTGAGTGCCAATCATCTCATCCATAAAAATGGGAATAATAACAGGTCTAAATAGAATCCTCAACCTAGTGGTGTGGGTGAGGGCTGGCTGAATGTGCTCCATGGAAGAGAAGAAATTCCTACTTAGAGGCATCTCTCTAGCACTTTTGCCAGAGAGAGCAGAATAAGGAAATCAGTCATTCAAGCAGTATATTCTTTCTGTGAATGAATTCTAACTTGAAAAGTAAATTAGGGGGGAAAGTTATTTTGGTGCTGAGAATAAGAGATGAACAAAAAGACTTATATACACACACACAGATATCCATAAAAATAACCTGCAAGCATCTCAACACTTGTTCTTAATTTTAATGACTAAAAACAAAGTCATTAAAACAAAGTGAAATTTGTGAAATAAGAAATGTAACAATGGGACCAAATGAAAAAGGAACTAGAAGGTCTGTTAAAAATATAACAAAATGATGACACAAAAAAATTAGCCATAATTAGAAAGAGGTCATATTAGCACTGCATTCAAATAATAAACAGAAAAAAAAATCCTGAAACAAAGACAAAATTTACAAAACAAAAGACCTTCTAATTCTCTGTTATAAAGGAATGAAGGGAGGAAGTTAACTACAAAATTAAAATGTTGTGGTGAACTTAATGGACTGTATAATTAAAGACAGAATTTTAGAGTATCCTGCAGGTGAACCAAGCCATCAGTAAAATAATACAAACACACATCAAACAATGCAAAGCAAAACTAAACCAAACCTGTATGCCTATTATCAAATTTCCATTCTAAAATCCTATGTACCAGAAGACAGCAGGAAAAAGCTACAAAACTGTATAATAAATTTTAGAATTTGCCAAATTGTTTTTATATGTTAGAATATCTAAAGGCATTTGCAAATATCCAATACTAAGACTCAGGTATATGTGGCAATGGCCATAACTACCCACCAGTATTTTTCTCTATACATAGCTTTGATTTATTATTTGTGTAAGGTGTTATTTTCTCTCTCTCCCCTCATTCTACCTCTACTTCATTTATGTTTTGCTACAAACAGAACTAGTATCTTCTAAGTTCATTTTCCTCTAATAATTTGCCAAATACAGTCATTAAAAATTAATACTATGGTTTATTAAGTTCACAAACTGCCTTTTATACTATCATAACTATAAGTTTTTACTAAAAGTTTTTATAACTATGTAATATAAATAAACTTTATTTCTGTAATTTCCTCAACACCTCAAGACTTGACACCTAAACCAGTTCTCTGCTTATTTTATTATATTATATTTATTTTATTTATATGTTAATGATCCACACCCAACTTCTTGGTGTTAGGTCTGTAATGAAAAAAGCAAGACTGATACAAAGCGAAGGCCAAGCAAAGCTTTATTTCACGCCAAGCATCGAGAATCAAACAGACCTTTCGGGGCTGCCTCTTATAGAGAGGGCGACCACCCCCAGCCTCACAGACTAACTTTTATAGAGCAAAGGCCATGTGGTTGAGCCTGGCCACACACAGGTGACCAATGAGATTGCTACACACAGAGAAAGCTGCACAGTTATTCTAGGTCACACACGGGTGGCCAGATGAATTACAATTCACCCCATAGTAGTTATTTGAACTAGTCTATCTCCTTGCTCAGAATTGGCGCCCAAAAGGCGGGCCCCACACTCCTTGGTAGCTAGGGAGACAATATGCATATTCCACTGATTGGATGCAAATAGGCCCTTACACTTGGTATCAATTTATGTGTTACTCAGAGAAGACTCAGGACCATATTATGACTTTCACGGGCACTAGGACTTCCGTGGTTCCTTCTTTCATAAGAAAGAGAGAGAAAGAGTAAAAGAAAGAGGAGGATAGTCCAGACTTAATTATATTAATTTTCTTCTGATTTTTGAAAAGGTTTTATTTATTAGAGAGAGTGTTAGAGTAGAAGCAGGGAAAGCAACAGAGGTAGAGGGAGAAGCAGACTTCCCACTGAGCCTGATGTGGTGCTTGATGGGGAGCTTGATTTCAGGACCCTGAGGTCATGACCTGAGCTGAAGGCAGATGCTTAAGTGACTGAGCCACACAGGCACCCAATTTTCTTCTGATTTAAAGAAATTAAAACAATTTTTTCTGGGTCTCCAAACTACAGTGGGCCTTAAGCCCTGTGTTTACCATACTTAATGGGTGAATCAGTTTTGAATGAACTGTATTATAATAACAGTAGAAATACCAAATTACTAGGACTTTAAAGCAAGAGTACTTTTGCTGATTATGAATGTCTGTGTTCTGTGAGCTAAGACTGTGGTATATAACATTCTCACTATGAAACTGAGGCGAGGGGGGCTGCTGCTTTATAAAACACTACTTGTCAGTGTGGCAGAGAAAGAATGAGAACATCAAAAGTGCATTCTGACCCCAAACTGGACAGGAAGTAGGATGAGGACTCCACTGTGGAAGTTATTTATGTTGAAACTTACCATCTTTGTCCTTCCCCCATTTCTTTATAAAATGATCTTCCTTTAATGGCACTGGAAATTAAGACCTTGGTATACCTTAAGGGAAGTCTCAATGAATTTCACCATCACTTTCTTTCATTTGAGACATGACTTTTGAGCTGAAATCAAGAGTCAGACGCTACCGACTAAGCCACCCAGGAGTCCCTATACCAACCTAGTTTAAATAACTTGCCACTTGGTTCATTTGAGGCTAGAAATAACCAGGAAATCAAACTCCAAAATCATAACATCATTGCCACCCACTTTTGAAACTAAGAAATACTCCTTAATTTCCAATATCTCAAACTTTGTCTTTTTTAAACAGTGGTAATTTTTTATGCATAAGTGTACTTTCTTTCCTTAATTTTCTCTTTTCCCATTTTTCGGTACATCAGCTTATCTTATTTTTATACTTTTCCACATGTATTTTTCTGTTTCTCTAAGTTTTTTTTTTCCATCTTCTTATTCTAACTCATAATAATTTATGGTGAAACAAATGATATGTTGTACTGTGATTAGTTGTTTTCTTCTTTATCTCACTTACTAAATTGTGAGGGGTTATGATTTATTAATTTATATTCTTAGCTTCTATTACAACATTAGTATAC
The DNA here is from genome assembly GCF_020171115.1 of Neogale vison. Classification (NCBI taxonomy): domain Eukaryota; kingdom Metazoa; phylum Chordata; class Mammalia; order Carnivora; family Mustelidae; genus Neogale; species Neogale vison. The sequence goes on from NC_058100.1 coordinate 16,853,491, forward strand.
ACCAAGTTTTGAGTTAAATTTGAACAATAAATTCATCTTTTATTTAAGAAGCTAATTTTATATCTGTGTATCCTATGACAAGTCACATTAAATTGGGATGATACATTTATCAGTTTACAATGAAAATAAATGAACACTTTACTTCTGGTCCTTGCTAACCCTAAGACACAAAATTCATACTCTCCTACCTTTCCAAGTTCATCTCGTGCTCCTGCCTTCTACTTCAACCCATATACCATCATGTAATGCAGTTCAGTGCTCTGACAACATTCCAGTGTTTTAACAAGTGGTTGTGTCTTTAACCTCTCTTGTCTTCCTGACAAAGTCAGCTACCATTTCAAATATTATCTCAATATGAGGACTTTTCAGCAGAATTCTCTTGTTCTTATATAACTTTATGTGTAGTTCTACCATAGTATTTAAAATGCTAAATTGTTATTAGTTTATATGATTTGGTATCATTAGGATCACCTATAAAACAAGATTAGGAATGCAGAGTACCTTTTTGTTTTCCAGGTGCTGTGTTCAGTGCTTTTTAAATTGTAGATGTACAATCATACACATTAATGAAATTAATCTGTGCATGTCTGGATGACTATATGAAAGGACAGTATGAAGCATAGAAGAATTATGTGTGCCTTTTTTTTTTTAATTCTGAATATCTGGTAATATTTCTCTTCTGAAGTGTGCTATTCTAAGACCTGATCTGAGCACATGAAACCATAGAGTATGAAGGATCACCAATTGATAAAAGGTAGATGAGTTCAGAGAAAACAATGAACATCAGCTTTTAGAAACTGGGGCTAATAAGCCACATCTAGTAACTGTTATTACTTCTAGTAATATTACTAGTTATTAATATTATCATTATTATTAGTATTACTTCTAGTAATAAGCCACATCCAATAACTATTATTACTTCCAGTAACTATTTATTACTTCAAGCCACATCTAGTAACTATTACTACTCTGCCAAGGGTAACCCTTATCCTTGCTTCTAAATCTATAGGTTAATTTTACCTCTTTTTGAACTTTATATAAGTGGAATCAAACAGAGTTAATTTTGCTCAAAGTCTAAAATAATTGATCTTAATTCCTTTCACCTATATCACCCATCCTCCCTTTCATCTTCCATCTGGCAACCTTCCGTTTGTTCTCTATAGTTAAGAGTCTGTTTTGTGCTTTGTCTTTTATTTTTGTTCATGTTGTCTTTCTTAAATTCCATATATGAGTGAAATCATATGGCATTTGTCTTTCACTGATCTACTTATTTCATTTAGCATTATATTCTCTAGATCATCTGCATTGTTGAAAATGGCAAAATATCATTCTTTTTATAGCTGAATATTATTCCATTGTGTTTGTAAAGATGTGTGTGTGTGTGTGTATGTTTATATCACCTCTTCTTTATTCCCTCATCTATCCATAAACAATTGGGCTGCTTCCATAATTCAAGTATTGTAAATAATGCTGCAATAAACCCATGGATGCATGTACCTTTTGAACTAGTTTTTCATATACTTTGGGTGAATACCCAGTGGTGGAATTGCTGGATCACATGGTAGTTCTGTTTTTAATTTTTTTAGGCACCTCCATGCTGTTTTTCACAGTGGTTGCACCAGTTTGCATTCACACCAACATGATGCTTACTTTTTCTCCACATCCTAACATTGATTTCTTGTGTTTTTTGTCTTAGGCATTCTGACAGGTGTGAGGCGATATCTCATTGTGGTTTTGTTTACATTTCCCTGATGATTAGTTTGATGAATATCTTTTTATGTGTCTTTTGGCTACCTGTGTGTCTTCTTTGGGGAAAATGTCTATTTATGTCCTCTATCCATTTTTTAATTGGATTGTTAGGTTTGTGGGTATTGAGTTATAGAAGTTCTTTATGTATCTGGATACTACTAACCCTTCATCAGGCATGTCATTGGCAAGTATCTTCTCCCATTCAGTAGGTTGTCATTTAGTTTTGGTGATTGTTTCCTTCACTGTGCAGAAGTTTTGTATTTTGATGTAGTTCCAGTAATTTGATTTAGCTTTTGTTTCCCTTGCCTTAGGAAACATATCCAGAAGGAAGTTGCTACGGTTGATGTCAAAGTTCTGTGTTATTCTCCTATAGGATTTTTATGCTTCAGGTCTCACATTTAGGTCTTTAAACCATTTTGAGTTTATTTTTGTGTATAGTATAAAGTAGTGGTTTTATTCTTTTGCCTATAGTTGTCTAGTTTTCCCAGTGCCATTTGTGGAAGAGACTGTCTCTTTCTCATTTGGGGGAGATACTTTTATAATAAGAAGATAGTAATTGTTTTCTTCCATTGTATGGAAAAAGCAGGGGTTTCCTCCTCTATAACTTGCTAAGATTTCCTTTAGTAGTGATTAGTAGGGTCTGGTTTCTAAAACTAAATGCTGAAATTCTATTCATGATCAGTCAGGTTAAAAAGCCAATCTAAAGCTTAAAATTTGCAATTAAAAGGGACCAAATGGGATGATTAACAAATAGGTGTATAGAGTAGAAAAATATAGATAGGAAGGATGCTGGGATCATACTGTAAAAAAGGTAAATTTTAAGTGAAACAAATACCATTGCAAAGGCTTGATTAAGAAAATAACATGAAAATCTTACCTTACCAGATTAATTTGATAGTTAAATGCCGGATAAATTATAAGGGAGAGTTAGAGGCAGTTAGAAAGCTTCTAAATCATTTAAACTTAATGGTTACTCAGAGCAGAAGATTGGGAATAGTGTGTCTGTGTCTCTGTGTATTTATGTATGTATTGTGAGCGAATAAGGTTAACAGATGCAACAGACAGTGTGAGGGAAGAATTGGCAAATCATTACCAACTGATTGTAGGTTGCAATGGAGAAGAATACAACAAAAATTATATTTGTCCTGGGTGATGGCAAAGCACATAAATCAGTCATTCAGGAGAAGTGTTCCATTTCACTGGGAGACTGAACTGGTTTCAGATGCACTCAATTTTGTCTGATCCTGACATCTCGAAATAAAATTAATAACCAAACGAGAATTGTGGCCTTCACATGCAGACTGAGATCATAATAGGAATAAGTAATGAGAATAATGGGGACTCTCAAGACACCCTATTTAATTTTAAATAAAATTTAAAATGATTGAAAAATAATTTCACAGATGTTCAAGGTATATTCTTCCCCTGAGACTGATTTGTAGACTCACTGGTTTAATCACATTACATGTTGAGCTAGTTAATATATAAACAGCATTCCAGCAAGAATTCAAAGCTTTTTTGCTTAAATTCCTAGAAAATAATTGCCAGAATGCAATTAGAACTTATACTACTGAACTTTGAAGGCAGAAGTCAGAATGTGTAAATGTGGTTAGTCTAAATTAGCTGTAAGATGTCAGGACTAGACAGATGATTTAATTCTTTCCAAACTAGCTTAATGTTAAATTCACTTTTCAATATCCTATATTTACACCTATGGCCAATTTTACATAAATATGCATATAAAATGAAAATTTATTTTTATAGTTTTCTGTAAATCTTTATTCTCCTAAACTTCTCACTAGTTCACATAATTATCTTTCTACAGGCTCTAATAATATACTTAGAATTCAAATCCCATTTTCATGTGAGTTATTAGTACTGTTTTTATATACAAAATAGATACTTCATGTTAACATCCTAACCAAAATAATGATTACAGTGACATATTACTTTTAAGCATGGATTTTAAATTATTAAATTCTTAACTATTAAGATCTTAAAATTTTACATATGGACTTAATTTTTTAGAAGGTTTATTTCTTTACTTTAGATTGAGTGTGAGAATGCACATAAGTGGAGGGGCAGAGGGAGAGGAAGAATCTCAAGCAGGCACCTTGTTGAGTTCAGAGACCGATGTGGGACTTGATCTCAAGTTGCTGAGGACCTGAGCTGAAACCAAGAGTTGAACACTTAACTGACTGTGCCACCCAGGTGTCCCATATTTTTACATATGAACTTTATATGCCACAAAGAGAAATATCAATTAGACTAAAAACAAGTATGCTAATTAAATTTCAAAATACTCCATTCATATTGCAATTGCAGTAGACTTTAAAGGTTTCCAAAAGCTCATATTGATCCCATTTTTATAATATTTAGATTATATTAACAAAATTATATCACATTAATATAAATAATACTGCTACATATAAAATATATCAATTAATTAATTAACATTTTAAATTTTAAATTTTAAAACATTTAAACATTTAAAACATTTAAAATTTTCTGATTAAAATTTTAAAAGAACAGAATTCTAATTATTAGAGTAGAAACTAAATAAGATAGGACAAAATGAACTTAATATAAAAATATATGAAATACATTTAAATTAAAATTTTTCTAAGAAAAGGATTTATACAAATATTTACATGAAGAGGTTGTGAGACAACATTTCAGAAAAAGATATCATTTTACTTTAAGTTAGTTAGCATTACAAAATTCCCACTTAACTACTTTACCTTATCTATCACTGTTACATTTATGTATTTATGAAATGTAAAATCAATTGAGCTTTCTCTTTTTTTATTTCAATAATAAACAAATGTTTTTTGAATACCATGAGCTTAGTCAAAGATAGGTGATCTTAGATACAAATAATGATAAACACTCTGGATGTTTATAATGTAGTCCATAGAAAAATTATAGATGTAAAAGAAAATTAAGAATTAAATATACTTTTCTGTTCATCCATATTGTACCTAGCTCAATGTCTTTTAAGAAAGAGGGAAAATAAACAGGGGAAAGAATGAGGGAAAATAGATTAAAAATTTATGTGCAAAAGTGAAAGTGTAACTATTCCTGCACTGCACTAAAGGGTTGTACTAGTTCTCTCTCTCTCTCTCTCTCTTTTTAAGGTTTTTTTTCATTTATTAGACACACAGAGAGAAAGAGAGTGAGCACAAGCAGGGGGAGCTATAGGGAGAGGGAGAAACAGGCTCCCCATTGAGCTGGGAGATGGATGCAGGGCTCAATCCCAGCACCTTGGGACCATGATCTGAGCCAAAGGCAGACCCTTAACTGACTGAGCCACCCAGGTGCCATGGTTGTATTAGTTTTCTAAGCTACATAACAAAGAACCATAAATTTAGTGACTTAACACAATATACATTTACTATCTCTTTTTTCACAAAAATTTTCCTTGTTTCACAAATGTAGATACAGCTTAACTGGGTCTTTTGCTTAGTATCACAAGACTGAAATCAAGATATTGTCTGGACTGGATTCTCATTTGGAGTTTAGGGTCCTTTACTTACCTCACGTTGGGAGCAGAAATCAGTTCTTTTTGGTGGTAAGACTGGGATGCTCAGTTCCTAGAGCCAACTACTCCTGTCCCACGCCCCCGCCAAGGGAGTTCACTACGGTGATATTTGTTTCCTCAAGGCCCGCAGGAGGGACTCTTTCCAGATTTGACTGGATAATCTTTCCAGATTTTTCAGATAATGACTGGACCCCATCCCCCCAAAATATCCCTTTTGAAAACCTGAAAATCAACTGAGTAGGGACTTTATTTATAGTAGTTTCCCCTCATCTGTACTCTCCCATTCTCCAGTTTTAGTTACCCATAGTCAAAGGTGGTCTGAAAGCAGATGATCCTCTTGTGATCAGTCATGAGGTCATCATAGCCTGATGCAACATTACAATGCCTACATCATTCACCTCACTTTGTCTCATCACATAGGCATCATATTATCTCACAACATCATAAGAAGTAGGGTGAGTACTGTACAATATTTTGAGAAGGTGAAATAACATTCACAAAGCTTTTATAATACCATATTACTATAATTTTTCTATTTTATTAGTTATTAATCTCTTACTGTGTCAATTAATAAATTAAGCTTCATCACAGGCATGAATGTACGGGAGAAAACAGTATATACAGAATTGGGTACTATTTGCAGTCTTAGGTATCCACTGGGAATCTAGAACATATCCCCTGCAGAAAAGGGAAAACTACACTACATCTCCAAATTTCTTTGGCTTTTGCTATGTCCTATCAGAAGCAAACCACATCTCTGTTCACACTCAAGGGGAAGGGATTACACAAAGATGTGGATAACTGGGGGAGGAAATCAACTCATTTTAGAATTCTCCTAACTCTTACAGCAATAGGAGTGTAGCAATAGGAGTGTAACTTTAGTACTGTTCCAATCAGAGAACTGAAATAAACGTGTTTAAACCATGGGTTTTATATTAAATTTTATCCTTAATGATTCATAATTTCAATAATGGTGATTATACAATGAGGATTACAAAGAAAATGGAGGCTATATGTATCACTAAATGCAAACTATATTAAGATTTTCAGTTTTAAAATTTCATTATTTGAATATTATGATTTCAAAATCCTGTTTGTCACATCAGCAAAACCTAACTTACATGTTTTGCATTTTCTAATGGATACTACTTATAGAATTATTTGCTTATTCAGCGAAGTTATTAACTGTCTGAAGTATGCCTGTAAATTTGTCAGATTCTTAAAAGTAAATATTCCAAGATAAGAAGACAAAAGTCTCAAACCCTAAGGGATTCATAATCTAGTACATATACACTATATAAACACACAATCATATTTAGGTGGAGTTAGTACTAGTGGGTTATGGAAGGCTGGTATAAATGGGATGGGATGGAAAAGTAAGGTTTCCACACTTACTACAGAAACAGTACCTTAAAGAAACACTCTTTGGATATTGAAAAAGTATATAAATTAATAAATATACATACAGAAACATGCATACATATTCTATAGAAGAAAAATGAACTTACTTATTATTATAAAGTTTGGAAATAGTTCTTAAGAACACCCTCACGTCTGACACTAATTTCGTGTCTGAGAGACTTCAAGACCACCTTCAGTTTCAATAATTCCCTTGAAGGACTCACAGACTCAAAGGATACAGATTAAAATCACACAGGGCAGAGTTCAGGAAAGTTCCACACAGAGAGGTCCAGTTGTTCTCTCCCAGTAGAGTGATAGTATTAAATTTCTTGGCATAAATGGGTGATAATATGCAGAATATTGCCAACTAGATAAGCTTATCTGAGCCTTGGTGTTCAGAACTTTTATCAGGGCTTAGCCATGTAAGCTACTTAGAGGTTGGTCTCTCATGTTGCAGACCTCAGCCTCCAGGTCTCCAGAGACTGGACTAATACTCTGTGACCTAAAGCCCCCTCCAAATCACAATGTTAGACTATCCAGTATAGCCCAAGATCCCAAGACACACAAAAATATTCTTATTAGACATTCTTACTATGATATTTTAAGGGCTCAGAGGTCATTTTCCATGAACCAAGAGTAAAGGCCATACTTCTTATTGAGTAAAATTAATTCTAATTTGTAAAATGAGATTGAATATTTTATAAAAGTTTAAAGTAATATACATAAAGTTTAATCTATGAGTTTGTTCATTATTGACCTGAAATTTCTTTCAATTATTCACAAAATATGACTTGTTTCTATTTTACTAAATTTTTATAGATCAAAGCTATGGTATATTGGACAAAATGGGGGGAAAAAAGCAAGAGTCGTTGGAGGAAAGAGTATGTTATAAAATAATTAAGTATAAAGTCTGTAAGAAGAAAACAAAAAAAAATATGAAGCAGGATCTAGAATGTGGAATTTATCTTGAGAATACTGAAGAGACACTACACTAAAGAGTGGTAAGCAGGGGAGTTACATGATCAGATTTTATTTCAAAAACTCATTATGGGCTTCTGTGTTGAGAATGGTTAGGAAAATGTTAAGTCTGGATGAATAAAAGCCAGGTAGAAAATAAGAAAGTCTGAACTAATATTGTAGTGGGGGTTAGAGAAACATTCACAAATGTCAGATATGTATATTTGGTAAAGTCAATTACAAAGGGTCATAGAAGTATAAAGAATGAAGAAGCAGGAGGAGTCACAAATGAGGACAAGATTATGGGGCTTGCATGCGGGGGGTGGGGGTTGCAGAAATAGGAGGTTATGGCAGACAATGTTCATTAGCTGCAAATTATCTCTAATTCTTCTTTTTCCATTTCGTTTTGCAGATTCTAAAAAGTCAAATGCTCATTCTTACACTCTATTATTCACTATACTTAGTTCTCCACTTTATATATATGTCAGACTTGAGGGCAACATAGTAAGATGAAACCAGTATTTTAATAGATCCGTGACCTATATTGCACATTAATTGTTTTAAATTTGTGAGTTACACAGTGAGATATATATATATATATATATATATATATATATATATTTCAGTGAACCTACATGGAGTAGAAACAGAATGCTGGTCTAGTTCATTTATCTTTATTTTTGAAAAGGTTATGTGATCCAAATAGCTAAAACTGTTTATAAGTATTAAGTGTATTACAAAGTTTTGAATGGAATGTTATGATGGAAAAGTGAGGCTTCAATATCTTAATAGAGAAGCAGTATGCTAAAACAATCTTTAGATATTATAAAGATATATATCTATATTTTTATCTATCTATATTCTGTAAGTGTCTTTGAATGAAAAATAACTTACATTTTTTGAGGGCTTACTATTTATAAGGCCTTGGCATTGCTATTGAGTCACTTTCTTTAATCCTTTTAATACTTTCAACAAGAAATTAAACAGATATATAATCATCCCCTTCTAAAGTTGAAGAAATTAATCATATCGACAAAAATCTTACCATTTGTTTGGGGGCAGATCTTGTACAAGAATCTAAGTGTCACAGACTTTAAGCCTACAGTATTAGCTTCCAGTTCCTACCTTCCAAACCAGCAAGCATTTATTCAGTAGGTAGTTTTACTAGTTTTAGCAAATAAAAACACAGAACATTCAGTGAAATTTGAACTTCAGATAAACAGTGAATGATGAATAATTTATAGTGTAAGTATCTCCCATGTTAATACTTAGGACACGCTTAATAGCCTTCCCCCAAAAGTTGTTTACCTAAAATACATCTCAACTGGAATTCTGTATTTTTTCGTGATAACCCTACAAATAGACCGTCATTTTTTAGACAAGGTGTAGAGACCTGACCATGAACACTTGCACCTGAAAGTGAGTTCCAAGAAACTAAAGTCTGTGGGAGATCACAGATCATTTCTCAGCAAGCAGAGTTGCAAATGACTTGGCCATTTATTGTGACTCATAAATAAGAAAATACTACACAAAAGAGTTATTGGAAAGGGGCATGTTTTATATTCTTGTAGACAATGTCCTGTAGTACACTGCATGGTGAGAGCAGTAGTGACCCTATAGTGTTTACTGGATTATATGTGTTTAGTCTTGGGATTCTTCTGGTTGCCTGTCTTGAGTAATTTTATTCTGTTTAGTGCTAAGCTGTTTTTACTTCAGTGTGTTGGTCTTTTACTTTAAAAGCTGTAATGTTATGCATTAATGAGTTGAGGGTCAGGTTAAATTAAACAGCTATTTAATTAATTTCTCAATGCCATATTTTCACCATTCAGTGAATAAATGAGAGATATCAGTTTTCTCTCTTATATCTTAGGCTATTACATATGTCTAGGAATTGTGGAGGAAGAATACCAGTTAATATGCTAAATTGCTTTCTCCCTTGCTTTGTCTCTCTTGAGAATTTTTAATCTACTTTAATATACCTACACACCAACTTGCTACTCTACCAATTACCATTCATTACATAATTATCTCCTCCAGCTGAGAATTCCACTTCTTTAGAATAATTTCCCCCTTGTTATCATTCTTGTAACAGTATTATTTGTACTCTTTACTAAGTGATTTCCAGTAATTTGAATTGCATTCAAATAATTCAGCTAATTTACGGCAGACATTTTTTTCAACTTTTCTTGGATTTTTGTTATTGAAATAGGTATCCTCTAATTTTTAAGTCCATTTCAGAATTATCAATCTCTCTTAGAATTTTACAAAATGTACTAACATCTCTTTTCAATGCAGAATTATAAAAAGTTCCAGGATACTAAACATATGGTAGAGGAATTCAACATTCACCAAAATGAGTCATGGAATGAATATTCTGAATAAATAATATCATTTTGTGATTCTGAGTAATTAGGGAAAGGAAACAAATATATTCCCATTGAAAAGAAGTTTTTTTTAAGTTTAAATCAGTCATACTGGTGTCCAGACTAGCTGTCCTACTATAAAGATTAAGAGAACTGTTTTCAGGCAATGGGATCAGGCAGCACAAGGCTCTGATACTTCTATAAAGGGAAACTCAAGAGTCTGAATTTCACACAAATTTCCAGCTACTGATCTATGGATAAGATCCCAATTAACCACAGCCCAGAGCTGCGACTCTAACAGAGAATGAAATCCCACAAAACAGAGAGAGTAGAGACTGAGGCAGGTGAACTGGCTGGAATCTGTGGGGTTACGCATGATAGAGAGCAACACTATGCAGAATGGGAGCTCTATAGGTCAGGGTTAAACTCCTGTCTTATGTACACGGGCCAGAAAAATACAGACACAAAATGAGGCCCTCAAATCTAAACAGATAATCAACTTCTGCAAGGTTGAGCAACAACAGAACAGTGCTGGTCATGGGGAATTACAAAAGAGCAGCATGGGGACATCCATCCAATTAGAGAGTTTGCCTTAACAAGTAGCTGAGATACCAGAAAGACCTCAGAATAAGAATCACATCCTAACAAAGGTGAAACCCAAGTCCCGAAGAATATCCTTCGAAAATGTTATAAAATTTGAGCATTGCTAACTGAGTGAGACTAGGAAACACCTTCGGCTTCCCTTGGGTCTCCATCAATAAAGTATGAAAACAAGTCTAAATAAATTCAAAAGATCCATCAATGACTAAACTTGCCAGTTTAAAAAAAAAATAGACAAATGTAACAGAATTCTACATTTCTGTAAGATAGTATCTGCAATATCCAGTACTTAATTAAAAACAACAAGAGCAACACCAAAAACAGCTGTCATCAACAAAGCAGCTAAGAGGATTGACTCAGTGGGGAAAGAACAGTCTTTTGAACAAATAATGCTGGAACAACTGGATAGGTAGCTACATGGAAGACACTGAAGTTGGCCTCCTACCCTCACATCAAACACAAAAATTAGCTAAGCATGGATCAAAGACTTAATATTAACTAAAGTCACATAACACTTAAGAAAAAGCGTAAGTGTACATATTCATGACTTTGGAGTAGGCAATGGTTTCTTAGATGTGACACCAAAGTATGCGTGCGTGCACACACACACACAAAATATGTTATACTTCATCAAAAATCAAACACTTCTGTGCTTTAAAAAAAGAGCCCATCAAGAAAGTGAAAAGACGATCCACTGAATGGGAGAACATGTTTATAAATCATATTTCCTTTGCAAAAAACATTTTATTTATTTATTTTTTTTGAGAGAGCAAGTGAGAAGCATAGTGGGGAGGGGCGAGACGGTGCAGGAAAGGGACTTCCCACTAAAGAGGGAGTACTATATGGGGTTCTATCCCAGGATCCTGGGATCATGACCTGAGCCCAAGGCAGGTGTTTAACATACTGAGCCACCCACACGTCTATATAAATCATATTTCTGATAAGAAACTTGTATCCAGAATATATCAAGAACTCTTACAACTTAATTAAAAGACAAAGTACTCTTTTAAAAATGAACAAAAGCTCTAAATAGATATTTCTTAAAAAGAGATCAACAAAAGGCCAATAAGAATAAAATTAAAAAACAAATGCTCAACATCATTAGCCAGCAAACAAAACCCAAACTGCAATGAGATACAACTTCACTCCCACAAGGACGGCTATTATATAAAAAAGACAGATAAGTCAAGTTATGGAGAAACTCATACGTTGCTGGTAGGAATGTAAAATAATGCTATCCCTTTGACAAAGGGTTTGGCAGTTTCTCAAAAATTAAACACGTAGTTACCGTAACCTAGCAATACCGTTCCTAGGAATCTACCGAAGAGAAATAAAACGTTAAGTTCCCAGAAGCTTCACACAAAAAGGCTCATAAATGTATTAACCGCAAATAACCTTCCCAAGGTGGAAACAACCCAAATGCCCATAAACAGATGAACAAAGAAAATATCGAGTACCTGTGAAAAGCATACTTGTTCACAAAAAAGGAGGATGGTCAGCCTTGGCGCGTGCGCACTCCCTGCTGCTGGAGCAGGCCGAGCCGGCGCAGGGTCTCGGGCGCCTGCGCAGTATTTCAGGCGCCTGCGCCATTACGCTGGTGGCGGGAAAGCTCCCAGGGGGCGGAGCTCGTTCTGGGCCTCCGTGAGACGCCCTGCCCTGCCTGGGTAAGGCGAGGGAGGTGTGAAGGCCAGGACGCTGTGAAACAGGTGTCAGAACCCCAAGGAAAAGACGTCAGATCTTTCACGGAGTTTGTGGCGGCCTTAAGGGTGCCTTTCATAAATACTTCAGCTTAGACTTGCGCTGAAATTGTTCCTTTCGGCTAGTGTCGCTTGTCCTCCGTGCTCGCTTCGGTGGTCTGCGGAAAAGCCCAGGCAGCAAACTCATCGCAAAGGTAAAATCCCCTGACCTGAGCGTGCGACCACCTCGCGGGGGCCTGGTTGCCGCTTTAGCCTTGGCCACCGCTTACCCTGGCGGGCAGACCCTTGAAAGGGCGCCTCTTTTGTGAAGCCCGACCCCAAAACCCGGAGCCTGAGCCCTCTCCCACCGACGTGAGCCTCCGCCTCTCGACAGCATTTCCGCTTGACTTTCTTTTGCAGTCCCGGCCTGGTCCACTGCCTGGAATGGAACACAACTAGGAAATAGGAATTTACTAGCATGGGACTATAAAATTATAGGTTTGTTAAGAGCCATAATGCTGTGTGTAGTGCCAGACACAGAATGTGTGTGTGTGTGTGTGTGTGTGTATGTCTATGTGTATATATATGAACTGAGTCACCTATGGCCACGAGTTTCCCCAGTGTTGCCAGAATTTTTTAATGGCCCACAGTAAGGAATACTGCTTCTCATGGAGCTGAGTTCGCGAAAACATTAGGAACCCTTTATTATGCATTATATTCTAACTTTGTGCTTATGTTAAAATGTCCTTAGAAAATTAAGATGTGTATAATAGGGGTTTGGGGTAAATTTGATAACTCCATTTGGCAAAATAAATACCTCCTTTTTTACGCACCCCCACCCCAAATTGAAGTGTTGTTACATAGTACAACACGAATGGAAAAAAAGCCAGGCATAAGAGACATTATGTGTATTATTTTTATTAAATGTGTAGAATAAGAAAAGCTGCAGAGATTAAAAGTAGATCAGTGGAGGAAGACAGAATGACTGCTAAAGGGTGCATGGTTTCTTTTAGGGGTGATCAGAATATTCTTAAATTGATTATGGTGATGGCCTAACTGTGAATATACTAAAAGCAACTGTCTTGTTCATTTTAAATAAATGGTTTAATTATATGGTATGTTAAATTTAATTCAATAAAGCTTATAACTCCCCATCAATGATCACACAAAGAAACAAAACTGTATATGTAATCCGTAGACTATGGAAAAGCAGTCATTAAAAATCAAACCTGAAATGGTACAAGGGTTAGACTGAGCAAATACACATTTAAGGCATCCATTATAAATAACTTAATTAAAGGAAAAACATCTGAATTAATTATAAATGTTACTCTTACCAGTAAATGGAGATGATAATAAATAGAAAATAAATCTAGAATTAACTAAAACTATAGATAAAAAGAGAGCCAGTAGATTGAGGACAAATCTGTAGAAATTATCAATTTAAAAAACCTAAGGATAATGATTGAAGAAAAATGAACAGAGTCAGGAACTGAGTGGGACAGTACCAAATAACACATTGGGACAGAGAAAACATTCTGGAAAATAATCAGCTAAAGCCTTTAAAATTCTATGAAAATTACATTTAGGTTACAGTAGCTGAGCAAAACACCAATGGTATAAATATAATCACCAGGTACATTAAGGGGAGTTAGTAAGAAAATCAATTAATACCTTAAAAGCAACCAGAAGGAAAAACAAAACAAAACAAAAAAACCCAAAAAATTTTCGTGTGGGTAAACAATGGTTAAAAGTTATTGCTGACTTTTTAATCAATAATAGTAAAGCCAGAAATAATCATTGATATGCTTAACATACTGATGAATTTATAATATGTTTAGATAAAAGATAAGACAATCATAAAAGAAGGTGAGATATTAAATAGAGTTGTACCATTTAATTATATTTATAAAAATGAAAGTGGGAATTTAGACATGAGGCTCTTAAGTGAGAAAGGGGCTATAAATTATTTGTGTAAAGATGAATAAGTGTCTCAGAGATTTAATTCTTGGACAGAGTTCTTAGTATTATTCTAGACATTGTACAGTAAGTACAGACTACATCAATGAACAGATAGGCTTTGCCCCTGTTTGAAATTAAGGACAAAAGCAGAAGGCAATAGTGAAGAGTCTTGTAAGGAAAACAATTATACTGACGTTTATTTAATTAGAGTTGAAATAAGTAATAAGTAATATTACAGTGTAAAATTTGATAAGAATTATGTAGAGAGTTATTTTGATAGTGATATTAAGCAAGAAGATGTTGTATAAAATTTAGCATATATTTTCATAGTGATGTTTCTATTTTGTTTTATCCCCAATTTATGGTGAGCTTTTTTAAGGCAATAGCAATCTTGTTCACATTTGGATCTGTTTGCTATACCTACCCCTGTATCTTGACACAGCGCAAAATACACCTTCGAAGATCATGGTGTTTTCAACAAGAGAAGCAAATTCCATAATACAGTAAATCCTAGACAGAATATTGTAAGATTATATGTCAGGTCTTAAAAAGAACTGATAAGTAAGTTAACATTTTCTGGGTGGAGAATAACACCCAGGTATATTTTCAAGATGCCCAATTTTGAGGTCATATATTTAGAAACAACACCCTTTCTATAGTCCTTTTCTTTAAATGTCCTTTTATGTTAATAACTTTAAATATTAGGAGAAATTTCTTCTCCTGGCATTCAGGAAACCTTCTGGTGTTTCTTTTGTGAATACTTTTTTGACTTGGAAACCCAGCGTTCTCTGTTTTCCTTACTTAGCTCAATTTTAATTATTAAGTAACAGTGAGAAATATTAAATTTTTAGAAAATGAGAACTGGATACCTGATTATTTTATTTTATGATACCTAAAATCTAAAAGTTTAACTTTTTATTTAACTATATTCTATTTTACTTTGTAGCATAATATAGAAAATAACATAAAGTATGTATTACCATATTAATTTTAATTACACATTCCTTACTGAGCTATTAAATTGCCATTGTCTTAGAAGATTCTTTTTCCCCTTTGGTCATTTGAAACTATTTAGATGTTTGAAAGAAAAATTCAATTTTCATCTCAAAATTTTCTTTTTCAGATGATTGGCTATTTCTATAGTATAGAATGATATGAGTAAATTTTTCTGATTCTAATAATTCATTTTAACACATATTTATTTTATAGTTAAATTTTTTTTGAAACTGTCAGTGGAAAGAAAGGAAAGGAATTTGTTCAGATTATTTTTAATGTTTAAATTGAATCTATTAACACAACTAGCAAACATAGGGCAAAGGAAAATGTTTACATTTCAGCAAAATTCTTTCCTCTTTTCAAATCTTAGCAATTACATATAGTTTTTAGGTCCATAATACAAAAGCGATTGCCATACATTTGACTAAAAAGTAAATGAATGGCTGAGGGCATTAGTATTAATACTAAATCTTTCATACCTAGATTACTTGAATTTCTACCAACCAAGCTAGTAGTTTTAGTTACTAATCCATAGACAAAGACTCTATGGATTTAACACACTGAGCCACCCAGGCGCCCCTAAAATGTACAAATTCTTAACGGTGACATAATAAAAAAAGAAAAAAAAAATCTTTATGATTCTTTACAACATGGATAGTTACTTTAAAATATTGTAAAAAGTATTCAGAAGAACAACATTGGAATATATTTTAGGAAAGGCATAAAAGTTTCTAGTAGTTGGGCGCCTGGGTGGCTCAGTGGGTTGGGCCGCTGCCTTCGGCTCAGGTCATGGTCTCGGGGTCCTGGGATCGAGTCCCGCATCGGGCTCTCTGCTCGGCAGGGAGCCTGCGTCCTCCTCCTTCTCTCTCTGCCTGCCTCTCTGCCTACTTGTAATCTCTCTCTGTCAAATAAATAAATAAAATCTTTAAAAAAAAAAGTTTCTAGTAGTTAAGGAAAAAATGAACTGTCTTTAAGCTATGCATGCATTGTCTTACTTTAAGAGATAAGCTTTGTGTTGCTCTGCTCTACTGTAATTAAAAGAATTGTTAATTCAATGTGTAAAGAGGAGATGGCTATTTAGACAGCTAAAATATATAAAGAAACAAGTTAAGGTTAATGGAGGAAAACAGAAAACTAAAGGATTAGGATCTGAGAAAATGTACCTACAGGAAGATGAAGTTTTCTATATTCTCTGTGACCCCAGAGAAATCTGCAGATTCCTCTACTTCAGTATTTCAGTTCACTGTTGTAATTATCTATGTACTCTAGTCTTCTCAACTGCACTGAAAAATCCTCCAGGGCAGAAACCATATTTCTTAGTTTGTATATCCACAGTTTTTAGTGTAGTAGCTGACCCATAGTTGGTTCTCAATAAATCTTGGTTGAGTAGATATATTGCCTGATTACAGAAGGAATGACAGACCAAATGTGTGCTTTCTTTCCTCTGGTAGTAAAGGGTTTTGGTTTCCCTCCCAGATAATGCCATTAGCAGTCTGCCATTGTCCCTATCCTCCAGCTGCAGTGCTTGTGGACTAATGGTTTACAACTTTGCCCTTCTCTACAGACTTGCCCTCAGCTTAAAGGTGGTTCAGAGGATGGTGTTGTGTTTTTACTCTAGACATGAATTTCACCAGTTAAGAAACTTTAGGTAGCAATGATTAATTTACAGTGCTGACAGGATAATTAAAATTAATTTATAAAACTCACATGCATGCCCAGTGTAATTATGCATAGTAAAATTTCTACAAGTATGCGCAGCATCCCCAAAATAAGTGGTACATATTATTTCTAGGGAAAGAAATGTTCCTAAATTCATGTTGCTTTATTAATGAGTCGTACAGTTAATGAGAAAAAAATCTTGTAATTTTTTTCCAAAATTGATTCTCTACTAAGATAAATCTTCAACTTCTGAAAATGTAGGAATTATATTGACTTGCAAATTTGTTTTATTAGAGTAGGAATATATATTATTTCCTTCACAAAGTTTATGAGACCAGTTAATATTTAAAATGTTGGGAAAGTAACATGACAAACTGCAATTTCTTTACTGCTCACCACTCAAAGCAATTTATGTATTCAAATAAGTCAGAAACAACTTTCTGTTTTCACTTAAAATATTTCATCATGTCACCTACCTACCATTATAGTTCAAGATGCTGATACTTACTTGAATATCACCCTAAGCTGAAGAGTTCAATTAATTATTTTATTTGGCTATCAGTGTGCAACTCATATTCAAGTTTCTAAATAGAAAAACAACAACAACAACAAAACAACAACAACAAACCCCAAACCCTGTAAGTGATATAGCTTATAGGATGTGGTAATGATATTGCTAACTTCCATTTCAGTCATTGTTAATTTTGGGGGGGGGAAGATATGTTAAAAAAAAATTGAAAAAAATTAAATGTATTATTTAATTCTGAAGCCAGGAAGTAGAAATTACACTTAATTCAGAAGTAGACAATTGCTGTTAGGGGCACCATGCACCAAGGCTGCTAAGTATTTTGCACTTTCGACCTTCAAAAAAACCACTTTGATGTTGCAAATCAATTTTTCTTTCCTTCCCTCCTTCCTTCCTTCCTTCCTTGAATGATTCTCAGCAGAGAGGAGACAATGGACTCCAGAAAGAACAAATTGAAAACATCTAAATCAACTGAAGTACTCGAGTTGGATTTATTATGAAATTAAGTAATATTTTCTTACATGGAGGGTGAAGTGAAAAGGAAGACTCAGTGTTGACTTAGCAGCGTTAAAAATTATTGGAAATTAAAATTTAGTATGTTATTAAAATAAATAGATGTAATTTTCAGATATAAAATCAGGCATATTTTTGTACATTATTTTAACAGCATAGTAACTGTAGTATAGTATTTTAGTATTTTAAAATTAGGTACAAGAAGAAAATAAAGACAATGAAATTCAGTTAAGAATGTTAGGTCCAGAGAACTAACATTACAAAATATTGAAGCTACTTAAAATTAGAAAAGCTAGAGATAAAAATAAATGACAAAGAACATTCAGCTATACCATTTATCAAAGACATCACTTTTCCAGTAGTTAGGTTTTATGAACAATATCTTTAGAGTGTTTCCTCATATATGGTACCTTTCTGGAAGAAAGAAAAAAAATGCAAAAAACCAAATGTATATGATTATTTTCTCACTTTTAGTAAATAATCCCATTTCCAAGGTAAATGCAAATGGTTAAGCTTGAAAACTGAAGAACTACTTAATGTGACAGCAGACATGAAAAACTTGCTATAAACCAAACAGGGCAGATGTCCTTGCTCAAGACCTGGTAGTGCAAATTCACTTAATGTTAGCAGAGCTAATTCCAACAGAGTTGACACTAGGGTGATTCAGACCTTAATCCGTTCATATAGTCAACTTGGAGAGTCAAAGTCTTTGTTATATCTAGAAATAGGTTTCTTAGACATAGTGTTGTCTCAGTTTTGAGGGAAAAATCAAATGTATCTGAACTTTCTGTGAAGTTTTATTAGGTCTGTTTTGTGCTTAATTGTTTTCTATTTAAAAACAGAAATTTTAAAAAATGCTGAAGTCTGTTATTTTTCTACTGTTTAAGGTTACTTTTAAAAAGGTGACAGAATGTATAATTTCAGTAAAATCCTAGGCGGTCCATAAAAGACATATGTAAGTTTATTCTCCACATAAAAAATAAGCCTATAATGTGATGGAGAATATCATAAAGTGTTAAATAACTTTTTCAGAGATTGCATTCTGTGTCACCAAATGTATTCTTCTCTATCATTTTGATAGAAAATTTTTCATTCCTTACTTTCTTATCAGTACATACTTAATTCAAGATTAAGTTGTATGTTAGAATGAATATTTATGTAATATACTCATAAAATGGACAGTCTACATTATGTCCACCTTTTTCTTGTCAGAGAATTCAGAAATAAATACTACTTTTGCCAGAAACCATAAGAAGAAATAAGATAATCTAAGAAAATCTAGTCCAAATTGCACAATATACAAATATGTATCTGAATATATATGAAAATATATGTATATGTATGATGGTTTTGAAATAGCGAGGGATATTTTGAAATTTTTGTCATCAAGGGGTGGAGTTATCTTTTTGGTTTTTGCTCTGAAACTGTAAGAGTTCCTTATATATTTTGAATATTAACTTTTTATCAGATATATGGTTTGCAGATATATTCTCTGATTTTATAAGTTGCTTTTTCACTCTGTTGATCATTTCCTTGGCTGTGCAGAAACTTTTAGTATGATGTAGCTCTACTTGTTTGCTTTTGCTTTTGTTGCTTGTCTTTTGGTGTTGTATCCAGGATACAATCATCAAGATAATGGTCATGAAGGTTTTTCCTGTGTTTTCTTCCAGGAATTTTATAGTTTCAAGTCTTGGTTTTTTTTTTTTTTTTTTTTTTCCATTTTATTTATTTTTTAAAGATTGAGAGAGTATGGGGCAGGTGGTAGTGGGGAGAGGGGGTAAAGGGATAAAGCGAGAAACTTAAACAGACTCCACCCTGAGTGCAGAGTGCAGGGTCGAGGCAGGGCTCCATCTCACAATGCTGAGATCATGACCAGAGCCTAAACCATGAGTCTGCCATTTAATGGACTGGGCCACCTAAATGCCCCTCAGGTCTTATGTTTAAATCTTTAAATCATTTGTGGATTATTTTTGTGCATGGTGTAAGATAAGGGTCCATTTTAATTCTTTCACATGTAGATAATCTAGTTTTTCTAAAATCATTTGTTGAAGAGAACATCCTTTGGTCTTTGTGTATTCTTGAAATCTTTGTTGACTATCAGTTGACTGTGTGAGAGTTGAGCTTTCTGTTCTGTTTCATTGGTCTGTATATCTGGTTTTATGTATATCTGTATTATGTCTATCTGTATATCTGGTTTTTTTGCCAGAATCTTGCCATTTTAGTTATTGTAGCATTGCAATACAGTTTGAATTATGCAATCAGGAATGTGATACTTCTAGCTTTGTTCATTCTCAAGATTGCTTAGAAATGTACAAAGGACTTGAATAAACATTTCTTTAAGCAAAGACAGGAAAATAACCAACAGGTATATGAAAAGATGTACAATATCATTAATTATCAGGGAAATTCAAATCAAAAGCACAATGAGATATTATTTCACATTTGTTTTAATGGCAATCATCAGACAACACCACCACCATGTAACATGTGTTGGCAAGGATGTGGAGAAATTGGAGACACTGCATACTGTTGTTAGGAATCTAAAATGGTGCAACCTCTATGTAAACCAGTTTGGAAGTTCCTCAAAAAATTAAAGATACAACTACCATAACATCTAGCAATCCCACTTCTGGGCATATATCCAAAAGAATGAAATCAAGATCTTAAGCAATATCTACACTCCCATGTTTATTACAGAATTATTCATTATAGCCAATATATGAAAACAAACTAAATGTCCATTGATAGATAAATGGATAAATATGTGATATAAAGAATACTAGCCAGTGTATATGAAAGGGATATTTCATTTAAATATGATTAAAGTAGAAATACTAAATTGTTGTGAATTTCAGTATTACTCACATTTCTGTCTTTCACTAACAATATTTGTATATACTCTTGGCAGTATAGTCTCAAATAATGGGTTAATGTGTGGAGCATTTGTGTGTGTGTGTGCCTTCAAGGGGACAAATGTTTTACTAAAGAAGAGAAACAGTAAAAGTGGAAATAGAAACATATAAATGCGCATTGTAATTCATTTTATAAAGTAATTGAAGGTGTGACTTGAAAACAGATGTGAATTTGAGGAGTTTAAGTAATGCAAATGATTGCGAGTTCTCTAGGGATATGACATTTAATCTGAAACCTAAAACACTGAAAGGAATTGGTCATTCAGAGTTCCTGAGAAGAAAGCTGTAGGTTTGAGGCACCATGAAGCACTAAAGGTCTTCTACAGGAAGAAACTTAATCTGTGTCCGGATGGAAGGGAAATTAAATAATAGTTGAGTGAACACTAGTGAGACAACACATTTTACGTATTTGTACATTATCTAAACATCCTTATCTCAAAAGTGACATATTTTCACTGAAGATATGTTCTCAAAAACTATCAGACTGCCAGGATGTTTATAATGCCATTAACATCTATAGGAAATCCATTCTGGTCAAATTAGGTACTGACTGGGAATTGTTTGTATTGGCTGGTTTTACATTCCAAATAAGACACACATGAACTGAAAAAATGTGACATCTTTAATTTATCAGTCTGTAATTTAGTTATTAGAAAACAAATGCCTACAAAATGATAGAAAGCTATATGGTAATAAATTTATACAGACAATGATGGCTGCTCCCTAGGATATTTTTTAATCAACACTAATTGAGAAGGAAGTTTACATCTGAGAAAAGGGCATCTTTTACATGAAAGGAAACAATCAACTTTAGGTATTATTCTCTATTCACTAGAAAACAGAAATATATCAAATTTTCACTTAAACTTTTTCCTTTAAAAGACATAGGAAAGAGGGAATACCTAGGTGGAATCCCATGAAAACTTAGGAGATCAATGGGTTTCAAATCTTGGTGGGGTTAAAATATTGCAGCCAAAATACTAGAGAATATTGTTGCTAAAAACATACAATATGGTGGTCAGTGAGTATGATGTTTGAAATTAAAATTTTGGAGAGATAGTTGCTATTTATTATGACAATGCTAAAGGTATGCCCATAGAAGTCATTAGATAGGACAAAGTCAGGTCTTTAGTAAGTATTAAATACCTGGTTTTTTTAAGGTATTTTTAATAGCAAAACTGGGAAAATTCATTGCTCATCAGTAGATTTCTAAGAAAAAAAAAAACATTATTTTGTATTTTGTATAAAATACAAAATAATACCATTGCCATGACCATGGCAAATTTGATAAATAGTAAAGACACTTTACAAAACAGCATGTATATCATTTTTTGGAAGATTAAGTACATAAATGTGTATATGTTTGTTGATCTTTGTGAAAATATAAAGAATAATAATGCTTGGTAGAATGATCAAAAGTTAGTCATCAGGCATTATATCTTTAATTTTTAAT
The DNA here is from genome assembly GCF_020171115.1 of Neogale vison. Taxonomy (NCBI): domain Eukaryota; kingdom Metazoa; phylum Chordata; class Mammalia; order Carnivora; family Mustelidae; genus Neogale; species Neogale vison. The sequence continues at coordinate 16,875,799 of NC_058100.1, forward strand.
GAACATATACATTTTTGACAAAACAGCAAAATATCTTTGCAAACATTTAATATTCAGATGAATATTGAACACATTTTAAAAATTTAAAAATCGCCATTTTTAATTAGTTCAGATTCTCTTCTTTCTTTTAAGTAGAAGGAATTTTTTTAGGTAAAGCTTCCTCATCATTCAACATTTTCTAATATTTCTAAATATCCAGTGATTGTTTCTACTTGGACATGGGCAACGCTACTTCAAGGTACCTCTCTAATTTATCTTCAAAATGTAAATTTTGATTATTTTATTGTATTATTTACTCTGAGATACAGATTTCCTATTGCCCCACTATTTTGTGCACTACAAAAATTAATATAACAGTGTTGTCAACCATTAATGATGGACAGTGGACTTCATTTTTCTTTCTCTCCACAGCCACTGGAGCTGAACCTTTCTCCCACTCTTTTAACACAGCTTTATTTTATTCTGTATTTGTTCAAAAGAAAAAATTCAGTTATATAACTCTTATGCGTAAATGTAATTTCTTTATACTTAGAGCTAAACTGATCTGAAGCTAGTGACAAAACTTTAAATAAAAGCACATAATTAAAGTAATGCTGAAATATGAAGAAATATATATTTGTATATCTCTGCACGTGATTAAATGCTGCTGCTTAATCATGATTAATAAACATATGATAGAGCAAGAAAATGTAAATTTTTTCTTCCACTCATAACTGAGAGAATTAGATTGTAAAAGGATGATTTATTGATGATTCATGGAAATCAATTTCTTTAAAAAGCATTTTAAGGACATAAACAAGCGTTGTGGTTACCCAGGGCAAAATTAAGCATAAAAACATATTGCCTCTGAGGCAGAACAAAATCGTTTCTTGCAGGGAACAATATTGCATAGTCGCAGCATGAGCTTTGCATTCTATTTCATGGGAGAGACTGAGGAAAGGAAAAACATAAGCTTCTGTCCATGATCACAGAAATCTAAAATTCCTGATTTCAATATGTGTGTTGGAGTAAGAAAACTAGGCTTACTGTATGTAATTGGAAAGTTAATTAGTATCGTGTTTCTATTACTCGGTTGTATCTAAAGCATTCATTTTCCTTAAAAATAATTGGCGATGTTATGATTAAGTACTTGGACTATTTTTTGAATCTCCCCTTGTTAAGTTGGCATAAACAAAACTCTCTTATTTTACTTTTTACAGGTCACAAAGGAAACATTTAGTTTTAAATGTTTTCATAATGCTATTTGGCGTAGTTGATGGATGAAACCATATGGCACATACAGTGACACATTTTTGTTATACCAAATAATTCTTTGCTATTCATTTTTCCCTAAATGTGTATACCTGTAATACCTTGCTTCCCTTTCTGTCTGCTGTATCTGTATTACTTTAACTCAGAATAAGGGTTTGGGTTAGTAGTTTCTCTTAAATCAAGCAGAAATGATATCATATGGCTGAACGGGTGCATGAGCGATTTGAACTGCACCTCTGCCACGGGAGTGAACTGCCCTGGAGTATTTAGTCATCCAACAACATAATCAGTCCTGGGTCTGAAAAGCAGCCCACGTTCCAATATGGGATTTTTACTTTCCTGCACATTTCATTACTGTGTCACCTGGATTGCTTTACTTTTTTTTTTTTTTTTTTTTAACTAGTTCCTTAAAAGCAGCCTTTTCTGCTCACAGATAATGAAAAAAGCAAAGGAATAGCAATATCCAGAAAAAAAAAACAGCTGAATACACATAATCATCATGAAACTTCACACTGTGATATATTATCTCTGATGTAGTAGAGCAGATGTACTATATTTAGTTTTAATATCTAGGAAACAGCATGGATTCAAAATTGTGCATTCGTCAGTCCTCATAGGAAACTATTTCATTTTCCATAATTTTCTCTTTTCATGGATACCAAGGAAATAGTCTCTCTTTTTGTTTTTTTTGCTATAATTTTTATATAGATGCTGGAAAGATTCCATTGTAACCTTTCTGAAATTCTGGATTAATCTGCCACTTTTCTGTTTGTAAAATTTCTCCATTTAAATCTTTAGAAATGTTGTTTTGCCTCAAAGTTTTTTATATTTTTAAAGACAAGGAAATCTTTCTGGATAAAATTTAATTTTGGTCTTATGTGGAATTACCATTCAGATTTTAAACCACTTTCATTTATGTTGGTGCATTTGATTAACTGGATAAGTAATTTCCTTTAATATCCCTGAAGATTTCTATGCTCATATGGTTAGCTGTCTCAACAGCAACTTTTTGAGAGAATGAATCTTCTGTAGTTCTCCTGATGTTGAATTTATTTAGAAGTACACAGCATGGCCCTAGAAGGTGTTCTAAATTTTAGACCACTGTGATCTTTTGTCCCTCTCTCACCTCTTTTTATTCATGAACAAATGAATTTATTCATGAACTGACATTTTTAACCTATATAACATCACTTTCTATTTAATAATAAGACCATATTTTTAGAAATGCAGATAAGGTTGATGTTAGAGTTCCTTTTCCTTAACTTTCAACATATTCAGTCATAATTATTATTATTATAAATTTATGAATGTAGATTATTATTAAAAATGTAATGAAGAGGATCTCTAATAGTAACAAACATTATCCTGAAAGACCAGATGATCTTTCACACAGCTGTATTTAGAACATTCCATCCCAAAGCAACAGAATACACATTCTTCTCTAGTGCACATGGAACACTCTCCACATTAGATCACATCCTGGGTCACAGATCAGGTCTCAACCAGTACTAAAATATTGGGATCATTCCCTGCATATTTTCAGACAACAATGCTTTGAAACTAGAACTCAACCACAAGAGGAAAGTTGGAAAGAACTCAAATACATGGAGGCTAAGGAGCATCCTACTAAAGAATGAATGGGTCAACCAGGAAATCAAAGAAGAATTTTAAAAATTCATGGAAACAAATGATAATGAACACATAGCTGTTCAAAATCCATGGGACACAGCAAAGGTGGTCCTGAGAGGAAAGTATATAGCAATGTAAGACTTTCTCAAGAAACAAGAAAGGTCTCAAGTACACACCCTAACCCTACACCTAAAGGAGCTGGAGAAAGAACAGCAAAGAAAGCCTTAACCCAGTAGGATATGAGAAATAATAAAGACCTGAGCAGAGATCAATGAAATAGAAACGAAAAAGAACAGTAGAACTAAACAATGAAACTAGGAGCTGGTTCTTTGGAAGAGTTAGTAAGACTGATAAACCCCTGGCCAGACTTATCAAAAAGAAGAGAAAGTACCCAAATTAATAAAACCATGAATGAAAGAGGAGAGATCATAACCAACACCAAAGAAATACAAACAATTGTAAGAACATATATTGAGCAACTATACAACAGCAAATTTAACAATCTGGAAGAAATGGATGCATTCCTAGCTATACCTAAATACCAAAACTGAACCAGGAAGAAATAGAAATCCTGAAGAGACCCATAATGAAGCACTCATCAAAAGTCTCCGAAGAAACAAGAGCCCAGGATCAGATGGCTTCCGAGGGGAATTCTACCAAACATTTAAAGAAGAATTAATATCTATCTCTTGAAACTGTTCCAAAAAAAATAGAAATGGGAGGAAAACTTTGAAACCCATTTATGAGGCCAGTATTACCTTGATCCTAAAACCTAACAAAAACCCCATGAAAAAGGAGAATTACAGACCAATATCCTTGATGAACACGGATGCAAAAATTTTCACCAAAATAGTAGCCGATTGGATTCAACAGTACATTAAAAGGATTATTCACCACGACCAAGGGGGATTTTTTCCTGGGCTGCAAGGTTGGTTCAACATCCACAAATCAATCAATGTGATACAATACATTAAAAAAAGAAAGAACAAGAACCATATGATACTCTCAATAGATGCTGAAAAAGATTTGACAAAGTACAGCATCCTTTCTTGATCAAAACACTTCAGAGTGTAGGGATAGAGAGTACATATCTCAATATCATCAAAGCCATCTATGAAAAACCCACAGCAACTATCATTCTCAATAGGGAAAAGCTGAGAGCCTTTCCTCTAAGGTCAGGAGCATGGCAGGGCTGTCCACTATCACCACTGCTATTCAACATAGTACTAGAAGAGCTAGCCTCAGTAATCACACAACAACAACAACAAATAAAAGGCATCCTAATTGTCAAAGAAGTCATCAAACTCTCATTCTTTGCTGATGATAGGATACTTTATGTGGAAACCCCAAAAGACTGCACTCCAAAACTGCTAGAACTCATATAAGAATTCAGTAAAGTGTCAGGATATAAAATCAATGCACAGAAATCAGTTGCATTTCTATACACCAACAACAAGACAGAAGAAAGAGAAATTAAGGAGTCAATTCCATTTACAATTGCACCCAAAACCATAAGATACCTAGGAATAAACCTAACCAAAGAGATGAAGAATCTGTACCTAGAAAACTAGAAAGTACTCATGAAAGAAACTGAGAAAGAAATTGAGAAATTGAGAAAGAAATTGAGGAAGACACAAAGAAATGAAAAAATGTTCCATGATCATGGATCGAAAGACCAAATAATGTGAAAATGTCTATGCTACTGAAAGCAAATACACATTTAATGCTGCCTCTATCAAAATACCATCAACTTTCTTAAAAGAAATGGAACAAATAACCCTAAAATTTACATGGAACCAGAAAAGACCCCAAATAGCCAGAGGAATGTTGAAAAAGGCAACCAAAGTTAGTGGCATCTCAATTCCAGACTTCAAACTCTATTACAAAGCTGTAATCATCAAGACAGTATGGTACCAGCGCAAAAACAGACATATATATCAATGGAAAAGAATAGAGAGCACAGAAATGGACCCTCAACTCTATGGACAACTAAAATAGAAATATTTACTCAGAATATGCAGAAAACTCTTACATCTAATAGTTAGAAAAAAAATGTAACATTCCAATAGAAAATGGACAAATACTTGAACAGAAATTATACAAAAGAAGAAATATAAATGATCATTAAACACATGATAAGATGCTCAACCCTTGGGGCACCTGGGTGGCTCAGTGGGTTAAGCCGCTGCCTTCGGCTCAGGTCATGATCTCAGGGTCCTGGGATCGAGTCCCACATCAGGCTCTCTGCTCAGCGGGGAGCCTGCTTCCCTCTCTCTCTCTCTCTGCCTGCCTCTCTGTCTACTGTGATCTCTCTCTGTCAAATAAATAAATAAAATCTTAAAAAAAAAAAAAGATGCTCAACCCTTAATTCATGAGGAAAACAAAAGTGAAATCCATTATTAGATACCTCTACACATCTACCAGAATAAATTAAAAAACAAAAGCAGAAAAACCCAAAACAAAACACTATTTGGAGCAATGATGAGGAAAAACAAACAACTGAAACTACTATGTGTTGATAATAGGATTGCGAACTGTTAAAGCCATTTTAAAAAACAGTTTTTCAATTTCTTATAAAATTAAACATTCTTTTACTACATGAGCAAACAGTTTCATTACAATTGTAATTGTATTTACTGGGTATTTACAAAAGAGAAACAAAAACTCACCTTGATGCAAAGTCCTGCACACAAAAGTTTGTAGTAAATTTATCCATAATAGCCAAAAGCTGGTAATAACTTAAATATCCACCAATAGGTAAATGGACAAACCATTTGAGGTATACTCTTTAAATAGAATATTTAGTAATAAAAAAAACCCTACTTTTTTATGTTATAACATGGATGTATGTCAAAACATGCCGAATGCAAGAATCCAGACACAAAAGAATGTATGTAGAATTCTTTCATTTATAAGAAATTTTAGGAAAGATAAGTCTAATCCATCGTGAAAAAAATCCCCCAAAACCAAAAAATAAAACAAAACAAACACACACACCACACATGTGTTTGGCTACCTGGGACTGGAGGTATGGAGAGTTTGAATGTGATGGCACTCAAGGAAATTCTGTATTTTAATGTGGTGGTGGTTACCCGGATGTTTGAAGTTGTCAAAGCTTATTGAAGTATACATTTAGAATGGATGCATTGTAATTGATATAAAATATACATCAGTCAACCTGATCTAAAATAAATAGAACTAACAGTAGTTTTTAGCTTTGGTCACACATTGTATACTTAAGTCAGTTTTTTGTTTGTTTGTTTTTAAGACTGTATTTATTTATTAAAAAGAGAGAGAACTCAGGAATGGGGGAGGGACAGAGGGAGGTGAATTATGCACCCCACTGTGCAAGGAACCCCATGTGGGACTTGATCCCAGAATCCTGAGATCATAACCCAAGCAGAAGGCAGAGGCTTAACTGACTGAGCCACCCAGGCACCCCTATTAAAGTCATATTCAAGTATATTTTAGCTTTATGGTGTTTTATAAAGTGAGAAGGATATAGTTTGAGAAAATTATAGATTCTTATTTGTCATGAATAACATTTTGGGATAGCTACATGATTATATTTCTTTTACTTGGGGAGGGGATCTATAATTTCTATAATCTCTACTCAGATCAAAGCATGGATTTTTTTTTTCATTTTTTAGGTTTTATCTTAGTCTGTTAAATCATTTTCAATACTTTCCATTTAATCTGTGTAGTTTATTCCCAGTATTCAGAATTGGGAACTGTTTTCTGTCATTGTACTTGGATTATCATTTGATATATGATACATATTTTTGTTGTTGTTTTTAGGTATTGTGTTGACCCAGTTTTGAAGCTCTGGCTGGGTTTTCCTTGAGCATCTTGAGATGACTGATTAAGTCCATACCCCAACTGCTTCCCTAATAAGTCAACTTTTAGACTTCAGGACCACTGTTACCTGTCCTAATTGCCTGAGGCCCAGTACTCAACACCCATATGCTAGAGAGTATGAAATCATTAAAATTGGCCAAATCATAGCTAGAAACTTTAGCTAGTGCTTTTACACTTGCCATACATACATTGCCCCTTATTAACTCCAGCTTTCTATTATCCTATTCTGTGGTACAACCTCTGTGTAGTCCTTATGATAAACTTCTCTTACTTAGAGCTACAAGTAACAGAGTTCTGCTTTTCATCTCTCTGAGGCCATTTGTGTTGCATCCTGCTGTTGAAAGAATCTTTAAATTTTATAAAACCTTTTTAATACATGTTTCCAGATGGATCTAGAATAACCTAATATTTGAATTTGGCACAAGAGTTTAAATGCTAAAGCAATAAGTTTCTAGATGTACATTTAGCAGTAACTACAAAACAACATCAGAAAGTGAACCATGAGAGACTATGGACTCTGAAAAACAATCTGAGGCGTTTGAAGTGGCGGGTGGGTGGGAGGTTGGGGTACCAGGTGGTGGGTATTATAGAGGGCACGGCTTGCATGGAGCACTGGGTGTGGTGAAAAAATAATGAATAATGTTTTTCTGAAAATAAATAAATTGAAAAAAAAATAAAATTAAATTAAAAAAAAAAGTGAAAATTTTTTTTTCTAAAATATTTTTTTTTATTTTTTTTTTAAGATTTTATTTTATTTATTTGAGAGAGAGAGACAGTGAGAGAGAGCATGAGCGAGGAGAAGGTAAGAGGGAGAAGCAGACTCCCCATGGAGCTGGGAGCCTGATGTGGGACTCGATCCCGGGACTCCAGGATCACGCCCTGAGCCGGAGGCAGTCGTTTAACCAACTGCGCCACCCAGGCGTCCCTTTTTTTTTTTCTAAAATATTTAACTCAGTGTGATTCATGTTGTCCATACTGAAGAGTATTGTTACTATTTACATTAATTTGAAATGTAGCCAAAGCCTTTAATAATCTTTGAGTTCTAGTTTATTTAGCATGTTTTCATTCTATATAAATAGCTTAGATGAATAAAGATATTAAATAAATATTTGCAATTTTGGGGGGATTGTAAATTCTAGTGTCCTGTATAAGTAAAAAAAAAAAATTCATGTATGTGCATACATAGCCCTAAATTCTCATATAGTATGGTTATTGAGATATTTTTAGACTACCTCTAATCTAATTATTACCTAGATTCTCATTTTTAGACGAATGTTGAGAAGTAGGATTACTGCAACACAGATTGTGTAGGATAATAGATTGGGAATGAAGGGTTGTGGAAACCAGCCCAAAATCACACCATGTTTGTGGTACCTTCCTTCATTTACCTCAGTCATAACATAATAGCTGTGATTCAGGATGATGTCTTTGATTGGCTGAAAAGTAGACTCAAGATAATGTTAAATATATAGAGAGTACCATTAATGCTTTGTAATGCAATCTCCATGTCCTTTTATTTTAACTAAGTCACATCTTCCCTGAACAGTATTTCTGGGTCACTCTGCTTGATCAACTAATGGGTAGTTATTATGGGTCTCAAACTTGAATTTAAGAATTTCAAATTAGTCTTCCTCTCAAACTTTAGGTTTTTCATGAGTTATTATTATCTTCATAGTGGTTAAGAGAAGACAAGTATTTACTGAGTGCTGGATACTTACTTATTTTGCCAAACACAATTCCACATTATCTCCCCTTATAAATATTTATATATTTATATCTCCTTATAAATATTTATATTTATATCTGTATATTATAGCTGTATGTTTATATATTATATATCTATATAGATATAGATAATATTTATTAATATTATAAATTATAAATATTTATTTTGTGATAAATATATATTTATATATAAATATTATATATGATTTATATATTATATATAAATATTATATATGATATATAAATATATAAATATTATATATTTATCACAAAATAAATATTATGACTCTATTTGTTGGGTTTCCAATAGTTAAAACAAATGTAGAGGGTGAGAAATGTAAAAATATAAGGCTTCCAGAAGAAGATTTCTGTAATCAGATAATTCTGGTTTTATTGTTAGCTGTAAGTGAAACCCAAATGTGTAATTTTGGATAAGTCACTTTGCTTTGTGTTACTTAGGGTTTTCACTAGTAACATTGAGGATGTTGGAATACAGAAGCTCCAAAACTTTTCCTGCTCAGAAATTGCTTGATGTTATATCAATATTAATGTGCCAGTATTAATAATTCCAGTTTAAATCAAGGCACTGAACATTTTAAGAAATTTTATTTTTGTCTCCTCTGGTTTCCTTTCATTTTATTTAGTGGAAACAAACTTTCACTCACCCTGGATGAAGATTCCTATAATCTCATGAAATTTTATCTCCTTTTCTATTATGGTAACTTTAATTCATAATGTAATCAAAGTGTGGTAATGAGAATTTCTAGTTCTATTTAGTATTTAAAAGCCCTGAATGAGTTAGCATAAACTATGATAGTCTTCCCCATCCTATTAATAATACTGTAACAAGAAAATTTCACATGTGGTCTAGGACATCATTTGTATTTAATACTACATATTATATATGATATATTAGCTATTATTACATGTGAAAAATACTTTACATAAGGTTTGCTATTTAACACCATGTTTTAGGCCAAAATAAAATTTTTGCAATGTCAACATACTAGTTTTATTGAGTTTACAGAATATTTAGAATTCAGTGAATAGAGTGAACAATCAATAAAAGTAAACTGAACATATATAACTTAATTTGAATAAATATATGGCCTGATTTTCAAAAATATGCTCCCTGTTTTCAATTTGCATAATTTTTGCACAAGCATCTTTAAGAGAATGGTTTCTTTCTTTGTCATTCAGGTAAGGATTCCACATTTATGAATTAACAAGAAAAGGCCAAGATAGTTTAACCTGAATCATAAAAGAGTGGCATATTTTCACTAGTAGTAGAGAAATAAGCATAATAGGAAAGATATTTTCATGACTCATGGTGGATATTCTGGTCTTCCAGCCTTTCAGTCAGATATCCATCACTAATTCCCTATTTGTCCATGCATAACCAGAATTATCAGTCATCCTTATTTCCTTCCTATCTGTGCTCCCTCTTAATGGGTCACAGATTAAATTATTTGAGGTTTGCCTCCTATTGGTGCTTCCCAAACCATCTCAAAGTACAACCCTGATTACTTTAGATCTCTTTAATAACACTACATTACAAAGACACCTCCAGGTCATAGTGAAAGTTTTCTTTATGTTAAAGACAAAAATCTTACTTTAGATTGCTAAAAATGTAAGATTATTATTGAATTATCCAAATAGATTCATTTTAACTCTTGTTTTAAAAGTTATAACATTGTAACATTTAAAAATGAAGGAAATTCCTTCTCAAATGAATTTAAGAAGGGAAATGGTTATAAGTCTGATGTATCTTAGTTGGACTAGTTTTGGTAATTTGTTCTTACTGAATCTTTTAATTTTTTAATTTTTAATTTTTTTAAAGATTTTTATTTATTTGAGAAAGAGAATGAGCAGGGGAAGGGGCAGAGGGACCAGCAGACTCCCTGCTCAGCAATCCTACCACCTTGAGATCATGACCTGAGCTGAAATCAGATGCTTAACTGGCTGAGCCACCCAGGCACCCCTTATACTGAATCTTTCTATAAAATTAGTGTTCTCCACTTAAAATTGCTTCCTATGAAACAGTACCATGGCTTATTTCAATACTCTAACACTTGCTCTTAGATGCATTCCAGACACTGTTAAGATAACTAATAATGGTAAGTAAATCACTGGTCTTCTTAACCAACAGTATATTTAAGGAAATAAATTACTTCAGTATGGTTAATGATATACAAATCTTAATTTGATTATTTTAAGACAGACAAAAAATTATTCATAATAGTAATTTTAAAAATGCAAATGAAAAATAGATTTGCTTCATACATCAAAAATGTTCGCAAATTGTCTTCATGAATTATATATATACATAGCTAATCACAGCCATTATATTTTACAAATTTTGTAAATAGCATCATCATGCACTAATGTTATGGGAATCAAAATGGTAAAGTATTGAATTGGGATTCGTAAACCCTTCTATGGTGCAACTTATTCAATTTTAAGTACCATCTAATTGTTTGAAGTTGTACACTTCAGGGAGAAGACAGATATATGGAATACATTTTCATTCACAGACATGTATATTAGTGGTATCTGCATTAATATGCTAATACTTATGAAATTTAATTAAAGAGTTATAATCTTCATTCCATATGGGACCACTAAATTAAATATGACTTATTTAAATAGTAAAAATGTTATCTTGTTTTTTTTCTTAACAAAGGAAAAAAAAAACTATTGCTAAATTATTTTACATTTTGATTCTGAAGTTATAGCCAGATATTTGATAGTTTGGGCTATTTTCCAAAAATTCTGTGGTGAACTGATGAGACAAATCACCCCAATTCTCTGTATTTTTCCTACACTCATATTTTTGAAAAATGAGTTCACATCTTCTCCCACCTAGAGAGAGAGACTCTGTGTTCCCCTCTGGAGTTGAGTGGCCTTTGGTTTTGCTTTGGTCAATAGAATATCACAGATAATGTTCCTTAAAGGCCTTGCAGATTCTGCTATCTTTCCTAGTATTCTGCTTCCATCAGGAGGATAAGCTCACACAAGATTTCTGAAGTATGAGAAGCTTGTGGAAAAAGCTCCATCATTCCTGGTCAAGACCATTCTACATATGTGATTGAGTCTTATAGAGACCAGAAAACTGTCAAGTCCATCTGAGCCAAGACCTGTATTATATGTATTATAGGGATAATACGTGGTTGTTATTTTAATCCCCAAAGGATTTGGTTTATTACACATATATTGTGGTATTAGAAATCAAACACTTTAAAAATTAGTAGCTATGCTGTTCATTCTAGTAGCATGTAAATATTCTGAAAAAATACAAATTATTGGAGAGATGGACAGGGATGGGCTAAATGGATGATGGGTATTAAGGAGGGCATTTGTGATGACCCCTCGGTGTTATATGTAAGTGATTAATCACTAAATTCTAAACCTGAAACTAATTTTACCATATTAGCCAACTAGAATTACATAAAAACTTGAAATAAAAATAAAATTTAGTTACCCCCAAAATCCTTCTTTAGTGAATTTTTCTGTCTAAAACAAAACAATGAAAATAAAACAAAGGTAAAAAGATAAATAATTTGATGTAAAGTTGTTTTTAACTTTAGGTGTATAATTGACAAAATTGTGATGTATTTAAAGTGTGAACATGATGATTTGATATATGTATACATTGTAAACTGATTCCCTTCTTTGGTAAATTTATTCCTAAATGTTTTTTTTTTATGTTATTATAAATGGGAGTGTTTTTATAAGTCTTTCTTTCTGATAGCTTGTTCTTAATGTATAAAAACATCACTGATTTTTATATATTGATTTTGTATACTACAACTTTCTAGTCTTTGTTTATTTCTGCTCTGATCTTTGTTTGTTTTTTTCTCTGATCTTTGTTATTTCCTTCTTTCTACTAACTCTGGGCTTATTCTTCTTTTTCTAGTTTCTTGAGGTATAAAGTTAAGTTGTTATTTGAGATCTCTTTTTTTCTTAATATAATGTTTACTGCTGTTAGAACTGCTTTTACTGGATCCCATAGGTATTGCTATGATGTGTTTCAGTTTTTTTCTCAAGTTATATCTTTGATTTCGTTTTGATTTCTTCCTCTACCTATTCAAGAGGGTGTTGTTAAATCTCCACATAGTTGTGAATTTTCCAGTTTTCTTTCTGTTACTGATTTCTAGTTTCACACCATTGTGTTTGGAAGAGATGCTTAAGGTTTCAATCTTTCTAAATTTGTTAAGACTTGTTTAATGTGGTCCTCAGGGACTCATGAACAGTAGATCCCATCACATCTCAGACCTTGTTGATTTGGAGCAAGGTCCTCAGGCGACCACCTTAAAATTTGAGGCACTAGACTTGTGGAGAAGCTCCTTCCAGGGAGAAGCAGATTTGGTTTTATTTTTGGAGTAATAGGAAGAGAAGTCAGGGGAGTGCCGCCAGTTCTTTCAGACCCCCAGGAGGATCTTGACTAGCTCTCAGACAGAGGCTGATTAAATGCCCAACCTTGGGCATCAGCTGGGAGAACATACAGTTTCTCCCCATCTAGGGAGAAACTGGATACTTGGTGTTTTTGCTTGATCCCTCTGGGCTCAGAACAGAGAAACAGCCACAGAAAGTTTTCATGTGCCCATTTAAAAATTATGTCTTTATTTAGTTTGTCCCTGAGGGACTCACAAATGCTAAGCCTGTTGGCCTAGAAACTGTATGATTTGTGAGCCTGGTCTTCAGGTGGCAGCTGTAAATTTGGGATACTAGGGGTAGCTGGGTGGCTCAGTTAGTCTTCATGTCAGGGTTGTGCACTCAGCCATGCTGGAGCCTCTTATAAAAAAAAAAAAAAAAAGTTGGGACGCTAGATACACAGTCCAAACTCTTCACTCCTCAGGGAGAAACTGGGAGCTGGAAATTCTCTTCAGATTCTTCTAAAGTGCTGTGCCAGTGGTGGGGTTTTTGGTAAGGTGTGCTTTGCTTTTCCTTCCTGTTTTGATCTGAGCATTTTCTTATTCTCCTGATGTGTAAGAGTCACTCCACTAGTTTCTGAGTTTTCACCAGAGGGAAGTGATCCATGCATGTTTGTCTGGGAGGAAGGAAGGTTAGGAAACTCAAATTCTTCTGTCTTACTCTGAAACAAAGTTTTATATAACCAAGTATATTTCTTTTCTTACCTTTTGATGTCTTGAAAACCTTCCTCCCATAGCCCCTAAATTTGCAGTCATTCTTCTCTCTTGTCAAAACCCTTTTAATCTAACAATGTAATTATAGCAATATGAGGTAAACATTCAGAAGATAACTTGATCTTGATTTTCATATTGTATTCTAAGTGCAAAAGGCTTTGCCATAAGTAGAAAAAGAACATTACAATCTGGTGGTCTGCCGCATTATGCCATTTTATCAGTAAGATTTTTTATTTCTTTATCCCATTGAAATACCTCTTTAAAAAATTTCCAGCAGTCACAGAATTTGTGATAGTTCTATCACTCTCAATACTAAACACAAATTTAGAACACAAACCCAGAAATATGAACATGCCAACTTGACTTTTGTAGAAAAATGTTTTAACTCTTGATAATCATTCATGAATTCAATTTAATATTCTCTATTTACTCCCTTATAGTGTCTGACTTATTACTACATGTTCATTCGTTATAGTTTATTTCTCCCACTAGAATGAATACTAAAGGAAGGAAGGGACTTCTTATCTTTTATTGATTGTCCACTCTAATATCTATAACATGAATTGTAGGTACTTCATAAATTATTGAAAAAAATGAATGAATTCTATTCAGTTCAATTCAGTGAATGTTAGACTTTCTTCAAATGCTAAATAAGTAAGACATTGTCTTTTCTTTCATGGTTTTACAAAAAGCAAGGATAGCATTTATTAAGAGTTAAACTAAAGGAGGGTCCTTGTGATGAGCACTGGGTGTTGTGTGCATGTGATGAATCACTAAACTCTACACCTGAAACTAATATTACACTGTAATGTTAACTGGAATTTAAATAAAAACTTGAAGAAGAATATAATACTGTATTTATGCTATATAGAAGGAGTATGTAAACAAAGGGTTTTAGAAAGAATGAATTTTTAAAGGATAATAATTAAAATTTGAGTTCAGTTCTGAAGAGTGCAATGACATGTGAAACAACTCTCAACACTAATATAATCAGAAAATCAAAGCATGTCTTTTTGAAGATGGCAGGGCATACTAAACAAATGACAGGTTTTAACATACAGTTAAGATATTGAATAGCAATATTAGAGTGATAGAGACCAACTTAACCAAAAATAAATACTTTCTTCCATAAATTACCTGACACGTTTTCATGAGAAGAAATGCTATTGAAGCCCTCTGAATAGTAGTATAACTTGGTCAGATCTGTGTTTTAGAAAACTAATTATTTTGGCTGTACAACAGATGGATTTGAAGCTGAGGAGATTTCCAATAGGCATACCAGTCTAGAGGCAATTTCTCTAGTTTAACTGATATATAATGTGAAAAGAATTTGAAGAATGACAGTAAGGATGGAGATAAAGAAACAATTTGAAAGTTATATCAAGAAGAGATTGTAGACCAATCCGATATATTTGGTAAGAGATAGGGAGGATTGAAAAATTCCTCCAGAGTCCTAGACAATGGTACAGATGGTAAAGCTAAAAATTTAGGTCAGATACCCAGGGAAAGCAAATCTAAGCATGCCAAATTTATTCTTTCAGTGCGTATATATAAATAGATGTATAATACTTCTTTTTTAAAAATGTCCAATGGAAACCCCTACTTCATCAATCAAAAGTTTAAGTCAAATTAATATTCAGCATTTCCACTAACCTGCAATCAAACCTTTGTTTACATTCATTCTAGTCCTATTAACTTTCCTAACTATAAAGATATTCCACCATTTTCAGTTTTATACAACAATTTGTATAGTATCCTCTATCAGTAGGCTTATTGATTAAATCATACATTTAGTCAGAAAACACTTCTTTATCAGGAACTGTATGCAGGTAACGGGGTAAATTCTAGGAGTAAGAAGATGAATAAGACCAAAAAAGAATCAGACTTTCAAGGGAGTTTATGGCCTCATCCAAGAGGTAGGGAAGAAAAATCTATCTTTATAATGGTATATATCAGCTGTAGTGGTCAAGTGTGTGTTCTTCATTCTTGCTTCTACCTATCAAACAAATGGCCTAAAAATGTCTAAAACCTAATGTCTTCTTAGCTTCTTCTGATTGCTGTATCTATCTCACAGTGGTTTTTCTCATGTCTAAATATAAGCATTGTTATCTATATCATTCTGTTATATTTTTTAAATTAAAATTATTGAGATAATTATAAATTCACATATAAGAAATAATGCAAAGAGATCTCTCATGCATTTTGTCTTCCCAACGATAACATGTACAAATTTATAATATCTCAACCAGGATATTGGAATTATTGTAATTCATCAGTCATATCAAAATTCTCCATATTTACTTATATTCACTTATGTGTGTCATAAGTTCTGAACAATTTTATCACCTGTGTAGGTTTATGTAGCCTGTATCAGTCAAGGTACTAAACAGACCCAAGACCACAGTGATCTCTGTGTTACCCTTTTATAACCATAACCCCTCTGATACCTTCCTGCCCTTGGTCCCTAACCCGTAAACCCTGGCAAACACTGTACTGTCCTCAATTTCCAAAATGTTTTCATTTTCAAAAAATGTTGTATAAATGGAATAATATAACATGTAAACTTTAGGAATTGGCTTCTCCCCCCCCGCCGCCCCTCAGTATTAGTCCCTGGAGATAAATCTATGTCGGTATGTATAATAATAGTTCATTCTTTTTTTTTTTTTTTTAAGATTTTATTTATTTATTTGACAGAGAGAGATAACAAGTAGGCAGAGAGGCAGGCAGAGAGAAAGGAAGGGAAGCAGGCTCCCTGCTGAGCAGAGAGCCCGATGCGGGACTCGATCCCAGGACCCCGAGATCATGACCTGAGCCGAAGGCAGCGGCTTAACCCACTGAGCCACCCAGGTGCCCAGTTCATTCTTTTTTATTGCTGATGAGTATTACATGGTTTACATGTACCATCTTCTTTAACCATAGCCATCCACTCGCTAAGGTACATCTGGAATGATTCTGGGTTTTGGCTTTTTTTTTTTTTTTTTTTTTTGTAGAAAGAGAGAGTGAGAGAGAGAATGAGAGAAGGTCTGAGGGAGAAGCAGACTCCCCATAGAGCTGGGAGCCCGATGTGGGACTTGATCCTCGGACTTCGGGATCATGACATGAGCCCAAGGCAGTTGCTTAACCAGCTGAGCCACCCAGGCAGCCCTGGGTTTTGGCTTTTACAAATAAAGTTGCTGCAAGTTCTTGTACAGTTTTTTGTTTGTTTGTTTGTTTGTTTGAGTGAAAGTTTTTCATTTCTCTGAAGTAAATGCCCAAATGTATTTTCTGAATAATATAGTAATTTTATGTTAAGCTTTATAAGGAAATACCAAACTTACCTATGTTTGTGGCTGCAGCATTTTACATTCCTACAAACAATACATGAATGATTGGATTTCTCTTCATTCTTTCCAGATTTTGGTGTTGCCACCATTTTATATGTAGCTACTATTTTAGCCATATCCAAATCTTTGTATTTCTTGCATAGGTGGAGTGATTACAAATAACTTCAATAATTCTGACTTCTTGGACGCAAAAGGTGTCACTTAGATCCTCCAGTGTTAGACTATTGCCTCAATTGTTGCGGGCAGGGTAGGCAGGCAATCTTCAACATCCTTAAGGATTGCCTCAGGGGCACAGATTGCATAAGGCAACATCCTTTTTGAAGATAGACCACATCTAATGGCTGACCGATAAGACCGTTTAAAGATGTGGCCATCATGACTCGACTTGGGACAGCTGAGGACTAAGGCTAGTTCCAAAGCTCACTCTGGAGTTGGCTGAGGATGTATGTCAACTCAATTTCTCTCTGCCATCTCCTGTTTACTTTTCCTCCCTTGAACAAGTTTTGATCTGCAGTGTGGTCCTTCACATTTCGCACACTAATGGCCATCTCTGATTCTTTTCAGGGAACCCAACCTTCAGTACTAATATGATTTAATTTTTCATTGTCCAATTTACTTTATGTTCTGTTATGAATTCCTGAAAGTTGATTAATGTTAGAGATTAGTAGTTGCTTTCCATTCCTACTGCTTATTAACTCCTATCCCTGAGCTTTAGACCTGGCCTCTGATATTTTTCTAAATGATGCTGACTTCTTGTTGCGGTTTTGCCAGTCAGTCTGACTTTGGGCTCAGTAGGGATGCTCCTTCAAATTGTACCGTTTTAATAGTTTCAAACTCTTTGTTCTCCAGTGCTAGGTGTGATAGCAGCTTCCTGCAATTACTAATGACCCGTCAGTATTCCCATTTGGACTTTTTGGTTCTTAAATAGCAGATTGCCAATTTGTAATATTGTATCTGTCTGTTCATCTTTCCTGAGATGCTGACTGATAACACCATCATTTTTATATGAAAGAAGTTAATAAAATTCATGAGTTAAAAAGCAATATTTTTATAAAAATGTAAAGTATTTAGGAATAATATAAAAATGGAAAAGATATACCAAATACATGGTTATTTTTTAAATTAATCTAAGTATTTCCTAACAATTTTATATGCTCATCAGGGTAAGTACACTTCTTAAGCCGCATCATCTATTTAACCTGTCCCTCCCCTTCATCTCTGGTGATCATAAGTTTGTTCTCTATAATTAAGAGTCTGTTTCTTGATTTGTCCCTCTCTTTTTTTTTCCCCCTTTGCTTGTTTGTTGTTTCTTAAATTTCACATGTGAGTGAATTCATTTGGTATTTGTCTTTCTCTGACTAACTTTTTTCTCTTCACATGATATTCTTTATGGTTCTGTAATTTGACTATTGTAAATAATGCTGCTGTAAACATAGGGGTGCCTGTATTTTTTAAAATTAGTGTTTTTATATTCTGTCCATATATACCCAGTACTGGAATTACTGGATCATATGATAGTTCCATTTTTAATTTTGAGGAAACTCCATAGTGTTCTCCACAGTGGCTGCACCAGTTTGCATTTCTACCAGCAGTGCATGATGGTTCCTTTTTCTCCACATCCTCTCTAAGACTTTTGTGCATGTGTGTGCTTTTGATTTTAGGCGTTCTAACAGGTGTAAGGAGATATCTCATTGTGTGTGTGTGTGTGTGTGTGTGTGTGTGTTTTAAACAGTTTCAAGTTTTTATTTAAATTTAAGTTAGTTAACATAAAGTGTAATATTCATTTCAGGTGTAGAATTTAATGATTCATCACTTAAATGCAACACCCAGGGCTTATCACAGGTGCCCTCCTTAATAGACATCCCTAAAATTGTTAGTTTGAATGGAGGGCTTTTCTTCACAAATTCATTCTTAGTTTGGTGCTTATTCATGCTTATTCATGCAAATGTACTATTTTTGGTGCAATTGTAAATGGGATTATTAATTTCTCTTTCTCCTCCTCCATTATTGGTGTATAAAAATGTAATAGATTTCTGCACATTAATTTTGTATCGTGCAAATTTGCTAAATTTGTTTACCATTTCTAGCAGGTTTTGATGGAGTCCATCGGGTTTTCTATATGTAGTATCATGTCATCTGCAAATAGTTAAAGTTTTAATTCCTCCTTACTGATTTGGATACCTTTTATTTCTTTTTGCTATCTGATTGCTGTGGCTAGGACCGCAAGCCCTATATTGAGTAAAGATGGTGAGAGTGGACATCTTGTCTTGTTCCTGACTTCAGGGTAAAAGCTCTCTGGGTGATGTTAGCTGTGGATTTTTCACATACAGCCTTTAACATGTTGACATATGTTCCCTCTGAACCTACTTTGTTGAGGGTTTTTATTATAAATGGATATGGTACTTTGTCAGGTTTTTTCCCCTTGTGTTTATTGAAATACTATGGTTGTTACCCTTTTTCTTTTTTTTTTTTTCCAATTTATTTATTTTCAGAAAAACAGTATTCATTATTTTTTCACCACACCCAGTGCTCCATGCAAGCCGTGCCCTCTATAATACCCACCACCTGGTACCCCAACCTCCCACCCCCCCGCCACTTCAAACCCCTCAGATTGTTTTTCAGAGTCCATAGTCTCTCATGGTTCATCTCCCCTTCCAGTTTACCCAAAAGCACATACCCTCCCCAATGTCCATAACCCTACCCCCCTTCTCCCAACCCCCCTCCCCCCAGCAACCCACAGTTTGTTTCGTGAGATTAAGAGTCACTTATGGTTTGTCTCCCTCCCTATCCCATCTTGTTTCATGGATTCTTCTCCTACCCACTTAAGCCCCCATGTTGCATCACCACTCCCTCATATTAGGGAGATCATATGATAGTTGTCTTTCTCCGCTTGACTTATTTCGCTAAGCATGATACGCTCTAGTTCCATCCATGTTGTCGCAAATGGCAAGATTTCGTTTCTTTTGATGGCTGCATAGTATTCCATTGTGTATATATACCACATCTTCTTGATCCATTCATCTGTTGATGGACATCTAGGTTCTTTCCATAGTTTGGCTATTGTGGACATTGCTGCTATAAACATTCGGGTGCACGTGCCCCTTTGGATCACTACGTTTGTATCTTTAGGGTAAATTCCCAGTAGTGCAATTGCTGGGTCATAGGGCAGTTCTATTTTCAACATTTTGAGGAACCTCCATACTGTTTTCCAGAGTGGTTGCACCAGCTTGCATTCCCACCAACAGTGTAGGAGGGTTCCCCTTTCTCCACATCCTCGCCAGCATCTGTCATTTCCTGACTTGTTGATTTTAGCCATTCTGACTGGTGTGAGGTGATATCTCATTGTGGTTTTGATTTGTATTTCCCTGATGCCGAGTGATATGGAGCACTTTTTCATGTGTCTGTTGGCCATCTGGATGTCTTCTTTGCAGAAACGTCTGTTCATGTCCTCTGCACATTTCTTGATTGGATTATTTGTTCTTTGGGTGTTGAGTTTGTTAAGTTCTTTATAGATTTTGGACACTAGTCCTTTATCTGATATGTCGTTTGCAAATATCTTCTCCCATTCTGTCAGTTGTCTTTTGGTTTTGTTAACTGTTTCCTTTGCTGTGCAAAAGCTTTTGATTTTGATGAAATCCCAAAAGTTCATTTTTGCCCTTGCTTCCCTTGCCTTTGGCGATGTTCCTAGGAAGTTGTTGCTGCGGCTGAGGTCGAAGAGGTTGCTGCCTGTATTCTCCTCAAGGATTTTGATGGATTCCTTTCTCACATTGAGGTCCTTAATCCATTTTGAATCTATTTTTGTGTGTGGTGTAAGGAAATGGTCCAATTTCAATTTTCTGCACGTGGCTGTCCAATTTTCCCAACACCATTTATTGAAGAGGCTGTCTTTTTTCCATTGGACATTCTTTCCTGCTTTGTCGAAGATTAGTTGACCATAGAGTTGAGGGTCTATTTCTGGGCTCTCTATTCTGTTCCATTGGTCTATGTGTCTGTTTTTATGCCAGTACCATGCTGTCTTGATGATGACAGCTTTGTAATAAAGCTTGAAGTCCGGAATTGTGATGCCACCAACTTTGGCTTTGTTTTTCAATATCCCTTTGGCTATTCGAGGTCTTTTCTGGTTCCATATAAATTTTAAAATTATTTGTTCCATTTCTTTGAAAAAGATGGATGGTACTTTGATAGGAATTGCATTAAATGTGTAGATTGCTTTAGGTAGCATAGACATTTTCACAATATTTATTCTTCCAATCCAGGAGCATGGAACATTTTTCCATTTCTTTGTGTCTTCCTCAATTTCTTTCATGAGTACTTTATAGTTTTCTGAGTATAGATTCTTAGCCTCTTTGGTTAGGTTTATTCCTAGGTATCTTATGGTTTGGGGTGCAATTGTAAATGGGATTGACTCCTTAATTTCTCTTTCTTCTGTCTTGTTGTTGGTGTAGAGAAATGCAACTGATTTCTGTGCATTGATCTTATATCCTGACACTTTACTGAATTCCTGTATAAGTTCTAGCAGTTTTGGAGTGGAGTCTTTTGGGTTTTCCACATAGAGTATCATATCATCTGCGAAGAGTGATAATTTGACTTCTTCTTTGCCGATTTGGATGCCTTTAATTTCCTTTTGTTGTCTGATTGCTGAGGCTAGGACTTCTAGTACTATGTTGAATAGCAGTGGTGATAATGGACCTCCCTGCCGTGTTCCTGACCTTAGTGGAAAAGCTTTCAGTTTTTCTCCATTGAGAATGATATTTGCAGTAGGTTTTTCATAGATGGCTTTGATGATATTGAGGTATGTGCCCTCTATCCCTACACTTTGAAGGGTTTTGATCAGGAAGGGATGCTGTACTTTGTCAAATGCTTTTTCAGCATCTATTGAGAGTATCATATGGTTCTTGTTCTTTCTTTTATTGATGTGTTGTATCACATTGACTGATTTGCGGATGTTGAACCAACCTTGCAGCCCTGGGATAAATCCCACTTGGTCATGGTAAATAATCCTTTTAATGTACTGTTGAATCCTATTGGCTAGTATTTTGGTGAGAATTTTTGCATCTGTGTTCATCAAGGATATTGGTCTATAGCTCTCTTTTTTGATGGGATCCTTGTCTGGTTTTGGGATCAAGGTGATGCTGGCCTCATAAAATGAGTTTGGGAGTTTTCCTTCCATTTCTATTTTTTGGAACAGTTTCAGGAGAATAGGAATTAGTTCTTCTTTAAATGTTTGGTAGAATTCCCCCGGGAAGCCATCTGGCCCTGGGCTTTTGTTTGTTTGGAGATTTTTAATGACTGTTTCAATCTGCTTACTGGTTATGGGTCTGTTCAGGCTTTCTATTTCTTCCTGGTTCAATTTTGGTAGTTTATATGTTTCTAGGAATGCATCCATTTCTTCCAGATTGTCAAATTTGTTGGCGTAGAGTTGCTCATAGTATGTTCTTATAATAGTTTGTATTTCTTTGGTGTTAGTTGTGATCTCTCCTCTTTCGTTCATGATTTTATTTATTTGGGTCCTTTCTCTTTTCTTTTTGATAAGTCTGGCCAAGGGTTTATCAATTTTATTAATTCTTTCAAAGAACCAGCTCCTAGTTTGGTTGATTTGTTCTATTGTTTTTTTTGTTTCTATTTCATTGATTTCTGCTCTGATCTTTATGATTTCTCTTCTCCTGCTGGGCTTAGGGTTTCTTTCTTGTTCTTTCTCCAGCTCCTTTAGGTGTAGGGTTAGGTTGTGTACCTGAGACCTTTCTTGTTTCTTGAGAAAAGCTTGTACCGCTATATATTTTCCTCTCAGGACTGCCTTTGTTGTGTCCCACAGATTTTGAACCATTGTATTTTCATTATCATTTGTTTCCATGATTTTTTTCACTTCTTCTTTAATTTCCCGGTTGACCCATTCATTCTTTAGAAGATGCTGTTTAGTCTCCATGTATTTGTGTTCTTTCCAAACTTCCTCTTGTGGTTGAGTTCTAGCTTCAGAGCATTGTGGTCTGAAAATATGCAGGGAATGATCCCAATCTTTTGATACCGGTTGAGTCCTTATTTAGGACCGAGGATGTGATCTATTCTGGAGAATGTTCCATGTGCACTAGAGAAGAATGTGTATTCTGTTGCTTTGGGATGAAATGTTCTGAATATATCTGTGATGTCCATCTCATCCAGTGTATCATTTAAGGCCTTTATTTCCCTGTTGATCTTTTGCTTGGATGATCTGTCCATTTCAGTGAGGGGAGTGTTAAAGTCCCCTACTATTATTGTATGATTGTTGATGTGTTTCTTTGATTTTGTTATTAATTGGTTTATATAGTTTGCTGCGCCCACGTTGGGGGCATAGATATTTAAAATTGTTAGATCTTCTTGTTGGACAGACCCTTTGAGTATGATATAGTGTCCTTCCTCATCTCTTATTATAGTCTTTGGCTTAAAATCTAATTGATCTGATATAAGGATTGCCACTCCTGCTTTTTTCTGATGTCCATTAGCATGGTAAATTCTTTTCCACCCCCTCACTTTAAGTCTGGAGGTGTCTTCGGGTTTAAAATGAGTTTCTTGGAGGCAACATATAGATGGGTTTTGTTTTTTTATCCATTCTGATACCCTGTGTCTTTTGATTGGGGCATTTAGCCCATTAACATTCAGGGTAACTATTGAGAGATATGATTTTAGTGCCATTGTATTGCCTGTAAGGTGACTGTTACTGTATATTGTCTCTGTTCCTTTCTGATCTACCACTTGTAGGCTCTCTCTTTGCTTAGAGGACCCCTTTCAGTATTTCCTGTAGAGCTGGTTTGGTGTTTGCAAATTCTTTCAGTTTTTGTTTGTCCTGGAAGCTTTTAATTTCTCCTTCTATTTTCAATGATAGCCTAGCTGGATATAGTATTCTTGGCTGCATGTTTTTCTCGTTTAGTGCTCTGAAAATGTCATGCCAGCTCTTTCTGGCCTGCCAGGTCTCTGTGGATAAGTCAGCTGCCAATCTAATACTTTTACCATTGTATGTTACAGACTTCTTTTCCCGGGCTGCTTTCAGGCTTTTCTCTTTGTCACTAAGGCTTGTAAATTTTACTATTAGGTGACGGGGTGTGGGCCTATTCTTATTGATTTTGAGGGGCGTTCTCTGAACCTCCTGAATTTTGATGCTCGTTCCCTTTGCCATATTGGGGAAATTCTCCCCAATAATTCTCTCCAGTATACCTTCTGCTCCCCTCTCTCTTTCTTCTTCTTCTGGAATCCCAATTATTCTAATGTTGTTTTGTCTTATGGTGTCACTTATCTCTCGAATTCTCCCCTCATGGTCCAGTAGCTGTTTGTCCCTCTTTTGCTCAGCTTCTTTATTCTCTGTCATTTGGTCTTCTATATCGCTAATTCTTTCTTCTGCCTCATTTATCCTAGCAGTGAGAGCCTCCATTTTTGATTGAACTTCATTAATAGCTTTTTTGATTTCAACTTGGTTAGATTTTAGTTCTTTTATTTCTCCAGAAAGGGCTTTTATATCTCTGGAGAGGGTTTCTCTAATATCTTCCATGCCTTTTTCAAGCCCGGCTATAACCTTGAGAATTGTCATTTTGAACTCTAGATCTGACATATTACCAATGTCTGTATTGATTAGGTCCCTAGCCTTCGGTACTGCCTCTTGTTCTTTTTTTTGTTGTGAATTTTTCTGCCTTGTCATTTTGTCCAGCTAAGAGTATATGAAGGAGCAAGTAAAATACTAAAAGGGTGGCAACAATCCCAGGAAAATATGCTTTAACCAAATCAGAAGAGATCCCAAATCGTGAGGGGGGATTTCTCCCCCCTCACGATTGGGTGAGGGATCTCCTCTGATTGGGATCTCCCAATCTCTTCTGATTGGGATCTCTTCTGATTTGGGGATAAAAAGAGGTTCAAAAAGAAAGAAAGAAAAAAAAGAAAAAAAGAATTAAAAAAAAGAGATTGAATTAAAAATTCAATCAAGAATTTAAAAAAGAATTAAGAAAAAAAGATTGAAGAGATTAGGATCTCTTCTGATTTGGGGATAAAAAGCGGTTCAAAAAAGAAAGAAAGAAAAAAAAGAAAAAAAAGAATTAAAAAAAAAAGAAAATGAATAAACAAAAGTATAAAAAAGAAAAAAATATATATATTAGATAATCTAGTTAAAAAACGTTAAAAAAGAAAAGGGTAAAAGTTATAAAAAATTTTAGCAGAAGAAGAGAAAAAAAATGAAAAAGAAAAAAATTAAATTAACTGCAAGACTAAAAAATCACAGGCAGAAAGCCATGAGTTCCGTGGTTTGTTTTCTCCTCCTCTGGAATTCTGCTGCTCTCTCCTTGGTATTGAAACTGCACTCCTTGGTAGGTGAACTTGGTCTTGCCTGGATTTCTTGTTGATCTTCTGGGGGAGGGGCCTGGTGTAGTGATTCTCAAGTGTCTTTGCCCCAGGCGGAATTACACCGCCCTTACCAGGGGCCGGGCTGAGTGATCTGCTCGGCTTTGCTTTCAGGAGCTTTTGTTCCCTGAGCGCTTTCCGTAGAGTTCCGGAGGACGGGAATACAAATGGCGGCCTCCTGGTCTCTGGCCCGGAGGAGCCGAGAGCCCGGGGCCCCGCTCCCCAGTGCGCCCTCAGCGAACAGCTCCCAGTAACTCGCGTCTGCCCAACCTCCGGCCGCGCTCCGAGCTCACCGAGCTTGCGGCCGGTTCAAGGCAACTCCGAGCTGCGAGCTTACTGTCGGCTCTGTCTCTGCAGCTGGCTTTCCCGTTCCAATATCCGCAAGCTCTGCGACACTCAGACACCCCCAATCCTTCTGTGACCCCGCAGGACCTGAGGTCACGTCGACCCCGTGTGGGCTTCGCCCCGGTTTAGCCTCCGGAGCGATGTCCCTCAGCGGAACAGACTTTTAAAAGTCCCGATTTTGTGCTCCGTTGCTCCGCCGCTTGCCGGGAGCCGGCCCCTCCCCCCGGGGTCTATCTTCCCGTCGCTTTGGATTCACTTCTCCACCAGTCCTACCTTTCAGAAAGTGGTTGTTTTTCTGTTTCTAGAATTGCTGTTCTTCTCTTCCATCTGCCGATGAATTTGCAGGTGTTTGCAATCTTTAGATAAGCTCTCTAGCTGATCTCCTGCTAGCTGAGGTAGTCTCAGCCTGCTACTTCTCCGCCATCTTGGCTCCTCCCCCCCGCTTACCCTTTTTCTTATTGATGTATCACATTGATTTGTGAATACTGAATCACCTTTGCAACCCAGGAATAAATCCCATTTGATTGTGGTAAATGATTTTTTAATGCATTTTTGAATTCCATTTACTAGTTTTTTGTTGAGAATTTTGCATCAGGATCATCAGAGATATTGATTTGCCATTTTCTTTTTTAGTGATGTCTTTATTTGGTTTTGATATCGGGGTAACACTGGTCTTATAGAATGAATTTGGAAGTCTTTTTCAAAATAATGCAAGATAGGATATACATTTCACTTAGAATATAATTTTTTAATCTTCCTTTATATCACACATGCATAAAAATAGTACCTGAGGAGCACCTGGGTGGCTCAGTTGGTTAAGCATCTGACTTTGGCATGGGTCATGATCCCAGGGTCCTAGGATTGAGCCCTACATTGGGCTCCCTGCTCAGCTGAGAGTGTGCTTCTCCCTCTCCTGCTCCCCTTTCTTGTGCTGTCTCTATCAAACAAATTTTTAAAAATCTTAAAAACATAGTACCTGATGTAGTGAAAGAGAATAGATATTTACTGAGTGATGGAGTGCTATCATATGCTTTTTTAAAATTATTTTTTATTAACTTTTTTGAGGTGTGGAAGGGAAAGGGAGAGAGAGAATATTAAGCAGCCTCCATCCCAGTGCAAAGCCAGACATGGGGCTTGATCTCACAACACTGAGATCATGACATCAGCCCAAATCAAGAGGAGGGCACTGAATTGAGCCACCCAGGTGCCCTCTCTTACATGTTTTTCAAATGTTATTGCATTTATAGATCTTGAGAAATGAGGGTTTTGTGTTTTTTTTTTCCTTTTTTTTTCTTTAGAAAGGGGAGGTGAGGGGCAGAACAAAGGGAGAGGGAGAGAGAGATTCTTAAAAGCAGGCTCCATAGGACGTGGGGCTCTATCCAAACAACCTTTTAGATCATGACTTGAGCCGAAATCCAGACTCAGACACTGGACTGACAAGCCAGCCAGGCACCCCTGAGGTTTCTTGTTTTATTCATTATATAATTTGAATTGTAAGACATTCACTACTACCCATTTTAACTACTCATTTGTACTGAAGTTTTCAGTCTGAGTTTGTTGTGAGAGTGTAGTAAGTTCATAGATAATTTTTTTTGTTTGTTTTTTAAAGATTTTATTTATTTATTTGACAGACAGAGATCACAAGTAGGCAGAGAAGCAGGCAGAGAGATAGGAGGAAGCAGGCTCCCTGCTGAGCAGAGAGCCCGATGCGGGGCTCGATCCCAGGACCCTGGGATCATGACCTGAGCGGAAGGCAGAGGCCCTAACCCACTGAGCCACCCAGGCGCCCTGCAATTCAAGGATGTCATCCTCTGCATTGCTTGCAGTAACAGAAATTGGGGGAAAATAGTTTAATGTACAGCATAGAGGAGACTGGTTGAGTAAAATAAAAGATGACAAGCTTTTAACCAGCTATTAGATTTATGCTTCAAATGTATTTAAAAGTAATGGAAAATAGTCTTCTAAATGGAGAATAGATTTTAAAAAAAAAGAATGAGGAAGAGAAGCAAGAGACTTCTCTAGGAATATTATGCAATTTGCTTTTCTTTTGTTATGCAATGTAAATATTCTTCAAAATATAATCTGAGAAATACTCTTAACAATCTGAAATATAAGAAACTAGGATGATATTAGACTTCATCATGTGTTGCTGCTATAGGTAAACTTTCAAATAATTGAATGTGTTTATTTATTTTTCTTAAAATTTACCTACTGAGCAGAAATTTGGCAAATGCTTATAACATTCTGACTTCAAATTGGAAGTACTACCCTAAAACTATCAAATATCTGTAGATAAGTAGATATTTAGAGTTTTAGCCATTTGGGTTAAATAAATAAATTACTTAATTTTAATAGCAATATTGACATTTATTATTGACCATTCTTCATCAGATTTGGAGGAATGGAAATTTTAGTTTGTCAGTTATGACACACTTATACTGTGGGTTTAATCTTCAGAATAAACTAGCTAATGAAGGAAAAATTAGGAAACATTTTGTGCATTTCTGTCTTCATAAAGTTTTTTTTCTACTATTCTTTTAATAGACCAGTGCAAGTTTTAAGTGTACTCAGGCTAAAGTTTCACACTTCTGCATTTTCTCTTTGTCATCTACATTATTTTCTTAAAAAAAAAAAAAAGATACTATTCAAGTCTACTTAATTTTATTAGGGATAGGCTATGTATGGAAACAAGACATTTTGAGGAAAGTAAAATTTAATGTCTGATTAAAATGTGATTTAGTAATTGCTTTTATTTTAAATGGGCACAGAGGGAAGAAACTTAAGTATTATAAAAACTGAGAATCAGGTAACTCAGCACTGAGAGAGGATCATCATAGGTACAACAATTAAGTATTTGATAAATTGTGAAGCATCTTGCTAACAAGGGGCCTGAGGCAGTCATAAGTGTGAAGGCAGCTGTCCAGAGAATCTCAAAAAATGAGCAGACCTAAACTTGCTTATGCATATATATGCATTATTTCAGTTTAGTGTAGTCTCCAGATTTTACTTCTAAGATTTTCCAGTGTATTCTTCATTGCAAAACAATTGATCATATTAAAATCTTCCCAATGACTTCTCATTACAGTTAGAATAAAATCCAAATGTCTCACTACAACCTATTAAGGCTCCTTATGAATTGTAGACTGTTTAACATTCTAACCTCAGGTTTTGTATGTTTGTTTGGGACAACTTAACCCCTAGTTTAGTTGCTTCCAGCTATATGGATAAAACTGAAGCCACAGATCATTTCTTAATTTCTGTGTCAATAGACTCTCACTGTTTGCACCAGCATATTCTTTTAAACCAATTTATCCTAATAAGTAGTTTGATAATCAGCACAAATGGAATGCTGTTGAAGAATTACTTCAAAACCCTTGCTAGCTGTAGCCAATAATATAAAACTGTTATTTCACAAGTAATTTTATAAATTTTTATTTATTTATTTGAGAGAGAGCACAAGCAGGTGGGAGCAGGGGGCAGACAGTGGGAGAGGGAGAAGCAGGCTTCCCACTGGGCAGGGAGCCGGGCTCCATCCCAGGGTCTTGGAATCATGACCTGAGCTGAAAGCAGTCCCTTAACAGACTGAGCCACCCAGGTACCCCTTACAAGTAATT
Source organism: Neogale vison (assembly GCF_020171115.1). Taxonomy (NCBI): domain Eukaryota; kingdom Metazoa; phylum Chordata; class Mammalia; order Carnivora; family Mustelidae; genus Neogale; species Neogale vison. The sequence continues at coordinate 16,905,046 of NC_058100.1, forward strand.
TTAATACTCCCTCACAAGTAATTTTGATTGTAAGACTGGAATGCTATGCTTTAATTCACATTATCCCAGACCCCAAACCCAATATAAAATGCCTTTTTCTTACTTGCCAGTTTGGAAACATCATTAAGATGAATACATTAGTAACATTAATGAATTCAGTTTCATCTTGGCAACTGGATTTTATGACATTATCTACAGGGAAATCAACAGTCCTAGAGTCCAAATCAAAATCCAGATGTGATTGCCTTAGTTTTACAAGAAACTTACTCAGAATCTGTGTGATCTGTTGGGTCCCTTGAGTCTCGTGCCACAGGGGTCTCTCCATTTATGAAGGTGTGGTTTGTCATGGTGACAGAAGTGCAGGATTGAGTATGAGCTCCAATTTCTTTTCACCACACCCTCTATTATCTTCCCAAGAAATGAAGGTATTTCTTTTTAAGGATTCTTTGACTATAGGCAGATTTGAAGTATTTTTGGTGGAATCTACCATGTAGCTAATGACTGTTTCTCCTCTTCCTTTTTTGTTGGAAATGCATAAAAGACAGTTCTGAGGGAGGTCAACCCTGGGTTCAGAATGTCCCTGTCTTCATCCAGACTGGAGGGCTGTTGAGTAAAAATGTCTCTCTAGACTGATTTCTTACATGAGCAATTTTGCTTTGAATTACTTTTCAAAACTTTAGAACATTCCTCAGTCCATTTTGTTTTATCCATGAAAATTTAGTCAGAAAAATGACTTCTCTATACTTTTCTACCCACTGATAGACAACTTTCAGGTTGAGTACCAGAGCCATGAATTCATCACCAAGATATCTAAATAATGCTTACCAGACCTTCGGGGATTTGTCTGAGATTAAGTCTATACTTTTTCCTTCCCAGAATTCTCTTATGTGTAGTTAGATTATGTTTTTGTGAATGCACTTAATTTTTCAAAATGACACAATGCTACCCTGTATAGTTAAGAATTACAATGGACACTCTAGAGAACTTTTTATGTGGACAAAATTATCCATCTGAGAACTACCTAATGAACAAAATAAAGCAAAATTTCAAACAGAATGGTCTGCGTTGTTTGATTAGTATGGGGAATTTCTGAAAGAAATTCACTCAGATATCAAAATTGAATCCTGAATAAATTCTTTGTTGGAGATAAATCCCAGATATGAAAAATGCTAAACTTTGTATTTTCAGAGTCCCTCTCAATTTCAACCTAATTCTATTCTACACCCATTCTAAGCTCCACCATTGCAGGATGTCCTTGTCCCTTTTTCTGATCTTCTCATGTCTGTTGAAGGATCCAAATCCCCTCAACATCAAACTGTCCCTTAAATAAAATAGTCCTTCTTTATTTCTCTGTGATGCCAAAGCAAAATTTGTGTATTTGAAAACAGTGATGCCATAGGCACAGCTTTGTGTTCTGCTTTGTGTAATTACTTTTTAATGTTTAATGGTACTATTTTTAATGCCCCCCAAACGTTAACATAACACTTAAGCAGTTACTTCTTAGTAGTTTATTGAGGTACCTGAATTCTTTTTTTTAATAAATTTTTATTTATTTATTTATTTGACAGACAGAGATCATAAGTAGGCAGAGAGGCAGGCAGAGAGAGAGGGGAAGGGAAGCTGGTTTCCTGCTAAGCAGAGAGCCCGATGCGGGACTTGATCCCAGGACCCTGGGGATCACGACCAGCTAAAGGCAGAGGCTTTAATGCACTGAGCCACCCAGGCACCCCAGAAGTCCAGTTTATATTACTGGTTCTACCAGAAAAATAGAACTAAGCTAAACAATTCCCATGTTGCCAACACATAAAACATAACTTTATATGACATCCCAATGTACCAGCAAAATTTTGGTGTTATAAAAAAAAATCCCAGTACATCTTATCATGTATACATTGAGAGTGAACATGTTGTTTTTTTTTAAGAAGGCATAATTTTATTTATGTACATCAAGGAGAAAGTATAACTAGTTTAAACAGATTTTATATAGATAAACAAAGTTCATAAAGAAAATTCTAATGAGCATGAACAATAAAGCAAAATATTAAAATTTTAATAAGTTTTAATATTTTCATCATGCAGTGAAATAAAGTGTTATCTGAATATGAATACATAGGTAATCAAAATAAGTGAATAAATCCAGATATCTATATCTCATTACTTTTGACTATGTATTATGTGAGTAATACATTTCAATTTACAGTATTAAAGTAACTTCAACTCTACTCCCCATTATCCGTGTACCACAAATTGGTATCTATTTAAAGATTGCTAGTAGCATGTGGATATTATGTAAGTGTTGTAATACTTACACTATTACAGCCTATTTTACTATTTAGAGATCTTCATTTGTCATACATGATTTTCCTGAGCAAATTAGGAATTTTAGTTAGCTGATTATTATTTGTTCATTCATTTTTTTTTCTTCCTTTTGAATTACTTTTTTCTTCCTTTTGAATTATTATTTACATATATTTACATATATTACATATATAGGTCAAAATTTAAAAGATACAGTAAGGTGTATGATGAAAAGAAAATTATCTTTCTTGTTTCTGTGAGACTTTTTATTTCCACTCTTTCTGCTTTCTAGCTTTATTAAAGTTTATTAATATGACTTATGTTTATGTCTTCAAGTATAATTTATGTACATGAATAATATGCATCTACTCCAGCTATTAAAAATTTGGAAATCAGTGTACTTACAGTATCTCACTTTTTAAAAAATATTTTATCTTGTTCTAAAAAATTTACATAATGTTCTATAAATATAATACCACCTTTTTTTTTAGTCCTTATTCAGTAAAGCAGTTAAATACGTTCAATGCCTCTTGACTGCTAACTTGCCATTTTTCTTTTGGTGGTGGATATATGTTTTCTAAGAATTTCCTCAAAATGAACTTAGAGTTCAAATGAACTTCCTAGGAACTCTAGTTTCTTGTAAGTTCAAAAATATTGCTCCCTTGTCCCTGTTTCATTCATGTTTGAATGGTAGTTTGGCTAGCTATAAATTTATTAGGTCACACTTTCTTTCTTTGAAGCTTGTATAGGTGGTTTTTCACAATTATTATAACATTGAGAATTGCCGTGGGAAGTTGAAGTTCAGCCTTTTTTTTTCACCTGATAAATGAATCATATATATATATATTTTTTTTTTTTCTAGCTGCCCAAAGCATTCATTGATACACATACACACACACATACACACAAACAAGAAATTTGAAATTTGGTTAACTTACCAGGTTTTATTTTATAGTGCATAATTTTAGGTCGGTGTCTCCTAGAATATAGCATTCTCTTTAAAGAAATAGATTGAAGTGTTTTTTTATATCTGAAAGGTTTTTCTCTTATTTGAATCTCTAAATAGTTTTTTAAATTTTTTCCATTATTTTGATAGAACCAATTTGGAGATATTAGTTAAGAGTGTAAGCTGTCTTGGATCTTGCTTTTAAAAAGTATTGGTTATTTTAGTTTTCTTTATATTTTGTTCAGTCTTTTGTTTATCCTCACTTTATTTTGCTCAGTTTTTAGTCTTATTCTCTGTTGTTCTCTATTGTGATTTTAACTATGTGTATTACATTAGTTCTACTTCCACTTTAGCTTTTATTTCTAGGAAACATTTAAATTTTTATTTTTAATTTTAACAGCCCAGGTTTTATTTTCTTTTTACCACTCCTTTCCTATGCAAAAATGTCCATTGCTCTTGTGTTACCAAGATGATGACTTCAGTAGTTTTATAATTAACTGATTTTTTTTAACAATTCCACAGCAACATTTTTGTGATGAGTATTTTTCTTTTTATGAGTTTTCTTTTTTTAAAATTTGATCTATTTCCTTATATTTCAGTGTATGAGTCTATTATTGTTACTTTTGAATTATTTCTCTTTTTTGAATCAGATGATTCTTCGTGGGATAGAATCCAAGTTCATGTTCCTGGATTTTCCCCCATATTTTAGGGCTATTGAGGGGTGAATAAGATCTCCCCAGCCAGTCAAGTTTAGCAACAGAGGTCTGCTCACAACACAGTGTATCTCTCCTCCCCTTTGCTGAAATGTAATATTCCTGTCTAGACACAAAAAAGGTGCATGTGTTCCTTGAGCCCCTGCCCTTCAAGCTACAAACTCAGCAAAGTCCCACAGCCAGTCTTTGTAAGGCTTTCCATAATCAGAGATGGAGATTGTTGGTTTACACTTTAGAGTGTGCTCCTTGATCAAGTGTGCTGTTAGCTTTTTTAAGATCTGTAGCTGTGGAGGGGTGCCTGGGTGGCTCAGTGGGTTAAAGCCTCTGCCTTTGGCTCAGGTCATGATCCCAGGGTCCTGGGATTGAGCCCCGAGTCTTGAGTTGGCTCTCTTCTCGGCAGGGAGCCTGCTTCCTCCTCTCTCTCTCTGCCTGACTCTCTGCCTACTTGTGATCTCTGTATGTCAAATAAATAAGTAAAATCTTTAAAAAAATTTTTTTAAAAAAAGTGGATATACTGATCTACATTTTGCTGCACACATTATTTGACCTCCAAAAGCTTTTGGAAATAACCTCTCCTGTTTTGGGATTCAGAGTTTTAGATACTTTTGATTTCTTTGGATTTGATATTTTATTTTTGTTTCTCATTTTGCTGTTTTCTTTTGGGTGATTACCAAGAGAATATAAAAATAAATGCAATTTTTAAATGGTTGTTTCCCCAGATATTTAAGAGCAAGAGAACAAGTTTTATTGGTCAAGGTAGTGTTTTTCTAAATTTATCAGACATAAACCAACTTTGTAATTATATATTTGTAAATTCAGGTTTGGCTTATATATTGTGATTTAATTCCTATGAAAAGATGCAGTTGCATGTTCTTCCTATTTCTTCTAACTCATTATTTAGATACTTTGTCTCTGTTCATCATTTTTATTCATCATTTTCTTATTCTGTATATACTCTATTTCCATTTTTTTCCACTACATATTCCTGTATTTTAAGACCGACTCTAAATTCACTAGTTTACATTTTTCTGTGTTTATTTGTAACATAGCTTTCATTAGCACAGCCTAATTCTTCCATCTCTTATAAGTGACAGACTAGCAAAACAAATAGCTCATAGAGAAATAGAATCAAACTTAGTTATTTCTTTAATTTATTCCTACACACAGGTATACATTCATGATTTCTTCAAATAACAGCAACTTCCTGTTTATTTCCTCACACCTTGATTCCACTAAGCACATAGAGTTCCCACCTAATTCCTTTCCTTCCCCCATTTAACTCAACTAAGTTGTGAACTAATGTCAAATCTAGGCATTTTCCCTACTAAAATAAAAGGGAAGTTCATTATAAAGATATTGATGAATATGTTAAATTTATTTTGCTTCTTGCAAGTTCTTTTTTAGCATTATTGCCTAACTGATTTTATATTTAAAAAAAAAACTTTCAGACTTTCTATTCATTTATAGATTTGAAACTATCTCATATTTTTGTTGTTAGTTTTACTTGGCAGAGTAATGATTCACTAAAAAATTCTAAATTTACATTGAATCTCAGTTGTGATAATGCTTTTTATGTTACATATAAAAAAATTGAAAGTTAAGCCCCAGATTCTTTTAATAGTTATGTTGGTTATCATTTTATGATTTTGTTCAGATAGATATATAGTTGTCTTTGAGGGAAAAAAATCCTTTTTCAAAGTACATAATGTTTGAGAATGGTTTCTATATTAGTTTTAGTGTCTTGGAGTTTCAGAAAGGGGTTGTAGGGCAAAGCAAGGGACAAGACTAGAATTTCTAATTTTGAAGAATGTTTCCAGTTTTCCTTTAGGAAGAATATAAGGAATGATTGTAGTACAACTTCTGAGCCACTTATGCTCAAGATATTGTTACATACTTCTAAGATGTCAATAGACTGACAGAGCGAAATGCAGCCAAAGCCCAGAAACCAGGTGAAAATCTATTTGGAAAAGAACCAGTCTAAATTTTATCTCTGAACTCAAAGAGAAAAAAATACCATATTCAAAGAAGAAAACAATAGGGCAAAACTTTTAGAAAAATGTATAAGGTAAATGAAAATGTATCAAACTCAAAGATTATGTTGATGAATCCCATTCTTTCTATAATACGCATTGCAGGAAATTGTTCAGGCGCACTCTGCTTGCATATTAATGCAGTGATTGTGAGTATAATTTTATATTAGGGAATTATCAAGATTGATCTATAAAATATGAGCTTTTAGCTCTAAGAATTTAATTCCAAAATCATAAACACTCTATGTAGCTAACTTTCATATTTGAACAAGTAATGCTATTTCCAGGTTAAAACACTGTGCTAACCTAATTTATAAGAGCAAATTAAGTAGAGTAGGCTATTGTAATAAAACAAAGAGAGTCAAAATATATAATGATTCACATAAAATGAAATTTCATTTCTTGTTCATCATATGCCAGTTCAGGTCAGGTTCTTACAGGTCAGATTTTGATGCTCTAGAAAGAACATCAGTTGTCACCCAGCTGAGCCTGCAGAGGACAGAAATTGTGTGAGAGGAATCCATCAGAATAATTGTCACTTAGAAGATGTAAAACACAATTAATCCTTTCTATAAAAAGAAATAGAGGATAGTCACACTTAACTTCATCTGATTGAAGTCCTGTCATAAAGCAGATGCTTGAGTTTTCTTGACAACAGGATATAAAAGAACATATTAAGTCCAATGTTTTGTGAGAGAGGAGAGTTTTTAAATTTCTAACAATTAAGGCCTATAGTGAATGTATAAAGTATCTATTTTTTTTTAATTTTAAAATTACATTTCTTTAAATAGAACCTTTGGACACCTTTTTTGGGTTGTGAAATTTTAACAAGATGTTTTCAAAAGAAGAGACATTTCTCTACATTAATCCTTGCTTCTACTAAAATGAAGCTTACAAAGGTCAGAAGCAGATGGAGCCTTCCTGCCCCTCCTTTTACTGTCATACCTATGGAACAGCAGGGTCCTCCAAACGAAAGGGCAGGAGTGATGTTCCCTATAATGAATAGTGCTATTTTGTTACTTGACCTTCAAGACAGCCTGAAAATTTCAAGTCAGAGATCAGTGTGGGAAAGCAAATTGATGAACGGGAACACTGTAATCTTAGCTGATAACTCTTTAAAAGGTAACCAAAGCGATTTCTTTTGCTCCCTGGATAACGGTAAACTTTTCAAAGAACTTAAAAAAAATCCGCTGGCGCATGAGGAAAAGTGAATATTTTGAATGGCTTTTTCAAGACCTTGAGTCATGTTAAGAATCTTGAGACAGTCATTCTTTACAAATGGCTACTAACAATGCTGAAAATACCCAAAACTAGAAATGAGAGTAATAAAAGACTCTCATTTGAAGACTTGGAGGAACTTCCAAGAGAAATTCAGAAAGAAGAAAAATAATTAAGGGTGGGGGTGGGTAGGTGGAGCAGAAGACCTTGTAAGACAGGACCAAAGCTAAATCTTACTTAGTAGAATTTGGACTGGTGCCAGAGGCCATATTATCAGATATAAATGTTAGGAAAACATAACAGAAGCAAAGGGAAACACTGAAAGCACTTTTTTTTTTAAAGTTTTCTTAAAAAGAAGGAATGAGAAAAAGTTCAAAATGAGCTAATTACATTTTTGTTTTATTTTGATAGTTCTTACTGACTTAAATCCCTTAAGTCATATGCATATATACACACACATATACGTATACACGTACATGAAATATATATATATATATATATATATACACACACACACATATACATATGAGTGTAGAGGAAAATGAGGATATTTCTAACCAGATAAAAGACAGTCATTATGCATAAATGTATGTAGACTTAAACATGTATTTAGTCCAAAATTACCGTGTTTAATATACATTATAAAAGTGAAAATACTAAATAAAGCATTTCACAGAGTCAACAATATAATTTACTTTACCCAGATAAAAATAATTGTATTACTGTAGTCACTTTTGTTTTAGTGACTGTTTCGATGGTTCAGATTAGCTGTATGGGAAAAAGGGAATGATACCGTCAAAATAGGGAGCCGTATTAGAAGATACGGTGTTTTTCCAGCACACTTACATTTTCTGTTCCCCTGTTAAGCAACTAAGACGGAGAATACTAAAACAGCCAACCTCAGGAAATCCTGTTAAAACTGAATACCATACACAATGCTGGTTCAGTCCCATGCTCTTCCTTGTTCTTAATTTGGCCACAGGTTCTGTCCAGGTAGTGCTGATTATACTGTTTTTCCTGATATTTGTCCTTTTAATCCTTGTTTTCATAAATCAATAGCCCCATGTCTTGCTTATGTGTTCTTTAAGCAAGCTACTTTAACTATTTTAAATGGTAAAGCCCTGTATTCCAATATTTTGTTGTATGTTAGGAATTCAGCACGTTATTTTAACTGCATTAGTGCTTTTATTATTTTTATCAATATAGTTAAAGCATAAGTTAATGTTCTTGTTGCACAGTTTCTTCAGACTTTAGTTGTTCTGCCTCAAAACCTATTTCTCCATAGGTAATTGATAATTTTCATGTACAGATTTGCATCATGCTATTTTATTAAAAATATGTATGTTGCATTATTGTAGATTGTCCATATATAGTAAAGCAATTAGTTAGGACTTGAAAGGGGACTATAATTGATCGACTCCTGGTAAAATATTTGATTTTGACTGACATTATACACAGTAAAATCAGAAAGAGTACATTAAACATCATTGATGATAAATTTTCATTTTTTACACAGTAAAAATTTCTATCACATAGCCAATATAAGAAAATAGATAAATATGAAACTGAAGTCCGTTTCTTTTCTGTTATATTCTTATGCTTTTTTTTCAATTTAAACTCTTGATTCTTTTCAATCAAGTTCTAGTTTAGATATGGAACAGAAAGTCTATACTGAAATCACATGAAAGCCTACCCAGGTCAAAAACTATAGTTTTAAACTATAGCTATATATTAGGTTGTGCTTCATAGCACACACAAGAATAATTTTATGCTGCAGTCAACTCTACAAAATGTTGCATGCATGCTATCATCGTGTTCACAGATACTAGCATTGCCTTTTATTTAAACTGTGAGATGCCAACATAAAGCACAGGAGATAGAGGAAAATTGTTAATTATGAAGGAGAACGAAATAAATATCTGTACAAATATCACTGGATTTGCTGATCTGGGTAAATAGAAACCTATTCTGAGTGAGGGGAAAACTAACTGGGAACTGAACACAGTTTGAAAATTCTTTCCCATCTATCACAACCCATTGGCAACATTTAAATGACAGAATTGGGCAAACTTGGGTTGCTCTAACAAGCTTTAGCATCAGTGGCAGAGCTGAGAATGCAACATTCACTCATTTTTTGAAACAGTGTTCTGACAAAAATGATCTGAACTCAATTTATTTCTTACCTGAAAAAGACTTTTAAAAGCTGAAAAGGAATGATACTGATTTTCCAGGGTTTCTACATCTACAGAAATCTGTGTAGCCTCTTTTGTCAGCACCGGGTCTTCCTTCCTCCCTTGATCAAAAACAAAACAAAAAAAAACAAAAACAGGTCAGTTATTTCGCTCCTGAGCAAGTCAACTGTTTAAACCTTGTTCTTTGAGGTCTGGGATTTTTTTTTTTTCTTTCTTTCTTCTAGTTCGTGTGTTTAAGATTGAAATTTAGACTCGGAGCAGGGCTGATTAGATATCTACCCTAGTGACACACTGAATACTGAGAATATAGAACTGTTGGTAATAAAGATGTAATTATCAGAGTTTTGCTTCTGTGGTGAATCATGTTTAAAAATTTAATCTAACCCCATTAGATTTAGAAGATTCACCGTGAAAGCCAGAATGATTCAGAGCCTGTATTATTAATATTACTTTTCTTTGATCCGATTACTATTTAACTTATAATTCAAGTATATAAATTAAAAACTCTGCTATTGTCTCTATGGAAATTAATAGAGGGAAACCTCATTTAGAACAGGGGAGGACGGGCCTGAAGAGGGAACACTCAGGCACGAACTTTCATCTCAGCTGATACTTCACAGGTCCTGGGTGGGAAAAAGTTCACATTTCCCCAAGAGAGGAAACAAACATTTTCTCCTAGCCCAGGGGAAGCCTAGCTGATGAGGGAGCAGAAGGCAAGCTGAAGACAAAGCAGAAGGTAACAACCTGCAATATTCCCCCAGAGCCCTCCCCCACCCTCCTGGGGGGACAGGTGTGACAGTCTTCCAAGAATCTCCCAACTATGTTAATGTTAATACCTTGCTAGAGGGAAAAACAATCTCAACCTGACAATGGCAAGTCCTCTGGTATCTTGTAGGTCCTCTTTAGCATATGAAAATTTTATTGGAACCTCCCTTTTTCCTTCCCTCCCTAACCCCAAGTAACCTGCCACCCCCCACAACCCCAGGGCAGCAGCTCTTCATGCCCATGGGTCCTGTCCCTGTGCTTTAATAAACCACCATTTTGCACCAAAGACATCTCAAGAATTCTTTCTTGGTCATCAGCTCCAGACCCTACCGCACTGAACTTTACTTAAGCTCTGAAACCATCATAGTCATTGAGAACCTGCCACAGGTCTGCCAATGAGAAATCATCACCATGCTGAATGCTTGCTTTCCCCCAGTAGAAGTGGTTCAGAGCAGTCCTTCCTCCGTTTTCTCTATAAAGTTCTTTTCCTTTGTTCTTAGAACTGCCTAGGGTTTGCCATAGTTTGCATGTCCTGAACTCTAATTCCTCTGCTATTCCCTAATAAACTCATCTTGCTGATGAAACAACAAAATATTTTTAAGAGTAGCATGTCTACCTAATTTTACCACTAACTAATTGTGTGGATATGTTTTTATGTGTAAAATGAATATTTTTAAATTCAAGTTTTTAAATTGTCCATTTCTCTTATTTCATGAAAGAGGTTGTTAGATTTTTTTCCCTTCTCTCATATTAACAGTGAAGATACCAGTTAAAATAGATCCTATTTAAGATCTCATAAACCTACACTTTCTTTAGGTAGGCTGTAATTCTCTCTTTATTTTTATCCTAGGAATCCTTACATTGATATTTTTAGTTAGAGTTGAACCTAGTAAAATACACACCTCAGGAAACATTTTGAAACTTCAATAAACATTCCTGGAGGAAGGAGTGAGAAACAAAAATTGGGTCCTCTCCACTTTCTTCAGAAAAATTAGCATTAAAATAGGTTTAATACAGCAATAATGGTGAGTATCTTCATGTATTCAAGACAATTTTTACTTTATTTACAACAATTAGGACTACCGGCAAACTCTACACATAGAATTGATTTGAGCTTTTGAATAAGAGTACTAGCAGATTTCAAAATTAAGGTAAAATCTGATAACTGAAAATTTCCATGTATATTTGCAAAATTAAACATTATACCAAAAATTATAATGATTAATGGGGAATCAAATTCCATAAAGCATATTTAAATACAAGGATATATAGAGAGAATAAAATATATTGTAATAATATGCATTACCTATTTTACAGTAATAGATGGGTGTATGTATGCACATTGCTCAAATATTTAAGGAACTTCTTTATTGTATCTAGTTTGTGCAAATCAAAGAAAAATTTGAAAGCATTCTTTATATTAGAATGCATTCATTTGCCGTAAAATTCAACACATTAGGGAAATTTATGTTTTATTCTATTGAATTAAATATTTTATGATTAATGTTTGAATATTAAGTCCTCATGCAGTGACATGACATTTCACTAGTGCATTAATGTAGTACATTCTAAACATTTATTTTGCTGGTGGAAGATATGAAAGGAGGACAATGTTTGGTATTGTACATTTTTTAGAAACCTGATTTTTATCTCTAGACTGATTAGCAAGAGCAAACTACATAGCTAATCATAAACTAGACTGAAATGAATATTGATAAAGCACTGTGCAATTAAGTCAAATGATTGAAAATGAAGCAATTACACAATAACTTGTTTCTAACAAAGTGCAGGACAAATACACTTACCAACCCAGAAAATTGCCTAATTAATTTTTTTAATACAAAATGAGCTTATGTTTTGGAGATTATTGCTCTAACATGATTTTTGAAGAGTAATGTTATAAGGAATCAGGGTTGTTTTCATATATTGTTATTAGTTATGAGGCTGTATATATAACCTGATGATTTTGAAGGTTGTGTGTTGAATTTGTCACCACAGAAGCATTTATTTTTCATTTCCTCTTAGGAACTTTGATTTTTTGGTTTTTTTTTTTTTTAACCAGGAAATCTCTTTTCACTTGAAAAAAATTCATTATGGAATAGAAAATTGAACAGAATTTTAGCTTACTTCATCACAGTATTGTCTGAAGAAAAAGAAAAAAAAACCTCTAAATTGAATTCTTTCTTAGCCAAATACCTTTATTTTTTTGCTTACACTTATGTACATACTGTTATTCCTGCATAAAAATGCCCTTTTTCTTGACTCACAAGAATACTTCTACCAACATCCAATA